>NC_132852.1:20099489-21531489 GCF_048164855.1 Canis lupus baileyi
GCATCTGGCCCAGGCAGGGGCAGGGCCCTGGGGCAAGTGTGGGGAGCAGGGGAATGCAGACTCATGTGGGAGCAGGAGTAGGGGGGAGCCCAGGGGAGTAGCAGGCTGGCTTCTGGGACCCGGGGCCCTTCGTGCCGCATCGGGGACCCGGGTGTCGGGGGTGCCCCGGCCCCTGCACTCATTTGAGCCCGCGCTGGCCTCTGTTAGCTGCGCAGGGCACTTCCCAGTTCCTCGAGGCGGTGGGGCAGAGCACCCCTTCCTCCCGCTCGCGCCCCCTGTCCCGGGTGGAGCTCTGTGGAGACAGTGCCCGGCAGCCAGGCAGGAGGCCTCAGCGCCCGGTCCGGCCGCCTCGGCTGGGCCGCACCCCCAGCGGCCCCCATCCAGACACACCACAGCGCAGGCGGCACCCCCCTCCCCCAAGGAGAGCAAAGGGATCGGCTGCAGGGCCTCGGGGGGACTCTTACTCGGAGGGTAAGAGGACCTCAGGAGCCCTGTTTGCACCCTGCCCACCTTGACCTCAGGGTGACCCTGAAGGGATCACCGGGGAACCTGCCGCCCTGCAATGTCCCCCAGCCTGGATGCACCTGCCCACACATCCCTGTTTCCCGGAAGCTGAAGAGGAGGGGATGGGGCCACCCAGGATGGCTGGCACAGGGGGCCTGGCCTGGCCTGCTCTGGGTTACCTGACGGCGCCTCCTGATAAACGCCCTGAGGCGTTGGTTTTTATGCTGGAGCCAAAGCCTACAGCATTGGAACAAGCGGCACCCCTGGGGTTCCTGGGAGCCAGAGCCCCCAGAGGTGGGCCGGCAGCAGGAGAACATCTTCCAGGAGCGGATGTCTCCAGCCAAGTGAGCCTGAGGTGGGGCTGCACTAGATGCGGTTGCCTGGTCACGGGGGTTCCAAGTTCTGTTGGGCTCTGTGTCACGGGAGTGACCTCACTTCCTGGGACCCCCTCCCTGACCCACTCCTGGAGGAAGCTGCAGGGGCGGCGCTCGGGGCTGCCGACGGCTCCCCCGTCCCTGCAGGCGATGGCCTGTGCACACAGTGACACACCCGCACCCCTGTCCACAGGCCCCAGGGAAGGACTGTGTGCAGCCAGGGCCCCAGCCTGGACACACGCCTGCGTTCAGACACAACTTTCCATTCTTCCCCGGTTTAGACCCCAGAGAAGCCGTTGTGCCCGTCGGGGATGGTCTGCATCTTGCCCGTGGGACAGGGATTATCCTAGCGGGTGCTTCCTCCAGACGTCCCCAGGCCACTGTGGCATCATATCTATGACATTGGAGGCGGGTGTCACATGCGGGAAATACCTCCAACCACATGTTCTTCCTTGGTGTGTACATGCGCCCAGGCCCACGAGGTCCATGTGCACACACGTGGGCACCAGTTCTCTCATACTGGAGGCCCAGAAGATGACAGTCCCACCGGGGGAGGCATGGGCAATAGCTCCCCACGATCCTAGGCTCCTGAATCCAAGGCAAACCCTACAGAAGGTGTCAGAGTCTCGGCCTAGAAGGTGTGAGGCCGTCCTTATCCTGAACCCCTGCCTGTCGTGTGTTATGGGCCCTTCCCTCCTTCCCACTGGGTGAGCTGTGGACAGCGGTGCACCCAGTGGGTCGCCCTGACCTGGGCTCTAGGGAACCTGCTGTCAGCCACAGAACTGAAAGTAGACAGGAGGCACTGACTCTCCGGCTTGACCCCCAACTGAACTGAAAGCACGTTGTGTGTCCACGTACACTGACAGAGAAACAGAGACACGGATATAAATGTAGACACAGATGCAGAACTAGGAAGTTAGCAGAGGAGAAGCAACATCACTGAAGATCATTAAATAAAAAAAGAAAGACAGCTGAGTCTCGAATGGAGAAAAATGGAGTAATTAAAATAGAATCATGAAAAAATAATTCATCAAACCGAAAAGCAGAGAGAGGGATAAAGAAGAAGGAGCACTTTGGTGACACAAAGAAACGGCAAGCCTCGAATGTAAGGGTGATCGTGCCTCACGGACTCCATGGAACCTAAGTTGGGCAACAAGCAGCACCTTCCAGCAAAGGCCTAAGCGAATTATTTTCTGTTGTTGTTTTTTATTTAAAGATTTTTATCTCTTTATTCATGAGAGTGACAGAGAGTGAGAGAGGCAGAGACATAGGCCGAGGGAGAAGCAGGCTCCATGCAGGAAGCCTGATGGGGGACTCGATCCCGGATCCCAGGATCAGGCCCTGGGCCGAAGGTGGATGCTCAGCTCAGCCCCTGAGTCACCTGGGGGTCTAGACTAAGCTAATGAAAATGTACAAGGGATTGTGTCATACTGTGTTTGTAAGGGGGTAAAATTTCTCTTTACTAAGAAAGCGAGGGCAGCCCGGGTGGCTCAGCGGTTTAGCACCGCCTTCGGTCCAGGGCCTGATCCTGGGGACCCGAGATCAAGTCCCGCCTCGGGCTCCCTGCATGGAGCCTGCTTCTCCCTCTGCCTGTGTCTCTGCCTCTCTCTCTCTCTCTCACTGTGTGCCTATCATAAATAAAAAATAAAAAAAAATTAAAAAAAAAAAAGAGTCATGGCTCGAGTAAAAGGGTTTTGGTATCACACCACTGATCACACTGTTTTGTGCCAGTCTTAGCATATCAATATGCTAATATCAATATACCACTCTTGTGTTTGGACCCGCTATTGTGCTTCTTATTATGATTTCAAGATGCCCTTCAAGAACAATGGGAAACTTTGAAAAAATAGAGATTTATTATTTATAAGACCTGGAAATCACACAGCACACCTGGAACCACATAGCGAGGTCACACAGGGCAGGGGGAAGGAGGATGGCGAGCATACAAGTATGCACAGGCAGGTTTTCTGCTTTTATCAGAGCCAAGTGTGGGGGGCTAGGGTTTTATAGGCTCACTCTTTATTAGAAAATTTAAAATATAAGAGTGTGGAATTTAAAGCTCAGGAAGAGAAAAGGCAAGTGGCCCAAATGGTCACTTATTGAAATCAACCAAGTTCACAAAGGAGCCTAGGGGGCAGTGGGGCTGGCTCTTTGTCTAGTCTTGTGGTTGGCAATGTGTTTATTTGAAATAACTATCTTTTGTCAGTTACTCGTATTACCAAAAAAAAAAAAAAAAAAAAATAGCCAAAGCTCATGGCTTATATCGCATTGCCAAGTGCTGCAGAGTAACCATCCTGGAGTACCACTCTGTTCATCTGACCCCCCTGCAAAGTACCCTCACAATTGCTTCCTGATTATGCAAATTTTTCAGGTACAAAATGACCCAACTTTGCCTTCTCAATCCTGGATCCCACCACTGTAATCTACATGCCCTGTCTCCAACCAACTGGGCTATTCACTTCTCTTTTCACAACGCAGCACTCACCTAGCTCCTTGCCTTTGTCCATACTGGTGCCAACATGTTATCATCAAGCACATGGTGTTTTTGCAGAGATGGTTGGTAAATAAATAAGGAATGGGCCTCCAGTGGCCTCCATGATAATATATTATTCCTCACCCCTCTGATTTTCCTCCTCCTGTTTTTCTACCACAACCCCTCCTATCTAGTCACACTCCTAAATGTTCCACTCTCTTCATTAACCCACAGCTGAACTTCAGGCTTTACAATCCTAACATGTTAACAGACATTTATGCGGGGTCTACTCTGAAGCAGGTACTGCACAAGGTATATAGGTGAAACAAAGACGAATAAGCTACTTATGTTCCTGCCCTGAAAAAGCACACAATTAACTACAGAAGGAGAAATGCAGGATGCTTGGGGAGTGCAGGAGGGAATTTAAAGACAGCTTTTTGGAGTTTTAACCTGAAAAATAAAACTATCAGTTATTTTACTAGCAAAAAAATGGTTTTTTTCAGGAATAACAGTATTCCAATTCTGGACATGCAACAAACAAAGAGGAACATTATTTTGTGCAGAAGAAGAATGAAGCTGGGAGGGTTTTTTCCAAACAAAAGTCCATTGGGGGGGAAAAAATAGCAGAAGTCCAGGTCATGATGGTTTCCAAAGGGCTGAGTTGCAGGGGTAGTGGAGATGTTGTCAGAGATACGAAATACATCTTTCCCTTGCAGGAGACTGTGATTGATGATTCTTTCCTGCTGCTGATTCTTCTGTTGGGCTCTTCATTGATAATTCTTTCTGTAATTAACCATAATTGATGTTGAGTGGTAAGGCTTCACCTCCTAACTTTCTCTTTTCTCCTCCTTTCCCTATTTTAGTGAGGTTCCACTAATTAATATTGTCTTAAACATTGGAAACCCTGGGGCCAAGTGAAGAGCATGGGAAAGAAGAAAGGGCAGGATTCCAGGGAGCAGAAGCAAACAGAGAGCATTCAGACATTTCCAACCATTTGGTGGGACTACGGTAGCAAAGGTTAGGTGGTGGGAAAAGAGGCCAGACTGTCAATAGTTTACTAAGCGATGCCGGGAGTTTCTCTCCTGAAAGTAATAGGTTGCCTTTAATAGATTTTTAGATTGGGGAATAATCAGCGAGTTCTCTAGAATGATCATTCAGGCAGCATTATCAGAGGTGGTTTGGAAGTGGGAGAAAAGGCAATCAGGGAAGTGAACTATCAAACTGTTGTAAGAGAGGCACCTGGGTGGCTGAGTTGGTGAAGGGTCAGCCTTCGGCTCAGGTCATGATCACAGAGTCCCAGAAGAGAGTCCCTGGTGGAGCCCCGGGATGGAGCCCCAGGAGGGAGCCCTACACGGAGCTCCGCCCCTCCCCCTGCTGTCGTTCTCTCTCTCTCCCTCCCTCTCAAATAAAAATAAAATGTTTTTTGAAACATTTTCTTTCTTTTTTTTTTTTTTTAAGAAACTGTCGGAAGATCCCGGAGCAGGCCGGAGACACGGTCGCGGGGGCTGGAGCGCCCCCCGAGGCCCCTGCTAGGCGGACAGACCTCTCGGGTCGTGAGTGTGCGCCTCGGCCTCCGCCGCACCTGCACCCGATTCCGACCGCGCTCGTGCCGTCTGCCCCCAAACTTATGCACTTAATTATCTTTTCCTGGACTCCCCAGTCGTTTCCTGCCCACCACTCCAGTCTCCCTAGATAACACAATAGGAATTGATGGGGTTGGAAGGGCTCGCAAGCCCTCGGAGGCCCAGCTCACGCCCAGGAAAGCGGGGAGGCGCTCCGGGAGCCCCATCACGGGGCTCATCACCCGGTCGCCTTCCCGGGACACGGAGCAGGACACCTCTAGCGCGCCCCCACAGCTGTCAGGCCCTCGGCGGCCGCCAGGGGGCGCGTCCGTTCCCCTCCCCATCCCCCCCCCCCCCCCGTTTTTTCTCTTTTGCGGAAACGCGAACCCGCGCTTCTCCAAAGCAAATGAACCCTGAGGTAATTCGGCCCTCTGCCGTCGCCGTAGCCCCAGACTGTAAACAGGAAGTAGGCGCCAAGAGGCGGGTGAAAAATAACGCCCGGGGCTCGGAGGCGCCGTCGCCTGCGCGCTCAGGGGGTCCCTGCGGTTCTGCGCGGGGAGGGCTTCCCTCGCCAGTCCCTCCTCCAGTGGAGGTCTTTTGCCGCTAGCCAGCTCTCCCCTCGGCGGACAGGGCGTCCCCCCAACCATGGCCGAATACTCGTACGTGAAGTCCACCAAACTCGTGCTCAAGGGAACCAAGGCCAAGAGGTAAGGCCAGAGCTGGCGCGGGAGACTCTGGGTCTCTTCCGACGGCGCCCCCGCCCCCCCCGCCCCCCCCGTGGGGAGGAGAGTCGAGTCTCGCGGAACTCGGGGTGTGAGGGAGCCGGGAACTCCGGCGCCCCGCCCTCGGGCCTGCTTCGGGCCGCGGGCTCTGTGGCTGCCGGGCAGCTCCGGGCGCTCGTGCGGGGCCGGCCTGACGGAGGAGACCTGAGGGCGCCACCGCGAGCCGCAGCTGCAGGCCCGGCCCCGGGTCAGGAGCCCCCCAGACCGCTGCTCGGCGCGTCCGCCTTAGTCTCGTGCTGCAGGTCGTGACAGCGACGTCTCCTGTTAGGGCTCGTTACTTCACGCCCGCCCCCCCGCCCAGTACTCCTTAAACGTCTCCCCTCAAAAAAAATCCTTCATTCCCCCCCCCACAAAAAAAACCCTTAATTAATCATCCCTCCCTCCCCCCGCCCCAAAAGAGCAAATCCTTAATTTTTTTAATACGATATGCAGATGTGCGTTTTGACAGGTATAGAATAAGCTCAAGTCCGCGTTCTCCGCAGTTACTAGTTTAGCAGTTTGTGGCAGGTCCGTTAATATCCTGGAGCTTCTATTTACTCATTCATTAGGGAAGATTAGCGGTAGGAGAACTGATGCTAGGGGGCAGCCCGGCGGCTCCGCGGCTTGGCGCCGCCTTGGGCCCGGAGCGTGACCCTGGTGACCCTGGAGTCCCGGGATCGGCCCCACGTCAGGCTCCCTGCACGGAGCCTGCTTCTCCCTCTGTCTGTGTCTCTGCCTCTCTCTCTGTCTTTCATTAATAAATAAATAAAATCTTAAAAAAAAAAAAAAAGAATTGCTACGAGGATTAGATGAGTTAACGCGTACAGTAAGCGGAACCAAATGCAAGGAGAAGGTCGTAGTGGTGATTTACGGTCGTTGGACTTTTTAGGAAAAAGTATCTGCCCGCCCAGATCTCCACCTCTCTTCTCTCTGGTAGATTTGCTCACGGTTGATCATTCATTACAGATGTTAATCTGAAGCTTGTCCTGCCTGGCTTTACAGGAGAGAGGGGAGAGTTAGCTTCTGAAAGCTTACGTTTCCATGAAAATACAAATAAGCGCATCTCATGCTCATCACAACTATCAATCTTCATTAACGCACGTAGATAGCACTTTCTGCCTGCCTAGAACAACTCTAAGCACTTTGAATACGACTTATTTGGAAACACCCCCCGGGTGTTGTGTTTTTTTTTTTTTTCTTTTTTTTATTACTGAGATATGATACATATAAAATTCACCCTATAAAGCACAGTTCTGTGGGTTTTAGTGTTTAGTCCACAAAGTTCCCCACTGTCATGTTGTCCAACATTTTCATGGTCTGGGAAGGAAACCCCATAATCCTTAGTAGTCCCTCTCCAGTCCACTCTTCCCTCATGCCCGCAACCACTAATATACTTTCTCTCTGTTATCAGTTTGCCTGTTCTGAATATTTCCTATAAATGGAGTCATGCAATATGCGGTCTCTTGTATCTGGCTTCATCCATGTCTAGCATGTATCAGTATCCTTATTTTTATGGCTGAATAATATTCCATTGTATGGATATAACACATTTTGTTTATCCTTTCACCCGTTGAAGGACATCTGGGGTATTTCCACTTTTTGGCTATTAGGAATCATGCTGTTACGAATTTCTTAGAAAATTTTTGTGTGGATGTGTGTTCTCATTTCTCTTGGGTATATACCTAGCAGTACATAGGTTAGGTCATATGATAACTCTGTTTAACTTTTTGAAGAACCCCAAACTATTTCCTAAAGCAGCTGTACCACTTTTCATTTTCACCAGCAACATAGGAAGATTCACATTCACCCTTAATCCTCGCAGTAACCTTAAGAGCATAAATTATTATCCTCATGTTATAGATGAGAAGCTGACAGTGATTAAGAAATGTTCCAAAAGTCGCAGAGCTAAGAAATAACAAGATTAAAAAGGCAGTCCTCCAGAGCCTGTTCTCTTAACTATAATACAATACATACAGGATCAGAACTGACTTCTCAGTATTAGAAGGAAGAGAACATATCGGTGTAGATAACTGTGAATCAATAATTCATAAATCTGTGTACAGCTTAAAAGAGGCTTGTAAGATTCCATCTTAGATGTTTAACATCAAATCAATATTTCTAAACTTATCTATATAAATTATCTCCTACAGTAAGAAGAAAAAGAGCAAAGAGAAGAAGAGAAAAAGAGAAGAAGATGAAGAAACTCAACTTGATATTGTTGGTAAGTTTTCCATACTTTATTCTGGGAAAAGTTAATACTGCTGAGATGCCTTTAAAAATATCTTCCTAGTGGGACGTCTCGATGGCTCAGCAGCTGAGCGTCTGCCTTTGGCTCCGGGAGTGATCCCGGGGTCCGATACAGTTCTGAGTCTTTGCTCCTAGTCTATGGTTTAACTTTTCATTTTATTAAATGGTATTTTTCTTAAAGCAAAAGTTTAAAAAATTGAAAAAAATTTTTCAATTATAATTTTTCAACTATAAGTTTTTTTTTTAAGATTTTATTTATTTATTCATGACAGACACAGAGAGAGAGGCAGAAACACAGGCAGAGGGAGAAGCAGGCTTCACCCAAGTGTCCCAGAAGTTTTTAGTTTTTATAAGATTCCATTTATTACTATTTTTCTGTTACATTACCATCTTATATCTTCAGTCTAAGAAGTTGTTGCTTACCCCAAGGTCATGAAGAAATTCTTCCACGTTTTCTTTATGAGGCTTCAGTTTTAGTTTCTCATTAGATCTATGATCTATCGTGGTTTATGTATACAATGGAATATTGCTCAGCCATTAGAAACGACAAATACCCACCATTTGCTTCAACGTGGATGGAACTGGAGGGTATTATGCTGAGTGAAGTAAGTCAGTCGGAGAAGGACAAACATTGTATGTTCTCTTTCATTTGGGGAATATAATTAATAGTGAAAGGGAATATAAGGGAAGGGAGAAGAAATGTGTGGGAAATATCAGAAAGGGAGACAGAACGTAAAGACTGCTAACTCTGGGAAACGAACTAGGGGTGGTGGAAGGGGAGGAGGGTGGGGGGTGGGGGTGAATGGGTGACGGGCACTGAGGAGGGCACTTGACGGGATGAGCACTGGTTGTTATTCTGTATGTTGGTAGACTGAACACCAATAAAAAATAAATTTATTTTAAAAAAAGATCTATGATCTATCTCATTAATTTTTAGTCTTGTGTGAATTAGGGATCAAAGTTCTTTTTTTCATTTTTTCATATTGATAACCAGTTGTTGTAGCACCACTGTTGAATAGACTTTCCTTTCTCCATTAAACTGCCTTAATACGTTTGTCAAAAATCATTTGACTTTATATGTGCTGATATATTTTTGGACTTTGTTCCATTGATTTGTCTGTTCTGTTGATATATTTGTCTTGATTACTGTCCCTTCGCAAGTTTTTGAAATCAGGAGGTCTTCAAGGTTCATCCATGTTACAGCATGTGTCAGTCTTCCTTTTAAGACTGATATTCCAGGCAGCCCAGGTGGCTCTGGGGTTGAGCACCTGCCTTTGGCCCAGGGCGTGACCCTGGAGACCCGGGATCGAGTCCCACATCGGGCTCCCTGCATGGAGCCTGCTTCTCCCTCTGCCTGTGTCTCTGCCTCTCTCTCTCTCTCTCTCTCTTTCTCTCTCTGTCTAATGAATAAATAAATAAAATCTTTAAAAAAAGAAAAAAAAAAAGACTGATACTCCATTGTGTATATACTGCATTTATCCATTCATATTTCAATGAACACATGAGTGACTTCCACTTTTTGCCTATTGTGGATAATTCTGCGAGGAATATGGGTGTACAGATATCTCTTCAAGACTTTGGTTTCAGTTCTTTTGGGCATGTACCTAGAAGTGGAATTGCTGGATCATGACAGTAATGCCATTTTTAATTTTGTGAGAAACCACCATACTGTTTTGCATAGTTGCATTTTATATTTCCACCAGCAGTGCACAGGGTTTCAATTTTTCCGTATCCTCACCAACATTTGTTATTTCTGGTTCTCTGATAATAGCCATCCTAGTGGGTATGAAATGGTATCTCATTATGGTTTATGCCGGTGTCTCTGCCTCTCTCCCCGTGTGTCTCTCATAAATAAATAAAAATCAGTATACACCACATTTTCTTTATCCATTTACCTTTGATGGACATCTGAGTTGCTCCCAGCCCTTGGCTATGATAAAGAATGCTTCTATGAGGATGGAGGTCTCTTGGCGACCCTGCTTTCAATTCTTTTGACTACACGTACCCCAGAAATAGGATTGCTGGATTATATGGTAGTTGTAGTTTTAATTTTTTTGAGGAACTCTCATACTGTTTACATAGTGGTTGCACCATGTTACATTCCTATCAGCAATGCACAAGTGTCCTGATTTCTCCATATCCTTGCCAACATTTTATTTTTTAACAGTGGTCATCCTAGTGGGTGTGAGGTGACCCTCATCGTGGTTGTGATTTGCCTTTTTTGATGGTTAGTGATGTGGAGCATCATTTCATAGGTTCATTGGCCATTTATACATCTTCTTTCAAGGAATGTCTGTACAGGCTCTTCGTCCTTTCTTCCATTGGGCTACTTGTTGCCTTGTGACAAAGTTCGTAGGAGTTTTTTGTATATTAACTTATTGTCAAATACATGGTTTGCACATATTTTTCCCATTCTATTCGTTGTCTCTTCACTCTCTAGATTGTATCCTTTGGTGCATTTGAAGTTTTATAGACCCCATTTGTCTATGTTTACTTGTTTGCTGGTGCTTTGGTATCGTAGTCAGGAAATCACTGCCAGGTCCGTGGATCCTGGGTGGCTCAGTCAGTAAGCATATGACTCAATGTCAGCTCAGGTCTTGATCTCAGGGTTGTGAGTTCAGGCCCCATATTAGGCTCCACCCTGGGTATGGAGCCTGTTTACAAAAAGAAAGAAATCATTGGCAGATCTAATATTGTGAATCTTTTCCTTATGTTTCCTTTCAAGCATTTTATCTATAAAATATCTATTTTGGGGTTTTTTTTAAACATTACTCTTACATATGTTTTCTCATTTTCAGTGTATGATTCTTTCACTTCTTTCATTAGTCTTGTTCCTGAATATCTTACCTTTTTCAGTGTTGTGGTAAATGGAGTTGTGTTCTTGAGTTCCACTTCAAATTGTTCATTGTTAACATCTAGAGATGCAACTGCTTCTTGGTGTGTTGGTTTTCATTTCTGCAACCTTGTTGAATTTGTTTACTGCTTCTAATTTTTTTAATCCTTACGATTTCTACGTATAAGATTATGGTATATGCAAATATGATTCTTCTTCTTCCTTTCCAGTTTGGATGCGTTTTGTTTCTTTTACTTGCCTAATTGCTCTGGCTAAGTTTTCTAGTACTATATTTGATGGAAAGGCCAGAGTAAAGAACTTTATTTTGATCCTATTTTTAGAGGAAAAGTTTGAGTCTTTTGCTATTTTGTACATTCGTTGGGATTTTTTTTTTCATATTTGGTCTTTATGATGTTTAGTTGGTTTACTTTTACTCCTAGTTTAGTAAGAGTTCTTTTCATGAAAGAGTATTAAGTCTCGTGAAGTGAAAAAAATAAACAGCATACAAAGTCAGATGCTTTTACCATCTGAACCACCTAGGTGCCCCCCTTTGCACATTCTTTTTTTGTTTCTTAAATTACACTTAGGAATGAAATCATATGGTATTTGTGTTTCTCTGACTCACTTATTTCACTTAGCATTACTCTTTAGCTCCATGTACATCATTCCAAATGACGAGATTTCATTCTTTTGTATAACTGAATAATACTCCATCGCATATGTACCACGTCTTCTTTATCCATTCATCTATTCTTTCTAGAGTTCCTTGAGAGATTTATATATATATTTTTTTTTCTTTTTTTTTCTGTATGTGTTTATAGCATTAAGCTCTCCTAGAAATCTTTTGCTGCAGCCTAAATGTTTTGGTATATTGGGTTTCCTTGTTTCATTTGTTTCAAGATACTATGTATTTATGTAAGAAAGAGAACCCAGGAGTGGGTGGGGGCAGGGGGAAAGGAGAGGGAGAATCTTAAGCAGGCTCCACACTCACTGCAGAACCCAGCACAGGGCTCGATCTCAAGATACTGAGATCATGATCTGAGCCAAATCAGGAGTCGAAGGCTTAACCAACTGAGCCACCCAGATGGCCTCAAGATGCTTTTTAATTTCCCCCTTAAGTTAACCTAGGAAAAAGTTTTTCTTCTTTGACCTGTTGGTTGTTAAGAGAACGTTGTTTCATAATTGGCTCTTTATACATGTGAGACTTCACTAATGTGGTGGTCACTGGCCAGGCACATGTGACAATTTACATTAAAATTAATTAAAATTATATAAAATTTTATATAATTGAGAAAATTCACTTTCTCAATCACACTCGCCATATATATCAGATATGTAATAACCACATACCATATTGGGCAGCACTAGTAGACAGTATTTCCTTTTTACGGTACGATCTATTGGAGTCTTGATATAGATAGAATAATAGTTGTCAACCAGGTGCAATTTTGTCCCCCATGGGACGTATGGCAATATCTGGAAACATGTTTGATTTCACAGGTAGGGGATCCGTGTTTTACTGGCACCTAGTGGGTGGAGTTCCGGAAAGCTGTTAAAATCCCGTAATTCACAGGACAGCCCCCCAACAAAGGCTCATCCGGCCCACATGCCAGTAGTTTTGACGGTGAAAACCTTTGACCTATAATATGTTTCAGCAGGACGTGGAGGGCTCGTTGTTTTTTCCCTCTGATTGGCCAGTTGACTAGACCCCCTCTGCTGTGTGTATTCAATCCATCCTCTGCTTACTGCTAGTGAACTTTAGGCTAAAAATGTGTTTTGGTATTCTTGGTTTTTTTTTTTTTTTTTTTTCACTTAAATGGTGGAGAAGGTCCTATTCCTTGCTAATTAGCATGCAATTTTTTTAAAGTGAAATTGATAGTTAAGGTCCTTTACAATGAAAGAATACATATTTAATTTTATTTTTTTATTTTTTAAAGATTTTCTTTATTTATTCATGAGAGAGACACAGAGGGAGAGAGAGGCACAGACACAGGCAGAGGGAGAAGCAGGCCCCACGCAGAAGCCTGACGTGGGACTCGATCCTGGGTCTCCAGGATCACACCCTGGGCCGAAGGCAGTCACCAAACCACTGAGCCACCCGGGCGGCCCAGCATACAATTTTAAAAAATCGACTTTTGCTGTCTTACAGGTTCTTTGACTCTGCACATATAGACAAATCTCTGTTTCTGGCTCATCATGGCTTCCACTTCAAGGTAAGTGCCTTTGATGAAAGCTTTTATGAAGGGCCACACCCAGGACATTTTTAGCTCTTGGTCCTGCTGGCCTCACTAAGCATATGGTGTCTAGGAAAGAAAAAGGAGGAAGAGAGAGCACAAAAGGGAGACTGAGGAAAGATGAGGCAAGCAGGGTAGTGCATGTGGTATAGGTGAGGCTTTGTAGCTCCAGGGTCTGCACTGTGTCTGAAAATGTGATTTATTTCTCTCATCTTATTTTTTTTTTTAAGATTTATATTATATATAAATCAGAGAGAGGGAGAGAGAGCACAAGTGGGAATTAGACAGAGAGGGAGAACACGCTCCAGATTGAGCACGGAGCCCGATGTGGGACTCGACCTCATGACCCCGAGATCAGGATCCAAGCTGAAACCAACAGTTGGTCACATAACTGACTGTGCCATCCAGGCGCCCCCTCCTCATCTTTTAATGCACAAGGTGCTTGCTACTGGACTACCATGGTCCCTGCAAGCTTTACCATTCCATGAGTCTTCTTTCCTTATTTTTTTCAAGTTTTTACTTAAATTCTAGTTAGTTAACATATACTGTAATATTGGTTCAAGACTAGTGTTTAGTGATTCATCACTTACCTATAACACCCAGTGCTCATCACAACAAGTGCCCTCCTCACTGCCAATCACCACGCCAATCCCATGCCCTCCTTCCCTCCAGCAAGCCTGTTGTTCTCTGTACTAAAGAATCTCTTATAGTATACCTCCCACTCTTTTCCTTCCTTCCCCTATATCCGTTTGTTGTTGTTGTTGTTGTTGTTGTTGTTTTGTTGTTGTTGTTGTTTTAATTCCACGTATGAGTGAAATCATCTGGTATTTTCTCTGAATGACTGACTTTGCTTAACATATAGAATACACTCTAGGTCCTTTCTTTGGTGTTAGTAGTGATCTCTCCTTTCTCATCATGATTTTATTAGTTTGAGTGTTTTCTGTCTTCTTTTAAATAAGGCTGGCTAATGGTTTATCTACCTTCTTAATTGTTTCAAAGAACCAACTCCTGGTTTTGTTGATGTTTTCCACAGTTCTTCTGGTCTCTATTTCATTGAGTTCTGCTCGAGTCTTTTTTAACCCTCTTCTTCTGCTGGGTGTTGGATCTATTTGCTGTCTTTCACCAGCTCCCTTAGGTGGAAGGTTAGCTTTTCTATTTGAGTTTTTTCCAGTTTTTGGATGGATGCTTGTATTGCGATGTATTTCCCCCTCAGGACTGCTTTTGCTGTATCCCAAAGATTTTGAATGGTGGTGTCTTCATTCTCATTAGTTTCCATGAATCTTTTTAATTCTTCTCTAATTTCGTGGTTGACCCTTTCACCTTGTAGCAGGATGGTCCTTAACCTCCACGTATTTGAAATCCTTCCAAACTTCTTCTTGTGATTTAGTTCTAGTTTCAAAGCATTATGGTCTGAAAATACACAGGGTCGATCCCAATCTTTTGGTATCAATTAAGACCTGATGTGTGACCCAGTTTGTGGTCTCTTCTGGAGAAAGCCCCACGTGCACTTGAGAAGAATGTGTATTCAGTTGCGTTTGCATGTAAAGTTCTATAAATATCTGTGAAATCCATCTGGTCCAGTGTATCATTTAAAGCTCCTGTTTCTTTGGAGATGTTGTGCTTAAAAGACCTGTGGATTGCAGAAAGCGCTCCATTGAAGTCACCAAGTATAAGTGTATTATTATCTAAGTATGTCTTAACTTTGGTTATTAATCGATTGATATACTTGGCGGCTCACGCATCCGGGCCATAAATATTCGTGATTGTTAGGTCCTCTTGTTGGATAGATCCTTTAAGTATGATATAGTGTCCCTCTTCACCTCTCACTACAGTCTTTGGGACAAACTTTAATTTATCTGATATAAGGATGGCTACCCCTGCATTTATTGAGGACTATTTGAATGGTACACAGTTCTCCAACCTTTTATTTTCAGGCTGTAGGTGTCCTGATGTCTAAAATGAGTCTCTTGGAGACAGCAAATGGATGGGTCTTGCCTTTTTTTATCCAGTCTGAAACCCTGCGTCCTTTTGATGGGGTCATTAAGCCCATTCACGTTCAGAGTTACTATTGACAGATATGGATTTAGTGTCATCATGATACCTATTCAGTCCCTGTTTTTGTGGATTGTTTCCTTGGACTTCCCCTTTCTTTTACAGGGTCCCCCCTTAATATTTCTGGCAGAGCCGGCTTGGTGGTCACATATCCTGTCAGTTTCTGCCTCTCTTGGAAGCTCTTTATCTCTCCTTCTATTCTGAATGAGAGCCTTGCTGGATAAAGTATTCTTGGCTGCAGGTTCCTCTCATTTAGGACCCTGACTGTATCCTGCCGGCCCTTTCTCACCTCCCAGGTCTCTGTGGAGAGGTCTGCTGTTGTCCTAAAGCTTCTCCCCATAAAAGTTAGTGATTTCTTGTCTCTTGCTGCATTAAGGATCTTCTCTTTATCTTTGGAATTTGCAAGTTCCAGTATTAAATGTTAAATGTTGAGCGGTTTTTATGGATTTAAGGGGGGTGGGGGTGATCTCTCTAGCTCCTGGATCTAAATGCCTGTTTCCCTTCCCAAGTTAGGAAAGTTTTCAGCTATGATTTGTTCAAATACATAATCTGGACCTCTGTCCCTTTTGGCGCCCTCGGGAACCCCAATTAAACGTAGATTTTTCCTTCTGAGGCTGTCATTTATTTCCCTTAACCTATCCTCATGGTCTCTTAATTGTCTTTCTTTTCTTCCCTCAGTTTCCGCCCTTGCCATCAACTTGTCTTCTGTGTCACTCACTCGTTCTTCTCCCTCGTTAACCCTGGTCGTTAGGACCTCCAGTTTGGATTGCATCTCATTTAACTGATTTTTAATTTCGGCCTGATTAGATCTAAATCCTACAGTCATGAAGTCTCTTGAGTCCTTTATGCTTTTTTCTAGAGCCACCAGTAGCTTTATAACTGTGCTTCTGAATTGGCTTTCTGACATTGAATTGTAATCCAAATGTTGTAACTCTGTGGGAGAGAGGACTGTTTCTGATTTCTTTCTTTGGAGGTGAGTTTTTCCTTCTAGCCATTTTACTCAGTGCGGAGTGGCCAAAAACAAGTTGTACTGGAATAACGAGAAAGAGAGAGAGAGAGAAAAAAAGAAAAGAAGAAATAAAAAAGAATTAAAAAGGGGGTGGGGGTGGGGAAACAACAGAAACAAACAGAAAAGAAAAAAACAAGGGGGAGTATCCTCTGATCCTATATACTGTAAATCCCTCGGCTTCCCCTGGAACTTTCCAGTGCTGCTTGGTCAATACCTTGCTTTTCCCCTGACCTTCTAGCTGGTCTTCTGAGGGAGGGGCCTGCTGTGCTGATTGTCGGGTGTGTGCACCTGGGGAGCTGCCCAGGCCCCTGCCAGGTGTATGGCTCAGTGGGAGTTGTTTATCTGTGAGGCCCCTGCTCAGTCCCAGGTACAGGGTGACACCAGGAGGGACAACAACAGTGGGGGCGGCCAGCTGTGCAGCTCTGGAGTCAGCTCCCGCAGTGACTACTGCAGCTCCCAGTGTGCAGGGGCCTGGATGCTCCAGGGGCGGGCCCGCCGATCTGTACAGCTCGGGCCGCCCGGGGGCAGGAGCCACCTGGCTGTCCTGTGTCCTCCCGGCCTCTGCCTGACCTGGGGGAGCACCCGATCCTGGGCTGTGTCCCCCGGCGCCCTGGGCTCTGGGACCTGTGACACTGTGAATGGACCTAAAGTGTAGGTCCACGATGTATAATTTAAAAGCATCAGAGTGAATTTTGTTTGAAGTTAACTTATACTTTATTACAATAAAACTCATAAGCCATTTTACAGGTTAAAGAAAAACTCAAAATATAGAAACAGTGAAATGACACGGGAAGGGCAAGCCTCCGTTGGGCTGCAGGCATGACGAGCCCCGCGGTGGGAGCTGGGGCGGGCTCCCGAGGTGGTCAGGGGGCTGCGCAGAGGTTGAAGCCAGTTGTCCCGGAGGCAATTGGCGGCTCTGGCACTCTGGGGACCCCGATTGCAGGTGCCAGGGCCTGCTCCTCCTCCGGGGTGGCCGCAGGTGCACGTGGCTCGTCCAGGGCGCAGCCGTGATCTAGAGCAGTGACCACTATCTGCAGGGGCTTCGCCTCCCCAGCTGGCACCTCAGCTGGGGCCAAGCCCTCAGCCCCAGCAGCCAGGGCGGCCTCGAGCACTTCAGGCCCATCCGAGGCAGCAGGCCCCACAGTTGGGGCTGGGGCGGGCTCCGGAAGTGCTTCAGGGTCTTTTGCTCGGGCCGAAGCTGTAGCTCCAAGAAGACAAAGTATCACCACCAGGACGGACTTTCCACGTCCCTCCCAAATCAAGGACACTCTTCCAACCGCTCAAAGAGCCCTGGGAGGTGTCCCCAGCCTGCAGCTCGTGGGGATGGGGTGTGAGCCGAACCCCTGCTCCCGGCCCAGCTGCACGGACGCTGGATCCGTGGGGCCCACCCTGTCCCCAGCTCGGCCACCCCCAGGCCTCCTCACCCCCAGCCTCTGGCTCCGCTGCATGGAGGCGTCTGAGTTGTTGCAGGTAACGCCGGGCACGGAGCTCCACGTCTGTGCCTGGCATGCGCTGCCTTATGAATTCCAGAATCTTCTTCAGGGAGGCAGATTGGGGGAGCCGACAAAAGTCCTCCTGATAATAGTCCATCCATATCTCCAGGATGCAGCAGATGGCCCTGGGGAGGGACAGGTGGGCACAGGGGTCAGAAGACAGGGCTCCCTCACACCGAGGTGTCCCGGGGAAGCCCTGCAGGACCCGGGGCCTCGGCCTCCCGTGCGGGGCTGTCAGAGGCCAGTCCTGCTCCTCGTCCACCTGCCACCTGGCGGTCCTGCCTGCCACAGGCCTGCTCCCCGAGGAGGGGCTGGCACGAAGCCTCTGTGCGGGGGAGCCCACGCCCAGCGGTGTGACCATCACGGTCTTTGCTGGGAAGCGGGGCTCCCTCCTCAGCCTGGCTCCCTGCCCACTTGCCCCTTGAATCCACCGGCAGGCGTCCGGGGACGGGGGGCGTCTGGCCCGTCATCGCCCTCACTGCACACACTGTCGCTCTGGGAAGGTCCAAGCCAGGAGGGCTCGGGCTCTGTGTCCTGCCAGGCCTTGCCAGGAGCCACCCGGGACCTCCACTTTCCCTCCCTGTGGCTCTGCGCTGCCTCCCTCATGAGGGGCCCCGGGGGGTGTCCTTCCACTGACTCTAATCTGCCGTCTCCCACGGGGCCAGGGCCACCGGGTCTGTGAGCCCTCAATGGCCCTCGTGGCAACCTGCTGTGCACTGGGTCCAGGTGCCACCAGATTGGGGAGTGCGATGCTCCCCACCCCCTCTGCTCTGGGTCCCAGGTGTGGGGCAGACAGAGGGCTGGGAGGGGCGGGCATGGAGAAAGTCTCCCTTAGGGGTCCCAGTGCTCTCCCACCAAGCCCACACCCTATTCACGGCTCTCCTTTCCTCCTTTCCTGAAGGGCCCTTAGACCTTTACCCCGTCACGGGAATTGCAGATGTGTGGGGTGAGGGTCCAGCACCCCCGGCCCACAGCCCCCTCGCTGCCCTCCTGGAGAGGGAAGGCCCTCGGGCAGGGGCCGGAGTCACTCACAGTTTCCAGCGCTGCAGGACCGCGTCGTCGCCACCACACGCAGCTGCGATGCACCCATATCTAGGGGAGGGCGGGGGCATCCCACGAATCATCCTGTGGCCGCGACCTCTCACCGTGGGGGCTGTCACCTCTGACCCCCGACTAGGCCGGAGCCCCGGGGGCCGTCAGCTCTGTGCGGGGGGCCACGGGCAGCCCCCGGAGAAGCGCCCGCACCTGCCGGGGCCTCCTGAATGCTGGAGCATGAAAGGCTCCGGCCAGGCCCACGGCCGATATCTGAGTGGGCCTGGGCGCCCGGGGACCCCGGGGTCCCCCTGTGTGGTTGCCCCAGGACACAGCCCCCCGATGGACTCTCCAACCTCCCTTTCAATGGGAAAAGAGGCCAGCTCAGGACCCCGGTGACGGTGGGGAGGAGGCACAGGCCCCGTCACGGGGGAGGAGGACGGCTGCGGAGCACAGGCACAGCCCCTCTGGCCGACCCGCCACAGGCCAGGCCCCGGGGCTGCCCTCCGGGACCCCACTGTGCCCTGGGTGACTCTGCTCCAGGCGGGGGAGCGGCCCGAGGCCGGGCAGCTCAGAACCATTCCCAGCCTCCCCACCAGCAGGTGGCCCACCCCTGGGCTGCGGAGGCGCAGGTGCTCACTTCGTAAACAGCAGATCCAGCACCTCGTCGGTGGTGGCAAATCCATGACAGTTGTCTAAAAAGATGAAAACGGAGATGACATCCCTGCGCAGCAAGGCGGGCAGCAGTTGTTGGAATTCCTGCTCCAGCAGCTCCGTCCGGCTGGGCTTCGTCGGGCAGATGGGAGGCGCCTTCCCGGCCGAGGCCCTTGCACCCTGAGTTGGGACAGAGGGGACGTGCATGGAGCCGCCGGGAGGCCTGGGGTGGGAGCGCAGCCCGCAGCCCGAGCTCTCGGGGGCCGTGGGGGGCAGGAGTGCCCACGGCAGGAACCCGGGCCTTGATGCCTGTGGCTCAGTCACTTAGCCTCTGACTCTGGGCTGTGGCTCGGGTCGTGGCCTCAGCACCCTGGGATCCCGCCCTGGCAGGCCCTGCGCTTGGGGCCCAGTCTGCTTCAGGAGCCTGGGTCTCCCTCTCCCCTCCCTGCTCTCTGCCTGTCTCTTACACAAACAAGACAAACTATCCGATAAAGAAACAATCTTAGAGGATAAATGTTCAAAAAAGTTTGGATCAGTACAAGGACCTCAAGAGACACAGAGAGACAGAGACCGAGAGAGACAGACACACAGACAGAGGGAGAAGCAGCCCTGGTGCAGAGAGCCCGAGGCGGGACTCGATCCCGGGCCTGCGGGGTCAGGGCCTGGGCGGAAGGCAGGCGCTAAACCCCTGGGCGACCAGGCCGCCCCTGAAGGCTCTGCTCTGATATTCCTACACCTCTGTGCACAGGGACTCTGCATCTGGCCCAGGCAGGGGCAGGGCCCTGGGGCAAGTGTGGGGAGCAGGGGAATGCAGACTCATGTGGGAGCAGGAGTGTAGGGGGGAGCCCAGGGGAGTAGCAGGCTGGCTTCTGGGACCCGGGGCCCTTCGTGCCGCATCGGGGACCCGGGTGTCGGGGGTGCCCCGGCCCCTGCACTCATTTGAGCCCGCGCTGGCCTCTGTTAGCTGCGCAGGGCACTTCCCAGTTCCTCGAGGCGGTGGGGCAGAGCACCCCTTCCTCCCGCTCGCGCCCCCTGTCCCGGGTGGAGCTCTGTGGAGACAGTGCCCGGCAGCCAGGCAGGAGGCCTCAGCGCCCGGTCCGGCCGCCTCGGCTGGGCCGCACCCCCAGCGGCCCCCATCCAGACACACCACAGCGCAGGCGGCACCCCCCTCCCCCAAGGAGAGCAAAGGGATCGGCTGCAGGGCCTCGGGGGGACTCTTACTCGGAGGGTAAGAGGACCTCAGGAGCCCTGTTTGCACCCTGCCCACCTTGACCTCAGGGTGACCCTGAAGGGATCACCGGGGAACCTGCCGCCCTGCAATGTCCCCCAGCCTGGATGCACCTGCCCACACATCCCTGTTTCCCGGAAGCTGAAGAGGAGGGGATGGGGCCACCCAGGATGGCTGGCACAGGGGGCCTGGCCTGGCCTGCTCTGGGTTACCTGACGGCGCCTCCTGATAAACGCCCTGAGGCGTTGGTTTTTATGCTGGAGCCAAAGCCTACAGCATTGGAACAAGCGGCACCCCTGGGGTTCCTGGGAGCCAGAGCCCCCAGAGGTGGGCCGGCAGCAGGAGAACATCTTCCAGGAGCGGATGTCTCCAGCCAAGTGAGCCTGAGGTGGGGCTGCACTAGATGCGGTTGCCTGGTCACGGGGGTTCCAAGTTCTGTTGGGCTCTGTGTCACGGGAGTGACCTCACTTCCTGGGACCCCCTCCCTGACCCCCACCTGATCCTGGGGACCCGAGATTGAGTCCCCCCTCAGGCTCCCTGCATGTGTCTCTGCCTCTCTCCCCGTGTGTCTCTCATAAATAAATAAAAATCAGTATACACCACATTTTCTTTATCCATTTACCTTTGATGGACATCTGAGTTGCTCCCAGCCCTTGGCTATGATAAAGAATGCTTCTATGAGGATGGAGGTCTCTTGGCGACCCTGCTTTCAATTCTTTTGACTACACGTACCCCAGAAATAGGATTGCTGGATTATATGGTAGTTGTAGTTTTAATTTTTTTGAGGAACTCTCATACTGTTTACATAGTGCTTGCACCATGCTACATTCCTATCAGCAATGCACAAGTGTCCTGATTTCTCCATATCCTTGCCAACATTTTATTTTTTAACAGTGGTCATCCTAGTGGGTGTGAGGTGACCCTCATCGTGGTTGTGATTTGCCTTTTTTGATGGTTAGTGATGTGGAGCATCATTTCATAGGTTCATTGGCCATTTATACATCTTCTTTCAAGGAATGTCTGTACAGGCTCTTCGTCCTTTCTTCCATTGGGCTACTTGTTGCCTTGTGACGAAGTTCGTAGGAGTTTTTTGTATATTAACTTATTGTCAAATACATGGTTTGCACATATTTTTCCCATTCTATTCGTTGTCTCTTCACTCTCTAGATTGTATCCTTTGGTGCATTTGAAGTTTTATAGACCCCATTTGTCTATGTTTACTTGTTTGCTGGTGCTTTGGTATCGTAGTCAGGAAATCACTGCCAGGTCCGTGGATCCTGGGTGGCTCAGTCAGTAAGCATATGACTCAATGTCAGCTCAGGTCTTGATCTCAGGGTTGTGAGTTCAGGCCCCATATTAGGCTCCACCCTGGGTATGGAGCCTGTTTACAAAAAGAAAGAAATCATTGGCAGATCTAATATTGTGAATCTTTTCCTTATGTTTCCTTTCAAGCATTTTATCTATAAAATAGATATCTATTTTGGGGTTTTTTTTTAAACATTACTCTTACATATGTTTTCTCATTTTCAGTGTATGATTCTTTCACTTCTTTCATTAGTCTTGTTCCTGAATATCTTACCTTTTTCAGTGTTGTGGTAAATGGAGTTGTGTTCTTGAGTTCCACTTCAAATTGTTCATTGTTAACATCTAGAGATGCAACTGCTTCTTGGTGTGTTGGTTTTCATTTCTGCAACCTTGTTGAATTTGTTTACTGCTTCTAATTTTTTTAATCCTTACGATTTCTACGTATAAGATTATGGTATATGCAAATATGATTCTTCTTCTTCCTTTCCAGTTTGGATGCGTTTTGTTTCTTTTACTTGCCTAATTGCTCTGGCTAAGTTTTCTAGTACTATATTTGATGGAAAGGCCAGAGTAAAGAACTTTATTTTGATCCTATTTTTAGAGGAAAAGTTTGAGTCTTTTGCTATTTTGTACATTAGTTGGAATTTTTTTTTCATATTTGGTCTTTATGATGTTTAGTTGGTTTACTTTTACTCCTAGTTTAGTAAGAGTTCTTTTCATGAAAGAGTATTAAGTCTCGTGAAGTGAAAAAAATAAACAACATACAAAGTCAGATGCTTTTACCATCTGAACCACCTAGGTGCCCCCCTTTGCACATTCTTTTTTTGTTTCTTAAATTACACTTAGGAATGAAATCATATGGTATTTGTGTTTCTCTGACTCACTTATTTCACTTAGTATTACTCTTTAGCTCCATGTACGTCATTCCAAATGACGAGATTTCATTCTTTTGTATAACTGAATAATACTCCATCGCATAGGGATCCCTGGGTGGCACAGCAGTTTAGCGCTTGCCTTTAGCCCAGGGCGCGAGCCTGGAGACCCGGGATCGAGTCCCACATCGGGCTCCTGGTGCATGGAGCCTGCTTCTCCCTCTGCCTGTGTCTCTGCCTCTCTCGCTCTCTCTGTGTGACTATCATAAATAAATAAAAATTAAAAAAAATATATTTAAAAAAAAATACTCCATCGCATATGTACCACGTCTTCTTTATCCATTCATCTATTCTTTCTAGAGTTCCTTGAGAGATTTATATATATATATATATTTTTTTTTTTTTTTTCTGTATGTGTTTATAGCATTAAGCTCTCCTAGAAATCTTTTGCTGCAGCCTAAATGTTTTGGTATATTGGGTTTCCTTGTTTCATTTGTTTCAAGATACTATGTATTTATGTAAGAAAGAGAACCCAGGAGTGGGTGGGGGCAGGGGGAAAGGAGAGGGAGAATCTTAAGCAGGCTCCACACTCACTGCAGAACCCAGCACAGGGCTCGTTCTCAAGATCCTGAGATCATGATCTGAGCCAAATCAGGAGTCGAAGGCTTAACCAACTGAGCCACCCAGATGGCCTCAAGATGCTTTTTAATTTCCCCCTTAAGTTATTCTATGAAAAAGTTTTTCTTCTTTGACCTGTTGGTTGTTAAGAGAACGTTGTTTCATAATTGGCTCTTTATACATCTGAGACTTCACTAATGTGGTGGTCACTGGCCAGGCACATGTGACAATTTACATTAAAATTAATTAAAATTATACAAAATTTTATATAATTGAGAAAATTCACTTTCTCAATCACACTCGCCATATATATCAGATGTGTAATAACCACATACCATATTGGGCAGCACTAGTAGACAGTATTTCCTTTTTACGGTACGATCCATTGGTAGTCTTGATATAGATAGAATAATAGTTGTCAACCAGGTGCAATTTTGTCCCCCATGGGACGTATGGCAATATCTGGAAACATGTTTGATTTCACAGGTAGGGGATCCGTGTTTTACTGGCACCTAGTGGGTGGAGTTCCGGAAAGCTGTTAAAATCCCGTAATTCACAGGACAGCCCCCCAACAAAGGCTCATCCGGCCCACATGCCAGTAGTTTTGACGGTGAAAACCTTTGACCTATAATATGTATCAGCAGGACGTGGAGGGCTCGTTGTTTTTTCCCTCTGATTGGCCAGTTGACTAGACCCCCTCTGCTGTGTGTATTCAATCCATCCTCTGCTTACTGCTAGTGAACTTTAGGCTAAAAATGTGTTTTGGTATTCTTGGTTTTTTTTTTTTTTTTTTTTCACTTAAATGGTGGAGAAGGTCCTATTCCTTGCTAATTAGCATGCAATTTTTTTTAAAGTGAAATTGATAGTTAAGGTCCTTTACAATGAAAGAATACATATTTAATTTTATTTTTTAAAGATTTTCTTTATTTATTCATGAGAGAGACACAGAGGGAGAGAGAGGCACAGACACAGGCAGAGGGAGAAGCAGGCTCCACGCAGAAGCCTGACGTGGGACTCGATCCTGGGTCTCCAGGATCACACCCTGGGCTGAAGGCAGTCACCAAACCACTGAGCCACCCGGGCGGCCCAGCATACAATTTTAAAAAATCGACTTTTGCTGTCTTACAGGTTCTTTGACTCTGCACATATAGACAAATCTCTGTTTCTGGCTCATCATGGCTTCCACTTCAAGGTAAGTGCCTTTGATGAAAGCCTTTATGAAGGGCCACACCCAGGACATTTTTAGCTCTTGGTCCTGCTGGCCTCACTAAGCATATGGTGTCTAGGAAAGAAAAAGGAGGAAGAGAGAGCACAAAAGGGAGACTGAGGAAAGATGAGGCAAGCAGGGTAGTGCATGTGGTATAGGTGAGGCTTTGTAGCTCCAGGGTCTGCACTGTGTCTGAAAATGTGATTTATTTCTCTCATCTTATTTTTTTTTTTAAGATTTATATTATATATAAATCAGAGAAAGGGAGAGAGAGCACAAGTGGGAGTTAGAGAGAGAGGGAGAACACGCTCCAGATTGAGCACGGAGCCCGATGTGGGACTCGACCTCATGACCCTGAGATCAGGATCCAAGCTGAAACCAACAGTTGGTCACATAACTGACTGTGCCATCCAGGCGCCCCCTCCTCATCTTTTAATGCACAAGGTGCTTGCTACTGGACTACCATGCTCCCTGCAAGCTTTACCATTCCATGAGTCTTCTTTCCTTATTTTTTTCAAGTTTTTACTTAAATTCTAGTTAGTTAACATATACTGTAATATTGGTTCAAGACTAGTGTTTAGTGATTCATCACTTACCTATAACACCCAGTGCTCATCACAACAAGTGCCCTCCTCACTGCCAATCACCACGCCAATCCCATGCCCTCCTTCCCTCCAGCAAGCCTGTTGTTCTCTGTACTAAAGAATCTCTTATAGTATACCTCCCACTCTTTTCCTTCCTTCCCCTATATCCGTTTGTTGTTGTTGTTGTTGTTGTTGTTGTTTTGTTGTTGTTGTTGTTTTAATTCCACGTATGAGTGAAATCATCTGGTATTTTCTCTGAATGACTGACTTTGCTTAACATATAGAATACACTCTAGGTCCTTTCTTTGGTGTTAGTAGTGATCTCTCCTTTCTCATCATGATTTTATTAGTTTGAGTGTTTTCTGTCTTCTTTTAAATAAGGCTGGCTAATGGTTTATCTACCTTCTTAATTGTTTCAAAGAACCAACTCCTGGTTTTGTTGATCTTTTCCACAGTTCTTCTGGTCTCTATTTCATTGAGTTCTGCTCGAGTCTTTTTTAACCCTCTTCTTCTGCTGGGTGTTGGATCTATTTGCTGTCTTTCACCAGCTCCCTTAGGTGGAAGGTTAGCTTTTCTATTTGAGTTTTTTCCAGTTTTTGGATGGATGCTTGTATTGCGATGTATTTCCCCCTCAGGACTGCTTTTGCTGTATCCCAAAGATTTTGAATGGTGGTGTCTTCATTCTCATTAGTTTCCATGAATCTTTTTAATTCTTCTCTAATTTCGTGGTTACCCTTTCACCTTGTAGCAGGATGGTCCTTAACCTCCACGTATTTGAAATCCTTCCAAACTTCTTCTTGTGATTTAGTTCTAGTTTCAAAGCATTATGGTCTGAAAATACACAGGGTCGATCCCAATCTTTTGGTATCAATTAAGACCTGATGTGTGACCCAGTTTGTGGTCTCTTCTGGAGAAAGCCCCACGTGCACTTGAGAAGAATGTGTATTCAGTTGCGTTTGCATGTAAAGTTCTATAAATATCTGTGAAATCCATCTGGTCCAGTGTATCATTTAAAGCTCCTGTTTCTTTGGAGATGTTGTGCTTAAAAGACCTGTGGATTGCAGAAAGCGCTCCATTGAAGTCACCAAGTATAAGTGTATTATTATCTAAGTATGTCTTAACTTTGGTTATTAATCGATTGATATACTTGGCGGCTCACGCATCCGGGCCATAAATATTCGTGATTGTTAGGTCCTCTTGTTGGATAGATCCTTTAAGTATGATATAGTGTCCCTCTTCACCTCTCACTACAGTCTTTGGGACAAACTTTAATTTATCTGATATAAGGATGGCTACCCCTGCATTTATTGAGGACTATTTGAATGGTACACAGTTCTCCAACCTTTTATTTTCAGGCTGTAGGTGTCCTGATGTCTAAAATGAGTCTCTTGGAGACAGCAAATGGATGGGTCTTGCCTTTTTTTATCCAGTCTGAAACCCTGCGTCCTTTTGATGGGGTCATTAAGCCCATTCACGTTCAGAGTTACTATTGACAGATATGGATTTAGTGTCATCATGATACCTATTCAGTCCCTGTTTTTGTGGATTGTTTCCTTGGACTTCCCCTTTCTTTTACAGGGTCCCCCCTTAATATTTCTGGCAGAGCCGGCTTGGTGGTCACATATCCTGTCAGTTTCTGCCTCTCTTGGAAGCTCTTTATCTCTCCTTCTATTCTGAATGAGAGCCTTGCTGGATAAAGTATTCTTGGCTGCAGGTTCCTCTCATTTAGGACCCTGACTGTATCCTGCCGGCCCTTTCTCACCTCCCAGGTCTCTGTGGAGAGGTCTGCTGTTGTCCTAAAGCTTCTCCCCATAAAAGTTAGTGATTTCTTGTCTCTTGCTGCATTAAGGATCTTCTCTTTATCTTTGGAATTTGCAAGTTCCAGTATTAAATGTTAAATGTTGAGCGGTTTTTATGGATTTAAGGGGGGTGGGGGTGATCTCTCTAGCTCCTGGATCTAAATGCCTGTTTCCCTTCCCAAGTTAGGAAAGTTTTCAGCTATGATTTGTTCAAATACATAATCTGGACCTCTGTCCCTTTTGGCGCCCTCGGGAACCCCAATTAAACGTAGATTTTTCCTTCTGAGGCTGTCATTTATTTCCCTTAACCTATCCTCATGGTCTCTTAATTGTCTTTCTTTTCTTCCCTCAGTTTCCGCCCTTGCCATCAACTTGTCTTCTGTGTCACTCACTCGTTCTTCTCCCTCGTTAACCCTGGTCGTTAGGACCTCCAGTTTGGATTGCATCTCATTTAACTGATTTTTAATTTCGGCCTGATTAGATCTAAATCCTACAGTCATGAAGTCTCTTGAGTCCTTTATGCTTTTTTCTAGAGCCACCAGTAGCTTTATAACTGTGCTTCTGAATTGGCTTTCTGACATTGAATTGTAATCCAAATGTTGTAACTCTGTGGGAGAGAGGACTGTTTCTGATTTCTTTCTTTGGAGGTGAGTTTTTCCTTCTAGCCATTTTACTCAGTGCGGAGTGGCCAAAAACAAGTTGTACTGGAATAACGAGAAAGAGAGAGAGAGAGAAAAAAAGAAAAGAAGAAATAAAAAAGAATTAAAAAGGGGGTGGGGGTGGGGAAACAACAGAAACAAACAGAAAAGAAAAAAACAAGGGGGAGTATCCTCTGATCCTATATACTGTAAATCCCTCGGCTTCCCCTGGAACTTTCCAGTGCTGCTTGGTCAATACCTTGCTTTTCCCCTGACCTTCTAGCTGGTCTTCTGAGGGAGGGGCCTGCTGTGCTGATTGTCGGGTGTGTGCACCTGGGGAGCTGCCCAGGCCCCTGCCAGGTGTATGGCTCAGTGGGAGTTGTTTATCTGTGAGACCCCTGCTCAGTCCCAGGTACAGGGTGACACCAGGAGGGACAACAACAGTGGGGGCGGCCAGCTGTGCAGCTCTGGAGTCAGCTCCCGCAGTGACTACTGCAGCTCCCAGTGTGCAGGGGCCTGGATGCTCCAGGGGCGGGCCCGCCGATCTGTACAGCTCGGGCCGCCCGGGGGCAGGAGCCACCTGGCTGTCCTGTGTCCTCCCGGCCTCTGCCTGACCTGGGGGAGCACCCGATCCTGGGCTGTGTCCCCCGGCGCCCTGGGCTCTGGGACCTGTGACACTGTGAATGGACCTAAAGTGTAGGTCCACGATGTATAATTTAAAAGCATCAGAGTGAATTTTGTTTGAAGTTAACTTATACTTTATTACAATAAAACTCATAAGCCATTTTACAGGTTAAAGAAAAACTCAAAATATAGAAACAGTGAAATGACACGGGAAGGGCAAGCCTCCGTTGGGCTGCAGGCATGACGAGCCCCGCGGTGGGAGCTGGGGCGGGCTCCCGAGGTGGTCAGGGGGCTGCGCAGAGGTTGAAGCCAGTTGTCCCGGAGGCAATTGGCGGCTCTGGCACTCTGGGGACCCCGATTGCAGGTGCCAGGGCCTGCTCCTCCTCCGGGGTGGCCGCAGGTGCACGTGGCTCGTCCAGGGCGCAGCCGTGATCTAGAGCAGTGACCACTATCTGCAGGGGCTTCGCCTCCCCAGCTGGCACCTCAGCTGGGGCCAAGCCCTCAGCCCCAGCAGCCAGGGCGGCCTCGAGCACTTCAGGCCCATCCGAGGCAGCAGGCCCCACAGTTGGGGCTGGGGCGGGCTCCGGAAGTGCTTCAGGGTCTTTTGCTCGGGCCGAAGCTGTAGCTCCAAGAAGACAAAGTATCACCACCAGGACGGACTTTCCACGTCCCTCCCAAATCAAGGACACTCTTCCAACCGCTCAAAGAGCCCTGGGAGGTGTCCCCAGCCTGCAGCTCGTGGGGATGGGGTGTGAGCCGAACCCCTGCTCCCGGCCCAGCTGCACGGACGCTGGATCCGTGGGGCCCACCCTGTCCCCAGCTCGGCCACCCCCAGGCCTCCTCACCCCCAGCCTCTGGCTCCGCTGCATGGAGGCGTCTGAGTTGTTGCAGGTAACGCCGGGCACGGAGCTCCACGTCTGTGCCTGGCATGCGCTGCCTTATGAATTCCAGAATCTTCTTCAGGGAGGCAGATTGGGGGAGCCGACAAAAGTCCTCCTGATAATAGTCCATCCATATCTCCAGGATGCAGCAGATGGCCCTGGGGAGGGACAGGTGGGCACAGGGGTCAGAAGACAGGGCTCCCTCACACCGAGGTGTCCCGGGGAAGCCCTGCAGGACCCGGGGCCTCGGCCTCCCGTGCGGGGCTGTCAGAGGCCAGTCCTGCTCCTCGTCCACCTGCCACCTGGCGGTCCTGCCTGCCACAGGCCTGCTCCCCGAGGAGGGGCTGGCACGAAGCCTCTGTGCGGGGGAGCCCACGCCCAGCGGTGTGACCATCACGGTCTTTGCTGGGAAGCGGGGCTCCCTCCTCAGCCTGGCTCCCTGCCCACTTGCCCCTTGAATCCACCGGCAGGCGTCCGGGGACGGGGGGCGTCTGGCCCGTCATCGCCCTCACTGCACACACTGTCGCTCTGGGAAGGTCCAAGCCAGGAGGGCTCGGGCTCTGTGTCCTGCCAGGCCTTGCCAGGAGCCACCCGGGACCTCCACTTTCCCTCCCTGTGGCTCTGCGCTGCCTCCCTCATGAGGGGCCCCGGGGGGTGTCCTTCCACTGACTCTAATCTGCCGTCTCCCACGGGGCCAGGGCCACCGGGTCTGTGAGCCCTCAATGGCCCTCGTGGCAACCTGCTGTGCACTGGGTCCAGGTGCCACCAGATTGGGGAGTGCGATGCTCCCCACCCCCTCTGCTCTGGGTCCCAGGTGTGGGGCAGACAGAGGGCTGGGAGGGGCGGGCATGGAGAAAGTCTCCCTTAGGGGTCCCAGTGCTCTCCCACCAAGCCCACACCCTATTCACGGCTCTCCTTTCCTCTTTTCCTGAAGGGTCCTTAGACCTTTACCCCGTCACGGGAATTGCAGATGTGTGGGGTGAGGGTCCAGCACCCCGGCCCACAGCCCCCTCGCTGCCCTCCTGGAGAGGGAAGGCCCTCGGGCAGGGGCCGGAGTCACTCACAGTTTCCAGCGCTGCAGGACCGCGTCGTCGCCACCACACGCAGCTGCGATGCACCCATATCTAGGGGAGGGCGGGGGCATCCCACGAATCATCCTGTGGCCGCGACCTCTCACCGTGGGGGCTGTCACCTCTGACCCCCGACTAGGCCGGAGCCCCGGGGGCCGTCAGCTCTGTGCGGGGGGCCACGGGCAGCCCCCGGAGAAGCGCCCGCACCTGCCGGGGCCTCCTGAATGCTGGAGCATGAAAGGCTCCGGCCAGGCCCACGGCCGATATCTGAGTGGGCCTGGGCGCCCGGGGACCCCGGGGTCCCCCTGTGTGGTTGCCCCAGGACACAGCCCCCCGATGGACTCTCCAACCTCCCTTTCAATGGGAAAAGAGGCCAGCTCAGGACCCTGGTGACGGTGGGGAGGAGGAACAGGCCCCGTCACGGGGGAGGAGGACGGCTGCGGAGCACAGGCACAGCCCCTCTGGCCGACCCGCCACAGGCCAGGCCCCGGGGCTGCCCTCCGGGACCCCACTGTGCCCTGGGTGACTCTGCTCCAGGTGGGGGAGCGGCCCGAGGCCGGGCAGCTCAGAACCATTCCCAGCCTCCCCACCAGCAGGTGGCCCACCCCTGGGCTGCGGAGGCGCAGGTGCTCACTTCGTAAACAGCAGATCCAGCACCTCGTCGGTGGTGGCAAATCCATGACAGTTGTCTAAAAAGATGAAAACGGAGATGACATCCCTGCGCAGCAAGGCGGGCAGCAGTTGTTGGAATTCCTGCTCCAGCAGCTCCGTCCGGCTGGGCTTCGTCGGGCAGATGGGAGGCGCCTTCCCGGCCGAGGCCCTTGCACCCTGAGTTGGGACAGAGGGGACGTGCATGGAGCCGCCGGGAGGCCTGGGGTGGGAGCGCAGCCCGCAGCCCGAGCTCTCGGGGGCCGTGGGGGGCAGGAGTGCCCACGGCAGGAACCCGGGCCTTGATGCCTTTGGCTCAGTCACTTAGCATCTGACTCTGGGCTGTGGCTCGGGTCGTGGCCTCAGCACCCTGGGATCCCGCCCTGGCAGGCCCTGCGCTTGGGGCCCAGTCTGCTTCAGGAGCCTGGGTCTCCCTCTCCCCTCCCTGCTCTCTGCCTGTCTCTTACACAAACAAGACAAACTATCCGATAAAGAAACAATCTTAGAGGATAAATGTTCAAAACAGTTTGGATCAGTACAAGGACCTCAAGAGACACAGAGAGACAGAGACCGAGAGAGACAGACACACAGACAGAGGGAGAAGCAGCCCTGGTGCAGAGAGCCCGAGGCGGGACTCGATCCCGGGCCTGCGGGGTCAGGGCCTGGGCGGAAGGCAGGCGCTAAACCCCTGGGCGACCAGGCCGCCCCTGAAGGCTCTGACTGATATTCCTACACCTCTGTGCACAGGGACTCTGCATCTGGCCCAGGCAGGGGCAGGGCCCTGGGGCAAGTGTGGGGAGCAGGGGAATGCAGACTCATGTGGGAGCAGGAGTGTAGGGGGGAGCCCAGGGGAGTAGCAGGCTGGCTTCTGGGACCCGGGGCCCTTCGTGCCGCATCGGGGACCCGGGTGTCGGGGGTGCCCCGGCCCCTGCACTCATTTGAGCCCGCGCTGGCCTCTGTTAGCTGCGCAGGGCACTTCCCAGTTCCTCGAGGCGGTGGGGCAGAGCACCCCTTCCTCCCGCTCGCGCCCCCTGTCCCGGGTGGAGCTCTGTGGAGACAGTGCCCGGCAGCCAGGCAGGAGGCCTCAGCGCCCGGTCCGGCCGCCTCGGCTGGGCCGCACCCCCAGCGGCCCCCATCCAGACACACCACAGCGCAGGCGGCACCCCCCTCCCCCAAGGAGAGCAAAGGGATCGGCTGCAGGGCCTCGGGGGGACTCTTACTCGGAGGGTAAGAGGACCTCAGGAGCCCTGTTTGCACCCTGCCCACCTTGACCTCAGGGTGACCCTGAAGGGATCACCGGGGAACCTGCCGCCCTGCAATGTCCCCCAGCCTGGATGCACCTGCCCACACATCCCTGTTTCCCGGAAGCTGAAGAGGAGGGGATGGGGCCACCCAGGATGGCTGGCACAGGGGGCCTGGCCTGGCCTGCTCTGGGTTACCTGACGGCGCCTCCTGATAAACGCCCTGAGGCGTTGGTTTTTATGCTGGAGCCAAAGCCTACAGCATTGGAACAAGCGGCACCCCTGGGGTTCCTGGGAGCCAGAGCCCCCAGAGGTGGGCCGGCAGCAGGAGAACATCTTCCAGGAGCGGATGTCTCCAGCCAAGTGAGCCTGAGGTGGGGCTGCACTAGATGCGGTTGCCTGGTCACGGGGGTTCCAAGTTCTGTTGGGCTCTGTGTCACGGGAGTGACCTCACTTCCTGGGACCCCCTCCCTGACCCACTCCTGGAGGAAGCTGCAGGGGCGGCGCTCGGGGCTGCCGACGGCTCCCCCGTCCCTGCAGGCGATGGCCTGTGCACACAGTGACACACCCGCACCCCTGTCCACAGGCCCCAGGGAAGGACTGTGTGCAGCCAGGGCCCCAGCCTGGACACACGCCTGCGTTCAGACACAACTTTCCATTCTTCCCCGGTTTTGACCCCAGAGAAGCCGTTGTGCCCGTCGGGGATGGTCTGCATCTTGCCCGTGGGACAGGGATTATCCTAGCGGGTGCTTCCTCCAGACGTCCCCAGGCCACTGTGGCATCATATCTATGACATTGGAGGCGGGTGTCACATGCGGGAAATACCTCCAACCACATGTTCTTCCTTGGTGTGTACATGCGCCCAGGCCCACGAGGTCCATGTGCACACACGTGGGCACCAGTTCTCTCATACTGGAGGCCCAGAAGATGACAGTCCCACCGGGGGAGGCATGGGCAATAGCTCCCCACGATCCTAGGCTCCTGAATCCAAGGCAAACCCTACAGAAGGTGTCAGAGTCTCGGCCTAGAAGGTGTGAGGCCGTCCTTATCCTGAACCCCTGCCTGTCGTGTGTTATGGGCCCTTCCCTCCTTCCCACTGGGTGAGCTGTGGACAGCGGTGCACCCAGTGGGTCGCCCTGACCTGGGCTCTAGGGAACCTGCTGTCAGCCACAGAACTGAAAGTAGACAGGAGGCACTGACTCTCCGGCTTGACCCCCAACTGAACTGAAAGCACGTTGTGTGTCCACGTACACTGACAGAGAAACAGAGACACGGATATAAATGTAGACACAGATGCAGAACTAGGAAGTTAGCAGAGGAGAAGCAACATCACTGAAGATCATTAAATAAAAAAAGAAAGACAGCTGAGTCTCGAATGGAGAAAAATGGAGTAATTAAAATAGAATCATGAAAAAATAATTCATCAAACCGAAAAGCAGAGAGAGGGATAAAGAAGAAGGAGCACTTTGGTGACACAAAGAAACGGCAAGCCTCGAATGTAAGGGTGATCGTGCCTCACGGACTCCATGGAACCTAAGTTGGGCAACAAGCAGCACCTTCCAGCAAAGGCCTAAGCGAATTATTTTCTGTTGTTGTTTTTTATTTAAAGATTTTTATCTCTTTATTCATGAGAGTGACAGAGAGTGAGAGAGGCAGAGACATAGGCCGAGGGAGAAGCAGGCTCCATGCAGGAAGCCTGATGGGGGACTCGATCCCGGATCCCAGGATCAGGCCCTGGGCCGAAGGTGGATGCTCAGCTCAGCCCCTGAGTCACCTGGGGGTCTAGACTAAGCTAATGAAAATGTACAAGGGATTGTGTCATACTGTGTTTGTAAGGGGGTAAAATTTCTCTTTACTAAGAAAGCGAGGGCAGCCCGGGTGGCTCAGCGGTTTAGCACCGCCTTCGGTCCAGGGCCTGATCCTGGGGACCCGAGATCAAGTCCCCCCTCGGGCTCCCTGCATGGAGCCTGCTTCTCCCTCTGCCTGTGTCTCTGCCTCTCTCTCTCTCTCTCTCACTGTGTGCCTATCATAAATAAAAAATAAAAAAAAATTAAAAAAAAAAAAAAGAGTCATGGCTCGAGTAAAAGGGTTTTGGTATCACACCACTGATCACACAGTTTTGTGCCAGTCTTAGCATATCAATATGCTAATATCAATATACCACTCTTGTGTTTGGACCCGCTATTGTGCTTCTTATTATGATTTCAAGATGCCCTTCAAGAACAATGGGAAACTTTGAAAAAATAGAGATTTATTATTTATAAGACCTGGAAATCACACAGCACACCTGGAACCACATAGCGAGGTCACACAGGGCAGGGGGAAGGAGGATGGCGAGCATACAAGTATGCACAGGCAGGTTTTCTGCTTTTATCAGAGCCAAGTGTGGGGGGCTAGGGTTTTATAGGCTCACTCTTTATTAGAAAATTTAAAATATAAGAGTGTGGAATTTAAAGCTCAGGAAGAGAAAAGGCAAGTGGCCCAAATGGTCACTTATTGAAATCAACCAAGTTCACAAAGGAGCCTAGGGGGCAGTGGGGCTGGCTCTTTGTCTAGTCTTGTGGTTGGCAATGTGTTTATTTGAAATAACTATCTTTTGTCAGTTACTCGTATTACCAAAAAAAAAAAAAAAAAAAAGCCAAAGCTCATGGCTTATATCGCATTGCCAAGTGCTGCAGAGTAACCATCCTGGAGTACCACTCTGTTCATCTGACCCCCCTGCAAAGTACCCTCACAATTGCTTCCTGATTATGCAAATTTTTCAGGTACAAAATGACCCAACTTTGCCTTCTCAATCCTGGATCCCACCACTGTAATCTACATGCCCTGTCTCCAACCAACTGGGCTATTCACTTCTCTTTTCACAACGCAGCACTCACCTAGCTCCTTGCCTTTGTCCATACTGGTGCCAACATGTTATCATCAAGCACATGGTGTTTTTGCAGAGATGGTTGGTAAATAAATAAGGAATGGGCCTCCAGTGGCCTCCATGATAATATATTATTCCTCACCCCTCTGATTTTCCTCCTCCTGTTTTTCTACCACAACCCCTCCTATCTAGTCACACTCCTAAATGTTCCACTCTCTTCATTAACCCACAGCTGAACTTCAGGCTTTACAATCCTAACATGTTAACAGACATTTATGCGGGGTCTACTCTGAAGCAGGTACTGCACAAGGTATATAGGTGAAACAAAGACGAATAAGCTACTTATGTTCCTGCCCTGAAAAAGCACACAATTAACTACAGAATGAGAAATGCAGGATGCTTGGGGAGTGCAGGAGGGAATTTAAAGACAGCTTTTTGGAGTTTTAACCTGAAAAATAAAACTATCAGTTATTTTACTAGCAAAAAAATGGTTTTTTTTCAGGAATAACAGTATTCCAATTCTGGACATGCAACAAACAAAGAGGAACATTATTTTGTGCAGAAGAAGAATGAAGCTGGGAGGGTTTTTTCCAAACAAAAGTCCATTGGGGGGGAAAAAATAGCAGAAGTCCAGGTCATGATGGTTTCCAAAGGGCTGAGTTGCAGGGGTAGTGGAGATGTTGTCAGAGATACGAAATACATCTTTCCCTTGCAGGAGACTGTGATTGATGATTCTTTCCTGCTGCTGATTCTTCTGTTGGGCTCTTCATTGATAATTCTTTCTGTAATTAACCATAATTGATGTTGAGTGGTAAGGCTTCACCTCCTAACTTTCTCTTTTCTCCTCCTTTCCCTATTTTAGTGAGGTTCCACTAATTAATATTGTCTTAAACATTGGAAACCCTGGGGCCAAGTGAAGAGCATGGGAAAGAAGAAAGGGCAGGATTCCAGGGAGCAGAAGCAAACAGAGAGCATTCAGACATTTCCAACCATTTGGTGGGACTACGGTAGCAAAGGTTAGGTGGTGGGAAAAGAGGCCAGACTGTCAATAGTTTACTAAGCGATGCCGGGAGTTTCTCTCCTGAAAGTAATAGGTTGCCTTTAATAGATTTTTAGATTGGGGAATAATCAGCGAGTTCTCTAGAATGATCATTCAGGCAGCATTATCAGAGGTGGTTTGGAAGTGGGAGAAAAGGCAATCAGGGAAGTGAACTATCAAACTGTTGTAAGAGAGGCACCTGGGTGGCTGAGTTGGTGAAGGGTCAGCCTTCGGCTCAGGTCATGATCACAGAGTCCCAGAAGAGAGTCCCTGGTGGAGCCCCGGGATGGAGCCCCAGGAGGGAGCCCTACACGGAGCTCCGCCCCTCCCCCTGCTGTCGTTCTCTCTCTCTCCCTCCCTCTCAAATAAAAATAAAATGTTTTTTGAAACATTTTCTTTCTTTTTTTTTTTTTTTAAGAAACTGTCGGAAGATCCCGGAGCAGGCCGGAGACACGGTCGCGGGGGCTGGAGCGCCCCCCGAGGCCCCTGCTAGGCGGACAGACCTCTCGGGTCGTGAGTGTGCGCCTCGGCCTCCGCCGCACCTGCACCCGATTCCGACCGCGCTCGTGCCGTCTGCCCCCAAACTTATGCACTTAATTATCTTTTCCTGGACTCCCCAGTCGTTTCCTGCCCACCACTCCAGTCTCCCTAGATAACACAATAGGAATTGATGGGGTTGGAAGGGCTCGCAAGCCCTCGGAGGCCCAGCTCACGCCCAGGAAAGCGGGGAGGCGCTCCGGGAGCCCCATCACGGGGCTCATCACCCGGTCGCCTTCCCGGGACACGGAGCAGGACACCTCTAGCGCGCCCCCACAGCTGTCAGGCCCTCGGCGGCCGCCAGGGGGCGCGTCCGTTCCCCTCCCCATCCCCCCCCCCCCCCGTTTTTTCTCTTTTGCGGAAACGCGAACCCGCGCTTCTCCAAAGCAAATGAACCCTGAGGTAATTCGGCCCTCTGCCGTCGCCGTAGCCCCAGACTGTAAACAGGAAGTAGGCGCCAAGAGGCGGGTGAAAAATAACGCCCGGGGCTCGGAGGCGCCGTCGCCTGCGCGCTCAGGGGGTCCCTGCGGTTCTGCGCGGGGAGGGCTTCCCTCGCCAGTCCCTCCTCCAGTGGAGGTCTTTTGCCGCTAGCCAGCTCTCCCCTCGGCGGACAGGGCGTCCCCCCAACCATGGCCGAATACTCGTACGTGAAGTCCACCAAACTCGTGCTCAAGGGAACCAAGGCCAAGAGGTAAGGCCAGAGCTGGCGCGGGAGACTCTGGGTCTCTTCCGACGGCGCCCCCGCCCCCCCCGCCCCCCCCGTGGGGAGGAGAGTCGAGTCTCGCGGAACTCGGGGTGTGAGGGAGCCGGGAACTCCGGCGCCCCGCCCTCGGGCCTGCTTCGGGCCGCGGGCTCTGTGGCTGCCGGGCAGCTCCGGGCGCTCGTGCGGGGCCGGCCTGACGGAGGAGACCTGAGGGCGCCACCGCGAGCCGCAGCTGCAGGCCCGGCCCCGGGTCAGGAGCCCCCCAGACCGCTGCTCGGCGCGTCCGCCTTAGTCTCGTGCTGCAGGTCGTGACAGCGACGTCTCCTGTTAGGGCTCGTTACTTCACGCCCGCCCCCCCGCCCAGTACTCCTTAAACGTCTCCCCTCAAAAAAAATCCTTCATTCCCCCCCCCACAAAAAAAACCCTTAATTAATCATCCCTCCCTCCCCCCGCCCCAAAAGAGCAAATCCTTAATTTTTTTAATACGATATGCAGATGTGCGTTTTGACAGGTATAGAATAAGCTCAAGTCCGCGTTCTCCGCAGTTACTAGTTTAGCAGTTTGTGGCAGGTCCGTTAATATCCTGGAGCTTCTATTTACTCATTCATTAGGGAAGATTAGCGGTAGGAGAACTGATGCTAGGGGGCAGCCCGGCGGCTCCGCGGCTTGGCGCCGCCTTGGGCCCGGAGCGTGACCCTGGTGACCCTGGAGTCCCGGGATCGGCCCCACGTCAGGCTCCCTGCACGGAGCCTGCTTCTCCTTCTGTCTGTGTCTCTGCCTCTCTCTCTGTCTTTCATTAATAAATAAATAAAATCTTAAAAAAAAAAAAAAAGAATTGCTACGAGGATTAGATGAGTTAACGCGTACAGTAAGCGGAACCAAATGCAAGGAGAAGGTCGTAGTGGTGATTTACGGTCGTTGGACATTTTAGGAAAAAGTATCTGCCCGCCCAGATCTCCACCTCTCTTCTCTCTGGTAGATTTGCTCACGGTTGATCATTCATTACAGATGTTAATCTGAAGCTTGTCCTGCCTGGCTTTACAGGAGAGAGGGGAGAGTTAGCTTCTGAAAGCTTACGTTTCCATGAAAATACAAATAAGCGCATCTCATGCTCATCACAACTATCAATCTTCATTAACGCACGTAGATAGCACTTTCTGCCTGCCTAGAACAACTCTAAGCACTTTGAATACGACTTATTTGGAAACACCCCCCGGGTGTTGTGTTTTTTTTTTTTTTCTTTTTTTTATTACTGAGATATGATACATATAAAATTCACCCTATAAAGCACAGTTCTGTGGGTTTTAGTGTTTAGTCCACAAAGTTCCCCAGTGTCATGTTGTCCAACATTTTCATGGTCTGGGAAGGAAACCCCATAATCCTTAGTAGTCCCTCTCCAGTCCACTCTTCCCTCATGCCCGCAACCACTAATATACTTTCTCTCTGTTATCAGTTTGCCTGTTCTGAATATTTCCTATAAATGGAGTCATGCAATATGCGGTCTCTTGTATCTGGCTTCATCCATGTCTAGCATGTATCAGTATCCTTATTTTTATGGCTGAATAATATTCCATTGTATGGATATAACACATTTTGTTTATCCTTTCACCCGTTGAAGGACATCTGGGGTATTTCCACTTTTTGGCTATTAGGAATCATGCTGTTACGAATTTCTTAGAAAATTTTTGTGTGGATGTGTGTTCTCATTTCTCTTGGGTATATACCTAGCAGTACATAGGTTAGGTCATATGATAACTCTGTTTAACTTTTTGAAGAACCCCAAACTATTTCCTAAAGCAGCTGTACCACTTTTCATTTTCACCAGCAACATAGGAAGATTCACATTCACCCTTAATCCTCGCAGTAACCTTAAGAGCATAAATTATTATCCTCATGTTATAGATGAGAAGCTGACAGTGATTAAGAAATGTTCCAAAAGTCGCAGAGCTAAGAAATAACAAGATTAAAAAGGCAGTCCTCCAGAGCCTGTTCTCTTAACTATAATACAATACATACAGGATCAGAACTGACTTCTCAGTATTAGAAGGAAGAGAACATATCGGTGTAGATAACTGTGAATCAATAATTCATAAATCTGTGTACAGCTTAAAAGAGGCTTGTAAGATTCCATCTTAGATGTTTAACATCAAATCAATATTTCTAAACTTATCTATATAAATTATCTCCTACAGTAAGAAGAAAAAGAGCAAAGAGAAGAAGAGAAAAAGAGAAGAAGATGAAGAAACTCAACTTGATATTGTTGGTAAGTTTTCCATACTTTATTCTGGGAAAAGTTAATACTGCTGAGATGCCTTTAAAAATATTTTCCTAGTGGGACGTCTCGATGGCTCAGCAGCTGAGCGTCTGCCTTTGGCTCCGGGAGTGATCCCGGGGTCCGATACAGTTCTGAGTCTTTGCTCCTAGTCTATGGTTTAACTTTTCATTTTATTAAATGGTATTTTTCTTAAAGCAAAAGTTTAAAAAATTGAAAAAAATTTTTCAATTATAATTTTTCAACTATAAGTTTTTTTTTAAGATTTTATTTATTTATTCATGACAGACACAGAGAGAGAGGCAGAAACACAGGCAGAGGGAGAAGCAGGCTTCACCCAAGTGTCCCAGAAGTTTTTAGTTTTTATAAGATTCCATTTATTACTATTTTTCTGTTACATTACCATCTTATATCTTCAGTCTAAGAAGTTGTTGCTTACCCCAAGGTCATGAAGAAATTCTTCCACGTTTTCTTTATGAGGCTTCAGTTTTAGTTTCTCATTAGATCTATGATCTATCGTGGTTTATGTATACAATGGAATATTGCTCAGCCATTAGAAACGACAAATACCCACCATTTGCTTCAACGTGGATGGAACTGGAGGGTATTATGCTGAGTGAAGTAAGTCAGTCGGAGAAGGACAAACATTGTATGTTCTCTTTCATTTGGGGAATATAATTAATAGTGAAAGGGAATATAAGGGAAGGGAGAAGAAATGTGTGGGAAATATCAGAAAGGGAGACAGAACGTAAAGACTGCTAACTCTGGGAAACGAACTAGGGGTGGTGGAAGGGGAGGAGGGTGGGGGGTGGGGGTGAATGGGTGACGGGCACTGAGGGGGGCACTTGACGGGATGAGCACTGGGTGTTATTCTGTATGTTGGTAGACTGAACACCAATAAAAAATAAATTTATTTTAAAAAAAGATCTATGATCTATCTCATTAATTTTTAGTCTTGTGTGAATTAGGGATCAAAGTTCTTTTTTTCATTTTTTCGTATTGATAACCAGTTGTTGTAGCACCACTGTTGAATAGACTTTCCTTTCTCCATTAAACTGCCTTAATACGTTTGTCAAAAATCATTTGACTTTATATGTGCTGATATATTTTTGGACTTTGTTCCATTGATTTGTCTGTTATGTTCATATATTTGTCTTGATTACTGTCCCTTCGCAAGTTTTTGAAATCAGGAGGTCTTCAAGGTTCATCCATGTTACAGCATGTGTCAGTCTTCCTTTTAAGACTGATATTCCAGGCAGCCCAGGTGGCTCTGGGGTTGAGCACCTGCCTTTGGCCCAGGGCGTGACCCTGGAGACCCGGGATCGAGTCCCACATAGGGCTCCCTGCATGGAGCCTGCTTCTCCCTCTGCCTGTGTCTCTGCCTCTCTCTCTCTCTCTCTCTCTCTCTCTCTGTCTAATGAATAAATAAATAAAATCTTTAAAAAAAGAAAAAAAAATACTGATACTCCATTGTGTATATACTGCATTTATCCATTCATATTTCAATGAACACATGAGTGACTTCCACTTTTTGCCTATTGTGGATAATTCTGCGAGGAATATGGGTGTACAGATATCTCTTCAAGACTTTGGTTTCAGTTCTTTTGGGCATGTACCTAGAAGTGGAATTGCTGGATCATGACAGTAATGCCATTTTTAATTTTGTGAGAAACCACCATACTGTTTTGCATAGTTGCATTTTATATTTCCACCAGCAGTGCACAGGGTTTCAATTTTTCCGTATCCTCACCAACATTTGTTATTTCTGGTTCTCTGATAATAGCCATCCTAGTGGGTATGAAATGGTATCTCATTATGGTTTATGCCTGTGTCTCTGCCTCTCTCCCCGTGTGTCTCTCATAAATAAATAAAAATCAGTATACACCACATTTTCTTTATCCATTTACCTTTGATGGACATCTGAGTTGCTCCCAGCCCTTGGCTATGATAAAGAATGCTTCTATGAGGATGGAGGTCTCTTGGCGACCCTGCTTTCAATTCTTTTGACTACACGTACCCCAGAAATAGGATTGCTGGATTATATGGTAGTTGTAGTTTTAATTTTTTTGAGGAACTCTCATACTGTTTACATAGTGCTTGCACCATGCTACATTCCTATCAGCAATGCACAAGTGTCCTGATTTCTCCATATCCTTGCCAACATTTTATTTTTTAACAGTGGTCATCCTAATGGGTGTGAGGTGACCCTCATCGTGGTTGTGATTTGCCTTTTTTGATGGTTAGTGATGTGGAGCATCATTTCATAGGTTCATTGGCCATTTATACATCTTCTTTCAAGGAATGTCTGTACAGGCTCTTCGTCCTTTCTTCCATTGGGCTACTTGTTGCCTTGTGACGAAGTTCGTAGGAGTTTTTTGTATGTTAACTTATTGTCAAATACATGGTTTGCACATATTTTTCCCATTCTATTCGTTGTCTCTTCACTCTCTAGATTGTATCCTTTGGTGCATTTGAAGTTTTATAGACCCCATTTGTCTATGTTTACTTGTTTGCTGGTGCTTTGGTATCGTAGTCAGGAAATCACTGCCAGGTCCGTGGATCCTGGGTGGCTCAGTCAGTAAGCATATGACTCAATGTCAGCTCAGGTCTTGATCTCAGGGTTGTGAGTTCAGGCCCCATATTAGGCTCCACCCTGGGTATGGAGCCTGTTTACAAAAAGAAAGAAATCATTGGCAGATCTAATATTGTGAATCTTTTCCTTATGTTTCCTTTCAAGCATTTTATCTATAAAATAGATATCTATTTTGGGGTTTTTTTTTAAACATTACTCTTACATATGTTTTCTCATTTTCAGTGTATGATTCTTTCACTTCTTTCATTAGTCTTGTTCCTGAATATCTTACCTTTTTCAGTGTTGTGGTAAATGGAGTTGTGTTCTTGAGTTCCACTTCAAATTGTTCATTGTTAACATCTAGAGATGCAACTGCTTCTTGGTGTGTTGGTTTTCATTTCTGCAACCTTGTTGAATTTGTTTACTGCTTCTAATTTTTTTAATCCTTACGATTTCTACGTATAAGATTATGGTATATGCAAATATGATTCTTCTTCTTCCTTTCCAGTTTGGATGCGTTTTGTTTCTTTTACTTGCCTAATTGCTCTGGCTAAGTTTTCTAGTACTATATTTGATGGAAAGGCCAGAGTAAAGAACTTTATTTTGATCCTATTTTTAGAGGAAAAGTTTGAGTCTTTTGCTATTTTGTACATTAGTTGGAATTTTTTTTTCATATTTGGTCTTTATGATGTTTAGTTGGTTTACTTTTACTCCTAGTTTAGTAAGAGTTCTTTTCATGAAAGAGTATTAAGTCTCGTGAAGTGAAAAAAATAAACAACATACAAAGTCAGATGCTTTTACCATCTGAACCACCTAGGTGCCCCCCTTTGCACATTCTTTTTTTGTTTCTTAAATTACACTTAGGAATGAAATCATATGGTATTTGTGTTTCTCTGACTCACTTATTTCACTTAGCATTACTCTTTAGCTCCATGTACGTCATTCCAAATGACGAGATTTCATTCTTTTGTATAACTGAATAATACTCCATCGCATATGTACCACGTCTTCTTTATCCATTCATCTATTCTTTCTAGAGTTCCTTGAGAGATTTATATATATATATTTTTTTCTTTTTTTTTCTGTATGTGTTTATAGCATTAAGCTCTCCTAGAAATCTTTTGCTGCAGCCTAAATGTTTTGGTATATTGGGTTTCCTTGTTTCATTTGTTTCAAGATACTATGTATTTATGTAAGAAAGAGAACCCAGGAGTGGGTGGGGGCAGGGGGAAAGGAGAGGGAGAATCTTAAGCAGGCTCCACACTCACTGCAGAACCCAGCACAGGGCTCGATCTCAAGATACTGAGATCATGATCTGAGCCAAATCAGGAGTCGAAGGCTTAACCAACTGAGCCACCCAGATGGCCTCAAGATGCTTTTTAATTTCCCCCTTAAGTTATTCTATGAAAAAGTTTTTCTTCTTTGACCTGTTGGTTGTTAAGAGAACGTTGTTTCATAATTGGCTCTTTATACATGTGAGACTTCACTAATGTGGTGGTCACTGGCCAGGCACATGTGACAATTTACATTAAAATTAATTAAAATTATATAAAATTTTATATAATTGAGAAAATTCACTTTCTCAATCACACTCGCCATATATATCAGATATGTAATAACCACATACCATATTGGGCAGCACTAGTAGACAGTATTTCCTTTTTACGGTACGATCCATTGGTAGTCTTGATATAGATAGAATAATAGTTGTCAACCAGGTGCAATTTTGTCCCCCATGGGACGTATGGCAATATCTGGAAACATGTTTGATTTCACAGGTAGGGGATCCGTGTTTTACTGGCACCTAGTGGGTGGAGTTCCGGAAAGCTGTTAAAATCCCGTAATTCACAGGACAGCCCCCCAACAAAGGCTCATCCGGCCCACATGCCAGTAGTTTTGACGGTGAAAACCTTTGACCTATAATATGTTTCAGCAGGACGTGGAGGGCTCGTTGTTTTTTCCCTCTGATTGGCCAGTTGACTAGACCCCCTCTGCTGTGTGTATTCAATCCATCCTCTGCTTACTGCTAGTGAACTTTAGGCTAAAAATGTGTTTTGGTTTTTTTTGTTTTTTTCTTTTTTTTTTTTTACTTAAATGGTGGAGAAGGTCCTATTCCTTGCTAATTAGCATGCAATTTTTTTTAAAGTGAAATTGATAGTTAAGGTCCTTTACAATGAAAGAATACATATTTAATTTTATTTTTTTATTTTTTAAAGATTTTCTTTATTTATTCATGAGAGAGACACAGAGGGAGAGAGAGGCACAGACACAGGCAGAGGGAGAAGCAGGCCCCACGCAGAAGCCTGACGTGGGACTCGATCCTGGGTCTCCAGGATCACACCCTGGGCCGAAGGCAGTCACCAAACCACTGAGCCACCCGGGCGGCCCAGCATACAATTTTAAAAAATCGACTTTTGCTGTCTTACAGGTTCTTTGACTCTGCACATATAGACAAATCTCTGTTTCTGGCTCATCATGGCTTCCACTTCAAGGTAAGTGCCTTTGATGAAAGCCTTTATGAAGGGCCACACCCAGGACATTTTTAGCTCTTGGTCCTGCTGGCCTCACTAAGCATATGGTGTCTAGGAAAGAAAAAGGAGGAAGAGAGAGCACAAAAGGGAGACTGAGGAAAGATGAGGCAAGCAGGGTAGTGCATGTGGTATAGGTGAGGCTTTGTAGCTCCAGGGTCTGCACTGTGTCTGAAAATGTGATTTATTTCTCTCATCTTATTTTTTTTTTAAAGATTTATATTATATATAAATCAGAGAGAGGGAGAGAGAGCACAAGTGGGAGTTAGAGAGAGAGGGAGAACACGCTCCAGATTGAGCACGGAGCCCGATGTGGGACTCGACCTCATGACCCCGAGATCAGGATCCAAGCTGAAACCAACAGTTGGTCACATAACTGACTGTGCCATCCAGGCGCCCCCTCCTCATCTTTTAATGCACAAGGTGCTTGCTACTAGACTACCATGCTCCCTGCAAGCTTTACCATTCCATGAGTCTTCTTTCCTTATTTTTTTCAAGTTTTTACTTAAATTCTAGTTAGTTAACATATACTGTAATATTGGTTCAAGACTAGTGTTTAGTGATTCATCACTTACCTATAACACCCAGTGCTCATCACAACAAGTGCCCTCCTCACTGCCAATCACCACGCCAATCCCATGCCCTCCTTCCCTCCAGCAAGCCTGTTGTTCTCTGTACTAAAGAATCTCTTATAGTATACCTCCCACTCTTTTCCTTCCTTCCCCTATATCCGTTTGTTGTTGTTGTTGTTGTTGTTGTTGTTTTAATTCCACATATGAGTGAAATCATCTGGTATTTTCTCTGAATGACTGACTTTGCTTAACATATAGAATACACTCTAGGTCCTTTCTTTGGTGTTAGTAGTGATCTCTCCTTTCTCATCATGATTTTATTAGTTTGAGTGTTTTCTGTCTTCTTTTAAATAAGGCTGGCTAATGGTTTATCTACCTTCTTAATTGTTTCAAAGAACCAACTCCTGGTTTTGTTGATCTTTTCCACAGTTCTTCTGGTCTCTATTTCATTGAGTTCTGCTCGAGTCTTTTTTAACCCTCTTCTTCTGCTGGGTGTTGGATCTATTTGCTGTCTTTCACCAGCTCCCTTAGGTGGAAGGTTAGCTTTTCTATTTGAGTTTTTTCCAGTTTTTGGATGGATGCTTGTATTGCGATGTATTTCCCCCTCAGGACTGCTTTTGCTGTATCCCAAAGATTTTGAATGGTGGTGTCTTCATTCTCATTAGTTTCCATGAATCTTTTTAATTCTTCTCTAATTTCGTGGTTGACCCTTTCACCTTGTAGCAGGATGGTCCTTAACCTCCACGTATTTGAAATCCTTCCAAACTTCTTCTTGTGATTTAGTTCTAGTTTCAAAGCATTATGGTCTGAAAATACACAGGGTCGATCCCAATCTTTTGGTATCAATTAAGACCTGATGTGTGACCCAGTTTGTGGTCTCTTCTGGAGAAAGCCCCACGTGCACTTGAGAAGAATGTGTATTCAGTTGCGTTTGCATGTAAAGTTCTATAAATATCTGTGAAATCCATCTGGTCCAGTGTATCATTTAAAGCTCCTGTTTCTTTGGAGATGTTGTGCTTAAAAGACCTGTGGATTGCAGAAAGCGCTCCATTGAAGTCACCAAGTATAAGTGTATTATTATCTAAGTATGTCTTAACTTTGGTTATTAATCGATTGATATACTTGGCGGCTCACGCATCCGGGCCATAAATATTCGTGATTGTTAGGTCCTCTTGTTGGATAGATCCTTTAAGTATGATATAGTGTCCCTCTTCACCTCTCACTACAGTCTTTGGGACAAACTTTAATTTATCTGATATAAGGATGGCTACCCCTGCATTTATTGAGGACTATTTGAATGGTACACAGTTCTCCAACCTTTTATTTTCAGGCTGTAGGTGTCCTGATGTCTAAAATGAGTCTCTTGGAGACAGCAAATGGATGGGTCTTGCCTTTTTTTATCCAGTCTGAAACCCTGCGTCCTTTTGATGGGGTCATTAAGCCCATTCACGTTCAGAGTTACTATTGACAGATATGGATTTAGTGTCATCATGATACCTATTCAGTCCCTGTTTTTGTGGATTGTTTCCTTGGACTTCCCCTTTCTTTTACAGGGTCCCCCCTTAATATTTCTGGCAGAGCCGGCTTGGTGGTCACATATCCTGTCAGTTTCTGCCTCTCTTGGAAGCTCTTTATCTCTCCTTCTATTCTGAATGAGAGCCTTGCTGGATAAAGTATTCTTGGCTGCAGGTTCCTCTCATTTAGGACCCTGACTGTATCCTGCCGGCCCTTTCTCACCTCCCAGGTCTCTGTGGAGAGGTCTGCTGTTGTCCTAAAGCTTCTCCCCATAAAAGTTAGTGATTTCTTGTCTCTTGCTGCATTAAGGATCTTCTCTTTATCTTTGGAATTTGCAAGTTCCAGTATTAAATGTTAAATGTTGAGCGGTTTTTATGGATTTAAGGGGGGTGGGGGTGATCTCTCTAGCTCCTGGATCTAAATGCCTGTTTCCCTTCCCAAGTTAGGAAAGTTTTCAGCTATGATTTGTTCAAATACATAATCTGGACCTCTGTCCCTTTTGGCGCCCTCGGGAACCCCAATTAAACGTAGATTTTTCCTTCTGAGGCTGTCATTTATTTCCCTTAACCTATCCTCATGGTCTCTTAATTGTCTTTCTTTTCTTCCCTCAGTTTCCGCCCTTGCCATCAACTTGTCTTCTGTGTCACTCACTCGTTCTTCTCCCTCGTTAACCCTGGTCGTTAGGACCTCCAGTTTGGATTGCATCTCATTTAACTGATTTTTAATTTCGGCCTGATTAGATCTAAATCCTACAGTCATGAAGTCTCTTGAGTCCTTTATGCTTTTTTCTAGAGCCACCAGTAGCTTTATAACTGTGCTTCTGAATTGGCTTTCTGACATTGAATTGTAATCCAAATGTTGTAACTCTGTGGGAGAGAGGACTGTTTCTGATTTCTTTCTTTGGAGGTGAGTTTTTCCTTCTAGCCATTTTACTCAGTGCGGAGTGGCCAAAAACAAGTTGTACTGGAATAACGAGAAAGAGAGAGAGAGAGAAAAAAAGAAAAGAAGAAATAAAAAAGAATTAAAAAGGGGGTGGGGGTGGGGAAACAACAGAAACAAACAGAAAAGAAAAAAACAAGGGGGAGTATCCTCTGATCCTATATACTGTAAATCCCTCGGCTTCCCCTGGAACTTTCCAGTGCTGCTTGGTCAATACCTTGCTTTTCCCCTGACCTTCTAGCTGGTCTTCTGAGGGAGGGGCCTGCTGTGCTGATTGTCGGGTGTGTGCACCTGGGGAGCTGCCCAGGCCCCTGCCAGGTGTATGGCTCAGTGGGAGTTGTTTATCTGTGAGGCCCCTGCTCAGTCCCAGGTACAGGGTGACACCAGGAGGGACAACAACAGTGGGGGCGGCCAGCTGTGCAGCTCTGGAGTCAGCTCCCGCAGTGACTACTGCAGCTCCCAGTGTGCAGGGGCCTGGATGCTCCAGGGGCGGGCCCGCCGATCTGTACAGCTCGGGCCGCCCGGGGGCAGGAGCCACCTGGCTGTCCTGTGTCCTCCCGGCCTCTGCCTGACCTGGGGGAGCACCCGATCCTGGGCTGTGTCCCCCGGCGCCCTGGGCTCTGGGACCTGTGACACTGTGAATGGACCTAAAGTGTAGGTCCACGATGTATAATTTAAAAGCATCAGAGTGAATTTTGTTTGAAGTTAACTTATACTTTATTACAATAAAACTCATAAGCCATTTTACAGGTTAAAGAAAAACTCAAAATATAGAAACAGTGAAATGACACGGGAAGGGCAAGCCTCCGTTGGGCTGCAGGCATGACGAGCCCCGCGGTGGGAGCTGGGGCGGGCTCCCGAGGTGGTCAGGGGGCTGCGCAGAGGTTGAAGCCAGTTGTCCCGGAGGCAATTGGCGGCTCTGGCACTCTGGGGACCCCGATTGCAGGTGCCAGGGCCTGCTCCTCCTCCGGGGTGGCCGCAGGTGCACGTGGCTCGTCCAGGGCGCAGCCGTGATCTAGAGCAGTGACCACTATCTGCAGGGGCTTCGCCTCCCCAGCTGGCACCTCAGCTGGGGCCAAGCCCTCAGCCCCAGCAGCCAGGGCGGCCTCGAGCACTTCAGGCCCATCCGAGGCAGCAGGCCCCACAGTTGGGGCTGGGGCGGGCTCCGGAAGTGCTTCAGGGTCTTTTGCTCGGGCCGAAGCTGTAGCTCCAAGAAGACAAAGTATCACCACCAGGACGGACTTTCCACGTCCCTCCCAAATCAAGGACACTCTTCCAACCGCTCAAAGAGCCCTGGGAGGTGTCCCCAGCCTGCAGCTCGTGGGGATGGGGTGTGAGCCGAACCCCTGCTCCCGGCCCAGCTGCACGGACGCTGGATCCGTGGGGCCCACCCTGTCCCCAGCTCGGCCACCCCCAGGCCTCCTCACCCCCAGCCTCTGGCTCCGCTGCATGGAGGCGTCTGAGTTGTTGCAGGTAACGCCGGGCACGGAGCTCCACGTCTGTGCCTGGCATGCGCTGCCTTATGAATTCCAGAATCTTCTTCAGGGAGGCAGATTGGGGGAGCCGACAAAAGTCCTCCTGATAATAGTCCATCCATATCTCCAGGATGCAGCAGATGGCCCTGGGGAGGGACAGGTGGGCACAGGGGTCAGAAGACAGGGCTCCCTCACACCGAGGTGTCCCGGGGAAGCCCTGCAGGACCCGGGGCCTCGGCCTCCCGTGCGGGGCTGTCAGAGGCCAGTCCTGCTCCTCGTCCACCTGCCACCTGGCGGTCCTGCCTGCCACAGGCCTGCTCCCCGAGGAGGGGCTGGCACGAAGCCTCTGTGCGGGGGAGCCCACGCCCAGCGGTGTGACCATCACGGTCTTTGCTGGGAAGCGGGGCTCCCTCCTCAGCCTGGCTCCCTGCCCACTTGCCCCTTGAATCCACCGGCAGGCGTCCGGGGACGGGGGGCGTCTGGCCTGTCATTGCCCTCACTGCACACACTGTCGCTCTGGGAAGGTCCAAGCCAGGAGGGCTCGGGCTCTGTGTCCTGCCAGGCCTTGCCAGGAGCCACCCGGGACCTCCACTTTCCCTCCCTGTGGCTCTGCGCTGCCTCCCTCATGAGGGGCCCCGGGGGGTGTCCTTCCACTGACTCTAATCTGCCGTCTCCCACGGGGCCAGGGCCACCGGGTCTGTGAGCCCTCAATGGCCCTCGTGGCAACCTGCTGTGCACTGGGTCCAGGTGCCACCAGATTGGGGAGTGCGATGCTCCCCACCCCCTCTGCTCTGGGTCCCAGGTGTGGGGCAGACAGAGGGCTGGGAGGGGCGGGCATGGAGAAAGTCTCCCTTAGGGGTCCCAGTGCTCTCCCACCAAGCCCACACCCTATTCACGGCTCTCCTTTCCTCCTTTCCTGAAGGGCCCTTAGACCTTTACCCCGTCACGGGAATTGCAGATGTGTGGGGTGAGGGTCCAGCACCCCCGGCCCACAGCCCCCTCGCTGCCCTCCTGGAGAGGGAAGGCCCTCGGGCAGGGGCCGGAGTCACTCACAGTTTCCAGCGCTGCAGGACCGCGTCGTCGCCACCACACGCAGCTGCGATGCACCCATATCTAGGGGAGGGCGGGGGCATCCCACGAATCATCCTGTGGCCGCGACCTCTCACCGTGGGGGCTGTCACCTCTGACCCCCGACTAGGCCGGAGCCCCGGGGGCCGTCAGCTCTGTGCGGGGGGCCACGGGCAGCCCCCGGAGAAGCGCCCGCACCTGCCGGGGCCTCCTGAATGCTTGAGCATGAAAGGCTCCGGCCAGGACCACGGCCGATATCTGAGTGGGCCTGGGCGCCCGGGGACCCCGGGGTCCCCCTGTGTGGTTGCCCCAGGACACAGCCCCCCGATGGACTCTCCAACCTCCCTTTCAATGGGAAAAGAGGCCAGCTCAGGACCCCGGTGACGGTGGGGAGGAGGCACAGGCCCCGTCACGGGGGAGGAGGACGGCTGCGGAGCACAGGCACAGCCCCTCTGGCCGACCCGCCACAGGCCAGGCCCCGGGGCTGCCCTCCGGGACCCCACTGTGCCCTGGGTGACTCTGCTCCAGGCGGGGGAGCGGCCCGAGGCCGGGCAGCTCAGAACCATTCCCAGCCTCCCCACCAGCAGGTGGCCCACCCCTGGGCTGCAGAGGCGCAGGTGCTCACTTCGTAAACAGCAGATCCAGCACCTCGTCGGTGGTGGCAAATCCATGACAGTTGTCTAAAAAGATGAAAACGGAGATGACATCCCTGCGCAGCAAGGCGGGCAGCAGTTGTTGGAATTCCTGCTCCAGCAGCTCCGTCCGGCTGGGCTTCGTCGGGCAGATGGGAGGCGCCTTCCCGGCCGAGGCCCTTGCACCCTGAGTTGGGACAGAGGGGACGTGCATGGAGCCGCCGGGAGGCCTGGGGTGGGAGCGCAGCCCGCAGCCCGAGCTCTCGGGGACCGTGGGGGGCAGGAGTGCCCACGGCAGGAACCCGGGCCTTGATGCCTTTGGCTCAGTCACTTAGCATCTGACTCTGGGCTGTGGCTCGGGTCGTGGCCTCAGCACCCTGGGATCCCGCCCTGGCAGGCCCTGCGCTTGGGGCCCAGTCTGCTTCAGGAGCCTGGGTCTCCCTCTCCCCTCCCTGCTCTCTGCCTGTCTCTTACACAAACAAGACAAACTATCCGATAAAGAAACAATCTTAGAGGATAAATGTTCAAAAAAGTTTGGATCAGTACAAGGACCTCAAGAGACACAGAGAGACAGAGACCGAGAGAGACAGACACACAGACAGAGGGAGAAGCAGCCCTGGTGCAGAGAGCCCGAGGCGGGACTCGATCCCGGGCCTGCGGGGTCAGGGCCTGGGCGGAAGGCAGGCGCTAAACCCCTGGGCGACCAGGCCGCCCCTGAAGGCTCTGCTCTGATATTCCTACACCTCTGTGCACAGGGACTCTGCATCTGGCCCAGGCAGGGGCAGGGCCCTGGGGCAAGTGTGGGGAGCAGGGGAATGCAGACTCATGTGGGAGCAGGAGTGTAGGGGGGAGCCCAGGGGAGTAGCAGGCTGGCTTCTGGGACCCGGGGCCCTTCGTGCCGCATCGGGGACCCGGGTGTCGGGGGTGCCCCGGCCCCTGCACTCATTTGAGCCCGCGCTGGCCTCTGTTAGCTGCGCAGGGCACTTCCCAGTTCCTCGAGGCGGTGGGGCAGAGCACCCCTTCCTCCCGCTCGCGCCCCCTGTCCCGGGTGGAGCTCTGTGGAGACAGTGCCCGGCAGCCAGGCAGGAGGCCTCAGCGCCCGGTCCGGCCGCCTCGGCTGGGCCGCACCCCCAGCGGCCCCCATCCAGACACACCACAGCGCAGGCGGCACCCCCCTCCCCCAAGGAGAGCAAAGGGATCGGCTGCAGGGCCTCGGGGGGACTCTTACTCGGAGGGTAAGAGGACCTCAGGAGCCCTGTTTGCACCCTGCCCACCTTGACCTCAGGGTGACCCTGAAGGGATCACCGGGGAACCTGCCGCCCTGCAATGTCCCCCAGCCTGGATGCACCTGCCCACACATCCCTGTTTCCCGGAAGCTGAAGAGGAGGGGATGGGGCCACCCAGGATGGCTGGCACAGGGGGCCTGGCCTGGCCTGCTCTGGGTTACCTGACGGCGCCTCCTGATAAACGCCCTGAGGCGTTGGTTTTTATGCTGGAGCCAAAGCCTACAGCATTGGAACAAGCGGCACCCCTGGGGTTCCTGGGAGCCAGAGCCCCCAGAGGTGGGCCGGCAGCAGGAGAACATCTTCCAGGAGCGGATGTCTCCAGCCAAGTGAGCCTGAGGTGGGGCTGCACTAGATGCGGTTGCCTGGTCACGGGGGTTCCAAGTTCTGTTGGGCTCTGTGTCACGGGAGTGACCTCACTTCCTGGGACCCCCTCCCTGACCCACTCCTGGAGGAAGCTGCAGGGGCGGCGCTCGGGGCTGCCGACGGCTCCCCCGTCCCTGCAGGCGATGGCCTGTGCACACAGTGACACACCCGCACCCCTGTCCACAGGCCCCAGGGAAGGACTGTGTGCAGCCAGGGCCCCAGCCTGGACACACGCCTGCGTTCAGACACAACTTTCCATTCTTCCCCGGTTTTGACCCCAGAGAAGCCGTTGTGCCCGTCGGGGATGGTCTGCATCTTGCCCGTGGGACAGGGATTATCCTAGCGGGTGCTTCCTCCAGACGTCCCCAGGCCACTGTGGCATCATATCTATGACATTGGAGGCGGGTGTCACATGCGGGAAATACCTCCAACCACATGTTCTTCCTTGGTGTGTACATGCGCCCAGGCCCACGAGGTCCATGTGCACACACGTGGGCACCAGTTCTCTCATACTGGAGGCCCAGAAGATGACAGTCCCACCGGGGGAGGCATGGGCAATAGCTCCCCACGATCCTAGGCTCCTGAATCCAAGGCAAACCCTACAGAAGGTGTCAGAGTCTCGGCCTAGAAGGTGTGAGGCCGTCCTTATCCTGAACCCCTGCCTGTCGTGTGTTATGGGCCCTTCCCTCCTTCCCACTGGGTGAGCTGTGGACAGCGGTGCACCCAGTGGGTCGCCCTGACCTGGGCTCTAGGGAACCTGCTGTCAGCCACAGAACTGAAAGTAGACAGGAGGCACTGACTCTCCGGCTTGACCCCCAACTGAACTGAAAGCACGTTGTGTGTCCACGTACACTGACAGAGAAACAGAGACACGGATATAAATGTAGACACAGATGCAGAACTAGGAAGTTAGCAGAGGAGAAGCAACATCACTGAAGATCATTAAATAAAAAAAGAAAGACAGCTGAGTCTCGAATGGAGAAAAATGGAGTAATTAAAATAGAATCATGAAAAAATAATTCATCAAACCGAAAAGCAGAGAGAGGGATAAAGAAGAAGGAGCACTTTGGTGACACAAAGAAACGGCAAGCCTCGAATGTAAGGGTGATCGTGCCTCACGGACTCCATGGAACCTAAGTTGGGCAACAAGCAGCACCTTCCAGCAAAGGCCTAAGCGAATTATTTTCTGTTGTTGTTTTTTATTTAAAGATTTTTATCTCTTTATTCATGAGAGTGACAGAGAGTGAGAGAGGCAGAGACATAGGCCGAGGGAGAAGCAGGCTCCATGCAGGAAGCCTGATGGGGGACTCGATCCCGGATCCCAGGATCAGGCCCTGGGCCGAAGGTGGATGCTCAGCTCAGCCCCTGAGTCACCTGGGGGTCTAGACTAAGCTAATGAAAATGTACAAGGGATTGTGTCATACTGTGTTTGTAAGGGGGTAAAATTTCTCTTTACTAAGAAAGCGAGGGCAGCCCGGGTGGCTCAGCGGTTTAGCACCGCCTTCGGTCCAGGGCCTGATCCTGGGGACCCGAGATCAAGTCCCCCCTCGGGCTCCCTGCATGGAGCCTGCTTCTCCCTCTGCCTGTGTCTCTGCCTCTCTCTCTCTCTCTCTCACTGTGTGCCTATCATAAATAAAAAATAAAAAAAAATTAAAAAAAAAAAAAAGAGTCATGGCTCGAGTAAAAGGGTTTTGGTATCACACCACTGATCACACAGTTTTGTGCCAGTCTTAGCATATCAATATGCTAATATCAATATACCACTCTTGTGTTTGGACCCGCTATTGTGCTTCTTATTATGATTTCAAGATGCCCTTCAAGAACAATGGGAAACTTTGAAAAAATAGAGATTTATTATTTATAAGACCTGGAAATCACACAGCACACCTGGAACCACATAGCGAGGTCACACAGGGCAGGGGGAAGGAGGATGGCGAGCATACAAGTATGCACAGGCAGGTTTTCTGCTTTTATCAGAGCCAAGTGTGGGGGGCTAGGGTTTTATAGGCTCACTCTTTATTAGAAAATTTAAAATATAAGAGTGTGGAATTTAAAGCTCAGGAAGAGAAAAGGCAAGTGGCCCAAATGGTCACTTATTGAAATCAACCAAGTTCACAAAGGAGCCTAGGGGGCAGTGGGGCTGGCTCTTTGTCTAGTCTTGTGGTTGGCAATGTGTTTATTTGAAATAACTATCTTTTGTCAGTTACTCGTATTACCAAAAAAAAAAAAAAAAAAAAAATAGCCAAAGCTCATGGCTTATATCGCATTGCCAAGTGCTGCAGAGTAACCATCCTGGAGTACCACTCTGTTCATCTGACCCCCCTGCAAAGTACCCTCACAATTGCTTCCTGATTATGCAAATTTTTCAGGTACAAAATGACCCAACTTTGCCTTCTCAATCCTGGATCCCACCACTGTAATCTACATGCCCTGTCTCCAACCAACTGGGCTATTCACTTCTCTTTTCACAACGCAGCACTCACCTAGCTCCTTGCCTTTGTCCATACTGGTGCCAACATGTTATCATCAAGCACATGGTGTTTTTGCAGAGATGGTTGGTAAATAAATAAGGAATGGGCCTCCAGTGGCCTCCATGATAATATATTATTCCTCACCCCTCTGATTTTCCTCCTCCTGTTTTTCTACCACAACCCCTCCTATCTAGTCACACTCCTAAATGTTCCACTCTCTTCATTAACCCACAGCTGAACTTCAGGCTTTACAATCCTAACATGTTAACAGACATTTATGCGGGGTCTACTCTGAAGCAGGTACTGCACAAGGTATATAGGTGAAACAAAGACGAATAAGCTACTTATGTTCCTGCCCTGAAAAAGCACACAATTAACTACAGAATGAGAAATGCAGGATGCTTGGGGAGTGCAGGAGGGAATTTAAAGACAGCTTTTTGGAGTTTTAACCTGAAAAATAAAACTATCAGTTATTTTACTAGCAAAAAAATGTTTTTTTTCAGGAATAACAGTATTCCAATTCTGGACATGCAACAAACAAAGAGGAACATTATTTTGTGCAGAAGAAGAATGAAGCTGGGAGGGTTTTTTCCGAACAAAAGTCCATTGGGGGGGAAAAAATAGCAGAAGTCCAGGTCATGATGGTTTCCAAAGGGCTGAGTTGCAGGGGTAGTGGAGATGTTGTCAGAGATACGAAATACATCTTTCCCTTGCAGGAGACTGTGATTGATGATTCTTTCCTGCTGCTGATTCTTCTGTTGGGCTCTTCATTGATAATTCTTTCTGTAATTAACCATAATTGATGTTGAGTGGTAAGGCTTCACCTCCTAACTTTCTCTTTTCTCCTCCTTTCCCTATTTTAGTGAGGTTCCACTAATTAATATTGTCTTAAACATTGGAAACCCTGGGGCCAAGTGAAGAGCATGGGAAAGAAGAAAGGGCAGGATTCCAGGGAGCAGAAGCAAACAGAGAGCATTCAGACATTTCCAACCATTTGGTGGGACTACGGTAGCAAAGGTTAGGTGGTGGGAAAAGAGGCCAGACTGTCAATAGTTTACTAAGCGATGCCGGGAGTTTCTCTCCTGAAAGTAATAGGTTGCCTTTAATAGATTTTTAGATTGGGGAATAATCAGCGAGTTCTCTAGAATGATCATTCAGGCAGCATTATCAGAGGTGGTTTGGAAGTGGGAGAAAAGGCAATCAGGGAAGTGAACTATCAAACTGTTGTAAGAGAGGCACCTGGGTGGCTGAGTTGGTGAAGGGTCAGCCTTCGGCTCAGGTCATGATCACAGAGTCCCAGAAGAGAGTCCCTGGTGGAGCCCCGGGATGGAGCCCCAGGAGGGAGCCCTACACGGAGCTCCGCCCCTCCCCCTGCTGTCGTTCTCTCTCTCTCCCTCCCTCTCAAATAAAAATAAAATGTTTTTTGAAACATTTTCTTTCTTTTTTTTTTTTTTTAAGAAACTGTCGGAAGATCCCGGAGCAGGCCGGAGACACGGTCGCGGGGGCTGGAGCGCCCCCCGAGGCCCCTGCTAGGCGGACAGACCTCTCGGGTCGTGAGTGTGCGCCTCGGCCTCCGCCGCACCTGCACCCGATTCCGACCGCGCTCGTGCCGTCTGCCCCCAAACTTATGCACTTAATTATCTTTTCCTGGACTCCCCAGTCGTTTCCTGCCCACCACTCCAGTCTCCCTAGATAACACAATAGGAATTGATGGGGTTGGAAGGGCTCGCAAGCCCTCGGAGGCCCAGCTCACGCCCAGGAAAGCGGGGAGGCGCTCCGGGAGCCCCATCACGGGGCTCATCACCCGGTCGCCTTCCCGGGACACGGAGCAGGACACCTCTAGCGCGCCCCCACAGCTGTCAGGCCCTCGGCGGCCGCCAGGGGGCGCGTCCGTTCCCCTCCCCATCCCCCCCCCCCCCCGTTTTTTCTCTTTTGCGGAAACGCGAACCCGCGCTTCTCCAAAGCAAATGAACCCTGAGGTAATTCGGCCCTCTGCCGTCGCCGTAGCCCCAGACTGTAAACAGGAAGTAGGCGCCAAGAGGCGGGTGAAAAATAACGCCCGGGGCTCGGAGGCGCCGTCGCCTGCGCGCTCAGGGGGTCCCTGCGGTTCTGCGCGGGGAGGGCTTCCCTCGCCAGTCCCTCCTCCAGTGGAGGTCTTTTGCCGCTAGCCAGCTCTCCCCTCGGCGGACAGGGCGTCCCCCCAACCATGGCCGAATACTCGTACGTGAAGTCCACCAAACTCGTGCTCAAGGGAACCAAGGCCAAGAGGTAAGGCCAGAGCTGGCGCGGGAGACTCTGGGTCTCTTCCGACGGCGCCCCCGCCCCCCCCGCCCCCCCCGTGGGGAGGAGAGTCGAGTCTCGCGGAACTCGGGGTGTGAGGGAGCCGGGAACTCCGGCGCCCCGCCCTCGGGCCTGCTTCGGGCCGCGGGCTCTGTGGCTGCCGGGCAGCTCCGGGCGCTCGTGCGGGGCCGGCCTGACGGAGGAGACCTGAGGGCGCCACCGCGAGCCGCAGCTGCAGGCCCGGCCCCGGGTCAGGAGCCCCCCAGACCGCTGCTCGGCGCGTCCGCCTTAGTCTCGTGCTGCAGGTCGTGACAGCGACGTCTCCTGTTAGGGCTCGTTACTTCACGCCCGCCCCCCCGCCCAGTACTCCTTAAACGTCTCCCCTCAAAAAAAATCCTTCATTCCCCCCCCCCACAAAAAAAACCCTTAATTAATCATCCCTCCCTCCCCCCGCCCCAAAAGAGCAAATCCTTAATTTTTTTAATACGATATGCAGATGTGCGTTTTGACAGGTATAGAATAAGCTCAAGTCCGCGTTCTCCGCAGTTACTAGTTTAGCAGTTTGTGGCAGGTCCGTTAATATCCTGGAGCTTCTATTTACTCATTCATTAGGGAAGATTAGCGGTAGGAGAACTGATGCTAGGGGGCAGCCCGGCGGCTCCGCGGCTTGGCGCCGCCTTGGGCCCGGAGCGTGACCCTGGTGACCCTGGAGTCCCGGGATCGGCCCCACGTCAGGCTCCCTGCACGGAGCCTGCTTCTCCCTCTGTCTGTGTCTCTGCCTCTCTCTCTGTCTTTCATTAATAAATAAATAAAATCTTAAAAAAAAAAAAAAAGAATTGCTACGAGGATTAGATGAGTTAACGCGTACAGTAAGCGGAACCAAATGCAAGGAGAAGGTCGTAGTGGTGATTTACGGTCGTTGGACATTTTAGGAAAAAGTATCTGCCCGCCCAGATCTCCACCTCTCTTCTCTCTGGTAGATTTGCTCACGGTTGATCATTCATTACAGATGTTAATCTGAAGCTTGTCCTGCCTGGCTTTACAGGAGAGAGGGGAGAGTTAGCTTCTGAAAGCTTACGTTTCCATGAAAATACAAATAAGCGCATCTCATGCTCATCACAACTATCAATCTTCATTAACGCACGTAGATAGCACTTTCTGCCTGCCTAGAACAACTCTAAGCACTTTGAATACGACTTATTTGGAAACACCCCCCGGGTGTTGTGTTTTTTTTTTTTTTCTTTTTTTTATTACTGAGATATGATACATATAAAATTCACCCTATAAAGCACAGTTCTGTGGGTTTTAGTGTTTAGTCCACAAAGTTCCCCACTGTCATGTTGTCCAACATTTTCATGGTCTGGGAAGGAAACCCCATAATCCTTAGTAGTCCCTCTCCAGTCCACTCTTCCCTCATGCCCGCAACCACTAATATACTTTCTCTCTGTTATCAGTTTGCCTGTTCTGAATATTTCCTATAAATGGAGTCATGCAATATGCGGTCTCTTGTATCTGGCTTCATCCATGTCTAGCATGTATCAGTATCCTTATTTTTATGGCTGAATAATATTCCATTGTATGGATATAACACATTTTGTTTATCCTTTCACCCGTTGAAGGACATCTGGGGTATTTCCACTTTTTGGCTATTAGGAATCATGCTGTTACGAATTTCTTAGAAAATTTTTGTGTGGATGTGTGTTCTCATTTCTCTTGGGTATATACCTAGCAGTACATAGGTTAGGTCATATGATAACTCTGTTTAACTTTTTGAAGAACCCCAAACTATTTCCTAAAGCAGCTGTACCACTTTTCATTTTCACCAGCAACATAGGAAGATTCACATTCACCCTTAATCCTCGCAGTAACCTTAAGAGCATAAATTATTATCCTCATGTTATAGATGAGAAGCTGACAGTGATTAAGAAATGTTCCAAAAGTCGCAGAGCTAAGAAATAACAAGATTAAAAAGGCAGTCCTCCAGAGCCTGTTCTCTTAACTATAATACAATACATACAGGATCAGAACTGACTTCTCAGTATTAGAAGGAAGAGAACATATCGGTGTAGATAACTGTGAATCAATAATTCATAAATCTGTGTACAGCTTAAAAGAGGCTTGTAAGATTCCATCTTAGATGTTTAACATCAAATCAATATTTCTAAACTTATCTATATAAATTATCTCCTACAGTAAGAAGAAAAAGAGCAAAGAGAAGAAGAGAAAAAGAGAAGAAGATGAAGAAACTCAACTTGATATTGTTGGTAAGTTTTCCATACTTTATTCTGGGAAAAGTTAATACTGCTGAGATGCCTTTAAAAATATTTTCCTAGTGGGACGTCTCGATGGCTCAGCAGCTGAGCGTCTGCCTTTGGCTCCGGGAGTGATCCCGGGGTCCGATACAGTTCTGAGTCTTTGCTCCTAGTCTATGGTTTAACTTTTCATTTTATTAAATGGTATTTTTCTTAAAGCAAAAGTTTAAAAAATTGAAAAAAATTTTTCAATTATAATTTTTCAACTATAAGTTTTTTTTTAAGATTTTATTTATTTATTCATGACAGACACAGAGAGAGAGGCAGAAACACAGGCAGAGGGAGAAGCAGGCTTCACCCAAGTGTCCCAGAAGTTTTTAGTTTTTATAAGATTCCATTTATTACTATTTTTCTGTTACATTACCATCTTATATCTTCAGTCTAAGAAGTTGTTGCTTACCCCAAGGTCATGAAGAAATTCTTCCACATTTTCTTTATGAGGCTTCAGTTTTAGTTTCTCATTAGATCTATGATCTATCGTGGTTTATGTATACAATGGAATATTGCTCAGCCATTAGAAACGACAAATACCCACCATTTGCTTCAACGTGGATGGAACTGGAGGGTATTATGCTGAGTGAAGTAAGTCAGTCGGAGAAGGACAAACATTGTATGTTCTCTTTCATTTGGGGAATATAATTATTAGTGAAAGGGAATATAAGGGAAGGGAGAAGAAATGTGTGGGAAATATCAGAAAGGGAGACAGAACGTAAAGACTGCTAACTCTGGGAAACGAACTAGGGGTGGTGGAAGGGGAGGAGGGTGGGGGGTGGGGGTGAATGGGTGACGGGCACTGAGGGGGGCACTTGACGGGATGAGCACTGGGTGTTATTCTGTATGTTGGTAGACTGAACACCAATAAAAAATAAATTTATTTTAAAAAAAGATCTATGATCTATCTCATTAATTTTTAGTCTTGTGTGAATTAGGGATCAAAGTTCTTTTTTTCATTTTTTCGTATTGATAACCAGTTGTTGTAGCACCACTGTTGAATAGACTTTCCTTTCTCCATTAAACTGCCTTAATACGTTTGTCAAAAATCATTTGACTTTATATGTGCTGATATATTTTTGGACTTTGTTCCATTGATTTGTCTGTTCTGTTCATATATTTGTCTTGATTACTGTCCCTTCGCAAGTTTTTGAAATCAGGAGGTCTTCAAGGTTCATCCATGTTACAGCATGTGTCAGTCTTCCTTTTAAGACTGATATTCCAGGCAGCCCAGGTGGCTCTGGGGTTGAGCACCTGCCTTTGGCCCAGGGCGTGACCCTGGAGACCCGGGATCGAGTCCCACATAGGGCTCCCTGCATGGAGCCTGCTTCTCCCTCTGCCTGTGTCTCTGCCTCTCTCTCTCTCTCTCTCTCTCTCTCTGTCTAATGAATAAATAAATAAAATCTTTAAAAAAAGAAAAAAAAAATACTGATACTCCATTGTGTATATACTGCATTTATCCATTCATATTTCAATGAACACATGAGTGACTTCCACTTTTTGCCTATTGTGGATAATTCTGCGAGGAATATGGGTGTACAGATATCTCTTCAAGACTTTGGTTTCAGTTCTTTTGGGCATGTACCTAGAAGTGGAATTGCTGGATCATGACAGTAATGCCATTTTTAATTTTGTGAGAAACCACCATACTGTTTTGCATAGTTGCATTTTATATTTCCACCAGCAGTGCACAGGGTTTCAATTTTTCCGTATCCTCACCAACATTTGTTATTTCTGGTTCTCTGATAATAGCCATCCTAGTGGGTATGAAATGGTATCTCATTATGGTTTATGCCTGTGTCTCTGCCTCTCTCCCCGTGTGTCTCTCATAAATAAATAAAAATCAGTATACACCACATTTTCTTTATCCATTTACCTTTGATGGACATCTGAGTTGCTCCCAGCCCTTGGCTATGATAAAGAATGCTTCTATGAGGATGGAGGTCTCTTGGCGACCCTGCTTTCAATTCTTTTGACTACACGTACCCCAGAAATAGGATTGCTGGATTATATGGTAGTTGTAGTTTTAATTTTTTTGAGGAACTCTCATACTGTTTACATAGTGGTTGCACCATGCTACATTCCTATCAGCAATGCACAAGTGTCCTGATTTCTCCATATCCTTGCCAACATTTTATTTTTTAACAGTGGTCATCCTAATGGGTGTGAGGTGACCCTCATCGTGGTTGTGATTTGCCTTTTTTGATGGTTAGTGATGTGGAGCATCATTTCATAGGTTCATTGGCCATTTATACATCTTCTTTCAAGGAATGTCTGTACAGGCTCTTCGTCCTTTCTTCCATTGGGCTACTTGTTGCCTTGTGACGAAGTTCGTAGGAGTTTTTTGTATATTAACTTATTGTCAAATACATGGTTTGCACATATTTTTCCCATTCTATTCGTTGTCTCTTCACTCTCTAGATTGTATCCTTTGGTGCATTTGAAGTTTTATAGACCCCATTTGTCTATGTTTACTTGTTTGCTGGTGCTTTGGTATCGTAGTCAGGAAATCACTGCCAGGTCCGTGGATCCTGGGTGGCTCAGTCAGTAAGCATATGACTCAATGTCAGCTCAGGTCTTGATCTCAGGGTTGTGAGTTCAGGCCCCATATTAGGCTCCACCCTGGGTATGGAGCCTGTTTACAAAAAGAAAGAAATCATTGGCAGATCTAATATTGTGAATCTTTTCCTTATGTTTCCTTTCAAGCATTTTATCTATAAAATAGATATCTATTTTGGGGTTTTTTTTTAAACATTACTCTTACATATGTTTTCTCATTTTCAGTGTATGATTCTTTCACTTCTTTCATTAGTCTTGTTCCTGAATATCTTACCTTTTTCAGTGTTGTGGTAAATGGAGTTGTGTTCTTGAGTTCCACTTCAAATTGTTCATTGTTAACATCTAGAGATGCAACTGCTTCTTGGTGTGTTGGTTTTCATTTCTGCAACCTTGTTGAATTTGTTTACTGCTTCTAATTTTTTTAATCCTTACGATTTCTACGTATAAGATTATGGTATATGCAAATATGATTCTTCTTCTTCCTTTCCAGTTTGGATGCGTTTTGTTTCTTTTACTTGCCTAATTGCTCTGGCTAAGTTTTCTAGTACTATATTTGATGGAAAGGCCAGAGTAAAGAACTTTATTTTGATCCTATTTTTAGAGGAAAAGTTTGAGTCTTTTGCTATTTTGTACATTAGTTGGGATTTTTTTTTTTCATATTTGGTCTTTATGATGTTTAGTTGGTTTACTTTTACTCCTAGTTTAGTAAGAGTTCTTTTCATGAAAGAGTATTAAGTCTCGTGAAGTGAAAAAAATAAACAGCATACAAAGTCAGATGCTTTTACCATCTGAACCACCTAGGTGCCCCCCTTTGCACATTCTTTTTTTGTTTCTTAAATTACACTTAGGAATGAAATCATATGGTATTTGTGTTTCTCTGACTCACTTATTTCACTTAGCATTACTCTTTAGCTCCATGTACGTCATTCCAAATGACGAGATTTCATTCTTTTGTATAACTGAATAATACTCCATCGCATATGTACCACGTCTTCTTTATCCATTCATCTATTCTTTCTAGAGTTCCTTGAGAGATTTATATATATATATTTTTTTTTCTTTTTTTTTCTGTATGTGTTTATAGCATTAAGCTCTCCTAGAAATCTTTTGCTGCAGCCTAAATGTTTTGGTATATTGGGTTTCCTTGTTTCATTTGTTTCAAGATACTATGTATTTATGTAAGAAAGAGAACCCAGGAGTGGGTGGGGGCAGGGGGAAAGGAGAGGGAGAATCTTAAGCAGGCTCCACACTCACTGCAGAACCCAGCACAGGGCTCGATCTCAAGATACTGAGATCATGATCTGAGCCAAATCAGGAGTCGAAGGCTTAACCAACTGAGCCACCCAGATGGCCTCAAGATGCTTTTTAATTTCCCCCTTAAGTTAACCTAGGAAAAAGTTTTTCTTCTTTGACCTGTTGGTTGTTAAGAGAACGTTGTTTCATAATTGGCTCTTTATACATGTGAGACTTCACTAATGTGGTGGTCACTGGCCAGGCACATGTGACAATTTACATTAAAATTAATTAAAATTATATAAAATTTTATATAATTGAGAAAATTCACTTTCTCAATCACACTCGCCATATATATCAGATATGTAATAACCACATACCATATTGGGCAGCACTAGTAGACAGTATTTCCTTTTTACGGTACGATCTATTGGAGTCTTGATATAGATAGAATAATAGTTGTCAACCAGGTGCAATTTTGTCCCCCATGGGACGTATGGCAATATCTGGAAACATGTTTGATTTCACAGGTAGGGGATCCGTGTTTTACTGGCACCTAGTGGGTGGAGTTCCGGAAAGCTGTTAAAATCCCGTAATTCACAGGACAGCCCCCCAACAAAGGCTCATCCGGCCCACATGCCAGTAGTTTTGACGGTGAAAACCTTTGACCTATAATATGTTTCAGCAGGACGTGGAGGGCTCGTTGTTTTTTCCCTCTGATTGGCCAGTTGACTAGACCCCCTCTGCTGTGTGTATTCAATCCATCCTCTGCTTACTGCTAGTGAACTTTAGGCTAAAAATGTGTTTTGGTATTCTTGGTTTTTTTTTTTTTTTTTTTCACTTAAATGGTGGAGAAGGTCCTATTCCTTGCTAATTAGCATGCAATTTTTTTTAAAGTGAAATTGATAGTTAAGGTCCTTTACAATGAAAGAATACATATTTAATTTTATTTTTTTATTTTTTAAAGATTTTCTTTATTTATTCATGAGAAGGACACAGAGGGAGAGAGAGGCACAGACACAGGCAGAGGGAGAAGCAGGCTCCACGCAGAAGCCTGACGTGGGACTCGATCCTGGGTCTCCAGGATCACACCCTGGGCCGAAGGCAGTCACCAAACCACTGAGCCACCCGGGCGGCCCAGCATACAATTTTAAAAAATCGACTTTTGCTGTCTTACAGGTTCTTTGACTCTGCACATATAGACAAATCTCTGTTTCTGGCTCATCATGGCTTCCACTTCAAGGTAAGTGCCTTTGATGAAAGCCTTTATGAAGGGCCACACCCAGGACATTTTTAGCTCTTGGTCCTGCTGGCCTCACTAAGCATATGGTGTCTAGGAAAGAAAAAGGAGGAAGAGAGAGCACAAAAGGGAGACTGAGGAAAGATGAGGCAAGCAGGGTAGTGCATGTGGTATAGGTGAGGCTTTGTAGCTCCAGGGTCTGCACTGTGTCTGAAAATGTGATTTATTTCTCTCATCTTATTTTTTTTTTTTAAGATTTATATTATATATAAATCAGAGAGAGGGAGAGAGAGCACAAGTGGGAATTAGACAGAGAGGGAGAACACGCTCCAGATTGAGCACGGAGCCCGATGTGGGACTCGACCTCATGACCCCGAGATCAGGATCCAAGCTGAAACCAACAGTTGGTCACATAACTGACTGTGCCATCCAGGCGCCCCCTCCTCATCTTTTAATGCACAAGGTGCTTGCTACTGGACTACCATGGTCCCTGCAAGCTTTACCATTCCATGAGTCTTCTTTCCTTATTTTTTTCAAGTTTTTACTTAAATTCTAGTTAGTTAACATATACTGTAATATTGGTTCAAGACTAGTGTTTAGTGATTCATCACTTACCTATAACACCCAGTGCTCATCACAACAAGTGCCCTCCTCACTGCCAATCACCACGCCAATCCCATGCCCTCCTTCCCTCCAGCAAGCCTGTTGTTCTCTGTACTAAAGAATCTCTTATAGTATACCTCCCACTCTTTTCCTTCCTTCCCCTATATCCGTTTGTTGTTGTTGTTGTTGTTGTTGTTTTGTTGTTGTTGTTGTTTTAATTCCACGTATGAGTGAAATCATCTGGTATTTTCTCTGAATGACTGACTTTGCTTAACATATAGAATACACTCTAGGTCCTTTCTTTGGTGTTAGTAGTGATCTCTCCTTTCTCATCATGATTTTATTAGTTTGAGTGTTTTCTGTCTTCTTTTAAATAAGGCTGGCTAATGGTTTATCTACCTTCTTAATTGTTTCAAAGAACCAACTCCTGGTTTTGTTGATCTTTTCCACAGTTCTTCTGGTCTCTATTTCATTGAGTTCTGCTCGAGTCTTTTTTAACCCTCTTCTTCTGCTGGGTGTTGGATCTATTTGCTGTCTTTCACCAGCTCCCTTAGGTGGAAGGTTAGCTTTTCTATTTGAGTTTTTTCCAGTTTTTGGATGGATGCTTGTATTGCGATGTATTTCCCCCTCAGGACTGCTTTTGCTGTATCCCAAAGATTTTGAATGGTGGTGTCTTCATTCTCATTAGTTTCCATGAATCTTTTTAATTCTTCTCTAATTTCGTGGTTGACCCTTTCACCTTGTAGCAGGATGGTCCTTAACCTCCACGTATTTGAAATCCTTCCAAACTTCTTCTTGTGATTTAGTTCTAGTTTCAAAGCATTATGGTCTGAAAATACACAGGGTCGATCCCAATCTTTTGGTATCAATTAAGACCTGATGTGTGACCCAGTTTGTGGTCTCTTCTGGAGAAAGCCCCACGTGCACTTGAGAAGAATGTGTATTCAGTTGCGTTTGCATGTAAAGTTCTATAAATATCTGTGAAATCCATCTGGTCCAGTGTATCATTTAAAGCTCCTGTTTCTTTGGAGATGTTGTGCTTAAAAGACCTGTGGATTGCAGAAAGCGCTCCATTGAAGTCACCAAGTATAAGTGTATTATTATCTAAGTATGTCTTAACTTTGGTTATTAATCGATTGATATACTTGGCGGCTCACGCATCCGGGCCATAAATATTCGTGATTGTTAGGTCCTCTTGTTGGATAGATCCTTTAAGTATGATATAGTGTCCCTCTTCACCTCTCACTACAGTCTTTGGGACAAACTTTAATTTATCTGATATAAGGATGGCTACCCCTGCATTTATTGAGGACTATTTGAATGGTACACAGTTCTCCAACCTTTTATTTTCAGGCTGTAGGTGTCCTGATGTCTAAAATGAGTCTCTTGGAGACAGCAAATGGATGGGTCTTGCCTTTTTTTATCCAGTCTGAAACCCTGCGTCCTTTTGATGGGGTCATTAAGCCCATTCACGTTCAGAGTTACTATTGACAGATATGGATTTAGTGTCATCATGATACCTATTCAGTCCCTGTTTTTGTGGATTGTTTCCTTGGACTTCCCCTTTCTTTTACAGGGTCCCCCCTTAATATTTCTGGCAGAGCCGGCTTGGTGGTCACATATCCTGTCAGTTTCTGCCTCTCTTGGAAGCTCTTTATCTCTCCTTCTATTCTGAATGAGAGCCTTGCTGGATAAAGTATTCTTGGCTGCAGGTTCCTCTCATTTAGGACCCTGACTGTATCCTGCCGGCCCTTTCTCACCTCCCAGGTCTCTGTGGAGAGGTCTGCTGTTGTCCTAAAGCTTCTCCCCATAAAAGTTAGTGATTTCTTGTCTCTTGCTGCATTAAGGATCTTCTCTTTATCTTTGGAATTTGCAAGTTCCAGTATTAAATGTTAAATGTTGAGCGGTTTTTATGGATTTAAGGGGGGTGGGGGTGATCTCTCTAGCTCCTGGATCTAAATGCCTGTTTCCCTTCCCAAGTTAGGAAAGTTTTCAGCTATGATTTGTTCAAATACATAATCTGGACCTCTGTCCCTTTTGGCGCCCTCGGGAACCCCAATTAAACGTAGATTTTTCCTTCTGAGGCTGTCATTTATTTCCCTTAACCTATCCTCATGGTCTCTTAATTGTCTTTCTTTTCTTCCCTCAGTTTCCGCCCTTGCCATCAACTTGTCTTCTGTGTCACTCACTCGTTCTTCTCCCTCGTTAACCCTGGTCGTTAGGACCTCCAGTTTGGATTGCATCTCATTTAACTGATTTTTAATTTCGGCCTGATTAGATCTAAATCCTACAGTCATGAAGTCTCTTGAGTCCTTTATGCTTTTTTCTAGAGCCACCAGTAGCTTTATAACTGTGCTTCTGAATTGGCTTTCTGACATTGAATTGTAATCCAAATGTTGTAACTCTGTGGGAGAGAGGACTGTTTCTGATTTCTTTCTTTGGAGGTGAGTTTTTCCTTCTAGCCATTTTACTCAGTGCGGAGTGGCCAAAAACAAGTTGTACTGGAATAACGAGAAAGAGAGAGAGAGAGAAAAAAAGAAAAGAAGAAATAAAAAAGAATTAAAAAGGGGGTGGGGGTGGGGAAACAACAGAAACAAACAGAAAAGAAAAAAACAAGGGGGAGTATCCTCTGATCCTATATACTGTAAATCCCTCGGCTTCCCCTGGAACTTTCCAGTGCTGCTTGGTCAATACCTTGCTTTTCCCCTGACCTTCTAGCTGGTCTTCTGAGGGAGGGGCCTGCTGTGCTGATTGTCGGGTGTGTGCACCTGGGGAGCTGCCCAGGCCCCTGCCAGGTGTATGGCTCAGTGGGAGTTGTTTATCTGTGAGGCCCCTGCTCAGTCCCAGGTACAGGGTGACACCAGGAGGGACAACAACAGTGGGGGCGGCCAGCTGTGCAGCTCTGGAGTCAGCTCCCGCAGTGACTACTGCAGCTCCCAGTGTGCAGGGGCCTGGATGCTCCAGGGGCGGGCCCGCCGATCTGTACAGCTCGGGCCGCCCGGGGGCAGGAGCCACCTGGCTGTCCTGTGTCCTCCCGGCCTCTGCCTGACCTGGGGGAGCACCCGATCCTGGGCTGTGTCCCCCGGCGCCCTGGGCTCTGGGACCTGTGACACTGTGAATGGACCTAAAGTGTAGGTCCACGATGTATAATTTAAAAGCATCAGAGTGAATTTTGTTTGAAGTTAACTTATACTTTATTACAATAAAACTCATAAGCCATTTTACAGGTTAAAGAAAAACTCAAAATATAGAAACAGTGAAATGACACGGGAAGGGCAAGCCTCCGTTGGGCTGCAGGCATGACGAGCCCCGCGGTGGGAGCTGGGGCGGGCTCCCGAGGTGGTCAGGGGGCTGCGCAGAGGTTGAAGCCAGTTGTCCCGGAGGCAATTGGCGGCTCTGGCACTCTGGGGACCCCGATTGCAGGTGCCAGGGCCTGCTCCTCCTCCGGGGTGGCCGCAGGTGCACGTGGCTCGTCCAGGGCGCAGCCGTGATCTAGAGCAGTGACCACTATCTGCAGGGGCTTCGCCTCCCCAGCTGGCACCTCAGCTGGGGCCAAGCCCTCAGCCCCAGCAGCCAGGGCGGCCTCGAGCACTTCAGGCCCATCCGAGGCAGCAGGCCCCACAGTTGGGGCTGGGGCGGGCTCCGGAAGTGCTTCAGGGTCTTTTGCTCGGGCCGAAGCTGTAGCTCCAAGAAGACAAAGTATCACCACCAGGACGGACTTTCCACGTCCCTCCCAAATCAAGGACACTCTTCCAACCGCTCAAAGAGCCCTGGGAGGTGTCCCCAGCCTGCAGCTCGTGGGGATGGGGTGTGAGCCGAACCCCTGCTCCCGGCCCAGCTGCACGGACGCTGGATCCGTGGGGCCCACCCTGTCCCCAGCTCGGCCACCCCCAGGCCTCCTCACCCCCAGCCTCTGGCTCCGCTGCATGGAGGCGTCTGAGTTGTTGCAGGTAACGCCGGGCACGGAGCTCCACGTCTGTGCCTGGCATGCGCTGCCTTATGAATTCCAGAATCTTCTTCAGGGAGGCAGATTGGGGGAGCCGACAAAAGTCCTCCTGATAATAGTCCATCCATATCTCCAGGATGCAGCAGATGGCCCTGGGGAGGGACAGGTGGGCACAGGGGTCAGAAGACAGGGCTCCCTCACACCGAGGTGTCCCGGGGAAGCCCTGCAGGACCCGGGGCCTCGGCCTCCCGTGCGGGGCTGTCAGAGGCCAGTCCTGCTCCTCGTCCACCTGCCACCTGGCGGTCCTGCCTGCCACAGGCCTGCTCCCCGAGGAGGGGCTGGCACGAAGCCTCTGTGCGGGGGAGCCCACGCCCAGCGGTGTGACCATCACGGTCTTTGCTGGGAAGCGGGGCTCCCTCCTCAGCCTGGCTCCCTGCCCACTTGCCCCTTGAATCCACCGGCAGGCGTCCGGGGACGGGGGGCGTCTGGCCTGTCATTGCCCTCACTGCACACACTGTCGCTCTGGGAAGGTCCAAGCCAGGAGGGCTCGGGCTCTGTGTCCTGCCAGGCCTTGCCAGGAGCCACCCGGGACCTCCACTTTCCCTCCCTGTGGCTCTGCGCTGCCTCCCTCATGAGGGGCCCCGGGGGGTGTCCTTCCACTGACTCTAATCTGCCGTCTCCCACGGGGCCAGGGCCACCGGGTCTGTGAGCCCTCAATGGCCCTCGTGGCAACCTGCTGTGCACTGGGTCCAGGTGCCACCAGATTGGGGAGTGCGATGCTCCCCACCCCCTCTGCTCTGGGTCCCAGGTGTGGGGCAGACAGAGGGCTGGGAGGGGCGGGCATGGAGAAAGTCTCCCTTAGGGGTCCCAGTGCTCTCCCACCAAGCCCACACCCTATTCACGGCTCTCCTTTCCTCCTTTCCTGAAGGGCCCTTAGACCTTTACCCCGTCACGGGAATTGCAGATGTGTGGGGTGAGGGTCCAGCACCCCCGGCCCACAGCCCCCTCGCTGCCCTCCTGGAGAGGGAAGGCCCTCGGGCAGGGGCCGGAGTCACTCACAGTTTCCAGCGCTGCAGGACCGCGTCGTCGCCACCACACGCAGCTGCGATGCACCCATATCTAGGGGAGGGCGGGGGCATCCCACGAATCATCCTGTGGCCGCGACCTCTCACCGTGGGGGCTGTCACCTCTGACCCCCGACTAGGCCGGAGCCCCGGGGGCCGTCAGCTCTGTGCGGGGGGCCACGGGCAGCCCCCGGAGAAGCGCCCGCACCTGCCGGGGCCTCCTGAATGCTTGAGCATGAAAGGCTCCGGCCAGGACCACGGCCGATATCTGAGTGGGCCTGGGCGCCCGGGGACCCCGGGGTCCCCCTGTGTGGTTGCCCCAGGACACAGCCCCCCGATGGACTCTCCAACCTCCCTTTCAATGGGAAAAGAGGCCAGCTCAGGACCCCGGTGACGGTGGGGAGGAGGCACAGGCCCCGTCACGGGGGAGGAGGACGGCTGCGGAGCACAGGCACAGCCCCTCTGGCCGACCCGCCACAGGCCAGGCCCCGGGGCTGCCCTCCGGGACCCCACTGTGCCCTGGGTGACTCTGCTCCAGGCGGGGGAGCGGCCCGAGGCCGGGCAGCTCAGAACCATTCCCAGCCTCCCCACCAGCAGGTGGCCCACCCCTGGGCTGCGGAGGCGCAGGTGCTCACTTCGTAAACAGCAGATCCAGCACCTCGTCGGTGGTGGCAAATCCATGACAGTTGTCTAAAAAGATGAAAACGGAGATGACATCCCTGCGCAGCAAGGCGGGCAGCAGTTGTTGGAATTCCTGCTCCAGCAGCTCCGTCCGGCTGGGCTTCGTCGGGCAGATGGGAGGCGCCTTCCCGGCCGAGGCCCTTGCACCCTGAGTTGGGACAGAGGGGACGTGCATGGAGCCGCCGGGAGGCCTGGGGTGGGAGCGCAGCCCGCAGCCCGAGCTCTCGGGGGCCGTGGGGGGCAGGAGTGCCCACGGCAGGAACCCGGGCCTTGATGCCTGTGGCTCAGTCACTTAGCCTCTGACTCTGGGCTGTGGCTCGGGTCGTGGCCTCAGCACCCTGGGATCCCGCCCTGGCAGGCCCTGCGCTTGGGGCCCAGTCTGCTTCAGGAGCCTGGGTCTCCCTCTCCCCTCCCTGCTCTCTGCCTGTCTCTTACACAAACAAGACAAACTATCCGATAAAGAAACAATCTTAGAGGATAAATGTTCAAAAAAGTTTGGATCAGTACAAGGACCTCAAGAGACACAGAGAGACAGAGACCGAGAGAGACAGACACACAGACAGAGGGAGAAGCAGCCCTGGTGCAGAGAGCCCGAGGCGGGACTCGATCCCGGGCCTGCGGGGTCAGGGCCTGGGCGGAAGGCAGGCGCTAAACCCCTGGGCGACCAGGCCGCCCCTGAAGGCTCTGCTCTGATATTCCTACACCTCTGTGCACAGGGACTCTGCATCTGGCCCAGGCAGGGGCAGGGCCCTGGGGCAAGTGTGGGGAGCAGGGGAATGCAGACTCATGTGGGAGCAGGAGTGTAGGGGGGAGCCCAGGGGAGTAGCAGGCTGGCTTCTGGGACCCGGGGCCCTTCGTGCCGCATCGGGGACCCGGGTGTCGGGGGTGCCCCGGCCCCTGCACTCATTTGAGCCCGCGCTGGCCTCTGTTAGCTGCGCAGGGCACTTCCCAGTTCCTCGAGGCGGTGGGGCAGAGCACCCCTTCCTCCCGCTCGCGCCCCCAGTCCCGGGTGGAGCTCTGTGGAGACAGTGCCCGGCAGCCAGGCAGGAGGCCTCAGCGCCCGGTCCGGCCGCCTCGGCTGGGCCGCACCCCCAGCGGCCCCCATCCAGACACACCACAGCGCAGGCGGCACCCCCCTCCCCCAAGGAGAGCAAAGGGATCGGCTGCAGGGCCTCGGGGGGACTCTTACTCGGAGGGTAAGAGGACCTCAGGAGCCCTGTTTGCACCCTGCCCACCTTGACCTCAGGGTGACCCTGAAGGGATCACCGGGGAACCTGCCGCCCTGCAATGTCCCCCAGCCTGGATGCACCTGCCCACACATCCCTGTTTCCCGGAAGCTGAAGAGGAGGGGATGGGGCCACCCAGGATGGCTGGCACAGGGGGCCTGGCCTGGCCTGCTCTGGGTTACCTGACGGCGCCTCCTGATAAACGCCCTGAGGCGTTGGTTTTTATGCTGGAGCCAAAGCCTACAGCATTGGAACAAGCGGCACCCCTGGGGTTCCTGGGAGCCAGAGCCCCCAGAGGTGGGCCGGCAGCAGGAGAACATCTTCCAGGAGCGGATGTCTCCAGCCAAGTGAGCCTGAGGTGGGGCTGCATTAGATGCGGTTGCCTGGTCACGGGGGTTCCAAGTTCTGTTGGGCTCTGTGTCACGGGAGTGACCTCACTTCCTGGGACCCCCTCCCTGACCCCCACCTGATCCTGGGGACCCGAGATTGAGTCCCCCCTCAGGCTCCCTGCATGTGTCTCTGCCTCTCTCCCCGTGTGTCTCTCATAAATAAATAAAAATCAGTATACACCATATTTTCTTTATCCATTTACCTTTGATGGACATCTGAGTTGCTCCCAGCCCTTGGCTATGATAAAGAATGCTTCTATGAGGATGGAGGTCTCTTGGCGACCCTGCTTTCAATTCTTTTGACTACACGTACCCCAGAAATAGGATTGCTGGATTATATGGTAGTTGTAGTTTTAATTTTTTTGAGGAACTCTCATACTGTTTACATAGTGCTTGCACCATGCTACATTCCTATCAGCAATGCACAAGTGTCCTGATTTCTCCATATCCTTGCCAACATTTTATTTTTTAACAGTGGTCATCCTAGTGGGTGTGAGGTGACCCTCATCGTGGTTGTGATTTGCCTTTTTTGATGGTTAGTGATGTGGAGCATCATTTCATAGGTTCATTGGCCATTTATACATCTTCTTTCAAGGAATGTCTGTACAGGCTCTTCGTCCTTTCTTCCATTGGGCTACTTGTTGCCTTGTGACGAAGTTCGTAGGAGTTTTTTGTATATTAACTTATTGTCAAATACATGGTTTGCACATATTTTTCCCATTCTATTCGTTGTCTCTTCACTCTCTAGATTGTATCCTTTGGTGCATTTGAAGTTTTATAGACCCCATTTGTCTATGTTTACTTGTTTGCTGGTGCTTTGGTATCGTAGTCAGGAAATCACTGCCAGGTCCGTGGATCCTGGGTGGCTCAGTCAGTAAGCATATGACTCAATGTCAGCTCAGGTCTTGATCTCAGGGTTGTGAGTTCAGGCCCCATATTAGGCTCCACCCTGGGTATGGAGCCTGTTTACAAAAAGAAAGAAATCATTGGCAGATCTAATATTGTGAATCTTTTCCTTATGTTTCCTTTCAAGCATTTTATCTATAAAATAGATATCTATTTTGGGGTTTTTTTTTAAACATTACTCTTACATATGTTTTCTCATTTTCAGTGTATGATTCTTTCACTTCTTTCATTAGTCTTGTTCCTGAATATCTTACCTTTTTCAGTGTTGTGGTAAATGGAGTTGTGTTCTTGAGTTCCACTTCAAATTGTTCATTGTTAACATCTAGAGATGCAACTGCTTCTTGGTGTGTTGGTTTTCATTTCTGCAACCTTGTTGAATTTGTTTACTGCTTCTAATTTTTTTAATCCTTACGATTTCTACGTATAAGATTATGGTATATGCAAATATGATTCTTCTTCTTCCTTTCCAGTTTGGATGCGTTTTGTTTCTTTTACTTGCCTAATTGCTCTGGCTAAGTTTTCTAGTACTATATTTGATGGAAAGGCCAGAGTAAAGAACTTTATTTTGATCCTATTTTTAGAGGAAAAGTTTGAGTCTTTTGCTATTTTGTACATTAGTTGGAATTTTTTTTTCATATTTGGTCTTTATGATGTTTAGTTGGTTTACTTTTACTCCTAGTTTAGTAAGAGTTCTTTTCATGAAAGAGTATTAAGTCTCGTGAAGTGAAAAAAAAATAAACAACATACAAAGTCAGATGCTTTTACCATCTGAACCACCTAGGTGCCCCCCTTTGCACATTCTTTTTTTGTTTCTTAAATTACACTTAGGAATGAAATCATATGGTATTTGTGTTTCTCTGACTCACTTATTTCACTTAGTATTACTCTTTAGCTCCATGTACGTCATTCCAAATGACGAGATTTCATTCTTTTGTATAACTGAATAATACTCCATGGCATAGGGATCCCTGGGTGGCACAGCAGTTTAGCGCTTGCCTTTAGCCCAGGGCGCGAGCCTGGAGACCCGGGATCGAGTCCCACATCGGGCTCCTGGTGCATGGAGCCTGCTTCTCCCTCTGCCTGTGTCTCTGCCTCTCTCGCTCTCTCTGTGTGACTATCATAAATAAATAAAAATTAAAAAAAATATATTTAAAAAAAATACTCCATCGCATATGTACCACGTCTTCTTTATCCATTCATCTATTCTTTCTAGAGTTCCTTGAGAGATTTATATATATATATATTTTTTTTTTTTTTTCTGTATGTGTTTATAGCATTAAGCTCTCCTAGAAATCTTTTGCTGCAGCCTAAATGTTTTGGTATATTGGGTTTCCTTGTTTCATTTGTTTCAAGATACTATGTATTTATGTAAGAAAGAGAACCCAGGAGTGGGTGGGGGCAGGGGGAAAGGAGAGGGAGAATCTTAAGCAGGCTCCACACTCACTGCAGAACCCAGCACAGGGCTCGATCTCAAGATACTGAGATCATGATCTGAGCCAAATCAGGAGTCGAAGGCTTAACCAACTGAGCCACCCAGATGGCCTCAAGATGCTTTTTAATTTCCCCCTTAAGTTAACCTAGGAAAAAGTTTTTCTTCTTTGACCTGTTGGTTGTTAAGAGAACGTTGTTTCATAATTGGCTCTTTATACATGTGAGACTTCACTAATGTGGTGGTCACTGGCCAGGCACATGTGACAATTTACATTAAAATTAATTAAAATTATATAAAATTTTATATAATTGAGAAAATTCACTTTCTCAATCACACTCGCCATATATATCAGATATGTAATAACCACATACCATATTGGGCAGCACTAGTAGACAGTATTTCCTTTTTACGGTACGATCTATTGGAGTCTTGATATAGATAGAATAATAGTTGTCAACCAGGTGCAATTTTGTCCCCCATGGGACGTATGGCAATATCTGGAAACATGTTTGATTTCACAGGTAGGGGATCCGTGTTTTACTGGCACCTAGTGGGTGGAGTTCCGGAAAGCTGTTAAAATCCCGTAATTCACAGGACAGCCCCCCAACAAAGGCTCATCCGGCCCACATGCCAGTAGTTTTGACGGTGAAAACCTTTGACCTATAATATGTTTCAGCAGGACGTGGAGGGCTCGTTGTTTTTTCCCTCTGATTGGCCAGTTGACTAGACCCCCTCTGCTGTGTGTATTCAATCCATCCTCTGCTTACTGCTAGTGAACTTTAGGCTAAAAATGTGTTTTGGTATTCTTGGTTTTTTTTTTTTTTTTTTTCACTTAAATGGTGGAGAAGGTCCTATTCCTTGCTAATTAGCATGCAATTTTTTTTAAAGTGAAATTGATAGTTAAGGTCCTTTACAATGAAAGAATACATATTTAATTTTATTTTTTTATTTTTTAAAGATTTTCTTTATTTATTCATGAGAAGGACACAGAGGGAGAGAGAGGCACAGACACAGGCAGAGGGAGAAGCAGGCTCCACGCAGAAGCCTGACGTGGGACTCGATCCTGGGTCTCCAGGATCACACCCTGGGCCGAAGGCAGTCACCAAACCACTGAGCCACCCGGGCGGCCCAGCATACAATTTTAAAAAATCGACTTTTGCTGTCTTACAGGTTCTTTGACTCTGCACATATAGACAAATCTCTGTTTCTGGCTCATCATGGCTTCCACTTCAAGGTAAGTGCCTTTGATGAAAGCCTTTATGAAGGGCCACACCCAGGACATTTTTAGCTCTTGGTCCTGCTGGCCTCACTAAGCATATGGTGTCTAGGAAAGAAAAAGGAGGAAGAGAGAGCACAAAAGGGAGACTGAGGAAAGATGAGGCAAGCAGGGTAGTGCATGTGGTATAGGTGAGGCTTTGTAGCTCCAGGGTCTGCACTGTGTCTGAAAATGTGATTTATTTCTCTCATCTTATTTTTTTTTTTTTAAGATTTATATTATATATAAATCAGAGAGAGGGAGAGAGAGCACAAGTGGGAATTAGACAGAGAGGGAGAACACGCTCCAGATTGAGCACGGAGCCCGATGTGGGACTCGACCTCATGACCCCGAGATCAGGATCCAAGCTGAAACCAACAGTTGGTCACATAACTGACTGTGCCATCCAGGCGCCCCCTCCTCATCTTTTAATGCACAAGGTGCTTGCTACTGGACTACCATGGTCCCTGCAAGCTTTACCATTCCATGAGTCTTCTTTCCTTATTTTTTTCAAGTTTTTACTTAAATTCTAGTTAGTTAACATATACTGTAATATTGGTTCAAGACTAGTGTTTAGTGATTCATCACTTACCTATAACACCCAGTGCTCATCACAACAAGTGCCCTCCTCACTGCCAATCACCACGCCAATCCCATGCCCTCCTTCCCTCCAGCAAGCCTGTTGTTCTCTGTACTAAAGAATCTCTTATAGTATACCTCCCACTCTTTTCCTTCCTTCCCCTATATCCGTTTGTTGTTGTTGTTGTTGTTGTTGTTGTTTTGTTGTTGTTGTTGTTTTAATTCCACGTATGAGTGAAATCATCTGGTATTTTCTCTGAATGACTGACTTTGCTTAACATATAGAATACACTCTAGGTCCTTTCTTTGGTGTTAGTAGTGATCTCTCCTTTCTCATCATGATTTTATTAGTTTGAGTGTTTTCTGTCTTCTTTTAAATAAGGCTGGCTAATGGTTTATCTACCTTCTTAATTGTTTCAAAGAACCAACTCCTGGTTTTGTTGATCTTTTCCACAGTTCTTCTGGTCTCTATTTCATTGAGTTCTGCTCGAGTCTTTTTTAACCCTCTTCTTCTGCTGGGTGTTGGATCTATTTGCTGTCTTTCACCAGCTCCCTTAGGTGGAAGGTTAGCTTTTCTATTTGAGTTTTTTCCAGTTTTTGGATGGATGCTTGTATTGCGATGTATTTCCCCCTCAGGACTGCTTTTGCTGTATCCCAAAGATTTTGAATGGTGGTGTCTTCATTCTCATTAGTTTCCATGAATCTTTTTAATTCTTCTCTAATTTCGTGGTTGACCCTTTCACCTTGTAGCAGGATGGTCCTTAACCTCCACGTATTTGAAATCCTTCCAAACTTCTTCTTGTGATTTAGTTCTAGTTTCAAAGCATTATGGTCTGAAAATACACAGGGTCGATCCCAATCTTTTGGTATCAATTAAGACCTGATGTGTGACCCAGTTTGTGGTCTCTTCTGGAGAAAGCCCCACGTGCACTTGAGAAGAATGTGTATTCAGTTGCGTTTGCATGTAAAGTTCTATAAATATCTGTGAAATCCATCTGGTCCAGTGTATCATTTAAAGCTCCTGTTTCTTTGGAGATGTTGTGCTTAAAAGACCTGTGGATTGCAGAAAGCGCTCCATTGAAGTCACCAAGTATAAGTGTATTATTATCTAAGTATGTCTTAACTTTGGTTATTAATCGATTGATATACTTGGCGGCTCACGCATCCGGGCCATAAATATTCGTGATTGTTAGGTCCTCTTGTTGGATAGATCCTTTAAGTATGATATAGTGTCCCTCTTCACCTCTCACTACAGTCTTTGGGACAAACTTTAATTTATCTGATATAAGGATGGCTACCCCTGCATTTATTGAGGACTATTTGAATGGTACACAGTTCTCCAACCTTTTATTTTCAGGCTGTAGGTGTCCTGATGTCTAAAATGAGTCTCTTGGAGACAGCAAATGGATGGGTCTTGCCTTTTTTTATCCAGTCTGAAACCCTGCGTCCTTTTGATGGGGTCATTAAGCCCATTCACGTTCAGAGTTACTATTGACAGATATGGATTTAGTGTCATCATGATACCTATTCAGTCCCTGTTTTTGTGGATTGTTTCCTTGGACTTCCCCTTTCTTTTACAGGGTCCCCCCTTAATATTTCTGGCAGAGCCGGCTTGGTGGTCACATATCCTGTCAGTTTCTGCCTCTCTTGGAAGCTCTTTATCTCTCCTTCTATTCTGAATGAGAGCCTTGCTGGATAAAGTATTCTTGGCTGCAGGTTCCTCTCATTTAGGACCCTGACTGTATCCTGCCGGCCCTTTCTCACCTCCCAGGTCTCTGTGGAGAGGTCTGCTGTTGTCCTAAAGCTTCTCCCCATAAAAGTTAGTGATTTCTTGTCTCTTGCTGCATTAAGGATCTTCTCTTTATCTTTGGAATTTGCAAGTTCCAGTATTAAATGTTAAATGTTGAGCGGTTTTTATGGATTTAAGGGGGGTGGGGGTGATCTCTCTAGCTCCTGGATCTAAATGCCTGTTTCCCTTCCCAAGTTAGGAAAGTTTTCAGCTATGATTTGTTCAAATACATAATCTGGACCTCTGTCCCTTTTGGCGCCCTCGGGAACCCCAATTAAACGTAGATTTTTCCTTCTGAGGCTGTCATTTATTTCCCTTAACCTATCCTCATGGTCTCTTAATTGTCTTTCTTTTCTTCCCTCAGTTTCCGCCCTTGCCATCAACTTGTCTTCTGTGTCACTCACTCGTTCTTCTCCCTCGTTAACCCTGGTCGTTAGGACCTCCAGTTTGGATTGCATCTCATTTAACTGATTTTTAATTTCGGCCTGATTAGATCTAAATCCTACAGTCATGAAGTCTCTTGAGTCCTTTATGCTTTTTTCTAGAGCCACCAGTAGCTTTATAACTGTGCTTCTGAATTGGCTTTCTGACATTGAATTGTAATCCAAATGTTGTAACTCTGTGGGAGAGAGGACTGTTTCTGATTTCTTTCTTTGGAGGTGAGTTTTTCCTTCTAGCCATTTTACTCAGTGCGGAGTGGCCAAAAACAAGTTGTACTGGAATAACGAGAAAGAGAGAGAGAGAGAAAAAAAGAAAAGAAGAAATAAAAAAGAATTAAAAAGGGGGTGGGGGTGGGGAAACAACAGAAACAAACAGAAAAGAAAAAAACAAGGGGGAGTATCCTCTGATCCTATATACTGTAAATCCCTCGGCTTCCCCTGGAACTTTCCAGTGCTGCTTGGTCAATACCTTGCTTTTCCCCTGACCTTCTAGCTGGTCTTCTGAGGGAGGGGCCTGCTGTGCTGATTGTCGGGTGTGTGCACCTGGGGAGCTGCCCAGGCCCCTGCCAGGTGTATGGCTCAGTGGGAGTTGTTTATCTGTGAGGCCCCTGCTCAGTCCCAGGTACAGGGTGACACCAGGAGGGACAACAACAGTGGGGGCGGCCAGCTGTGCAGCTCTGGAGTCAGCTCCCGCAGTGACTACTGCAGCTCCCAGTGTGCAGGGGCCTGGATGCTCCAGGGGCGGGCCCGCCGATCTGTACAGCTCGGGCCGCCCGGGGGCAGGAGCCACCTGGCTGTCCTGTGTCCTCCCGGCCTCTGCCTGACCTGGGGGAGCACCCGATCCTGGGCTGTGTCCCCCGGCGCCCTGGGCTCTGGGACCTGTGACACTGTGAATGGACCTAAAGTGTAGGTCCACGATGTATAATTTAAAAGCATCAGAGTGAATTTTGTTTGAAGTTAACTTATACTTTATTACAATAAAACTCATAAGCCATTTTACAGGTTAAAGAAAAACTCAAAATATAGAAACAGTGAAATGACACGGGAAGGGCAAGCCTCCGTTGGGCTGCAGGCATGACGAGCCCCGCGGTGGGAGCTGGGGCGGGCTCCCGAGGTGGTCAGGGGGCTGCGCAGAGGTTGAAGCCAGTTGTCCCGGAGGCAATTGGCGGCTCTGGCACTCTGGGGACCCCGATTGCAGGTGCCAGGGCCTGCTCCTCCTCCGGGGTGGCCGCAGGTGCACGTGGCTCGTCCAGGGCGCAGCCGTGATCTAGAGCAGTGACCACTATCTGCAGGGGCTTCGCCTCCCCAGCTGGCACCTCAGCTGGGGCCAAGCCCTCAGCCCCAGCAGCCAGGGCGGCCTCGAGCACTTCAGGCCCATCCGAGGCAGCAGGCCCCACAGTTGGGGCTGGGGCGGGCTCCGGAAGTGCTTCAGGGTCTTTTGCTCGGGCCGAAGCTGTAGCTCCAAGAAGACAAAGTATCACCACCAGGACGGACTTTCCACGTCCCTCCCAAATCAAGGACACTCTTCCAACCGCTCAAAGAGCCCTGGGAGGTGTCCCCAGCCTGCAGCTCGTGGGGATGGGGTGTGAGCCGAACCCCTGCTCCCGGCCCAGCTGCACGGACGCTGGATCCGTGGGGCCCACCCTGTCCCCAGCTCGGCCACCCCCAGGCCTCCTCACCCCCAGCCTCTGGCTCCGCTGCATGGAGGCGTCTGAGTTGTTGCAGGTAACGCCGGGCACGGAGCTCCACGTCTGTGCCTGGCATGCGCTGCCTTATGAATTCCAGAATCTTCTTCAGGGAGGCAGATTGGGGGAGCCGACAAAAGTCCTCCTGATAATAGTCCATCCATATCTCCAGGATGCAGCAGATGGCCCTGGGGAGGGACAGGTGGGCACAGGGGTCAGAAGACAGGGCTCCCTCACACCGAGGTGTCCCGGGGAAGCCCTGCAGGACCCGGGGCCTCGGCCTCCCGTGCGGGGCTGTCAGAGGCCAGTCCTGCTCCTCGTCCACCTGCCACCTGGCGGTCCTGCCTGCCACAGGCCTGCTCCCCGAGGAGGGGCTGGCACGAAGCCTCTGTGCGGGGGAGCCCACGCCCAGCGGTGTGACCATCACGGTCTTTGCTGGGAAGCGGGGCTCCCTCCTCAGCCTGGCTCCCTGCCCACTTGCCCCTTGAATCCACCGGCAGGCGTCCGGGGACGGGGGGCGTCTGGCCTGTCATTGCCCTCACTGCACACACTGTCGCTCTGGGAAGGTCCAAGCCAGGAGGGCTCGGGCTCTGTGTCCTGCCAGGCCTTGCCAGGAGCCACCCGGGACCTCCACTTTCCCTCCCTGTGGCTCTGCGCTGCCTCCCTCATGAGGGGCCCCGGGGGGTGTCCTTCCACTGACTCTAATCTGCCGTCTCCCACGGGGCCAGGGCCACCGGGTCTGTGAGCCCTCAATGGCCCTCGTGGCAACCTGCTGTGCACTGGGTCCAGGTGCCACCAGATTGGGGAGTGCGATGCTCCCCACCCCCTCTGCTCTGGGTCCCAGGTGTGGGGCAGACAGAGGGCTGGGAGGGGCGGGCATGGAGAAAGTCTCCCTTAGGGGTCCCAGTGCTCTCCCACCAAGCCCACACCCTATTCACGGCTCTCCTTTCCTCCTTTCCTGAAGGGCCCTTAGACCTTTACCCCGTCACGGGAATTGCAGATGTGTGGGGTGAGGGTCCAGCACCCCCGGCCCACAGCCCCCTCGCTGCCCTCCTGGAGAGGGAAGGCCCTCGGGCAGGGGCCGGAGTCACTCACAGTTTCCAGCGCTGCAGGACCGCGTCGTCGCCACCACACGCAGCTGCGATGCACCCATATCTAGGGGAGGGCGGGGGCATCCCACGAATCATCCTGTGGCCGCGACCTCTCACCGTGGGGGCTGTCACCTCTGACCCCCGACTAGGCCGGAGCCCCGGGGGCCGTCAGCTCTGTGCGGGGGGCCACGGGCAGCCCCCGGAGAAGCGCCCGCACCTGCCGGGGCCTCCTGAATGCTTGAGCATGAAAGGCTCTGGCCAGGCCCACGGCCGATATCTGAGTGGGCCTGGGCGCCCGGGGACCCCGGGGTCCCCCTGTGTGGTTGCCCCAGGACACAGCCCCCCGATGGACTCTCCAACCTCCCTTTCAATGGGAAAAGAGGCCAGCTCAGGACCCCGGTGACGGTGGGGAGGAGGCACAGGCCCCGTCACGGGGGAGGAGGACGGCTGCGGAGCACAGGCACAGCCCCTCTGGCCGACCCGCCACAGGCCAGGCCCCGGGGCTGCCCTCCGGGACCCCACTGTGCCCTGGGTGACTCTGCTCCAGGCGGGGGAGCGGCCCGAGGCCGGGCAGCTCAGAACCATTCCCAGCCTCCCCACCAGCAGGTGGCCCACCCCTGGGCTGCGGAGGCGCAGGTGCTCACTTCGTAAACAGCAGATCCAGCACCTCGTCGGTGGTGGCAAATCCATGACAGTTGTCTAAAAAGATGAAAACGGAGATGACATCCCTGCGCAGCAAGGCGGGCAGCAGTTGTTGGAATTCCTGCTCCAGCAGCTCCGTCCGGCTGGGCTTCGTCGGGCAGATGGGAGGCGCCTTCCCGGCCGAGGCCCTTGCACCCTGAGTTGGGACAGAGGGGACGTGCATGGAGCCGCCGGGAGGCCTGGGGTGGGAGCGCAGCCCGCAGCCCGAGCTCTCGGGGGCCGTGGGGGGCAGGAGTGCCCACGGCAGGAACCCGGGCCTTGATGCCTGTGGCTCAGTCACTTAGCCTCTGACTCTGGGCTGTGGCTCGGGTCGTGGCCTCAGCACCCTGGGATCCCGCCCTGGCAGGCCCTGCGCTTGGGGCCCAGTCTGCTTCAGGAGCCTGGGTCTCCCTCTCCCCTCCCTGCTCTCTGCCTGTCTCTTACACAAACAAGACAAACTATCCGATAAAGAAACAATCTTAGAGGATAAATGTTCAAAAAAGTTTGGATCAGTACAAGGACCTCAAGAGACACAGAGAGACAGAGACCGAGAGAGACAGACACACAGACAGAGGGAGAAGCAGCCCTGGTGCAGAGAGCCCGAGGCGGGACTCGATCCCGGGCCTGCGGGGTCAGGGCCTGGGCGGAAGGCAGGCGCTAAACCCCTGGGCGACCAGGCCGCCCCTGAAGGCTCTGCTCTGATATTCCTACACCTCTGTGCACAGGGACTCTGCATCTGGCCCAGGCAGGGGCAGGGCCCTGGGGCAAGTGTGGGGAGCAGGGGAATGCAGACTCATGTGGGAGCAGGAGTGTAGGGGGGAGCCCAGGGGAGTAGCAGGCTGGCTTCTGGGACCCGGGGCCCTTCGTGCCGCATCGGGGACCCGGGTGTCGGGGGTGCCCCGGCCCCTGCACTCATTTGAGCCCGCGCTGGCCTCTGTTAGCTGCGCAGGGCACTTCCCAGTTCCTCGAGGCGGTGGGGCAGAGCACCCCTTCCTCCCGCTCGCGCCCCCTGTCCCGGGTGGAGCTCTGTGGAGACAGTGCCCGGCAGCCAGGCAGGAGGCCTCAGCGCCCGGTCCGGCCGCCTCGGCTGGGCCGCACCCCCAGCGGCCCCCATCCAGACACACCACAGCGCAGGCGGCACCCCCCTCCCCCAAGGAGAGCAAAGGGATCGGCTGCAGGGCCTCGGGGGGACTCTTACTCGGAGGGTAAGAGGACCTCAGGAGCCCTGTTTGCACCCTGCCCACCTTGACCTCAGGGTGACCCTGAAGGGATCACCGGGGAACCTGCCGCCCTGCAATGTCCCCCAGCCTGGATGCACCTGCCCACACATCCCTGTTTCCCGGAAGCTGAAGAGGAGGGGATGGGGCCACCCAGGATGGCTGGCACAGGGGGCCTGGCCTGGCCTGCTCTGGGTTACCTGACGGCGCCTCCTGATAAACGCCCTGAGGCGTTGGTTTTTATGCTGGAGCCAAAGCCTACAGCATTGGAACAAGCGGCACCCCCGGGGTTCCTGGGAGCCAGAGCCCCCAGAGGTGGGCCGGCAGCAGGAGAACATCTTCCAGGAGCGGATGTCTCCAGCCAAGTGAGCCTGAGGTGGGGCTGCACTAGATGCGGTTGCCTGGTCACGGGGGTTCCAAGTTCTGTTGGGCTCTGTGTCACGGGAGTGACCTCACTTCCTGGGACCCCCTCCCTGACCCCCACCTGATCCTGGGGACCCGAGATTGAGTCCCCCCTCAGGCTCCCTGCATGTGTCTCTGCCTCTCTCCCCGTGTGTCTCTCATAAATAAATAAAAATCAGTATACACCACATTTTCTTTATCCATTTACCTTTGATGGACATCTGAGTTGCTCCCAGCCCTTGGCTATGATAAAGAATGCTTCTATGAGGATGGAGGTCTCTTGGCGACCCTGCTTTCAATTCTTTTGACTACACGTACCCCAGAAATAGGATTGCTGGATTATATGGTAGTTGTAGTTTTAATTTTTTTGAGGAACTCTCATACTGTTTACATAGTGCTTGCACCATGCTACATTCCTATCAGCAATGCACAAGTGTCCTGATTTCTCCATATCCTTGCCAACATTTTATTTTTTAACAGTGGTCATCCTAATGGGTGTGAGGTGACCCTCATCGTGGTTGTGATTTGCCTTTTTTGATGGTTAGTGATGTGGAGCATCATTTCATAGGTTCATTGGCCATTTATACATCTTCTTTCAAGGAATGTCTGTACAGGCTCTTCGTCCTTTCTTCCATTGGGCTACTTGTTGCCTTGTGACAAAGTTCGTAGGAGTTTTTTGTATATTAACTTATTGTCAAATACATGGTTTGCACATATTTTTCCCATTCTATTCGTTGTCTCTTCACTCTCTAGATTGTATCCTTTGGTGCATTTGAAGTTTTATAGACCCCATTTGTCTATGTTTACTTGTTTGCTGGTGCTTTGGTATCGTAGTCAGGAAATCACTGCCAGGTCCGTGGATCCTGGGTGGCTCAGTCAGTAAGCATATGACTCAATGTCAGCTCAGGTCTTGATCTCAGGGTTGTGAGTTCAGGCCCCATATTAGGCTCCACCCTGGGTATGGAGCCTGTTTACAAAAAGAAAGAAATCATTGGCAGATCTAATATTGTGAATCTTTTCCTTATGTTTCCTTTCAAGCATTTTATCTATAAAATAGATATCTATTTTGGGGTTTTTTTTTAAACATTACTCTTACATATGTTTTCTCATTTTCAGTGTATGATTCTTTCACTTCTTTCATTAGTCTTGTTCCTGAATATCTTACCTTTTTCAGTGTTGTGGTAAATGGAGTTGTGTTCTTGAGTTCCACTTCAAATTGTTCATTGTTAACATCTAGAGATGCAACTGCTTCTTGGTGTGTTGGTTTTCATTTCTGCAACCTTGTTGAATTTGTTTACTGCTTCTAATTTTTTTAATCCTTACGATTTCTACGTATAAGATTATGGTATATGCAAATATGATTCTTCTTCTTCCTTTCCAGTTTGGATGCGTTTTGTTTCTTTTACTTGCCTAATTGCTCTGGCTAAGTTTTCTAGTACTATATTTGATGGAAAGGCCAGAGTAAAGAACTTTATTTTGATCCTATTTTTAGAGGAAAAGTTTGAGTCTTTTGCTATTTTGTACATTAGTTGGGATTTTTTTTTTTCATATTTGGTCTTTATGATGTTTAGTTGGTTTACTTTTACTCCTAGTTTAGTAAGAGTTCTTTTCATGAAAGAGTATTAAGTCTCGTGAAGTGAAAAAAATAAACAGCATACAAAGTCAGATGCTTTTACCATCTGAACCACCTAGGTGCCCCCCTTTGCACATTCTTTTTTTGTTTCTTAAATTACACTTAGGAATGAAATCATATGGTATTTGTGTTTCTCTGACTCACTTATTTCACTTAGCATTACTCTTTAGCTCCATGTACGTCATTCCAAATGACGAGATTTCATTCTTTTGTATAACTGAATAATACTCCATCGCATAGGGATCCCTGGGTGGCACAGCAGTTTAGCGCTTGCCTTTAGCCCAGGGCGCGAGCCTGGAGACCCGGGATCGAGTCCCACATCGGGCTCCTGGTGCATGGAGCCTGCTTCTCCCTCTGCCTGTGTCTCTGCCTCTCTCGCTCTCTCTGTGTGACTATCATAAATAAATAAAAATTAAAAAAAAAATATTTAAAAAAAATACTCCATCGCATATGTACCACGTCTTCTTTATCCATTCATCTATTCTTTCTAGAGTTCCTTGAGAGATTTATATATATATATATATATTTTTTTTTTTTTTTTTCTGTATGTGTTTATAGCATTAAGCTCTCCTAGAAATCTTTTGCTGCAGCCTAAATGTTTTGGTATATTGGGTTTCCTTGTTTCATTTGTTTCAAGATACTATGTATTTATGTAAGAAAGAGAACCCAGGAGTGGGTGGGGGCAGGGGGAAAGGAGAGGGAGAATCTTAAGCAGGCTCCACACTCACTGCAGAACCCAGCACAGGGCTCGATCTCAAGATACTGAGATCATGATCTGAGCCAAATCAGGAGTCGAAGGCTTAACCAACTGAGCCACCCAGATGGCCTCAAGATGCTTTTTAATTTCCCCCTTAAGTTAACCTAGGAAAAAGTTTTTCTTCTTTGACCTGTTGGTTGTTAAGAGAACGTTGTTTCATAATTGGCTCTTTATACATCTGAGACTTCACTAATGTGGTGGTCACTGGCCAGGCACATGTGACAATTTACATTAAAATTAATTAAAATTATATAAAATTTTATATAATTGAGAAAATTCACTTTCTCAATCACACTCGCCATATATATCAGATATGTAATAACCACATACCATATTGGGCAGCACTAGTAGACAGTATTTCCTTTTTACGGTACGATCCATTGGTAGTCTTGATATAGATAGAATAATAGTTGTCAACCAGGTGCAATTTTGTCCCCCATGGGACGTATGGCAATATCTGGAAACATGTTTGATTTCACAGGTAGGGGATCCGTGTTTTACTGGCACCTAGTGGGTGGAGTTCCGGAAAGCTGTTAAAATCCCGTAATTCACAGGACAGCCCCCCAACAAAGGCTCATCCGGCCCACATGCCAGTAGTTTTGACGGTGAAAACCTTTGACCTATAATATGTTTCAGCAGGACGTGGAGGGCTCGTTGTTTTTTCCCTCTGATTGGCCAGTTGACTAGACCCCCTCTGCTGTGTGTATTCAATCCATCCTCTGCTTACTGCTAGTGAACTTTAGGCTAAAAATGTGTTTTGTTTTTTTTTGTTTTTTTCTTTTTTTTTTTTCACTTAAATGGTGGAGAAGGTCCTATTCCTTGCTAATTAGCATGCAATTTTTTTTAAAGTGAAATTGATAGTTAAGGTCCTTTACAATGAAAGAATACATATTTAATTTTATTTTTTTATTTTTTAAAGATTTTCTTTATTTATTCATGAGAGAGACACAGAGGGAGAGAGAGGCACAGACACAGGCAGAGGGAGAAGCAGGCCCCACGCAGAAGCCTGACGTGGGACTCGATCCTGGGTCTCCAGGATCACACCCTGGGCCGAAGGCAGTCACCAAACCACTGAGCCACCCGGGCGGCCCAGCATACAATTTTAAAAAATCGACTTTTGCTGTCTTACAGGTTCTTTGACTCTGCACATATAGACAAATCTCTGTTTCTGGCTCATCATGGCTTCCACTTCAAGGTAAGTGCCTTTGATGAAAGCCTTTATGAAGGGCCACACCCAGGACATTTTTAGCTCTTGGTCCTGCTGGCCTCACTAAGCATATGGTGTCTAGGAAAGAAAAAGGAGGAAGAGAGAGCACAAAAGGGAGACTGAGGAAAGATGAGGCAAGCAGGGTAGTGCATGTGGTATAGGTGAGGCTTTGTAGCTCCAGGGTCTGCACTGTGTCTGAAAATGTGATTTATTTCTCTCATCTTATTTTTTTTTTTAAGATTTATATTATATATAAATCAGAGAGAGGGAGAGAGAGCACAAGTGGGAGTTAGAGAGAGAGGGAGAACACGCTCCAGATTGAGCACGGAGCCCGATGTGGGACTCGACCTCATGACCCCGAGATCAGGATCCAAGCTGAAACCAACAGTTGGTCACATAACTGACTGTGCCATCCAGGCGCCCCCTCCTCATCTTTTAATGCACAAGGTGCTTGCTACTGGACTACCATGCTCCCTGCAAGCTTTACCATTCCATGAGTCTTCTTTCCTTATTTTTTTCAAGTTTTTACTTAAATTCTAGTTAGTTAACATATACTGTAATATTGGTTCAAGACTAGTGTTTAGTGATTCATCACTTACCTATAACACCCAGTGCTCATCACAACAAGTGCCCTCCTCACTGCCAATCACCACGCCAATCCCATGCCCTCCTTCCCTCCAGCAAGCCTGTTGTTCTCTGTACTAAAGAATCTCTTATAGTATACCTCCCACTCTTTTCCTTCCTTCCCCTATATCCGTTTGTTGTTGTTGTTGTTGTTGTTGTTGTTTTAATTCCACGTATGAGTGAAATCATCTGGTATTTTCTCTGAATGACTGACTTTGCTTAACATATAGAATACACTCTAGGTCCTTTCTTTGGTGTTAGTAGTGATCTCTCCTTTCTCATCATGATTTTATTAGTTTGAGTGTTTTCTGTCTTCTTTTAAATAAGGCTGGCTAATGGTTTATCTACCTTCTTAATTGTTTCAAAGAACCAACTCCTGGTTTTGTTGATCTTTTCCACAGTTCTTCTGGTCTCTATTTCATTGAGTTCTGCTCGAGTCTTTTTTAACCCTCTTCTTCTGCTGGGTGTTGGATCTATTTGCTGTCTTTCACCAGCTCCCTTAGGTGGAAGGTTAGCTTTTCTATTTGAGTTTTTTCCAGTTTTTGGATGGATGCTTGTATTGCGATGTATTTCCCCCTCAGGACTGCTTTTGCTGTATCCCAAAGATTTTGAATGGTGGTGTCTTCATTCTCATTAGTTTCCATGAATCTTTTTAATTCTTCTCTAATTTCGTGGTTGACCCTTTCACCTTGTAGCAGGATGGTCCTTAACCTCCACGTATTTGAAATCCTTCCAAACTTCTTCTTGTGATTTAGTTCTAGTTTCAAAGCATTATGGTCTGAAAATACACAGGGTCGATCCCAATCTTTTGGTATCAATTAAGACCTGATGTGTGACCCAGTTTGTGGTCTCTTCTGGAGAAAGCCCCACGTGCACTTGAGAAGAATGTGTATTCAGTTGCGTTTGCATGTAAAGTTCTATAAATATCTGTGAAATCCATCTGGTCCAGTGTATCATTTAAAGCTCCTGTTTCTTTGGAGATGTTGTGCTTAAAAGACCTGTGGATTGCAGAAAGCGCTCCATTGAAGTCACCAAGTATAAGTGTATTATTATCTAAGTATGTCTTAACTTTGGTTATTAATCGATTGATATACTTGGCGGCTCACGCATCCGGGCCATAAATATTCGTGATTGTTAGGTCCTCTTGTTGGATAGATCCTTTAAGTATGATATAGTGTCCCTCTTCACCTCTCACTACAGTCTTTGGGACAAACTTTAATTTATCTGATATAAGGATGGCTACCCCTGCATTTATTGAGGACTATTTGAATGGTACACAGTTCTCCAACCTTTTATTTTCAGGCTGTAGGTGTCCTGATGTCTAAAATGAGTCTCTTGGAGACAGCAAATGGATGGGTCTTGCCTTTTTTTATCCAGTCTGAAACCCTGCGTCCTTTTGATGGGGTCATTAAGCCCATTCACGTTCAGAGTTACTATTGACAGATATGGATTTAGTGTCATCATGATACCTATTCAGTCCCTGTTTTTGTGGATTGTTTCCTTGGACTTCCCCTTTCTTTTACAGGGTCCCCCCTTAATATTTCTGGCAGAGCCGGCTTGGTGGTCACATATCCTGTCAGTTTCTGCCTCTCTTGGAAGCTCTTTATCTCTCCTTCTATTCTGAATGAGAGCCTTGCTGGATAAAGTATTCTTGGCTGCAGGTTCCTCTCATTTAGGACCCTGACTGTATCCTGCCGGCCCTTTCTCACCTCCCAGGTCTCTGTGGAGAGGTCTGCTGTTGTCCTAAAGCTTCTCCCCATAAAAGTTAGTGATTTCTTGTCTCTTGCTGCATTAAGGATCTTCTCTTTATCTTTGGAATTTGCAAGTTCCAGTATTAAATGTTAAATGTTGAGCGGTTTTTATGGATTTAAGGGGGGTGGGGGTGATCTCTCTAGCTCCTGGATCTAAATGCCTGTTTCCCTTCCCAAGTTAGGAAAGTTTTCAGCTATGATTTGTTCAAATACATAATCTGGACCTCTGTCCCTTTTGGCGCCCTCGGGAACCCCAATTAAACGTAGATTTTTCCTTCTGAGGCTGTCATTTATTTCCCTTAACCTATCCTCATGGTCTCTTAATTGTCTTTCTTTTCTTCCCTCAGTTTCCGCCCTTGCCATCAACTTGTCTTCTGTGTCACTCACTCGTTCTTCTCCCTCGTTAACCCTGGTCGTTAGGACCTCCAGTTTGGATTGCATCTCATTTAACTGATTTTTAATTTCGGCCTGATTAGATCTAAATCCTACAGTCATGAAGTCTCTTGAGTCCTTTATGCTTTTTTCTAGAGCCACCAGTAGCTTTATAACTGTGCTTCTGAATTGGCTTTCTGACATTGAATTGTAATCCAAATGTTGTAACTCTGTGGGAGAGAGGACTGTTTCTGATTTCTTTCTTTGGAGGTGAGTTTTTCCTTCTAGCCATTTTACTCAGTGCGGAGTGGCCAAAAACAAGTTGTACTGGAATAACGAGAAAGAGAGAGAGAGAGAAAAAAAGAAAAGAAGAAATAAAAAAGAATTAAAAAGGGGGTGGGGGTGGGGAAACAACAGAAACAAACAGAAAAGAAAAAAACAAGGGGGAGTATCCTCTGATCCTATATACTGTAAATCCCTCGGCTTCCCCTGGAACTTTCCAGTGCTGCTTGGTCAATACCTTGCTTTTCCCCTGACCTTCTAGCTGGTCTTCTGAGGGAGGGGCCTGCTGTGCTGATTGTCGGGTGTGTGCACCTGGGGAGCTGCCCAGGCCCCTGCCAGGTGTATGGCTCAGTGGGAGTTGTTTATCTGTGAGGCCCCTGCTCAGTCCCAGGTACAGGGTGACACCAGGAGGGACAACAACAGTGGGGGCGGCCAGCTGTGCAGCTCTGGAGTCAGCTCCCGCAGTGACTACTGCAGCTCCCAGTGTGCAGGGGCCTGGATGCTCCAGGGGCGGGCCCGCCGATCTGTACAGCTCGGGCCGCCCGGGGGCAGGAGCCACCTGGCTGTCCTGTGTCCTCCCGGCCTCTGCCTGACCTGGGGGAGCACCCGATCCTGGGCTGTGTCCCCCGGCGCCCTGGGCTCTGGGACCTGTGACACTGTGAATGGACCTAAAGTGTAGGTCCACGATGTATAATTTAAAAGCATCAGAGTGAATTTTGTTTGAAGTTAACTTATACTTTATTACAATAAAACTCATAAGCCATTTTACAGGTTAAAGAAAAACTCAAAATATAGAAACAGTGAAATGACACGGGAAGGGCAAGCCTCCGTTGGGCTGCAGGCATGACGAGCCCCGCGGTGGGAGCTGGGGCGGGCTCCCGAGGTGGTCAGGGGGCTGCGCAGAGGTTGAAGCCAGTTGTCCCGGAGGCAATTGGCGGCTCTGGCACTCTGGGGACCCCGATTGCAGGTGCCAGGGCCTGCTCCTCCTCCGGGGTGGCCGCAGGTGCACGTGGCTCGTCCAGGGCGCAGCCGTGATCTAGAGCAGTGACCACTATCTGCAGGGGCTTCGCCTCCCCAGCTGGCACCTCAGCTGGGGCCAAGCCCTCAGCCCCAGCAGCCAGGGCGGCCTCGAGCACTTCAGGCCCATCCGAGGCAGCAGGCCCCACAGTTGGGGCTGGGGCGGGCTCCGGAAGTGCTTCAGGGTCTTTTGCTCGGGCCGAAGCTGTAGCTCCAAGAAGACAAAGTATCACCACCAGGACGGACTTTCCACGTCCCTCCCAAATCAAGGACACTCTTCCAACCGCTCAAAGAGCCCTGGGAGGTGTCCCCAGCCTGCAGCTCGTGGGGATGGGGTGTGAGCCGAACCCCTGCTCCCGGCCCAGCTGCACGGACGCTGGATCCGTGGGGCCCACCCTGTCCCCAGCTCGGCCACCCCCAGGCCTCCTCACCCCCAGCCTCTGGCTCCGCTGCATGGAGGCGTCTGAGTTGTTGCAGGTAACGCCGGGCACGGAGCTCCACGTCTGTGCCTGGCATGCGCTGCCTTATGAATTCCAGAATCTTCTTCAGGGAGGCAGATTGGGGGAGCCGACAAAAGTCCTCCTGATAATAGTCCATCCATATCTCCAGGATGCAGCAGATGGCCCTGGGGAGGGACAGGTGGGCACAGGGGTCAGAAGACAGGGCTCCCTCACACCGAGGTGTCCCGGGGAAGCCCTGCAGGACCCGGGGCCTCGGCCTCCCGTGCGGGGCTGTCAGAGGCCAGTCCTGCTCCTCGTCCACCTGCCACCTGGCGGTCCTGCCTGCCACAGGCCTGCTCCCCGAGGAGGGGCTGGCACGAAGCCTCTGTGCGGGGGAGCCCACGCCCAGCGGTGTGACCATCACGGTCTTTGCTGGGAAGCGGGGCTCCCTCCTCAGCCTGGCTCCCTGCCCACTTGCCCCTTGAATCCACCGGCAGGCGTCCGGGGACGGGGGGCGTCTGGCCCGTCATCGCCCTCACTGCACACACTGTCGCTCTGGGAAGGTCCAAGCCAGGAGGGCTCGGGCTCTGTGTCCTGCCAGGCCTTGCCAGGAGCCACCCGGGACCTCCACTTTCCCTCCCTGTGGCTCTGCGCTGCCTCCCTCATGAGGGGCCCCGGGGGGTGTCCTTCCACTGACTCTAATCTGCCGTCTCCCACGGGGCCAGGGCCACCGGGTCTGTGAGCCCTCAATGGCCCTCGTGGCAACCTGCTGTGCACTGGGTCCAGGTGCCACCAGATTGGGGAGTGCGATGCTCCCCACCCCCTCTGCTCTGGGTCCCAGGTGTGGGGCAGACAGAGGGCTGGGAGGGGCGGGCATGGAGAAAGTCTCCCTTAGGGGTCCCAGTGCTCTCCCACCAAGCCCACACCCTATTCACGGCTCTCCTTTCCTCTTTTCCTGAAGGGTCCTTAGACCTTTACCCCGTCACGGGAATTGCAGATGTGTGGGGTGAGGGTCCAGCACCCCGGCCCACAGCCCCCTCGCTGCCCTCCTGGAGAGGGAAGGCCCTCGGGCAGGGGCCGGAGTCACTCACAGTTTCCAGCGCTGCAGGACCGCGTCGTCGCCACCACACGCAGCTGCGATGCACCCATATCTAGGGGAGGGCGGGGGCATCCCACGAATCATCCTGTGGCCGCGACCTCTCACCGTGGGGGCTGTCACCTCTGACCCCCGACTAGGCCGGAGCCCCGGGGGCCGTCAGCTCTGTGCGGGGGGCCACGGGCAGCCCCCGGAGAAGCGCCCGCACCTGCCGGGGCCTCCTGAATGCTGGAGCATGAAAGGCTCCGGCCAGGCCCACGGCCGATATCTGAGTGGGCCTGGGCGCCCGGGGACCCCGGGGTCCCCCTGTGTGGTTGCCCCAGGACACAGCCCCCCGATGGACTCTCCAACCTCCCTTTCAATGGGAAAAGAGGCCAGCTCAGGACCCTGGTGACGGTGGGGAGGAGGAACAGGCCCCGTCACGGGGGAGGAGGACGGCTGCGGAGCACAGGCACAGCCCCTCTGGCCGACCCGCCACAGGCCAGGCCCCGGGGCTGCCCTCCGGGACCCCACTGTGCCCTGGGTGACTCTGCTCCAGGCGGGGGAGCGGCCCGAGGCCGGGCAGCTCAGAACCATTCCCAGCCTCCCCACCAGCAGGTGGCCCACCCCTGGGCTGCGGAGGCGCAGGTGCTCACTTCGTAAACAGCAGATCCAGCACCTCGTCGGTGGTGGCAAATCCATGACAGTTGTCTAAAAAGATGAAAACGGAGATGACATCCCTGCGCAGCAAGGCGGGCAGCAGTTGTTGGAATTCCTGCTCCAGCAGCTCCGTCCGGCTGGGCTTCGTCGGGCAGATGGGAGGCGCCTTCCCGGCCGAGGCCCTTGCACCCTGAGTTGGGACAGAGGGGACGTGCATGGAGCCGCCGGGAGGCCTGGGGTGGGAGCGCAGCCCGCAGCCCGAGCTCTCGGGGGCCGTGGGGGGCAGGAGTGCCCACGGCAGGAACCCGGGCCTTGATGCCTTTGGCTCAGTCACTTAGCATCTGACTCTGGGCTGTGGCTCGGGTCGTGGCCTCAGCACCCTGGGATCCCGCCCTGGCAGGCCCTGCGCTTGGGGCCCAGTCTGCTTCAGGAGCCTGGGTCTCCCTCTCCCCTCCCTGCTCTCTGCCTGTCTCTTACACAAACAAGACAAACTATCCGATAAAGAAACAATCTTAGAGGATAAATGTTCAAAAAAGTTTGGATCAGTACAAGGACCTCAAGAGACACAGAGAGACAGAGACCGAGAGAGACAGACACACAGACAGAGGGAGAAGCAGCCCTGGTGCAGAGAGCCCGAGGCGGGACTCGATCCCGGGCCTGCGGGGTCAGGGCCTGGGCGGAAGGCAGGCGCTAAACCCCTGGGCGACCAGGCCGCCCCTGAAGGCTCTGCTCTGATATTCCTACACCTCTGTGCACAGGGACTCTGCATCTGGCCCAGGCAGGGGCAGGGCCCTGGGGCAAGTGTGGGGAGCAGGGGAATGCAGACTCATGTAGGAGCAGGAGTGTAGGGGGGAGCCCAGGGGAGTAGCAGGCTGGCTTCTGGGACCCGGGGCCCTTCGTGCCGCATCGGGGACCCGGGTGTCGGGGGTGCCCCGGCCCCTGCACTCATTTGAGCCCGCGCTGGCCTCTGTTAGCTGCGCAGGGCACTTCCCAGTTCCTCGAGGCGGTGGGGCAGAGCACCCCTTCCTCCCGCTCGCGCCCCCAGTCCCGGGTGGAGCTCTGTGGAGACAGTGCCCGGCAGCCAGGCAGGAGGCCTCAGCGCCCGGTCCGGCCGCCTCGGCTGGGCCGCACCCCCAGCGGCCCCCATCCAGACACACCACAGCGCAGGCGGCACCCCCCTCCCCCAAGGAGAGCAAAGGGATCGGCTGCAGGGCCTCGGGGGGACTCTTACTCGGAGGGTAAGAGGACCTCAGGAGCCCTGTTTGCACCCTGCCCACCTTGACCTCAGGGTGACCCTGAAGGGATCACCGGGGAACCTGCCGCCCTGCAATGTCCCCCAGCCTGGATGCACCTGCCCACACATCCCTGTTTCCCGGAAGCTGAAGAGGAGGGGATGGGGCCACCCAGGATGGCTGGCACAGGGGGCCTGGCCTGGCCTGCTCTGGGTTACCTGACGGCGCCTCCTGATAAACGCCCTGAGGCGTTGGTTTTTATGCTGGAGCCAAAGCCTACAGCATTGGAACAAGCGGCACCCCTGGGGTTCCTGGGAGCCAGAGCCCCCAGAGGTGGGCCGGCAGCAGGAGAACATCTTCCAGGAGCGGATGTCTCCAGCCAAGTGAGCCTGAGGTGGGGCTGCACTAGATGCGGTTGCCTGGTCACGGGGGTTCCAAGTTCTGTTGGGCTCTGTGTCACGGGAGTGACCTCACTTCCTGGGACCCCCTCCCTGACCCACTCCTGGAGGAAGCTGCAGGGGTGGCGCTCGGGGCTGCCGACGGCTCCCCCGTCCCTGCAGGCGATGGCCTGTGCACACAGTGACACACCCGCACCCCTGTCCACAGGCCCCAGGGAAGGACTGTGTGCAGCCAGGGCCCCAGCCTGGACACACGCCTGCGTTCAGACACAACTTTCCATTCTTCCCCGGTTTTGACCCCAGAGAAGCCGTTGTGCCCGTCGGGGATGGTCTGCATCTTGTCCGTGGGACAGGGATTATCCTAGCGGGTGCTTCCTCCAGACGTCCCCAGGCCACTGTGGCATCATATCTATGACATTGGAGGCGGGTGTCACATGCGGGAAATACCTCCAACCACATGTTCTTCCTTGGTGTGTACATGCGCCCAGGCCCACGAGGTCCATGTGCACACACGTGGGCACCAGTTCTCTCATACTGGAGGCCCAGAAGATGACAGTCCCACCGGGGGAGGCATGGGCAATAGCTCCCCACGATCCTAGGCTCCTGAATCCAAGGCAAACCCTACAGAAGGTGTCAGAGTCTCGGCCTAGAAGGTGTGAGGCCGTCCTTATCCTGAACCCCTGCCTGTCGTGTGTTATGGGCCCTTCCCTCCTTCCCACTGGGTGAGCTGTGGACAGCGGTGCACCCAGTGGGTCGCCCTGACCTGGGCTCTAGGGAACCTGCTGTCAGCCACAGAACTGAAAGTAGACAGGAGGCACTGACTCTCCGGCTTGACCCCCAACTGAACTGAAAGCACGTTGTGTGTCCACGTACACTGACAGAGAAACAGAGACACGGATATAAATGTAGACACAGATGCAGAACTAGGAAGTTAGCAGAGGAGAAGCAACATCACTGAAGATCATTAAATAAAAAAAGAAAGACAGCTGAGTCTCGAATGGAGAAAAATGGAGTAATTAAAATAGAATCATGAAAAAATAATTCATCAAACCGAAAAGCAGAGAGAGGGATAAAGAAGAAGGAGCACTTTGGTGACACAAAGAAACGGCAAGCCTCGAATGTAAGGGTGATCGTGCCTCACGGACTCCATGGAACCTAAGTTGGGCAACAAGCAGCACCTTCCAGCAAAGGCCTAAGCGAATTATTTTCTGTTGTTGTTTTTTATTTAAAGATTTTTATCTCTTTATTCATGAGAGTGACAGAGAGTGAGAGAGGCAGAGACATAGGCTGAGGGAGAAGCAGGCTCCATGCAGGAAGCCTGATGGGGGACTCGATCCCGGATCCCAGGATCAGGCCCTGGGCCGAAGGTGGATGCTCAGCTCAGCCCCTGAGTCACCTGGGGGTCTAGACTAAGCTAATGAAAATGTACAAGGGATTGTGTCATACTGTGTTTGTAAGGGGGTAAAATTTCTCTTTACTAAGAAAGCGAGGGCAGCCCGGGTGGCTCAGCGGTTTAGCACCGCCTTCGGTCCAGGGCCTGATCCTGGGGACCCGAGATCAAGTCCCCCCTCGGGCTCCCTGCATGGAGCCTGCTTCTCCCTCTGCCTGTGTCTCTGCCTCTCTCTCTCTCTCTCACTGTGTGCCTATCATAAATAAAAAATAAAAAAAAATTAAAAAAAAAAAAAAGAGTCATGGCTCGAGTAAAAGGGTTTTGGTATCAAACCACTGATCACACTGTTTTGTGCCAGTCTTAGCATATCAATATGCTAATATCAATATACCACTCTTGTGTTTGGACCCGCTATTGTGCTTCTTATTATGATTTCAAGATGCCCTTCAAGAACAATGGGAAACTTTGAAAAAATAGAGATTTATTATTTATAAGACCTGGAAATCACACAGCACACCTGGAACCACATAGCGAGGTCACACAGGGCAGGGGGAAGGAGGATGGCGAGCATACAAGTATGCACAGGCAGGTTTTCTGCTTTTATCAGAGCCAAGTGTGGGGGGCTAGGGTTTTATAGGCTCACTCTTTATTAGAAAATTTAAAATATAAGAGTGTGGAATTTAAAGCTCAGGAAGAGAAAAGGCAAGTGGCCCAAATGGTCACTTATTGAAATCAACCAAGTTCACAAAGGAGCCTAGGGGGCAGTGGGGCTGGCTCTTTGTCTAGTCTTGTGGTTGGCAATGTGTTTATTTGAAATAACTATCTTTTGTCAGTTACTCGTATTACCAAAAAAAAAAAAAAAAGCCAAAGCTCATGGCTTATATCGCATTGCCAAGTGCTGCAGAGTAACCATCCTGGAGTACCACTCTGTTCATCTGACCCCCCTGCAAAGTACCCTCACAATTGCTTCCTGATTATGCAAATTTTTCAGGTACAAAATGACCCAACTTTGCCTTCTCAATCCTGGATCCCACCACTGTAATCTACATGCCCTGTCTCCAACCAACTGGGCTATTCACTTCTCTTTTCACAACGCAGCACTCACCTAGCTCCTTGCCTTTGTCCATACTGGTGCCAACATGTTATCATCAAGCACATGGTGTTTTTGCAGAGATGGTTGGTAAATAAATAAGGAATGGGCCTCCAGTGGCCTCCATGATAATATATTATTCCTCACCCCTCTGATTTTCCTCCTCCTGTTTTTCTACCACAACCCCTCCTATCTAGTCACACTCCTAAATGTTCCACTCTCTTCATTAACCCACAGCTGAACTTCAGGCTTTACAATCCTAACATGTTAACAGACATTTATGCGGGGTCTACTCTGAAGCAGGTACTGCACAAGGTATATAGGTGAAACAAAGACGAATAAGCTACTTATGTTCCTGCCCTGAAAAAGCACACAATAAACTACAGAATGAGAAATGCAGGATGCTTGGGGAGTGCAGGAGGGAATTTAAAGACAGTTTTTTGGAGTTTTAACCTGAAAAATAAAACTATCAGTTATTTTACTAGCAAAAAAATGGTTTTTTTCAGGAATAACAGAATTCCAATTCTGGACATGCAACAAACAAAGAGGAACATTATTTTGTGCAGAAGAAGAATGAAGCTGGGAGGGTTTTTTCCGAACAAAAGTCCATCGGGGGGAAAAATAGCAGAAGTCCAGGTCATGATGGTTTCCAAAGGGCTGAGTTGCAGGGGTAGTGGAGATGTTGTCAGAGATACGAAATACATCTTTCCCTTGCAGGAGACTGTGATTGATGATTCTTTCCTGCTGCTGATTCTTCTGTTGGGCTCTTCATTGATAATTCTTTCTGTAATTAACCATAATTGATGTTGAGTGGTAAGGCTTCACCTCCTAACTTTCTCTTTTCTCCTCCTTTCCCTATTTTAGTGAGGTTCCACTAATTAATATTGTCTTAAACATTGGAAACCCTGGGGCCAAGTGAAGAGCATGGGAAAGAAGAAAGGGCAGGATTCCAGGGAGCAGAAGCAAACAGAGAGCATTCAGACATTTCCAACCATTTGGTGGGACTACGGTAGCAAAGGTTAGGTGGTGGGAAAAGAGGCCAGACTGTCAATAGTTTACTAAGCGATGCCGGGAGTTTCTCTCCTGAAAGTAATAGGTTGCCTTTAATAGATTTTTAGATTGGGGAATAATCAGCGAGTTCTCTAGAATGATCATTCAGGCAGCATTATCAGAGGTGGTTTGGAAGTGGGAGAAAAGGCAATCAGGGAAGTGAACTATCAAACTGTTGTAAGAGAGGCACCTGGGTGGCTGAGTTGGTGAAGGGTCAGCCTTCGGCTCAGGTCATGATCACAGAGTCCCAGAAGAGAGTCCCTGGTGGAGCCCCGGGATGGAGCCCCAGGAGGGAGCCCTACACGGAGCTCCGCCCCTCCCCCTGCTGTCGTTCTCTCTCTCTCCCTCCCTCTCAAATAAAAATAAAATGTTTTTTGAAACATTTTCTTTCTTTTTTTTTTTTTTTAAGAAACTGTCGGAAGATCCCGGAGCAGGCCGGAGACACGGTCGCGGGGGCTGGAGCGCCCCCCGAGGCCCCTGCTAGGCGGACAGACCTCTCGGGTCGTGAGTGTGCGCCTCGGCCTCCGCCGCACCTGCACCCGATTCCGACCGCGCTCGTGCCGTCTGCCCCCAAACTTATGCACTTAATTATCTTTTCCTGGACTCCCCAGTCGTTTCCTGCCCACCACTCCAGTCTCCCTAGATAACACAATAGGAATTGATGGGGTTGGAAGGGCTCGCAAGCCCTCGGAGGCCCAGCTCACGCCCAGGAAAGCGGGGAGGCGCTCCGGGAGCCCCATCACGGGGCTCATCACCCGGTCGCCTTCCCGGGACACGGAGCAGGACACCTCTAGCGCGCCCCCACAGCTGTCAGGCCCTCGGCGGCCGCCAGGGGGCGCGTCCGTTCCCCTCCCCATCCCCCCCCCCCCCCCGTTTTTTCTCTTTTGCGGAAACGCGAACCCGCGCTTCTCCAAAGCAAATGAACCCTGAGGTAATTCGGCCCTCTGCCGTCGCCGTAGCCCCAGACTGTAAACAGGAAGTAGGCGCCAAGAGGCGGGTGAAAAATAACGCCCGGGGCTCGGAGGCGCCGTCGCCTGCGCGCTCAGGGGGTCCCTGCGGTTCTGCGCGGGGAGGGCTTCCCTCGCCAGTCCCTCCTCCAGTGGAGGTCTTTTGCCGCTAGCCAGCTCTCCCCTCGGCGGACAGGGCGTCCCCCCAACCATGGCCGAATACTCGTACGTGAAGTCCACCAAACTCGTGCTCAAGGGAACCAAGGCCAAGAGGTAAGGCCAGAGCTGGCGCGGGAGACTCTGGGTCTCTTCCGACGGCGCCCCCGCCCCCCCCGCCCCCCCCGTGGGGAGGAGAGTCGAGTCTCGCGGAACTCGGGGTGTGAGGGAGCCGGGAACTCCGGCGCCCCGCCCTCGGGCCTGCTTCGGGCCGCGGGCTCTGTGGCTGCCGGGCAGCTCCGGGCGCTCGTGCGGGGCCGGCCTGACGGAGGAGACCTGAGGGCGCCACCGCGAGCCGCAGCTGCAGGCCCGGCCCCGGGTCAGGAGCCCCCCAGACCGCTGCTCGGCGCGTCCGCCTTAGTCTCGTGCTGCAGGTCGTGACAGCGACGTCTCCTGTTAGGGCTCGTTACTTCACGCCCGCCCCCCCGCCCAGTACTCCTTAAACGTCTCCCCTCAAAAAAAATCCTTCATTCCCCCCCCCACAAAAAAAACCCTTAATTAATCATCCCTCCCTCCCCCCGCCCCAAAAGAGCAAATCCTTAATTTTTTTAATACGATATGCAGATGTGCGTTTTGACAGGTATAGAATAAGCTCAAGTCCGCGTTCTCCGCAGTTACTAGTTTAGCAGTTTGTGGCAGGTCCGTTAATATCCTGGAGCTTCTATTTACTCATTCATTAGGGAAGATTAGCGGTAGGAGAACTGATGCTAGGGGGCAGCCCGGCGGCTCCGCGGCTTGGCGCCGCCTTGGGCCGGGAGCGTGACCCTGGTGACCCTGGAGTCCCGGGATCGGCCCCACGTCAGGCTCCCTGCACGGAGCCTGCTTCTCCCTCTGTCTGTGTCTCTGCCTCTCTCTCTGTCTTTCATTAATAAATAAATAAAATCTTAAAAAAAAAAAAAAAAAGAATTGCTACGAGGATTAGATGAGTTAACGCGTACAGTAAGCGGAACCAAATGCAAGGAGAAGGTCGTAGTGGTGATTTACGGTCGTTGGACTTTTTAGGAAAAAGTATCTGCCCGCCCAGATCTCCACCTCTCTTCTCTCTGGTAGATTTGCTCACGGTTGATCATTCATTACAGATGTTAATCTGAAGCTTGTCCTGCCTGGCTTTACAGGAGAGAGGGGAGAGTTAGCTTCTGAAAGCTTACGTTTCCATGAAAATACAAATAAGCGCATCTCATGCTCATCACAACTATCAATCTTCATTAACGCACGTAGATAGCACTTTCTGCCTGCCTAGAACAACTCTAAGCACTTTGAATACGACTTATTTGGAAACCCCCCCCCGGGTGTTGTGTTTTTTTTTTTTTTCTTTTTTTTATTACTGAGATATGATACATATAAAATTCACCCTATAAAGCACAGTTCTGTGGGTTTTAGTGTTTAGTCCACAAAGTTCCCCACTGTCATGTTGTCCAACATTTTCATGGTCTGGGAAGGAAACCCCATAATCCTTAGTAGTCCCTCTCCAGTCCACTCTTCCCTCATGCCCGCAACCACTAATATACTTTCTCTCTGTTATCAGTTTGCCTGTTCTGAATATTTCCTATAAATGGAGTCATGCAATATGCGGTCTCTTGTATCTGGCTTCATCCATGTCTAGCATGTATCAGTATCCTTATTTTTATGGCTGAATAATATTCCATTGTATGGATATAACACATTTTGTTTATCCTTTCACCCGTTGAAGGACATCTGGGGTATTTCCACTTTTTGGCTATTAGGAATCATGCTGTTACGAATTTCTTAGAAAATTTTTGTGTGGATGTGTGTTCTCATTTCTCTTGGGTATATACCTAGCAGTACATAGGTTAGGTCATATGATAACTCTGTTTAACTTTTTGAAGAACCCCAAACTATTTCCTTTTTTTTTTTTTTTTTTAAAGTTTTTTTTTAATTTTATTTATTTATGATAGTCACACACACGCACACACACACAGAGAGAGAGAGAGAGAGAGAGAGAGAGACAGGCAGAGACATAGGCAGAGGGAGAAGCAGGCTCCATGCACCGGGAGCCCGACGTGGGATTCGATCCCGGTTCTCCAGGATCGCGCCCTGGGCCAAAGGCAGGCGCCAAACTGCTGCGCCACCCAGGGATCCCCCAAACTATTTCCTATAGCAGCTGTACCACTTTTCATTTTCACCAGCAACATAGGAAGATTCACATTCACCCTTAATCCTCGCAGTAACCTTAAGAGCATAAATTATTATCCTCATGTTATAGATGAGAAGCTGACAGTGATTAAGAAATGTTCCAAAAGTCGCAGAGCTAAGAAATAACAAGATTAAAAAGGCAGTCCTCCAGAGCCTGTTCTCTTAACTATAATACAATACATACAGGATCAGAACTGACTTCTCAGTATTAGAAGGAAGAGAACATATCGGTGTAGATAACTGTGAATCAATAATTCATAAATCTGTGTACAGCTTAAAAGAGGCTTGTAAGATTCCATCTTAGATGTTTAACATCAAATCAATATTTCTAAACTTATCTATATAAATTATCTCCTACAGTAAGAAGAAAAAGAGCAAAGAGAAGAAGAGAAAAAGAGAAGAAGATGAAGAAACTCAACTTGATATTGTTGGTAAGTTTTCCATACTTTATTCTGGGAAAAGTTAATACTGCTGAGATGCCTTTAAAAATATTTTCCTAGTGGGACGTCTCGATGGCTCAGCAGCTGAGCGTCTGCCTTTGGCTCCGGGAGTGATCCCGGGGTCCGATACAGTTCTGAGTCTTTGCTCCTAGTCTATGGTTTAACTTTTCATTTTATTAAATGGTATTTTTCTTAAAGCAAAAGTTTAAAAAATTGAAAAAAATTTTTCAATTATAATTTTTCAACTATAAGTTTTTTTTTAAGATTTTATTTATTTATTCATGACAGACACAGAGAGAGAGGCAGAAACACAGGCAGAGGGAGAAGCAGGCTTCACCCAAGTGTCCCAGAAGTTTTTAGTTTTTATAAGATTCCATTTATTACTATTTTTCTGTTACATTACCATCTTATATCTTCAGTCTAAGAAGTTGTTGCTTACCCCAAGGTCATGAAGAAATTCTTCCACATTTTCTTTATGAGGCTTCAGTTTTAGTTTCTCATTAGATCTATGATCTATCGTGGTTTATGTATACAATGGAATATTGCTCAGCCATTAGAAACGACAAATACCCACCATTTGCTTCAACGTGGATGGAACTGGAGGGTATTATGCTGAGTGAAGTAAGTCAGTCGGAGAAGGACAAACATTGTATGTTCTCTTTCATTTGGGGAATATAATTATTAGTGAAAGGGAATATAAGGGAAGGGAGAAGAAATGTGTGGGAAATATCAGAAAGGGAGACAGAACGTAAAGACTGCTAACTCTGGGAAACGAACTAGGGGTGGTGGAAGGGGAGGAGGGTGGGGGGTGGGGGTGAATGGGTGACGGGCACTGAGGGGGGCACTTGACGGGATGAGCACTGGGTGTTATTCTGTATGTTGGTAGACTGAACACCAATAAAAAATAAATTTATTTTAAAAAAAGATCTATGATCTATCTCATTAATTTTTAGTCTTGTGTGAATTAGGGATCAAAGTTCTTTTTTTCATTTTTTCGTATTGATAACCAGTTGTTGTAGCACCACTGTTGAATAGACTTTCCTTTCTCCATTAAACTGCCTTAATACGTTTGTCAAAAATCATTTGACTTTATATGTGCTGATATATTTTTGGACTTTGTTCCATTGATTTGTCTGTTCTGTTGATATATTTGTCTTGATTACTGTCCCTTCGCAAGTTTTTGAAATCAGGAGGTCTTCAAGGTTCATCCATGTTACAGCATGTGTCAGTCTTCCTTTTAAGACTGATATTCCAGGCAGCCCAGGTGGCTCTGGGGTTGAGCACCTGCCTTTGGCCCAGGGCGTGACCCTGGAGACCCGGGATCGAGTCCCACATAGGGCTCCCTGCATGGAGCCTGCTTCTCCCTCTGCCTGTGTCTCTGCCTCTCTCTCTCTCTCTCTCTCTCTCTCTCTCTCTGTCTAATGAATAAATAAATAAAATCTTTAAAAAAAGAAAAAAAAAATACTGATACTCCATTGTGTATATACTGCATTTATCCATTCATATTTCAATGAACACATGAGTGACTTCCACTTTTTGCCTATTGTGGATAATTCTGCGAGGAATATGGGTGTACAGATATCTCTTCAAGACTTTGGTTTCAGTTCTTTTGGGCATGTACCTAGAAGTGGAATTGCTGGATCATGACAGTAATGCCATTTTTAATTTTGTGAGAAACCACCATACTGTTTTGCATAGTTGCATTTTATATTTCCACCAGCAGTGCACAGGGTTTCAATTTTTCCGTATCCTCACCAACATTTGTTATTTCTGGTTCTCTGATAATAGCCATCCTAGTGGGTATGAAATGGTATCTCATTATGGTTTATGCCTGTGTCTCTGCCTCTCTCCCCGTGTGTCTCTCATAAATAAATAAAAATCAGTATACACCACATTTTCTTTATCCATTTACCTTTGATGGACATCTGAGTTGCTCCCAGCCCTTGGCTATGATAAAGAATGCTTCTATGAGGATGGAGGTCTCTTGGCGACCCTGCTTTCAATTCTTTTGACTACACGTACCCCAGAAATAGGATTGCTGGATTATATGGTAGTTGTAGTTTTAATTTTTTTGAGGAACTCTCATACTGTTTACATAGTGGTTGCACCATGTTACATTCCTATCAGCAATGCACAAGTGTCCTGATTTCTCCATATCCTTGCCAACATTTTATTTTTTAACAGTGGTCATCCTAATGGGTGTGAGGTGACCCTCATCGTGGTTGTGATTTGCCTTTTTTGATGGTTAGTGATGTGGAGCATCATTTCATAGGTTCATTGGCCATTTATACATCTTCTTTCAAGGAATGTCTGTACAGGCTCTTCGTCCTTTCTTCCATTGGGCTACTTGTTGCCTTGTGACGAAGTTCGTAGGAGTTTTTTGTATGTTAACTTATTGTCAAATACATGGTTTGCACATATTTTTCCCATTCTATTCGTTGTCTCTTCACTCTCTAGATTGTATCCTTTGGTGCATTTGAAGTTTTATAGACCCCATTTGTCTATGTTTACTTGTTTGCTGGTGCTTTGGTATCGTAGTCAGGAAATCACTGCCAGGTCCGTGGATCCTGGGTGGCTCAGTCAGTAAGCATATGACTCAATGTCAGCTCAGGTCTTGATCTCAGGGTTGTGAGTTCAGGCCCCATATTAGGCTCCACCCTGGGTATGGAGCCTGTTTACAAAAAGAAAGAAATCATTGGCAGATCTAATATTGTGAATCTTTTCCTTATGTTTCCTTTCAAGCATTTTATCTATAAAATAGATATCTATTATTGGGGTTTTTTTTAAACATTACTCTTACATATGTTTTCTCATTTTCAGTGTATGATTCTTTCACTTCTTTCATTAGTCTTGTTCCTGAATATCTTACCTTTTTCAGTGTTGTGGTAAATGGAGTTGTGTTCTTGAGTTCCACTTCAAATTGTTCATTGTTAACATCTAGAGATGCAACTGCTTCTTGGTGTGTTGGTTTTCATTTCTGCAACCTTGTTGAATTTGTTTACTGCTTCTAATTTTTTTAATCCTTACGATTTCTACGTATAAGATTATGGTATATGCAAATATGATTCTTCTTCTTCCTTTCCAGTTTGGATGCGTTTTGTTTCTTTTACTTGCCTAATTGCTCTGGCTAAGTTTTCTAGTACTATATTTGATGGAAAGGCCAGAGTAAAGAACTTTATTTTGATCCTATTTTTAGAGGAAAAGTTTGAGTCTTTTGCTATTTTGTACATTAGTTGGAATTTTTTTTTCATATTTGGTCTTTATGATGTTTAGTTGGTTTACTTTTACTCCTAGTTTAGTAAGAGTTCTTTTCATGAAAGAGTATTAAGTCTCGTGAAGTGAAAAAAATAAACAACATACAAAGTCAGATGCTTTTACCATCTGAACCACCTAGGTGCCCCCCTTTGCACATTCTTTTTTTGTTTCTTAAATTACACTTAGGAATGAAATCATATGGTATTTGTGTTTCTCTGACTCACTTATTTCACTTAGCATTACTCTTTAGCTCCATGTACGTCATTCCAAATGACGAGATTTCATTCTTTTGTATAACTGAATAATACTCCATCGCATATGTACCACGTCTTCTTTATCCATTCATCTATTCTTTCTACAGTTCCTTGAGAGATTTATATATATTTTTTTTTCTTTTTTTTTCTGTATGTGTTTATAGCATTAAGCTCTCCTAGAAATCTTTTGCTGCAGCCTAAATGTTTTGGTATATTGGGTTTCCTTGTTTCATTTGTTTCAAGATACTATGTATTTATGTAAGAAAGAGAACCCAGGAGTGGGTGGGGGCAGGGGGAAAGGAGAGGGAGAATCTTAAGCAGGCTCCACACTCACTGCAGAACCCAGCACAGGGCTCGATCTCAAGATACTGAGATCATGATCTGAGCCAAATCAGGAGTCGAAGGCTTAACCAACTGAGCCACCCAGATGGCCTCAAGATGCTTTTTAATTTCCCCCTTAAGTTATTCTATGAAAAAGTTTTTCTTCTTTGACCTGTTGGTTGTTAAGAGAACGTTGTTTCATAATTGGCTCTTTATACATCTGAGACTTCACTAATGTGGTGGTCACTGGCCAGGCACATGTGACAATTTACATTAAAATTAATTAAAATTATATAAAATTTTATATAATTGAGAAAATTCACTTTCTCAATCACACTCGCCATATATATCAGATATGTAATAACCACATACCATATTGGGCAGCACTAGTAGACAGTATTTCCTTTTTACGGTACGATCCATTGGTAGTCTTGATATAGATAGAATAATAGTTGTCAACCAGGTGCAATTTTGTCCCCCATGGGACGTATGGCAATATTTGGAAACATGTTTGATTTCACAGGTAGGGGATCCGTGTTTTACTGGCACCTAGTGGGTGGAGTTCCGGAAAGCTGTTAAAATCCCGTAATTCACAGGACAGCCCCCCAACAAAGGCTCATCCGGCCCACATGCCAGTAGTTTTGACGGTGAAAACCTTTGACCTATAATATGTTTCAGCAGGACGTGGAGGGCTCGTTGTTTTTTCCCTCTGATTGGCCAGTTGACTAGACCCCCTCTGCTGTGTGTATTCAATTCATCCTCTGCTTACTGCTAGTGAACTTTAGGCTAAAAATGTGTTTTGGTTTTTTTTGTTTTTTTCTTTTTTTTTTTTTACTTAAATGGTGGAGAAGGTCCTATTCCTTGCTAATTAGCATGCAATTTTTTTTAAAGTGAAATTGATAGTTAAGGTCCTTTACAATGAAAGAATACATATTTAATTTTATTTTTTTATTTTTTAAAGATTTTCTTTATTTATTCATGAGAAGGACACAGAGGGAGAGAGAGGCACAGACACAGGCAGAGGGAGAAGCAGGCTCCACGCAGAAGCCTGACGTGGGACTCGATCCTGGGTCTCCAGGATCACACCCTGGGCCGAAGGCAGTCACCAAACCACTGAGCCACCCGGGCGGCCCAGCATACAATTTTAAAAAATTGACTTTTGCTGTCTTACAGGTTCTTTGACTCTGCACATATAGACAAATCTCTGTTTCTGGCTCATCATGGCTTCCACTTCAAGGTAAGTGCCTTTGATGAAAGCCTTTATGAAGGGCCACACCCAGGACATTTTTAGCTCTTGGTTCTGCTGGCCTCACTAAGCATATGGTGTCTAGGAAAGAAAAAGGAGGAAGAGAGAGCACAAAAGGGAGACTGAGGAAAGATGAGGCAAGCAGGGTAGTGCATGTGGTATAGGTGAGGCTTTGTAGCTCCAGGGTCTGCACTGTGTCTGAAAATGTGATTTATTTCTCTCATCTTATTTTTTTTTTTAAGATTTATATTATATATAAATCAGAGAGAGGGAGAGAGAGCACAAGTGGGAATTAGAGAGAGAGGGAGAACACGCTCCAGATTGAGCACGGAGCCCGATGTGGGACTCGACCTCATGACCCCGAGATCAGGATCCAAGCTGAAACCAACAGTTGGTCACATAACTGACTGTGCCATCCAGGCGCCCCCTCCTCATCTTTTAATGCACAAGGTGCTTGCTACTGGACTACCATGCTCCCTGCAAGCTTTACCATTCCATGAGTCTTCTTTCCTTATTTTTTCAAGTTTTTAGTTAACATATACTGTAATATTGGTTCAAGACTAGTGTTTAGTGATTCATCACTTACCTATAACACCCAGTGCTCATCACAACAAGTGCCCTCCTCACTGCCAATCACCACGCCAATCCCATGCCCTCCTTCCCTCCAGCAAGCCTGTTGTTCTCTGTACTAAAGAATCTCTTATAGTATACCTCCCACTCTTTTCCTTCCTTCCCCTATATCCGTTTGTTGTTGTTGTTGTTGTTGTTGTTGTTTTAATTCCACATATGAGTGAAATCATCTGGTATTTTCTCTGAATGACTGACTTTGCTTAACATATAGAATACACTCTAGGTCCTTTCTTTGGTGTTAGTAGTGATCTCTCCTTTCTCATCATGATTTTATTAGTTTGAGTGTTTTCTGTCTTCTTTTAAATAAGGCTGGCTAATGGTTTATCTACCTTCTTAATTGTTTCAAAGAACCAACTCCTGGTTTTGTTGATCTTTTCCACAGTTCTTCTGGTCTCTATTTCATTGAGTTCTGCTCGAGTCTTTTTTAACCCTCTTCTTCTGCTGGGTGTTGGATCTATTTGCTGTCTTTCACCAGCTCCCTTAGGTGGAAGGTTAGCTTTTCTATTTGAGTTTTTTCCAGTTTTTGGATGGATGCTTGTATTGCGATGTATTTCCCCCTCAGGACTGCTTTTGCTGTATCCCAAAGATTTTGAATGGTGGTGTCTTCATTCTCATTAGTTTCCATGAATCTTTTTAATTCTTCTCTAATTTCGTGGTTGACCCTTTCACCTTGTAGCAGGATGGTCCTTAACCTCCACGTATTTGAAATCCTTCCAAACTTCTTCTTGTGATTTAGTTCTAGTTTCAAAGCATTATGGTCTGAAAATACACAGGGTCGATCCCAATCTTTTGGTATCAATTAAGACCTGATGTGTGACCCAGTTTGTGGTCTCTTCTGGAGAAAGCCCCACGTGCACTTGAGAAGAATGTGTATTCAGTTGCGTTTGCATGTAAAGTTCTATAAATATCTGTGAAATCCATCTGGTCCAGTGTATCATTTAAAGCTCCTGTTTCTTTGGAGATGTTGTGCTTAAAAGACCTGTGGATTGCAGAAAGCGCTCCATTGAAGTCACCAAGTATAAGTGTATTATTATCTAAGTATGTCTTAACTTTGGTTATTAATCGATTGATATACTTGGCGGCTCACGCATCCGGGCCATAAATATTCGTGATTGTTAGGTCCTCTTGTTGGATAGATCCTTTAAGTATGATATAGTGTCCCTCTTCACCTCTCACTACAGTCTTTGGGACAAACTTTAATTTATCTGATATAAGGATGGCTACCCCTGCATTTATTGAGGACTATTTGAATGGTACACAGTTCTCCAACCTTTTATTTTCAGGCTGTAGGTGTCCTGATGTCTAAAATGAGTCTCTTGGAGACAGCAAATGGATGGGTCTTGCCTTTTTTTATCCAGTCTGAAACCCTGCGTCCTTTTGATGGGGTCATTAAGCCCATTCACGTTCAGAGTTACTATTGACAGATATGGATTTAGTGTCATCATGATACCTATTCAGTCCCTGTTTTTGTGGATTGTTTCCTTGGACTTCCCCTTTCTTTTACAGGGTCCCCCCTTAATATTTCTGGCAGAGCCGGCTTGGTGGTCACATATCCTGTCAGTTTCTGCCTCTCTTGGAAGCTCTTTATCTCTCCTTCTATTCTGAATGAGAGCCTTGCTGGATAAAGTATTCTTGGCTGCAGGTTCCTCTCATTTAGGACCCTGACTGTATCCTGCCGGCCCTTTCTCACCTCCCAGGTCTCTGTGGAGAGGTCTGCTGTTGTCCTAAAGCTTCTCCCCATAAAAGTTAGTGATTTCTTGTCTCTTGCTGCATTAAGGATCTTCTCTTTATCTTTGGAATTTGCAAGTTCCAGTATTAAATGTTAAATGTTGAGCGGTTTTTATGGATTTAAGGGGGGTGGGGGTGATCTCTCTAGCTCCTGGATCTAAATGCCTGTTTCCCTTCCCAAGTTAGGAAAGTTTTCAGCTATGATTTGTTCAAATACATAATCTGGACCTCTGTCCCTTTTGGCGCCCTCGGGAACCCCAATTAAACGTAGATTTTTTCCTTCTGAGGCTGTCATTTATTTCCCTTAACCTATCCTCATGGTCTCTTAATTGTCTTTCTTTTCTTCCCTCAGTTTCCGCCCTTGCCATCAACTTGTCTTCTGTGTCACTCACTCGTTCTTCTCCCTCGTTAACCCTGGTCGTTAGGACCTCCAGTTTGGATTGCATCTCATTTAACTGATTTTTAATTTCGGCCTGATTAGATCTAAATCCTACAGTCATGAAGTCTCTTGAGTCCTTTATGCTTTTTTCTAGAGCCACCAGTAGCTTTATAACTGTGCTTCTGAATTGGCTTTCTGACATTGAATTGTAATCCAAATGTTGTAACTCTGTGGGAGAGAGGACTGTTTCTGATTTCTTTCTTTGGAGGTGAGTTTTTCCTTCTAGCCATTTTACTCAGTGCGGAGTGGCCAAAAACAAGTTGTACTGGAATAACGAGAAAGAGAGAGAGAGAGAAAAAAAGAAAAGAAGAAATAAAAAAGAATTAAAAAGGGGGTGGGGGTGGGGAAACAACAGAAACAAACAGAAAAGAAAAAAACAAGGGGGAGTATCCTCTGATCCTATATACTGTAAATCCCTCGGCTTCCCCTGGAACTTTCCAGTGCTGCTTGGTCAATACCTTGCTTTTCCCCTGACCTTCTAGCTGGTCTTCTGAGGGAGGGGCCTGCTGTGCTGATTGTCGGGTGTGTGCACCTGGGGAGCTGCCCAGGCCCCTGCCAGGTGTATGGCTCAGTGGGAGTTGTTTATCTGTGAGGCCCCTGCTCAGTCCCAGGTACAGGGTGACACCAGGAGGGACAACAACAGTGGGGGCGGCCAGCTGTGCAGCTCTGGAGTCAGCTCCCGCAGTGACTACTGCAGCTCCCAGTGTGCAGGGGCCTGGATGCTCCAGGGGCGGGCCCGCCGATCTGTACAGCTCGGGCCGCCCGGGGGCAGGAGCCACCTGGCTGTCCTGTGTCCTCCCGGCCTCTGCCTGACCTGGGGGAGCACCCGATCCTGGGCTGTGTCCCCCGGCGCCCTGGGCTCTGGGACCTGTGACACTGTGAATGGACCTAAAGTGTAGGTCCACGATGTATAATTTAAAAGCATCAGAGTGAATTTTGTTTGAAGTTAACTTATACTTTATTACAATAAAACTCATAAGCCATTTTACAGGTTAAAGAAAAACTCAAAATATAGAAACAGTGAAATGACACGGGAAGGGCAAGCCTCCGTTGGGCTGCAGGCATGACGAGCCCCGCGGTGGGAGCTGGGGCGGGCTCCCGAGGTGGTCAGGGGGCTGCGCAGAGGTTGAAGCCAGTTGTCCCGGAGGCAATTGGCGGCTCTGGCACTCTGGGGACCCCGATTGCAGGTGCCAGGGCCTGCTCCTCCTCCGGGGTGGCCGCAGGTGCACGTGGCTCGTCCAGGGCGCAGCCGTGATCTAGAGCAGTGACCACTATCTGCAGGGGCTTCGCCTCCCCAGCTGGCACCTCAGCTGGGGCCAAGCCCTCAGCCCCAGCAGCCAGGGCGGCCTCGAGCACTTCAGGCCCATCCGAGGCAGCAGGCCCCACAGTTGGGGCTGGGGCGGGCTCCGGAAGTGCTTCAGGGTCTTTTGCTCGGGCCGAAGCTGTAGCTCCAAGAAGACAAAGTATCACCACCAGGACGGACTTTCCACGTCCCTCCCAAATCAAGGACACTCTTCCAACCGCTCAAAGAGCCCTGGGAGGTGTCCCCAGCCTGCAGCTCGTGGGGATGGGGTGTGAGCCGAACCCCTGCTCCCGGCCCAGCTGCACGGACGCTGGATCCGTGGGGCCCACCCTGTCCCCAGCTCGGCCACCCCCAGGCCTCCTCACCCCCAGCCTCTGGCTCCGCTGCATGGAGGCGTCTGAGTTGTTGCAGGTAACGCCGGGCACGGAGCTCCACGTCTGTGCCTGGCATGCGCTGCCTTATGAATTCCAGAATCTTCTTCAGGGAGGCAGATTGGGGGAGCCGACAAAAGTCCTCCTGATAATAGTCCATCCATATCTCCAGGATGCAGCAGATGGCCCTGGGGAGGGACAGGTGGGCACAGGGGTCAGAAGACAGGGCTCCCTCACACCGAGGTGTCCCGGGGAAGCCCTGCAGGACCCGGGGCCTCGGCCTCCCGTGCGGGGCTGTCAGAGGCCAGTCCTGCTCCTCGTCCACCTGCCACCTGGCGGTCCTGCCTGCCACAGGCCTGCTCCCCGAGGAGGGGCTGGCACGAAGCCTCTGTGCGGGGGAGCCCACGCCCAGCGGTGTGACCATCACGGTCTTTGCTGGGAAGCGGGGCTCCCTCCTCAGCCTGGCTCCCTGCCCACTTGCCCCTTGAATCCACCGGCAGGCGTCCGGGGACGGGGGGCGTCTGGCCCGTCATCGCCCTCACTGCACACACTGTCGCTCTGGGAAGGTCCAAGCCAGGAGGGCTCGGGCTCTGTGTCCTGCCAGGCCTTGCCAGGAGCCACCCGGGACCTCCACTTTCCCTCCCTGTGGCTCTGCGCTGCCTCCCTCATGAGGGGCCCCGGGGGGTGTCCTTCCACTGACTCTAATCTGCCGTCTCCCACGGGGCCAGGGCCACCGGGTCTGTGAGCCCTCAATGGCCCTCGTGGCAACCTGCTGTGCACTGGGTCCAGGTGCCACCAGATTGGGGAGTGCGATGCTCCCCACCCCCTCTGCTCTGGGTCCCAGGTGTGGGGCAGACAGAGGGCTGGGAGGGGCGGGCATGGAGAAAGTCTCCCTTAGGGGTCCCAGTGCTCTCCCACCAAGCCCACACCCTATTCACGGCTCTCCTTTCCTCCTTTCCTGAAGGGCCCTTAGACCTTTACCCCGTCACGGGAATTGCAGATGTGTGGGGTGAGGGTCCAGCACCCCCGGCCCACAGCCCCCTCGCTGCCCTCCTGGAGAGGGAAGGCCCTCGGGCAGGGGCCGGAGTCACTCACAGTTTCCAGCGCTGCAGGACCGCGTCGTCGCCACCACACGCAGCTGCGATGCACCCATATCTAGGGGAGGGCGGGGGCATCCCACGAATCATCCTGTGGCCGCGACCTCTCACCGTGGGGGCTGTCACCTCTGACCCCCGACTAGGCCGGAGCCCCGGGGGCCGTCAGCTCTGTGCGGGGGGCCACGGGCAGCCCCCGGAGAAGCGCCCGCACCTGCCGGGGCCTCCTGAATGCTGGAGCATGAAAGGCTCCGGCCAGGCCCACGGCCGATATCTGAGTGGGCCTGGGCGCCCGGGGACCCCGGGGTCCCCCTGTGTGGTTGCCCCAGGACACAGCCCCCCGATGGACTCTCCAACCTCCCTTTCAATGGGAAAAGAGGCCAGCTCAGGACCCCGGTGACGGTGGGGAGGAGGCACAGGCCCCGTCACGGGGGAGGAGGACGGCTGCGGAGCACAGGCACAGCCCCTCTGGCCGACCCGCCACAGGCCAGGCCCCGGGGCTGCCCTCCGGGACCCCACTGTGCCCTGGGTGACTCTGCTCCAGGCGGGGGAGCGGCCCGAGGCCGGGCAGCTCAGAACCATTCCCAGCCTCCCCACCAGCAGGTGGCCCACCCCTGGGCTGCGGAGGCGCAGGTGCTCACTTCGTAAACAGCAGATCCAGCACCTCGTCGGTGGTGGCAAATCCATGACAGTTGTCTAAAAAGATGAAAACGGAGATGACATCCCTGCGCAGCAAGGCGGGCAGCAGTTGTTGGAATTCCTGCTCCAGCAGCTCCGTCCGGCTGGGCTTCGTCGGGCAGATGGGAGGCGCCTTCCCGGCCGAGGCCCTTGCACCCTGAGTTGGGACAGAGGGGACGTGCATGGAGCCGCCGGGAGGCCTGGGGTGGGAGCGCAGCCCGCAGCCCGAGCTCTCGGGGGCCGTGGGGGGCAGGAGTGCCCACGGCAGGAACCCGGGCCTTGATGCCTGTGGCTCAGTCACTTAGCCTCTGACTCTGGGCTGTGGCTCGGGTCGTGGCCTCAGCACCCTGGGATCCCGCCCTGGCAGGCCCTGCGCTTGGGGCCCAGTCTGCTTCAGGAGCCTGGGTCTCCCTCTCCCCTCCCTGCTCTCTGCCTGTCTCTTACACAAACAAGACAAACTATCCGATAAAGAAACAATCTTAGAGGATAAATGTTCAAAAAAGTTTGGATCAGTACAAGGACCTCAAGAGACACAGAGAGACAGAGACCGAGAGAGACAGACACACAGACAGAGGGAGAAGCAGCCCTGGTGCAGAGAGCCCGAGGCGGGACTCGATCCCGGGCCTGCGGGGTCAGGGCCTGGGCGGAAGGCAGGCGCTAAACCCCTGGGCGACCAGGCCGCCCCTGAAGGCTCTGCTCTGATATTCCTACACCTCTGTGCACAGGGACTCTGCATCTGGCCCAGGCAGGGGCAGGGCCCTGGGGCAAGTGTGGGGAGCAGGGGAATGCAGACTCATGTGGGAGCAGGAGTGTAGGGGGGAGCCCAGGGGAGTAGCAGGCTGGCTTCTGGGACCCGGGGCCCTTCGTGCCGCATCGGGGACCCGGGTGTCGGGGGTGCCCCGGCCCCTGCACTCATTTGAGCCCGCGCTGGCCTCTGTTAGCTGCGCAGGGCACTTCCCAGTTCCTCGAGGCGGTGGGGCAGAGCACCCCTTCCTCCCGCTCGCGCCCCCTGTCCCGGGTGGAGCTCTGTGGAGACAGTGCCCGGCAGCCAGGCAGGAGGCCTCAGCGCCCGGTCCGGCCGCCTCGGCTGGGCCGCACCCCCAGCGGCCCCCATCCAGACACACCACAGCGCAGGCGGCACCCCCCTCCCCCAAGGAGAGCAAAGGGATCGGCTGCAGGGCCTCGGGGGGACTCTTACTCGGAGGGTAAGAGGACCTCAGGAGCCCTGTTTGCACCCTGCCCACCTTGACCTCAGGGTGACCCTGAAGGGATCACCGGGGAACCTGCCGCCCTGCAATGTCCCCCAGCCTGGATGCACCTGCCCACACATCCCTGTTTCCCGGAAGCTGAAGAGGAGGGGATGGGGCCACCCAGGATGGCTGGCACAGGGGGCCTGGCCTGGCCTGCTCTGGGTTACCTGACGGCGCCTCCTGATAAACGCCCTGAGGCGTTGGTTTTTATGCTGGAGCCAAAGCCTACAGCATTGGAACAAGCGGCACCCCTGGGGTTCCTGGGAGCCAGAGCCCCCAGAGGTGGGCCGGCAGCAGGAGAACATCTTCCAGGAGCGGATGTCTCCAGCCAAGTGAGCCTGAGGTGGGGCTGCACTAGATGCGGTTGCCTGGTCACGGGGGTTCCAAGTTCTGTTGGGCTCTGTGTCACGGGAGTGACCTCACTTCCTGGGACCCCCTCCCTGACCCACTCCTGGAGGAAGCTGCAGGGGCGGCGCTCGGGGCTGCCGACGGCTCCCCCGTCCCTGCAGGCGATGGCCTGTGCACACAGTGACACACCCGCACCCCTGTCCACAGGCCCCAGGGAAGGACTGTGTGCAGCCAGGGCCCCAGCCTGGACACACGCCTGCGTTCAGACACAACTTTCCATTCTTCCCCGGTTTTGACCCCAGAGAAGCCGTTGTGCCCGTCGGGGATGGTCTGCATCTTGCCCGTGGGACAGGGATTATCCTAGCGGGTGCTTCCTCCAGACGTCCCCAGGCCACTGTGGCATCATATCTATGACATTGGAGGCGGGTGTCACATGCGGGAAATACCTCCAACCACATGTTCTTCCTTGGTGTGTACATGCGCCCAGGCCCACGAGGTCCATGTGCACACACGTGGGCACCAGTTCTCTCATACTGGAGGCCCAGAAGATGACAGTCCCACCGGGGGAGGCATGGGCAATAGCTCCCCACGATCCTAGGCTCCTGAATCCAAGGCAAACCCTACAGAAGGTGTCAGAGTCTCGGCCTAGAAGGTGTGAGGCCGTCCTTATCCTGAACCCCTGCCTGTCGTGTGTTATGGGCCCTTCCCTCCTTCCCACTGGGTGAGCTGTGGACAGCGGTGCACCCAGTGGGTCGCCCTGACCTGGGCTCTAGGGAACCTGCTGTCAGCCACAGAACTGAAAGTAGACAGGAGGCACTGACTCTCCGGCTTGACCCCCAACTGAACTGAAAGCACGTTGTGTGTCCACGTACACTGACAGAGAAACAGAGACACGGATATAAATGTAGACACAGATGCAGAACTAGGAAGTTAGCAGAGGAGAAGCAACATCACTGAAGATCATTAAATAAAAAAAGAAAGACAGCTGAGTCTCGAATGGAGAAAAATGGAGTAATTAAAATAGAATCATGAAAAAATAATTCATCAAACCGAAAAGCAGAGAGAGGGATAAAGAAGAAGGAGCACTTTGGTGACACAAAGAAACGGCAAGCCTCGAATGTAAGGGTGATCGTGCCTCACGGACTCCATGGAACCTAAGTTGGGCAACAAGCAGCACCTTCCAGCAAAGGCCTAAGCGAATTATTTTCTGTTGTTGTTTTTTATTTAAAGATTTTTATCTCTTTATTCATGAGAGTGACAGAGAGTGAGAGAGGCAGAGACATAGGCCGAGGGAGAAGCAGGCTCCATGCAGGAAGCCTGATGGGGGACTCGATCCCGGATCCCAGGATCAGGCCCTGGGCCGAAGGTGGATGCTCAGCTCAGCCCCTGAGTCACCTGGGGGTCTAGACTAAGCTAATGAAAATGTACAAGGGATTGTGTCATACTGTGTTTGTAAGGGGGTAAAATTTCTCTTTACTAAGAAAGCGAGGGCAGCCCGGGTGGCTCAGCGGTTTAGCACCGCCTTCGGTCCAGGGCCTGATCCTGGGGACCCGAGATCAAGTCCCCCCTCGGGCTCCCTGCATGGAGCCTGCTTCTCCCTCTGCCTGTGTCTCTGCCTCTCTCTCTCTCTCTCACTGTGTGCCTATCATAAATAAAAAATAAAAAAAAATTAAAAAAAAAAAAGAGTCATGGCTCGAGTAAAAGGGTTTTGGTATCACACCACTGATCACACTGTTTTGTGCCAGTCTTAGCATATCAATATGCTAATATCAATATACCACTCTTGTGTTTGGACCCGCTATTGTGCTTCTTATTATGATTTCAAGATGCCCTTCAAGAACAATGGGAAACTTTGAAAAAATAGAGATTTATTATTTATAAGACCTGGAAATCACACAGCACACCTGGAACCACATAGCGAGGTCACACAGGGCAGGGGGAAGGAGGATGGCGAGCATACAAGTATGCACAGGCAGGTTTTCTGCTTTTATCAGAGCCAAGTGTGGGGGGCTAGGGTTTTATAGGCTCACTCTTTATTAGAAAATTTAAAATATAAGAGTGTGGAATTTAAAGCTCAGGAAGAGAAAAGGCAAGTGGCCCAAATGGTCACTTATTGAAATCAACCAAGTTCACAAAGGAGCCTAGGGGGCAGTGGGGCTGGCTCTTTGTCTAGTCTTGTGGTTGGCAATGTGTTTATTTGAAATAACTATCTTTTGTCAGTTACTCGTATTACCAAAAAAAAAAAAAAAAAAGCCAAAGCTCATGGCTTATATCGCATTGCCAAGTGCTGCAGAGTAACCATCCTGGAGTACCACTCTGTTCATCTGACCCCCCTGCAAAGTACCCTCACAATTGCTTCCTGATTATGCAAATTTTTCAGGTACAAAATGACCCAACTTTGCCTTCTCAATCCTGGATCCCACCACTGTAATCTACATGCCCTGTCTCCAACCAACTGGGCTATTCACTTCTCTTTTCACAACGCAGCACTCACCTAGCTCCTTGCCTTTGTCCATACTGGTGCCAACATGTTATCATCAAGCACATGGTGTTTTTGCAGAGATGGTTGGTAAATAAATAAGGAATGGGCCTCCAGTGGCCTCCATGATAATATATTATTCCTCACCCCTCTGATTTTCCTCCTCCTGTTTTTCTACCACAACCCCTCCTATCTAGTCACACTCCTAAATGTTCCACTCTCTTCATTAACCCACAGCTGAACTTCAGGCTTTACAATCCTAACATGTTAACAGACATTTATGCGGGGTCTACTCTGAAGCAGGTACTGCACAAGGTATATAGGTGAAACAAAGACGAATAAGCTACTTATGTTCCTGCCCTGAAAAAGCACACAATTAACTACAGAATGAGAAATGCAGGATGCTTGGGGAGTGCAGGAGGGAATTTAAAGACAGTTTTTTGGAGTTTTAACCTGAAAAATAAAACTATCAGTTATTTTACTAGCAAAAAAATGGTTTTTTTCAGGAATAACAGAATTCCAATTCTGGACATGCAACAAACAAAGAGGAACATTATTTTGTGCAGAAGAAGAATGAAGCTGGGAGGGTTTTTTCCGAACAAAAGTCCATCGGGGGGAAAAATAGCAGAAGTCCAGGTCATGATGGTTTCCAAAGGGCTGAGTTGCAGGGGTAGTGGAGATGTTGTCAGAGATACGAAATACATCTTTCCCTTGCAGGAGACTGTGATTGATGATTCTTTCCTGCTGCTGATTCTTCTGTTGGGCTCTTCATTGATAATTCTTTCTGTAATTAACCATAATTGATGTTGAGTGGTAAGGCTTCACCTCCTAACTTTCTCTTTTCTCCTCCTTTCCCTATTTTAGTGAGGTTCCACTAATTAATATTGTCTTAAACATTGGAAACCCTGGGGCCAAGTGAAGAGCATGGGAAAGAAGAAAGGGCAGGATTCCAGGGAGCAGAAGCAAACAGAGAGCATTCAGACATTTCCAACCATTTGGTGGGACTACGGTAGCAAAGGTTAGGTGGTGGGAAAAGAGGCCAGACTGTCAATAGTTTACTAAGCGATGCCGGGAGTTTCTCTCCTGAAAGTAATAGGTTGCCTTTAATAGATTTTTAGATTGGGGAATAATCAGCGAGTTCTCTAGAATGATCATTCAGGCAGCATTATCAGAGGTGGTTTGGAAGTGGGAGAAAAGGCAATCAGGGAAGTGAACTATCAAACTGTTGTAAGAGAGGCACCTGGGTGGCTGAGTTGGTGAAGGGTCAGCCTTCGGCTCAGGTCATGATCACAGAGTCCCAGAAGAGAGCCCCAGGAGGGAGCCCTACACGGAGCTCCGCCCCTCCCCCTGCTGTCGTTCTCTCTCTCTCCCTCCCTCTCAAATAAAAATAAAATGTTTTTTGAAACATTTTCTTTCTTTTTTTTTTTTTTTAAGAAACTGTCGGAAGATCCCGGAGCAGGCCGGAGACACGGTCGCGGGGGCTGGAGCGCCCCCCGAGGCCCCTGCTAGGCGGACAGACCTCTCGGGTCGTGAGTGTGCGCCTCGGCCTCCGCCGCACCTGCACCCGATTCCGACCGCGCTCGTGCCGTCTGCCCCCAAACTTATGCACTTAATTATCTTTTCCTGGACTCCCCAGTCGTTTCCTGCCCACCACTCCAGTCTCCCTAGATAACACAATAGGAATTGATGGGGTTGGAAGGGCTCGCAAGCCCTCGGAGGCCCAGCTCACGCCCAGGAAAGCGGGGAGGCGCTCCGGGAGCCCCATCACGGGGCTCATCACCCGGTCGCCTTCCCGGGACACGGAGCAGGACACCTCCCCGGGACACGGAGCAGGACACCTCTAGCGCGCCCCCACAGCTGTCAGGCCCTCGGCGGCCGCCAGGGGGCGCGTCCGTTCCCCCCCCTCCCCCCCCCCCCCCCCCGTTTTTTCTCTTTTGCGGAAACGCGAACCCGCGCTTCTCCAAAGCAAATGAACCCTGAGGTAATTCGGCCCTCTGCCGTCGCCGTAGCCCCAGACTGTAAACAGGAAGTAGGCGCCAAGAGGCGGGTGAAAAATAACGCCCGGGGCTCGGAGGCGCCGTCGCCTGCGCGCTCAGGGGGTCCCTGCGGTTCTGCGCGGGGAGGGCTTCCCTCGCCAGTCCCTCCTCCAGTGGAGGTCTTTTGCCGCTAGCCAGCTCTCCCCTCGGCGGACAGGGCGTCCCCCCAACCATGGCCGAATACTCGTACGTGAAGTCCACCAAACTCGTGCTCAAGGGAACCAAGGCCAAGAGGTAAGGCCAGAGCTGGCGCGGGAGACTCTGGGTCTCTTCCGACGGCGCCCCCGCCCCCCCCGCCCCCCCCGTGGGGAGGAGAGTCGAGTCTCGCGGAACTCGGGGTGTGAGGGAGCCGGGAACTCCGGCGCCCCGCCCTCGGGCCTGCTTCGGGCCGCGGGCTCTGTGGCTGCCGGGCAGCTCCGGGCGCTCGTGCGGGGCCGGCCTGACGGAGGAGACCTGAGGGCGCCACCGCGAGCCGCAGCTGCAGGCCCGGCCCCGGGTCAGGAGCCCCCCAGACCGCTGCTCGGCGCGTCCGCCTTAGTCTCGTGCTGCAGGTCGTGACAGCGACGTCTCCTGTTAGGGCTCGTTACTTCACGCCCGCCCCCCCGCCCAGTACTCCTTAAACGTCTCCCCTCAAAAAAAATCCTTCATTCCCCCCCCCACAAAAAAAACCCTTAATTAATCATCCCTCCCTCCCCCCGCCCCAAAAGAGCAAATCCTTAATTTTTTTAATACGATATGCAGATGTGCGTTTTGACAGGTATAGAATAAGCTCAAGTCCGCGTTCTCCGCAGTTACTAGTTTAGCAGTTTGTGGCAGGTCCGTTAATATCCTGGAGCTTCTATTTACTCATTCATTAGGGAAGATTAGCGGTAGGAGAACTGATGCTAGGGGGCAGCCCGGCGGCTCCGCGGCTTGGCGCCGCCTTGGGCCCGGAGCGTGACCCTGGTGACCCTGGAGTCCCGGGATCGGCCCCACGTCAGGCTCCCTGCACGGAGCCTGCTTCTCCCTCTGTCTGTGTCTCTGCCTCTCTCTCTGTCTTTCATTAATAAATAAATAAAATCTTAAAAAAAAAAAAAAAGAATTGCTACGAGGATTAGATGAGTTAACGCGTACAGTAAGCGGAACCAAATGCAAGGAGAAGGTCGTAGTGGTGATTTACGGTCGTTGGACTTTTTAGGAAAAAGTATCTGCCCGCCCAGATCTCCACCTCTCTTCTCTCTGGTAGATTTGCTCACGGTTGATCATTCATTACAGATGTTAATCTGAAGCTTGTCCTGCCTGGCTTTACAGGAGAGAGGGGAGAGTTAGCTTCTGAAAGCTTACGTTTCCATGAAAATACAAATAAGCGCATCTCATGCTCATCACAACTATCAATCTTCATTAACGCACGTAGATAGCACTTTCTGCCTGCCTAGAACAACTCTAAGCACTTTGAATACGACTTATTTGGAAACCCCCCCCGGGTGTTGTGTTTTTTTTTTTTTCTTTTTTTTATTACTGAGATATGATACATATAAAATTCACCCTATAAAGCACAGTTCTGTGGGTTTTAGTGTTTAGTCCACAAAGTTCCCCACTGTCATGTTGTCCAACATTTTCATGGTCTGGGAAGGAAACCCCATAATCCTTAGTAGTCCCTCTCCAGTCCACTCTTCCCTCATGCCCGCAACCACTAATATACTTTCTCTCTGTTATCAGTTTGCCTGTTCTGAATATTTCCTATAAATGGAGTCATGCAATATGCGGTCTCTTGTATCTGGCTTCATCCATGTCTAGCATGTATCAGTATCCTTATTTTTATGGCTGAATAATATTCCATTGTATGGATATAACACATTTTGTTTATCCTTTCACCCGTTGAAGGACATCTGGGGTATTTCCACTTTTTGGCTATTAGGAATCATGCTGTTACGAATTTCTTAGAAAATTTTTGTGTGGATGTGTGTTCTCATTTCTCTTGGGTATATACCTAGCAGTACATAGGTTAGGTCATATGATAACTCTGTTTAACTTTTTGAAGAACCCCAAACTATTTCCTTTTTTTTTTTTTTTTTTAAAGTTTTTTTTTAATTTTATTTATTTATGATAGTCACACACACGCACACACACACAGAGAGAGAGAGAGAGAGAGAGAGAGAGACAGGCAGAGACATAGGCAGAGGGAGAAGCAGGCTCCATGCACCGGGAGCCCGACGTGGGATTCGATCCCGGTTCTCCAGGATCGCGCCCTGGGCCAAAGGCAGGCGCCAAACTGCTGCGCCACCCAGGGATCCCCCAAACTATTTCCTATAGCAGCTGTACCACTTTTCATTTTCACCAGCAACATAGGAAGATTCACATTCACCCTTAATCCTCGCAGTAACCTTAAGAGCATAAATTATTATCCTCATGTTATAGATGAGAAGCTGACAGTGATTAAGAAATGTTCCAAAAGTCGCAGAGCTAAGAAATAACAAGATTAAAAAGGCAGTCCTCCAGAGCCTGTTCTCTTAACTATAATACAATACATACAGGATCAGAACTGACTTCTCAGTATTAGAAGGAAGAGAACATATCGGTGTAGATAACTGTGAATCAATAATTCATAAATCTGTGTACAGCTTAAAAGAGGCTTGTAAGATTCCATCTTAGATGTTTAACATCAAATCAATATTTCTAAACTTATCTATATAAATTATCTCCTACAGTAAGAAGAAAAAGAGCAAAGAGAAGAAGAGAAAAAGAGAAGAAGATGAAGAAACTCAACTTGATATTGTTGGTAAGTTTTCCATACTTTATTCTGGGAAAAGTTAATACTGCTGAGATGCCTTTAAAAATATTTTCCTAGTGGGACGTCTCGATGGCTCAGCAGCTGAGCGTCTGCCTTTGGCTCCGGGAGTGATCCCGGGGTCCGATACAGTTCTGAGTCTTTGCTCCTAGTCTATGGTTTAACTTTTCATTTTATTAAATGGTATTTTTCTTAAAGCAAAAGTTTAAAAAATTGAAAAAAATTTTTCAATTATAATTTTTCAACTATAAGTTTTTTTTTAAGATTTTATTTATTTATTCATGACAGACACAGAGAGAGAGGCAGAAACACAGGCAGAGGGAGAAGCAGGCTTCACCCAAGTGTCCCAGAAGTTTTTAGTTTTTATAAGATTCCATTTATTACTATTTTTCTGTTACATTACCATCTTATATCTTCAGTCTAAGAAGTTGTTGCTTACCCCAAGGTCATGAAGAAATTCTTCCACATTTTCTTTATGAGGCTTCAGTTTTAGTTTCTCATTAGATCTATGATCTATCGTGGTTTATGTATACAATGGAATATTGCTCAGCCATTAGAAACGACAAATACCCACCATTTGCTTCAACGTGGATGGAACTGGAGGGTATTATGCTGAGTGAAGTAAGTCAGTCGGAGAAGGACAAACATTGTATGTTCTCTTTCATTTGGGGAATATAATTATTAGTGAAAGGGAATATAAGGGAAGGGAGAAGAAATGTGTGGGAAATATCAGAAAGGGAGACAGAACGTAAAGACTGCTAACTCTGGGAAACGAACTAGGGGTGGTGGAAGGGGAGGAGGGTGGGGGGTGGGGGTGAATGGGTGACGGGCACTGAGGGGGGCACTTGACGGGATGAGCACTGGGTGTTATTCTGTATGTTGGTAGACTGAACACCAATAAAAAATAAATTTATTTTAAAAAAAGATCTATGATCTATCTCATTAATTTTTAGTCTTGTGTGAATTAGGGATCAAAGTTCTTTTTTTCATTTTTTCGTATTGATAACCAGTTGTTGTAGCACCACTGTTGAATAGACTTTCCTTTCTCCATTAAACTGCCTTAATACGTTTGTCAAAAATCATTTGACTTTATATGTGCTGATATATTTTTGGACTTTGTTCCATTGATTTGTCTGTTCTGTTGATATATTTGTCTTGATTACTGTCCCTTCGCAAGTTTTTGAAATCAGGAGGTCTTCAAGGTTCATCCATGTTACAGCATGTGTCAGTCTTCCTTTTAAGACTGATATTCCAGGCAGCCCAGGTGGCTCTGGGGTTGAGCACCTGCCTTTGGCCCAGGGCGTGACCCTGGAGACCCGGGATCGAGTCCCACATAGGGCTCCCTGCATGGAGCCTGCTTCTCCCTCTGCCTGTGTCTCTGCCTCTCTCTCTCTCTCTCTCTCTCTCTCTCTCTCTGTCTAATGAATAAATAAATAAAATCTTTAAAAAAAGAAAAAAAAAATACTGATACTCCATTGTGTATATACTGCATTTATCCATTCATATTTCAATGAACACATGAGTGACTTCCACTTTTTGCCTATTGTGGATAATTCTGCGAGGAATATGGGTGTACAGATATCTCTTCAAGACTTTGGTTTCAGTTCTTTTGGGCATGTACCTAGAAGTGGAATTGCTGGATCATGACAGTAATGCCATTTTTAATTTTGTGAGAAACCACCATACTGTTTTGCATAGTTGCATTTTATATTTCCACCAGCAGTGCACAGGGTTTCAATTTTTCCGTATCCTCACCAACATTTGTTATTTCTGGTTCTCTGATAATAGCCATCCTAGTGGGTATGAAATGGTATCTCATTATGGTTTATGCCTGTGTCTCTGCCTCTCTCCCCGTGTGTCTCTCATAAATAAATAAAAATCAGTATACACCACATTTTCTTTATCCATTTACCTTTGATGGACATCTGAGTTGCTCCCAGCCCTTGGCTATGATAAAGAATGCTTCTATGAGGATGGAGGTCTCTTGGCGACCCTGCTTTCAATTCTTTTGACTACACGTACCCCAGAAATAGGATTGCTGGATTATATGGTAGTTGTAGTTTTAATTTTTTTGAGGAACTCTCATACTGTTTACATAGTGGTTGCACCATGTTACATTCCTATCAGCAATGCACAAGTGTCCTGATTTCTCCATATCCTTGCCAACATTTTATTTTTTAACAGTGGTCATCCTAATGGGTGTGAGGTGACCCTCATCGTGGTTGTGATTTGCCTTTTTTGATGGTTAGTGATGTGGAGCATCATTTCATAGGTTCATTGGCCATTTATACATCTTCTTTCAAGGAATGTCTGTACAGGCTCTTCGTCCTTTCTTCCATTGGGCTACTTGTTGCCTTGTGACGAAGTTCGTAGGAGTTTTTTGTATGTTAACTTATTGTCAAATACATGGTTTGCACATATTTTTCCCATTCTATTCGTTGTCTCTTCACTCTCTAATTGTATCCTTTGGTGCATTTGAAGTTTTATAGACCCCATTTGTCTATGTTTACTTGTTTGCTGGTGCTTTGGTATCGTAGTCAGGAAATCACTGCCAGGTCCGTGGATCCTGGGTGGCTCAGTCAGTAAGCATATGACTCAATGTCAGCTCAGGTCTTGATCTCAGGGTTGTGAGTTCAGGCCCCATATTAGGCTCCACCCTGGGTATGGAGCCTGTTTACAAAAAGAAAGAAATCATTGGCAGATCTAATATTGTGAATCTTTTCCTTATGTTTCCTTTCAAGCATTTTATCTATAAAATAGATATCTATTATTGGGGTTTTTTTTAAACATTACTCTTACATATGTTTTCTCATTTTCAGTGTATGATTCTTTCACTTCTTTCATTAGTCTTGTTCCTGAATATCTTACCTTTTTCAGTGTTGTGGTAAATGGAGTTGTGTTCTTGAGTTCCACTTCAAATTGTTCATTGTTAACATCTAGAGATGCAACTGCTTCTTGGTGTGTTGGTTTTCATTTCTGCAACCTTGTTGAATTTGTTTACTGCTTCTAATTTTTTTAATCCTTACGATTTCTACGTATAAGATTATGGTATATGCAAATATGATTCTTCTTCTTCCTTTCCAGTTTGGATGCGTTTTGTTTCTTTTACTTGCCTAATTGCTCTGGCTAAGTTTTCTAGTACTATATTTGATGGAAAGGCCAGAGTAAAGAACTTTATTTTGATCCTATTTTTAGAGGAAAAGTTTGAGTCTTTTGCTATTTTGTACATTAGTTGGAATTTTTTTTTCATATTTGGTCTTTATGATGTTTAGTTGGTTTACTTTTACTCCTAGTTTAGTAAGAGTTCTTTTCATGAAAGAGTATTAAGTCTCGTGAAGTGAAAAAAATAAACAACATACAAAGTCAGATGCTTTTACCATCTGAACCACCTAGGTGCCCCCCTTTGCACATTCTTTTTTTGTTTCTTAAATTACACTTAGGAATGAAATCATATGGTATTTGTGTTTCTCTGACTCACTTATTTCACTTAGCATTACTCTTTAGCTCCATGTACGTCATTCCAAATGACGAGATTTCATTCTTTTGTATAACTGAATAATACTCCATCGCATATGTACCACGTCTTCTTTATCCATTCATCTATTCTTTCTACAGTTCCTTGAGAGATTTATATATATTTTTTTTTCTTTTTTTTTCTGTATGTGTTTATAGCATTAAGCTCTCCTAGAAATCTTTTGCTGCAGCCTAAATGTTTTGGTATATTGGGTTTCCTTGTTTCATTTGTTTCAAGATACTATGTATTTATGTAAGAAAGAGAACCCAGGAGTGGGTGGGGGCAGGGGGAAAGGAGAGGGAGAATCTTAAGCAGGCTCCACACTCACTGCAGAACCCAGCACAGGGCTCGATCTCAAGATACTGAGATCATGATCTGAGCCAAATCAGGAGTCGAAGGCTTAACCAACTGAGCCACCCAGATGGCCTCAAGATGCTTTTTAATTTCCCCCTTAAGTTATTCTATGAAAAAGTTTTTCTTCTTTGACCTGTTGGTTGTTAAGAGAACGTTGTTTCATAATTGGCTCTTTATACATCTGAGACTTCACTAATGTGGTGGTCACTGGCCAGGCACATGTGACAATTTACATTAAAATTAATTAAAATTATATAAAATTTTATATAATTGAGAAAATTCACTTTCTCAATCACACTCGCCATATATATCAGATATGTAATAACCACATACCATATTGGGCAGCACTAGTAGACAGTATTTCCTTTTTACGGTACGATCCATTGGTAGTCTTGATATAGATAGAATAATAGTTGTCAACCAGGTGCAATTTTGTCCCCCATGGGACGTATGGCAATATTTGGAAACATGTTTGATTTCACAGGTAGGGGATCCGTGTTTTACTGGCACCTAGTGGGTGGAGTTCCGGAAAGCTGTTAAAATCCCGTAATTCACAGGACAGCCCCCCAACAAAGGCTCATCCGGCCCACATGCCAGTAGTTTTGACGGTGAAAACCTTTGACCTATAATATGTTTCAGCAGGACGTGGAGGGCTCGTTGTTTTTTCCCTCTGATTGGCCAGTTGACTAGACCCCCTCTGCTGTGTGTATTCAATTCATCCTCTGCTTACTGCTAGTGAACTTTAGGCTAAAAATGTGTTTTGGTTTTTTTTGTTTTTTTCTTTTTTTTTTTTTACTTAAATGGTGGAGAAGGTCCTATTCCTTGCTAATTAGCATGCAATTTTTTTTAAAGTGAAATTGATAGTTAAGGTCCTTTACAATGAAAGAATACATATTTAATTTTATTTTTTTATTTTTTAAAGATTTTCTTTATTTATTCATGAGAAGGACACAGAGGGAGAGAGAGGCACAGACACAGGCAGAGGGAGAAGCAGGCTCCACGCAGAAGCCTGACGTGGGACTCGATCCTGGGTCTCCAGGATCACACCCTGGGCCGAAGGCAGTCACCAAACCACTGAGCCACCCGGGCGGCCCAGCATACAATTTTAAAAAATTGACTTTTGCTGTCTTACAGGTTCTTTGACTCTGCACATATAGACAAATCTCTGTTTCTGGCTCATCATGGCTTCCACTTCAAGGTAAGTGCCTTTGATGAAAGCCTTTATGAAGGGCCACACCCAGGACATTTTTAGCTCTTGGTTCTGCTGGCCTCACTAAGCATATGGTGTCTAGGAAAGAAAAAGGAGGAAGAGAGAGCACAAAAGGGAGACTGAGGAAAGATGAGGCAAGCAGGGTAGTGCATGTGGTATAGGTGAGGCTTTGTAGCTCCAGGGTCTGCACTGTGTCTGAAAATGTGATTTATTTCTCTCATCTTATTTTTTTTTTTAAGATTTATATTATATATAAATCAGAGAGAGGGAGAGAGAGCACAAGTGGGAATTAGAGAGAGAGGGAGAACACGCTCCAGATTGAGCACGGAGCCCGATGTGGGACTCGACCTCATGACCCCGAGATCAGGATCCAAGCTGAAACCAACAGTTGGTCACATAACTGACTGTGCCATCCAGGCGCCCCCTCCTCATCTTTTAATGCACAAGGTGCTTGCTACTAGACTACCATGCTCCCTGCAAGCTTTACCATTCCATGAGTCTTCTTTCCTTATTTTTTTCAAGTTTTTACTTAAATTCTAGTTAGTTAACATATACTGTAATATTGGTTCAAGACTAGTGTTTAGTGATTCATCACTTACCTATAACACCCAGTGCTCATCACAACAAGTGCCCTCCTCACTGCCAATCACCACGCCAATCCCATGCCCTCCTTCCCTCCAGCAAGCCTGTTGTTCTCTGTACTAAAGAATCTCTTATAGTATACCTCCCACTCTTTTCCTTCCTTCCCCTATATCCGTTTGTTGTTGTTGTTGTTGTTGTTGTTGTTTTAATTCCACATATGAGTGAAATCATCTGGTATTTTCTCTGAATGACTGACTTTGCTTAACATATAGAATACACTCTAGGTCCTTTCTTTGGTGTTAGTAGTGATCTCTCCTTTCTCATCATGATTTTATTAGTTTGAGTGTTTTCTGTCTTCTTTTAAATAAGGCTGGCTAATGGTTTATCTACCTTCTTAATTGTTTCAAAGAACCAACTCCTGGTTTTGTTGATCTTTTCCACAGTTCTTCTGGTCTCTATTTCATTGAGTTCTGCTCGAGTCTTTTTTAACCCTCTTCTTCTGCTGGGTGTTGGATCTATTTGCTGTCTTTCACCAGCTCCCTTAGGTGGAAGGTTAGCTTTTCTATTTGAGTTTTTTCCAGTTTTTGGATGGATGCTTGTATTGCGATGTATTTCCCCCTCAGGACTGCTTTTGCTGTATCCCAAAGATTTTGAATGGTGGTGTCTTCATTCTCATTAGTTTCCATGAATCTTTTTAATTCTTCTCTAATTTCGTGGTTGACCCTTTCACCTTGTAGCAGGATGGTCCTTAACCTCCACGTATTTGAAATCCTTCCAAACTTCTTCTTGTGATTTAGTTCTAGTTTCAAAGCATTATGGTCTGAAAATACACAGGGTCGATCCCAATCTTTTGGTATCAATTAAGACCTGATGTGTGACCCAGTTTGTGGTCTCTTCTGGAGAAAGCCCCACGTGCACTTGAGAAGAATGTGTATTCAGTTGCGTTTGCATGTAAAGTTCTATAAATATCTGTGAAATCCATCTGGTCCAGTGTATCATTTAAAGCTCCTGTTTCTTTGGAGATGTTGTGCTTAAAAGACCTGTGGATTGCAGAAAGCGCTCCATTGAAGTCACCAAGTATAAGTGTATTATTATCTAAGTATGTCTTAACTTTGGTTATTAATCGATTGATATACTTGGCGGCTCACGCATCCGGGCCATAAATATTCGTGATTGTTAGGTCCTCTTGTTGGATAGATCCTTTAAGTATGATATAGTGTCCCTCTTCACCTCTCACTACAGTCTTTGGGACAAACTTTAATTTATCTGATATAAGGATGGCTACCCCTGCATTTATTGAGGACTATTTGAATGGTACACAGTTCTCCAACCTTTTATTTTCAGGCTGTAGGTGTCCTGATGTCTAAAATGAGTCTCTTGGAGACAGCAAATGGATGGGTCTTGCCTTTTTTTATCCAGTCTGAAACCCTGCGTCCTTTTGATGGGGTCATTAAGCCCATTCACGTTCAGAGTTACTATTGACAGATATGGATTTAGTGTCATCATGATACCTATTCAGTCCCTGTTTTTGTGGATTGTTTCCTTGGACTTCCCCTTTCTTTTACAGGGTCCCCCCTTAATATTTCTGGCAGAGCCGGCTTGGTGGTCACATATCCTGTCAGTTTCTGCCTCTCTTGGAAGCTCTTTATCTCTCCTTCTATTCTGAATGAGAGCCTTGCTGGATAAAGTATTCTTGGCTGCAGGTTCCTCTCATTTAGGACCCTGACTGTATCCTGCCGGCCCTTTCTCACCTCCCAGGTCTCTGTGGAGAGGTCTGCTGTTGTCCTAAAGCTTCTCCCCATAAAAGTTAGTGATTTCTTGTCTCTTGCTGCATTAAGGATCTTCTCTTTATCTTTGGAATTTGCAAGTTCCAGTATTAAATGTTAAATGTTGAGCGGTTTTTATGGATTTAAGGGGGGTGGGGGTGATCTCTCTAGCTCCTGGATCTAAATGCCTGTTTCCCTTCCCAAGTTAGGAAAGTTTTCAGCTATGATTTGTTCAAATACATAATCTGGACCTCTGTCCCTTTTGGCGCCCTCGGGAACCCCAATTAAACGTAGATTTTTTCCTTCTGAGGCTGTCATTTATTTCCCTTAACCTATCCTCATGGTCTCTTAATTGTCTTTCTTTTCTTCCCTCAGTTTCCGCCCTTGCCATCAACTTGTCTTCTGTGTCACTCACTCGTTCTTCTCCCTCGTTAACCCTGGTCGTTAGGACCTCCAGTTTGGATTGCATCTCATTTAACTGATTTTTAATTTCGGCCTGATTAGATCTAAATCCTACAGTCATGAAGTCTCTTGAGTCCTTTATGCTTTTTTCTAGAGCCACCAGTAGCTTTATAACTGTGCTTCTGAATTGGCTTTCTGACATTGAATTGTAATCCAAATGTTGTAACTCTGTGGGAGAGAGGACTGTTTCTGATTTCTTTCTTTGGAGGTGAGTTTTTCCTTCTAGCCATTTTACTCAGTGCGGAGTGGCCAAAAACAAGTTGTACTGGAATAACGAGAAAGAGAGAGAGAGAGAAAAAAAGAAAAGAAGAAATAAAAAAGAATTAAAAAGGGGGTGGGGGTGGGGAAACAACAGAAACAAACAGAAAAGAAAAAAACAAGGGGGAGTATCCTCTGATCCTATATACTGTAAATCCCTCGGCTTCCCCTGGAACTTTCCAGTGCTGCTTGGTCAATACCTTGCTTTTCCCCTGACCTTCTAGCTGGTCTTCTGAGGGAGGGGCCTGCTGTGCTGATTGTCGGGTGTGTGCACCTGGGGAGCTGCCCAGGCCCCTGCCAGGTGTATGGCTCAGTGGGAGTTGTTTATCTGTGAGGCCCCTGCTCAGTCCCAGGTACAGGGTGACACCAGGAGGGACAACAACAGTGGGGGCGGCCAGCTGTGCAGCTCTGGAGTCAGCTCCCGCAGTGACTACTGCAGCTCCCAGTGTGCAGGGGCCTGGATGCTCCAGGGGCGGGCCCGCCGATCTGTACAGCTCGGGCCGCCCGGGGGCAGGAGCCACCTGGCTGTCCTGTGTCCTCCCGGCCTCTGCCTGACCTGGGGGAGCACCCGATCCTGGGCTGTGTCCCCCGGCGCCCTGGGCTCTGGGACCTGTGACACTGTGAATGGACCTAAAGTGTAGGTCCACGATGTATAATTTAAAAGCATCAGAGTGAATTTTGTTTGAAGTTAACTTATACTTTATTACAATAAAACTCATAAGCCATTTTACAGGTTAAAGAAAAACTCAAAATATAGAAACAGTGAAATGACACGGGAAGGGCAAGCCTCCGTTGGGCTGCAGGCATGACGAGCCCCGCGGTGGGAGCTGGGGCGGGCTCCCGAGGTGGTCAGGGGGCTGCGCAGAGGTTGAAGCCAGTTGTCCCGGAGGCAATTGGCGGCTCTGGCACTCTGGGGACCCCGATTGCAGGTGCCAGGGCCTGCTCCTCCTCCGGGGTGGCCGCAGGTGCACGTGGCTCGTCCAGGGCGCAGCCGTGATCTAGAGCAGTGACCACTATCTGCAGGGGCTTCGCCTCCCCAGCTGGCACCTCAGCTGGGGCCAAGCCCTCAGCCCCAGCAGCCAGGGCGGCCTCGAGCACTTCAGGCCCATCCGAGGCAGCAGGCCCCACAGTTGGGGCTGGGGCGGGCTCCGGAAGTGCTTCAGGGTCTTTTGCTCGGGCCGAAGCTGTAGCTCCAAGAAGACAAAGTATCACCACCAGGACGGACTTTCCACGTCCCTCCCAAATCAAGGACACTCTTCCAACCGCTCAAAGAGCCCTGGGAGGTGTCCCCAGCCTGCAGCTCGTGGGGATGGGGTGTGAGCCGAACCCCTGCTCCCGGCCCAGCTGCACGGACGCTGGATCCGTGGGGCCCACCCTGTCCCCAGCTCGGCCACCCCCAGGCCTCCTCACCCCCAGCCTCTGGCTCCGCTGCATGGAGGCGTCTGAGTTGTTGCAGGTAACGCCGGGCACGGAGCTCCACGTCTGTGCCTGGCATGCGCTGCCTTATGAATTCCAGAATCTTCTTCAGGGAGGCAGATTGGGGGAGCCGACAAAAGTCCTCCTGATAATAGTCCATCCATATCTCCAGGATGCAGCAGATGGCCCTGGGGAGGGACAGGTGGGCACAGGGGTCAGAAGACAGGGCTCCCTCACACCGAGGTGTCCCGGGGAAGCCCTGCAGGACCCGGGGCCTCGGCCTCCCGTGCGGGGCTGTCAGAGGCCAGTCCTGCTCCTCGTCCACCTGCCACCTGGCGGTCCTGCCTGCCACAGGCCTGCTCCCCGAGGAGGGGCTGGCACGAAGCCTCTGTGCGGGGGAGCCCACGCCCAGCGGTGTGACCATCACGGTCTTTGCTGGGAAGCGGGGCTCCCTCCTCAGCCTGGCTCCCTGCCCACTTGCCCCTTGAATCCACCGGCAGGCGTCCAGGGACGGGGGGCGTCTGGCCCGTCATCGCCCTCACTGCACACACTGTCGCTCTGGGAAGGTCCAAGCCAGGAGGGCTCGGGCTCTGTGTCCTGCCAGGCCTTGCCAGGAGCCACCCGGGACCTCCACTTTCCCTCCCTGTGGCTCTGCGCTGCCTCCCTCATGAGGGGCCCCGGGGGGTGTCCTTCCACTGACTCTAATCTGCCGTCTCCCACGGGGCCAGGGCCACCGGGTCTGTGAGCCCTCAATGGCCCTCGTGGCAACCTGCTGTGCACTGGGTCCAGGTGCCACCAGATTGGGGAGTGCGATGCTCCCCACCCCCTCTGCTCTGGGTCCCAGGTGTGGGGCAGACAGAGGGCTGGGAGGGGCGGGCATGGAGAAAGTCTCCCTTAGGGGTCCCAGTGCTCTCCCACCAAGCCCACACCCTATTCACGGCTCTCCTTTCCTCCTTTCCTGAAGGGCCCTTAGACCTTTACCCCGTCACGGGAATTGCAGATGTGTGGGGTGAGGGTCCAGCACCCCCGGCCCACAGCCCCCTCGCTGCCCTCCTGGAGAGGGAAGGCCCTCGGGCAGGGGCCGGAGTCACTCACAGTTTCCAGCGCTGCAGGACCGCGTCGTCGCCACCACACGCAGCTGCGATGCACCCATATCTAGGGGAGGGCGGGGGCATCCCACGAATCATCCTGTGGCCGCGACCTCTCACCGTGGGGGCTGTCACCTCTGACCCCCGACTAGGCCGGAGCCCCGGGGGCCGTCAGCTCTGTGCGGGGGGCCACGGGCAGCCCCCGGAGAAGCGCCCGCACCTGCCGGGGCCTCCTGAATGCTTGAGCATGAAAGGCTCCGGCCAGGCCCACGGCCGATATCTGAGTGGGCCTGGGCGCCCGGGGACCCCGGGGTCCCCCTGTGTGGTTGCCCCAGGACACAGCCCCCCGATGGACTCTCCAACCTCCCTTTCAATGGGAAAAGAGGCCAGCTCAGGACCCCGGTGACGGTGGGGAGGAGGCACAGGCCCCGTCACGGGGGAGGAGGACGGCTGCGGAGCACAGGCACAGCCCCTCTGGCCGACCCGCCACAGGCCAGGCCCCGGGGCTGCCCTCCGGGACCCCACTGTGCCCTGGGTGACTCTGCTCCAGGCGGGGGAGCGGCCCGAGGCCGGGCAGCTCAGAACCATTCCCAGCCTCCCCACCAGCAGGTGGCCCACCCCTGGGCTGCGGAGGCGCAGGTGCTCACTTCGTAAACAGCAGATCCAGCACCTCGTCGGTGGTGGCAAATCCATGACAGTTGTCTAAAAAGATGAAAACGGAGATGACATCCCTGCGCAGCAAGGCGGGCAGCAGTTGTTGGAATTCCTGCTCCAGCAGCTCCGTCCGGCTGGGCTTCGTCGGGCAGATGGGAGGCGCCTTCCCGGCCGAGGCCCTTGCACCCTGAGTTGGGACAGAGGGGACGTGCATGGAGCCGCCGGGAGGCCTGGGGTGGGAGCGCAGCCCGCAGCCCGAGCTCTCGGGGGCCGTGGGGGGCAGGAGTGCCCACGGCAGGAACCCGGGCCTTGATGCCTGTGGCTCAGTCACTTAGCCTCTGACTCTGGGCTGTGGCTCGGGTCGTGGCCTCAGCACCCTGGGATCCCGCCCTGGCAGGCCCTGCGCTTGGGGCCCAGTCTGCTTCAGGAGCCTGGGTCTCCCTCTCCCCTCCCTGCTCTCTGCCTGTCTCTTACACAAACAAGACAAACTATCCGATAAAGAAACAATCTTAGAGGATAAATGTTCAAAAAAGTTTGGATCAGTACAAGGACCTCAAGAGACACAGAGAGACAGAGACCGAGAGAGACAGACACACAGACAGAGGGAGAAGCAGCCCTGGTGCAGAGAGCCCGAGGCGGGACTCGATCCCGGGCCTGCGGGGTCAGGGCCTGGGCGGAAGGCAGGCGCTAAACCCCTGGGCGACCAGGCCGCCCCTGAAGGCTCTGCTCTGATATTCCTACACCTCTGTGCACAGGGACTCTGCATCTGGCCCAGGCAGGGGCAGGGCCCTGGGGCAAGTGTGGGGAGCAGGGGAATGCAGACTCATGTGGGAGCAGGAGTGTAGGGGGGAGCCCAGGGGAGTAGCAGGCTGGCTTCTGGGACCCGGGGCCCTTCGTGCCGCATCGGGGACCCGGGTGTCGGGGGTGCCCCGGCCCCTGCACTCATTTGAGCCCGCGCTGGCCTCTGTTAGCTGCGCAGGGCACTTCCCAGTTCCTCGAGGCGGTGGGGCAGAGCACCCCTTCCTCCCGCTCGCGCCCCCTGTCCCGGGTGGAGCTCTGTGGAGACAGTGCCCGGCAGCCAGGCAGGAGGCCTCAGCGCCCGGTCCGGCCGCCTCGGCTGGGCCGCACCCCCAGCGGCCCCCATCCAGACACACCACAGCGCAGGCGGCACCCCCCTCCCCCAAGGAGAGCAAAGGGATCGGCTGCAGGGCCTCGGGGGGACTCTTACTCGGAGGGTAAGAGGACCTCAGGAGCCCTGTTTGCACCCTGCCCACCTTGACCTCAGGGTGACCCTGAAGGGATCACCGGGGAACCTGCCGCCCTGCAATGTCCCCCAGCCTGGATGCACCTGCCCACACATCCCTGTTTCCCGGAAGCTGAAGAGGAGGGGATGGGGCCACCCAGGATGGCTGGCACAGGGGGCCTGGCCTGGCCTGCTCTGGGTTACCTGACGGCGCCTCCTGATAAACGCCCTGAGGCGTTGGTTTTTATGCTGGAGCCAAAGCCTACAGCATTGGAACAAGCGGCACCCCCGGGGTTCCTGGGAGCCAGAGCCCCCAGAGGTGGGCCGGCAGCAGGAGAACATCTTCCAGGAGCGGATGTCTCCAGCCAAGTGAGCCTGAGGTGGGGCTGCACTAGATGCGGTTGCCTGGTCACGGGGGTTCCAAGTTCTGTTGGGCTCTGTGTCACGGGAGTGACCTCACTTCCTGGGACCCCCTCCCTGACCCACTCCTGGAGGAAGCTGCAGGGGTGGCGCTCGGGGCTGCCGACGGCTCCCCCGTCCCTGCAGGCGATGGCCTGTGCACACAGTGACACACCCGCACCCCTGTCCACAGGCCCCAGGGAAGGACTGTGTGCAGCCAGGGCCCCAGCCTGGACACACGCCTGCGTTCAGACACAACTTTCCATTCTTCCCCGGTTTTGACCCCAGAGAAGCCGTTGTGCCCGTCGGGGATGGTCTGCATCTTGCCCGTGGGACAGGGATTATCCTAGCGGGTGCTTCCTCCAGACGTCCCCAGGCCACTGTGGCATCATATCTATGACATTGGAGGCGGGTGTCACATGCGGGAAATACCTCCAACCACATGTTCTTCCTTGGTGTGTACATGCGCCCAGGCCCACGAGGTCCATGTGCACACACGTGGGCACCAGTTCTCTCATACTGGAGGCCCAGAAGATGACAGTCCCACCGGGGGAGGCATGGGCAATAGCTCCCCACGATCCTAGGCTCCTGAATCCAAGGCAAACCCTACAGAAGGTGTCAGAGTCTCGGCCTAGAAGGTGTGAGGCCGTCCTTATCCTGAACCCCTGCCTGTCGTGTGTTATGGGCCCTTCCCTCCTTCCCACTGGGTGAGCTGTGGACAGCGGTGCACCCAGTGGGTCGCCCTGACCTGGGCTCTAGGGAACCTGCTGTCAGCCACAGAACTGAAAGTAGACAGGAGGCACTGACTCTCCGGCTTGACCCCCAACTGAACTGAAAGCACGTTGTGTGTCCACGTACACTGACAGAGAAACAGAGACACGGATATAAATGTAGACACAGATGCAGAACTAGGAAGTTAGCAGAGGAGAAGCAACATCACTGAAGATCATTAAATAAAAAAAGAAAGACAGCTGAGTCTCGAATGGAGAAAAATGGAGTAATTAAAATAGAATCATGAAAAAATAATTCATCAAACCGAAAAGCAGAGAGAGGGATAAAGAAGAAGGAGCACTTTGGTGACACAAAGAAACGGCAAGCCTCGAATGTAAGGGTGATCGTGCCTCACGGACTCCATGGAACCTAAGTTGGGCAACAAGCAGCACCTTCCAGCAAAGGCCTAAGCGAATTATTTTCTGTTGTTGTTTTTTATTTAAAGATTTTTATCTCTTTATTCATGAGAGTGACAGAGAGTGAGAGAGGCAGAGACATAGGCTGAGGGAGAAGCAGGCTCCATGCAGGAAGCCTGATGGGGGACTCGATCCCGGATCCCAGGATCAGGCCCTGGGCCGAAGGTGGATGCTCAGCTCAGCCCCTGAGTCACCTGGGGGTCTAGACTAAGCTAATGAAAATGTACAAGGGATTGTGTCATACTGTGTTTGTAAGGGGGTAAAATTTCTCTTTACTAAGAAAGCGAGGGCAGCCCGGGTGGCTCAGCGGTTTAGCACCGCCTTCGGTCCAGGGCCTGATCCTGGGGACCCGAGATCAAGTCCCCCCTCGGGCTCCCTGCATGGAGCCTGCTTCTCCCTCTGCCTGTGTCTCTGCCTCTCTCTCTCTCTCTCACTGTGTGCCTATCATAAATAAAAAATAAAAAAAAATTAAAAAAAAAAAAAAGAGTCATGGCTCGAGTAAAAGGGTTTTGGTATCAAACCACTGATCACACTGTTTTGTGCCAGTCTTAGCATATCAATATGCTAATATCAATATACCACTCTTGTGTTTGGACCCGCTATTGTGCTTCTTATTATGATTTCAAGATGCCCTTCAAGAACAATGGGAAACTTTGAAAAAATAGAGATTTATTATTTATAAGACCTGGAAATCACACAGCACACCTGGAACCACATAGCGAGGTCACACAGGGCAGGGGGAAGGAGGATGGCGAGCATACAAGTATGCACAGGCAGGTTTTCTGCTTTTATCAGAGCCAAGTGTGGGGGGCTAGGGTTTTATAGGCTCACTCTTTATTAGAAAATTTAAAATATAAGAGTGTGGAATTTAAAGCTCAGGAAGAGAAAAGGCAAGTGGCCCAAATGGTCACTTATTGAAATCAACCAAGTTCACAAAGGAGCCTAGGGGGCAGTGGGGCTGGCTCTTTGTCTAGTCTTGTGGTTGGCAATGTGTTTATTTGAAATAACTATCTTTTGTCAGTTACTCGTATTACCAAAAAAAAAAAAAAAAAAAAAAATAGCCAAAGCTCATGGCTTATATCGCATTGCCAAGTGCTGCAGAGTAACCATCCTGGAGTACCACTCTGTTCATCTGACCCCCCTGCAAAGTACCCTCACAATTGCTTCCTGATTATGCAAATTTTTCAGGTACAAAATGACCCAACTTTGCCTTCTCAATCCTGGATCCCACCACTGTAATCTACATGCCCTGTCTCCAACCAACTGGGCTATTCACTTCTCTTTTCACAACGCAGCACTCACCTAGCTCCTTGCCTTTGTCCATACTGGTGCCAACATGTTATCATCAAGCACATGGTGTTTTTGCAGAGATGGTTGGTAAATAAATAAGGAATGGGCCTCCAGTGGCCTCCATGATAATATATTATTCCTCACCCCTCTGATTTTCCTCCTCCTGTTTTTCTACCACAACCCCTCCTATCTAGTCACACTCCTAAATGTTCCACTCTCTTCATTAACCCACAGCTGAACTTCAGGCTTTACAATCCTAACATGTTAACAGACATTTATGCGGGGTCTACTCTGAAGCAGGTACTGCACAAGGTATATAGGTGAAACAAAGACGAATAAGCTACTTATGTTCCTGCCCTGAAAAAGCACACAATTAACTACAGAATGAGAAATGCAGGATGCTTGGGGAGTGCAGGAGGGAATTTAAAGACAGCTTTTTGGAGTTTTAACCTGAAAAATAAAACTATCAGTTATTTTACTAGCAAAAAAATGGTTTTTTTCAGGAATAACAGTATTCCAATTCTGGACATGCAACAAACAAAGAGGAACATTATTTTGTGCAGAAGAAGAATGAAGCTGGGAGGGTTTTTTCCAAACAAAAGTCCATTGGGGGGGAAAAAATAGCAGAAGTCCAGGTCATGATGGTTTCCAAAGGGCTGAGTTGCAGGGGTAGTGGAGATGTTGTCAGAGATACGAAATACATCTTTCCCTTGCAGGAGACTGTGATTGATGATTCTTTCCTGCTGCTGATTCTTCTGTTGGGCTCTTCATTGATAATTCTTTCTGTAATTAACCATAATTGATGTTGAGTGGTAAGGCTTCACCTCCTAACTTTCTCTTTTCTCCTCCTTTCCCTATTTTAGTGAGGTTCCACTAATTAATATTGTCTTAAACATTGGAAACCCTGGGGCCAAGTGAAGAGCATGGGAAAGAAGAAAGGGCAGGATTCCAGGGAGCAGAAGCAAACAGAGAGCATTCAGACATTTCCAACCATTTGGTGGGACTACGGTAGCAAAGGTTAGGTGGTGGGAAAAGAGGCCAGACTGTCAATAGTTTACTAAGCGATGCCGGGAGTTTCTCTCCTGAAAGTAATAGGTTGCCTTTAATAGATTTTTAGATTGGGGAATAATCAGCGAGTTCTCTAGAATGATCATTCAGGCAGCATTATCAGAGGTGGTTTGGAAGTGGGAGAAAAGGCAATCAGGGAAGTGAACTATCAAACTGTTGTAAGAGAGGCACCTGGGTGGCTGAGTTGGTGAAGGGTCAGCCTTCGGCTCAGGTCATGATCACAGAGTCCCAGAAGAGAGTCCCTGGTGGAGCCCCGGGATGGAGCCCCAGGAGGGAGCCCTACACGGAGCTCCGCCCCTCCCCCTGCTGTCGTTCTCTCTCTCTCCCTCCCTCTCAAATAAAAATAAAATGTTTTTTGAAACATTTTCTTTCTTTTTTTTTTTTTTTAAGAAACTGTCGGAAGATCCCGGAGCAGGCCGGAGACACGGTCGCGGGGGCTGGAGCGCCCCCCGAGGCCCCTGCTAGGCGGACAGACCTCTCGGGTCGTGAGTGTGCGCCTCGGCCTCCGCCGCACCTGCACCCGATTCCGACCGCGCTCGTGCCGTCTGCCCCCAAACTTATGCACTTAATTATCTTTTCCTGGACTCCCCAGTCGTTTCCTGCCCACCACTCCAGTCTCCCTAGATAACACAATAGGAATTGATGGGGTTGGAAGGGCTCGCAAGCCCTCGGAGGCCCAGCTCACGCCCAGGAAAGCGGGGAGGCGCTCCGGGAGCCCCATCACGGGGCTCATCACCCGGTCGCCTTCCCGGGACACGGAGCAGGACACCTCTAGCGCGCCCCCACAGCTGTCAGGCCCTCGGCGGCCGCCAGGGGGCGCGTCCGTTCCCCTCCCCATCCCCCCCCCCCCCCCCCGTTTTTTCTCTTTTGCGGAAACGCGAACCCGCGCTTCTCCAAAGCAAATGAACCCTGAGGTAATTCGGCCCTCTGCCGTCGCCGTAGCCCCAGACTGTAAACAGGAAGTAGGCGCCAAGAGGCGGGTGAAAAATAACGCCCGGGGCTCGGAGGCGCCGTCGCCTGCGCGCTCAGGGGGTCCCTGCGGTTCTGCGCGGGGAGGGCTTCCCTCGCCAGTCCCTCCTCCAGTGGAGGTCTTTTGCCGCTAGCCAGCTCTCCCCTCGGCGGACAGGGCGTCCCCCCAACCATGGCCGAATACTCGTACGTGAAGTCCACCAAACTCGTGCTCAAGGGAACCAAGGCCAAGAGGTAAGGCCAGAGCTGGCGCGGGAGACTCTGGGTCTCTTCCGACGGCGCCCCCGCCCCCCCCGCCCCCCCCGTGGGGAGGAGAGTCGAGTCTCGCGGAACTCGGGGTGTGAGGGAGCCGGGAACTCCGGCGCCCCGCCCTCGGGCCTGCTTCGGGCCGCGGGCTCTGTGGCTGCCGGGCAGCTCCGGGCGCTCGTGCGGGGCCGGCCTGACGGAGGAGACCTGAGGGCGCCACCGCGAGCCGCAGCTGCAGGCCCGGCCCCGGGTCAGGAGCCCCCCAGACCGCTGCTCGGCGCGTCCGCCTTAGTCTCGTGCTGCAGGTCGTGACAGCGACGTCTCCTGTTAGGGCTCGTTACTTCACGCCCGCCCCCCCGCCCAGTACTCCTTAAACGTCTCCCCTCAAAAAAAATCCTTCATTCCCCCCCCCACAAAAAAAACCCTTAATTAATCATCCCTCCCTCCCCCCGCCCCAAAAGAGCAAATCCTTAATTTTTTTAATACGATATGCAGATGTGCGTTTTGACAGGTATAGAATAAGCTCAAGTCCGCGTTCTCCGCAGTTACTAGTTTAGCAGTTTGTGGCAGGTCCGTTAATATCCTGGAGCTTCTATTTACTCATTCATTAGGGAAGATTAGCGGTAGGAGAACTGATGCTAGGGGGCAGCCCGGCGGCTCCGCGGCTTGGCGCCGCCTTGGGCCCGGAGCGTGACCCTGGTGACCCTGGAGTCCCGGGATCGGCCCCACGTCAGGCTCCCTGCACGGAGCCTGCTTCTCCCTCTGTCTGTGTCTCTGCCTCTCTCTCTGTCTTTCATTAATAAATAAATAAAATCTTAAAAAAAAAAAAAAGAATTGCTACGAGGATTAGATGAGTTAACGCGTACAGTAAGCGGAACCAAATGCAAGGAGAAGGTCGTAGTGGTGATTTACGGTCGTTGGACTTTTTAGGAAAAAGTATCTGCCCGCCCAGATCTCCACCTCTCTTCTCTCTGGTAGATTTGCTCACGGTTGATCATTCATTACAGATGTTAATCTGAAGCTTGTCCTGCCTGGCTTTACAGGAGAGAGGGGAGAGTTAGCTTCTGAAAGCTTACGTTTCCATGAAAATACAAATAAGCGCATCTCATGCTCATCACAACTATCAATCTTCATTAACGCACGTAGATAGCACTTTCTGCCTGCCTAGAACAACTCTAAGCACTTTGAATACGACTTATTTGGAAACACCCCCCGGGTGTTGTGTTTTTTTTTTTTTTTCTTTTTTTTATTACTGAGATATGATACATATAAAATTCACCCTATAAAGCACAGTTCTGTGGGTTTTAGTGTTTAGTCCACAAAGTTCCCCAGTGTCATGTTGTCCAACATTTTCATGGTCTGGGAAGGAAACCCCATAATCCTTAGTAGTCCCTCTCCAGTCCACTCTTCCCTCATGCCCGCAACCACTAATATACTTTCTCTCTGTTATCAGTTTGCCTGTTCTGAATATTTCCTATAAATGGAGTCATGCAATATGCGGTCTCTTGTATCTGGCTTCATCCATGTCTAGCATGTATCAGTATCCTTATTTTTATGGCTGAATAATATTCCATTGTATGGATATAACACATTTTGTTTATCCTTTCACCCGTTGAAGGACATCTGGGGTATTTCCACTTTTTGGCTATTAGGAATCATGCTGTTACGAATTTCTTAGAAAATTTTTGTGTGGATGTGTGTTCTCATTTCTCTTGGGTATATACCTAGCAGTACATAGGTTAGGTCATATGATAACTCTGTTTAACTTTTTGAAGAACCCCAAACTATTTCCTAAAGCAGCTGTACCACTTTTCATTTTCACCAGCAACATAGGAAGATTCACATTCACCCTTAATCCTCGCAGTAACCTTAAGAGCATAAATTATTATCCTCATGTTATAGATGAGAAGCTGACAGTGATTAAGAAATGTTCCAAAAGTCGCAGAGCTAAGAAATAACAAGATTAAAAAGGCAGTCCTCCAGAGCCTGTTCTCTTAACTATAATACAATACATACAGGATCAGAACTGACTTCTCAGTATTAGAAGGAAGAGAACATATCGGTGTAGATAACTGTGAATCAATAATTCATAAATCTGTGTACAGCTTAAAAGAGGCTTGTAAGATTCCATCTTAGATGTTTAACATCAAATCAATATTTCTAAACTTATCTATATAAATTATCTCCTACAGTAAGAAGAAAAAGAGCAAAGAGAAGAAGAGAAAAAGAGAAGAAGATGAAGAAACTCAACTTGATATTGTTGGTAAGTTTTCCATACTTTATTCTGGGAAAAGTTAATACTGCTGAGATGCCTTTAAAAATATTTTCCTAGTGGGACGTCTCAATGGCTCAGCAGCTGAGCGTCTGCCTTTGGCTCCGGGAGTGATCCCGGGGTCCGATACAGTTCTGAGTCTTTGCTCCTAGTCTATGGTTTAACTTTTCATTTTATTAAATGGTATTTTTCTTAAAGCAAAAGTTTAAAAAATTGAAAAAAATTTTTCAATTATAATTTTTCAACTATAAGTTTTTTTTTAAGATTTTATTTATTTATTCATGACAGACACAGAGAGAGAGGCAGAAACACAGGCAGAGGGAGAAGCAGGCTTCACCCAAGTGTCCCAGAAGTTTTTAGTTTTTATAAGATTCCATTTATTACTATTTTTCTGTTACATTACCATCTTATATCTTCAGTCTAAGAAGTTGTTGCTTACCCCAAGGTCATGAAGAAATTCTTCCACGTTTTCTTTATGAGGCTTCAGTTTTAGTTTCTCATTAGATCTATGATCTATCGTGGTTTATGTATACAATGGAATATTGCTCAGCCATTAGAAACGACAAATACCCACCATTTGCTTCAACGTGGATGGAACTGGAGGGTATTATGCTGAGTGAAGTAAGTCAGTCGGAGAAGGACAAACATTGTATGTTCTCTTTCATTTGGGGAATATAATTAATAGTGAAAGGGAATATAAGGGAAGGGAGAAGAAATGTGTGGGAAATATCAGAAAGGGAGACAGAACGTAAAGACTGCTAACTCTGGGAAACGAACTAGGGGTGGTGGAAGGGGAGGAGGGTGGGGGGTGGGGGTGAATGGGTGACGGGCACTGAGGGGGGCACTTGACGGGATGAGCACTGGGTGTTATTCTGTATGTTGGTAGACTGAACACCAATAAAAAATAAATTTATTTTAAAAAAAGATCTATGATCTATCTCATTAATTTTTAGTCTTGTGTGAATTAGGGATCAAAGTTCTTTTTTTCATTTTTTCGTATTGATAACCAGTTGTTGTAGCACCACTGTTGAATAGACTTTCCTTTCTCCATTAAACTGCCTTAATACGTTTGTCAAAAATCATTTGACTTTATATGTGCTGATATATTTTTGGACTTTGTTCCATTGATTTGTCTGTTCTGTTCATATATTTGTCTTGATTACTGTCCCTTCGCAAGTTTTTGAAATCAGGAGGTCTTCAAGGTTCATCCATGTTACAGCATGTGTCAGTCTTCCTTTTAAGACTGATATTCCAGGCAGCCCAGGTGGCTCTGGGGTTGAGCACCTGCCTTTGGCCCAGGGCGTGACCCTGGAGACCCGGGATCGAGTCCCACATAGGGCTCCCTGCATGGAGCCTGCTTCTCCCTCTGCCTGTGTCTCTGCCTCTCTCTCTCTCTCTCTCTCTCTCTGTCTAATGAATAAATAAATAAAATCTTTAAAAAAAGAAAAAAAAAATACTGATACTCCATTGTGTATATACTGCATTTATCCATTCATATTTCAATGAACACATGAGTGACTTCCACTTTTTGCCTATTGTGGATAATTCTGCGAGGAATATGGGTGTACAGATATCTCTTCAAGACTTTGGTTTCAGTTCTTTTGGGCATGTACCTAGAAGTGGAATTGCTGGATCATGACAGTAATGCCATTTTTAATTTTGTGAGAAACCACCATACTGTTTTGCATAGTTGCATTTTATATTTCCACCAGCAGTGCACAGGGTTTCAATTTTTCCGTATCCTCACCAACATTTGTTATTTCTGGTTCTCTGATAATAGCCATCCTAGTGGGTATGAAATGGTATCTCATTATGGTTTATGCCTGTGTCTCTGCCTCTCTCCCCGTGTGTCTCTCATAAATAAATAAAAATCAGTATACACCACATTTTCTTTATCCATTTACCTTTGATGGACATCTGAGTTGCTCCCAGCCCTTGGCTATGATAAAGAATGCTTCTATGAGGATGGAGGTCTCTTGGCGACCCTGCTTTCAATTCTTTTGACTACACGTACCCCAGAAATAGGATTGCTGGATTATATGGTAGTTGTAGTTTTAATTTTTTTGAGGAACTCTCATACTGTTTACATAGTGCTTGCACCATGCTACATTCCTATCAGCAATGCACAAGTGTCCTGATTTCTCCATATCCTTGCCAACATTTTATTTTTTAACAGTGGTCATCCTAATGGGTGTGAGGTGACCCTCATCGTGGTTGTGATTTGCCTTTTTTGATGGTTAGTGATGTGGAGCATCATTTCATAGGTTCATTGGCCATTTATACATCTTCTTTCAAGGAATGTCTGTACAGGCTCTTCGTCCTTTCTTCCATTGGGCTACTTGTTGCCTTGTGACGAAGTTCGTAGGAGTTTTTTGTATGTTAACTTATTGTCAAATACATGGTTTGCACATATTTTTCCCATTCTATTCGTTGTCTCTTCACTCTCTAGATTGTATCCTTTGGTGCATTTGAAGTTTTATAGACCCCATTTGTCTATGTTTACTTGTTTGCTGGTGCTTTGGTATCGTAGTCAGGAAATCACTGCCAGGTCCGTGGATCCTGGGTGGCTCAGTCAGTAAGCATATGACTCAATGTCAGCTCAGGTCTTGATCTCAGGGTTGTGAGTTCAGGCCCCATATTAGGCTCCACCCTGGGTATGGAGCCTGTTTACAAAAAGAAAGAAATCATTGGCAGATCTAATATTGTGAATCTTTTCCTTATGTTTCCTTTCAAGCATTTTATCTATAAAATAGATATCTATTTTGGGGTTTTTTTTTAAACATTACTCTTACATATGTTTTCTCATTTTCAGTGTATGATTCTTTCACTTCTTTCATTAGTCTTGTTCCTGAATATCTTACCTTTTTCAGTGTTGTGGTAAATGGAGTTGTGTTCTTGAGTTCCACTTCAAATTGTTCATTGTTAACATCTAGAGATGCAACTGCTTCTTGGTGTGTTGGTTTTCATTTCTGCAACCTTGTTGAATTTGTTTACTGCTTCTAATTTTTTTAATCCTTACGATTTCTACGTATAAGATTATGGTATATGCAAATATGATTCTTCTTCTTCCTTTCCAGTTTGGATGCGTTTTGTTTCTTTTACTTGCCTAATTGCTCTGGCTAAGTTTTCTAGTACTATATTTGATGGAAAGGCCAGAGTAAAGAACTTTATTTTGATCCTATTTTTAGAGGAAAAGTTTGAGTCTTTTGCTATTTTGTACATTAGTTGGAATTTTTTTTTCATATTTGGTCTTTATGATGTTTAGTTGGTTTACTTTTACTCCTAGTTTAGTAAGAGTTCTTTTCATGAAAGAGTATTAAGTCTCGTGAAGTGAAAAAAATAAACAACATACAAAGTCAGATGCTTTTACCATCTGAACCACCTAGGTGCCCCCCTTTGCACATTCTTTTTTTGTTTCTTAAATTACACTTAGGAATGAAATCATATGGTATTTGTGTTTCTCTGACTCACTTATTTCACTTAGCATTACTCTTTAGCTCCATGTACGTCATTCCAAATGACGAGATTTCATTCTTTTGTATAACTGAATAATACTCCATCGCATATGTACCACGTCTTCTTTATCCATTCATCTATTCTTTCTAGAGTTCCTTGAGAGATTTATATATATATATTTTTTTCTTTTTTTTTCTGTATGTGTTTATAGCATTAAGCTCTCCTAGAAATCTTTTGCTGCAGCCTAAATGTTTTGGTATATTGGGTTTCCTTGTTTCATTTGTTTCAAGATACTATGTATTTATGTAAGAAAGAGAACCCAGGAGTGGGTGGGGGCAGGGGGAAAGGAGAGGGAGAATCTTAAGCAGGCTCCACACTCACTGCAGAACCCAGCACAGGGCTCGATCTCAAGATACTGAGATCATGATCTGAGCCAAATCAGGAGTCGAAGGCTTAACCAACTGAGCCACCCAGATGGCCTCAAGATGCTTTTTAATTTCCCCCTTAAGTTATTCTATGAAAAAGTTTTTCTTCTTTGACCTGTTGGTTGTTAAGAGAACGTTGTTTCATAATTGGCTCTTTATACATGTGAGACTTCACTAATGTGGTGGTCACTGGCCAGGCACATGTGACAATTTACATTAAAATTAATTAAAATTATATAAAATTTTATATAATTGAGAAAATTCACTTTCTCAATCACACTCGCCATATATATCAGATATGTAATAACCACATACCATATTGGGCAGCACTAGTAGACAGTATTTCCTTTTTACGGTACGATCCATTGGTAGTCTTGATATAGATAGAATAATAGTTGTCAACCAGGTGCAATTTTGTCCCCCATGGGACGTATGGCAATATCTGGAAACATGTTTGATTTCACAGGTAGGGGATCCGTGTTTTACTGGCACCTAGTGGGTGGAGTTCCGGAAAGCTGTTAAAATCCCGTAATTCACAGGACAGCCCCCCAACAAAGGCTCATCCGGCCCACATGCCAGTAGTTTTGACGGTGAAAACCTTTGACCTATAATATGTTTCAGCAGGACGTGGAGGGCTCGTTGTTTTTTCCCTCTGATTGGCCAGTTGACTAGACCCCCTCTGCTGTGTGTATTCAATCCATCCTCTGCTTACTGCTAGTGAACTTTAGGCTAAAAATGTGTTTTGGTTTTTTTTGTTTTTTTCTTTTTTTTTTTTTACTTAAATGGTGGAGAAGGTCCTATTCCTTGCTAATTAGCATGCAATTTTTTTTAAAGTGAAATTGATAGTTAAGGTCCTTTACAATGAAAGAATACATATTTAATTTTATTTTTTTATTTTTTAAAGATTTTCTTTATTTATTCATGAGAGAGACACAGAGGGAGAGAGAGGCACAGACACAGGCAGAGGGAGAAGCAGGCCCCACGCAGAAGCCTGACGTGGGACTCGATCCTGGGTCTCCAGGATCACACCCTGGGCCGAAGGCAGTCACCAAACCACTGAGCCACCCGGGCGGCCCAGCATACAATTTTAAAAAATCGACTTTTGCTGTCTTACAGGTTCTTTGACTCTGCACATATAGACAAATCTCTGTTTCTGGCTCATCATGGCTTCCACTTCAAGGTAAGTGCCTTTGATGAAAGCCTTTATGAAGGGCCACACCCAGGACATTTTTAGCTCTTGGTCCTGCTGGCCTCACTAAGCTTATGGTGTCTAGGAAAGAAAAAGGAGGAAGAGAGAGCACAAAAGGGAGACTGAGGAAAGATGAGGCAAGCAGGGTAGTGCATGTGGTATAGGTGAGGCTTTGTAGCTCCAGGGTCTGCACTGTGTCTGAAAATGTGATTTATTTCTCTCATCTTATTTTTTTTTTAAAGATTTATATTATATATAAATCAGAGAGAGGGAGAGAGAGCACAAGTGGGAGTTAGAGAGAGAGGGAGAACACGCTCCAGATTGAGCACGGAGCCCGATGTGGGACTCGACCTCATGACCCCGAGATCAGGATCCAAGCTGAAACCAACAGTTGGTCACATAACTGACTGTGCCATCCAGGCGCCCCCTCCTCATCTTTTAATGCACAAGGTGCTTGCTACTAGACTACCATGCTCCCTGCAAGCTTTACCATTCCATGAGTCTTCTTTCCTTATTTTTTTCAAGTTTTTACTTAAATTCTAGTTAGTTAACATATACTGTAATATTGGTTCAAGACTAGTGTTTAGTGATTCATCACTTACCTATAACACCCAGTGCTCATCACAACAAGTGCCCTCCTCACTGCCAATCACCACGCCAATCCCATGCCCTCCTTCCCTCCAGCAAGCCTGTTGTTCTCTGTACTAAAGAATCTCTTATAGTATACCTCCCACTCTTTTCCTTCCTTCCCCTATATCCGTTTGTTGTTGTTGTTGTTGTTGTTGTTGTTTTAATTCCACATATGAGTGAAATCATCTGGTATTTTCTCTGAATGACTGACTTTGCTTAACATATAGAATACACTCTAGGTCCTTTCTTTGGTGTTAGTAGTGATCTCTCCTTTCTCATCATGATTTTATTAGTTTGAGTGTTTTCTGTCTTCTTTTAAATAAGGCTGGCTAATGGTTTATCTACCTTCTTAATTGTTTCAAAGAACCAACTCCTGGTTTTGTTGATCTTTTCCACAGTTCTTCTGGTCTCTATTTCATTGAGTTCTGCTCGAGTCTTTTTTAACCCTCTTCTTCTGCTGGGTGTTGGATCTATTTGCTGTCTTTCACCAGCTCCCTTAGGTGGAAGGTTAGCTTTTCTATTTGAGTTTTTTCCAGTTTTTGGATGGATGCTTGTATTGCGATGTATTTCCCCCTCAGGACTGCTTTTGCTGTATCCCAAAGATTTTGAATGGTGGTGTCTTCATTCTCATTAGTTTCCATGAATCTTTTTAATTCTTCTCTAATTTCGTGGTTGACCCTTTCACCTTGTAGCAGGATGGTCCTTAACCTCCACGTATTTGAAATCCTTCCAAACTTCTTCTTGTGATTTAGTTCTAGTTTCAAAGCATTATGGTCTGAAAATACACAGGGTCGATCCCAATCTTTTGGTATCAATTAAGACCTGATGTGTGACCCAGTTTGTGGTCTCTTCTGGAGAAAGCCCCACGTGCACTTGAGAAGAATGTGTATTCAGTTGCGTTTGCATGTAAAGTTCTATAAATATCTGTGAAATCCATCTGGTCCAGTGTATCATTTAAAGCTCCTGTTTCTTTGGAGATGTTGTGCTTAAAAGACCTGTGGATTGCAGAAAGCGCTCCATTGAAGTCACCAAGTATAAGTGTATTATTATCTAAGTATGTCTTAACTTTGGTTATTAATCGATTGATATACTTGGCGGCTCACGCATCCGGGCCATAAATATTCGTGATTGTTAGGTCCTCTTGTTGGATAGATCCTTTAAGTATGATATAGTGTCCCTCTTCACCTCTCACTACAGTCTTTGGGACAAACTTTAATTTATCTGATATAAGGATGGCTACCCCTGCATTTATTGAGGACTATTTGAATGGTACACAGTTCTCCAACCTTTTATTTTCAGGCTGTAGGTGTCCTGATGTCTAAAATGAGTCTCTTGGAGACAGCAAATGGATGGGTCTTGCCTTTTTTTATCCAGTCTGAAACCCTGCGTCCTTTTGATGGGGTCATTAAGCCCATTCACGTTCAGAGTTACTATTGACAGATATGGATTTAGTGTCATCATGATACCTATTCAGTCCCTGTTTTTGTGGATTGTTTCCTTGGACTTCCCCTTTCTTTTACAGGGTCCCCCCTTAATATTTCTGGCAGAGCCGGCTTGGTGGTCACATATCCTGTCAGTTTCTGCCTCTCTTGGAAGCTCTTTATCTCTCCTTCTATTCTGAATGAGAGCCTTGCTGGATAAAGTATTCTTGGCTGCAGGTTCCTCTCATTTAGGACCCTGACTGTATCCTGCCGGCCCTTTCTCACCTCCCAGGTCTCTGTGGAGAGGTCTGCTGTTGTCCTAAAGCTTCTCCCCATAAAAGTTAGTGATTTCTTGTCTCTTGCTGCATTAAGGATCTTCTCTTTATCTTTGGAATTTGCAAGTTCCAGTATTAAATGTTAAATGTTGAGCGGTTTTTATGGATTTAAGGGGGGTGGGGGTGATCTCTCTAGCTCCTGGATCTAAATGCCTGTTTCCCTTCCCAAGTTAGGAAAGTTTTCAGCTATGATTTGTTCAAATACATAATCTGGACCTCTGTCCCTTTTGGCGCCCTCGGGAACCCCAATTAAACGTAGATTTTTCCTTCTGAGGCTGTCATTTATTTCCCTTAACCTATCCTCATGGTCTCTTAATTGTCTTTCTTTTCTTCCCTCAGTTTCCGCCCTTGCCATCAACTTGTCTTCTGTGTCACTCACTCGTTCTTCTCCCTCGTTAACCCTGGTCGTTAGGACCTCCAGTTTGGATTGCATCTCATTTAACTGATTTTTAATTTCGGCCTGATTAGATCTAAATCCTACAGTCATGAAGTCTCTTGAGTCCTTTATGCTTTTTTCTAGAGCCACCAGTAGCTTTATAACTGTGCTTCTGAATTGGCTTTCTGACATTGAATTGTAATCCAAATGTTGTAACTCTGTGGGAGAGAGGACTGTTTCTGATTTCTTTCTTTGGAGGTGAGTTTTTCCTTCTAGCCATTTTACTCAGTGCGGAGTGGCCAAAAACAAGTTGTACTGGAATAACGAGAAAGAGAGAGAGAGAGAAAAAAAGAAAAGAAGAAATAAAAAAGAATTAAAAAGGGGGTGGGGGTGGGGAAACAACAGAAACAAACAGAAAAGAAAAAAACAAGGGGGAGTATCCTCTGATCCTATATACTGTAAATCCCTCGGCTTCCCCTGGAACTTTCCAGTGCTGCTTGGTCAATACCTTGCTTTTCCCCTGACCTTCTAGCTGGTCTTCTGAGGGAGGGGCCTGCTGTGCTGATTGTCGGGTGTGTGCACCTGGGGAGCTGCCCAGGCCCCTGCCAGGTGTATGGCTCAGTGGGAGTTGTTTATCTGTGAGGCCCCTGCTCAGTCCCAGGTACAGGGTGACACCAGGAGGGACAACAACAGTGGGGGCGGCCAGCTGTGCAGCTCTGGAGTCAGCTCCCGCAGTGACTACTGCAGCTCCCAGTGTGCAGGGGCCTGGATGCTCCAGGGGCGGGCCCGCCGATCTGTACAGCTCGGGCCGCCCGGGGGCAGGAGCCACCTGGCTGTCCTGTGTCCTCCCGGCCTCTGCCTGACCTGGGGGAGCACCCGATCCTGGGCTGTGTCCCCCGGCGCCCTGGGCTCTGGGACCTGTGACACTGTGAATGGACCTAAAGTGTAGGTCCACGATGTATAATTTAAAAGCATCAGAGTGAATTTTGTTTGAAGTTAACTTATACTTTATTACAATAAAACTCATAAGCCATTTTACAGGTTAAAGAAAAACTCAAAATATAGAAACAGTGAAATGACACGGGAAGGGCAAGCCTCCGTTGGGCTGCAGGCATGACGAGCCCCGCGGTGGGAGCTGGGGCGGGCTCCCGAGGTGGTCAGGGGGCTGCGCAGAGGTTGAAGCCAGTTGTCCCGGAGGCAATTGGCGGCTCTGGCACTCTGGGGACCCCGATTGCAGGTGCCAGGGCCTGCTCCTCCTCCGGGGTGGCCGCAGGTGCACGTGGCTCGTCCAGGGCGCAGCCGTGATCTAGAGCAGTGACCACTATCTGCAGGGGCTTCGCCTCCCCAGCTGGCACCTCAGCTGGGGCCAAGCCCTCAGCCCCAGCAGCCAGGGCGGCCTCGAGCACTTCAGGCCCATCCGAGGCAGCAGGCCCCACAGTTGGGGCTGGGGCGGGCTCCGGAAGTGCTTCAGGGTCTTTTGCTCGGGCCGAAGCTGTAGCTCCAAGAAGACAAAGTATCACCACCAGGACGGACTTTCCACGTCCCTCCCAAATCAAGGACACTCTTCCAACCGCTCAAAGAGCCCTGGGAGGTGTCCCCAGCCTGCAGCTCGTGGGGATGGGGTGTGAGCCGAACCCCTGCTCCCGGCCCAGCTGCACGGACGCTGGATCCGTGGGGCCCACCCTGTCCCCAGCTCGGCCACCCCCAGGCCTCCTCACCCCCAGCCTCTGGCTCCGCTGCATGGAGGCGTCTGAGTTGTTGCAGGTAACGCCGGGCACGGAGCTCCACGTCTGTGCCTGGCATGCGCTGCCTTATGAATTCCAGAATCTTCTTCAGGGAGGCAGATTGGGGGAGCCGACAAAAGTCCTCCTGATAATAGTCCATCCATATCTCCAGGATGCAGCAGATGGCCCTGGGGAGGGACAGGTGGGCACAGGGGTCAGAAGACAGGGCTCCCTCACACCGAGGTGTCCCGGGGAAGCCCTGCAGGACCCGGGGCCTCGGCCTCCCGTGCGGGGCTGTCAGAGGCCAGTCCTGCTCCTCGTCCACCTGCCACCTGGCGGTCCTGCCTGCCACAGGCCTGCTCCCCGAGGAGGGGCTGGCACGAAGCCTCTGTGCGGGGGAGCCCACGCCCAGCGGTGTGACCATCACGGTCTTTGCTGGGAAGCGGGGCTCCCTCCTCAGCCTGGCTCCCTGCCCACTTGCCCCTTGAATCCACCGGCAGGCGTCCGGGGACGGGGGGCGTCTGGCCTGTCATCGCCCTCACTGCACACACTGTCGCTCTGGGAAGGTCCAAGCCAGGAGGGCTCGGGCTCTGTGTCCTGCCAGGCCTTGCCAGGAGCCACCCGGGACCTCCACTTTCCCTCCCTGTGGCTCTGCGCTGCCTCCCTCATGAGGGGCCCCGGGGGGTGTCCTTCCACTGACTCTAATCTGCCGTCTCCCACGGGGCCAGGGCCACCGGGTCTGTGAGCCCTCAATGGCCCTCGTGGCAACCTGCTGTGCACTGGGTCCAGGTGCCACCAGATTGGGGAGTGCGATGCTCCCCACCCCCTCTGCTCTGGGTCCCAGGTGTGGGGCAGACAGAGGGCTGGGAGGGGCGGGCATGGAGAAAGTCTCCCTTAGGGGTCCCAGTGCTCTCCCACCAAGCCCACACCCTATTCACGGCTCTCCTTTCCTCCTTTCCTGAAGGGCCCTTAGACCTTTACCCCGTCACGGGAATTGCAGATGTGTGGGGTGAGGGTCCAGCACCCCCGGCCCACAGCCCCCTCGCTGCCCTCCTGGAGAGGGAAGGCCCTCGGGCAGGGGCCGGAGTCACTCACAGTTTCCAGCGCTGCAGGACCGCGTCGTCGCCACCACACGCAGCTGCGATGCACCCATATCTAGGGGAGGGCGGGGGCATCCCACGAATCATCCTGTGGCCGCGACCTCTCACCGTGGGGGCTGTCACCTCTGACCCCCGACTAGGCCGGAGCCCCGGGGGCCGTCAGCTCTGTGCGGGGGGCCACGGGCAGCCCCCGGAGAAGCGCCCGCACCTGCCGGGGCCTCCTGAATGCTTGAGCATGAAAGGCTCCGGCCAGGCCCACGGCCGATATCTGAGTGGGCCTGGGCGCCCGGGGACCCCGGGGTCCCCCTGTGTGGTTGCCCCAGGACACAGCCCCCCGATGGACTCTCCAACCTCCCTTTCAATGGGAAAAGAGGCCAGCTCAGGACCCCGGTGACGGTGGGGAGGAGGCACAGGCCCCGTCACGGGGGAGGAGGACGGCTGCGGAGCACAGGCACAGCCCCTCTGGCCGACCCGCCACAGGCCAGGCCCCGGGGCTGCCCTCCGGGACCCCACTGTGCCCTGGGTGACTCTGCTCCAGGCGGGGGAGCGGCCCGAGGCCGGGCAGCTCAGAACCATTCCCAGCCTCCCCACCAGCAGGTGGCCCACCCCTGGGCTGCGGAGGCGCAGGTGCTCACTTCGTAAACAGCAGATCCAGCACCTCGTCGGTGGTGGCAAATCCATGACAGTTGTCTAAAAAGATGAAAACGGAGATGACATCCCTGCGCAGCAAGGCGGGCAGCAGTTGTTGGAATTCCTGCTCCAGCAGCTCCGTCCGGCTGGGCTTCGTCGGGCAGATGGGAGGCGCCTTCCCGGCCGAGGCCCTTGCACCCTGAGTTGGGACAGAGGGGACGTGCATGGAGCCGCCGGGAGGCCTGGGGTGGGAGCGCAGCCCGCAGCCCGAGCTCTCGGGGGCCGTGGGGGGCAGGAGTGCCCACGGCAGGAACCCGGGCCTTGATGCCTGTGGCTCAGTCACTTAGCCTCTGACTCTGGGCTGTGGCTCGGGTCGTGGCCTCAGCACCCTGGGATCCCGCCCTGGCAGGCCCTGCGCTTGGGGCCCAGTCTGCTTCAGGAGCCTGGGTCTCCCTCTCCCCTCCCTGCTCTCTGCCTGTCTCTTACACAAACAAGACAAACTATCCGATAAAGAAACAATCTTAGAGGATAAATGTTCAAAAAAGTTTGGATCAGTACAAGGACCTCAAGAGACACAGAGAGACAGAGACCGAGAGAGACAGACACACAGACAGAGGGAGAAGCAGCCCTGGTGCAGAGAGCCCGAGGCGGGACTCGATCCCGGGCCTGCGGGGTCAGGGCCTGGGCGGAAGGCAGGCGCTAAACCCCTGGGCGACCAGGCCGCCCCTGAAGGCTCTGCTCTGATATTCCTACACCTCTGTGCACAGGGACTCTGCATCTGGCCCAGGCAGGGGCAGGGCCCTGGGGCAAGTGTGGGGAGCAGGGGAATGCAGACTCATGTGGGAGCAGGAGTGTAGGGGGGAGCCCAGGGGAGTAGCAGGCTGGCTTCTGGGACCCGGGGCCCTTCGTGCCGCATCGGGGACCCGGGTGTCGGGGGTGCCCCGGCCCCTGCACTCATTTGAGCCCGCGCTGGCCTCTGTTAGCTACGCAGGGCACTTCCCAGTTCCTCGAGGCGGTGGGGCAGAGCACCCCTTCCTCCCGCTCGCGCCCCCTGTCCCGGGTGGAGCTCTGTGGAGACAGTGCCCGGCAGCCAGGCAGGAGGCCTCAGCGCCCGGTCCGGCCGCCTCGGCTGGGCCGCACCCCCAGCGGCCCCCATCCAGACACACCACAGCGCAGGCGGCACCCCCCTCCCCCAAGGAGAGCAAAGGGATCGGCTGCAGGGCCTCGGGGGGACTCTTACTCGGAGGGTAAGAGGACCTCAGGAGCCCTGTTTGCACCCTGCCCACCTTGACCTCAGGGTGACCCTGAAGGGATCACCGGGGAACCTGCCGCCCTGCAATGTCCCCCAGCCTGGATGCACCTGCCCACACATCCCTGTTTCCCGGAAGCTGAAGAGGAGGGGATGGGGCCACCCAGGATGGCTGGCACAGGGGGCCTGGCCTGGCCTGCTCTGGGTTACCTGACGGCGCCTCCTGATAAACGCCCTGAGGCGTTGGTTTTTATGCTGGAGCCAAAGCCTACAGCATTGGAACAAGCGGCACCCCTGGGGTTCCTGGGAGCCAGAGCCCCCAGAGGTGGGCCGGCAGCAGGAGAACATCTTCCAGGAGCGGATGTCTCCAGCCAAGTGAGCCTGAGGTGGGGCTGCACTAGATGCGGTTGCCTGGTCACGGGGGTTCCAAGTTCTGTTGGGCTCTGTGTCACGGGAGTGACCTCACTTCCTGGGACCCCCTCCCTGACCCCCACCTGATCCTGGGGACCCGAGATTGAGTCCCCCCTCAGGCTCCCTGCATGTGTCTCTGCCTCTCTCCCCGTGTGTCTCTCATAAATAAATAAAAATCAGTATACACCACATTTTCTTTATCCATTTACCTTTGATGGACATCTGAGTTGCTCCCAGCCCTTGGCTATGATAAAGAATGCTTCTATGAGGATGGAGGTCTCTTGGCGACCCTGCTTTCAATTCTTTTGACTACACGTACCCCAGAAATAGGATTGCTGGATTATATGGTAGTTGTAGTTTTAATTTTTTTGAGGAACTCTCATACTGTTTACATAGTGCTTGCACCATGCTACATTCCTATCAGCAATGCACAAGTGTCCTGATTTCTCCATATCCTTGCCAACATTTTATTTTTTAACAGTGGTCATCCTAATGGGTGTGAGGTGACCCTCATCGTGGTTGTGATTTGCCTTTTTTGATGGTTAGTGATGTGGAGCATCATTTCATAGGTTCATTGGCCATTTATACATCTTCTTTCAAGGAATGTCTGTACAGGCTCTTCGTCCTTTCTTCCATTGGGCTACTTGTTGCCTTGTGACAAAGTTCGTAGGAGTTTTTTGTATATTAACTTATTGTCAAATACATGGTTTGCACATATTTTTCCCATTCTATTCGTTGTCTCTTCACTCTCTAGATTGTATCCTTTGGTGCATTTGAAGTTTTATAGACCCCATTTGTCTATGTTTACTTGTTTGCTGGTGCTTTGGTATCGTAGTCAGGAAATCACTGCCAGGTCCGTGGATCCTGGGTGGCTCAGTCAGTAAGCATATGACTCAATGTCAGCTCAGGTCTTGATCTCAGGGTTGTGAGTTCAGGCCCCATATTAGGCTCCACCCTGGGTATGGAGCCTGTTTACAAAAAGAAAGAAATCATTGGCAGATCTAATATTGTGAATCTTTTCCTTATGTTTCCTTTCAAGCATTTTATCTATAAAATAGATATCTATTTTGGGGTTTTTTTTAAACATTACTCTTACATATGTTTTCTCATTTTCAGTGTATGATTCTTTCACTTCTTTCATTAGTCTTGTTCCTGAATATCTTACCTTTTTCAGTGTTGTGGTAAATGGAGTTGTGTTCTTGAGTTCCACTTCAAATTGTTCATTGTTAACATCTAGAGATGCAACTGCTTCTTGGTGTGTTGGTTTTCATTTCTGCAACTTGTTGAATTTGTTTACTGCTTCTAATTTTTTTAATCCTTACGATTTCTACGTATAAGATTATGGTATATGCAAATATGATTCTTCTTCTTCCTTTCCAGTTTGGATGCGTTTTGTTTCTTTTACTTGCCTAATTGCTCTGGCTAAGTTTTCTAGTACTATATTTGATGGAAAGGCCAGAGTAAAGAACTTTATTTTGATCCTATTTTTAGAGGAAAAGTTTGAGTCTTTTGCTATTTTGTACATTAGTTGGGATTTTTTTTTTTCATATTTGGTCTTTATGATGTTTAGTTGGTTTACTTTTACTCCTAGTTTAGTAAGAGTTCTTTTCATGAAAGAGTATTAAGTCTCGTGAAGTGAAAAAAATAAACAGCATACAAAGTCAGATGCTTTTACCATCTGAACCACCTAGGTGCCCCCCTTTGCACATTCTTTTTTTGTTTCTTAAATTACACTTAGGAATGAAATCATATGGTATTTGTGTTTCTCTGACTCACTTATTTCACTTAGCATTACTCTTTAGCTCCATGTACGTCATTCCAAATGACGAGATTTCATTCTTTTGTATAACTGAATAATACTCCATCGCATAGGGATCCCTGGGTGGCACAGCAGTTTAGCGCTTGCCTTTAGCCCAGGGCGCGAGCCTGGAGACCCGGGATCGAGTCCCACATCGGGCTCCTGGTGCATGGAGCCTGCTTCTCCCTCTGCCTGTGTCTCTGCCTCTCTCGCTCTCTCTGTGTGACTATCATAAATAAATAAAAATTAAAAAAAATATTTAAAAAAAATACTCCATCGCATATGTACCACGTCTTCTTTATCCATTCATCTATTCTTTCTAGAGTTCCTTGAGAGATTTATATATATATATATATTTTTTTTTTTTTTTTTTCTGTATGTGTTTATAGCATTAAGCTCTCCTAGAAATCTTTTGCTGCAGCCTAAATGTTTTGGTATATTGGGTTTCCTTGTTTCATTTGTTTCAAGATACTATGTATTTATGTAAGAAAGAGAACCCAGGAGTGGGTGGGGGCAGGGGGAAAGGAGAGGGAGAATCTTAAGCAGGCTCCACACTCACTGCAGAACCCAGCACAGGGCTCGATCTCAAGATACTGAGATCATGATCTGAGCCAAATCAGGAGTCGAAGGCTTAACCAACTGAGCCACCCAGATGGCCTCAAGATGCTTTTTAATTTCCCCCTTAAGTTAACCTAGGAAAAAGTTTTTCTTCTTTGACCTGTTGGTTGTTAAGAGAACGTTGTTTCATAATTGGCTCTTTATACATCTGAGACTTCACTAATGTGGTGGTCACTGGCCAGGCACATGTGACAATTTACATTAAAATTAATTAAAATTATATAAAATTTTATATAATTGAGAAAATTCACTTTCTCAATCACACTCGCCATATATATCAGATATGTAATAACCACATACCATATTGGGCAGCACTAGTAGACAGTATTTCCTTTTTACGGTACGATCCATTGGTAGTCTTGATATAGATAGAATAATAGTTGTCAACCAGGTGCAATTTTGTCCCCCATGGGACGTATGGCAATATCTGGAAACATGTTTGATTTCACAGGTAGGGGATCCGTGTTTTACTGGCACCTAGTGGGTGGAGTTCCGGAAAGCTGTTAAAATCCCGTAATTCACAGGACAGCCCCCCAACAAAGGCTCATCCGGCCCACATGCCAGTAGTTTTGACGGTGAAAACCTTTGACCTATAATATGTTTCAGCAGGACGTGGAGGGCTCGTTGTTTTTTCCCTCTGATTGGCCAGTTGACTAGACCCCCTCTGCTGTGTGTATTCAATCCATCCTCTGCTTACTGCTAGTGAACTTTAGGCTAAAAATGTGTTTTGGTTTTTTTTGTTTTTTTCTTTTTTTTTTTTCACTTAAATGGTGGAGAAGGTCCTATTCCTTGCTAATTAGCATGCAATTTTTTTTAAAGTGAAATTGATAGTTAAGGTCCTTTACAATGAAAGAATACATATTTAATTTTATTTTTTTATTTTTTAAAGATTTTCTTTATTTATTCATGAGAGAGACACAGAGGGAGAGAGAGGCACAGACACAGGCAGAGGGAGAAGCAGGCCCCACGCAGAAGCCTGACGTGGGACTCGATCCTGGGTCTCCAGGATCACACCCTGGGCCGAAGGCAGTCACCAAACCACTGAGCCACCCGGGCGGCCCAGCATACAATTTTAAAAAATCAACTTTTGCTGTCTTACAGGTTCTTTGACTCTGCACATATAGACAAATCTCTGTTTCTGGCTCATCATGGCTTCCACTTCAAGGTAAGTGCCTTTGATGAAAGCCTTTATGAAGGGCCACACCCAGGACATTTTTAGCTCTTGGTCCTGCTGGCCTCACTAAGCATATGGTGTCTAGGAAAGAAAAAGGAGGAAGAGAGAGCACAAAAGGGAGACTGAGGAAAGATGAGGCAAGCAGGGTAGTGCATGTGGTATAGGTGAGGCTTTGTAGCTCCAGGGTCTGCACTGTGTCTGAAAATGTGATTTATTTCTCTCATCTTATTTTTTTTTTTAAGATTTATATTATATATAAATCAGAGAGAGGGAGAGAGAGCACAAGTGGGAGTTAGAGAGAGAGGGAGAACACGCTCCAGATTGAGCACGGAGCCCGATGTGGGACTCGACCTCATGACCCCGAGATCAGGATCCAAGCTGAAACCAACAGTTGGTCACATAACTGACTGTGCCATCCAGGCGCCCCCTCCTCATCTTTTAATGCACAAGGTGCTTGCTACTGGACTACCATGGTCCCTGCAAGCTTTACCATTCCATGAGTCTTCTTTCCTTATTTTTTTCAAGTTTTTACTTAAATTCTAGTTAGTTAACATATACTGTAATATTGGTTCAAGACTAGTGTTTAGTGATTCATCACTTACCTATAACACCCAGTGCTCATCACAACAAGTGCCCTCCTCACTGCCAATCACCACGCCAATCCCATGCCCTCCTTCCCTCCAGCAAGCCTGTTGTTCTCTGTACTAAAGAATCTCTTATAGTATACCTCCCACTCTTTTCCTTCCTTCCCCTATATCCGTTTGTTGTTGTTGTTGTTGTTGTTGTTGTTTTGTTGTTGTTGTTGTTTTAATTCCACGTATGAGTGAAATCATCTGGTATTTTCTCTGAATGACTGACTTTGCTTAACATATAGAATACACTCTAGGTCCTTTCTTTGGTGTTAGTAGTGATCTCTCCTTTCTCATCATGATTTTATTAGTTTGAGTGTTTTCTGTCTTCTTTTAAATAAGGCTGGCTAATGGTTTATCTACCTTCTTAATTGTTTCAAAGAACCAACTCCTGGTTTTGTTGATCTTTTCCACAGTTCTTCTGGTCTCTATTTCATTGAGTTCTGCTCGAGTCTTTTTTAACCCTCTTCTTCTGCTGGGTGTTGGATCTATTTGCTGTCTTTCACCAGCTCCCTTAGGTGGAAGGTTAGCTTTTCTATTTGAGTTTTTTCCAGTTTTTGGATGGATGCTTGTATTGCGATGTATTTCCCCCTCAGGACTGCTTTTGCTGTATCCCAAAGATTTTGAATGGTGGTGTCTTCATTCTCATTAGTTTCCATGAATCTTTTTAATTCTTCTCTAATTTCGTGGTTGACCCTTTCACCTTGTAGCAGGATGGTCCTTAACCTCCACGTATTTGAAATCCTTCCAAACTTCTTCTTGTGATTTAGTTCTAGTTTCAAAGCATTATGGTCTGAAAATACACAGGGTCGATCCCAATCTTTTGGTATCAATTAAGACCTGATGTGTGACCCAGTTTGTGGTCTCTTCTGGAGAAAGCCCCACGTGCACTTGAGAAGAATGTGTATTCAGTTGCGTTTGCATGTAAAGTTCTATAAATATCTGTGAAATCCATCTGGTCCAGTGTATCATTTAAAGCTCCTGTTTCTTTGGAGATGTTGTGCTTAAAAGACCTGTGGATTGCAGAAAGCGCTCCATTGAAGTCACCAAGTATAAGTGTATTATTATCTAAGTATGTCTTAACTTTGGTTATTAATCGATTGATATACTTGGCGGCTCACGCATCCGGGCCATAAATATTCGTGATTGTTAGGTCCTCTTGTTGGATAGATCCTTTAAGTATGATATAGTGTCCCTCTTCACCTCTCACTACAGTCTTTGGGACAAACTTTAATTTATCTGATATAAGGATGGCTACCCCTGCATTTATTGAGGACTATTTGAATGGTACACAGTTCTCCAACCTTTTATTTTCAGGCTGTAGGTGTCCTGATGTCTAAAATGAGTCTCTTGGAGACAGCAAATGGATGGGTCTTGCCTTTTTTTATCCAGTCTGAAACCCTGCGTCCTTTTGATGGGGTCATTAAGCCCATTCACGTTCAGAGTTACTATTGACAGATATGGATTTAGTGTCATCATGATACCTATTCAGTCCCTGTTTTTGTGGATTGTTTCCTTGGACTTCCCCTTTCTTTTACAGGGTCCCCCCTTAATATTTCTGGCAGAGCCGGCTTGGTGGTCACATATCCTGTCAGTTTCTGCCTCTCTTGGAAGCTCTTTATCTCTCCTTCTATTCTGAATGAGAGCCTTGCTGGATAAAGTATTCTTGGCTGCAGGTTCCTCTCATTTAGGACCCTGACTGTATCCTGCCGGCCCTTTCTCACCTCCCAGGTCTCTGTGGAGAGGTCTGCTGTTGTCCTAAAGCTTCTCCCCATAAAAGTTAGTGATTTCTTGTCTCTTGCTGCATTAAGGATCTTCTCTTTATCTTTGGAATTTGCAAGTTCCAGTATTAAATGTTAAATGTTGAGCGGTTTTTATGGATTTAAGGGGGGTGGGGGTGATCTCTCTAGCTCCTGGATCTAAATGCCTGTTTCCCTTCCCAAGTTAGGAAAGTTTTCAGCTATGATTTGTTCAAATACATAATCTGGACCTCTGTCCCTTTTGGCGCCCTCGGGAACCCCAATTAAACGTAGATTTTTCCTTCTGAGGCTGTCATTTATTTCCCTTAACCTATCCTCATGGTCTCTTAATTGTCTTTCTTTTCTTCCCTCAGTTTCCGCCCTTGCCATCAACTTGTCTTCTGTGTCACTCACTCGTTCTTCTCCCTCGTTAACCCTGGTCGTTAGGACCTCCAGTTTGGATTGCATCTCATTTAACTGATTTTTAATTTCGGCCTGATTAGATCTAAATCCTACAGTCATGAAGTCTCTTGAGTCCTTTATGCTTTTTTCTAGAGCCACCAGTAGCTTTATAACTGTGCTTCTGAATTGGCTTTCTGACATTGAATTGTAATCCAAATGTTGTAACTCTGTGGGAGAGAGGACTGTTTCTGATTTCTTTCTTTGGAGGTGAGTTTTTCCTTCTAGCCATTTTACTCAGTGCGGAGTGGCCAAAAACAAGTTGTACTGGAATAACGAGAAAGAGAGAGAGAGAGAAAAAAAGAAAAGAAGAAATAAAAAAGAATTAAAAAGGGGGTGGGGGTGGGGAAACAACAGAAACAAACAGAAAAGAAAAAAACAAGGGGGAGTATCCTCTGATCCTATATACTGTAAATCCCTCGGCTTCCCCTGGAACTTTCCAGTGCTGCTTGGTCAATACCTTGCTTTTCCCCTGACCTTCTAGCTGGTCTTCTGAGGGAGGGGCCTGCTGTGCTGATTGTCGGGTGTGTGCACCTGGGGAGCTGCCCAGGCCCCTGCCAGGTGTATGGCTCAGTGGGAGTTGTTTATCTGTGAGGCCCCTGCTCAGTCCCAGGTACAGGGTGACACCAGGAGGGACAACAACAGTGGGGGCGGCCAGCTGTGCAGCTCTGGAGTCAGCTCCCGCAGTGACTACTGCAGCTCCCAGTGTGCAGGGGCCTGGATGCTCCAGGGGCGGGCCCGCCGATCTGTACAGCTCGGGCCGCCCGGGGGCAGGAGCCACCTGGCTGTCCTGTGTCCTCCCGGCCTCTGCCTGACCTGGGGGAGCACCCGATCCTGGGCTGTGTCCCCCGGCGCCCTGGGCTCTGGGACCTGTGACACTGTGAATGGACCTAAAGTGTAGGTCCACGATGTATAATTTAAAAGCATCAGAGTGAATTTTGTTTGAAGTTAACTTATACTTTATTACAATAAAACTCATAAGCCATTTTACAGGTTAAAGAAAAACTCAAAATATAGAAACAGTGAAATGACACGGGAAGGGCAAGCCTCCGTTGGGCTGCAGGCATGACGAGCCCCGCGGTGGGAGCTGGGGCGGGCTCCCGAGGTGGTCAGGGGGCTGCGCAGAGGTTGAAGCCAGTTGTCCCGGAGGCAATTGGCGGCTCTGGCACTCTGGGGACCCCGATTGCAGGTGCCAGGGCCTGCTCCTCCTCCGGGGTGGCCGCAGGTGCACGTGGCTCGTCCAGGGCGCAGCCGTGATCTAGAGCAGTGACCACTATCTGCAGGGGCTTCGCCTCCCCAGCTGGCACCTCAGCTGGGGCCAAGCCCTCAGCCCCAGCAGCCAGGGCGGCCTCGAGCACTTCAGGCCCATCCGAGGCAGCAGGCCCCACAGTTGGGGCTGGGGCGGGCTCCGGAAGTGCTTCAGGGTCTTTTGCTCGGGCCGAAGCTGTAGCTCCAAGAAGACAAAGTATCACCACCAGGACGGACTTTCCACGTCCCTCCCAAATCAAGGACACTCTTCCAACCGCTCAAAGAGCCCTGGGAGGTGTCCCCAGCCTGCAGCTCGTGGGGATGGGGTGTGAGCCGAACCCCTGCTCCCGGCCCAGCTGCACGGACGCTGGATCCGTGGGGCCCACCCTGTCCCCAGCTCGGCCACCCCCAGGCCTCCTCACCCCCAGCCTCTGGCTCCGCTGCATGGAGGCGTCTGAGTTGTTGCAGGTAACGCCGGGCACGGAGCTCCACGTCTGTGCCTGGCATGCGCTGCCTTATGAATTCCAGAATCTTCTTCAGGGAGGCAGATTGGGGGAGCCGACAAAAGTCCTCCTGATAATAGTCCATCCATATCTCCAGGATGCAGCAGATGGCCCTGGGGAGGGACAGGTGGGCACAGGGGTCAGAAGACAGGGCTCCCTCACACCGAGGTGTCCCGGGGAAGCCCTGCAGGACCCGGGGCCTCGGCCTCCCGTGCGGGGCTGTCAGAGGCCAGTCCTGCTCCTCGTCCACCTGCCACCTGGCGGTCCTGCCTGCCACAGGCCTGCTCCCCGAGGAGGGGCTGGCACGAAGCCTCTGTGCGGGGGAGCCCACGCCCAGCGGTGTGACCATCACGGTCTTTGCTGGGAAGCGGGGCTCCCTCCTCAGCCTGGCTCCCTGCCCACTTGCCCCTTGAATCCACCGGCAGGCGTCCGGGGACGGGGGGCGTCTGGCCCGTCATCGCCCTCACTGCACACACTGTCGCTCTGGGAAGGTCCAAGCCAGGAGGGCTCGGGCTCTGTGTCCTGCCAGGCCTTGCCAGGAGCCACCCGGGACCTCCACTTTCCCTCCCTGTGGCTCTGCGCTGCCTCCCTCATGAGGGGCCCCGGGGGGTGTCCTTCCACTGACTCTAATCTGCCGTCTCCCACGGGGCCAGGGCCACCGGGTCTGTGAGCCCTCAATGGCCCTCGTGGCAACCTGCTGTGCACTGGGTCCAGGTGCCACCAGATTGGGGAGTGCGATGCTCCCCACCCCCTCTGCTCTGGGTCCCAGGTGTGGGGCAGACAGAGGGCTGGGAGGGGCGGGCATGGAGAAAGTCTCCCTTAGGGGTCCCAGTGCTCTCCCACCAAGCCCACACCCTATTCACGGCTCTCCTTTCCTCTTTTCCTGAAGGGTCCTTAGACCTTTACCCCGTCACGGGAATTGCAGATGTGTGGGGTGAGGGTCCAGCACCCCGGCCCACAGCCCCCTCGCTGCCCTCCTGGAGAGGGAAGGCCCTCGGGCAGGGGCCGGAGTCACTCACAGTTTCCAGCGCTGCAGGACCGCGTCGTCGCCACCACACGCAGCTGCGATGCACCCATATCTAGGGGAGGGCGGGGGCATCCCACGAATCATCCTGTGGCCGCGACCTCTCACCGTGGGGGCTGTCACCTCTGACCCCCGACTAGGCCGGAGCCCCGGGGGCCGTCAGCTCTGTGCGGGGGGCCACGGGCAGCCCCCGGAGAAGCGCCCGCACCTGCCGGGGCCTCCTGAATGCTGGAGCATGAAAGGCTCCGGCCAGGCCCACGGCCGATATCTGAGTGGGCCTGGGCGCCCGGGGACCCCGGGGTCCCCCTGTGTGGTTGCCCCAGGACACAGCCCCCCGATGGACTCTCCAACCTCCCTTTCAATGGGAAAAGAGGCCAGCTCAGGACCCCGGTGACGGTGGGGAGGAGGAACAGGCCCCGTCACGGGGGAGGAGGACGGCTGCGGAGCACAGGCACAGCCCCTCTGGCCGACCCGCCACAGGCCAGGCCCCGGGGCTGCCCTCCGGGACCCCACTGTGCCCTGGGTGACTCTGCTCCAGGCGGGGGAGCGGCCCGAGGCCGGGCAGCTCAGAACCATTCCCAGCCTCCCCACCAGCAGGTGGCCCACCCCTGGGCTGCGGAGGCGCAGGTGCTCACTTCGTAAACAGCAGATCCAGCACCTCGTCGGTGGTGGCAAATCCATGACAGTTGTCTAAAAAGATGAAAACGGAGATGACATCCCTGCGCAGCAAGGCGGGCAGCAGTTGTTGGAATTCCTGCTCCAGCAGCTCCGTCCGGCTGGGCTTCGTCGGGCAGATGGGAGGCGCCTTCCCGGCCGAGGCCCTTGCACCCTGAGTTGGGACAGAGGGGACGTGCATGGAGCCGCCGGGAGGCCTGGGGTGGGAGCGCAGCCCGCAGCCCGAGCTCTCGGGGGCCGTGGGGGGCAGGAGTGCCCACGGCAGGAACCCGGGCCTTGATGCCTGTGGCTCAGTCACTTAGCCTCTGACTCTGGGCTGTGGCTCGGGTCGTGGCCTCAGCACCCTGGGATCCCGCCCTGGCAGGCCCTGCGCTTGGGGCCCAGTCTGCTTCAGGAGCCTGGGTCTCCCTCTCCCCTCCCTGCTCTCTGCCTGTCTCTTACACAAACAAGACAAACTATCCGATAAAGAAACAATCTTAGAGGATAAATGTTCAAAACAGTTTGGATCAGTACAAGGACCTCAAGAGACACAGAGAGACAGAGACCGAGAGAGACAGACACACAGACAGAGGGAGAAGCAGCCCTGGTGCAGAGAGCCCGAGGCGGGACTCGATCCCGGGCCTGCGGGGTCAGGGCCTGGGCGGAAGGCAGGCGCTAAACCCCTGGGCGACCAGGCCGCCCCTGAAGGCTCTGCTCTGATATTCCTACACCTCTGTGCACAGGGACTCTGCATCTGGCCCAGGCAGGGGCAGGGCCCTGGGGCAAGTGTGGGGAGCAGGGGAATGCAGACTCATGTGGGAGCAGGAGTGTAGGGGGGAGCCCAGGGGAGTAGCAGGCTGGCTTCTGGGACCCGGGGCCCTTCGTGCCGCATCCCGGACCCGGGTGTCCGGCCTGCCCCGGCCCCTGCACTCATTTGAGCCCGCGCTGGCCTCTGTTAGCTGCGCAGGGCACTTCCCAGTTCCTCGAGGCGGTGGGGCAGAGCACCCCTTCCTCCCGCTCGCGCCCCCAGTCCCGGGTGGAGCTCTGTGGAGACAGTGCCCGGCAGCCAGGCAGGAGGCCTCAGCGCCCGGTCCGGCCGCCTCGGCTGGGCCGCACCCCCAGCGGCCCCCATCCAGACACACCACAGCGCAGGCGGCACCCCCCTCCCCCAAGGAGAGCAAAGGGATCGGCTGCAGGGCCTCGGGGGGACTCTTACTCGGAGGGTAAGAGGACCTCAGGAGCCCTGTTTGCACCCTGCCCACCTTGACCTCAGGGTGACCCTGAAGGGATCACCGGGGAACCTGCCGCCCTGCAATGTCCCCCAGCCTGGATGCACCTGCCCACACATCCCTGTTTCCCGGAAGCTGAAGAGGAGGGGATGGGGCCACCCAGGATGGCTGGCACAGGGGGCCTGGCCTGGCCTGCTCTGGGTTACCTGACGGCGCCTCCTGATAAACGCCCTGAGGCGTTGGTTTTTATGCTGGAGCCAAAGCCTACAGCATTGGAACAAGCGGCACCCCTGGGGTTCCTGGGAGCCAGAGCCCCCAGAGGTGGGCCGGCAGCAGGAGAACATCTTCCAGGAGCGGATGTCTCCAGCCAAGTGAGCCTGAGGTGGGGCTGCACTAGATGCGGTTGCCTGGTCACGGGGGTTCCAAGTTCTGTTGGGCTCTGTGTCACGGGAGTGACCTCACTTCCTGGGACCCCCTCCCTGACCCACTCCTGGAGGAAGCTGCAGGGGCGGCGCTCGGGGCTGCCGACGGCTCCCCCGTCCCTGCAGGCGATGGCCTGTGCACACAGTGACACACCCGCACCCCTGTCCACAGGCCCCAGGGAAGGACTGTGTGCAGCCAGGGCCCCAGCCTGGACACACGCCTGCGTTCAGACACAACTTTCCATTCTTCCCCGGTTTTGACCCCAGAGAAGCCGTTGTGCCCGTCGGGGATGGTCTGCATCTTGCCCGTGGGACAGGGATTATCCTAGCGGGTGCTTCCTCCAGACGTCCCCAGGCCACTGTGGCATCATATCTATGACATTGGAGGCGGGTGTCACATGCGGGAAATACCTCCAACCACATGTTCTTCCTTGGTGTGTACATGCGCCCAGGCCCACGAGGTCCATGTGCACACACGTGGGCACCAGTTCTCTCATACTGGAGGCCCAGAAGATGACAGTCCCACCGGGGGAGGCATGGGCAATAGCTCCCCACGATCCTAGGCTCCTGAATCCAAGGCAAACCCTACAGAAGGTGTCAGAGTCTCGGCCTAGAAGGTGTGAGGCCGTCCTTATCCTGAACCCCTGCCTGTCGTGTGTTATGGGCCCTTCCCTCCTTCCCACTGGGTGAGCTGTGGACAGCGGTGCACCCAGTGGGTCGCCCTGACCTGGGCTCTAGGGAACCTGCTGTCAGCCACAGAACTGAAAGTAGACAGGAGGCACTGACTCTCCGGCTTGACCCCCAACTGAACTGAAAGCACGTTGTGTGTCCACGTACACTGACAGAGAAACAGAGACACGGATATAAATGTAGACACAGATGCAGAACTAGGAAGTTAGCAGAGGAGAAGCAACATCACTGAAGATCATTAAATAAAAAAAGAAAGACAGCTGAGTCTCGAATGGAGAAAAATGGAGTAATTAAAATAGAATCATGAAAAAATAATTCATCAAACCGAAAAGCAGAGAGAGGGATAAAGAAGAAGGAGCACTTTGGTGACACAAAGAAACGGCAAGCCTCGAATGTAAGGGTGATCGTGCCTCACGGACTCCATGGAACCTAAGTTGGGCAACAAGCAGCACCTTCCAGCAAAGGCCTAAGCGAATTATTTTCTGTTGTTGTTTTTTATTTAAAGATTTTTATCTCTTTATTCATGAGAGTGACAGAGAGTGAGAGAGGCAGAGACATAGGCTGAGGGAGAAGCAGGCTCCATGCAGGAAGCCTGATGGGGGACTCGATCCCGGATCCCAGGATCAGGCCCTGGGCCGAAGGTGGATGCTCAGCTCAGCCCCTGAGTCACCTGGGGGTCTAGACTAAGCTAATGAAAATGTACAAGGGATTGTGTCATACTGTGTTTGTAAGGGGGTAAAATTTCTCTTTACTAAGAAAGCGAGGGCAGCCCGGGTGGCTCAGCGGTTTAGCACCGCCTTCGGTCCAGGGCCTGATCCTGGGGACCCGAGATCAAGTCCCCCCTCGGGCTCCCTGCATGGAGCCTGCTTCTCCCTCTGCCTGTGTCTCTGCCTCTCTCTCTCTCTCTCACTGTGTGCCTATCATAAATAAAAAATAAAAAAAAATTAAAAAAAAAAAAAAGAGTCATGGCTCGAGTAAAAGGGTTTTGGTATCAAACCACTGATCACACTGTTTTGTGCCAGTCTTAGCATATCAATATGCTAATATCAATATACCACTCTTGTGTTTGGACCCGCTATTGTGCTTCTTATTATGATTTCAAGATGCCCTTCAAGAACAATGGGAAACTTTGAAAAAATAGAGATTTATTATTTATAAGACCTGGAAATCACACAGCACACCTGGAACCACATAGCGAGGTCACACAGGGCAGGGGGAAGGAGGATGGCGAGCATACAAGTATGCACAGGCAGGTTTTCTGCTTTTATCAGAGCCAAGTGTGGGGGGCTAGGGTTTTATAGGCTCACTCTTTATTAGAAAATTTAAAATATAAGAGTGTGGAATTTAAAGCTCAGGAAGAGAAAAGGCAAGTGGCCCAAATGGTCACTTATTGAAATCAACCAAGTTCACAAAGGAGCCTAGGGGGCAGTGGGGCTGGCTCTTTGTCTAGTCTTGTGGTTGGCAATGTGTTTATTTGAAATAACTATCTTTTGTCAGTTACTCGTATTACCAAAAAAAAAAAAAAAAAAAAAAAAAAGCCAAAGCTCATGGCTTATATCGCATTGCCAAGTGCTGCAGAGTAACCATCCTGGAGTACCACTCTGTTCATCTGACCCCCCTGCAAAGTACCCTCACAATTGCTTCCTGATTATGCAAATTTTTCAGGTACAAAATGACCCAACTTTGCCTTCTCAATCCTGGATCCCACCACTGTAATCTACATGCCCTGTCTCCAACCAACTGGGCTATTCACTTCTCTTTTCACAACGCAGCACTCACCTAGCTCCTTGCCTTTGTCCATACTGGTGCCAACATGTTATCATCAAGCACATGGTGTTTTTGCAGAGATGGTTGGTAAATAAATAAGGAATGGGCCTCCAGTGGCCTCCATGATAATATATTATTCCTCACCCCTCTGATTTTCCTCCTCCTGTTTTTCTACCACAACCCCTCCTATCTAGTCACACTCCTAAATGTTCCACTCTCTTCATTAACCCACAGCTGAACTTCAGGCTTTACAATCCTAACATGTTAACAGACATTTATGCGGGGTCTACTCTGAAGCAGGTACTGCACAAGGTATATAGGTGAAACAAAGACGAATAAGCTACTTATGTTCCTGCCCTGAAAAAGCACACAATTAACTACAGAATGAGAAATGCAGGATGCTTGGGGAGTGCAGGAGGGAATTTAAAGACAGTTTTTTGGAGTTTTAACCTGAAAAATAAAACTATCAGTTATTTTACTAGCAAAAAAATGGTTTTTTTCAGGAATAACAGAATTCCAATTCTGGACATGCAACAAACAAAGAGGAACATTATTTTGTGCAGAAGAAGAATGAAGCTGGGAGGGTTTTTTCCGAACAAAAGTCCATCGGGGGGAAAAATAGCAGAAGTCCAGGTCATGATGGTTTCCAAAGGGCTGAGTTGCAGGGGTAGTGGAGATGTTGTCAGAGATACGAAATACATCTTTCCCTTGCAGGAGACTGTGATTGATGATTCTTTCCTGCTGCTGATTCTTCTGTTGGGCTCTTCATTGATAATTCTTTCTGTAATTAACCATAATTGATGTTGAGTGGTAAGGCTTCACCTCCTAACTTTCTCTTTTCTCCTCCTTTCCCTATTTTAGTGAGGTTCCACTAATTAATATTGTCTTAAACATTGGAAACCCTGGGGCCAAGTGAAGAGCATGGGAAAGAAGAAAGGGCAGGATTCCAGGGAGCAGAAGCAAACAGAGAGCATTCAGACATTTCCAACCATTTGGTGGGACTACGGTAGCAAAGGTTAGGTGGTGGGAAAAGAGGCCAGACTGTCAATAGTTTACTAAGCGATGCCGGGAGTTTCTCTCCTGAAAGTAATAGGTTGCCTTTAATAGATTTTTAGATTGGGGAATAATCAGCGAGTTCTCTAGAATGATCATTCAGGCAGCATTATCAGAGGTGGTTTGGAAGTGGGAGAAAAGGCAATCAGGGAAGTGAACTATCAAACTGTTGTAAGAGAGGCACCTGGGTGGCTGAGTTGGTGAAGGGTCAGCCTTCGGCTCAGGTCATGATCACAGAGTCCCAGAAGAGAGTCCCTGGTGGAGCCCCGGGATGGAGCCCCAGGAGGGAGCCCTACACGGAGCTCCGCCCCTCCCCCTGCTGTCGTTCTCTCTCTCTCCCTCCCTCTCAAATAAAAATAAAATGTTTTTTGAAACATTTTCTTTCTTTTTTTTTTTTTTTAAGAAACTGTCGGAAGATCCCGGAGCAGGCCGGAGACACGGTCGCGGGGGCTGGAGCGCCCCCCGAGGCCCCTGCTAGGCGGACAGACCTCTCGGGTCGTGAGTGTGCGCCTCGGCCTCCGCCGCACCTGCACCCGATTCCGACCGCGCTCGTGCCGTCTGCCCCCAAACTTATGCACTTAATTATCTTTTCCTGGACTCCCCAGTCGTTTCCTGCCCACCACTCCAGTCTCCCTAGATAACACAATAGGAATTGATGGGGTTGGAAGGGCTCGCAAGCCCTCGGAGGCCCAGCTCACGCCCAGGAAAGCGGGGAGGCGCTCCGGGAGCCCCATCACGGGGCTCATCACCCGGTCGCCTTCCCGGGACACGGAGCAGGACACCTCTAGCGCGCCCCCACAGCTGTCAGGCCCTCGGCGGCCGCCAGGGGGCGCGTCCGTTCCCCTCCCCATCCCCCCCCCCCCCCCCGTTTTTTCTCTTTTGCGGAAACGCGAACCCGCGCTTCTCCAAAGCAAATGAACCCTGAGGTAATTCGGCCCTCTGCCGTCGCCGTAGCCCCAGACTGTAAACAGGAAGTAGGCGCCAAGAGGCGGGTGAAAAATAACGCCCGGGGCTCGGAGGCGCCGTCGCCTGCGCGCTCAGGGGGTCCCTGCGGTTCTGCGCGGGGAGGGCTTCCCTCGCCAGTCCCTCCTCCAGTGGAGGTCTTTTGCCGCTAGCCAGCTCTCCCCTCGGCGGACAGGGCGTCCCCCCAACCATGGCCGAATACTCGTACGTGAAGTCCACCAAACTCGTGCTCAAGGGAACCAAGGCCAAGAGGTAAGGCCAGAGCTGGCGCGGGAGACTCTGGGTCTCTTCCGACGGCGCCCCCGCCCCCCCCGCCCCCCCCGTGGGGAGGAGAGTCGAGTCTCGCGGAACTCGGGGTGTGAGGGAGCCGGGAACTCCGGCGCCCCGCCCTCGGGCCTGCTTCGGGCCGCGGGCTCTGTGGCTGCCGGGCAGCTCCGGGCGCTCGTGCGGGGCCGGCCTGACGGAGGAGACCTGAGGGCGCCACCGCGAGCCGCAGCTGCAGGCCCGGCCCCGGGTCAGGAGCCCCCCAGACCGCTGCTCGGCGCGTCCGCCTTAGTCTCGTGCTGCAGGTCGTGACAGCGACGTCTCCTGTTAGGGCTCGTTACTTCACGCCCGCCCCCCCGCCCAGTACTCCTTAAACGTCTCCCCTCAAAAAAAATCCTTCATTCCCCCCCCCACAAAAAAAACCCTTAATTAATCATCCCTCCCTCCCCCCGCCCCAAAAGAGCAAATCCTTAATTTTTTTAATACGATATGCAGATGTGCGTTTTGACAGGTATAGAATAAGCTCAAGTCCGCGTTCTCCGCAGTTACTAGTTTAGCAGTTTGTGGCAGGTCCGTTAATATCCTGGAGCTTCTATTTACTCATTCATTAGGGAAGATTAGCGGTAGGAGAACTGATGCTAGGGGGCAGCCCGGCGGCTCCGCGGCTTGGCGCCGCCTTGGGCCCGGAGCGTGACCCTGGTGACCCTGGAGTCCCGGGATCGGCCCCACGTCAGGCTCCCTGCACGGAGCCTGCTTCTCCCTCTGTCTGTGTCTCTGCCTCTCTCTCTGTCTTTCATTAATAAATAAATAAAATCTTAAAAAAAAAAAAAAAGAATTGCTACGAGGATTAGATGAGTTAACGCGTACAGTAAGCGGAACCAAATGCAAGGAGAAGGTCGTAGTGGTGATTTACGGTCGTTGGACTTTTTAGGAAAAAGTATCTGCCCGCCCAGATCTCCACCTCTCTTCTCTCTGGTAGATTTGCTCACGGTTGATCATTCATTACAGATGTTAATCTGAAGCTTGTCCTGCCTGGCTTTACAGGAGAGAGGGGAGAGTTAGCTTCTGAAAGCTTACGTTTCCATGAAAATACAAATAAGCGCATCTCATGCTCATCACAACTATCAATCTTCATTAACGCACGTAGATAGCACTTTCTGCCTGCCTAGAACAACTCTAAGCACTTTGAATACGACTTATTTGGAAACCCCCCCCCGGGTGTTGTGTTTTTTTTTTTTTTTCTTTTTTTTATTACTGAGATATGATACATATAAAATTCACCCTATAAAGCACAGTTCTGTGGGTTTTAGTGTTTAGTCCACAAAGTTCCCCACTGTCATGTTGTCCAACATTTTCATGGTCTGGGAAGGAAACCCCATAATCCTTAGTAGTCCCTCTCCAGTCCACTCTTCCCTCATGCCCGCAACCACTAATATACTTTCTCTCTGTTATCAGTTTGCCTGTTCTGAATATTTCCTATAAATGGAGTCATGCAATATGCGGTCTCTTGTATCTGGCTTCATCCATGTCTAGCATGTATCAGTATCCTTATTTTTATGGCTGAATAATATTCCATTGTATGGATATAACACATTTTGTTTATCCTTTCACCCGTTGAAGGACATCTGGGGTATTTCCACTTTTTGGCTATTAGGAATCATGCTGTTACGAATTTCTTAGAAAATTTTTGTGTGGATGTGTGTTCTCATTTCTCTTGGGTATATACCTAGCAGTACATAGGTTAGGTCATATGATAACTCTGTTTAACTTTTTGAAGAACCCCAAACTATTTCCTTTTTTTTTTTTTTTTTTAAAGTTTTTTTTTAATTTTATTTATTTATGATAGTCACACACACGCACACACACACACAGAGAGAGAGAGAGAGAGAGAGAGAGACAGGCAGAGACATAGGCAGAGGGAGAAGCAGGCTCCATGCACCGGGAGCCCGACGTGGGATTCGATCCCGGTTCTCCAGGATCGCGCCCTGGGCCAAAGGCAGGCGCCAAACTGCTGCGCCACCCAGGGATCCCCCAAACTATTTCCTATAGCAGCTGTACCACTTTTCATTTTCACCAGCAACATAGGAAGATTCACATTCACCCTTAATCCTCGCAGTAACCTTAAGAGCATAAATTATTATCCTCATGTTATAGATGAGAAGCTGACAGTGATTAAGAAATGTTCCAAAAGTCGCAGAGCTAAGAAATAACAAGATTAAAAAGGCAGTCCTCCAGAGCCTGTTCTCTTAACTATAATACAATACATACAGGATCAGAACTGACTTCTCAGTATTAGAAGGAAGAGAACATATCGGTGTAGATAACTGTGAATCAATAATTCATAAATCTGTGTACAGCTTAAAAGAGGCTTGTAAGATTCCATCTTAGATGTTTAACATCAAATCAATATTTCTAAACTTATCTATATAAATTATCTCCTACAGTAAGAAGAAAAAGAGCAAAGAGAAGAAGAGAAAAAGAGAAGAAGATGAAGAAACTCAACTTGATATTGTTGGTAAGTTTTCCATACTTTATTCTGGGAAAAGTTAATACTGCTGAGATGCCTTTAAAAATATTTTCCTAGTGGGACGTCTCGATGGCTCAGCAGCTGAGCGTCTGCCTTTGGCTCCGGGAGTGATCCCGGGGTCCGATACAGTTCTGAGTCTTTGCTCCTAGTCTATGGTTTAACTTTTCATTTTATTAAATGGTATTTTTCTTAAAGCAAAAGTTTAAAAAATTGAAAAAAATTTTTCAATTATAATTTTTCAACTATAAGTTTTTTTTTAAGATTTTATTTATTTATTCATGACAGACACAGAGAGAGAGGCAGAAACACAGGCAGAGGGAGAAGCAGGCTTCACCCAAGTGTCCCAGAAGTTTTTAGTTTTTATAAGATTCCATTTATTACTATTTTTCTGTTACATTACCATCTTATATCTTCAGTCTAAGAAGTTGTTGCTTACCCCAAGGTCATGAAGAAATTCTTCCACATTTTCTTTATGAGGCTTCAGTTTTAGTTTCTCATTAGATCTATGATCTATCGTGGTTTATGTATACAATGGAATATTGCTCAGCCATTAGAAACGACAAATACCCACCATTTGCTTCAACGTGGATGGAACTGGAGGGTATTATGCTGAGTGAAGTAAGTCAGTCGGAGAAGGACAAACATCGTATGTTCTCTTTCATTTGGGGAATATAATTATTAGTGAAAGGGAATATAAGGGAAGGGAGAAGAAATGTGTGGGAAATATCAGAAAGGGAGACAGAACGTAAAGACTGCTAACTCTGGGAAACGAACTAGGGGTGGTGGAAGGGGAGGAGGGTGGGGGGTGGGGGTGAATGGGTGACGGGCACTGAGGGGGGCACTTGACGGGATGAGCACTGGGTGTTATTCTGTATGTTGGTAGACTGAACACCAATAAAAAATAAATTTATTTTAAAAAAAGATCTATGATCTATCTCATTAATTTTTAGTCTTGTGTGAATTAGGGATCAAAGTTCTTTTTTTCATTTTTTCGTATTGATAACCAGTTGTTGTAGCACCACTGTTGAATAGACTTTCCTTTCTCCATTAAACTGCCTTAATACGTTTGTCAAAAATCATTTGACTTTATATGTGCTGATATATTTTTGGACTTTGTTCCATTGATTTGTCTGTTCTGTTGATATATTTGTCTTGATTACTGTCCCTTCGCAAGTTTTTGAAATCAGGAGGTCTTCAAGGTTCATCCATGTTACAGCATGTGTCAGTCTTCCTTTTAAGACTGATATTCCAGGCAGCCCAGGTGGCTCTGGGGTTGAGCACCTGCCTTTGGCCCAGGGCGTGACCCTGGAGACCCGGGATCGAGTCCCACATAGGGCTCCCTGCATGGAGCCTGCTTCTCCCTCTGCCTGTGTCTCTGCCTCTCTCTCTCTCTCTCTCTCTCTCTCTCTCTGTCTAATGAATAAATAAATAAAATCTTTAAAAAAAGAAAAAAAAAATACTGATACTCCATTGTGTATATACTGCATTTATCCATTCATATTTCAATGAACACATGAGTGACTTCCACTTTTTGCCTATTGTGGATAATTCTGCGAGGAATATGGGTGTACAGATATCTCTTCAAGACTTTGGTTTCAGTTCTTTTGGGCATGTACCTAGAAGTGGAATTGCTGGATCATGACAGTAATGCCATTTTTAATTTTGTGAGAAACCACCATACTGTTTTGCATAGTTGCATTTTATATTTCCACCAGCAGTGCACAGGGTTTCAATTTTTCCGTATCCTCACCAACATTTGTTATTTCTGGTTCTCTGATAATAGCCATCCTAGTGGGTATGAAATGGTATCTCATTATGGTTTATGCCTGTGTCTCTGCCTCTCTCCCCGTGTGTCTCTCATAAATAAATAAAAATCAGTATACACCACATTTTCTTTATCCATTTACCTTTGATGGACATCTGAGTTGCTCCCAGCCCTTGGCTATGATAAAGAATGCTTCTATGAGGATGGAGGTCTCTTGGCGACCCTGCTTTCAATTCTTTTGACTACACGTACCCCAGAAATAGGATTGCTGGATTATATGGTAGTTGTAGTTTTAATTTTTTTGAGGAACTCTCATACTGTTTACATAGTGGTTGCACCATGTTACATTCCTATCAGCAATGCACAAGTGTCCTGATTTCTCCATATCCTTGCCAACATTTTATTTTTTAACAGTGGTCATCCTAATGGGTGTGAGGTGACCCTCATCGTGGTTGTGATTTGCCTTTTTTGATGGTTAGTGATGTGGAGCATCATTTCATAGGTTCATTGGCCATTTATACATCTTCTTTCAAGGAATGTCTGTACAGGCTCTTCGTCCTTTCTTCCATTGGGCTACTTGTTGCCTTGTGACGAAGTTCGTAGGAGTTTTTTGTATGTTAACTTATTGTCAAATACATGGTTTGCACATATTTTTCCCATTCTATTCGTTGTCTCTTCACTCTCTAGATTGTATCCTTTGGTGCATTTGAAGTTTTATAGACCCCATTTGTCTATGTTTACTTGTTTGCTGGTGCTTTGGTATCGTAGTCAGGAAATCACTGCCAGGTCCGTGGATCCTGGGTGGCTCAGTCAGTAAGCATATGACTCAATGTCAGCTCAGGTCTTGATCTCAGGGTTGTGAGTTCAGGCCCCATATTAGGCTCCACCCTGGGTATGGAGCCTGTTTACAAAAAGAAAGAAATCATTGGCAGATCTAATATTGTGAATCTTTTCCTTATGTTTCCTTTCAAGCATTTTATCTATAAAATAGATATCTATTATTGGGGTTTTTTTTAAACATTACTCTTACATATGTTTTCTCATTTTCAGTGTATGATTCTTTCACTTCTTTCATTAGTCTTGTTCCTGAATATCTTACCTTTTTCAGTGTTGTGGTAAATGGAGTTGTGTTCTTGAGTTCCACTTCAAATTGTTCATTGTTAACATCTAGAGATGCAACTGCTTCTTGGTGTGTTGGTTTTCATTTCTGCAACCTTGTTGAATTTGTTTACTGCTTCTAATTTTTTTAATCCTTACGATTTCTACGTATAAGATTATGGTATATGCAAATATGATTCTTCTTCTTCCTTTCCAGTTTGGATGCGTTTTGTTTCTTTTACTTGCCTAATTGCTCTGGCTAAGTTTTCTAGTACTATATTTGATGGAAAGGCCAGAGTAAAGAACTTTATTTTGATCCTATTTTTAGAGGAAAAGTTTGAGTCTTTTGCTATTTTGTACATTAGTTGGAATTTTTTTTTCATATTTGGTCTTTATGATGTTTAGTTGGTTTACTTTTACTCCTAGTTTAGTAAGAGTTCTTTTCATGAAAGAGTATTAAGTCTCGTGAAGTGAAAAAAATAAACAACATACAAAGTCAGATGCTTTTACCATCTGAACCACCTAGGTGCCCCCCTTTGCACATTCTTTTTTTGTTTCTTAAATTACACTTAGGAATGAAATCATATGGTATTTGTGTTTCTCTGACTCACTTATTTCACTTAGCATTACTCTTTAGCTCCATGTACGTCATTCCAAATGACGAGATTTCATTCTTTTGTATAACTGAATAATACTCCATCGCATATGTACCACGTCTTCTTTATCCATTCATCTATTCTTTCTACAGTTCCTTGAGAGATTTATATATATTTTTTTTTCTTTTTTTTTCTGTATGTGTTTATAGCATTAAGCTCTCCTAGAAATCTTTTGCTGCAGCCTAAATGTTTTGGTATATTGGGTTTCCTTGTTTCATTTGTTTCAAGATACTATGTATTTATGTAAGAAAGAGAACCCAGGAGTGGGTGGGGGCAGGGGGAAAGGAGAGGGAGAATCTTAAGCAGGCTCCACACTCACTGCAGAACCCAGCACAGGGCTCGATCTCAAGATACTGAGATCATGATCTGAGCCAAATCAGGAGTCGAAGGCTTAACCAACTGAGCCACCCAGATGGCCTCAAGATGCTTTTTAATTTCCCCCTTAAGTTATTCTATGAAAAAGTTTTTCTTCTTTGACCTGTTGGTTGTTAAGAGAACGTTGTTTCATAATTGGCTCTTTATACATCTGAGACTTCACTAATGTGGTGGTCACTGGCCAGGCACATGTGACAATTTACATTAAAATTAATTAAAATTATATAAAATTTTATATAATTGAGAAAATTCACTTTCTCAATCACACTCGCCATATATATCAGATATGTAATAACCACATACCATATTGGGCAGCACTAGTAGACAGTATTTCCTTTTTACGGTACGATCCATTGGTAGTCTTGATATAGATAGAATAATAGTTGTCAACCAGGTGCAATTTTGTCCCCCATGGGACGTATGGCAATATTTGGAAACATGTTTGATTTCACAGGTAGGGGATCCGTGTTTTACTGGCACCTAGTGGGTGGAGTTCCGGAAAGCTGTTAAAATCCCGTAATTCACAGGACAGCCCCCCAACAAAGGCTCATCCGGCCCACATGCCAGTAGTTTTGACGGTGAAAACCTTTGACCTATAATATGTTTCAGCAGGACGTGGAGGGCTCGTTGTTTTTTCCCTCTGATTGGCCAGTTGACTAGACCCCCTCTGCTGTGTGTATTCAATTCATCCTCTGCTTACTGCTAGTGAACTTTAGGCTAAAAATGTGTTTTGGTTTTTTTTGTTTTTTTCTTTTTTTTTTTTTACTTAAATGGTGGAGAAGGTCCTATTCCTTGCTAATTAGCATGCAATTTTTTTTAAAGTGAAATTGATAGTTAAGGTCCTTTACAATGAAAGAATACATATTTAATTTTATTTTTTTATTTTTTAAAGATTTTCTTTATTTATTCATGAGAAGGACACAGAGGGAGAGAGAGGCACAGACACAGGCAGAGGGAGAAGCAGGCTCCACGCAGAAGCCTGACGTGGGACTCGATCCTGGGTCTCCAGGATCACACCCTGGGCCGAAGGCAGTCACCAAACCACTGAGCCACCCGGGCGGCCCAGCATACAATTTTAAAAAATTGACTTTTGCTGTCTTACAGGTTCTTTGACTCTGCACATATAGACAAATCTCTGTTTCTGGCTCATCATGGCTTCCACTTCAAGGTAAGTGCCTTTGATGAAAGCCTTTATGAAGGGCCACACCCAGGACATTTTTAGCTCTTGGTTCTGCTGGCCTCACTAAGCATATGGTGTCTAGGAAAGAAAAAGGAGGAAGAGAGAGCACAAAAGGGAGACTGAGGAAAGATGAGGCAAGCAGGGTAGTGCATGTGGTATAGGTGAGGCTTTGTAGCTCCAGGGTCTGCACTGTGTCTGAAAATGTGATTTATTTCTCTCATCTTATTTTTTTTTTTAAGATTTATATTATATATAAATCAGAGAGAGGGAGAGAGAGCACAAGTGGGAATTAGAGAGAGAGGGAGAACACGCTCCAGATTGAGCACGGAGCCCGATGTGGGACTCGACCTCATGACCCCGAGATCAGGATCCAAGCTGAAACCAACAGTTGGTCACATAACTGACTGTGCCATCCAGGCGCCCCCTCCTCATCTTTTAATGCACAAGGTGCTTGCTACTGGACTACCATGCTCCCTGCAAGCTTTACCATTCCATGAGTCTTCTTTCCTTATTTTTTCAAGTTTTTAGTTAACATATACTGTAATATTGGTTCAAGACTAGTGTTTAGTGATTCATCACTTACCTATAACACCCAGTGCTCATCACAACAAGTGCCCTCCTCACTGCCAATCACCACGCCAATCCCATGCCCTCCTTCCCTCCAGCAAGCCTGTTGTTCTCTGTACTAAAGAATCTCTTATAGTATACCTCCCACTCTTTTCCTTCCTTCCCCTATATCCGTTTGTTGTTGTTGTTGTTGTTGTTGTTGTTTTAATTCCACATATGAGTGAAATCATCTGGTATTTTCTCTGAATGACTGACTTTGCTTAACATATAGAATACACTCTAGGTCCTTTCTTTGGTGTTAGTAGTGATCTCTCCTTTCTCATCATGATTTTATTAGTTTGAGTGTTTTCTGTCTTCTTTTAAATAAGGCTGGCTAATGGTTTATCTACCTTCTTAATTGTTTCAAAGAACCAACTCCTGGTTTTGTTGATCTTTTCCACAGTTCTTCTGGTCTCTATTTCATTGAGTTCTGCTCGAGTCTTTTTTAACCCTCTTCTTCTGCTGGGTGTTGGATCTATTTGCTGTCTTTCACCAGCTCCCTTAGGTGGAAGGTTAGCTTTTCTATTTGAGTTTTTTCCAGTTTTTGGATGGATGCTTGTATTGCGATGTATTTCCCCCTCAGGACTGCTTTTGCTGTATCCCAAAGATTTTGAATGGTGGTGTCTTCATTCTCATTAGTTTCCATGAATCTTTTTAATTCTTCTCTAATTTCGTGGTTGACCCTTTCACCTTGTAGCAGGATGGTCCTTAACCTCCACGTATTTGAAATCCTTCCAAACTTCTTCTTGTGATTTAGTTCTAGTTTCAAAGCATTATGGTCTGAAAATACACAGGGTCGATCCCAATCTTTTGGTATCAATTAAGACCTGATGTGTGACCCAGTTTGTGGTCTCTTCTGGAGAAAGCCCCACGTGCACTTGAGAAGAATGTGTATTCAGTTGCGTTTGCATGTAAAGTTCTATAAATATCTGTGAAATCCATCTGGTCCAGTGTATCATTTAAAGCTCCTGTTTCTTTGGAGATGTTGTGCTTAAAAGACCTGTGGATTGCAGAAAGCGCTCCATTGAAGTCACCAAGTATAAGTGTATTATTATCTAAGTATGTCTTAACTTTGGTTATTAATCGATTGATATACTTGGCGGCTCACGCATCCGGGCCATAAATATTCGTGATTGTTAGGTCCTCTTGTTGGATAGATCCTTTAAGTATGATATAGTGTCCCTCTTCACCTCTCACTACAGTCTTTGGGACAAACTTTAATTTATCTGATATAAGGATGGCTACCCCTGCATTTATTGAGGACTATTTGAATGGTACACAGTTCTCCAACCTTTTATTTTCAGGCTGTAGGTGTCCTGATGTCTAAAATGAGTCTCTTGGAGACAGCAAATGGATGGGTCTTGCCTTTTTTTATCCAGTCTGAAACCCTGCGTCCTTTTGATGGGGTCATTAAGCCCATTCACGTTCAGAGTTACTATTGACAGATATGGATTTAGTGTCATCATGATACCTATTCAGTCCCTGTTTTTGTGGATTGTTTCCTTGGACTTCCCCTTTCTTTTACAGGGTCCCCCCTTAATATTTCTGGCAGAGCCGGCTTGGTGGTCACATATCCTGTCAGTTTCTGCCTCTCTTGGAAGCTCTTTATCTCTCCTTCTATTCTGAATGAGAGCCTTGCTGGATAAAGTATTCTTGGCTGCAGGTTCCTCTCATTTAGGACCCTGACTGTATCCTGCCGGCCCTTTCTCACCTCCCAGGTCTCTGTGGAGAGGTCTGCTGTTGTCCTAAAGCTTCTCCCCATAAAAGTTAGTGATTTCTTGTCTCTTGCTGCATTAAGGATCTTCTCTTTATCTTTGGAATTTGCAAGTTCCAGTATTAAATGTTAAATGTTGAGCGGTTTTTATGGATTTAAGGGGGGTGGGGGTGATCTCTCTAGCTCCTGGATCTAAATGCCTGTTTCCCTTCCCAAGTTAGGAAAGTTTTCAGCTATGATTTGTTCAAATACATAATCTGGACCTCTGTCCCTTTTGGCGCCCTCGGGAACCCCAATTAAACGTAGATTTTTTCCTTCTGAGGCTGTCATTTATTTCCCTTAACCTATCCTCATGGTCTCTTAATTGTCTTTCTTTTCTTCCCTCAGTTTCCGCCCTTGCCATCAACTTGTCTTCTGTGTCACTCACTCGTTCTTCTCCCTCGTTAACCCTGGTCGTTAGGACCTCCAGTTTGGATTGCATCTCATTTAACTGATTTTTAATTTCGGCCTGATTAGATCTAAATCCTACAGTCATGAAGTCTCTTGAGTCCTTTATGCTTTTTTCTAGAGCCACCAGTAGCTTTATAACTGTGCTTCTGAATTGGCTTTCTGACATTGAATTGTAATCCAAATGTTGTAACTCTGTGGGAGAGAGGACTGTTTCTGATTTCTTTCTTTGGAGGTGAGTTTTTCCTTCTAGCCATTTTACTCAGTGCGGAGTGGCCAAAAACAAGTTGTACTGGAATAACGAGAAAGAGAGAGAGAGAGAAAAAAAGAAAAGAAGAAATAAAAAAGAATTAAAAAGGGGGTGGGGGTGGGGAAACAACAGAAACAAACAGAAAAGAAAAAAACAAGGGGGAGTATCCTCTGATCCTATATACTGTAAATCCCTCGGCTTCCCCTGGAACTTTCCAGTGCTGCTTGGTCAATACCTTGCTTTTCCCCTGACCTTCTAGCTGGTCTTCTGAGGGAGGGGCCTGCTGTGCTGATTGTCGGGTGTGTGCACCTGGGGAGCTGCCCAGGCCCCTGCCAGGTGTATGGCTCAGTGGGAGTTGTTTATCTGTGAGGCCCCTGCTCAGTCCCAGGTACAGGGTGACACCAGGAGGGACAACAACAGTGGGGGCGGCCAGCTGTGCAGCTCTGGAGTCAGCTCCCGCAGTGACTACTGCAGCTCCCAGTGTGCAGGGGCCTGGATGCTCCAGGGGCGGGCCCGCCGATCTGTACAGCTCGGGCCGCCCGGGGGCAGGAGCCACCTGGCTGTCCTGTGTCCTCCCGGCCTCTGCCTGACCTGGGGGAGCACCCGATCCTGGGCTGTGTCCCCCGGCGCCCTGGGCTCTGGGACCTGTGACACTGTGAATGGACCTAAAGTGTAGGTCCACGATGTATAATTTAAAAGCATCAGAGTGAATTTTGTTTGAAGTTAACTTATACTTTATTACAATAAAACTCATAAGCCATTTTACAGGTTAAAGAAAAACTCAAAATATAGAAACAGTGAAATGACACGGGAAGGGCAAGCCTCCGTTGGGCTGCAGGCATGACGAGCCCCGCGGTGGGAGCTGGGGCGGGCTCCCGAGGTGGTCAGGGGGCTGCGCAGAGGTTGAAGCCAGTTGTCCCGGAGGCAATTGGCGGCTCTGGCACTCTGGGGACCCCGATTGCAGGTGCCAGGGCCTGCTCCTCCTCCGGGGTGGCCGCAGGTGCACGTGGCTCGTCCAGGGCGCAGCCGTGATCTAGAGCAGTGACCACTATCTGCAGGGGCTTCGCCTCCCCAGCTGGCACCTCAGCTGGGGCCAAGCCCTCAGCCCCAGCAGCCAGGGCGGCCTCGAGCACTTCAGGCCCATCCGAGGCAGCAGGCCCCACAGTTGGGGCTGGGGCGGGCTCCGGAAGTGCTTCAGGGTCTTTTGCTCGGGCCGAAGCTGTAGCTCCAAGAAGACAAAGTATCACCACCAGGACGGACTTTCCACGTCCCTCCCAAATCAAGGACACTCTTCCAACCGCTCAAAGAGCCCTGGGAGGTGTCCCCAGCCTGCAGCTCGTGGGGATGGGGTGTGAGCCGAACCCCTGCTCCCGGCCCAGCTGCACGGACGCTGGATCCGTGGGGCCCACCCTGTCCCCAGCTCGGCCACCCCCAGGCCTCCTCACCCCCAGCCTCTGGCTCCGCTGCATGGAGGCGTCTGAGTTGTTGCAGGTAACGCCGGGCACGGAGCTCCACGTCTGTGCCTGGCATGCGCTGCCTTATGAATTCCAGAATCTTCTTCAGGGAGGCAGATTGGGGGAGCCGACAAAAGTCCTCCTGATAATAGTCCATCCATATCTCCAGGATGCAGCAGATGGCCCTGGGGAGGGACAGGTGGGCACAGGGGTCAGAAGACAGGGCTCCCTCACACCGAGGTGTCCCGGGGAAGCCCTGCAGGACCCGGGGCCTCGGCCTCCCGTGCGGGGCTGTCAGAGGCCAGTCCTGCTCCTCGTCCACCTGCCACCTGGCGGTCCTGCCTGCCACAGGCCTGCTCCCCGAGGAGGGGCTGGCACGAAGCCTCTGTGCGGGGGAGCCCACGCCCAGCGGTGTGACCATCACGGTCTTTGCTGGGAAGCGGGGCTCCCTCCTCAGCCTGGCTCCCTGCCCACTTGCCCCTTGAATCCACCGGCAGGCGTCCGGGGACGGGGGGCGTCTGGCCCGTCATCGCCCTCACTGCACACACTGTCGCTCTGGGAAGGTCCAAGCCAGGAGGGCTCGGGCTCTGTGTCCTGCCAGGCCTTGCCAGGAGCCACCCGGGACCTCCACTTTCCCTCCCTGTGGCTCTGCGCTGCCTCCCTCATGAGGGGCCCCGGGGGGTGTCCTTCCACTGACTCTAATCTGCCGTCTCCCACGGGGCCAGGGCCACCGGGTCTGTGAGCCCTCAATGGCCCTCGTGGCAACCTGCTGTGCACTGGGTCCAGGTGCCACCAGATTGGGGAGTGCGATGCTCCCCACCCCCTCTGCTCTGGGTCCCAGGTGTGGGGCAGACAGAGGGCTGGGAGGGGCGGGCATGGAGAAAGTCTCCCTTAGGGGTCCCAGTGCTCTCCCACCAAGCCCACACCCTATTCACGGCTCTCCTTTCCTCCTTTCCTGAAGGGCCCTTAGACCTTTACCCCGTCACGGGAATTGCAGATGTGTGGGGTGAGGGTCCAGCACCCCCGGCCCACAGCCCCCTCGCTGCCCTCCTGGAGAGGGAAGGCCCTCGGGCAGGGGCCGGAGTCACTCACAGTTTCCAGCGCTGCAGGACCGCGTCGTCGCCACCACACGCAGCTGCGATGCACCCATATCTAGGGGAGGGCGGGGGCATCCCACGAATCATCCTGTGGCCGCGACCTCTCACCGTGGGGGCTGTCACCTCTGACCCCCGACTAGGCCGGAGCCCCGGGGGCCGTCAGCTCTGTGCGGGGGGCCACGGGCAGCCCCCGGAGAAGCGCCCGCACCTGCCGGGGCCTCCTGAATGCTGGAGCATGAAAGGCTCCGGCCAGGCCCACGGCCGATATCTGAGTGGGCCTGGGCGCCCGGGGACCCCGGGGTCCCCCTGTGTGGTTGCCCCAGGACACAGCCCCCCGATGGACTCTCCAACCTCCCTTTCAATGGGAAAAGAGGCCAGCTCAGGACCCCGGTGACGGTGGGGAGGAGGCACAGGCCCCGTCACGGGGGAGGAGGACGGCTGCGGAGCACAGGCACAGCCCCTCTGGCCGACCCGCCACAGGCCAGGCCCCGGGGCTGCCCTCCGGGACCCCACTGTGCCCTGGGTGACTCTGCTCCAGGCGGGGGAGCGGCCCGAGGCCGGGCAGCTCAGAACCATTCCCAGCCTCCCCACCAGCAGGTGGCCCACCCCTGGGCTGCGGAGGCGCAGGTGCTCACTTCGTAAACAGCAGATCCAGCACCTCGTCGGTGGTGGCAAATCCATGACAGTTGTCTAAAAAGATGAAAACGGAGATGACATCCCTGCGCAGCAAGGCGGGCAGCAGTTGTTGGAATTCCTGCTCCAGCAGCTCCGTCCGGCTGGGCTTCGTCGGGCAGATGGGAGGCGCCTTCCCGGCCGAGGCCCTTGCACCCTGAGTTGGGACAGAGGGGACGTGCATGGAGCCGCCGGGAGGCCTGGGGTGGGAGCGCAGCCCGCAGCCCGAGCTCTCGGGGGCCGTGGGGGGCAGGAGTGCCCACGGCAGGAACCCGGGCCTTGATGCCTTTGGCTCAGTCACTTAGCCTCTGACTCTGGGCTGTGGCTCGGGTCGTGGCCTCAGCACCCTGGGATCCCGCCCTGGCAGGCCCTGCGCTTGGGGCCCAGTCTGCTTCAGGAGCCTGGGTCTCCCTCTCCCCTCCCTGCTCTCTGCCTGTCTCTTACACAAACAAGACAAACTATCCGATAAAGAAACAATCTTAGAGGATAAATGTTCAAAAAAGTTTGGATCAGTACAAGGACCTCAAGAGACACAGAGAGACAGAGACCGAGAGAGACAGACACACAGACAGAGGGAGAAGCAGCCCTGGTGCAGAGAGCCCGAGGCGGGACTCGATCCCGGGCCTGCGGGGTCAGGGCCTGGGCGGAAGGCAGGCGCTAAACCCCTGGGCGACCAGGCCGCCCCTGAAGGCTCTGCTCTGATATTCCTACACCTCTGTGCACAGGGACTCTGCATCTGGCCCAGGCAGGGGCAGGGCCCTGGGGCAAGTGTGGGGAGCAGGGGAATGCAGACTCATGTGGGAGCAGGAGTGTAGGGGGGAGCCCAGGGGAGTAGCAGGCTGGCTTCTGGGACCCGGGGCCCTTCGTGCCGCATCGGGGACCCGGGTGTCGGGGGTGCCCCGGCCCCTGCACTCATTTGAGCCCGCGCTGGCCTCTGTTAGCTGCGCAGGGCACTTCCCAGTTCCTCGAGGCGGTGGGGCAGAGCACCCCTTCCTCCCGCTCGCGCCCCCTGTCCCGGGTGGAGCTCTGTGGAGACAGTGCCCGGCAGCCAGGCAGGAGGCCTCAGCGCCCGGTCCGGCCGCCTCGGCTGGGCCGCACCCCCAGCGGCCCCCATCCAGACACACCACAGCGCAGGCGGCACCCCCCTCCCCCAAGGAGAGCAAAGGGATCGGCTGCAGGGCCTCGGGGGGACTCTTACTCGGAGGGTAAGAGGACCTCAGGAGCCCTGTTTGCACCCTGCCCACCTTGACCTCAGGGTGACCCTGAAAGGATCACCGGGGAACCTGCCGCCCTGCAATGTCCCCCAGCCTGGATGCACCTGCCCACACATCCCTGTTTCCCGGAAGCTGAAGAGGAGGGGATGGGGCCACCCAGGATGGCTGGCACAGGGGGCCTGGCCTGGCCTGCTCTGGGTTACCTGACGGCGCCTCCTGATAAACGCCCTGAGGCGTTGGTTTTTATGCTGGAGCCAAAGCCTACAGCATTGGAACAAGCGGCACCCCTGGGGTTCCTGGGAGCCAGAGCCCCCAGAGGTGGGCCGGCAGCAGGAGAACATCTTCCAGGAGCGGATGTCTCCAGCCAAGTGAGCCTGAGGTGGGGCTGCACTAGATGCGGTTGCCTGGTCACGGGGGTTCCAAGTTCTGTTGGGCTCTGTGTCACGGGAGTGACCTCACTTCCTGGGACCCCCTCCCTGACCCACTCCTGGAGGAAGCTGCAGGGGCGGCGCTCGGGGCTGCCGACGGCTCCCCCGTCCCTGCAGGCGATGGCCTGTGCACACAGTGACACACCCGCACCCCTGTCCACAGGCCCCAGGGAAGGACTGTGTGCAGCCAGGGCCCCAGCCTGGACACACGCCTGCGTTCAGACACAACTTTCCATTCTTCCCCGGTTTTGACCCCAGAGAAGCCGTTGTGCCCGTCGGGGATGGTCTGCATCTTGCCCGTGGGACAGGGATTATCCTAGCGGGTGCTTCCTCCAGACGTCCCCAGGCCACTGTGGCATCATATCTATGACATTGGAGGCGGGTGTCACATGCGGGAAATACCTCCAACCACATGTTCTTCCTTGGTGTGTACATGCGCCCAGGCCCACGAGGTCCATGTGCACACACGTGGGCACCAGTTCTCTCATACTGGAGGCCCAGAAGATGACAGTCCCACCGGGGGAGGCATGGGCAATAGCTCCCCACGATCCTAGGCTCCTGAATCCAAGGCAAACCCTACAGAAGGTGTCAGAGTCTCGGCCTAGAAGGTGTGAGGCCGTCCTTATCCTGAACCCCTGCCTGTCGTGTGTTATGGGCCCTTCCCTCCTTCCCACTGGGTGAGCTGTGGACAGCGGTGCACCCAGTGGGTCGCCCTGACCTGGGCTCTAGGGAACCTGCTGTCAGCCACAGAACTGAAAGTAGACAGGAGGCACTGACTCTCCGGCTTGACCCCCAACTGAACTGAAAGCACGTTGTGTGTCCACGTACACTGACAGAGAAACAGAGACACGGATATAAATGTAGACACAGATGCAGAACTAGGAAGTTAGCAGAGGAGAAGCAACATCACTGAAGATCATTAAATAAAAAAAGAAAGACAGCTGAGTCTCGAATGGAGAAAAATGGAGTAATTAAAATAGAATCATGAAAAAATAATTCATCAAACCGAAAAGCAGAGAGAGGGATAAAGAAGAAGGAGCACTTTGGTGACACAAAGAAACGGCAAGCCTCGAATGTAAGGGTGATCGTGCCTCACGGACTCCATGGAACCTAAGTTGGGCAACAAGCAGCACCTTCCAGCAAAGGCCTAAGCGAATTATTTTCTGTTGTTGTTTTTTATTTAAAGATTTTTATCTCTTTATTCATGAGAGTGACAGAGAGTGAGAGAGGCAGAGACATAGGCCGAGGGAGAAGCAGGCTCCATGCAGGAAGCCTGATGGGGGACTCGATCCCGGATCCCAGGATCAGGCCCTGGGCCGAAGGTGGATGCTCAGCTCAGCCCCTGAGTCACCTGGGGGTCTAGACTAAGCTAATGAAAATGTACAAGGGATTGTGTCATACTGTGTTTGTAAGGGGGTAAAATTTCTCTTTACTAAGAAAGCGAGGGCAGCCCGGGTGGCTCAGCGGTTTAGCACCGCCTTCGGTCCAGGGCCTGATCCTGGGGACCCGAGATCAAGTCCCCCCTCGGGCTCCCTGCATGGAGCCTGCTTCTCCCTCTGCCTGTGTCTCTGCCTCTCTCTCTCTCTCTCACTGTGTGCCTATCATAAATAAAAAATAAAAAAAAATTAAAAAAAAAAAAGAGTCATGGCTCGAGTAAAAGGGTTTTGGTATCACACCACTGATCACACTGTTTTGTGCCAGTCTTAGCATATCAATATGCTAATATCAATATACCACTCTTGTGTTTGGACCCGCTATTGTGCTTCTTATTATGATTTCAAGATGCCCTTCAAGAACAATGGGAAACTTTGAAAAAATAGAGATTTATTATTTATAAGACCTGGAAATCACACAGCACACCTGGAACCACATAGCGAGGTCACACAGGGCAGGGGGAAGGAGGATGGCGAGCATACAAGTATGCACAGGCAGGTTTTCTGCTTTTATCAGAGCCAAGTGTGGGGGGCTAGGGTTTTATAGGCTCACTCTTTATTAGAAAATTTAAAATATAAGAGTGTGGAATTTAAAGCTCAGGAAGAGAAAAGGCAAGTGGCCCAAATGGTCACTTATTGAAATCAACCAAGTTCACAAAGGAGCCTAGGGGGCAGTGGGGCTGGCTCTTTGTCTAGTCTTGTGGTTGGCAATGTGTTTATTTGAAATAACTATCTTTTGTCAGTTACTCGTATTACCAAAAAAAAAAAAAAAAAAAAAAAAAGCCAAAGCTCATGGCTTATATCGCATTGCCAAGTGCTGCAGAGTAACCATCCTGGAGTACCACTCTGTTCATCTGACCCCCCTGCAAAGTACCCTCACAATTGCTTCCTGATTATGCAAATTTTTCAGGTACAAAATGACCCAACTTTGCCTTCTCAATCCTGGATCCCACCACTGTAATCTACATGCCCTGTCTCCAACCAACTGGGCTATTCACTTCTCTTTTCACAACGCAGCACTCACCTAGCTCCTTGCCTTTGTCCATACTGGTGCCAACATGTTATCATCAAGCACATGGTGTTTTTGCAGAGATGGTTGGTAAATAAATAAGGAATGGGCCTCCAGTGGCCTCCATGATAATATATTATTCCTCACCCCTCTGATTTTCCTCCTCCTGTTTTTCTACCACAACCCCTCCTATCTAGTCACACTCCTAAATGTTCCACTCTCTTCATTAACCCACAGCTGAACTTCAGGCTTTACAATCCTAACATGTTAACAGACATTTATGCGGGGTCTACTCTGAAGCAGGTACTGCACAAGGTATATAGGTGAAACAAAGACGAATAAGCTACTTATGTTCCTGCCCTGAAAAAGCACACAATTAACTACAGAATGAGAAATGCAGGATGCTTGGGGAGTGCAGGAGGGAATTTAAAGACAGTTTTTTGGAGTTTTAACCTGAAAAATAAAACTATCAGTTATTTTACTAGCAAAAAAATGGTTTTTTTCAGGAATAACAGAATTCCAATTCTGGACATGCAACAAACAAAGAGGAACATTATTTTGTGCAGAAGAAGAATGAAGCTGGGAGGGTTTTTTCCGAACAAAAGTCCATCGGGGGGAAAAATAGCAGAAGTCCAGGTCATGATGGTTTCCAAAGGGCTGAGTTGCAGGGGTAGTGGAGATGTTGTCAGAGATACGAAATACATCTTTCCCTTGCAGGAGACTGTGATTGATGATTCTTTCCTGCTGCTGATTCTTCTGTTGGGCTCTTCATTGATAATTCTTTCTGTAATTAACCATAATTGATGTTGAGTGGTAAGGCTTCACCTCCTAACTTTCTCTTTTCTCCTCCTTTCCCTATTTTAGTGAGGTTCCACTAATTAATATTGTCTTAAACATTGGAAACCCTGGGGCCAAGTGAAGAGCATGGGAAAGAAGAAAGGGCAGGATTCCAGGGAGCAGAAGCAAACAGAGAGCATTCAGACATTTCCAACCATTTGGTGGGACTACGGTAGCAAAGGTTAGGTGGTGGGAAAAGAGGCCAGACTGTCAATAGTTTACTAAGCGATGCCGGGAGTTTCTCTCCTGAAAGTAATAGGTTGCCTTTAATAGATTTTTAGATTGGGGAATAATCAGCGAGTTCTCTAGAATGATCATTCAGGCAGCATTATCAGAGGTGGTTTGGAAGTGGGAGAAAAGGCAATCAGGGAAGTGAACTATCAAACTGTTGTAAGAGAGGCACCTGGGTGGCTGAGTTGGTGAAGGGTCAGCCTTCGGCTCAGGTCATGATCACAGAGTCCCAGAAGAGAGTCCCTGGTGGAGCCCCGGGATGGAGCCCCAGGAGGGAGCCCTACACGGAGCTCCGCCCCTCCCCCTGCTGTCGTTCTCTCTCTCTCCCTCCCTCTCAAATAAAAATAAAATGTTTTTTGAAACATTTTCTTTCTTTTTTTTTTTTTTTAAGAAACTGTCGGAAGATCCCGGAGCAGGCCGGAGACACGGTCGCGGGGGCTGGAGCGCCCCCCGAGGCCCCTGCTAGGCGGACAGACCTCTCGGGTCGTGAGTGTGCGCCTCGGCCTCCGCCGCACCTGCACCCGATTCCGACCGCGCTCGTGCCGTCTGCCCCCAAACTTATGCACTTAATTATCTTTTCCTGGACTCCCCAGTCGTTTCCTGCCCACCACTCCAGTCTCCCTAGATAACACAATAGGAATTGATGGGGTTGGAAGGGCTCGCAAGCCCTCGGAGGCCCAGCTCACGCCCAGGAAAGCGGGGAGGCGCTCCGGGAGCCCCATCACGGGGCTCATCACCCGGTCGCCTTCCCGGGACACGGAGCAGGACACCTCTAGCGCGCCCCCACAGCTGTCAGGCCCTCGGCGGCCGCCAGGGGGCGCGTCCGTTCCCCTCCCCATCCCCCCCCCCCCCCCGTTTTTTCTCTTTTGCGGAAACGCGAACCCGCGCTTCTCCAAAGCAAATGAACCCTGAGGTAATTCGGCCCTCTGCCGTCGCCGTAGCCCCAGACTGTAAACAGGAAGTAGGCGCCAAGAGGCGGGTGAAAAATAACGCCCGGGGCTCGGAGGCGCCGTCGCCTGCGCGCTCAGGGGGTCCCTGCGGTTCTGCGCGGGGAGGGCTTCCCTCGCCAGTCCCTCCTCCAGTGGAGGTCTTTTGCCGCTAGCCAGCTCTCCCCTCGGCGGACAGGGCGTCCCCCCAACCATGGCCGAATACTCGTACGTGAAGTCCACCAAACTCGTGCTCAAGGGAACCAAGGCCAAGAGGTAAGGCCAGAGCTGGCGCGGGAGACTCTGGGTCTCTTCCGACGGCGCCCCCGCCCCCCCCGCCCCCCCCGTGGGGAGGAGAGTCGAGTCTCGCGGAACTCGGGGTGTGAGGGAGCCGGGAACTCCGGCGCCCCGCCCTCGGGCCTGCTTCGGGCCGCGGGCTCTGTGGCTGCCGGGCAGCTCCGGGCGCTCGTGCGGGGCCGGCCTGACGGAGGAGACCTGAGGGCGCCACCGCGAGCCGCAGCTGCAGGCCCGGCCCCGGGTCAGGAGCCCCCCAGACCGCTGCTCGGCGCGTCCGCCTTAGTCTCGTGCTGCAGGTCGTGACAGCGACGTCTCCTGTTAGGGCTCGTTACTTCACGCCCGCCCCCCCGCCCAGTACTCCTTAAACGTCTCCCCTCAAAAAAAATCCTTCATTCCCCCCCCCACAAAAAAAACCCTTAATTAATCATCCCTCCCTCCCCCCGCCCCAAAAGAGCAAATCCTTAATTTTTTTAATACGATATGCAGATGTGCGTTTTGACAGGTATAGAATAAGCTCAAGTCCGCGTTCTCCGCAGTTACTAGTTTAGCAGTTTGTGGCAGGTCCGTTAATATCCTGGAGCTTCTATTTACTCATTCATTAGGGAAGATTAGCGGTAGGAGAACTGATGCTAGGGGGCAGCCCGGCGGCTCCGCGGCTTGGCGCCGCCTTGGGCCCGGAGCGTGACCCTGGTGACCCTGGAGTCCCGGGATCGGCCCCACGTCAGGCTCCCTGCACGGAGCCTGCTTCTCCCTCTGTCTGTGTCTCTGCCTCTCTCTCTGTCTTTCATTAATAAATAAATAAAATCTTAAAAAAAAAAAAAAAGAATTGCTACGAGGATTAGATGAGTTAACGCGTACAGTAAGCGGAACCAAATGCAAGGAGAAGGTCGTAGTGGTGATTTACGGTCGTTGGACTTTTTAGGAAAAAGTATCTGCCCGCCCAGATCTCCACCTCTCTTCTCTCTGGTAGATTTGCTCACGGTTGATCATTCATTACAGATGTTAATCTGAAGCTTGTCCTGCCTGGCTTTACAGGAGAGAGGGGAGAGTTAGCTTCTGAAAGCTTACGTTTCCATGAAAATACAAATAAGCGCATCTCATGCTCATCACAACTATCAATCTTCATTAACGCACGTAGATAGCACTTTCTGCCTGCCTAGAACAACTCTAAGCACTTTGAATACGACTTATTTGGAAACCCCCCCCGGGTGTTGTGTTTTTTTTTTTTTCTTTTTTTTATTACTGAGATATGATACATATAAAATTCACCCTATAAAGCACAGTTCTGTGGGTTTTAGTGTTTAGTCCACAAAGTTCCCCACTGTCATGTTGTCCAACATTTTCATGGTCTGGGAAGGAAACCCCATAATCCTTAGTAGTCCCTCTCCAGTCCACTCTTCCCTCATGCCCGCAACCACTAATATACTTTCTCTCTGTTATCAGTTTGCCTGTTCTGAATATTTCCTATAAATGGAGTCATGCAATATGCGGTCTCTTGTATCTGGCTTCATCCATGTCTAGCATGTATCAGTATCCTTATTTTTATGGCTGAATAATATTCCATTGTATGGATATAACACATTTTGTTTATCCTTTCACCCGTTGAAGGACATCTGGGGTATTTCCACTTTTTGGCTATTAGGAATCATGCTGTTACGAATTTCTTAGAAAATTTTTGTGTGGATGTGTGTTCTCATTTCTCTTGGGTATATACCTAGCAGTACATAGGTTAGGTCATATGATAACTCTGTTTAACTTTTTGAAGAACCCCAAACTATTTCCTTTTTTTTTTTTTTTTTTAAAGTTTTTTTTTAATTTTATTTATTTATGATAGTCACACACACGCACACACACACAGAGAGAGAGAGAGAGAGAGAGAGAGAGACAGGCAGAGACATAGGCAGAGGGAGAAGCAGGCTCCATGCACCGGGAGCCCGACGTGGGATTCGATCCCGGTTCTCCAGGATCGCGCCCTGGGCCAAAGGCAGGCGCCAAACTGCTGCGCCACCCAGGGATCCCCCAAACTATTTCCTATAGCAGCTGTACCACTTTTCATTTTCACCAGCAACATAGGAAGATTCACATTCACCCTTAATCCTCGCAGTAACCTTAAGAGCATAAATTATTATCCTCATGTTATAGATGAGAAGCTGACAGTGATTAAGAAATGTTCCAAAAGTCGCAGAGCTAAGAAATAACAAGATTAAAAAGGCAGTCCTCCAGAGCCTGTTCTCTTAACTATAATACAATACATACAGGATCAGAACTGACTTCTCAGTATTAGAAGGAAGAGAACATATCGGTGTAGATAACTGTGAATCAATAATTCATAAATCTGTGTACAGCTTAAAAGAGGCTTGTAAGATTCCATCTTAGATGTTTAACATCAAATCAATATTTCTAAACTTATCTATATAAATTATCTCCTACAGTAAGAAGAAAAAGAGCAAAGAGAAGAAGAGAAAAAGAGAAGAAGATGAAGAAACTCAACTTGATATTGTTGGTAAGTTTTCCATACTTTATTCTGGGAAAAGTTAATACTGCTGAGATGCCTTTAAAAATATTTTCCTAGTGGGACGTCTCGATGGCTCAGCAGCTGAGCGTCTGCCTTTGGCTCCGGGAGTGATCCCGGGGTCCGATACAGTTCTGAGTCTTTGCTCCTAGTCTATGGTTTAACTTTTCATTTTATTAAATGGTATTTTTCTTAAAGCAAAAGTTTAAAAAATTGAAAAAAATTTTTCAATTATAATTTTTCAACTATAAGTTTTTTTTTAAGATTTTATTTATTTATTCATGACAGACACAGAGAGAGAGGCAGAAACACAGGCAGAGGGAGAAGCAGGCTTCACCCAAGTGTCCCAGAAGTTTTTAGTTTTTATAAGATTCCATTTATTACTATTTTTCTGTTACATTACCATCTTATATCTTCAGTCTAAGAAGTTGTTGCTTACCCCAAGGTCATGAAGAAATTCTTCCACATTTTCTTTATGAGGCTTCAGTTTTAGTTTCTCATTAGATCTATGATCTATCGTGGTTTATGTATACAATGGAATATTGCTCAGCCATTAGAAACGACAAATACCCACCATTTGCTTCAACGTGGATGGAACTGGAGGGTATTATGCTGAGTGAAGTAAGTCAGTCGGAGAAGGACAAACATTGTATGTTCTCTTTCATTTGGGGAATATAATTATTAGTGAAAGGGAATATAAGGGAAGGGAGAAGAAATGTGTGGGAAATATCAGAAAGGGAGACAGAACGTAAAGACTGCTAACTCTGGGAAACGAACTAGGGGTGGTGGAAGGGGAGGAGGGTGGGGGGTGGGGGTGAATGGGTGACGGGCACTGAGGGGGGCACTTGACGGGATGAGCACTGGGTGTTATTCTGTATGTTGGTAGACTGAACACCAATAAAAAATAAATTTATTTTAAAAAAAGATCTATGATCTATCTCATTAATTTTTAGTCTTGTGTGAATTAGGGATCAAAGTTCTTTTTTTCATTTTTTCGTATTGATAACCAGTTGTTGTAGCACCACTGTTGAATAGACTTTCCTTTCTCCATTAAACTGCCTTAATACGTTTGTCAAAAATCATTTGACTTTATATGTGCTGATATATTTTTGGACTTTGTTCCATTGATTTGTCTGTTCTGTTGATATATTTGTCTTGATTACTGTCCCTTCGCAAGTTTTTGAAATCAGGAGGTCTTCAAGGTTCATCCATGTTACAGCATGTGTCAGTCTTCCTTTTAAGACTGATATTCCAGGCAGCCCAGGTGGCTCTGGGGTTGAGCACCTGCCTTTGGCCCAGGGCGTGACCCTGGAGACCCGGGATCGAGTCCCACATAGGGCTCCCTGCATGGAGCCTGCTTCTCCCTCTGCCTGTGTCTCTGCCTCTCTCTCTCTCTCTCTCTCTCTCTCTCTCTGTCTAATGAATAAATAAATAAAATCTTTAAAAAAAGAAAAAAAAAATACTGATACTCCATTGTGTATATACTGCATTTATCCATTCATATTTCAATGAACACATGAGTGACTTCCACTTTTTGCCTATTGTGGATAATTCTGCGAGGAATATGGGTGTACAGATATCTCTTCAAGACTTTGGTTTCAGTTCTTTTGGGCATGTACCTAGAAGTGGAATTGCTGGATCATGACAGTAATGCCATTTTTAATTTTGTGAGAAACCACCATACTGTTTTGCATAGTTGCATTTTATATTTCCACCAGCAGTGCACAGGGTTTCAATTTTTCCGTATCCTCACCAACATTTGTTATTTCTGGTTCTCTGATAATAGCCATCCTAGTGGGTATGAAATGGTATCTCATTATGGTTTATGCCTGTGTCTCTGCCTCTCTCCCCGTGTGTCTCTCATAAATAAATAAAAATCAGTATACACCACATTTTCTTTATCCATTTACCTTTGATGGACATCTGAGTTGCTCCCAGCCCTTGGCTATGATAAAGAATGCTTCTATGAGGATGGAGGTCTCTTGGCGACCCTGCTTTCAATTCTTTTGACTACACGTACCCCAGAAATAGGATTGCTGGATTATATGGTAGTTGTAGTTTTAATTTTTTTGAGGAACTCTCATACTGTTTACATAGTGGTTGCACCATGTTACATTCCTATCAGCAATGCACAAGTGTCCTGATTTCTCCATATCCTTGCCAACATTTTATTTTTTAACAGTGGTCATCCTAATGGGTGTGAGGTGACCCTCATCGTGGTTGTGATTTGCCTTTTTTGATGGTTAGTGATGTGGAGCATCATTTCATAGGTTCATTGGCCATTTATACATCTTCTTTCAAGGAATGTCTGTACAGGCTCTTCGTCCTTTCTTCCATTGGGCTACTTGTTGCCTTGTGACGAAGTTCGTAGGAGTTTTTTGTATGTTAACTTATTGTCAAATACATGGTTTGCACATATTTTTCCCATTCTATTCGTTGTCTCTTCACTCTCTAGATTGTATCCTTTGGTGCATTTGAAGTTTTATAGACCCCATTTGTCTATGTTTACTTGTTTGCTGGTGCTTTGGTATCGTAGTCAGGAAATCACTGCCAGGTCCGTGGATCCTGGGTGGCTCAGTCAGTAAGCATATGACTCAATGTCAGCTCAGGTCTTGATCTCAGGGTTGTGAGTTCAGGCCCCATATTAGGCTCCACCCTGGGTATGGAGCCTGTTTACAAAAAGAAAGAAATCATTGGCAGATCTAATATTGTGAATCTTTTCCTTATGTTTCCTTTCAAGCATTTTATCTATAAAATAGATATCTATTATTGGGGTTTTTTTTTAAACATTACTCTTACATATGTTTTCTCATTTTCAGTGTATGATTCTTTCACTTCTTTCATTAGTCTTGTTCCTGAATATCTTACCTTTTTCAGTGTTGTGGTAAATGGAGTTGTGTTCTTGAGTTCCACTTCAAATTGTTCATTGTTAACATCTAGAGATGCAACTGCTTCTTGGTGTGTTGGTTTTCATTTCTGCAACCTTGTTGAATTTGTTTACTGCTTCTAATTTTTTTAATCCTTACGATTTCTACGTATAAGATTATGGTATATGCAAATATGATTCTTCTTCTTCCTTTCCAGTTTGGATGCGTTTTGTTTCTTTTACTTGCCTAATTGCTCTGGCTAAGTTTTCTAGTACTATATTTGATGGAAAGGCCAGAGTAAAGAACTTTATTTTGATCCTATTTTTAGAGGAAAAGTTTGAGTCTTTTGCTATTTTGTACATTAGTTGGAATTTTTTTTTCATATTTGGTCTTTATGATGTTTAGTTGGTTTACTTTTACTCCTAGTTTAGTAAGAGTTCTTTTCATGAAAGAGTATTAAGTCTCGTGAAGTGAAAAAAATAAACAACATACAAAGTCAGATGCTTTTACCATCTGAACCACCTAGGTGCCCCCCTTTGCACATTCTTTTTTTGTTTCTTAAATTACACTTAGGAATGAAATCATATGGTATTTGTGTTTCTCTGACTCACTTATTTCACTTAGCATTACTCTTTAGCTCCATGTACGTCATTCCAAATGACGAGATTTCATTCTTTTGTATAACTGAATAATACTCCATCGCATATGTACCACGTCTTCTTTATCCATTCATCTATTCTTTCTACAGTTCCTTGAGAGATTTATATATATTTTTTTTTCTTTTTTTTTCTGTATGTGTTTATAGCATTAAGCTCTCCTAGAAATCTTTTGCTGCAGCCTAAATGTTTTGGTATATTGGGTTTCCTTGTTTCATTTGTTTCAAGATACTATGTATTTATGTAAGAAAGAGAACCCAGGAGTGGGTGGGGGCAGGGGGAAAGGAGAGGGAGAATCTTAAGCAGGCTCCACACTCACTGCAGAACCCAGCACAGGGCTCGATCTCAAGATACTGAGATCATGATCTGAGCCAAATCAGGAGTCGAAGGCTTAACCAACTGAGCCACCCAGATGGCCTCAAGATGCTTTTTAATTTCCCCCTTAAGTTATTCTATGAAAAAGTTTTTCTTCTTTGACCTGTTGGTTGTTAAGAGAACGTTGTTTCATAATTGGCTCTTTATACATCTGAGACTTCACTAATGTGGTGGTCACTGGCCAGGCACATGTGACAATTTACATTAAAATTAATTAAAATTATATAAAATTTTATATAATTGAGAAAATTCACTTTCTCAATCACACTCGCCATATATATCAGATATGTAATAACCACATACCATATTGGGCAGCACTAGTAGACAGTATTTCCTTTTTACGGTACGATCCATTGGTAGTCTTGATATAGATAGAATAATAGTTGTCAACCAGGTGCAATTTTGTCCCCCATGGGACGTATGGCAATATCTGGAAACATGTTTGATTTCACAGGTAGGGGATCCGTGTTTTACTGGCACCTAGTGGGTGGAGTTCCGGAAAGCTGTTAAAATCCCGTAATTCACAGGACAGCCCCCCAACAAAGGCTCATCCGGCCCACATGCCAGTAGTTTTGACGGTGAAAACCTTTGACCTATAATATGTTTCAGCAGGACGTGGAGGGCTCGTTGTTTTTTCCCTCTGATTGGCCAGTTGACTAGACCCCCTCTGCTGTGTGTATTCAATTCATCCTCTGCTTACTGCTAGTGAACTTTAGGCTAAAAATGTGTTTTGGTTTTTTTTGTTTTTTTCTTTTTTTTTTTTTACTTAAATGGTGGAGAAGGTCCTATTCCTTGCTAATTAGCATGCAATTTTTTTTAAAGTGAAATTGATAGTTAAGGTCCTTTACAATGAAAGAATACATATTTAATTTTATTTTTTTATTTTTTAAAGATTTTCTTTATTTATTCATGAGAAGGACACAGAGGGAGAGAGAGGCACAGACACAGGCAGAGGGAGAAGCAGGCTCCACGCAGAAGCCTGACGTGGGACTCGATCCTGGGTCTCCAGGATCACACCCTGGGCCGAAGGCAGTCACCAAACCACTGAGCCACCCGGGCGGCCCAGCATACAATTTTAAAAAATTGACTTTTGCTGTCTTACAGGTTCTTTGACTCTGCACATATAGACAAATCTCTGTTTCTGGCTCATCATGGCTTCCACTTCAAGGTAAGTGCCTTTGATGAAAGCCTTTATGAAGGGCCACACCCAGGACATTTTTAGCTCTTGGTTCTGCTGGCCTCACTAAGCATATGGTGTCTAGGAAAGAAAAAGGAGGAAGAGAGAGCACAAAAGGGAGACTGAGGAAAGATGAGGCAAGCAGGGTAGTGCATGTGGTATAGGTGAGGCTTTGTAGCTCCAGGGTCTGCACTGTGTCTGAAAATGTGATTTATTTCTCTCATCTTATTTTTTTTTTTAAGATTTATATTATATATAAATCAGAGAGAGGGAGAGAGAGCACAAGTGGGAATTAGAGAGAGAGGGAGAACACGCTCCAGATTGAGCACGGAGCCCGATGTGGGACTCGACCTCATGACCCCGAGATCAGGATCCAAGCTGAAACCAACAGTTGGTCACATAACTGACTGTGCCATCCAGGCGCCCCCTCCTCATCTTTTAATGCACAAGGTGCTTGCTACTGGACTACCATGCTCCCTGCAAGCTTTACCATTCCATGAGTCTTCTTTCCTTATTTTTTCAAGTTTTTAGTTAACATATACTGTAATATTGGTTCAAGACTAGTGTTTAGTGATTCATCACTTACCTATAACACCCAGTGCTCATCACAACAAGTGCCCTCCTCACTGCCAATCACCACGCCAATCCCATGCCCTCCTTCCCTCCAGCAAGCCTGTTGTTCTCTGTACTAAAGAATCTCTTATAGTATACCTCCCACTCTTTTCCTTCCTTCCCCTATATCCGTTTGTTGTTGTTGTTGTTGTTGTTGTTGTTTTAATTCCACATATGAGTGAAATCATCTGGTATTTTCTCTGAATGACTGACTTTGCTTAACATATAGAATACACTCTAGGTCCTTTCTTTGGTGTTAGTAGTGATCTCTCCTTTCTCATCATGATTTTATTAGTTTGAGTGTTTTCTGTCTTCTTTTAAATAAGGCTGGCTAATGGTTTATCTACCTTCTTAATTGTTTCAAAGAACCAACTCCTGGTTTTGTTGATCTTTTCCACAGTTCTTCTGGTCTCTATTTCATTGAGTTCTGCTCGAGTCTTTTTTAACCCTCTTCTTCTGCTGGGTGTTGGATCTATTTGCTGTCTTTCACCAGCTCCCTTAGGTGGAAGGTTAGCTTTTCTATTTGAGTTTTTTCCAGTTTTTGGATGGATGCTTGTATTGCGATGTATTTCCCCCTCAGGACTGCTTTTGCTGTATCCCAAAGATTTTGAATGGTGGTGTCTTCATTCTCATTAGTTTCCATGAATCTTTTTAATTCTTCTCTAATTTCGTGGTTGACCCTTTCACCTTGTAGCAGGATGGTCCTTAACCTCCACGTATTTGAAATCCTTCCAAACTTCTTCTTGTGATTTAGTTCTAGTTTCAAAGCATTATGGTCTGAAAATACACAGGGTCGATCCCAATCTTTTGGTATCAATTAAGACCTGATGTGTGACCCAGTTTGTGGTCTCTTCTGGAGAAAGCCCCACGTGCACTTGAGAAGAATGTGTATTCAGTTGCGTTTGCATGTAAAGTTCTATAAATATCTGTGAAATCCATCTGGTCCAGTGTATCATTTAAAGCTCCTGTTTCTTTGGAGATGTTGTGCTTAAAAGACCTGTGGATTGCAGAAAGCGCTCCATTGAAGTCACCAAGTATAAGTGTATTATTATCTAAGTATGTCTTAACTTTGGTTATTAATCGATTGATATACTTGGCGGCTCACGCATCCGGGCCATAAATATTCGTGATTGTTAGGTCCTCTTGTTGGATAGATCCTTTAAGTATGATATAGTGTCCCTCTTCACCTCTCACTACAGTCTTTGGGACAAACTTTAATTTATCTGATATAAGGATGGCTACCCCTGCATTTATTGAGGACTATTTGAATGGTACACAGTTCTCCAACCTTTTATTTTCAGGCTGTAGGTGTCCTGATGTCTAAAATGAGTCTCTTGGAGACAGCAAATGGATGGGTCTTGCCTTTTTTTATCCAGTCTGAAACCCTGCGTCCTTTTGATGGGGTCATTAAGCCCATTCACGTTCAGAGTTACTATTGACAGATATGGATTTAGTGTCATCATGATACCTATTCAGTCCCTGTTTTTGTGGATTGTTTCCTTGGACTTCCCCTTTCTTTTACAGGGTCCCCCCTTAATATTTCTGGCAGAGCCGGCTTGGTGGTCACATATCCTGTCAGTTTCTGCCTCTCTTGGAAGCTCTTTATCTCTCCTTCTATTCTGAATGAGAGCCTTGCTGGATAAAGTATTCTTGGCTGCAGGTTCCTCTCATTTAGGACCCTGACTGTATCCTGCCGGCCCTTTCTCACCTCCCAGGTCTCTGTGGAGAGGTCTGCTGTTGTCCTAAAGCTTCTCCCCATAAAAGTTAGTGATTTCTTGTCTCTTGCTGCATTAAGGATCTTCTCTTTATCTTTGGAATTTGCAAGTTCCAGTATTAAATGTTAAATGTTGAGCGGTTTTTATGGATTTAAGGGGGGTGGGGGTGATCTCTCTAGCTCCTGGATCTAAATGCCTGTTTCCCTTCCCAAGTTAGGAAAGTTTTCAGCTATGATTTGTTCAAATACATAATCTGGACCTCTGTCCCTTTTGGCGCCCTCGGGAACCCCAATTAAACGTAGATTTTTTCCTTCTGAGGCTGTCATTTATTTCCCTTAACCTATCCTCATGGTCTCTTAATTGTCTTTCTTTTCTTCCCTCAGTTTCCGCCCTTGCCATCAACTTGTCTTCTGTGTCACTCACTCGTTCTTCTCCCTCGTTAACCCTGGTCGTTAGGACCTCCAGTTTGGATTGCATCTCATTTAACTGATTTTTAATTTCGGCCTGATTAGATCTAAATCCTACAGTCATGAAGTCTCTTGAGTCCTTTATGCTTTTTTCTAGAGCCACCAGTAGCTTTATAACTGTGCTTCTGAATTGGCTTTCTGACATTGAATTGTAATCCAAATGTTGTAACTCTGTGGGAGAGAGGACTGTTTCTGATTTCTTTCTTTGGAGGTGAGTTTTTCCTTCTAGCCATTTTACTCAGTGCGGAGTGGCCAAAAACAAGTTGTACTGGAATAACGAGAAAGAGAGAGAGAGAGAAAAAAAGAAAAGAAGAAATAAAAAAGAATTAAAAAGGGGGTGGGGGTGGGGAAACAACAGAAACAAACAGAAAAGAAAAAAACAAGGGGGAGTATCCTCTGATCCTATATACTGTAAATCCCTCGGCTTCCCCTGGAACTTTCCAGTGCTGCTTGGTCAATACCTTGCTTTTCCCCTGACCTTCTAGCTGGTCTTCTGAGGGAGGGGCCTGCTGTGCTGATTGTCGGGTGTGTGCACCTGGGGAGCTGCCCAGGCCCCTGCCAGGTGTATGGCTCAGTGGGAGTTGTTTATCTGTGAGGCCCCTGCTCAGTCCCAGGTACAGGGTGACACCAGGAGGGACAACAACAGTGGGGGCGGCCAGCTGTGCAGCTCTGGAGTCAGCTCCCGCAGTGACTACTGCAGCTCCCAGTGTGCAGGGGCCTGGATGCTCCAGGGGCGGGCCCGCCGATCTGTACAGCTCGGGCCGCCCGGGGGCAGGAGCCACCTGGCTGTCCTGTGTCCTCCCGGCCTCTGCCTGACCTGGGGGAGCACCCGATCCTGGGCTGTGTCCCCCGGCGCCCTGGGCTCTGGGACCTGTGACACTGTGAATGGACCTAAAGTGTAGGTCCACGATGTATAATTTAAAAGCATCAGAGTGAATTTTGTTTGAAGTTAACTTATACTTTATTACAATAAAACTCATAAGCCATTTTACAGGTTAAAGAAAAACTCAAAATATAGAAACAGTGAAATGACACGGGAAGGGCAAGCCTCCGTTGGGCTGCAGGCATGACGAGCCCCGCGGTGGGAGCTGGGGCGGGCTCCCGAGGTGGTCAGGGGGCTGCGCAGAGGTTGAAGCCAGTTGTCCCGGAGGCAATTGGCGGCTCTGGCACTCTGGGGACCCCGATTGCAGGTGCCAGGGCCTGCTCCTCCTCCGGGGTGGCCGCAGGTGCACGTGGCTCGTCCAGGGCGCAGCCGTGATCTAGAGCAGTGACCACTATCTGCAGGGGCTTCGCCTCCCCAGCTGGCACCTCAGCTGGGGCCAAGCCCTCAGCCCCAGCAGCCAGGGCGGCCTCGAGCACTTCAGGCCCATCCGAGGCAGCAGGCCCCACAGTTGGGGCTGGGGCGGGCTCCGGAAGTGCTTCAGGGTCTTTTGCTCGGGCCGAAGCTGTAGCTCCAAGAAGACAAAGTATCACCACCAGGACGGACTTTCCACGTCCCTCCCAAATCAAGGACACTCTTCCAACCGCTCAAAGAGCCCTGGGAGGTGTCCCCAGCCTGCAGCTCGTGGGGATGGGGTGTGAGCCGAACCCCTGCTCCCGGCCCAGCTGCACGGACGCTGGATCCGTGGGGCCCACCCTGTCCCCAGCTCGGCCACCCCCAGGCCTCCTCACCCCCAGCCTCTGGCTCCGCTGCATGGAGGCGTCTGAGTTGTTGCAGGTAACGCCGGGCACGGAGCTCCACGTCTGTGCCTGGCATGCGCTGCCTTATGAATTCCAGAATCTTCTTCAGGGAGGCAGATTGGGGGAGCCGACAAAAGTCCTCCTGATAATAGTCCATCCATATCTCCAGGATGCAGCAGATGGCCCTGGGGAGGGACAGGTGGGCACAGGGGTCAGAAGACAGGGCTCCCTCACACCGAGGTGACCCGGGGAAGCCCTGCAGGACCCGGGGCCTCGGCCTCCCGTGCGGGGCTGTCAGAGGCCAGTCCTGCTCCTCGTCCACCTGCCACCTGGCGGTCCTGCCTGCCACAGGCCTGCTCCCCGAGGAGGGGCTGGCACGAAGCCTCTGTGCGGGGGAGCCCACGCCCAGCGGTGTGACCATCACGGTCTTTGCTGGGAAGCGGGGCTCCCTCCTCAGCCTGGCTCCCTGCCCACTTGCCCCTTGAATCCACCGGCAGGCGTCCGGGGACGGGGGGCGTCTGGCCCGTCATCGCCCTCACTGCACACACTGTCGCTCTGGGAAGGTCCAAGCCAGGAGGGCTCGGGCTCTGTGTCCTGCCAGGCCTTGCCAGGAGCCACCCGGGACCTCCACTTTCCCTCCCTGTGGCTCTGCGCTGCCTCCCTCATGAGGGGCCCCGGGGGGTGTCCTTCCACTGACTCTAATCTGCCGTCTCCCACGGGGCCAGGGCCACCGGGTCTGTGAGCCCTCAATGGCCCTCGTGGCAACCTGCTGTGCACTGGGTCCAGGTGCCACCAGATTGGGGAGTGCGATGCTCCCCACCCCCTCTGCTCTGGGTCCCAGGTGTGGGGCAGACAGAGGGCTGGGAGGGGCGGGCATGGAGAAAGTCTCCCTTAGGGGTCCCAGTGCTCTCCCACCAAGCCCACACCCTATTCACGGCTCTCCTTTCCTCCTTTCCTGAAGGGCCCTTAGACCTTTACCCCGTCACGGGAATTGCAGATGTGTGGGGTGAGGGTCCAGCACCCCCGGCCCACAGCCCCCTCGCTGCCCTCCTGGAGAGGGAAGGCCCTCGGGCAGGGGCCGGAGTCACTCACAGTTTCCAGCGCTGCAGGACCGCGTCGTCGCCACCACACGCAGCTGCGATGCACCCATATCTAGGGGAGGGCGGGGGCATCCCACGAATCATCCTGTGGCCGCGACCTCTCACCGTGGGGGCTGTCACCTCTGACCCCCGACTAGGCCGGAGCCCCGGGGGCCGTCAGCTCTGTGCGGGGGGCCACGGGCAGCCCCCGGAGAAGCGCCCGCACCTGCCGGGGCCTCCTGAATGCTGGAGCATGAAAGGCTCCGGCCAGGCCCACGGCCGATATCTGAGTGGGCCTGGGCGCCCGGGGACCCCGGGGTCCCCCTGTGTGGTTGCCCCAGGACACAGCCCCCCGATGGACTCTCCAACCTCCCTTTCAATGGGAAAAGAGGCCAGCTCAGGACCCCGGTGACGGTGGGGAGGAGGCACAGGCCCCGTCACGGGGGAGGAGGACGGCTGCGGAGCACAGGCACAGCCCCTCTGGCCGACCCGCCACAGGCCAGGCCCCGGGGCTGCCCTCCGGGACCCCACTGTGCCCTGGGTGACTCTGCTCCAGGCGGGGGAGCGGCCCGAGGCCGGGCAGCTCAGAACCATTCCCAGCCTCCCCACCAGCAGGTGGCCCACCCCTGGGCTGCGGAGGCGCAGGTGCTCACTTCGTAAACAGCAGATCCAGCACCTCGTCGGTGGTGGCAAATCCATGACAGTTGTCTAAAAAGATGAAAACGGAGATGACATCCCTGCGCAGCAAGGCGGGCAGCAGTTGTTGGAATTCCTGCTCCAGCAGCTCCGTCCGGCTGGGCTTCGTCGGGCAGATGGGAGGCGCCTTCCCGGCCGAGGCCCTTGCACCCTGAGTTGGGACAGAGGGGACGTGCATGGAGCTGCCGGGAGGCCTGGGGTGGGAGCGCAGCCCGCAGCCCGAGCTCTCGGGGGCCGTGGGGGGCAGGAGTGCCCACGGCAGGAACCCGGGCCTTGATGCCTTTGGCTCAGTCACTTAGCCTCTGACTCTGGGCTGTGGCTCGGGTCGTGGCCTCAGCACCCTGGGATCCCGCCCTGGCAGGCCCTGCGCTTGGGGCCCAGTCTGCTTCAGGAGCCTGGGTCTCCCTCTCCCCTCCCTGCTCTCTGCCTGTCTCTTACACAAACAAGACAAACTATCCGATAAAGAAACAATCTTAGAGGATAAATGTTCAAAACAGTTTGGATCAGTACAAGGACCTCAAGAGACACAGAGAGACAGAGACCGAGAGAGACAGACACACAGACAGAGGGAGAAGCAGCCCTGGTGCAGAGAGCCCGAGGCGGGACTCGATCCCGGGCCTGCGGGGTCAGGGCCTGGGCGGAAGGCAGGCGCTAAACCCCTGGGCGACCAGGCCGCCCCTGAAGGCTCTGCTCTGATATTCCTACACCTCTGTGCACAGGGACTCTGCATCTGGCCCAGGCAGGGGCAGGGCCCTGGGGCAAGTGTGGGGAGCAGGGGAATGCAGACTCATGTGGGAGCAGGAGTGTAGGGGGGAGCCCAGGGGAGTAGCAGGCTGGCTTCTGGGACCCGGGGCCCTTCGTGCCGCATCGGGGACCCGGGTGTCGGGGGTGCCCCGGCCCCTGCACTCATTTGAGCCCGCGCTGGCCTCTGTTAGCTGCGCAGGGCACTTCCCAGTTCCTCGAGGCGGTGGGGCAGAGCACCCCTTCCTCCCGCTCGCGCCCCCTGTCCCGGGTGGAGCTCTGTGGAGACAGTGCCCGGCAGCCAGGCAGGAGGCCTCAGCGCCCGGTCCGGCCGCCTCGGCTGGGCCGCACCCCCAGCGGCCCCCATCCAGACACACCACAGCGCAGGCGGCACCCCCCTCCCCCAAGGAGAGCAAAGGGATCGGCTGCAGGGCCTCGGGGGGACTCTTACTCGGAGGGTAAGAGGACCTCAGGAGCCCTGTTTGCACCCTGCCCACCTTGACCTCAGGGTGACCCTGAAGGGATCACCGGGGAACCTGCCGCCCTGCAATGTCCCCCAGCCTGGATGCACCTGCCCACACATCCCTGTTTCCCGGAAGCTGAAGAGGAGGGGATGGGGCCACCCAGGATGGCTGGCACAGGGGGCCTGGCCTGGCCTGCTCTGGGTTACCTGACGGCGCCTCCTGATAAACGCCCTGAGGCGTTGGTTTTTATGCTGGAGCCAAAGCCTACAGCATTGGAACAAGCGGCACCCCTGGGGTTCCTGGGAGCCAGAGCCCCCAGAGGTGGGCCGGCAGCAGGAGAACATCTTCCAGGAGCGGATGTCTCCAGCCAAGTGAGCCTGAGGTGGGGCTGCACTAGATGCGGTTGCCTGGTCACGGGGGTTCCAAGTTCTGTTGGGCTCTGTGTCACGGGAGTGACCTCACTTCCTGGGACCCCCTCCCTGACCCACTCCTGGAGGAAGCTGCAGGGGCGGCGCTCGGGGCTGCCGACGGCTCCCCCGTCCCTGCAGGCGATGGCCTGTGCACACAGTGACACACCCGCACCCCTGTCCACAGGCCCCAGGGAAGGACTGTGTGCAGCCAGGGCCCCAGCCTGGACACACGCCTGCGTTCAGACACAACTTTCCATTCTTCCCCGGTTTTGACCCCAGAGAAGCCGTTGTGCCCGTCGGGGATGGTCTGCATCTTGCCCGTGGGACAGGGATTATCCTAGCGGGTGCTTCCTCCAGACGTCCCCAGGCCACTGTGGCATCATATCTATGACATTGGAGGCGGGTGTCACATGCGGGAAATACCTCCAACCACATGTTCTTCCTTGGTGTGTACATGCGCCCAGGCCCACGAGGTCCATGTGCACACACGTGGGCACCAGTTCTCTCATACTGGAGGCCCAGAAGATGACAGTCCCACCGGGGGAGGCATGGGCAATAGCTCCCCACGATCCTAGGCTCCTGAATCCAAGGCAAACCCTACAGAAGGTGTCAGAGTCTCGGCCTAGAAGGTGTGAGGCCGTCCTTATCCTGAACCCCTGCCTGTCGTGTGTTATGGGCCCTTCCCTCCTTCCCACTGGGTGAGCTGTGGACAGCGGTGCACCCAGTGGGTCGCCCTGACCTGGGCTCTAGGGAACCTGCTGTCAGCCACAGAACTGAAAGTAGACAGGAGGCACTGACTCTCCGGCTTGACCCCCAACTGAACTGAAAGCACGTTGTGTGTCCACGTACACTGACAGAGAAACAGAGACACGGATATAAATGTAGACACAGATGCAGAACTAGGAAGTTAGCAGAGGAGAAGCAACATCACTGAAGATCATTAAATAAAAAAAGAAAGACAGCTGAGTCTCGAATGGAGAAAAATGGAGTAATTAAAATAGAATCATGAAAAAATAATTCATCAAACCGAAAAGCAGAGAGAGGGATAAAGAAGAAGGAGCACTTTGGTGACACAAAGAAACGGCAAGCCTCGAATGTAAGGGTGATCGTGCCTCACGGACTCCATGGAACCTAAGTTGGGCAACAAGCAGCACCTTCCAGCAAAGGCCTAAGCGAATTATTTTCTGTTGTTGTTTTTTATTTAAAGATTTTTATCTCTTTATTCATGAGAGTGACAGAGAGTGAGAGAGGCAGAGACATAGGCCGAGGGAGAAGCAGGCTCCATGCAGGAAGCCTGATGGGGGACTCGATCCCGGATCCCAGGATCAGGCCCTGGGCCGAAGGTGGATGCTCAGCTCAGCCCCTGAGTCACCTGGGGGTCTAGACTAAGCTAATGAAAATGTACAAGGGATTGTGTCATACTGTGTTTGTAAGGGGGTAAAATTTCTCTTTACTAAGAAAGCGAGGGCAGCCCGGGTGGCTCAGCGGTTTAGCACCGCCTTCGGTCCAGGGCCTGATCCTGGGGACCCGAGATCAAGTCCCCCCTCGGGCTCCCTGCATGGAGCCTGCTTCTCCCTCTGCCTGTGTCTCTGCCTCTCTCTCTCTCTCTCACTGTGTGCCTATCATAAATAAAAAATAAAAAAAAATTAAAAAAAAAAAAGAGTCATGGCTCGAGTAAAAGGGTTTTGGTATCACACCACTGATCACACTGTTTTGTGCCAGTCTTAGCATATCAATATGCTAATATCAATATACCACTCTTGTGTTTGGACCCGCTATTGTGCTTCTTATTATGATTTCAAGATGCCCTTCAAGAACAATGGGAAACTTTGAAAAAATAGAGATTTATTATTTATAAGACCTGGAAATCACACAGCACACCTGGAACCACATAGCGAGGTCACACAGGGCAGGGGGAAGGAGGATGGCGAGCATACAAGTATGCACAGGCAGGTTTTCTGCTTTTATCAGAGCCAAGTGTGGGGGGCTAGGGTTTTATAGGCTCACTCTTTATTAGAAAATTTAAAATATAAGAGTGTGGAATTTAAAGCTCAGGAAGAGAAAAGGCAAGTGGCCCAAATGGTCACTTATTGAAATCAACCAAGTTCACAAAGGAGCCTAGGGGGCAGTGGGGCTGGCTCTTTGTCTAGTCTTGTGGTTGGCAATGTGTTTATTTGAAATAACTATCTTTTGTCAGTTACTCGTATTACCAAAAAAAAAAAAAAAAAAGCCAAAGCTCATGGCTTATATCGCATTGCCAAGTGCTGCAGAGTAACCATCCTGGAGTACCACTCTGTTCATCTGACCCCCCTGCAAAGTACCCTCACAATTGCTTCCTGATTATGCAAATTTTTCAGGTACAAAATGACCCAACTTTGCCTTCTCAATCCTGGATCCCACCACTGTAATCTACATGCCCTGTCTCCAACCAACTGGGCTATTCACTTCTCTTTTCACAACGCAGCACTCACCTAGCTCCTTGCCTTTGTCCATACTGGTGCCAACATGTTATCATCAAGCACATGGTGTTTTTGCAGAGATGGTTGGTAAATAAATAAGGAATGGGCCTCCAGTGGCCTCCATGATAATATATTATTCCTCACCCCTCTGATTTTCCTCCTCCTGTTTTTCTACCACAACCCCTCCTATCTAGTCACACTCCTAAATGTTCCACTCTCTTCATTAACCCACAGCTGAACTTCAGGCTTTACAATCCTAACATGTTAACAGACATTTATGCGGGGTCTACTCTGAAGCAGGTACTGCACAAGGTATATAGGTGAAACAAAGACGAATAAGCTACTTATGTTCCTGCCCTGAAAAAGCACACAATTAACTACAGAATGAGAAATGCAGGATGCTTGGGGAGTGCAGGAGGGAATTTAAAGACAGTTTTTTGGAGTTTTAACCTGAAAAATAAAACTATCAGTTATTTTACTAGCAAAAAAATGGTTTTTTTCAGGAATAACAGAATTCCAATTCTGGACATGCAACAAACAAAGAGGAACATTATTTTGTGCAGAAGAAGAATGAAGCTGGGAGGGTTTTTTCCGAACAAAAGTCCATCGGGGGGAAAAATAGCAGAAGTCCAGGTCATGATGGTTTCCAAAGGGCTGAGTTGCAGGGGTAGTGGAGATGTTGTCAGAGATACGAAATACATCTTTCCCTTGCAGGAGACTGTGATTGATGATTCTTTCCTGCTGCTGATTCTTCTGTTGGGCTCTTCATTGATAATTCTTTCTGTAATTAACCATAATTGATGTTGAGTGGTAAGGCTTCACCTCCTAACTTTCTCTTTTCTCCTCCTTTCCCTATTTTAGTGAGGTTCCACTAATTAATATTGTCTTAAACATTGGAAACCCTGGGGCCAAGTGAAGAGCATGGGAAAGAAGAAAGGGCAGGATTCCAGGGAGCAGAAGCAAACAGAGAGCATTCAGACATTTCCAACCATTTGGTGGGACTACGGTAGCAAAGGTTAGGTGGTGGGAAAAGAGGCCAGACTGTCAATAGTTTACTAAGCGATGCCGGGAGTTTCTCTCCTGAAAGTAATAGGTTGCCTTTAATAGATTTTTAGATTGGGGAATAATCAGCGAGTTCTCTAGAATGATCATTCAGGCAGCATTATCAGAGGTGGTTTGGAAGTGGGAGAAAAGGCAATCAGGGAAGTGAACTATCAAACTGTTGTAAGAGAGGCACCTGGGTGGCTGAGTTGGTGAAGGGTCAGCCTTCGGCTCAGGTCATGATCACAGAGTCCCAGAAGAGAGCCCCAGGAGGGAGCCCTACACGGAGCTCCGCCCCTCCCCCTGCTGTCGTTCTCTCTCTCTCCCTCCCTCTCAAATAAAAATAAAATGTTTTTTGAAACATTTTCTTTCTTTTTTTTTTTTTTTAAGAAACTGTCGGAAGATCCCGGAGCAGGCCGGAGACACGGTCGCGGGGGCTGGAGCGCCCCCCGAGGCCCCTGCTAGGCGGACAGACCTCTCGGGTCGTGAGTGTGCGCCTCGGCCTCCGCCGCACCTGCACCCGATTCCGACCGCGCTCGTGCCGTCTGCCCCCAAACTTATGCACTTAATTATCTTTTCCTGGACTCCCCAGTCGTTTCCTGCCCACCACTCCAGTCTCCCTAGATAACACAATAGGAATTGATGGGGTTGGAAGGGCTCGCAAGCCCTCGGAGGCCCAGCTCACGCCCAGGAAAGCGGGGAGGCGCTCCGGGAGCCCCATCACGGGGCTCATCACCCGGTCGCCTTCCCGGGACACGGAGCAGGACACCTCTAGCGCGCCCCCACAGCTGTCAGGCCCTCGGCGGCCGCCAGGGGGCGCGTCCGTTCCCCTCCCCATCCCCCCCCCCCCCCCGTTTTTTCTCTTTTGCGGAAACGCGAACCCGCGCTTCTCCAAAGCAAATGAACCCTGAGGTAATTCGGCCCTCTGCCGTCGCCGTAGCCCCAGACTGTAAACAGGAAGTAGGCGCCAAGAGGCGGGTGAAAAATAACTCCCGGGGCTCGGAGGCGCCGTCGCCTGCGCGCTCAGGGGGTCCCTGCGGTTCTGCGCGGGGAGGGCTTCCCTCGCCAGTCCCTCCTCCAGTGGAGGTCTTTTGCCGCTAGCCAGCTCTCCCCTCGGCGGACAGGGCGTCCCCCCAACCATGGCCGAATACTCGTACGTGAAGTCCACCAAACTCGTGCTCAAGGGAACCAAGGCCAAGAGGTAAGGCCAGAGCTGGCGCGGGAGACTCTGGGTCTCTTCCGACGGCGCCCCCGCCCCCCCCGCCCCCCCCGTGGGGAGGAGAGTCGAGTCTCGCGGAACTCGGGGTGTGAGGGAGCCGGGAACTCCGGCGCCCCGCCCTCGGGCCTGCTTCGGGCCGCGGGCTCTGTGGCTGCCGGGCAGCTCCGGGCGCTCGTGCGGGGCCGGCCTGACGGAGGAGACCTGAGGGCGCCACCGCGAGCCGCAGCTGCAGGCCCGGCCCCGGGTCAGGAGCCCCCCAGACCGCTGCTCGGCGCGTCCGCCTTAGTCTCGTGCTGCAGGTCGTGACAGCGACGTCTCCTGTTAGGGCTCGTTACTTCACGCCCGCCCCCCCGCCCAGTACTCCTTAAACGTCTCCCCTCAAAAAAAATCCTTCATTCCCCCCCCCCACAAAAAAAACCCTTAATTAATCATCCCTCCCTCCCCCCGCCCCAAAAGAGCAAATCCTTAATTTTTTTAATACGATATGCAGATGTGCGTTTTGACAGGTATAGAATAAGCTCAAGTCCGCGTTCTCCGCAGTTACTAGTTTAGCAGTTTGTGGCAGGTCCGTTAATATCCTGGAGCTTCTATTTACTCATTCATTAGGGAAGATTAGCGGTAGGAGAACTGATGCTAGGGGGCAGCCCGGCGGCTCCGCGGCTTGGCGCCGCCTTGGGCCCGGAGCGTGACCCTGGTGCCCCTGGAGTCCCGGGATCGGCCCCACGTCAGGCTCCCTGCACGGAGCCTGCTTCTCCCTCTGTCTGTGTCTCTGCCTCTCTCTCTGTCTTTCATTAATAAATAAATAAAATCTTAAAAAAAAAAAAAAAAGAATTGCTACGAGGATTAGATGAGTTAACGCGTACAGTAAGCGGAACCAAATGCAAGGAGAAGGTCGTAGTGGTGATTTACGGTCGTTGGACTTTTTAGGAAAAAGTATCTGCCCGCCCAGATCTCCACCTCTCTTCTCTCTGGTAGATTTGCTCACGGTTGATCATTCATTACAGATGTTAATCTGAAGCTTGTCCTGCCTGGCTTTACAGGAGAGAGGGGAGAGTTAGCTTCTGAAAGCTTACGTTTCCATGAAAATACAAATAAGCGCATCTCATGCTCATCACAACTATCAATCTTCATTAACGCACGTAGATAGCACTTTCTGCCTGCCTAGAACAACTCTAAGCACTTTGAATACGACTTATTTGGAAACACCCCCCGGGTGTTGTGTTTTTTTTTTTTTCTTTTTTTTATTACTGAGATATGATACATATAAAATTCACCCTATAAAGCACAGTTCTGTGGGTTTTAGTGTTTAGTCCACAAAGTTCCCCACTGTCATGTTGTCCAACATTTTCATGGTCTGGGAAGGAAACCCCATAATCCTTAGTAGTCCCTCTCCAGTCCACTCTTCCCTCATGCCCGCAACCACTAATATACTTTCTCTCTGTTATCAGTTTGCCTGTTCTGAATATTTCCTATAAATGGAGTCATGCAATATGCGGTCTCTTGTATCTGGCTTCATCCATGTCTAGCATGTATCAGTATCCTTATTTTTATGGCTGAATAATATTCCATTGTATGGATATAACACATTTTGTTTATCCTTTCACCCGTTGAAGGACATCTGGGGTATTTCCACTTTTTGGCTATTAGGAATCATGCTGTTACGAATTTCTTAGAAAATTTTTGTGTGGATGTGTGTTCTCATTTCTCTTGGGTATATACCTAGCAGTACATAGGTTAGGTCATATGATAACTCTGTTTAACTTTTTGAAGAACCCCAAACTATTTCCTAAAGCAGCTGTACCACTTTTCATTTTCACCAGCAACATAGGAAGATTCACATTCACCCTTAATCCTCGCAGTAACCTTAAGAGCATAAATTATTATCCTCATGTTATAGATGAGAAGCTGACAGTGATTAAGAAATGTTCCAAAAGTCGCAGAGCTAAGAAATAACAAGATTAAAAAGGCAGTCCTCCAGAGCCTGTTCTCTTAACTATAATACAATACATACAGGATCAGAACTGACTTCTCAGTATTAGAAGGAAGAGAACATATCGGTGTAGATAACTGTGAATCAATAATTCATAAATCTGTGTACAGCTTAAAAGAGGCTTGTAAGATTCCATCTTAGATGTTTAACATCAAATCAATATTTCTAAACTTATCTATATAAATTATCTCCTACAGTAAGAAGAAAAAGAGCAAAGAGAAGAAGAGAAAAAGAGAAGAAGATGAAGAAACTCAACTTGATATTGTTGGTAAGTTTTCCATACTTTATTCTGGGAAAAGTTAATACTGCTGAGATGCCTTTAAAAATATCTTCCTAGTGGGACGTCTCGATGGCTCAGCAGCTGAGCGTCTGCCTTTGGCTCCGGGAGTGATCCCGGGGTCCGATACAGTTCTGAGTCTTTGCTCCTAGTCTATGGTTTAACTTTTCATTTTATTAAATGGTATTTTTCTTAAAGCAAAAGTTTAAAAAATTGAAAAAAATTTTTCAATTATAATTTTTCAACTATAAGTTTTTTTTTAAGATTTTATTTATTTATTCATGACAGACACAGAGAGAGAGGCAGAAACACAGGCAGAGGGAGAAGCAGGCTTCACCCAAGTGTCCCAGAAGTTTTTAGTTTTTATAAGATTCCATTTATTACTATTTTTCTGTTACATTACCATCTTATATCTTCAGTCTAAGAAGTTGTTGCTTACCCCAAGGTCATGAAGAAATTCTTCCACATTTTCTTTATGAGGCTTCAGTTTTAGTTTCTCATTAGATCTATGATCTATCGTGGTTTATGTATACAATGGAATATTGCTCAGCCATTAGAAACGACAAATACCCACCATTTGCTTCAACGTGGATGGAACTGGAGGGTATTATGCTGAGTGAAGTAAGTCAGTCGGAGAAGGACAAACATTGTATGTTCTCTTTCATTTGGGGAATATAATTATTAGTGAAAGGGAATATAAGGGAAGGGAGAAGAAATGTGTGGGAAATATCAGAAAGGGAGACAGAACGTAAAGACTGCTAACTCTGGGAAACGAACTAGGGGTGGTGGAAGGGGAGGAGGGTGGGGGGTGGGGGTGAATGGGTGACGGGCACTGAGGGGGGCACTTGACGGGATGAGCACTGGGTGTTATTCTGTATGTTGGTAGACTGAACACCAATAAAAAATAAATTTATTTTAAAAAAAGATCTATGATCTATCTCATTAATTTTTAGTCTTGTGTGAATTAGGGATCAAAGTTCTTTTTTTCATTTTTTCGTATTGATAACCAGTTGTTGTAGCACCACTGTTGAATAGACTTTCCTTTCTCCATTAAACTGCCTTAATACGTTTGTCAAAAATCATTTGACTTTATATGTGCTGATATATTTTTGGACTTTGTTCCATTGATTTGTCTGTTCTGTTGATATATTTGTCTTGATTACTGTCCCTTCGCAAGTTTTTGAAATCAGGAGGTCTTCAAGGTTCATCCATGTTACAGCATGTGTCAGTCTTCCTTTTAAGACTGATATTCCAGGCAGCCCAGGTGGCTCTGGGGTTGAGCACCTGCCTTTGGCCCAGGGCGTGACCCTGGAGACCCGGGATCGAGTCCCACATAGGGCTCCCTGCATGGAGCCTGCTTCTCCCTCTGCCTGTGTCTCTGCCTCTCTCTCTCTCTCTCTCTCTCTCTCTCTCTGTCTAATGAATAAATAAATAAAATCTTTAAAAAAAGAAAAAAAAAATACTGATACTCCATTGTGTATATACTGCATTTATCCATTCATATTTCAATGAACACATGAGTGACTTCCACTTTTTGCCTATTGTGGATAATTCTGCGAGGAATATGGGTGTACAGATATCTCTTCAAGACTTTGGTTTCAGTTCTTTTGGGCATGTACCTAGAAGTGGAATTGCTGGATCATGACAGTAATGCCATTTTTAATTTTGTGAGAAACCACCATACTGTTTTGCATAGTTGCATTTTATATTTCCACCAGCAGTGCACAGGGTTTCAATTTTTCCGTATCCTCACCAACATTTGTTATTTCTGGTTCTCTGATAATAGCCATCCTAGTGGGTATGAAATGGTATCTCATTATGGTTTATGCCTGTGTCTCTGCCTCTCTCCCCGTGTGTCTCTCATAAATAAATAAAAATCAGTATACACCACATTTTCTTTATCCATTTACCTTTGATGGACATCTGAGTTGCTCCCAGCCCTTGGCTATGATAAAGAATGCTTCTATGAGGATGGAGGTCTCTTGGCGACCCTGCTTTCAATTCTTTTGACTACACGTACCCCAGAAATAGGATTGCTGGATTATATGGTAGTTGTAGTTTTAATTTTTTTGAGGAACTCTCATACTGTTTACATAGTGGTTGCACCATGTTACATTCCTATCAGCAATGCACAAGTGTCCTGATTTCTCCATATCCTTGCCAACATTTTATTTTTTAACAGTGGTCATCCTAATGGGTGTGAGGTGACCCTCATCGTGGTTGTGATTTGCCTTTTTTGATGGTTAGTGATGTGGAGCATCATTTCATAGGTTCATTGGCCATTTATACATCTTCTTTCAAGGAATGTCTGTACAGGCTCTTCGTCCTTTCTTCCATTGGGCTACTTGTTGCCTTGTGACGAAGTTCGTAGGAGTTTTTTGTATGTTAACTTATTGTCAAATACATGGTTTGCACATATTTTTCCCATTCTATTCGTTGTCTCTTCACTCTCTAGATTGTATCCTTTGGTGCATTTGAAGTTTTATAGACCCCATTTGTCTATGTTTACTTGTTTGCTGGTGCTTTGGTATCGTAGTCAGGAAATCACTGCCAGGTCCGTGGATCCTGGGTGGCTCAGTCAGTAAGCATATGACTCAATGTCAGCTCAGGTCTTGATCTCAGGGTTGTGAGTTCAGGCCCCATATTAGGCTCCACCCTGGGTATGGAGCCTGTTTACAAAAAGAAAGAAATCATTGGCAGATCTAATATTGTGAATCTTTTCCTTATGTTTCCTTTCAAGCATTTTATCTATAAAATAGATATCTATTATTGGGGTTTTTTTTTAAACATTACTCTTACATATGTTTTCTCATTTTCAGTGTATGATTCTTTCACTTCTTTCATTAGTCTTGTTCCTGAATATCTTACCTTTTTCAGTGTTGTGGTAAATGGAGTTGTGTTCTTGAGTTCCACTTCAAATTGTTCATTGTTAACATCTAGAGATGCAACTGCTTCTTGGTGTGTTGGTTTTCATTTCTGCAACCTTGTTGAATTTGTTTACTGCTTCTAATTTTTTTAATCCTTACGATTTCTACGTATAAGATTATGGTATATGCAAATATGATTCTTCTTCTTCCTTTCCAGTTTGGATGCGTTTTGTTTCTTTTACTTGCCTAATTGCTCTGGCTAAGTTTTCTAGTACTATATTTGATGGAAAGGCCAGAGTAAAGAACTTTATTTTGATCCTATTTTTAGAGGAAAAGTTTGAGTCTTTTGCTATTTTGTACATTAGTTGGAATTTTTTTTTCATATTTGGTCTTTATGATGTTTAGTTGGTTTACTTTTACTCCTAGTTTAGTAAGAGTTCTTTTCATGAAAGAGTATTAAGTCTCGTGAAGTGAAAAAAATAAACAACATACAAAGTCAGATGCTTTTACCATCTGAACCACCTAGGTGCCCCCCTTTGCACATTCTTTTTTTGTTTCTTAAATTACACTTAGGAATGAAATCATATGGTATTTGTGTTTCTCTGACTCACTTATTTCACTTAGCATTACTCTTTAGCTCCATGTACGTCATTCCAAATGACGAGATTTCATTCTTTTGTATAACTGAATAATACTCCATCGCATATGTACCACGTCTTCTTTATCCATTCATCTATTCTTTCTACAGTTCCTTGAGAGATTTATATATATTTTTTTTTCTTTTTTTTTCTGTATGTGTTTATAGCATTAAGCTCTCCTAGAAATCTTTTGCTGCAGCCTAAATGTTTTGGTATATTGGGTTTCCTTGTTTCATTTGTTTCAAGATACTATGTATTTATGTAAGAAAGAGAACCCAGGAGTGGGTGGGGGCAGGGGGAAAGGAGAGGGAGAATCTTAAGCAGGCTCCACACTCACTGCAGAACCCAGCACAGGGCTCGATCTCAAGATACTGAGATCATGATCTGAGCCAAATCAGGAGTCGAAGGCTTAACCAACTGAGCCACCCAGATGGCCTCAAGATGCTTTTTAATTTCCCCCTTAAGTTATTCTATGAAAAAGTTTTTCTTCTTTGACCTGTTGGTTGTTAAGAGAACGTTGTTTCATAATTGGCTCTTTATACATCTGAGACTTCACTAATGTGGTGGTCACTGGCCAGGCACATGTGACAATTTACATTAAAATTAATTAAAATTATATAAAATTTTATATAATTGAGAAAATTCACTTTCTCAATCACACTCGCCATATATATCAGATATGTAATAACCACATACCATATTGGGCAGCACTAGTAGACAGTATTTCCTTTTTACGGTACGATCCATTGGTAGTCTTGATATAGATAGAATAATAGTTGTCAACCAGGTGCAATTTTGTCCCCCATGGGACGTATGGCAATATCTGGAAACATGTTTGATTTCACAGGTAGGGGATCCGTGTTTTACTGGCACCTAGTGGGTGGAGTTCCGGAAAGCTGTTAAAATCCCGTAATTCACAGGACAGCCCCCCAACAAAGGCTCATCCGGCCCACATGCCAGTAGTTTTGACGGTGAAAACCTTTGACCTATAATATGTTTCAGCAGGACGTGGAGGGCTCGTTGTTTTTTCCCTCTGATTGGCCAGTTGACTAGACCCCCTCTGCTGTGTGTATTCAATTCATCCTCTGCTTACTGCTAGTGAACTTTAGGCTAAAAATGTGTTTTGGTTTTTTTTGTTTTTTTCTTTTTTTTTTTTTACTTAAATGGTGGAGAAGGTCCTATTCCTTGCTAATTAGCATGCAATTTTTTTTAAAGTGAAATTGATAGTTAAGGTCCTTTACAATGAAAGAATACATATTTAATTTTATTTTTTTATTTTTTAAAGATTTTCTTTATTTATTCATGAGAAGGACACAGAGGGAGAGAGAGGCACAGACACAGGCAGAGGGAGAAGCAGGCTCCACGCAGAAGCCTGACGTGGGACTCGATCCTGGGTCTCCAGGATCACACCCTGGGCCGAAGGCAGTCACCAAACCACTGAGCCACCCGGGCGGCCCAGCATACAATTTTAAAAAATTGACTTTTGCTGTCTTACAGGTTCTTTGACTCTGCACATATAGACAAATCTCTGTTTCTGGCTCATCATGGCTTCCACTTCAAGGTAAGTGCCTTTGATGAAAGCCTTTATGAAGGGCCACACCCAGGACATTTTTAGCTCTTGGTTCTGCTGGCCTCACTAAGCATATGGTGTCTAGGAAAGAAAAAGGAGGAAGAGAGAGCACAAAAGGGAGACTGAGGAAAGATGAGGCAAGCAGGGTAGTGCATGTGGTATAGGTGAGGCTTTGTAGCTCCAGGGTCTGCACTGTGTCTGAAAATGTGATTTATTTCTCTCATCTTATTTTTTTTTTTAAGATTTATATTATATATAAATCAGAGAGAGGGAGAGAGAGCACAAGTGGGAATTAGAGAGAGAGGGAGAACACGCTCCAGATTGAGCACGGAGCCCGATGTGGGACTCGACCTCATGACCCCGAGATCAGGATCCAAGCTGAAACCAACAGTTGGTCACATAACTGACTGTGCCATCCAGGCGCCCCCTCCTCATCTTTTAATGCACAAGGTGCTTGCTACTGGACTACCATGCTCCCTGCAAGCTTTACCATTCCATGAGTCTTCTTTCCTTATTTTTTCAAGTTTTTAGTTAACATATACTGTAATATTGGTTCAAGACTAGTGTTTAGTGATTCATCACTTACCTATAACACCCAGTGCTCATCACAACAAGTGCCCTCCTCACTGCCAATCACCACGCCAATCCCATGCCCTCCTTCCCTCCAGCAAGCCTGTTGTTCTCTGTACTAAAGAATCTCTTATAGTATACCTCCCACTCTTTTCCTTCCTTCCCCTATATCCGTTTGTTGTTGTTGTTGTTGTTGTTGTTGTTTTAATTCCACATATGAGTGAAATCATCTGGTATTTTCTCTGAATGACTGACTTTGCTTAACATATAGAATACACTCTAGGTCCTTTCTTTGGTGTTAGTAGTGATCTCTCCTTTCTCATCATGATTTTATTAGTTTGAGTGTTTTCTGTCTTCTTTTAAATAAGGCTGGCTAATGGTTTATCTACCTTCTTAATTGTTTCAAAGAACCAACTCCTGGTTTTGTTGATCTTTTCCACAGTTCTTCTGGTCTCTATTTCATTGAGTTCTGCTCGAGTCTTTTTTAACCCTCTTCTTCTGCTGGGTGTTGGATCTATTTGCTGTCTTTCACCAGCTCCCTTAGGTGGAAGGTTAGCTTTTCTATTTGAGTTTTTTCCAGTTTTTGGATGGATGCTTGTATTGCGATGTATTTCCCCCTCAGGACTGCTTTTGCTGTATCCCAAAGATTTTGAATGGTGGTGTCTTCATTCTCATTAGTTTCCATGAATCTTTTTAATTCTTCTCTAATTTCGTGGTTGACCCTTTCACCTTGTAGCAGGATGGTCCTTAACCTCCACGTATTTGAAATCCTTCCAAACTTCTTCTTGTGATTTAGTTCTAGTTTCAAAGCATTATGGTCTGAAAATACACAGGGTCGATCCCAATCTTTTGGTATCAATTAAGACCTGATGTGTGACCCAGTTTGTGGTCTCTTCTGGAGAAAGCCCCACGTGCACTTGAGAAGAATGTGTATTCAGTTGCGTTTGCATGTAAAGTTCTATAAATATCTGTGAAATCCATCTGGTCCAGTGTATCATTTAAAGCTCCTGTTTCTTTGGAGATGTTGTGCTTAAAAGACCTGTGGATTGCAGAAAGCGCTCCATTGAAGTCACCAAGTATAAGTGTATTATTATCTAAGTATGTCTTAACTTTGGTTATTAATCGATTGATATACTTGGCGGCTCACGCATCCGGGCCATAAATATTCGTGATTGTTAGGTCCTCTTGTTGGATAGATCCTTTAAGTATGATATAGTGTCCCTCTTCACCTCTCACTACAGTCTTTGGGACAAACTTTAATTTATCTGATATAAGGATGGCTACCCCTGCATTTATTGAGGACTATTTGAATGGTACACAGTTCTCCAACCTTTTATTTTCAGGCTGTAGGTGTCCTGATGTCTAAAATGAGTCTCTTGGAGACAGCAAATGGATGGGTCTTGCCTTTTTTTATCCAGTCTGAAACCCTGCGTCCTTTTGATGGGGTCATTAAGCCCATTCACGTTCAGAGTTACTATTGACAGATATGGATTTAGTGTCATCATGATACCTATTCAGTCCCTGTTTTTGTGGATTGTTTCCTTGGACTTCCCCTTTCTTTTACAGGGTCCCCCCTTAATATTTCTGGCAGAGCCGGCTTGGTGGTCACATATCCTGTCAGTTTCTGCCTCTCTTGGAAGCTCTTTATCTCTCCTTCTATTCTGAATGAGAGCCTTGCTGGATAAAGTATTCTTGGCTGCAGGTTCCTCTCATTTAGGACCCTGACTGTATCCTGCCGGCCCTTTCTCACCTCCCAGGTCTCTGTGGAGAGGTCTGCTGTTGTCCTAAAGCTTCTCCCCATAAAAGTTAGTGATTTCTTGTCTCTTGCTGCATTAAGGATCTTCTCTTTATCTTTGGAATTTGCAAGTTCCAGTATTAAATGTTAAATGTTGAGCGGTTTTTATGGATTTAAGGGGGGTGGGGGTGATCTCTCTAGCTCCTGGATCTAAATGCCTGTTTCCCTTCCCAAGTTAGGAAAGTTTTCAGCTATGATTTGTTCAAATACATAATCTGGACCTCTGTCCCTTTTGGCGCCCTCGGGAACCCCAATTAAACGTAGATTTTTTCCTTCTGAGGCTGTCATTTATTTCCCTTAACCTATCCTCATGGTCTCTTAATTGTCTTTCTTTTCTTCCCTCAGTTTCCGCCCTTGCCATCAACTTGTCTTCTGTGTCACTCACTCGTTCTTCTCCCTCGTTAACCCTGGTCGTTAGGACCTCCAGTTTGGATTGCATCTCATTTAACTGATTTTTAATTTCGGCCTGATTAGATCTAAATCCTACAGTCATGAAGTCTCTTGAGTCCTTTATGCTTTTTTCTAGAGCCACCAGTAGCTTTATAACTGTGCTTCTGAATTGGCTTTCTGACATTGAATTGTAATCCAAATGTTGTAACTCTGTGGGAGAGAGGACTGTTTCTGATTTCTTTCTTTGGAGGTGAGTTTTTCCTTCTAGCCATTTTACTCAGTGCGGAGTGGCCAAAAACAAGTTGTACTGGAATAACGAGAAAGAGAGAGAGAGAGAAAAAAAGAAAAGAAGAAATAAAAAAGAATTAAAAAGGGGGTGGGGGTGGGGAAACAACAGAAACAAACAGAAAAGAAAAAAACAAGGGGGAGTATCCTCTGATCCTATATACTGTAAATCCCTCGGCTTCCCCTGGAACTTTCCAGTGCTGCTTGGTCAATACCTTGCTTTTCCCCTGACCTTCTAGCTGGTCTTCTGAGGGAGGGGCCTGCTGTGCTGATTGTCGGGTGTGTGCACCTGGGGAGCTGCCCAGGCCCCTGCCAGGTGTATGGCTCAGTGGGAGTTGTTTATCTGTGAGGCCCCTGCTCAGTCCCAGGTACAGGGTGACACCAGGAGGGACAACAACAGTGGGGGCGGCCAGCTGTGCAGCTCTGGAGTCAGCTCCCGCAGTGACTACTGCAGCTCCCAGTGTGCAGGGGCCTGGATGCTCCAGGGGCGGGCCCGCCGATCTGTACAGCTCGGGCCGCCCGGGGGCAGGAGCCACCTGGCTGTCCTGTGTCCTCCCGGCCTCTGCCTGACCTGGGGGAGCACCCGATCCTGGGCTGTGTCCCCCGGCGCCCTGGGCTCTGGGACCTGTGACACTGTGAATGGACCTAAAGTGTAGGTCCACGATGTATAATTTAAAAGCATCAGAGTGAATTTTGTTTGAAGTTAACTTATACTTTATTACAATAAAACTCATAAGCCATTTTACAGGTTAAAGAAAAACTCAAAATATAGAAACAGTGAAATGACACGGGAAGGGCAAGCCTCCGTTGGGCTGCAGGCATGACGAGCCCCGCGGTGGGAGCTGGGGCGGGCTCCCGAGGTGGTCAGGGGGCTGCGCAGAGGTTGAAGCCAGTTGTCCCGGAGGCAATTGGCGGCTCTGGCACTCTGGGGACCCCGATTGCAGGTGCCAGGGCCTGCTCCTCCTCCGGGGTGGCCGCAGGTGCACGTGGCTCGTCCAGGGCGCAGCCGTGATCTAGAGCAGTGACCACTATCTGCAGGGGCTTCGCCTCCCCAGCTGGCACCTCAGCTGGGGCCAAGCCCTCAGCCCCAGCAGCCAGGGCGGCCTCGAGCACTTCAGGCCCATCCGAGGCAGCAGGCCCCACAGTTGGGGCTGGGGCGGGCTCCGGAAGTGCTTCAGGGTCTTTTGCTCGGGCCGAAGCTGTAGCTCCAAGAAGACAAAGTATCACCACCAGGACGGACTTTCCACGTCCCTCCCAAATCAAGGACACTCTTCCAACCGCTCAAAGAGCCCTGGGAGGTGTCCCCAGCCTGCAGCTCGTGGGGATGGGGTGTGAGCCGAACCCCTGCTCCCGGCCCAGCTGCACGGACGCTGGATCCGTGGGGCCCACCCTGTCCCCAGCTCGGCCACCCCCAGGCCTCCTCACCCCCAGCCTCTGGCTCCGCTGCATGGAGGCGTCTGAGTTGTTGCAGGTAACGCCGGGCACGGAGCTCCACGTCTGTGCCTGGCATGCGCTGCCTTATGAATTCCAGAATCTTCTTCAGGGAGGCAGATTGGGGGAGCCGACAAAAGTCCTCCTGATAATAGTCCATCCATATCTCCAGGATGCAGCAGATGGCCCTGGGGAGGGACAGGTGGGCACAGGGGTCAGAAGACAGGGCTCCCTCACACCGAGGTGACCCGGGGAAGCCCTGCAGGACCCGGGGCCTCGGCCTCCCGTGCGGGGCTGTCAGAGGCCAGTCCTGCTCCTCGTCCACCTGCCACCTGGCGGTCCTGCCTGCCACAGGCCTGCTCCCCGAGGAGGGGCTGGCACGAAGCCTCTGTGCGGGGGAGCCCACGCCCAGCGGTGTGACCATCACGGTCTTTGCTGGGAAGCGGGGCTCCCTCCTCAGCCTGGCTCCCTGCCCACTTGCCCCTTGAATCCACCGGCAGGCGTCCGGGGACGGGGGGCGTCTGGCCCGTCATCGCCCTCACTGCACACACTGTCGCTCTGGGAAGGTCCAAGCCAGGAGGGCTCGGGCTCTGTGTCCTGCCAGGCCTTGCCAGGAGCCACCCGGGACCTCCACTTTCCCTCCCTGTGGCTCTGCGCTGCCTCCCTCATGAGGGGCCCCGGGGGGTGTCCTTCCACTGACTCTAATCTGCCGTCTCCCACGGGGCCAGGGCCACCGGGTCTGTGAGCCCTCAATGGCCCTCGTGGCAACCTGCTGTGCACTGGGTCCAGGTGCCACCAGATTGGGGAGTGCGATGCTCCCCACCCCCTCTGCTCTGGGTCCCAGGTGTGGGGCAGACAGAGGGCTGGGAGGGGCGGGCATGGAGAAAGTCTCCCTTAGGGGTCCCAGTGCTCTCCCACCAAGCCCACACCCTATTCACGGCTCTCCTTTCCTCCTTTCCTGAAGGGCCCTTAGACCTTTACCCCGTCACGGGAATTGCAGATGTGTGGGGTGAGGGTCCAGCACCCCCGGCCCACAGCCCCCTCGCTGCCCTCCTGGAGAGGGAAGGCCCTCGGGCAGGGGCCGGAGTCACTCACAGTTTCCAGCGCTGCAGGACCGCGTCGTCGCCACCACACGCAGCTGCGATGCACCCATATCTAGGGGAGGGCGGGGGCATCCCACGAATCATCCTGTGGCCGCGACCTCTCACCGTGGGGGCTGTCACCTCTGACCCCCGACTAGGCCGGAGCCCCGGGGGCCGTCAGCTCTGTGCGGGGGGCCACGGGCAGCCCCCGGAGAAGCGCCCGCACCTGCCGGGGCCTCCTGAATGCTGGAGCATGAAAGGCTCCGGCCAGGCCCACGGCCGATATCTGAGTGGGCCTGGGCGCCCGGGGACCCCGGGGTCCCCCTGTGTGGTTGCCCCAGGACACAGCCCCCCGATGGACTCTCCAACCTCCCTTTCAATGGGAAAAGAGGCCAGCTCAGGACCCCGGTGACGGTGGGGAGGAGGCACAGGCCCCGTCACGGGGGAGGAGGACGGCTGCGGAGCACAGGCACAGCCCCTCTGGCCGACCCGCCACAGGCCAGGCCCCGGGGCTGCCCTCCGGGACCCCACTGTGCCCTGGGTGACTCTGCTCCAGGCGGGGGAGCGGCCCGAGGCCGGGCAGCTCAGAACCATTCCCAGCCTCCCCACCAGCAGGTGGCCCACCCCTGGGCTGCGGAGGCGCAGGTGCTCACTTCGTAAACAGCAGATCCAGCACCTCGTCGGTGGTGGCAAATCCATGACAGTTGTCTAAAAAGATGAAAACGGAGATGACATCCCTGCGCAGCAAGGCGGGCAGCAGTTGTTGGAATTCCTGCTCCAGCAGCTCCGTCCGGCTGGGCTTCGTCGGGCAGATGGGAGGCGCCTTCCCGGCCGAGGCCCTTGCACCCTGAGTTGGGACAGAGGGGACGTGCATGGAGCCGCCGGGAGGCCTGGGGTGGGAGCGCAGCCCGCAGCCCGAGCTCTCGGGGGCCGTGGGGGGCAGGAGTGCCCACGGCAGGAACCCGGGCCTTGATGCCTTTGGCTCAGTCACTTAGCCTCTGACTCTGGGCTGTGGCTCGGGTCGTGGCCTCAGCACCCTGGGATCCCGCCCTGGCAGGCCCTGCGCTTGGGGCCCAGTCTGCTTCAGGAGCCTGGGTCTCCCTCTCCCCTCCCTGCTCTCTGCCTGTCTCTTACACAAACAAGACAAACTATCCGATAAAGAAACAATCTTAGAGGATAAATGTTCAAAAAAGTTTGGATCAGTACAAGGACCTCAAGAGACACAGAGAGACAGAGACCGAGAGAGACAGACACACAGACAGAGGGAGAAGCAGCCCTGGTGCAGAGAGCCCGAGGCGGGACTCGATCCCGGGCCTGCGGGGTCAGGGCCTGGGCGGAAGGCAGGCGCTAAACCCCTGGGCGACCAGGCCGCCCCTGAAGGCTCTGCTCTGATATTCCTACACCTCTGTGCACAGGGACTCTGCATCTGGCCCAGGCAGGGGCAGGGCCCTGGGGCAAGTGTGGGGAGCAGGGGAATGCAGACTCATGTGGGAGCAGGAGTGTAGGGGGGAGCCCAGGGGAGTAGCAGGCTGGCTTCTGGGACCCGGGGCCCTTCGTGCCGCATCGGGGACCCGGGTGTCGGGGGTGCCCCGGCCCCTGCACTCATTTGAGCCCGCGCTGGCCTCTGTTAGCTGCGCAGGGCACTTCCCAGTTCCTCGAGGCGGTGGGGCAGAGCACCCCTTCCTCCCGCTCGCGCCCCCTGTCCCGGGTGGAGCTCTGTGGAGACAGTGCCCGGCAGCCAGGCAGGAGGCCTCAGCGCCCGGTCCGGCCGCCTCGGCTGGGCCGCACCCCCAGCGGCCCCCATCCAGACACACCACAGCGCAGGCGGCACCCCCCTCCCCCAAGGAGAGCAAAGGGATCGGCTGCAGGGCCTCGGGGGGACTCTTACTCGGAGGGTAAGAGGACCTCAGGAGCCCTGTTTGCACCCTGCCCACCTTGACCTCAGGGTGACCCTGAAGGGATCACCGGGGAACCTGCCGCCCTGCAATGTCCCCCAGCCTGGATGCACCTGCCCACACATCCCTGTTTCCCGGAAGCTGAAGAGGAGGGGATGGGGCCACCCAGGATGGCTGGCACAGGGGGCCTGGCCTGGCCTGCTCTGGGTTACCTGACGGCGCCTCCTGATAAACGCCCTGAGGCGTTGGTTTTTATGCTGGAGCCAAAGCCTACAGCATTGGAACAAGCGGCACCCCTGGGGTTCCTGGGAGCCAGAGCCCCCAGAGGTGGGCCGGCAGCAGGAGAACATCTTCCAGGAGCGGATGTCTCCAGCCAAGTGAGCCTGAGGTGGGGCTGCACTAGATGCGGTTGCCTGGTCACGGGGGTTCCAAGTTCTGTTGGGCTCTGTGTCACGGGAGTGACCTCACTTCCTGGGACCCCCTCCCTGACCCACTCCTGGAGGAAGCTGCAGGGGCGGCGCTCGGGGCTGCCGACGGCTCCCCCGTCCCTGCAGGCGATGGCCTGTGCACACAGTGACACACCCGCACCCCTGTCCACAGGCCCCAGGGAAGGACTGTGTGCAGCCAGGGCCCCAGCCTGGACACACGCCTGCGTTCAGACACAACTTTCCATTCTTCCCCGGTTTTGACCCCAGAGAAGCCGTTGTGCCCGTCGGGGATGGTCTGCATCTTGCCCGTGGGACAGGGATTATCCTAGCGGGTGCTTCCTCCAGACGTCCCCAGGCCACTGTGGCATCATATCTATGACATTGGAGGCGGGTGTCACATGCGGGAAATACCTCCAACCACATGTTCTTCCTTGGTGTGTACATGCGCCCAGGCCCACGAGGTCCATGTGCACACACGTGGGCACCAGTTCTCTCATACTGGAGGCCCAGAAGATGACAGTCCCACCGGGGGAGGCATGGGCAATAGCTCCCCACGATCCTAGGCTCCTGAATCCAAGGCAAACCCTACAGAAGGTGTCAGAGTCTCGGCCTAGAAGGTGTGAGGCCGTCCTTATCCTGAACCCCTGCCTGTCGTGTGTTATGGGCCCTTCCCTCCTTCCCACTGGGTGAGCTGTGGACAGCGGTGCACCCAGTGGGTCGCCCTGACCTGGGCTCTAGGGAACCTGCTGTCAGCCACAGAACTGAAAGTAGACAGGAGGCACTGACTCTCCGGCTTGACCCCCAACTGAACTGAAAGCACGTTGTGTGTCCACGTACACTGACAGAGAAACAGAGACACGGATATAAATGTAGACACAGATGCAGAACTAGGAAGTTAGCAGAGGAGAAGCAACATCACTGAAGATCATTAAATAAAAAAAGAAAGACAGCTGAGTCTCGAATGGAGAAAAATGGAGTAATTAAAATAGAATCATGAAAAAATAATTCATCAAACCGAAAAGCAGAGAGAGGGATAAAGAAGAAGGAGCACTTTGGTGACACAAAGAAACGGCAAGCCTCGAATGTAAGGGTGATCGTGCCTCACGGACTCCATGGAACCTAAGTTGGGCAACAAGCAGCACCTTCCAGCAAAGGCCTAAGCGAATTATTTTCTGTTGTTGTTTTTTATTTAAAGATTTTTATCTCTTTATTCATGAGAGTGACAGAGAGTGAGAGAGGCAGAGACATAGGCCGAGGGAGAAGCAGGCTCCATGCAGGAAGCCTGATGGGGGACTCGATCCCGGATCCCAGGATCAGGCCCTGGGCCGAAGGTGGATGCTCAGCTCAGCCCCTGAGTCACCTGGGGGTCTAGACTAAGCTAATGAAAATGTACAAGGGATTGTGTCATACTGTGTTTGTAAGGGGGTAAAATTTCTCTTTACTAAGAAAGCGAGGGCAGCCCGGGTGGCTCAGCGGTTTAGCACCGCCTTCGGTCCAGGGCCTGATCCTGGGGACCCGAGATCAAGTCCCCCCTCGGGCTCCCTGCATGGAGCCTGCTTCTCCCTCTGCCTGTGTCTCTGCCTCTCTCTCTCTCTCTCACTGTGTGCCTATCATAAATAAAAAATAAAAAAAAATTAAAAAAAAAAAAGAGTCATGGCTCGAGTAAAAGGGTTTTGGTATCACACCACTGATCACACTGTTTTGTGCCAGTCTTAGCATATCAATATGCTAATATCAATATACCACTCTTGTGTTTGGACCCGCTATTGTGCTTCTTATTATGATTTCAAGATGCCCTTCAAGAACAATGGGAAACTTTGAAAAAATAGAGATTTATTATTTATAAGACCTGGAAATCACACAGCACACCTGGAACCACATAGCGAGGTCACACAGGGCAGGGGGAAGGAGGATGGCGAGCATACAAGTATGCACAGGCAGGTTTTCTGCTTTTATCAGAGCCAAGTGTGGGGGGCTAGGGTTTTATAGGCTCACTCTTTATTAGAAAATTTAAAATATAAGAGTGTGGAATTTAAAGCTCAGGAAGAGAAAAGGCAAGTGGCCCAAATGGTCACTTATTGAAATCAACCAAGTTCACAAAGGAGCCTAGGGGGCAGTGGGGCTGGCTCTTTGTCTAGTCTTGTGGTTGGCAATGTGTTTATTTGAAATAACTATCTTTTGTCAGTTACTCGTATTACCAAAAAAAAAAAAAAAAAAGCCAAAGCTCATGGCTTATATCGCATTGCCAAGTGCTGCAGAGTAACCATCCTGGAGTACCACTCTGTTCATCTGACCCCCCTGCAAAGTACCCTCACAATTGCTTCCTGATTATGCAAATTTTTCAGGTACAAAATGACCCAACTTTGCCTTCTCAATCCTGGATCCCACCACTGTAATCTACATGCCCTGTCTCCAACCAACTGGGCTATTCACTTCTCTTTTCACAACGCAGCACTCACCTAGCTCCTTGCCTTTGTCCATACTGGTGCCAACATGTTATCATCAAGCACATGGTGTTTTTGCAGAGATGGTTGGTAAATAAATAAGGAATGGGCCTCCAGTGGCCTCCATGATAATATATTATTCCTCACCCCTCTGATTTTCCTCCTCCTGTTTTTCTACCACAACCCCTCCTATCTAGTCACACTCCTAAATGTTCCACTCTCTTCATTAACCCACAGCTGAACTTCAGGCTTTACAATCCTAACATGTTAACAGACATTTATGCGGGGTCTACTCTGAAGCAGGTACTGCACAAGGTATATAGGTGAAACAAAGACGAATAAGCTACTTATGTTCCTGCCCTGAAAAAGCACACAATTAACTACAGAATGAGAAATGCAGGATGCTTGGGGAGTGCAGGAGGGAATTTAAAGACAGTTTTTTGGAGTTTTAACCTGAAAAATAAAACTATCAGTTATTTTACTAGCAAAAAAATGGTTTTTTTCAGGAATAACAGAATTCCAATTCTGGACATGCAACAAACAAAGAGGAACATTATTTTGTGCAGAAGAAGAATGAAGCTGGGAGGGTTTTTTCCGAACAAAAGTCCATCGGGGGGAAAAATAGCAGAAGTCCAGGTCATGATGGTTTCCAAAGGGCTGAGTTGCAGGGGTAGTGGAGATGTTGTCAGAGATACGAAATACATCTTTCCCTTGCAGGAGACTGTGATTGATGATTCTTTCCTGCTGCTGATTCTTCTGTTGGGCTCTTCATTGATAATTCTTTCTGTAATTAACCATAATTGATGTTGAGTGGTAAGGCTTCACCTCCTAACTTTCTCTTTTCTCCTCCTTTCCCTATTTTAGTGAGGTTCCACTAATTAATATTGTCTTAAACATTGGAAACCCTGGGGCCAAGTGAAGAGCATGGGAAAGAAGAAAGGGCAGGATTCCAGGGAGCAGAAGCAAACAGAGAGCATTCAGACATTTCCAACCATTTGGTGGGACTACGGTAGCAAAGGTTAGGTGGTGGGAAAAGAGGCCAGACTGTCAATAGTTTACTAAGCGATGCCGGGAGTTTCTCTCCTGAAAGTAATAGGTTGCCTTTAATAGATTTTTAGATTGGGGAATAATCAGCGAGTTCTCTAGAATGATCATTCAGGCAGCATTATCAGAGGTGGTTTGGAAGTGGGAGAAAAGGCAATCAGGGAAGTGAACTATCAAACTGTTGTAAGAGAGGCACCTGGGTGGCTGAGTTGGTGAAGGGTCAGCCTTCGGCTCAGGTCATGATCACAGAGTCCCAGAAGAGAGCCCCAGGAGGGAGCCCTACACGGAGCTCCGCCCCTCCCCCTGCTGTCGTTCTCTCTCTCTCCCTCCCTCTCAAATAAAAATAAAATGTTTTTTGAAACATTTTCTTTCTTTTTTTTTTTTTTTAAGAAACTGTCGGAAGATCCCGGAGCAGGCCGGAGACACGGTCGCGGGGGCTGGAGCGCCCCCCGAGGCCCCTGCTAGGCGGACAGACCTCTCGGGTCGTGAGTGTGCGCCTCGGCCTCCGCCGCACCTGCACCCGATTCCGACCGCGCTCGTGCCGTCTGCCCCCAAACTTATGCACTTAATTATCTTTTCCTGGACTCCCCAGTCGTTTCCTGCCCACCACTCCAGTCTCCCTAGATAACACAATAGGAATTGATGGGGTTGGAAGGGCTCGCAAGCCCTCGGAGGCCCAGCTCACGCCCAGGAAAGCGGGGAGGCGCTCCGGGAGCCCCATCACGGGGCTCATCACCCGGTCGCCTTCCCGGGACACGGAGCAGGACACCTCTAGCGCGCCCCCACAGCTGTCAGGCCCTCGGCGGCCGCCAGGGGGCGCGTCCGTTCCCCTCCCCATCCCCCCCCCCCCCCCCGTTTTTTCTCTTTTGCGGAAACGCGAACCCGCGCTTCTCCAAAGCAAATGAACCCTGAGGTAATTCGGCCCTCTGCCGTCGCCGTAGCCCCAGACTGTAAACAGGAAGTAGGCGCCAAGAGGCGGGTGAAAAATAACGCCCGGGGCTCGGAGGCGCCGTCGCCTGCGCGCTCAGGGGGTCCCTGCGGTTCTGCGCGGGGAGGGCTTCCCTCGCCAGTCCCTCCTCCAGTGGAGGTCTTTTGCCGCTAGCCAGCTCTCCCCTCGGCGGACAGGGCGTCCCCCCAACCATGGCCGAATACTCGTACGTGAAGTCCACCAAACTCGTGCTCAAGGGAACCAAGGCCAAGAGGTAAGGCCAGAGCTGGCGCGGGAGACTCTGGGTCTCTTCCGACGGCGCCCCCGCCCCCCCCGCCCCCCCCGTGGGGAGGAGAGTCGAGTCTCGCGGAACTCGGGGTGTGAGGGAGCCGGGAACTCCGGCGCCCCGCCCTCGGGCCTGCTTCGGGCCGCGGGCTCTGTGGCTGCCGGGCAGCTCCGGGCGCTCGTGCGGGGCCGGCCTGACGGAGGAGACCTGAGGGCGCCACCGCGAGCCGCAGCTGCAGGCCCGGCCCCGGGTCAGGAGCCCCCCAGACCGCTGCTCGGCGCGTCCGCCTTAGTCTCGTGCTGCAGGTCGTGACAGCGACGTCTCCTGTTAGGGCTCGTTACTTCACGCCCGCCCCCCCGCCCAGTACTCCTTAAACGTCTCCCCTCAAAAAAAATCCTTCATTCCCCCCCCCACAAAAAAAACCCTTAATTAATCATCCCTCCCTCCCCCCGCCCCAAAAGAGCAAATCCTTAATTTTTTTAATACGATATGCAGATGTGCGTTTTGACAGGTATAGAATAAGCTCAAGTCCGCGTTCTCCGCAGTTACTAGTTTAGCAGTTTGTGGCAGGTCCGTTAATATCCTGGAGCTTCTATTTACTCATTCATTAGGGAAGATTAGCGGTAGGAGAACTGATGCTAGGGGGCAGCCCGGCGGCTCCGCGGCTTGGCGCCGCCTTGGGCCCGGAGCGTGACCCTGGTGCCCCTGGAGTCCCGGGATCGGCCCCACGTCAGGCTCCCTGCACGGAGCCTGCTTCTCCCTCTGTCTGTGTCTCTGCCTCTCTCTCTGTCTTTCATTAATAAATAAATAAAATCTTAAAAAAAAAAAAAAAAGAATTGCTACGAGGATTAGATGAGTTAACGCGTACAGTAAGCGGAACCAAATGCAAGGAGAAGGTCGTAGTGGTGATTTACGGTCGTTGGACTTTTTAGGAAAAAGTATCTGCCCGCCCAGATCTCCACCTCTCTTCTCTCTGGTAGATTTGCTCACGGTTGATCATTCATTACAGATGTTAATCTGAAGCTTGTCCTGCCTGGCTTTACAGGAGAGAGGGGAGAGTTAGCTTCTGAAAGCTTACGTTTCCATGAAAATACAAATAAGCGCATCTCATGCTCATCACAACTATCAATCTTCATTAACGCACGTAGATAGCACTTTCTGCCTGCCTAGAACAACTCTAAGCACTTTGAATACGACTTATTTGGAAACCCCCCCCCGGGTGTTGTGTTTTTTTTTTTTTTTCTTTTTTTTATTACTGAGATATGATACATATAAAATTCACCCTATAAAGCACAGTTCTGTGGGTTTTAGTGTTTAGTCCACAAAGTTCCCCACTGTCATGTTGTCCAACATTTTCATGGTCTGGGAAGGAAACCCCATAATCCTTAGTAGTCCCTCTCCAGTCCACTCTTCCCTCATGCCCGCAACCACTAATATACTTTCTCTCTGTTATCAGTTTGCCTGTTCTGAATATTTCCTATAAATGGAGTCATGCAATATGCGGTCTCTTGTATCTGGCTTCATCCATGTCTAGCATGTATCAGTATCCTTATTTTTATGGCTGAATAATATTCCATTGTATGGATATAACACATTTTGTTTATCCTTTCACCCGTTGAAGGACATCTGGGGTATTTCCACTTTTTGGCTATTAGGAATCATGCTGTTACGAATTTCTTAGAAAATTTTTGTGTGGATGTGTGTTCTCATTTCTCTTGGGTATATACCTAGCAGTACATAGGTTAGGTCATATGATAACTCTGTTTAACTTTTTGAAGAACCCCAAACTATTTCCTAAAGCAGCTGTACCACTTTTCATTTTCACCAGCAACATAGGAAGATTCACATTCACCCTTAATCCTCGCAGTAACCTTAAGAGCATAAATTATTATCCTCATGTTATAGATGAGAAGCTGACAGTGATTAAGAAATGTTCCAAAAGTCGCAGAGCTAAGAAATAACAAGATTAAAAAGGCAGTCCTCCAGAGCCTGTTCTCTTAACTATAATACAATACATACAGGATCAGAACTGACTTCTCAGTATTAGAAGGAAGAGAACATATCGGTGTAGATAACTGTGAATCAATAATTCATAAATCTGTGTACAGCTTAAAAGAGGCTTGTAAGATTCCATCTTAGATGTTTAACATCAAATCAATATTTCTAAACTTATCTATATAAATTATCTCCTACAGTAAGAAGAAAAAGAGCAAAGAGAAGAAGAGAAAAAGAGAAGAAGATGAAGAAACTCAACTTGATATTGTTGGTAAGTTTTCCATACTTTATTCTGGGAAAAGTTAATACTGCTGAGATGCCTTTAAAAATATCTTCCTAGTGGGACGTCTCGATGGCTCAGCAGCTGAGCGTCTGCCTTTGGCTCCGGGAGTGATCCCGGGGTCCGATACAGTTCTGAGTCTTTGCTCCTAGTCTATGGTTTAACTTTTCATTTTATTAAATGGTATTTTTCTTAAAGCAAAAGTTTAAAAAATTGAAAAAAATTTTTCAATTATAATTTTTCAACTATAAGTTTTTTTTTAAGATTTTATTTATTTATTCATGACAGACACAGAGAGAGAGGCAGAAACACAGGCAGAGGGAGAAGCAGGCTTCACCCAAGTGTCCCAGAAGTTTTTAGTTTTTATAAGATTCCATTTATTACTATTTTTCTGTTACATTACCATCTTATATCTTCAGTCTAAGAAGTTGTTGCTTACCCCAAGGTCATGAAGAAATTCTTCCACATTTTCTTTATGAGGCTTCAGTTTTAGTTTCTCATTAGATCTATGATCTATCGTGGTTTATGTATACAATGGAATATTGCTCAGCCATTAGAAACGACAAATACCCACCATTTGCTTCAACGTGGATGGAACTGGAGGGTATTATGCTGAGTGAAGTAAGTCAGTCGGAGAAGGACAAACATTGTATGTTCTCTTTCATTTGGGGAATATAATTATTAGTGAAAGGGAATATAAGGGAAGGGAGAAGAAATGTGTGGGAAATATCAGAAAGGGAGACAGAACGTAAAGACTGCTAACTCTGGGAAACGAACTAGGGGTGGTGGAAGGGGAGGAGGGTGGGGGGTGGGGGTGAATGGGTGACGGGCACTGAGGGGGGCACTTGACGGGATGAGCACTGGGTGTTATTCTGTATGTTGGTAGACTGAACACCAATAAAAAATAAATTTATTTTAAAAAAAGATCTATGATCTATCTCATTAATTTTTAGTCTTGTGTGAATTAGGGATCAAAGTTCTTTTTTTCATTTTTTCGTATTGATAACCAGTTGTTGTAGCACCACTGTTGAATAGACTTTCCTTTCTCCATTAAACTGCCTTAATACGTTTGTCAAAAATCATTTGACTTTATATGTGCTGATATATTTTTGGACTTTGTTCCATTGATTTGTCTGTTCTGTTGATATATTTGTCTTGATTACTGTCCCTTCGCAAGTTTTTGAAATCAGGAGGTCTTCAAGGTTCATCCATGTTACAGCATGTGTCAGTCTTCCTTTTAAGACTGATATTCCAGGCAGCCCAGGTGGCTCTGGGGTTGAGCACCTGCCTTTGGCCCAGGGCGTGACCCTGGAGACCCGGGATCGAGTCCCACATAGGGCTCCCTGCATGGAGCCTGCTTCTCCCTCTGCCTGTGTCTCTGCCTCTCTCTCTCTCTCTCTCTCTCTCTCTCTCTGTCTAATGAATAAATAAATAAAATCTTTAAAAAAAGAAAAAAAAAATACTGATACTCCATTGTGTATATACTGCATTTATCCATTCATATTTCAATGAACACATGAGTGACTTCCACTTTTTGCCTATTGTGGATAATTCTGCGAGGAATATGGGTGTACAGATATCTCTTCAAGACTTTGGTTTCAGTTCTTTTGGGCATGTACCTAGAAGTGGAATTGCTGGATCATGACAGTAATGCCATTTTTAATTTTGTGAGAAACCACCATACTGTTTTGCATAGTTGCATTTTATATTTCCACCAGCAGTGCACAGGGTTTCAATTTTTCCGTATCCTCACCAACATTTGTTATTTCTGGTTCTCTGATAATAGCCATCCTAGTGGGTATGAAATGGTATCTCATTATGGTTTATGCCTGTGTCTCTGCCTCTCTCCCCGTGTGTCTCTCATAAATAAATAAAAATCAGTATACACCACATTTTCTTTATCCATTTACCTTTGATGGACATCTGAGTTGCTCCCAGCCCTTGGCTATGATAAAGAATGCTTCTATGAGGATGGAGGTCTCTTGGCGACCCTGCTTTCAATTCTTTTGACTACACGTACCCCAGAAATAGGATTGCTGGATTATATGGTAGTTGTAGTTTTAATTTTTTTGAGGAACTCTCATACTGTTTACATAGTGGTTGCACCATGTTACATTCCTATCAGCAATGCACAAGTGTCCTGATTTCTCCATATCCTTGCCAACATTTTATTTTTTAACAGTGGTCATCCTAATGGGTGTGAGGTGACCCTCATCGTGGTTGTGATTTGCCTTTTTTGATGGTTAGTGATGTGGAGCATCATTTCATAGGTTCATTGGCCATTTATACATCTTCTTTCAAGGAATGTCTGTACAGGCTCTTCGTCCTTTCTTCCATTGGGCTACTTGTTGCCTTGTGACGAAGTTCGTAGGAGTTTTTTGTATGTTAACTTATTGTCAAATACATGGTTTGCACATATTTTTCCCATTCTATTCGTTGTCTCTTCACTCTCTAGATTGTATCCTTTGGTGCATTTGAAGTTTTATAGACCCCATTTGTCTATGTTTACTTGTTTGCTGGTGCTTTGGTATCGTAGTCAGGAAATCACTGCCAGGTCCGTGGATCCTGGGTGGCTCAGTCAGTAAGCATATGACTCAATGTCAGCTCAGGTCTTGATCTCAGGGTTGTGAGTTCAGGCCCCATATTAGGCTCCACCCTGGGTATGGAGCCTGTTTACAAAAAGAAAGAAATCATTGGCAGATCTAATATTGTGAATCTTTTCCTTATGTTTCCTTTCAAGCATTTTATCTATAAAATAGATATCTATTATTGGGGTTTTTTTTAAACATTACTCTTACATATGTTTTCTCATTTTCAGTGTATGATTCTTTCACTTCTTTCATTAGTCTTGTTCCTGAATATCTTACCTTTTTCAGTGTTGTGGTAAATGGAGTTGTGTTCTTGAGTTCCACTTCAAATTGTTCATTGTTAACATCTAGAGATGCAACTGCTTCTTGGTGTGTTGGTTTTCATTTCTGCAACCTTGTTGAATTTGTTTACTGCTTCTAATTTTTTTAATCCTTACGATTTCTACGTATAAGATTATGGTATATGCAAATATGATTCTTCTTCTTCCTTTCCAGTTTGGATGCGTTTTGTTTCTTTTACTTGCCTAATTGCTCTGGCTAAGTTTTCTAGTACTATATTTGATGGAAAGGCCAGAGTAAAGAACTTTATTTTGATCCTATTTTTAGAGGAAAAGTTTGAGTCTTTTGCTATTTTGTACATTAGTTGGAATTTTTTTTTCATATTTGGTCTTTATGATGTTTAGTTGGTTTACTTTTACTCCTAGTTTAGTAAGAGTTCTTTTCATGAAAGAGTATTAAGTCTCGTGAAGTGAAAAAAATAAACAACATACAAAGTCAGATGCTTTTACCATCTGAACCACCTAGGTGCCCCCCTTTGCACATTCTTTTTTTGTTTCTTAAATTACACTTAGGAATGAAATCATATGGTATTTGTGTTTCTCTGACTCACTTATTTCACTTAGCATTACTCTTTAGCTCCATGTACGTCATTCCAAATGACGAGATTTCATTCTTTTGTATAACTGAATAATACTCCATCGCATATGTACCACGTCTTCTTTATCCATTCATCTATTCTTTCTACAGTTCCTTGAGAGATTTATATATATTTTTTTTTCTTTTTTTTTCTGTATGTGTTTATAGCATTAAGCTCTCCTAGAAATCTTTTGCTGCAGCCTAAATGTTTTGGTATATTGGGTTTCCTTGTTTCATTTGTTTCAAGATACTATGTATTTATGTAAGAAAGAGAACCCAGGAGTGGGTGGGGGCAGGGGGAAAGGAGAGGGAGAATCTTAAGCAGGCTCCACACTCACTGCAGAACCCAGCACAGGGCTCGATCTCAAGATACTGAGATCATGATCTGAGCCAAATCAGGAGTCGAAGGCTTAACCAACTGAGCCACCCAGATGGCCTCAAGATGCTTTTTAATTTCCCCCTTAAGTTATTCTATGAAAAAGTTTTTCTTCTTTGACCTGTTGGTTGTTAAGAGAACGTTGTTTCATAATTGGCTCTTTATACATCTGAGACTTCACTAATGTGGTGGTCACTGGCCAGGCACATGTGACAATTTACATTAAAATTAATTAAAATTATATAAAATTTTATATAATTGAGAAAATTCACTTTCTCAATCACACTCGCCATATATATCAGATATGTAATAACCACATACCATATTGGGCAGCACTAGTAGACAGTATTTCCTTTTTACGGTACGATCCATTGGTAGTCTTGATATAGATAGAATAATAGTTGTCAACCAGGTGCAATTTTGTCCCCCATGGGACGTATGGCAATATTTGGAAACATGTTTGATTTCACAGGTAGGGGATCCGTGTTTTACTGGCACCTAGTGGGTGGAGTTCCGGAAAGCTGTTAAAATCCCGTAATTCACAGGACAGCCCCCCAACAAAGGCTCATCCGGCCCACATGCCAGTAGTTTTGACGGTGAAAACCTTTGACCTATAATATGTTTCAGCAGGACGTGGAGGGCTCGTTGTTTTTTCCCTCTGATTGGCCAGTTGACTAGACCCCCTCTGCTGTGTGTATTCAATTCATCCTCTGCTTACTGCTAGTGAACTTTAGGCTAAAAATGTGTTTTGGTTTTTTTTGTTTTTTTCTTTTTTTTTTTTTACTTAAATGGTGGAGAAGGTCCTATTCCTTGCTAATTAGCATGCAATTTTTTTTAAAGTGAAATTGATAGTTAAGGTCCTTTACAATGAAAGAATACATATTTAATTTTATTTTTTTATTTTTTAAAGATTTTCTTTATTTATTCATGAGAAGGACACAGAGGGAGAGAGAGGCACAGACACAGGCAGAGGGAGAAGCAGGCTCCACGCAGAAGCCTGACGTGGGACTCGATCCTGGGTCTCCAGGATCACACCCTGGGCCGAAGGCAGTCACCAAACCACTGAGCCACCCGGGCGGCCCAGCATACAATTTTAAAAAATTGACTTTTGCTGTCTTACAGGTTCTTTGACTCTGCACATATAGACAAATCTCTGTTTCTGGCTCATCATGGCTTCCACTTCAAGGTAAGTGCCTTTGATGAAAGCCTTTATGAAGGGCCACACCCAGGACATTTTTAGCTCTTGGTTCTGCTGGCCTCACTAAGCATATGGTGTCTAGGAAAGAAAAAGGAGGAAGAGAGAGCACAAAAGGGAGACTGAGGAAAGATGAGGCAAGCAGGGTAGTGCATGTGGTATAGGTGAGGCTTTGTAGCTCCAGGGTCTGCACTGTGTCTGAAAATGTGATTTATTTCTCTCATCTTATTTTTTTTTTTAAGATTTATATTATATATAAATCAGAGAGAGGGAGAGAGAGCACAAGTGGGAATTAGAGAGAGAGGGAGAACACGCTCCAGATTGAGCACGGAGCCCGATGTGGGACTCGACCTCATGACCCCGAGATCAGGATCCAAGCTGAAACCAACAGTTGGTCACATAACTGACTGTGCCATCCAGGCGCCCCCTCCTCATCTTTTAATGCACAAGGTGCTTGCTACTGGACTACCATGCTCCCTGCAAGCTTTACCATTCCATGAGTCTTCTTTCCTTATTTTTTCAAGTTTTTAGTTAACATATACTGTAATATTGGTTCAAGACTAGTGTTTAGTGATTCATCACTTACCTATAACACCCAGTGCTCATCACAACAAGTGCCCTCCTCACTGCCAATCACCACGCCAATCCCATGCCCTCCTTCCCTCCAGCAAGCCTGTTGTTCTCTGTACTAAAGAATCTCTTATAGTATACCTCCCACTCTTTTCCTTCCTTCCCCTATATCCGTTTGTTGTTGTTGTTGTTGTTGTTGTTGTTTTAATTCCACATATGAGTGAAATCATCTGGTATTTTCTCTGAATGACTGACTTTGCTTAACATATAGAATACACTCTAGGTCCTTTCTTTGGTGTTAGTAGTGATCTCTCCTTTCTCATCATGATTTTATTAGTTTGAGTGTTTTCTGTCTTCTTTTAAATAAGGCTGGCTAATGGTTTATCTACCTTCTTAATTGTTTCAAAGAACCAACTCCTGGTTTTGTTGATCTTTTCCACAGTTCTTCTGGTCTCTATTTCATTGAGTTCTGCTCGAGTCTTTTTTAACCCTCTTCTTCTGCTGGGTGTTGGATCTATTTGCTGTCTTTCACCAGCTCCCTTAGGTGGAAGGTTAGCTTTTCTATTTGAGTTTTTTCCAGTTTTTGGATGGATGCTTGTATTGCGATGTATTTCCCCCTCAGGACTGCTTTTGCTGTATCCCAAAGATTTTGAATGGTGGTGTCTTCATTCTCATTAGTTTCCATGAATCTTTTTAATTCTTCTCTAATTTCGTGGTTGACCCTTTCACCTTGTAGCAGGATGGTCCTTAACCTCCACGTATTTGAAATCCTTCCAAACTTCTTCTTGTGATTTAGTTCTAGTTTCAAAGCATTATGGTCTGAAAATACACAGGGTCGATCCCAATCTTTTGGTATCAATTAAGACCTGATGTGTGACCCAGTTTGTGGTCTCTTCTGGAGAAAGCCCCACGTGCACTTGAGAAGAATGTGTATTCAGTTGCGTTTGCATGTAAAGTTCTATAAATATCTGTGAAATCCATCTGGTCCAGTGTATCATTTAAAGCTCCTGTTTCTTTGGAGATGTTGTGCTTAAAAGACCTGTGGATTGCAGAAAGCGCTCCATTGAAGTCACCAAGTATAAGTGTATTATTATCTAAGTATGTCTTAACTTTGGTTATTAATCGATTGATATACTTGGCGGCTCACGCATCCGGGCCATAAATATTCGTGATTGTTAGGTCCTCTTGTTGGATAGATCCTTTAAGTATGATATAGTGTCCCTCTTCACCTCTCACTACAGTCTTTGGGACAAACTTTAATTTATCTGATATAAGGATGGCTACCCCTGCATTTATTGAGGACTATTTGAATGGTACACAGTTCTCCAACCTTTTATTTTCAGGCTGTAGGTGTCCTGATGTCTAAAATGAGTCTCTTGGAGACAGCAAATGGATGGGTCTTGCCTTTTTTTATCCAGTCTGAAACCCTGCGTCCTTTTGATGGGGTCATTAAGCCCATTCACGTTCAGAGTTACTATTGACAGATATGGATTTAGTGTCATCATGATACCTATTCAGTCCCTGTTTTTGTGGATTGTTTCCTTGGACTTCCCCTTTCTTTTACAGGGTCCCCCCTTAATATTTCTGGCAGAGCCGGCTTGGTGGTCACATATCCTGTCAGTTTCTGCCTCTCTTGGAAGCTCTTTATCTCTCCTTCTATTCTGAATGAGAGCCTTGCTGGATAAAGTATTCTTGGCTGCAGGTTCCTCTCATTTAGGACCCTGACTGTATCCTGCCGGCCCTTTCTCACCTCCCAGGTCTCTGTGGAGAGGTCTGCTGTTGTCCTAAAGCTTCTCCCCATAAAAGTTAGTGATTTCTTGTCTCTTGCTGCATTAAGGATCTTCTCTTTATCTTTGGAATTTGCAAGTTCCAGTATTAAATGTTAAATGTTGAGCGGTTTTTATGGATTTAAGGGGGGTGGGGGTGATCTCTCTAGCTCCTGGATCTAAATGCCTGTTTCCCTTCCCAAGTTAGGAAAGTTTTCAGCTATGATTTGTTCAAATACATAATCTGGACCTCTGTCCCTTTTGGCGCCCTCGGGAACCCCAATTAAACGTAGATTTTTTCCTTCTGAGGCTGTCATTTATTTCCCTTAACCTATCCTCATGGTCTCTTAATTGTCTTTCTTTTCTTCCCTCAGTTTCCGCCCTTGCCATCAACTTGTCTTCTGTGTCACTCACTCGTTCTTCTCCCTCGTTAACCCTGGTCGTTAGGACCTCCAGTTTGGATTGCATCTCATTTAACTGATTTTTAATTTCGGCCTGATTAGATCTAAATCCTACAGTCATGAAGTCTCTTGAGTCCTTTATGCTTTTTTCTAGAGCCACCAGTAGCTTTATAACTGTGCTTCTGAATTGGCTTTCTGACATTGAATTGTAATCCAAATGTTGTAACTCTGTGGGAGAGAGGACTGTTTCTGATTTCTTTCTTTGGAGGTGAGTTTTTCCTTCTAGCCATTTTACTCAGTGCGGAGTGGCCAAAAACAAGTTGTACTGGAATAACGAGAAAGAGAGAGAGAGAGAAAAAAAGAAAAGAAGAAATAAAAAAGAATTAAAAAGGGGGTGGGGGTGGGGAAACAACAGAAACAAACAGAAAAGAAAAAAACAAGGGGGAGTATCCTCTGATCCTATATACTGTAAATCCCTCGGCTTCCCCTGGAACTTTCCAGTGCTGCTTGGTCAATACCTTGCTTTTCCCCTGACCTTCTAGCTGGTCTTCTGAGGGAGGGGCCTGCTGTGCTGATTGTCGGGTGTGTGCACCTGGGGAGCTGCCCAGGCCCCTGCCAGGTGTATGGCTCAGTGGGAGTTGTTTATCTGTGAGGCCCCTGCTCAGTCCCAGGTACAGGGTGACACCAGGAGGGACAACAACAGTGGGGGCGGCCAGCTGTGCAGCTCTGGAGTCAGCTCCCGCAGTGACTACTGCAGCTCCCAGTGTGCAGGGGCCTGGATGCTCCAGGGGCGGGCCCGCCGATCTGTACAGCTCGGGCCGCCCGGGGGCAGGAGCCACCTGGCTGTCCTGTGTCCTCCCGGCCTCTGCCTGACCTGGGGGAGCACCCGATCCTGGGCTGTGTCCCCCGGCGCCCTGGGCTCTGGGACCTGTGACACTGTGAATGGACCTAAAGTGTAGGTCCACGATGTATAATTTAAAAGCATCAGAGTGAATTTTGTTTGAAGTTAACTTATACTTTATTACAATAAAACTCATAAGCCATTTTACAGGTTAAAGAAAAACTCAAAATATAGAAACAGTGAAATGACACGGGAAGGGCAAGCCTCCGTTGGGCTGCAGGCATGACGAGCCCCGCGGTGGGAGCTGGGGCGGGCTCCCGAGGTGGTCAGGGGGCTGCGCAGAGGTTGAAGCCAGTTGTCCCGGAGGCAATTGGCGGCTCTGGCACTCTGGGGACCCCGATTGCAGGTGCCAGGGCCTGCTCCTCCTCCGGGGTGGCCGCAGGTGCACGTGGCTCGTCCAGGGCGCAGCCGTGATCTAGAGCAGTGACCACTATCTGCAGGGGCTTCGCCTCCCCAGCTGGCACCTCAGCTGGGGCCAAGCCCTCAGCCCCAGCAGCCAGGGCGGCCTCGAGCACTTCAGGCCCATCCGAGGCAGCAGGCCCCACAGTTGGGGCTGGGGCGGGCTCCGGAAGTGCTTCAGGGTCTTTTGCTCGGGCCGAAGCTGTAGCTCCAAGAAGACAAAGTATCACCACCAGGACGGACTTTCCACGTCCCTCCCAAATCAAGGACACTCTTCCAACCGCTCAAAGAGCCCTGGGAGGTGTCCCCAGCCTGCAGCTCGTGGGGATGGGGTGTGAGCCGAACCCCTGCTCCCGGCCCAGCTGCACGGACGCTGGATCCGTGGGGCCCACCCTGTCCCCAGCTCGGCCACCCCCAGGCCTCCTCACCCCCAGCCTCTGGCTCCGCTGCATGGAGGCGTCTGAGTTGTTGCAGGTAACGCCGGGCACGGAGCTCCACGTCTGTGCCTGGCATGCGCTGCCTTATGAATTCCAGAATCTTCTTCAGGGAGGCAGATTGGGGGAGCCGACAAAAGTCCTCCTGATAATAGTCCATCCATATCTCCAGGATGCAGCAGATGGCCCTGGGGAGGGACAGGTGGGCACAGGGGTCAGAAGACAGGGCTCCCTCACACCGAGGTGTCCCGGGGAAGCCCTGCAGGACCCGGGGCCTCGGCCTCCCGTGCGGGGCTGTCAGAGGCCAGTCCTGCTCCTCGTCCACCTGCCACCTGGCGGTCCTGCCTGCCACAGGCCTGCTCCCCGAGGAGGGGCTGGCACGAAGCCTCTGTGCGGGGGAGCCCACGCCCAGCGGTGTGACCATCACGGTCTTTGCTGGGAAGCGGGGCTCCCTCCTCAGCCTGGCTCCCTGCCCACTTGCCCCTTGAATCCACCGGCAGGCGTCCGGGGACGGGGGGCGTCTGGCCCGTCATCGCCCTCACTGCACACACTGTCGCTCTGGGAAGGTCCAAGCCAGGAGGGCTCGGGCTCTGTGTCCTGCCAGGCCTTGCCAGGAGCCACCCGGGACCTCCACTTTCCCTCCCTGTGGCTCTGCGCTGCCTCCCTCATGAGGGGCCCCGGGGGGTGTCCTTCCACTGACTCTAATCTGCCGTCTCCCACGGGGCCAGGGCCACCGGGTCTGTGAGCCCTCAATGGCCCTCGTGGCAACCTGCTGTGCACTGGGTCCAGGTGCCACCAGATTGGGGAGTGCGATGCTCCCCACCCCCTCTGCTCTGGGTCCCAGGTGTGGGGCAGACAGAGGGCTGGGAGGGGCGGGCATGGAGAAAGTCTCCCTTAGGGGTCCCAGTGCTCTCCCACCAAGCCCACACCCTATTCACGGCTCTCCTTTCCTCCTTTCCTGAAGGGCCCTTAGACCTTTACCCCGTCACGGGAATTGCAGATGTGTGGGGTGAGGGTCCAGCACCCCCGGCCCACAGCCCCCTCGCTGCCCTCCTGGAGAGGGAAGGCCCTCGGGCAGGGGCCGGAGTCACTCACAGTTTCCAGCGCTGCAGGACCGCGTCGTCGCCACCACACGCAGCTGCGATGCACCCATATCTAGGGGAGGGCGGGGGCATCCCACGAATCATCCTGTGGCCGCGACCTCTCACCGTGGGGGCTGTCACCTCTGACCCCCGACTAGGCCGGAGCCCCGGGGGCCGTCAGCTCTGTGCGGGGGGCCACGGGCAGCCCCCGGAGAAGCGCCCGCACCTGCCGGGGCCTCCTGAATGCTGGAGCATGAAAGGCTCCGGCCAGGCCCACGGCCGATATCTGAGTGGGCCTGGGCGCCCGGGGACCCCGGGGTCCCCCTGTGTGGTTGCCCCAGGACACAGCCCCCCGATGGACTCTCCAACCTCCCTTTCAATGGGAAAAGAGGCCAGCTCAGGACCCCGGTGACGGTGGGGAGGAGGCACAGGCCCCGTCACGGGGGAGGAGGACGGCTGCGGAGCACAGGCACAGCCCCTCTGGCCGACCCGCCACAGGCCAGGCCCCGGGGCTGCCCTCCGGGACCCCACTGTGCCCTGGGTGACTCTGCTCCAGGCGGGGGAGCGGCCCGAGGCCGGGCAGCTCAGAACCATTCCCAGCCTCCCCACCAGCAGGTGGCCCACCCCTGGGCTGCGGAGGCGCAGGTGCTCACTTCGTAAACAGCAGATCCAGCACCTCGTCGGTGGTGGCAAATCCATGACAGTTGTCTAAAAAGATGAAAACGGAGATGACATCCCTGCGCAGCAAGGCGGGCAGCAGTTGTTGGAATTCCTGCTCCAGCAGCTCCGTCCGGCTGGGCTTCGTCGGGCAGATGGGAGGCGCCTTCCCGGCCGAGGCCCTTGCACCCTGAGTTGGGACAGAGGGGACGTGCATGGAGCCGCCGGGAGGCCTGGGGTGGGAGCGCAGCCCGCAGCCCGAGCTCTCGGGGGCCGTGGGGGGCAGGAGTGCCCACGGCAGGAACCCGGGCCTTGATGCCTTTGGCTCAGTCACTTAGCCTCTGACTCTGGGCTGTGGCTCGGGTCGTGGCCTCAGCACCCTGGGATCCCGCCCTGGCAGGCCCTGCGCTTGGGGCCCAGTCTGCTTCAGGAGCCTGGGTCTCCCTCTCCCCTCCCTGCTCTCTGCCTGTCTCTTACACAAACAAGACAAACTATCCGATAAAGAAACAATCTTAGAGGATAAATGTTCAAAAAAGTTTGGATCAGTACAAGGACCTCAAGAGACACAGAGAGACAGAGACCGAGAGAGACAGACACACAGACAGAGGGAGAAGCAGCCCTGGTGCAGAGAGCCCGAGGCGGGACTCGATCCCGGGCCTGCGGGGTCAGGGCCTGGGCGGAAGGCAGGCGCTAAACCCCTGGGCGACCAGGCCGCCCCTGAAGGCTCTGCTCTGATATTCCTACACCTCTGTGCACAGGGACTCTGCATCTGGCCCAGGCAGGGGCAGGGCCCTGGGGCAAGTGTGGGGAGCAGGGGAATGCAGACTCATGTGGGAGCAGGAGTGTAGGGGGGAGCCCAGGGGAGTAGCAGGCTGGCTTCTGGGACCCGGGGCCCTTCGTGCCGCATCGGGGACCCGGGTGTCGGGGGTGCCCCGGCCCCTGCACTCATTTGAGCCCGCGCTGGCCTCTGTTAGCTGCGCAGGGCACTTCCCAGTTCCTCGAGGCGGTGGGGCAGAGCACCCCTTCCTCCCGCTCGCGCCCCCTGTCCCGGGTGGAGCTCTGTGGAGACAGTGCCCGGCAGCCAGGCAGGAGGCCTCAGCGCCCGGTCCGGCCGCCTCGGCTGGGCCGCACCCCCAGCGGCCCCCATCCAGACACACCACAGCGCAGGCGGCACCCCCCTCCCCCAAGGAGAGCAAAGGGATCGGCTGCAGGGCCTCGGGGGGACTCTTACTCGGAGGGTAAGAGGACCTCAGGAGCCCTGTTTGCACCCTGCCCACCTTGACCTCAGGGTGACCCTGAAAGGATCACCGGGGAACCTGCCGCCCTGCAATGTCCCCCAGCCTGGATGCACCTGCCCACACATCCCTGTTTCCCGGAAGCTGAAGAGGAGGGGATGGGGCCACCCAGGATGGCTGGCACAGGGGGCCTGGCCTGGCCTGCTCTGGGTTACCTGACGGCGCCTCCTGATAAACGCCCTGAGGCGTTGGTTTTTATGCTGGAGCCAAAGCCTACAGCATTGGAACAAGCGGCACCCCTGGGGTTCCTGGGAGCCAGAGCCCCCAGAGGTGGGCCGGCAGCAGGAGAACATCTTCCAGGAGCGGATGTCTCCAGCCAAGTGAGCCTGAGGTGGGGCTGCACTAGATGCGGTTGCCTGGTCACGGGGGTTCCAAGTTCTGTTGGGCTCTGTGTCACGGGAGTGACCTCACTTCCTGGGACCCCCTCCCTGACCCACTCCTGGAGGAAGCTGCAGGGGCGGCGCTCGGGGCTGCCGACGGCTCCCCCGTCCCTGCAGGCGATGGCCTGTGCACACAGTGACACACCCGCACCCCTGTCCACAGGCCCCAGGGAAGGACTGTGTGCAGCCAGGGCCCCAGCCTGGACACACGCCTGCGTTCAGACACAACTTTCCATTCTTCCCCGGTTTTGACCCCAGAGAAGCCGTTGTGCCCGTCGGGGATGGTCTGCATCTTGCCCGTGGGACAGGGATTATCCTAGCGGGTGCTTCCTCCAGACGTCCCCAGGCCACTGTGGCATCATATCTATGACATTGGAGGCGGGTGTCACATGCGGGAAATACCTCCAACCACATGTTCTTCCTTGGTGTGTACATGCGCCCAGGCCCACGAGGTCCATGTGCACACACGTGGGCACCAGTTCTCTCATACTGGAGGCCCAGAAGATGACAGTCCCACCGGGGGAGGCATGGGCAATAGCTCCCCACGATCCTAGGCTCCTGAATCCAAGGCAAACCCTACAGAAGGTGTCAGAGTCTCGGCCTAGAAGGTGTGAGGCCGTCCTTATCCTGAACCCCTGCCTGTCGTGTGTTATGGGCCCTTCCCTCCTTCCCACTGGGTGAGCTGTGGACAGCGGTGCACCCAGTGGGTCGCCCTGACCTGGGCTCTAGGGAACCTGCTGTCAGCCACAGAACTGAAAGTAGACAGGAGGCACTGACTCTCCGGCTTGACCCCCAACTGAACTGAAAGCACGTTGTGTGTCCACGTACACTGACAGAGAAACAGAGACACGGATATAAATGTAGACACAGATGCAGAACTAGGAAGTTAGCAGAGGAGAAGCAACATCACTGAAGATCATTAAATAAAAAAAGAAAGACAGCTGAGTCTCGAATGGAGAAAAATGGAGTAATTAAAATAGAATCATGAAAAAATAATTCATCAAACCGAAAAGCAGAGAGAGGGATAAAGAAGAAGGAGCACTTTGGTGACACAAAGAAACGGCAAGCCTCGAATGTAAGGGTGATCGTGCCTCACGGACTCCATGGAACCTAAGTTGGGCAACAAGCAGCACCTTCCAGCAAAGGCCTAAGCGAATTATTTTCTGTTGTTGTTTTTTATTTAAAGATTTTTATCTCTTTATTCATGAGAGTGACAGAGAGTGAGAGAGGCAGAGACATAGGCCGAGGGAGAAGCAGGCTCCATGCAGGAAGCCTGATGGGGGACTCGATCCCGGATCCCAGGATCAGGCCCTGGGCCGAAGGTGGATGCTCAGCTCAGCCCCTGAGTCACCTGGGGGTCTAGACTAAGCTAATGAAAATGTACAAGGGATTGTGTCATACTGTGTTTGTAAGGGGGTAAAATTTCTCTTTACTAAGAAAGCGAGGGCAGCCCGGGTGGCTCAGCGGTTTAGCACCGCCTTCGGTCCAGGGCCTGATCCTGGGGACCCGAGATCAAGTCCCCCCTCGGGCTCCCTGCATGGAGCCTGCTTCTCCCTCTGCCTGTGTCTCTGCCTCTCTCTCTCTCTCTCACTGTGTGCCTATCATAAATAAAAAATAAAAAAAAATTAAAAAAAAAAAAGAGTCATGGCTCGAGTAAAAGGGTTTTGGTATCACACCACTGATCACACTGTTTTGTGCCAGTCTTAGCATATCAATATGCTAATATCAATATACCACTCTTGTGTTTGGACCCGCTATTGTGCTTCTTATTATGATTTCAAGATGCCCTTCAAGAACAATGGGAAACTTTGAAAAAATAGAGATTTATTATTTATAAGACCTGGAAATCACACAGCACACCTGGAACCACATAGCGAGGTCACACAGGGCAGGGGGAAGGAGGATGGCGAGCATACAAGTATGCACAGGCAGGTTTTCTGCTTTTATCAGAGCCAAGTGTGGGGGGCTAGGGTTTTATAGGCTCACTCTTTATTAGAAAATTTAAAATATAAGAGTGTGGAATTTAAAGCTCAGGAAGAGAAAAGGCAAGTGGCCCAAATGGTCACTTATTGAAATCAACCAAGTTCACAAAGGAGCCTAGGGGGCAGTGGGGCTGGCTCTTTGTCTAGTCTTGTGGTTGGCAATGTGTTTATTTGAAATAACTATCTTTTGTCAGTTACTCGTATTACCAAAAAAAAAAAAAAAAAAAAAAAAGCCAAAGCTCATGGCTTATATCGCATTGCCAAGTGCTGCAGAGTAACCATCCTGGAGTACCACTCTGTTCATCTGACCCCCCTGCAAAGTACCCTCACAATTGCTTCCTGATTATGCAAATTTTTCAGGTACAAAATGACCCAACTTTGCCTTCTCAATCCTGGATCCCACCACTGTAATCTACATGCCCTGTCTCCAACCAACTGGGCTATTCACTTCTCTTTTCACAACGCAGCACTCACCTAGCTCCTTGCCTTTGTCCATACTGGTGCCAACATGTTATCATCAAGCACATGGTGTTTTTGCAGAGATGGTTGGTAAATAAATAAGGAATGGGCCTCCAGTGGCCTCCATGATAATATATTATTCCTCACCCCTCTGATTTTCCTCCTCCTGTTTTTCTACCACAACCCCTCCTATCTAGTCACACTCCTAAATGTTCCACTCTCTTCATTAACCCACAGCTGAACTTCAGGCTTTACAATCCTAACATGTTAACAGACATTTATGCGGGGTCTACTCTGAAGCAGGTACTGCACAAGGTATATAGGTGAAACAAAGACGAATAAGCTACTTATGTTCCTGCCCTGAAAAAGCACACAATTAACTACAGAATGAGAAATGCAGGATGCTTGGGGAGTGCAGGAGGGAATTTAAAGACAGTTTTTTGGAGTTTTAACCTGAAAAATAAAACTATCAGTTATTTTACTAGCAAAAAAATGGTTTTTTTCAGGAATAACAGAATTCCAATTCTGGACATGCAACAAACAAAGAGGAACATTATTTTGTGCAGAAGAAGAATGAAGCTGGGAGGGTTTTTTCCGAACAAAAGTCCATCGGGGGGAAAAATAGCAGAAGTCCAGGTCATGATGGTTTCCAAAGGGCTGAGTTGCAGGGGTAGTGGAGATGTTGTCAGAGATACGAAATACATCTTTCCCTTGCAGGAGACTGTGATTGATGATTCTTTCCTGCTGCTGATTCTTCTGTTGGGCTCTTCATTGATAATTCTTTCTGTAATTAACCATAATTGATGTTGAGTGGTAAGGCTTCACCTCCTAACTTTCTCTTTTCTCCTCCTTTCCCTATTTTAGTGAGGTTCCACTAATTAATATTGTCTTAAACATTGGAAACCCTGGGGCCAAGTGAAGAGCATGGGAAAGAAGAAAGGGCAGGATTCCAGGGAGCAGAAGCAAACAGAGAGCATTCAGACATTTCCAACCATTTGGTGGGACTACGGTAGCAAAGGTTAGGTGGTGGGAAAAGAGGCCAGACTGTCAATAGTTTACTAAGCGATGCCGGGAGTTTCTCTCCTGAAAGTAATAGGTTGCCTTTAATAGATTTTTAGATTGGGGAATAATCAGCGAGTTCTCTAGAATGATCATTCAGGCAGCATTATCAGAGGTGGTTTGGAAGTGGGAGAAAAGGCAATCAGGGAAGTGAACTATCAAACTGTTGTAAGAGAGGCACCTGGGTGGCTGAGTTGGTGAAGGGTCAGCCTTCGGCTCAGGTCATGATCACAGAGTCCCAGAAGAGAGTCCCTGGTGGAGCCCCGGGATGGAGCCCCAGGAGGGAGCCCTACACGGAGCTCCGCCCCTCCCCCTGCTGTCGTTCTCTCTCTCTCCCTCCCTCTCAAATAAAAATAAAATGTTTTTTGAAACATTTTCTTTCTTTTTTTTTTTTTTTAAGAAACTGTCGGAAGATCCCGGAGCAGGCCGGAGACACGGTCGCGGGGGCTGGAGCGCCCCCCGAGGCCCCTGCTAGGCGGACAGACCTCTCGGGTCGTGAGTGTGCGCCTCGGCCTCCGCCGCACCTGCACCCGATTCCGACCGCGCTCGTGCCGTCTGCCCCCAAACTTATGCACTTAATTATCTTTTCCTGGACTCCCCAGTCGTTTCCTGCCCACCACTCCAGTCTCCCTAGATAACACAATAGGAATTGATGGGGTTGGAAGGGCTCGCAAGCCCTCGGAGGCCCAGCTCACGCCCAGGAAAGCGGGGAGGCGCTCCGGGAGCCCCATCACGGGGCTCATCACCCGGTCGCCTTCCCGGGACACGGAGCAGGACACCTCTAGCGCGCCCCCACAGCTGTCAGGCCCTCGGCGGCCGCCAGGGGGCGCGTCCGTTCCCCTCCCCATCCCCCCCCCCCCCCCGTTTTTTCTCTTTTGCGGAAACGCGAACCCGCGCTTCTCCAAAGCAAATGAACCCTGAGGTAATTCGGCCCTCTGCCGTCGCCGTAGCCCCAGACTGTAAACAGGAAGTAGGCGCCAAGAGGCGGGTGAAAAATAACGCCCGGGGCTCGGAGGCGCCGTCGCCTGCGCGCTCAGGGGGTCCCTGCGGTTCTGCGCGGGGAGGGCTTCCCTCGCCAGTCCCTCCTCCAGTGGAGGTCTTTTGCCGCTAGCCAGCTCTCCCCTCGGCGGACAGGGCGTCCCCCCAACCATGGCCGAATACTCGTACGTGAAGTCCACCAAACTCGTGCTCAAGGGAACCAAGGCCAAGAGGTAAGGCCAGAGCTGGCGCGGGAGACTCTGGGTCTCTTCCGACGGCGCCCCCGCCCCCCCCGCCCCCCCCGTGGGGAGGAGAGTCGAGTCTCGCGGAACTCGGGGTGTGAGGGAGCCGGGAACTCCGGCGCCCCGCCCTCGGGCCTGCTTCGGGCCGCGGGCTCTGTGGCTGCCGGGCAGCTCCGGGCGCTCGTGCGGGGCCGGCCTGACGGAGGAGACCTGAGGGCGCCACCGCGAGCCGCAGCTGCAGGCCCGGCCCCGGGTCAGGAGCCCCCCAGACCGCTGCTCGGCGCGTCCGCCTTAGTCTCGTGCTGCAGGTCGTGACAGCGACGTCTCCTGTTAGGGCTCGTTACTTCACGCCCGCCCCCCCGCCCAGTACTCCTTAAACGTCTCCCCTCAAAAAAAATCCTTCATTCCCCCCCCCACAAAAAAAACCCTTAATTAATCATCCCTCCCTCCCCCCGCCCCAAAAGAGCAAATCCTTAATTTTTTTAATACGATATGCAGATGTGCGTTTTGACAGGTATAGAATAAGCTCAAGTCCGCGTTCTCCGCAGTTACTAGTTTAGCAGTTTGTGGCAGGTCCGTTAATATCCTGGAGCTTCTATTTACTCATTCATTAGGGAAGATTAGCGGTAGGAGAACTGATGCTAGGGGGCAGCCCGGCGGCTCCGCGGCTTGGCGCCGCCTTGGGCCCGGAGCGTGACCCTGGTGACCCTGGAGTCCCGGGATCGGCCCCACGTCAGGCTCCCTGCACGGAGCCTGCTTCTCCCTCTGTCTGTGTCTCTGCCTCTCTCTCTGTCTTTCATTAATAAATAAATAAAATCTTAAAAAAAAAAAAAAAGAATTGCTACGAGGATTAGATGAGTTAACGCGTACAGTAAGCGGAACCAAATGCAAGGAGAAGGTCGTAGTGGTGATTTACGGTCGTTGGACTTTTTAGGAAAAAGTATCTGCCCGCCCAGATCTCCACCTCTCTTCTCTCTGGTAGATTTGCTCACGGTTGATCATTCATTACAGATGTTAATCTGAAGCTTGTCCTGCCTGGCTTTACAGGAGAGAGGGGAGAGTTAGCTTCTGAAAGCTTACGTTTCCATGAAAATACAAATAAGCGCATCTCATGCTCATCACAACTATCAATCTTCATTAACGCACGTAGATAGCACTTTCTGCCTGCCTAGAACAACTCTAAGCACTTTGAATACGACTTATTTGGAAACCCCCCCCGGGTGTTGTGTTTTTTTTTTTTTCTTTTTTTTATTACTGAGATATGATACATATAAAATTCACCCTATAAAGCACAGTTCTGTGGGTTTTAGTGTTTAGTCCACAAAGTTCCCCACTGTCATGTTGTCCAACATTTTCATGGTCTGGGAAGGAAACCCCATAATCCTTAGTAGTCCCTCTCCAGTCCACTCTTCCCTCATGCCCGCAACCACTAATATACTTTCTCTCTGTTATCAGTTTGCCTGTTCTGAATATTTCCTATAAATGGAGTCATGCAATATGCGGTCTCTTGTATCTGGCTTCATCCATGTCTAGCATGTATCAGTATCCTTATTTTTATGGCTGAATAATATTCCATTGTATGGATATAACACATTTTGTTTATCCTTTCACCCGTTGAAGGACATCTGGGGTATTTCCACTTTTTGGCTATTAGGAATCATGCTGTTACGAATTTCTTAGAAAATTTTTGTGTGGATGTGTGTTCTCATTTCTCTTGGGTATATACCTAGCAGTACATAGGTTAGGTCATATGATAACTCTGTTTAACTTTTTGAAGAACCCCAAACTATTTCCTTTTTTTTTTTTTTTTTTAAAGTTTTTTTTTAATTTTATTTATTTATGATAGTCACACACACGCACACACACACAGAGAGAGAGAGAGAGAGAGAGAGAGAGACAGGCAGAGACATAGGCAGAGGGAGAAGCAGGCTCCATGCACCGGGAGCCCGACGTGGGATTCGATCCCGGTTCTCCAGGATCGCGCCCTGGGCCAAAGGCAGGCGCCAAACTGCTGCGCCACCCAGGGATCCCCCAAACTATTTCCTATAGCAGCTGTACCACTTTTCATTTTCACCAGCAACATAGGAAGATTCACATTCACCCTTAATCCTCGCAGTAACCTTAAGAGCATAAATTATTATCCTCATGTTATAGATGAGAAGCTGACAGTGATTAAGAAATGTTCCAAAAGTCGCAGAGCTAAGAAATAACAAGATTAAAAAGGCAGTCCTCCAGAGCCTGTTCTCTTAACTATAATACAATACATACAGGATCAGAACTGACTTCTCAGTATTAGAAGGAAGAGAACATATCGGTGTAGATAACTGTGAATCAATAATTCATAAATCTGTGTACAGCTTAAAAGAGGCTTGTAAGATTCCATCTTAGATGTTTAACATCAAATCAATATTTCTAAACTTATCTATATAAATTATCTCCTACAGTAAGAAGAAAAAGAGCAAAGAGAAGAAGAGAAAAAGAGAAGAAGATGAAGAAACTCAACTTGATATTGTTGGTAAGTTTTCCATACTTTATTCTGGGAAAAGTTAATACTGCTGAGATGCCTTTAAAAATATTTTCCTAGTGGGACGTCTCGATGGCTCAGCAGCTGAGCGTCTGCCTTTGGCTCCGGGAGTGATCCCGGGGTCCGATACAGTTCTGAGTCTTTGCTCCTAGTCTATGGTTTAACTTTTCATTTTATTAAATGGTATTTTTCTTAAAGCAAAAGTTTAAAAAATTGAAAAAAATTTTTCAATTATAATTTTTCAACTATAAGTTTTTTTTTAAGATTTTATTTATTTATTCATGACAGACACAGAGAGAGAGGCAGAAACACAGGCAGAGGGAGAAGCAGGCTTCACCCAAGTGTCCCAGAAGTTTTTAGTTTTTATAAGATTCCATTTATTACTATTTTTCTGTTACATTACCATCTTATATCTTCAGTCTAAGAAGTTGTTGCTTACCCCAAGGTCATGAAGAAATTCTTCCACATTTTCTTTATGAGGCTTCAGTTTTAGTTTCTCATTAGATCTATGATCTATCGTGGTTTATGTATACAATGGAATATTGCTCAGCCATTAGAAACGACAAATACCCACCATTTGCTTCAACGTGGATGGAACTGGAGGGTATTATGCTGAGTGAAGTAAGTCAGTCGGAGAAGGACAAACATTGTATGTTCTCTTTCATTTGGGGAATATAATTATTAGTGAAAGGGAATATAAGGGAAGGGAGAAGAAATGTGTGGGAAATATCAGAAAGGGAGACAGAACGTAAAGACTGCTAACTCTGGGAAACGAACTAGGGGTGGTGGAAGGGGAGGAGGGTGGGGGGTGGGGGTGAATGGGTGACGGGCACTGAGGGGGGCACTTGACGGGATGAGCACTGGGTGTTATTCTGTATGTTGGTAGACTGAACACCAATAAAAAATAAATTTATTTTAAAAAAAGATCTATGATCTATCTCATTAATTTTTAGTCTTGTGTGAATTAGGGATCAAAGTTCTTTTTTTCATTTTTTCGTATTGATAACCAGTTGTTGTAGCACCACTGTTGAATAGACTTTCCTTTCTCCATTAAACTGCCTTAATACGTTTGTCAAAAATCATTTGACTTTATATGTGCTGATATATTTTTGGACTTTGTTCCATTGATTTGTCTGTTCTGTTGATATATTTGTCTTGATTACTGTCCCTTCGCAAGTTTTTGAAATCAGGAGGTCTTCAAGGTTCATCCATGTTACAGCATGTGTCAGTCTTCCTTTTAAGACTGATATTCCAGGCAGCCCAGGTGGCTCTGGGGTTGAGCACCTGCCTTTGGCCCAGGGCGTGACCCTGGAGACCCGGGATCGAGTCCCACATAGGGCTCCCTGCATGGAGCCTGCTTCTCCCTCTGCCTGTGTCTCTGCCTCTCTCTCTCTCTCTCTCTCTCTCTCTCTCTGTCTAATGAATAAATAAATAAAATCTTTAAAAAAAGAAAAAAAAAATACTGATACTCCATTGTGTATATACTGCATTTATCCATTCATATTTCAATGAACACATGAGTGACTTCCACTTTTTGCCTATTGTGGATAATTCTGCGAGGAATATGGGTGTACAGATATCTCTTCAAGACTTTGGTTTCAGTTCTTTTGGGCATGTACCTAGAAGTGGAATTGCTGGATCATGACAGTAATGCCATTTTTAATTTTGTGAGAAACCACCATACTGTTTTGCATAGTTGCATTTTATATTTCCACCAGCAGTGCACAGGGTTTCAATTTTTCCGTATCCTCACCAACATTTGTTATTTCTGGTTCTCTGATAATAGCCATCCTAGTGGGTATGAAATGGTATCTCATTATGGTTTATGCCTGTGTCTCTGCCTCTCTCCCCGTGTGTCTCTCATAAATAAATAAAAATCAGTATACACCACATTTTCTTTATCCATTTACCTTTGATGGACATCTGAGTTGCTCCCAGCCCTTGGCTATGATAAAGAATGCTTCTATGAGGATGGAGGTCTCTTGGCGACCCTGCTTTCAATTCTTTTGACTACACGTACCCCAGAAATAGGATTGCTGGATTATATGGTAGTTGTAGTTTTAATTTTTTTGAGGAACTCTCATACTGTTTACATAGTGGTTGCACCATGTTACATTCCTATCAGCAATGCACAAGTGTCCTGATTTCTCCATATCCTTGCCAACATTTTATTTTTTAACAGTGGTCATCCTAATGGGTGTGAGGTGACCCTCATCGTGGTTGTGATTTGCCTTTTTTGATGGTTAGTGATGTGGAGCATCATTTCATAGGTTCATTGGCCATTTATACATCTTCTTTCAAGGAATGTCTGTACAGGCTCTTCGTCCTTTCTTCCATTGGGCTACTTGTTGCCTTGTGACGAAGTTCGTAGGAGTTTTTTGTATGTTAACTTATTGTCAAATACATGGTTTGCACATATTTTTCCCATTCTATTCGTTGTCTCTTCACTCTCTAGATTGTATCCTTTGGTGCATTTGAAGTTTTATAGACCCCATTTGTCTATGTTTACTTGTTTGCTGGTGCTTTGGTATCGTAGTCAGGAAATCACTGCCAGGTCCGTGGATCCTGGGTGGCTCAGTCAGTAAGCATATGACTCAATGTCAGCTCAGGTCTTGATCTCAGGGTTGTGAGTTCAGGCCCCATATTAGGCTCCACCCTGGGTATGGAGCCTGTTTACAAAAAGAAAGAAATCATTGGCAGATCTAATATTGTGAATCTTTTCCTTATGTTTCCTTTCAAGCATTTTATCTATAAAATAGATATCTATTATTGGGGTTTTTTTTTAAACATTACTCTTACATATGTTTTCTCATTTTCAGTGTATGATTCTTTCACTTCTTTCATTAGTCTTGTTCCTGAATATCTTACCTTTTTCAGTGTTGTGGTAAATGGAGTTGTGTTCTTGAGTTCCACTTCAAATTGTTCATTGTTAACATCTAGAGATGCAACTGCTTCTTGGTGTGTTGGTTTTCATTTCTGCAACCTTGTTGAATTTGTTTACTGCTTCTAATTTTTTTAATCCTTACGATTTCTACGTATAAGATTATGGTATATGCAAATATGATTCTTCTTCTTCCTTTCCAGTTTGGATGCGTTTTGTTTCTTTTACTTGCCTAATTGCTCTGGCTAAGTTTTCTAGTACTATATTTGATGGAAAGGCCAGAGTAAAGAACTTTATTTTGATCCTATTTTTAGAGGAAAAGTTTGAGTCTTTTGCTATTTTGTACATTAGTTGGAATTTTTTTTTCATATTTGGTCTTTATGATGTTTAGTTGGTTTACTTTTACTCCTAGTTTAGTAAGAGTTCTTTTCATGAAAGAGTATTAAGTCTCGTGAAGTGAAAAAAATAAACAACATACAAAGTCAGATGCTTTTACCATCTGAACCACCTAGGTGCCCCCCTTTGCACATTCTTTTTTTGTTTCTTAAATTACACTTAGGAATGAAATCATATGGTATTTGTGTTTCTCTGACTCACTTATTTCACTTAGCATTACTCTTTAGCTCCATGTACGTCATTCCAAATGACGAGATTTCATTCTTTTGTATAACTGAATAATACTCCATCGCATATGTACCACGTCTTCTTTATCCATTCATCTATTCTTTCTACAGTTCCTTGAGAGATTTATATATATTTTTTTTTCTTTTTTTTTCTGTATGTGTTTATAGCATTAAGCTCTCCTAGAAATCTTTTGCTGCAGCCTAAATGTTTTGGTATATTGGGTTTCCTTGTTTCATTTGTTTCAAGATACTATGTATTTATGTAAGAAAGAGAACCCAGGAGTGGGTGGGGGCAGGGGGAAAGGAGAGGGAGAATCTTAAGCAGGCTCCACACTCACTGCAGAACCCAGCACAGGGCTCGATCTCAAGATACTGAGATCATGATCTGAGCCAAATCAGGAGTCGAAGGCTTAACCAACTGAGCCACCCAGATGGCCTCAAGATGCTTTTTAATTTCCCCCTTAAGTTATTCTATGAAAAAGTTTTTCTTCTTTGACCTGTTGGTTGTTAAGAGAACGTTGTTTCATAATTGGCTCTTTATACATCTGAGACTTCACTAATGTGGTGGTCACTGGCCAGGCACATGTGACAATTTACATTAAAATTAATTAAAATTATATAAAATTTTATATAATTGAGAAAATTCACTTTCTCAATCACACTCGCCATATATATCAGATATGTAATAACCACATACCATATTGGGCAGCACTAGTAGACAGTATTTCCTTTTTACGGTACGATCCATTGGTAGTCTTGATATAGATAGAATAATAGTTGTCAACCAGGTGCAATTTTGTCCCCCATGGGACGTATGGCAATATCTGGAAACATGTTTGATTTCACAGGTAGGGGATCCGTGTTTTACTGGCACCTAGTGGGTGGAGTTCCGGAAAGCTGTTAAAATCCCGTAATTCACAGGACAGCCCCCCAACAAAGGCTCATCCGGCCCACATGCCAGTAGTTTTGACGGTGAAAACCTTTGACCTATAATATGTTTCAGCAGGACGTGGAGGGCTCGTTGTTTTTTCCCTCTGATTGGCCAGTTGACTAGACCCCCTCTGCTGTGTGTATTCAATTCATCCTCTGCTTACTGCTAGTGAACTTTAGGCTAAAAATGTGTTTTGGTTTTTTTTGTTTTTTTCTTTTTTTTTTTTTACTTAAATGGTGGAGAAGGTCCTATTCCTTGCTAATTAGCATGCAATTTTTTTTAAAGTGAAATTGATAGTTAAGGTCCTTTACAATGAAAGAATACATATTTAATTTTATTTTTTTATTTTTTAAAGATTTTCTTTATTTATTCATGAGAAGGACACAGAGGGAGAGAGAGGCACAGACACAGGCAGAGGGAGAAGCAGGCTCCACGCAGAAGCCTGACGTGGGACTCGATCCTGGGTCTCCAGGATCACACCCTGGGCCGAAGGCAGTCACCAAACCACTGAGCCACCCGGGCGGCCCAGCATACAATTTTAAAAAATTGACTTTTGCTGTCTTACAGGTTCTTTGACTCTGCACATATAGACAAATCTCTGTTTCTGGCTCATCATGGCTTCCACTTCAAGGTAAGTGCCTTTGATGAAAGCCTTTATGAAGGGCCACACCCAGGACATTTTTAGCTCTTGGTTCTGCTGGCCTCACTAAGCATATGGTGTCTAGGAAAGAAAAAGGAGGAAGAGAGAGCACAAAAGGGAGACTGAGGAAAGATGAGGCAAGCAGGGTAGTGCATGTGGTATAGGTGAGGCTTTGTAGCTCCAGGGTCTGCACTGTGTCTGAAAATGTGATTTATTTCTCTCATCTTATTTTTTTTTTTAAGATTTATATTATATATAAATCAGAGAGAGGGAGAGAGAGCACAAGTGGGAATTAGAGAGAGAGGGAGAACACGCTCCAGATTGAGCACGGAGCCCGATGTGGGACTCGACCTCATGACCCCGAGATCAGGATCCAAGCTGAAACCAACAGTTGGTCACATAACTGACTGTGCCATCCAGGCGCCCCCTCCTCATCTTTTAATGCACAAGGTGCTTGCTACTGGACTACCATGCTCCCTGCAAGCTTTACCATTCCATGAGTCTTCTTTCCTTATTTTTTCAAGTTTTTAGTTAACATATACTGTAATATTGGTTCAAGACTAGTGTTTAGTGATTCATCACTTACCTATAACACCCAGTGCTCATCACAACAAGTGCCCTCCTCACTGCCAATCACCACGCCAATCCCATGCCCTCCTTCCCTCCAGCAAGCCTGTTGTTCTCTGTACTAAAGAATCTCTTATAGTATACCTCCCACTCTTTTCCTTCCTTCCCCTATATCCGTTTGTTGTTGTTGTTGTTGTTGTTGTTGTTTTAATTCCACATATGAGTGAAATCATCTGGTATTTTCTCTGAATGACTGACTTTGCTTAACATATAGAATACACTCTAGGTCCTTTCTTTGGTGTTAGTAGTGATCTCTCCTTTCTCATCATGATTTTATTAGTTTGAGTGTTTTCTGTCTTCTTTTAAATAAGGCTGGCTAATGGTTTATCTACCTTCTTAATTGTTTCAAAGAACCAACTCCTGGTTTTGTTGATCTTTTCCACAGTTCTTCTGGTCTCTATTTCATTGAGTTCTGCTCGAGTCTTTTTTAACCCTCTTCTTCTGCTGGGTGTTGGATCTATTTGCTGTCTTTCACCAGCTCCCTTAGGTGGAAGGTTAGCTTTTCTATTTGAGTTTTTTCCAGTTTTTGGATGGATGCTTGTATTGCGATGTATTTCCCCCTCAGGACTGCTTTTGCTGTATCCCAAAGATTTTGAATGGTGGTGTCTTCATTCTCATTAGTTTCCATGAATCTTTTTAATTCTTCTCTAATTTCGTGGTTGACCCTTTCACCTTGTAGCAGGATGGTCCTTAACCTCCACGTATTTGAAATCCTTCCAAACTTCTTCTTGTGATTTAGTTCTAGTTTCAAAGCATTATGGTCTGAAAATACACAGGGTCGATCCCAATCTTTTGGTATCAATTAAGACCTGATGTGTGACCCAGTTTGTGGTCTCTTCTGGAGAAAGCCCCACGTGCACTTGAGAAGAATGTGTATTCAGTTGCGTTTGCATGTAAAGTTCTATAAATATCTGTGAAATCCATCTGGTCCAGTGTATCATTTAAAGCTCCTGTTTCTTTGGAGATGTTGTGCTTAAAAGACCTGTGGATTGCAGAAAGCGCTCCATTGAAGTCACCAAGTATAAGTGTATTATTATCTAAGTATGTCTTAACTTTGGTTATTAATCGATTGATATACTTGGCGGCTCACGCATCCGGGCCATAAATATTCGTGATTGTTAGGTCCTCTTGTTGGATAGATCCTTTAAGTATGATATAGTGTCCCTCTTCACCTCTCACTACAGTCTTTGGGACAAACTTTAATTTATCTGATATAAGGATGGCTACCCCTGCATTTATTGAGGACTATTTGAATGGTACACAGTTCTCCAACCTTTTATTTTCAGGCTGTAGGTGTCCTGATGTCTAAAATGAGTCTCTTGGAGACAGCAAATGGATGGGTCTTGCCTTTTTTTATCCAGTCTGAAACCCTGCGTCCTTTTGATGGGGTCATTAAGCCCATTCACGTTCAGAGTTACTATTGACAGATATGGATTTAGTGTCATCATGATACCTATTCAGTCCCTGTTTTTGTGGATTGTTTCCTTGGACTTCCCCTTTCTTTTACAGGGTCCCCCCTTAATATTTCTGGCAGAGCCGGCTTGGTGGTCACATATCCTGTCAGTTTCTGCCTCTCTTGGAAGCTCTTTATCTCTCCTTCTATTCTGAATGAGAGCCTTGCTGGATAAAGTATTCTTGGCTGCAGGTTCCTCTCATTTAGGACCCTGACTGTATCCTGCCGGCCCTTTCTCACCTCCCAGGTCTCTGTGGAGAGGTCTGCTGTTGTCCTAAAGCTTCTCCCCATAAAAGTTAGTGATTTCTTGTCTCTTGCTGCATTAAGGATCTTCTCTTTATCTTTGGAATTTGCAAGTTCCAGTATTAAATGTTAAATGTTGAGCGGTTTTTATGGATTTAAGGGGGGTGGGGGTGATCTCTCTAGCTCCTGGATCTAAATGCCTGTTTCCCTTCCCAAGTTAGGAAAGTTTTCAGCTATGATTTGTTCAAATACATAATCTGGACCTCTGTCCCTTTTGGCGCCCTCGGGAACCCCAATTAAACGTAGATTTTTTCCTTCTGAGGCTGTCATTTATTTCCCTTAACCTATCCTCATGGTCTCTTAATTGTCTTTCTTTTCTTCCCTCAGTTTCCGCCCTTGCCATCAACTTGTCTTCTGTGTCACTCACTCGTTCTTCTCCCTCGTTAACCCTGGTCGTTAGGACCTCCAGTTTGGATTGCATCTCATTTAACTGATTTTTAATTTCGGCCTGATTAGATCTAAATCCTACAGTCATGAAGTCTCTTGAGTCCTTTATGCTTTTTTCTAGAGCCACCAGTAGCTTTATAACTGTGCTTCTGAATTGGCTTTCTGACATTGAATTGTAATCCAAATGTTGTAACTCTGTGGGAGAGAGGACTGTTTCTGATTTCTTTCTTTGGAGGTGAGTTTTTCCTTCTAGCCATTTTACTCAGTGCGGAGTGGCCAAAAACAAGTTGTACTGGAATAACGAGAAAGAGAGAGAGAGAGAAAAAAAGAAAAGAAGAAATAAAAAAGAATTAAAAAGGGGGTGGGGGTGGGGAAACAACAGAAACAAACAGAAAAGAAAAAAACAAGGGGGAGTATCCTCTGATCCTATATACTGTAAATCCCTCGGCTTCCCCTGGAACTTTCCAGTGCTGCTTGGTCAATACCTTGCTTTTCCCCTGACCTTCTAGCTGGTCTTCTGAGGGAGGGGCCTGCTGTGCTGATTGTCGGGTGTGTGCACCTGGGGAGCTGCCCAGGCCCCTGCCAGGTGTATGGCTCAGTGGGAGTTGTTTATCTGTGAGGCCCCTGCTCAGTCCCAGGTACAGGGTGACACCAGGAGGGACAACAACAGTGGGGGCGGCCAGCTGTGCAGCTCTGGAGTCAGCTCCCGCAGTGACTACTGCAGCTCCCAGTGTGCAGGGGCCTGGATGCTCCAGGGGCGGGCCCGCCGATCTGTACAGCTCGGGCCGCCCGGGGGCAGGAGCCACCTGGCTGTCCTGTGTCCTCCCGGCCTCTGCCTGACCTGGGGGAGCACCCGATCCTGGGCTGTGTCCCCCGGCGCCCTGGGCTCTGGGACCTGTGACACTGTGAATGGACCTAAAGTGTAGGTCCACGATGTATAATTTAAAAGCATCAGAGTGAATTTTGTTTGAAGTTAACTTATACTTTATTACAATAAAACTCATAAGCCATTTTACAGGTTAAAGAAAAACTCAAAATATAGAAACAGTGAAATGACACGGGAAGGGCAAGCCTCCGTTGGGCTGCAGGCATGACGAGCCCCGCGGTGGGAGCTGGGGCGGGCTCCCGAGGTGGTCAGGGGGCTGCGCAGAGGTTGAAGCCAGTTGTCCCGGAGGCAATTGGCGGCTCTGGCACTCTGGGGACCCCGATTGCAGGTGCCAGGGCCTGCTCCTCCTCCGGGGTGGCCGCAGGTGCACGTGGCTCGTCCAGGGCGCAGCCGTGATCTAGAGCAGTGACCACTATCTGCAGGGGCTTCGCCTCCCCAGCTGGCACCTCAGCTGGGGCCAAGCCCTCAGCCCCAGCAGCCAGGGCGGCCTCGAGCACTTCAGGCCCATCCGAGGCAGCAGGCCCCACAGTTGGGGCTGGGGCGGGCTCCGGAAGTGCTTCAGGGTCTTTTGCTCGGGCCGAAGCTGTAGCTCCAAGAAGACAAAGTATCACCACCAGGACGGACTTTCCACGTCCCTCCCAAATCAAGGACACTCTTCCAACCGCTCAAAGAGCCCTGGGAGGTGTCCCCAGCCTGCAGCTCGTGGGGATGGGGTGTGAGCCGAACCCCTGCTCCCGGCCCAGCTGCACGGACGCTGGATCCGTGGGGCCCACCCTGTCCCCAGCTCGGCCACCCCCAGGCCTCCTCACCCCCAGCCTCTGGCTCCGCTGCATGGAGGCGTCTGAGTTGTTGCAGGTAACGCCGGGCACGGAGCTCCACGTCTGTGCCTGGCATGCGCTGCCTTATGAATTCCAGAATCTTCTTCAGGGAGGCAGATTGGGGGAGCCGACAAAAGTCCTCCTGATAATAGTCCATCCATATCTCCAGGATGCAGCAGATGGCCCTGGGGAGGGACAGGTGGGCACAGGGGTCAGAAGACAGGGCTCCCTCACACCGAGGTGACCCGGGGAAGCCCTGCAGGACCCGGGGCCTCGGCCTCCCGTGCGGGGCTGTCAGAGGCCAGTCCTGCTCCTCGTCCACCTGCCACCTGGCGGTCCTGCCTGCCACAGGCCTGCTCCCCGAGGAGGGGCTGGCACGAAGCCTCTGTGCGGGGGAGCCCACGCCCAGCGGTGTGACCATCACGGTCTTTGCTGGGAAGCGGGGCTCCCTCCTCAGCCTGGCTCCCTGCCCACTTGCCCCTTGAATCCACCGGCAGGCGTCCGGGGACGGGGGGCGTCTGGCCCGTCATCGCCCTCACTGCACACACTGTCGCTCTGGGAAGGTCCAAGCCAGGAGGGCTCGGGCTCTGTGTCCTGCCAGGCCTTGCCAGGAGCCACCCGGGACCTCCACTTTCCCTCCCTGTGGCTCTGCGCTGCCTCCCTCATGAGGGGCCCCGGGGGGTGTCCTTCCACTGACTCTAATCTGCCGTCTCCCACGGGGCCAGGGCCACCGGGTCTGTGAGCCCTCAATGGCCCTCGTGGCAACCTGCTGTGCACTGGGTCCAGGTGCCACCAGATTGGGGAGTGCGATGCTCCCCACCCCCTCTGCTCTGGGTCCCAGGTGTGGGGCAGACAGAGGGCTGGGAGGGGCGGGCATGGAGAAAGTCTCCCTTAGGGGTCCCAGTGCTCTCCCACCAAGCCCACACCCTATTCACGGCTCTCCTTTCCTCCTTTCCTGAAGGGCCCTTAGACCTTTACCCCGTCACGGGAATTGCAGATGTGTGGGGTGAGGGTCCAGCACCCCCGGCCCACAGCCCCCTCGCTGCCCTCCTGGAGAGGGAAGGCCCTCGGGCAGGGGCCGGAGTCACTCACAGTTTCCAGCGCTGCAGGACCGCGTCGTCGCCACCACACGCAGCTGCGATGCACCCATATCTAGGGGAGGGCGGGGGCATCCCACGAATCATCCTGTGGCCGCGACCTCTCACCGTGGGGGCTGTCACCTCTGACCCCCGACTAGGCCGGAGCCCCGGGGGCCGTCAGCTCTGTGCGGGGGGCCACGGGCAGCCCCCGGAGAAGCGCCCGCACCTGCCGGGGCCTCCTGAATGCTGGAGCATGAAAGGCTCCGGCCAGGCCCACGGCCGATATCTGAGTGGGCCTGGGCGCCCGGGGACCCCGGGGTCCCCCTGTGTGGTTGCCCCAGGACACAGCCCCCCGATGGACTCTCCAACCTCCCTTTCAATGGGAAAAGAGGCCAGCTCAGGACCCCGGTGACGGTGGGGAGGAGGCACAGGCCCCGTCACGGGGGAGGAGGACGGCTGCGGAGCACAGGCACAGCCCCTCTGGCCGACCCGCCACAGGCCAGGCCCCGGGGCTGCCCTCCGGGACCCCACTGTGCCCTGGGTGACTCTGCTCCAGGCGGGGGAGCGGCCCGAGGCCGGGCAGCTCAGAACCATTCCCAGCCTCCCCACCAGCAGGTGGCCCACCCCTGGGCTGCGGAGGCGCAGGTGCTCACTTCGTAAACAGCAGATCCAGCACCTCGTCGGTGGTGGCAAATCCATGACAGTTGTCTAAAAAGATGAAAACGGAGATGACATCCCTGCGCAGCAAGGCGGGCAGCAGTTGTTGGAATTCCTGCTCCAGCAGCTCCGTCCGGCTGGGCTTCGTCGGGCAGATGGGAGGCGCCTTCCCGGCCGAGGCCCTTGCACCCTGAGTTGGGACAGAGGGGACGTGCATGGAGCTGCCGGGAGGCCTGGGGTGGGAGCGCAGCCCGCAGCCCGAGCTCTCGGGGGCCGTGGGGGGCAGGAGTGCCCACGGCAGGAACCCGGGCCTTGATGCCTTTGGCTCAGTCACTTAGCCTCTGACTCTGGGCTGTGGCTCGGGTCGTGGCCTCAGCACCCTGGGATCCCGCCCTGGCAGGCCCTGCGCTTGGGGCCCAGTCTGCTTCAGGAGCCTGGGTCTCCCTCTCCCCTCCCTGCTCTCTGCCTGTCTCTTACACAAACAAGACAAACTATCCGATAAAGAAACAATCTTAGAGGATAAATGTTCAAAACAGTTTGGATCAGTACAAGGACCTCAAGAGACACAGAGAGACAGAGACCGAGAGAGACAGACACACAGACAGAGGGAGAAGCAGCCCTGGTGCAGAGAGCCCGAGGCGGGACTCGATCCCGGGCCTGCGGGGTCAGGGCCTGGGCGGAAGGCAGGCGCTAAACCCCTGGGCGACCAGGCCGCCCCTGAAGGCTCTGCTCTGATATTCCTACACCTCTGTGCACAGGGACTCTGCATCTGGCCCAGGCAGGGGCAGGGCCCTGGGGCAAGTGTGGGGAGCAGGGGAATGCAGACTCATGTGGGAGCAGGAGTGTAGGGGGGAGCCCAGGGGAGTAGCAGGCTGGCTTCTGGGACCCGGGGCCCTTCGTGCCGCATCGGGGACCCGGGTGTCGGGGGTGCCCCGGCCCCTGCACTCATTTGAGCCCGCGCTGGCCTCTGTTAGCTGCGCAGGGCACTTCCCAGTTCCTCGAGGCGGTGGGGCAGAGCACCCCTTCCTCCCGCTCGCGCCCCCTGTCCCGGGTGGAGCTCTGTGGAGACAGTGCCCGGCAGCCAGGCAGGAGGCCTCAGCGCCCGGTCCGGCCGCCTCGGCTGGGCCGCACCCCCAGCGGCCCCCATCCAGACACACCACAGCGCAGGCGGCACCCCCCTCCCCCAAGGAGAGCAAAGGGATCGGCTGCAGGGCCTCGGGGGGACTCTTACTCGGAGGGTAAGAGGACCTCAGGAGCCCTGTTTGCACCCTGCCCACCTTGACCTCAGGGTGACCCTGAAGGGATCACCGGGGAACCTGCCGCCCTGCAATGTCCCCCAGCCTGGATGCACCTGCCCACACATCCCTGTTTCCCGGAAGCTGAAGAGGAGGGGATGGGGCCACCCAGGATGGCTGGCACAGGGGGCCTGGCCTGGCCTGCTCTGGGTTACCTGACGGCGCCTCCTGATAAACGCCCTGAGGCGTTGGTTTTTATGCTGGAGCCAAAGCCTACAGCATTGGAACAAGCGGCACCCCTGGGGTTCCTGGGAGCCAGAGCCCCCAGAGGTGGGCCGGCAGCAGGAGAACATCTTCCAGGAGCGGATGTCTCCAGCCAAGTGAGCCTGAGGTGGGGCTGCACTAGATGCGGTTGCCTGGTCACGGGGGTTCCAAGTTCTGTTGGGCTCTGTGTCACGGGAGTGACCTCACTTCCTGGGACCCCCTCCCTGACCCACTCCTGGAGGAAGCTGCAGGGGCGGCGCTCGGGGCTGCCGACGGCTCCCCCGTCCCTGCAGGCGATGGCCTGTGCACACAGTGACACACCCGCACCCCTGTCCACAGGCCCCAGGGAAGGACTGTGTGCAGCCAGGGCCCCAGCCTGGACACACGCCTGCGTTCAGACACAACTTTCCATTCTTCCCCGGTTTTGACCCCAGAGAAGCCGTTGTGCCCGTCGGGGATGGTCTGCATCTTGCCCGTGGGACAGGGATTATCCTAGCGGGTGCTTCCTCCAGACGTCCCCAGGCCACTGTGGCATCATATCTATGACATTGGAGGCGGGTGTCACATGCGGGAAATACCTCCAACCACATGTTCTTCCTTGGTGTGTACATGCGCCCAGGCCCACGAGGTCCATGTGCACACACGTGGGCACCAGTTCTCTCATACTGGAGGCCCAGAAGATGACAGTCCCACCGGGGGAGGCATGGGCAATAGCTCCCCACGATCCTAGGCTCCTGAATCCAAGGCAAACCCTACAGAAGGTGTCAGAGTCTCGGCCTAGAAGGTGTGAGGCCGTCCTTATCCTGAACCCCTGCCTGTCGTGTGTTATGGGCCCTTCCCTCCTTCCCACTGGGTGAGCTGTGGACAGCGGTGCACCCAGTGGGTCGCCCTGACCTGGGCTCTAGGGAACCTGCTGTCAGCCACAGAACTGAAAGTAGACAGGAGGCACTGACTCTCCGGCTTGACCCCCAACTGAACTGAAAGCACGTTGTGTGTCCACGTACACTGACAGAGAAACAGAGACACGGATATAAATGTAGACACAGATGCAGAACTAGGAAGTTAGCAGAGGAGAAGCAACATCACTGAAGATCATTAAATAAAAAAAGAAAGACAGCTGAGTCTCGAATGGAGAAAAATGGAGTAATTAAAATAGAATCATGAAAAAATAATTCATCAAACCGAAAAGCAGAGAGAGGGATAAAGAAGAAGGAGCACTTTGGTGACACAAAGAAACGGCAAGCCTCGAATGTAAGGGTGATCGTGCCTCACGGACTCCATGGAACCTAAGTTGGGCAACAAGCAGCACCTTCCAGCAAAGGCCTAAGCGAATTATTTTCTGTTGTTGTTTTTTATTTAAAGATTTTTATCTCTTTATTCATGAGAGTGACAGAGAGTGAGAGAGGCAGAGACATAGGCCGAGGGAGAAGCAGGCTCCATGCAGGAAGCCTGATGGGGGACTCGATCCCGGATCCCAGGATCAGGCCCTGGGCCGAAGGTGGATGCTCAGCTCAGCCCCTGAGTCACCTGGGGGTCTAGACTAAGCTAATGAAAATGTACAAGGGATTGTGTCATACTGTGTTTGTAAGGGGGTAAAATTTCTCTTTACTAAGAAAGCGAGGGCAGCCCGGGTGGCTCAGCGGTTTAGCACCGCCTTCGGTCCAGGGCCTGATCCTGGGGACCCGAGATCAAGTCCCCCCTCGGGCTCCCTGCATGGAGCCTGCTTCTCCCTCTGCCTGTGTCTCTGCCTCTCTCTCTCTCTCTCACTGTGTGCCTATCATAAATAAAAAATAAAAAAAAATTAAAAAAAAAAAAGAGTCATGGCTCGAGTAAAAGGGTTTTGGTATCACACCACTGATCACACTGTTTTGTGCCAGTCTTAGCATATCAATATGCTAATATCAATATACCACTCTTGTGTTTGGACCCGCTATTGTGCTTCTTATTATGATTTCAAGATGCCCTTCAAGAACAATGGGAAACTTTGAAAAAATAGAGATTTATTATTTATAAGACCTGGAAATCACACAGCACACCTGGAACCACATAGCGAGGTCACACAGGGCAGGGGGAAGGAGGATGGCGAGCATACAAGTATGCACAGGCAGGTTTTCTGCTTTTATCAGAGCCAAGTGTGGGGGGCTAGGGTTTTATAGGCTCACTCTTTATTAGAAAATTTAAAATATAAGAGTGTGGAATTTAAAGCTCAGGAAGAGAAAAGGCAAGTGGCCCAAATGGTCACTTATTGAAATCAACCAAGTTCACAAAGGAGCCTAGGGGGCAGTGGGGCTGGCTCTTTGTCTAGTCTTGTGGTTGGCAATGTGTTTATTTGAAATAACTATCTTTTGTCAGTTACTCGTATTACCAAAAAAAAAAAAAAAAAAGCCAAAGCTCATGGCTTATATCGCATTGCCAAGTGCTGCAGAGTAACCATCCTGGAGTACCACTCTGTTCATCTGACCCCCCTGCAAAGTACCCTCACAATTGCTTCCTGATTATGCAAATTTTTCAGGTACAAAATGACCCAACTTTGCCTTCTCAATCCTGGATCCCACCACTGTAATCTACATGCCCTGTCTCCAACCAACTGGGCTATTCACTTCTCTTTTCACAACGCAGCACTCACCTAGCTCCTTGCCTTTGTCCATACTGGTGCCAACATGTTATCATCAAGCACATGGTGTTTTTGCAGAGATGGTTGGTAAATAAATAAGGAATGGGCCTCCAGTGGCCTCCATGATAATATATTATTCCTCACCCCTCTGATTTTCCTCCTCCTGTTTTTCTACCACAACCCCTCCTATCTAGTCACACTCCTAAATGTTCCACTCTCTTCATTAACCCACAGCTGAACTTCAGGCTTTACAATCCTAACATGTTAACAGACATTTATGCGGGGTCTACTCTGAAGCAGGTACTGCACAAGGTATATAGGTGAAACAAAGACGAATAAGCTACTTATGTTCCTGCCCTGAAAAAGCACACAATTAACTACAGAATGAGAAATGCAGGATGCTTGGGGAGTGCAGGAGGGAATTTAAAGACAGTTTTTTGGAGTTTTAACCTGAAAAATAAAACTATCAGTTATTTTACTAGCAAAAAAATGGTTTTTTTCAGGAATAACAGAATTCCAATTCTGGACATGCAACAAACAAAGAGGAACATTATTTTGTGCAGAAGAAGAATGAAGCTGGGAGGGTTTTTTCCGAACAAAAGTCCATCGGGGGGAAAAATAGCAGAAGTCCAGGTCATGATGGTTTCCAAAGGGCTGAGTTGCAGGGGTAGTGGAGATGTTGTCAGAGATACGAAATACATCTTTCCCTTGCAGGAGACTGTGATTGATGATTCTTTCCTGCTGCTGATTCTTCTGTTGGGCTCTTCATTGATAATTCTTTCTGTAATTAACCATAATTGATGTTGAGTGGTAAGGCTTCACCTCCTAACTTTCTCTTTTCTCCTCCTTTCCCTATTTTAGTGAGGTTCCACTAATTAATATTGTCTTAAACATTGGAAACCCTGGGGCCAAGTGAAGAGCATGGGAAAGAAGAAAGGGCAGGATTCCAGGGAGCAGAAGCAAACAGAGAGCATTCAGACATTTCCAACCATTTGGTGGGACTACGGTAGCAAAGGTTAGGTGGTGGGAAAAGAGGCCAGACTGTCAATAGTTTACTAAGCGATGCCGGGAGTTTCTCTCCTGAAAGTAATAGGTTGCCTTTAATAGATTTTTAGATTGGGGAATAATCAGCGAGTTCTCTAGAATGATCATTCAGGCAGCATTATCAGAGGTGGTTTGGAAGTGGGAGAAAAGGCAATCAGGGAAGTGAACTATCAAACTGTTGTAAGAGAGGCACCTGGGTGGCTGAGTTGGTGAAGGGTCAGCCTTCGGCTCAGGTCATGATCACAGAGTCCCAGAAGAGAGCCCCAGGAGGGAGCCCTACACGGAGCTCCGCCCCTCCCCCTGCTGTCGTTCTCTCTCTCTCCCTCCCTCTCAAATAAAAATAAAATGTTTTTTGAAACATTTTCTTTCTTTTTTTTTTTTTTTAAGAAACTGTCGGAAGATCCCGGAGCAGGCCGGAGACACGGTCGCGGGGGCTGGAGCGCCCCCCGAGGCCCCTGCTAGGCGGACAGACCTCTCGGGTCGTGAGTGTGCGCCTCGGCCTCCGCCGCACCTGCACCCGATTCCGACCGCGCTCGTGCCGTCTGCCCCCAAACTTATGCACTTAATTATCTTTTCCTGGACTCCCCAGTCGTTTCCTGCCCACCACTCCAGTCTCCCTAGATAACACAATAGGAATTGATGGGGTTGGAAGGGCTCGCAAGCCCTCGGAGGCCCAGCTCACGCCCAGGAAAGCGGGGAGGCGCTCCGGGAGCCCCATCACGGGGCTCATCACCCGGTCGCCTTCCCGGGACACGGAGCAGGACACCTCTAGCGCGCCCCCACAGCTGTCAGGCCCTCGGCGGCCGCCAGGGGGCGCGTCCGTTCCCCTCCCCATCCCCCCCCCCCCCCCGTTTTTTCTCTTTTGCGGAAACGCGAACCCGCGCTTCTCCAAAGCAAATGAACCCTGAGGTAATTCGGCCCTCTGCCGTCGCCGTAGCCCCAGACTGTAAACAGGAAGTAGGCGCCAAGAGGCGGGTGAAAAATAACGCCCGGGGCTCGGAGGCGCCGTCGCCTGCGCGCTCAGGGGGTCCCTGCGGTTCTGCGCGGGGAGGGCTTCCCTCGCCAGTCCCTCCTCCAGTGGAGGTCTTTTGCCGCTAGCCAGCTCTCCCCTCGGCGGACAGGGCGTCCCCCCAACCATGGCCGAATACTCGTACGTGAAGTCCACCAAACTCGTGCTCAAGGGAACCAAGGCCAAGAGGTAAGGCCAGAGCTGGCGCGGGAGACTCTGGGTCTCTTCCGACGGCGCCCCCGCCCCCCCCGCCCCCCCCGTGGGGAGGAGAGTCGAGTCTCGCGGAACTCGGGGTGTGAGGGAGCCGGGAACTCCGGCGCCCCGCCCTCGGGCCTGCTTCGGGCCGCGGGCTCTGTGGCTGCCGGGCAGCTCCGGGCGCTCGTGCGGGGCCGGCCTGACGGAGGAGACCTGAGGGCGCCACCGCGAGCCGCAGCTGCAGGCCCGGCCCCGGGTCAGGAGCCCCCCAGACCGCTGCTCGGCGCGTCCGCCTTAGTCTCGTGCTGCAGGTCGTGACAGCGACGTCTCCTGTTAGGGCTCGTTACTTCACGCCCGCCCCCCCGCCCAGTACTCCTTAAACGTCTCCCCTCAAAAAAAATCCTTCATTCCCCCCCCCACAAAAAAAACCCTTAATTAATCATCCCTCCCTCCCCCCGCCCCAAAAGAGCAAATCCTTAATTTTTTTAATACGATATGCAGATGTGCGTTTTGACAGGTATAGAATAAGCTCAAGTCCGCGTTCTCCGCAGTTACTAGTTTAGCAGTTTGTGGCAGGTCCGTTAATATCCTGGAGCTTCTATTTACTCATTCATTAGGGAAGATTAGCGGTAGGAGAACTGATGCTAGGGGGCAGCCCGGCGGCTCCGCGGCTTGGCGCCGCCTTGGGCCCGGAGCGTGACCCTGGTGACCCTGGAGTCCCGGGATCGGCCCCACGTCAGGCTCCCTGCACGGAGCCTGCTTCTCCCTCTGTCTGTGTCTCTGCCTCTCTCTCTGTCTTTCATTAATAAATAAATAAAATCTTAAAAAAAAAAAAAAAAGAATTGCTACGAGGATTAGATGAGTTAACGCGTACAGTAAGCGGAACCAAATGCAAGGAGAAGGTCGTAGTGGTGATTTACGGTCGTTGGACTTTTTAGGAAAAAGTATCTGCCCGCCCAGATCTCCACCTCTCTTCTCTCTGGTAGATTTGCTCACGGTTGATCATTCATTACAGATGTTAATCTGAAGCTTGTCCTGCCTGGCTTTACAGGAGAGAGGGGAGAGTTAGCTTCTGAAAGCTTACGTTTCCATGAAAATACAAATAAGCGCATCTCATGCTCATCACAACTATCAATCTTCATTAACGCACGTAGATAGCACTTTCTGCCTGCCTAGAACAACTCTAAGCACTTTGAATACGACTTATTTGGAAACACCCCCCGGGTGTTGTGTTTTTTTTTTTTTCTTTTTTTTATTACTGAGATATGATACATATAAAATTCACCCTATAAAGCACAGTTCTGTGGGTTTTAGTGTTTAGTCCACAAAGTTCCCCACTGTCATGTTGTCCAACATTTTCATGGTCTGGGAAGGAAACCCCATAATCCTTAGTAGTCCCTCTCCAGTCCACTCTTCCCTCATGCCCGCAACCACTAATATACTTTCTCTCTGTTATCAGTTTGCCTGTTCTGAATATTTCCTATAAATGGAGTCATGCAATATGCGGTCTCTTGTATCTGGCTTCATCCATGTCTAGCATGTATCAGTATCCTTATTTTTATGGCTGAATAATATTCCATTGTATGGATATAACACATTTTGTTTATCCTTTCACCCGTTGAAGGACATCTGGGGTATTTCCACTTTTTGGCTATTAGGAATCATGCTGTTACGAATTTCTTAGAAAATTTTTGTGTGGATGTGTGTTCTCATTTCTCTTGGGTATATACCTAGCAGTACATAGGTTAGGTCATATGATAACTCTGTTTAACTTTTTGAAGAACCCCAAACTATTTCCTAAAGCAGCTGTACCACTTTTCATTTTCACCAGCAACATAGGAAGATTCACATTCACCCTTAATCCTCGCAGTAACCTTAAGAGCATAAATTATTATCCTCATGTTATAGATGAGAAGCTGACAGTGATTAAGAAATGTTCCAAAAGTCGCAGAGCTAAGAAATAACAAGATTAAAAAGGCAGTCCTCCAGAGCCTGTTCTCTTAACTATAATACAATACATACAGGATCAGAACTGACTTCTCAGTATTAGAAGGAAGAGAACATATCGGTGTAGATAACTGTGAATCAATAATTCATAAATCTGTGTACAGCTTAAAAGAGGCTTGTAAGATTCCATCTTAGATGTTTAACATCAAATCAATATTTCTAAACTTATCTATATAAATTATCTCCTACAGTAAGAAGAAAAAGAGCAAAGAGAAGAAGAGAAAAAGAGAAGAAGATGAAGAAACTCAACTTGATATTGTTGGTAAGTTTTCCATACTTTATTCTGGGAAAAGTTAATACTGCTGAGATGCCTTTAAAAATATCTTCCTAGTGGGACGTCTCGATGGCTCAGCAGCTGAGCGTCTGCCTTTGGCTCCGGGAGTGATCCCGGGGTCCGATACAGTTCTGAGTCTTTGCTCCTAGTCTATGGTTTAACTTTTCATTTTATTAAATGGTATTTTTCTTAAAGCAAAAGTTTAAAAAATTGAAAAAAATTTTTCAATTATAATTTTTCAACTATAAGTTTTTTTTTAAGATTTTATTTATTTATTCATGACAGACACAGAGAGAGAGGCAGAAACACAGGCAGAGGGAGAAGCAGGCTTCACCCAAGTGTCCCAGAAGTTTTTAGTTTTTATAAGATTCCATTTATTACTATTTTTCTGTTACATTACCATCTTATATCTTCAGTCTAAGAAGTTGTTGCTTACCCCAAGGTCATGAAGAAATTCTTCCACGTTTTCTTTATGAGGCTTCAGTTTTAGTTTCTCATTAGATCTATGATCTATCGTGGTTTATGTATACAATGGAATATTGCTCAGCCATTAGAAACGACAAATACCCACCATTTGCTTCAACGTGGATGGAACTGGAGGGTATTATGCTGAGTGAAGTAAGTCAGTCGGAGAAGGACAAACATTGTATGTTCTCTTTCATTTGGGGAATATAATTAATAGTGAAAGGGAATATAAGGGAAGGGAGAAGAAATGTGTGGGAAATATCAGAAAGGGAGACAGAACGTAAAGACTGCTAACTCTGGGAAACGAACTAGGGGTGGTGGAAGGGGAGGAGGGTGGGGGGTGGGGGTGAATGGGTGACGGGCACTGAGGAGGGCACTTGACGGGATGAGCACTGGTTGTTATTCTGTATGTTGGTAGACTGAACACCAATAAAAAATAAATTTATTTTAAAAAAAGATCTATGATCTATCTCATTAATTTTTAGTCTTGTGTGAATTAGGGATCAAAGTTCTTTTTTTCATTTTTTCATATTGATAACCAGTTGTTGTAGCACCACTGTTGAATAGACTTTCCTTTCTCCATTAAACTGCCTTAATACGTTTGTCAAAAATCATTTGACTTTATATGTGCTGATATATTTTTGGACTTTGTTCCATTGATTTGTCTGTTCTGTTGATATATTTGTCTTGATTACTGTCCCTTCGCAAGTTTTTGAAATCAGGAGGTCTTCAAGTTTCATCCATTACAGCATGTGTCAGTCTTCCTTTTAAGACTGATATTCCAGGCAGCCCAGGTGGCTCTGGGGTTGAGCACCTGCCTTTGGCCCAGGGCGTGACCCTGGAGACCCGGGATCGAGTCCCACATCGGGCTCCCTGCATGGAGCCTGCTTCTCCCTCTGCCTGTGTCTCTGCCTCTCTCTCTCTCTCTCTCTCTGTCTAATGAATAAATAAATAAAATCTTTAAAAAAAGAAAAAAAAAAAGACTGATACTCCATTGTGTATATACTGCATTTATCCATTCATATTTCAATGAACACATGAGTGACTTCCACTTTTTGCCTATTGTGGATAATTCTGCGAGGAATATGGGTGTACAGATATCTCTTCAAGACTTTGGTTTCAGTTCTTTTGGGCATGTACCTAGAAGTGGAATTGCTGGATCATGACAGTAATGCCATTTTTAATTTTGTGAGAAACCACCATACTGTTTTGCATAGTTGCATTTTATATTTCCACCAGCAGTGCACAGGGTTTCAATTTTTCCGTATCCTCACCAACATTTGTTATTTCTGGTTCTCTGATAATAGCCATCCTAGTGGGTATGAAATGGTATCTCATTATGGTTTCAGTTTGCATTTCTTCAATGATTAGCAATATTGAGCAATTCTCATTGGCCATTTCTGTATTTTCTTTGGAGAAATATCTATTCAAATCCTTTACCTGTTTTTTGAAGTGGGTTGTTTTGTTGCTCTTGTTGAGTTTTAAGAGTTGTTCATGTATTCTGGATGTTAATCTCTTGTCAGATATATGATTTACAAATGTTTCCTACCATTCTCAAAATTGTCTTTTTACTGTCTTGATAGTGTCCGGTGGTGCAGTTTTTTTTGTTTGTTTGTTTGTTTTTTTCTTATTTTTTTATTTTTAGAGAGGGTGACAGAGGCAGGGGAGGGGCAGAGGGAGAAGGAGAGAGAGAATCTTAAGATTCTCAGGGCTCGATTCCACAACCCTAAGATCACTACCTGAACCATCCAGGTGCCCCAAAAGTTTTTCATTTCGATGAGTTCATTTTGTCTAATTTTTCTTTTGTTATTTTCACCTTTGGTGTCACATCCAAGAAATGATTAACAAGAATGTAAAAGACCTGTACATTGAAAAATATGACATGGATAAAAGAAGTTGAAGAAGATACATATAAATGGAAAGATAGTCCATGCTTGTGGATCAGAAGAATTAAATTATTAAAAATCTCATTATCTCAAAGCAATCTATAGATTCAGTGCAATCTCTATCAAAATTCCGAAGGCATTTTTCACAAATAATGAACAAAGAGTCCTAAAATTTGTAAGGAACCACAAAAGACTCCAGATAGCTGGTAATCTTTTTTTTTTTTTTTTTTTATTTATTTATTTTTTTTTTATTTATGATAGTCACAGAGAGAGAGAGAGGCAGAATCACAGGCAGAGGGAGAAGCAGGCTCCATGCACCGGGAGCCCGATGTGGGATTCGATCCCGGGTCTCCAGGATCGCGCCCTGGGCCAAAGGCAGGCGCCAAACCGCTGCGCCACCCAGGGATCCCCGATAGCTGGTAATCTTAAGAAAGAAGAACAAGGCTGGAGACACCAGACTTCCTGATTTCAAACTATGTTACAAAAATATACTAATCAAAACAGTTTTGTCTTAGCATAAAAACAATATGTAGATCAGTAGAACAGAACAAAAAGCCTAGCTATAAACTGATGCGGTAAACATAGGAATGCATCTATTCAAATTAGTGTTTTCATTTTCTCTGGGTTAATATCCAGTAGTGGAATTACTGGATCATGTGGTAATTCTATTTTTAATTTTGTGAGGAAACTCCATACTATTTTCCATAGTCTGCACCAATTTGCATTTCCACCAACAGTGCACAAGGGTTCCTTTTTCTCCACATCTTCACCAACACTTGTTACTTCTTGTCCGTTTTATTTTAGCCATTCTAACAGTTGTAAGGCAATATTGAGGTTTTAATTTGCATTTTCCTGATTATTAATAATGTTAATAAGCATTTTTTGTGTCTGTTGGTCATATTTATGTCTTACTTAGAAAAATTTCTACTCACATCCTCAGCCCATTTTTTAATTGGATTATTTGGGAGGTTTGTGGTGTTACGTTGTATAAATTCTTTGTATTGTTTGGATACAACAATCCCTTATTGGAGGTATCATTTGCAACTAGCTTCTCCCATTCAGTAGATTGTCTTTTTGTTTTGTCAGTGGTTTCCTTCACTATGCAAAAGCTTTTTATTTGGTGAAATCTCAGTAATTTAATTTTGTTTTCTTTGCCAGAGGAGACATACTAAGAAAAATATTTCCATGGCTGATGTCAAAGAATCAGGAAGGATACTGTATATGTTTGCTTATAGAAATTTTTTGGATTCAGGTCTCACATTTAGGTCTTTAATCTATTTTGTGTTTATCTTTGTATATGGTGTAAGAAAATGGTCCAGTTTTCCCAGCACCATTTGTTGAAGATTGTTTTTTTCCCATTCTGTATTCTTGCCTTCTTTGTCATAAATTAATTTCCCATAAAAGTGTAGGTTTGGTGCCTGGGTGGCTCAGTAGGTTAATTGTCTACCTTTGATTCAGGTCATGATCTTGGGGTCCTGGAATCAAGTTCTACTTCAGGCTCCCTGCTCAGCGAGTAGTCAGCATCCCCCTTTCTCATTGACCCTCCCCCACTTGTGTTCTCTTTCTTATGCTTTCTCTGTCTCTCTCAAATCTTTAAAAAAAAAAAAGTGTGGGTTTATTTCTGGACATTCTATTCCAATAACTTATATATCTGTATTTATGCCAGTACCATAATGTTTTTATTACTACAGCAATATAGTATTTCTTGAAATCTTGGATTCTTTTCCAAGATTTCTTTGGCTATTTGAGATCTTTTGTGGTTCCATACAAATTTTAGGATTATTCTAGTTCTATTTAAAATGCTCTTGGTATTTTGACAGGGATTGTATTGAATGTGCAGCATGAGTAGGTGGATGGGTGAAATAGTTGAAGGGGAATTAAGAATACACTTATCTTGATGAACACTGAGAAATGTATAGAATTGCTGAGGTATATGCATATGAAACTAACATAACAAAGTATATGAATTATACTTGAATTAAAAATGAATTTTTAAAAAGAAACCCGTTTATTTTCGTGTACATAGAGTACACAATTTCTGCTCATTTTGTTGCTGATCCAAAGTCATGATTAGGAATACTGTGTTAGGGTGCACCTGGGTGGCTCAGTCAGTTAATAGTCTGCCTGTGTCTCAGGTCATGATCCCAGGGTCCTGGGATCAAGCTCTGCACTGAGTTCCCTGCTCAGTGGGGAGTCTGCTTCTCCATCTCCCTCTGCTTTCCACTCCCCCTACTTATGCTTTGTCTTTCTGTCAAATAAATAAAATCTTTTTAAATAACAATACTGTGCTAGACCACAAAAAGAAAGAAAAAGAAAGAAAGAAAGAAAGAAAGAAAGCAAGCAAGCAAGCTTGCCATTTGCCAGGAGATGGCGCTAGAGAGCATTTTGCTAAGTGAAATAAATCAGAGAAAAAATACCATATGATTTCATTTGTATGTGGAATTCAGAAAACAAAACAGATGAACATAGGGGAAAAAAGAGAGGAAGGGAGGGGCCAAACCAGAAAACAGACTCTTGACTATAGAGAATAAACTGAGGGTTGTTGGAGGGGAGGTGGCTGGGAGGATGGGTTAAATGGGTGACCGGTATTAAAAAGGCCCTTGCTGTGATGAGCAGAGTGATGGATCACTAAATTCTGTACCTGAAACTAATATTACACTGTATGTTAACTAACTGGAATCTAAATAAAAACTTGACCAATAAAAATTATTTTATTTGAAAAAAAACAATAAAAATTATTTTATTAAAAAATAAATAAATAAACAAATAAATAAATAAAAACTTGAAAAAAATACTGTGCTAGAAAGTCTTTCTGGAAGAATATGTGAGAAATACATTATAGTAGTCATTGCCTTTGGAAGGCAGTCATGGATGACTGAGGCAATGGATGAAAGAGACTGTTTTCTATCGTTTTGTGCCTTCACATGCACTGCTATTTTACATTTTAAAAAGAATGTAATCTTGATTGTGGTCTCCTACATCTATACATGAAATGAGTGAGTATATGTAAAACTAATGAAGTGTGATGAGGTTCATAGTTTGAATAAAGGGTAGTTTCTTGGTTTTAATATTGTACTATAGTTATGTAAGATGTTACGACTGGGAGAAATGAGTAAAGGGTATAAGAGATGTCTCCGTATTGTTTCTTATAACTGCAAAATAAAAGTTTTTAAAAATAAGTGATGACAACAAGAACAACAAATAAGAACCTTGTGTCAAATCTAAAATTTTAATTTTGTTTTTTAGGAATCTGGTGGACAGTCACAAACTTCGGTGAAATTTCAGGAACCATAGCAATTGAAATGGATAAAGGAACCTATATACATGCACTTGATAATGGACTTTTTACATTGGGAGCTCCACATAAAGAAGGTTTGTGTCTAGTAGAAGCAATGGAAAGGAAAAGACCACTTAAACGTATATATTTTATGACATTCATTCACTTGGCCAAATCTAATCTCAAAGGAATAAATCCATTGCATTTACTCTTTCCTTTTTTCCTTCCTTAATATTTACCAGATACTAGCAAATCCCTCTTCCAGTGTAAGCATTTAAAAACATTCTGTATTCTTCCAGAAGAATATCAATGGAAATCAAAAACAACATGAACAATTGAAATTGAAAGGGAAACGTTGTTGTGTCAAAGATTTTATTCTTTTATTCTTTAGACCTTTTGTCAAAACTAACCTGGAGCATTATTAATAATTTGATTATTAATTATAATAATTGTTATTCTTCCTATCCCATCAGTATAAGCATTAATGAGATATAAAGTAATCAGAAGATAAAAAGCAGTATTTTTTTATTTGAATGTCCATCCCTTGAATAAGTTAAAGCATTTAGTTTTTTAAATAGTAAGTGCTTATTTGTCTACGTACTGAGTGCATTTTAAAACACAGGAAGAAAATATTTTATAAGTGAGCATCAAGCTGACCTACCTATTAAGTACGTAAAATTAACTCTGTAGTTATAAGAAGATAAGTAGATCTTGATACTCTAATCTGAATAGTATATTATGATTAAAGAAAAATATCACAATATTCTTATATTTAATTTTAAAAGAAAACGTTTTTTAAAGCTGAAGAAATTTTTACATTTATATTTATAACAAATGTCAAATTTATTTCAAAATGTTTTTCTCCTGTAGTTGATGAGGGCCCTAGTCCTCCAGAGCAGTTTACAGCTGTCAAATTGTCTGATTCTAGGTAAGTAAGTTGAACTATAATCACCTTTTAACTTAATTTTATTCACTGAAAAATTTCTATATGTAGCTAATTAAGTCCACACAGCAATTTTGATGTAAACAGCAAAACAGTCTTTTTGAAAATATATTTTGTGACATTTTAAAAATAAAGCACTTAGGGACGCCTGGCTGGCTTAACAGTTAAGTGTCTTTCTTTGGCTCAGGGTGTGATCCTGGAGTCCCAGGATGGAGTCCTACATCAGGCTCCCTGCGTGGAGCCTGCTTCTGTCTCTGCCTCTCTCTGTGTGTCTCTCATGAATAAATAAATAAAATCTTTTAAAAGATTAAAAATAAAACACTTATATATGCCATATTTTGGTATTATTAAATTTCATTTGCAGCAACTGTGTTTTTGAAAGAGAATGAAAGCTCCAAATAAAAGCATACACTATGATTTCTAGCAATACATAATCCTAGGCTAGAAAAGAAATGAGGATTAATAATGTCACAGACCAGATAAGACATAGGTTAGAAAGATCATGTAAAGAAAACCGACATAGGCAAAACCTGGTCTGGTGTTGCTGTGACACATGAACTCACTTGCTGTGATACATGAACTCACTTGTTTATCTCACAAGAGATAAACAGGAAGATATAAGAAGGGAATATTATTGAAACCAGAGAATGTTAAATAGTCATGAAGACCAAAAGAATTTTTTACTCACTGTTTTTACAATTTTATAAGCTGACCTTTTTAATTATCACAGTGCAAAAGTACAGTATGATACTTTGGGTAGTGCATACAGAAATTGAATTTCAGTATTCTAGTAATTGGCTGCATCAACATGATGATTTGTTTTATACTGTAATTAACCTATAAATGAATATAAAATCAATCCCTTGGCATCACAAGGGATTGGTAAGCTAAAAGTTAAAAATCATATTTTATTTCATTAAAAAATCACATTGTCATTTCACTACTTTCTTTGAGTGGTAAGTATAGGAAACAGGCAATGAGTTTTTATTCTTTGTATGTATATACAGAATTCATAACATTGAAGAAAGCAGTAAGACATCAATATAAAAATGATTAAGAAGGTAACTTAAAAACTAAAAGGAAAGGAAGTACAAATGTCACTTACAATGGTTAAAGTATAAATTAAATAGGATGCTAGTTTTTCCTCTGATATTCTAATTTTGTCTAAAAAAGGAATGTTAATAGTTCTATGTAAAATGATGCTCTCGGGATCCCTGGGTGGCGCAGCGGTTTGGCGCCTGCCTTTGGCCCAGGGCGCGATCCTGGAAACCCGGGATCGAATCCCACGTCAGGCTCCCGGTGCATGGAGCCTGCTTCTCCCTCTGCCTGTGTCTCTGCCTCTCTCTCTCTCTCTGTGTGACTATCATAAATAAATAAAAATTAAAAAAAAAATAAAGCCTTTTAAAAAAAAAATGATGCTCTCCTAATTTGAGGTAAGAATATTGATACAGATTTTTTCTGGAGAGTGATCTGATAGCATGTAATAGGAGTATGATATAAGTAAGATATAAAATTATAAGTATGAAATAAAGTTACATATATAGAACTACACTGTCCATTATGGTAGTCACTAGCCACATGTGGCTTTTGAAAATTTGGACTATGGCTAGTCTGGGTTTTGTTTTGTTTGTTTGTTTGTTTTTAGATTTTATTTTTATTTATTCATAGACACACAGGCAGAGGGAGAAGCAGGCTCCATGCAGGGAGCCCGACGTGGGACTCGATCCCGGGTCTCCAGGATCACACCGCAGGCTGCAGGCAGCGCCAAACCACTGTGCCACTGGGGGCTGCCCTAGTCTGGGTTTTTATATATACACACACACACACACACACATTATTTTTTTCTATATTTGATTTTCTTTCAGTTTTTAACATTTCTTTTTTGTTAAAGAATTGCTCTGAAATCTGGCTATGGAAAATACCTTGGTATTAATTCAGATGGACTTGTTGTGGGGCGGTCAGATGCAATCGGACCAAGAGAACAATGGGAACCAGTCTTTCAAGATGTAAGTGCTATTATTGTTCATAAAAGCTTCTTGTCAATATAAGATATGGTCTTTAACAGTCATAGCCTTAAAAAGTCTTGAAAAATAGTGCAACATAGCAAAAGAAATAATCATCAACAAAGTGAAAAGATAACTTATAGGACGAGAAAAAATATTTACAAACCATATTTCTGATGAGGCGTTAATATCCAAAATATATAAAGAGCTAATACAATAGCAAAAAACAAATAACCCAATTTAAAAATGAGCAAAAGACTTGACTAAACCTTTTTCCCCAGAGAAAATATATGAAAGGCCAATAGGTACATGAAAAGATGCTCAACATCACTAGTCATTAGGGAAATGCAAATCAAAAACACAGTAAGGTATCACTTCCTGCCTGTTAGAATAACCATCTTCTAAAGATGAGATAAATGCTGGGAGGATGTGGAGAAAAGGAAACCCTTGTGCTATGCTGGTGGGAATGAATGCAAACCGATGTAGCACTTCAGAAAACAGTATGGAAGTTCTTCAAAAAATTAAAAATAAAATTATAAGATCCAACAGTCCCACTTGTGTGAATATATCCAAAGGAAACAAAAAAACTAACTTGAAAAGATATCTGTACCCCCATGTTTGTATCAGTATTACTTAAAAGAGCCAAGATCTAGAAACAACCTAAGCATACATTGATAGATAAATGGATAAAGAAGTTGTGGTATATACATATGCAATGGAATATTATTCACCCATAAAGAGATGAGTAATTCTTGCCGTTTGTAATAACATGGATAGACCTTGCTAAGTGAAACAAGTCAGACAAAGAAAAACAAGTATGGTCTCACTTATATATGGAATCTTAAAAACTTCAGAAAAAGACATCAGACTTGGCGGTTGGTTACCGGAGTGTAGAGGGTGTTGGAAGTGGGAATTGGGGGAAGGAGGTGGTCAAAAGGTACAGTCTTCCAGTTAAAAGATAAATAAGTGCCAGGGAAATAATGTATAGCATGATTACTACAGCTAGCATGCTGTATGATATATAGAAAAGTTGTTTAGAGAGTAAATCCTTATTTCTCATCACAAGGAAAAAAATTGTTTTTTATGCTTTTTATTGTTAACTGCATGAGATGGATGCTAACTAAACTTACTGAGATAATCATTTCACAGTAAGTATTAAGCCAAACCATTATGCCTTACACCTTAAATTTATGAAGTGATTATGTCCAGTATATCTCAATAAAACGGGGAGAAGAAATAGTGCAACAAAAACAGCAGTAGTACTTCTGCCCATCCTCATTTTTGTATACCCTTGGTGCCTAGATTTGGGTCTTATTTTTCATTAAAGATCTAGGACTCCACAGAAAATAGCCAATTTTATGTCTTGGGGCAGGAAAACAGGACAGTTCAGGAATATCTTCTTAGCAGAAATTATGGGTACTTTCAAAAACATGGACTGTAGTAAGAGGACAATGGAGCAAGCTTAAGGGAATGGTCTCAGGACAATCTGCATAAAGTAATAAGTAATGATAATGTTCATTGAAATCAATTAGTCTCTAAATGTCTGCATTTATAGTAAAGCTCAAAGAGAAAAGCAAATAGTGTACAAAAAGATAATTTTAGTACAAAAAAGCATGAAGATAATACATTAATTTTTATTGATCTTATAAGTAGGCAGTTTGTAATAGATAGGTATTTTGTTAAGTCTGTGTCTGTTGTTTCAGAATACAGAAGTTCCTTTTTCTATTGTGTAAACAGTAAAGATTGAACAAATATATACCAAAGCTAAACAGTCTCCTAAAAATAGATACTATATCAAGAACAGGAAGGATTTAAAAAAAAAAAAAAAAAAAGAACAGGAAGGACTGGTGGGCACCAACGGAAGAGGAGTTCAGTAATTTCACTGCATCAATGGGAATATGCAATAAGGAATTCAAAATAGGATCTAACAGTGTTTTCCAAGATGATAAATAAGCCAGCATTCCCCCCAAAAAAGGTAATTATTTAGATTTGTTCCCAGGATAAAATCTCTGGTACAGTAGCTTTCAAACTTTTCTGACCTCAGTCCAGTGAAAGAAACATTTTTACATTTCAGCCCAGTGTATTCATAGTATAACTGAAGCAAGAGTTGTACTTAATTCCTATTTATCTATATGTTGTGCCCTTCAGCATTTTCTGTTCTCTTTACCTCTTCTTTCTTTGTATGTTTTTTTTCCAATACTGGTCAGGACCCACTAAATTGATTTCATGAACTACTGATGGGTTGCAACCCCTTCTAGGTGACCCTACTAATATAATGAGGTGCTTCTAATAAAAATTTTTAGCAATGGAAAAGGCCAGTTTATTGTAAGGCCAAGATGATGATAAGTTAAATACCAACACTCATACTGAATGTTAGGGAAGTTCATTTCCCTTTATTTTTAGGAAAGACACTAAATTTTTAAAATTTAAATGAAAGAGACACTTAAAAGTCTCTGATGAAACAAAAACTTGATTGCTAAGAGGGCCTTGACTGAAAGGTCACAAGCATGGGCTTATATTACATTGGACCATACAACCATATCTGGCCTACCAAGCATCATCTAGATAGTAGAAAACCCAGCTCTGGCCACCTTGTATAATAAATCAAATCCTTAAAAAAAAAAAAAAATCCTTGTTGTTAGCCCTTTTGTAACTGGGTGTGATATAAAGTTATTAATACATTTTGTAATGATTGTATTTGTAAATATCTTGTCTGATGTTTAAGGTATTCAAAGTTTTCCAAAAGAGTCATTTATGTCATAATTTAGGTTTATATTTGTTAAGGGAATTTAATTACTCGAATGTGTAATCTACCTTTAGACACACAAGAAAATTAGTTTTCAAGTTTGCCAATTAGAATCAGTATAACATAGGGACACCTGGGTGGCTCAGTGATTGAGCCTCTACCTTCAGCTCAGGACGTGATCCCGGGGTCCTGGGATCAAGGTCCACATCAGGCTCCCCACAAGAAGCCTGTTTCTCCCCTCTGCCTGTGTGTCTGCCTCTCTGTGTCTCTCATGAATAAATAAAATCTTTAAAAAAAAAAAAAAAGAATCAGTATAACACAATGAGCATTGAACAACTAAAACTAGTATGAATATTTCTGTCCACATAAAAAGTCCCTCTGACATTTTTTTTAAATTATTTATTTATTTAGCTGGCAGCACAAGCAGGGGGAGTGGCAGGCAGAGGCAGAGGCAGAGGGAGAGGGAGAAGCAGGCTCCTAGCTGAACAGGGAGCCCAGTGGGGGACTCCATCCCAGGACTCTGGGATCATGACCTGAGCTGAAGGCAAATGCTTAGCTGAGCCTTCCAGGCATTCCTGACATCAGTTCTTAAAGTTCTGAGCAGTAAATTCAAAAGCACCAAAAACTAGCTCTCATATACATTTTTATATTTTCTAATTAATGAAGACAATCTTACTGAAAACTTATTTTTCAAGCAGATCTAAGTTATATCCTCAATAGGTCTCTAAGGCCAAAGGAAACAGTTCTACTTCACCTAGTTAGAATTCAGTCCTACTAATAGAATATACTAATAATATTTACTGGGCTATCTTTCAGTAGTAAGATTAAAGGTGATTTTGGTTTTCTTTTCTGTATAATTTTTTTCTGTGTTTTCTCCAAATTATTAATGATTGCTTTTAGAGTTGGGGGTAAGAGGAGGAATTAATTTCATTCTCAAGGCTTAAGAATTCTCTTGCAGGTATTCTTGTAACTTTCTTATTGTTACTTTGTTTTATATAGGGGAAAATGGCTTTATTGGCCTCAAATAGCTGCTTCATTAGATGCAATGAAGCAGGTGATATAGAAGCAAAAAGTAAAACAGCAGGAGAAGAAGAAATGATAAAGGTAATCATCACATTTTTCTATAGACTGATATATGTCACGTACATGATGTCTCATATAATGCTCTATCTTTAAAGTGTTGGAATATTCATTTACTATCACTTTAAAGATGTAATGCACAGTTTTTTATACTATTCTCCAAATAAGCTTTATTATAAAAAGTTTAATTATAAGTCCTATAAATGTTGGCTTGTTTGTACTACGTGGTAGAGAAATTATAACATCTTGCCTCTATATATTAGTGTCTTTTTCTGAGTAGTTCCACATGCTTTTTTAGGCCTATTTTTTTCTCTTGCTTGCATTTTAAAATATAATTTTTAAGTAGATATGTTCACATGGTTCAAAATTTTAAAAATACAAGCATATAAAGAGATAACTCCTTCCTATAGCCTATTAGTTTCTTAATAAAAACGTTTATAATTTTCTGCTTTTTTACAATAAAGTTAAGCTCCTGCATATAGTCCTTTACACTTTGGGTTTTTTTCCTTAACATTGTTCTCTGGGAGATTTTCCCTTATCACTATGTAGAAATTTTTTCTCTTTTTTAACAGCTACATAATATTCTATTTTAGGGACATACTGTAATTTATTTAATCAGTTCTTCATAAATGCAAATTTAGGTTAGTTCCAATCTTTTACTCATACAAGCAGTGCTGTAACACCCAGCTTTGAATATGCATCATTCTGTAGGTGTGCAGTTATATCTGAGGATGAATTACAAGGTGTATAAAAAGTGTTAAATCATAAGATTTTTTTTAATTACGTTAAAAAAAAAACCACCAACAACACACAAACCAGGACAGAAGCCTGTAGCTTCAGGCACTCAGCTGAATGTGACATGTACTGCCTTCTTGAATCTTCAGAAAGTTCCTGTGAGGTACCTATTATTTTTTTTTTTTTTAATTTTTATTTATTTATGATAGTCACAGAGAGAGAGAGAGAGAGAGAGAGGCAGAGACACAGGCAGAGGGAGAAGCAGGCTCCATGCAATGGGAGCCTGACGTGGGACTCGATCCCGGGTCTCCAGAATCGTGCCCTGGGCCAAAGGCAGGCGCCAAACCACTGTGCCACCCAGGGATCCCGGTACCTATTATCTTAACATAACCAATGAAGAGAGAGCCTTTGAGCCTCCTTATATCCTCACGTGTTAAGATCAGTTATGAAACCCACACAGCTAAATATGATAGAGTCAGGATGTGTATGTAGGCCGAGCTGACTGAAATCTATTCTGACATTCCATACTCCCTCTCAAGAAACAGGTTATTAGAAAATGCTGGTGGATTTCTCACTTACCTAAAAGTATGGTTTTTTAAAACAATGCAAATAAAGTATAGTGCTTTGCACATCTATGGGGAAAAAACAAAATATTGTGCTGTATTTAATTACAACTGTTTTTATATGAAGTATCTGTCACATTTTCCCGGACCTGTTTCGTTAGTCAAGTACCTGGAAGTTCTGAGCAGCGATAATCTAGAACTCCTTCCACCTATGTTTTACTTCATAGGCTCTGCTAGTCTGTATCAGCCATTCCACCTTTATAGCCTAACCTTATCCATCAGGACACATTCCCTCCTGCCAAAAGTAGTATTGTCACAGCTCCTGGCCAGTAATCTTCCCAGGTCTCCTAGGATCCTGCTAACCAAACCTGTCACACATATAGCACTGGTTGGACTCTTAGCCACAAAGATCACTTTGGAGATGTAAATACTTAGAAATGTAAGTCCAGTCCTTTGGATTGCAAATTGCCAGTTCCTCTGACCTGAATTCTGTTCTCTCTTGTCCCACTCAGTGGATCCTAATTGCTATATCAATTTATGGAATTGTGACAATAAATATCTGTCACAACTTAGGAGGATATAAGGAAGATTTAAAAGGAGTGGATTCCAATTAAGTAAAAGTAAGGTGTGTCATGTTTAAGGTTTTAATGGATTTGGGAATAGCTATGCAAAGTAAAATAGCTACTATCTTAAACTTTCAGTGTTATAAAATAAATACTATAGGGATAATTTGAATATTTACTTTGTGGCCAAAATTAATTGAATTATTGTCTGATTGCTCAGCAGGATCTAATCTATAAAATGTTCTTCAAATAATTTTGTCTTTTGTGTTTGATGCAAAGGTTCTAGAGGAACATAATAACGATTTTTAATTTTATATGTAAATAAAAACATCGAGAACCTGTCTTTTTCTGAATCCAATTGCTAAGTTGATTGTTGTCTTCATTTGCATTAAGAAATCATCTAGGGGGTTCTCATGAAATAAATAAAGTGGGGAAAGGGAAGATACATGTATAACCTTTTGGTTTGCATCTCCACTGTCCAGATTAGATCATGTGCTGAAAGAGAAACTAAGAAAAAAGATGATATTCCAGAAGAAGACAAAGGAAACGTTAAACAGTGTGAAATCAATTATGTGTACGTATTCTTTTCCTTTTAGACCTTTCAGATTTGGCAGTGAAGTACTTCTCAAGACACATAAAATATGTGAAGGACAAGAGGCAGCATAAAATAGACTCTAGGACAAAGAACTAAGCTGAATGCTTTTCTTTTCTCAAAGCTTCAGGTTTCCTAATTGCCTTGCTAGATTTCAAAGCTAAAGTTCACTTGGATTAGTCTTTTCTCCCTATTCATTAATAAAATGACTATAGCTTATCAGTATATAATGCCAACCAAATGTTGTTCCATAGATAGGATTCAGGGTCTCCAGCTAACATGCGTTAGTGGAAATGGGGCTTTGTAGAGCTGCCCAAAAAGCTGTCCTCTTCATGGAGGAGCACTAAGGTCATCTTTGCAGTTGAAAAGCTGTATGTTTTTAAATAAATACAATTATTTTTTTTAAGTAAACAAGAGAGTTTAAAAGTATTTGTAAGTTTATGAATAAATATGTATAATCAAAGTTTGAGATGATTTTTAAGAAAGGCATTTTCTTAACAGAAAGAAATTTCAGAGTTTCCAAGACCACAAACTTAAAATAAGTAAAGAAGACAGTAAAATTCTCAAAAAGGCCCGGAAAGATGGATTTTTGCATGAAACACTTCTGGACAGGTAGGTATATTTTTATTTATTTCCAACTATATTCAGTATCCAGTAGAAATGGTATATATATATAACCAGTGTTCTTTTTCAATTATTACAGTTCTTAAATTTTTGTCTTCTAATTTGTGAACATAGTAATGTTACCTAAAAAGGACATCATAAGTCTGGGAAAAGATCACCCAAGAAAGAATATCTAAAATTAGCCAGATTCCAAAAACTTAAATATTTTGTTATAAAACATTCAGGTTTAACTGAAACTCCTTCATAAATTTATTTAACATTACCTTTCTATAACTATTAGAATCAGGGCTAGAAAGAAATAGTTTCATTCCAAAATTCAGTGGGTTCTAGTTAGAATAGTACAGGTTCCTAAAAATGAGATAAAAACATCAGTTTAAAAATGACTAAGTATAAAATGAAGTAAAATTGAACCACTTTTATTAAGTTGAATTTAGAAGTATGCAGGATATTTATCACAGCACATTATTAATCTATATCTAATACTATTTTTATTTAGGTAAGTAATGTCCTAGATTTATAACATAAAAAAGTGGGTAGAGGGAGTTAGCTGTAACTTTATAAACATAAATCAAATAAGTGCCAGATTGAAAGAGAATTTGGTAATCTGCCACTCCTTCAAGCCCTATGTTGCAAAATCAGTCTTAAAATATGTCTTCACTCTACTTGATAAAGATAATGCTTCATCCTATTTTCCTATTATCTAGTTGATCAAGTTGTTACCGGAAGTTAGTGATACAAGAATTTTTCCTGCTGAGCAAAGCATGTATATAGTTTTAAGAAATCAAGAATAGAATGTAAAAAAAAGATCAAGATATGGATGCAAAAGAAATAAGGTCTATGTCTTGTAACTTTTACCACTCATGAAAATAGAACATTGCCACCCTGTTAAATAGAAGTTTAGGTCTTACTTAAATTCAGAGGTCATTAAAATTGCTACTGTGGATTGAAAAAGCTCTTAGGCAACATTTCTTAAAGATTAGGACAGACTAAAAAAAAAAAAAAAAAAAAAAAGATTAGGACAGACTAATAAAATGCATTTAGTATGAAACATAACATTGAAAAGTTAAATGCTAATTAAAGTATTTTAATATAAGTAGAATGGTAATATAATAATCAAAATTGAGTACACAATTTCTGAGTGTATGTATTTAGTAGTTGACTATATATATGGCTTGTTTTACATAATTTTTATCATTTGTCTTTGTTTAAACAGGAGAGCCAAATTGAAAGCTGATAGATACTGCAAATGACCAGAATTGTGTTTCTTCTCTTGTTTGTTTGTTTGTTTGTTTGTTTGTTTCTGAATAAAATAATCACTGGAAGTGTTTTTACAGAGCTCTTGGGCTGTTATGGATTTATTGCTGAACTAGTAGCTAGTTTAAACAAGATTAATCAAGTTTAATTGAGATTCCCCGTGGGTGTACTTTTTAGTTAACTGCAGTGTTTCACATGGAATTGAAAGAGAGTACACAACATGCCACAGAATTTTTTTTTTTCTTTTCTAGAGTTTCTGTCATAAAGCATGAGATGCTACTCTATGAACTTTGTGTTTCTTGTGTAGCTTATGGAATCTCTTACTGCCTCACAGTCTTTATACCATTGATGCTTAATTGGGACCTTCAAAAGGAAGTTTGAAGCTCCCAATCTAGTCAACAGGGCTTTGATTGATTCTGCCTCCTAAATATTGCTCAACTCACACAAGCCAGACAGTTATCAGACAAAGTGGCTTGGGAAAAGATAAAGAAATCAGGTATTAGGTACTAGGATGGGAACAGGAAACATTACAAAAGAGCAAGTAGGCTCAGAACAGAGGATAAGAGTAAAATTGGGAAAATTCCCTACTTTGAGCAATTTAGCCACAATGTATCCGTATTTAATGCTTTTTTCCTCACCTGTGGAGGATGATGGGACAGGATAAGAACGGAGAACAGAGCTATTATAAAGGTTCAGATACTACATGTTGCTGAGGTCTTTTAGGCTGAAACACTTTCATTCCTCACCTGTGTCTCTCTGAATTCCTGAACATGGTATTCCAGATGTCATCCAACCCTATGAGTGTTCCAGAATCCAGGTTGTGTATCAAAGGCCTGGACTTCACCCTGGAAATTCTCAGAAGGACCAAGTCTGGCTGACTCATCCATATGTTTTTACAATTCCCCATTGATGATGTACAGCTAGGATTGAGACCTGACCTAAGGTGCCAGACCTGTCTAGTTCTCAGCCTTTATATTCTATTGGTCACCAGCTCTGGAGTTACATGACCCCTCTACGGCAAGGAAGCTAAGCTACCAATAGCAACCTTATAAAAGGGCTCTTGTTGTAAATCTAGTCCTAACTTGCCATTCCAATTCAAATACCTAGATATCTCCCCATTTTGTGTTCTTCTTCCTCTGATCCTTAGGTTAGGAACATGCTTACTACTCGGGTCCCCCAAAGCAGTGGTTCTCAACCAGGGGCTAATTTGCTTCTCAGAGGACATTTTGCAATGTTTGGAGACATTTTTGGTTGTCATAACTGGGGAGTGGGGTGGGGAATGCTACCAGCATCTACAGGGTTACAGACTAGGAATGCTGCTAAACATCCCACAGATCCCACAGTGTACAGGACAGCAGCCCCCCACAACAAAGAAATTCCCAGTCCAAAAAAAAAAAAAAAAGAAATTCCCAGTCCAAGATGCTAATTGCCAAGTTTTTGACACATACCCTAGGACTTAGTCTGTTCCTTGCTTTTGCCAGCTCCCAACCCCTAAAAAATATAGTTCATATTTATATATGTAAGAATCAAAAAATAAAATAAAAATAAAAAATAAAGAATCACCTAGGGTACCTGTAGATTTTCAAGACCCACCCTTAAAGATGTCAGCTTAGCAAGTCTAGGATCGTGCCCTAGAATTGACATTTTAACCAGCATTCCAGGTAATTCTGAGGCAACTGATCTGCACTATACTTTGAGAAACACTACTCTCAAGAGATTGAAATCTTGCCTCCGACAATAGCTCAGAACCTGAGACCATCTGCCAGCTGACTGATTTCCCTGGAACAAGCATTCTGTCTGCCTCAATTGCTGAATATTATGCATTCCTGGATTCCCGTCACTGGGCTCCCCCTCAGGCTCCCCCAGGTCTCGTCCCAGTTCCAGAGAGCAGAACTAATTACAGGTCCTGGCAGTGGGGAAGATACAGATTAGAAATATCCACTGCCTGCTCTTGTGGAGTTTATGTGCAACTGAAGGAAGACGGCAATAAAAAAATCACAGATAATTGTTCCTTCCCCATTTCTATCATTGCACTTTACTCCAAACCGCATTACAGCCTGGCATAGTGGCAGGAGTGAAGAATAAATACATCTAAATATCATCTGGTCCACATTTTTCTTCTTGAAAAAAAGATGTCACAAAAATTTTGTTTAAAGCACTGACAAAATCAAGATGCCTTCTGATCAAGCATTCCCCTGATTTGCCAGTCCAGTAGACGTGTCAAAAGGCTTTATATATAACAAAAACACTAAACAAAAAGCTCCCTACACCCAATGTTTCTTTGGTCACATTTCAGATTATTTTTTATGTACATTTTTTTTATTGGAGTTCGATTTGCCAACATAAAGTATAACACCCAGTGCTCATCCTGTCAAGTGTCCATCACATTTCAGATTAGATAATTTCAATTTTTCTTACTTGCAGGTTCACTGACTCACTTTTCTATCACCTCCAAATTGCTGTTAATAAACATCTGGTGATATTTTAAGTTTCGTGCGTTATTTTTACTTCTAGAATCTATTTGATCCTATTGTTAACAGTTTCTATTTCTGCTGAAATTTCCTATCCATTACAAGGGTTTTCTTTGAGGGCAGGGTTGCAATAGTATATGCTTAAAATCCTTGTCTACTGATGCCGGCATCTGGGTCATCTTAGGTCAGTCTCCACTTGTTGACTCCATTGTCTTTTGAGTATGTCTCTTCATATAACTGATTAGATCGTATCTTGGACATTGTGAACAATACATTGTAGAAATTGTGCATTCTGTGTTCTGAGGAATTTTTCTTTTTTTTTTTTTTTAATTTTCTTTTTAGTAGGAAGTTAACTTGCTGATCTAATGCTCCAAATTCTGTCTCCCCAGTGGTGAGCAATATCTGAAATATCTATTCACTTCTTTTTGTTTTAGCTTGGCTGCTTGAGCCAGCCCCAAGGATGTGGAGTTCAGAGATGCCTGAAAGATTTGGGCAGTATGGCTACTACCTTCTGTGGCTCACTCCTTTTCAGGATTTCCTTCTCACTTTCCAGGTTCTTTGGTCACTTTGACCTCTGATTCCTCAACTAGTAAATGACTTAAACTTTCTATTTGAATTTTATATATTCTTAATGGCACTGATCCTGCCATAAGTTAAAAAGAAGTTAAAAATACATTTCTCCTCTTACTAGTTTTAACTCTCCTCAAGTTTCTGCATGTTTTTCTCCATTACCTTTAGATAATTTTTAATGTTTTATCCAAAGTTTAATTTTGTGTGAGAGGGGTGGTCTAGCACCAGCTACTCCATCCACCATGACCTGCTCAGACTCTCATTAGTTTCTTGCCCTCTCCTCCCTTAGTTAAGGACCTGCCTGGGCCTTTTTAGATACAGACACAAAACTCTAACATCCCCAAGAAAGAAATCATTAAAATAAATGAATGCATCATACCTCTTAAGATAGACCTGAATTCTGAAAATGAACTCATCAAAACTGATGGCCAAGTACCCATCCAAATACCATGCAATTCCTGGGTCACTCCCAGTCTAGATGCCAATTAGTCCATGCCTTCAACTCACTATTCTAGCAAGAATTATATTTTTTCAGTTATTCTGAACTCTTAGGACACAGAAGAACATTATTAAAACACATATTTTACTAACCAAATTATTATGACAGGATAACTTTTATAACTGACTTTCTCTTATATTTTTTAATGGTATGTCATCATAATATTAGCCTGAGGGCCTTAATGCAGGTAACTTCCATTATAATTTTTTCAGGCTCAATACTGTTGAGATCCACTTCATTTAATGAAAAGATTAGAAACAAAATGTAAAAACAAGGCTAATCCACAACTGTATTTCCCCTTTCCTCACCCACCTGTTAAGTTTATTTTAGAGTGCACATTTCATTAAGAGTACTTGATGGTGTTAAGGCAGGTTTTTGCTTTATGATATTTCCTGTGTACTTCACCCCAGGAAAATCTCTGACACTATTTGCTGTATTTAATTTTATGCTACTGGACTACTTCTCTTAAATATTACTGAGGCTTATTTTCTGTGATGGAGAAATAATATGCCATCTTTCTATTTAGCTTTGTGTTTCAACACTGCCCTTGTATTTCATAAAGGATAAATTTTCAGAGAGCATACCCAGGACTTACAAATTAAGATCTGCAGGTGTTTATTTTTCTTACAGTGTTTTGCAAACCTAATGAGGTTTTGCAATCCTGTTTTGAGTGCTGCCAGTAGAGGGAAAAGGGGTGTAGCACCACTTACTAGTGTTTATTTTTCCACCATGCAATTTCCTAATTCTGTTCCTTCAGAAACTTAAGTGGAACTGTAAGGAAGAGAACAAAGAAAGCACACCTCATCATTCCTTTAAAAAGGTAAAAACCTAAATATAAGTAGATGCCAAGGTAAGAAATCAAGTCATGACTTCTATTAGTTCCCTAACTACCACCTGACAAAATTAAGTTATATACCTAGTCAATCACATAGGAAAAAAATAGGAAATGCTTTAAGCTTCTAGTGTCTTACTTATTCTTTTACTTTATTATTTCTTACATTTGTGTAAGCATTAGTATTTTTCTTATTCTATTGCTAAATATATTCCACCAAGGGTTTGTTTTGTTTTTTATTTATTTTTAAAGATTTTATTTATTTGTTTGTTTATTCACGAGAGAGACAGAGACATAGGCAGAGGGATAAGCAGGCCCCCTGCGGGGAGGCTGATGCTAGGATTCGATCCCAGGACCCCAGGATCGCAACCTGAGCCTAAGACAGATGCGTAACCACTGAGCCACCCAGGTGCCCCTTGTTTTGTTTTTTAACTGGTAGCAGAAAAAACCCAGAGGTAAACACCTAGGTTTCGGGGAAACTTAAAATTTGTTTAGCAGCTCACCAGGATTCATTCAGCTTAATACTACCTGTCTATATAAAATGACTTTCAAATGTGGTGCTCATTTAGGAAAGACCAATGGACTGCAGACCAACCTAGGCTGTTCTACAATACCTCAACCCTAAATCCTAGTTTAGATCAGCTTGTACAGCAGCAGGAATGCTTTTCCATTTCCTATTATGTCGAAAAATAAATTCGCTAATGGTCTACAGAAACAGAACCCTCTTGCATGTTGCCTTGTTCTTACTTTTTAGTTCAAAAATCCTCTCTAGAAGGCCATCTATATACCCTATCACTGCTGCTTCTACCTCTCCGTCTGTGACTACCAACTTTGTTTTTCCATTTTCCTTTTACTACTCTAGCCTCATTCCACACCAGTGTGTCCTTTCCATAATACAGGAAAATGGGCAAAGATTTAAGCATTTAACAGAAGGGTAAACAAAAACTTCTAATAGATTTCCTCTTGACTCTCCCATGAAGATACCCCTTCTGAATTTTTCCACACTGAATTCAGCTCTCATCCTAGTGCACCCAGAGTTGGAGAATCATATATCATGGCCCCAAGTATCAGTTTTGAAACTTCTCATTATCCCCACCCATCAGTTCAGGCTTTGCAACACATACTGTCCACACCCATTACCACTGCAATTCTGCACTGCTCCTTGTCAGTGTCCTGACCCACCTGAAATCTGGTTCATAGCCCTGTCTTCATGGAGTCTCCCATCTCAGTTTCATTGACTCCAGCATTCACGCTCTTGTGACCTTTCATCTGCCTTAAAAAAATTCTGTCCTCTCGCCTCAGCTGATTTTTTACTCCACCTTAAATTAACTACAGACCAGCTGGTTTAAACGTGGTGCTTTCTGCTATTGTCTTCCAAGATTGGAAACCCTGATCTCTATCTCTGAGTGATTCTCCAAGGGCATCCCTTTACCCAGGGCTCTTTTCATTTGAAATGTTTAGAAACCTACTTTCTCAGTTCCAAGCCCTCTCTGTTATTAATACAGTTAATTTTCTTAAAGTTAGTATTTTATTTCTAAACCTAATAAATTACTCTTTTTAATACATTGTGTTATTTAATATTACTGCATTCATAGAATATAAAGTATCATTTTTCAATTCAATACTCAAATTTTCCTGTATAACAAATATATTACCTCTAAGATCTTGCCCAGTTCAACAGTAAACAAGATCTAAAGTTTTCTCTTTAATATTAGAAAATGACCAATTTGCCATATGATATAAATAAGAAATGAAGGATGAAAAGTCATCTTACATGTCTAAGAACACATTCACTATTTTTACACCTCTTCTCCTCCTCCCTCACCCCCCGATTGTTACAACTCATGCCCAGGAGTTGAAGGGAATGGTACCAATATCAACCATTTAACTACATAGTCACAAACTAACAACTACTAAATGCACTGACTTCTTTCTTCCTTTTTCTCTTTCCTGGGATTTTTCATCTCATTTTAAATCCAAGAGAAGTGGGGGAGTTTGACCTTGATTTTATAAAACCAGTACTTCTACTTTGAGTAGTGTGACAGATTAGATACTACGAATGGTAATTCTTAATAAAATAACTAATACACTGGATAAAATATTTTTAAAGATCTTTTGAATAAAACCACTCATCCACATAAAGGAAGGAATCTGTAAACACCAAACAAAGGGAAAGAAGGAATGTCAGAGGCCAATGAGTACCAAGCTTACTCTCACCTGAAAGTTTCTACCAAATCCTGGAGACTTTGAGCTTTGGCTTTGACAGGAGCCCAAAATATGGGATACTGCAAAGGGCTATCCCTTCAAGGATAACAGTGAATGAGAAATAGTATTGGGCAGCCCTGGTGGCTCAGCGGTTTAGCGCCACCTTCGGCTCAGGACGTGATCCTGGGGACCCATGTCAGGCTCCCTGCCGGGAGCCTGCTTCCCCCTCTGCCTGTGTCTCTGCCTCTCTCTCTCTGTCTCCCATGAATAAATAAATAAAATCTTAAAAAAAAAAAAAGAAATAGTATTGTACAAACAAGGGAACAAATACATGTTTCATTTTGTCACTAAGTAGAATGGAAAGAAAAAGAATCTTCCCTTGAGATGTAATCATAAGCTGGCTTCAGATGGGTTTGTGACTCAAAGTCACACTACCTCTTATTTTAAAAGAAAAAAAATCTCAAGTAGATAATTTTATTTTTTTTGTATATTTTTATTGGAGTTCGATTTGCCAACATCTAGCATAATACCAGTGCTCATTCCGTCAAGTACTCCCCTCAGTACCCATCACCCAGTCACCTGAACCGCCCCCCACCTCCCCTTCCACTACCCCTTGTTCGTTTCCCAGAGTTAGGAGTCTCTCATGTTCTGTCTCCCTCTCTGATATTTCCCACTCATTTTCTTTCCTTTCCCCTTTAATCTCTTTCACTATTTTTTATATTCAAGGAGATAATTCAATTTGAAATGGTCTCATTTGGTTCTGTTTTTTGGACCTTACAGTAAACCTGCCAAAAAATTTTTTCGAACAAAATAAGCAGCTCACAGTCAAAATTAAAAATACACAGAGAAACAAAATACCATTAGAACAAAGAGAAACAAAAGATTTAAAAATACCAAATGTAGAATGTAGAATATTAAAGATACTTAACATGTTTAAAGAAATAAAACTCCGGAATATAAGCAGGAAATATGACATAATAAAAAGACTAAGCAGATATGAAAGAAAAAATTAAGAACTTTAAAATTTTTTAAAAATTAAAAATTCAGTGGGTGCATTAAACAAAGCCAGACAGAATTAATAAACTAGAATATATCTGAATAAGTGGCCCCAAGTACAGCATACAGAGAAGGAAATGGAATATATGATGCAAAGAAGTCAAGAGAGAAGCAGAACATGATGAAAATGTCTAATATATGTCCAATTGAGATATAAGAAGCAGCTAATAGAATGGGAGAAAGGTAATAAAGGTAATGACTAAGAATTTTTCAGACATCAGATCTTGGAATCCCAGTGTATCTCCAGCACACCACTTCAACACATTGTGGTGAAACTGCAGAGCTACATAGCAAAACATTTCATCTTAAAAACAGCTAGAAGGTAAAGAGTAATCACCCAAAAAGTATGGCAGTTCAGCAGATTGCTGACTTCTCATTAGCAGATATGAAGACAGAAGATAGCAGAAGAGTATCTTCCATGAGCTAAGACAAATAATTGTCAGCCTAGAATGATATACAGGTGCTCCTCAATCATATTTTTAAATATCAAGCAAAAATTGTTTAATGACACATAAGAATTCAGGAAAATCAATGAATGGAGAAGAGATATTCTATCAAAAAAATAATAGCTATGTTAACTATGAATTCAGAAGAAATTACTATATAAATAATTCAGGTTACTATATAACCATAAAAGTCATTTCACTTTGAAGATAAAACAATTATAAACTTGTACACATCTAAATATAGAAGCAAAAATTGAGAACTACAAAGAGAAATAGGAAATCTACCATAGCATATATCTCTAGATAATTAATAAATTGAGCAGACAAAATACAGAGAATTAAATGGCATAATCATATAATGTGACCTATGGGATATGTGAATAACACTTGACATAAGAGGACTGATATTCTTTCAGTCATTTGGAACATGCAAAAATTGGACTCATACTTAGCCACAAAATTAGCATCCAAAAAATAACGCAACAAAGACCATATATTTTGCAAAATGCAGTGAATTATTTATTTAGAAACCCTAACAAAAGATAACTTACAGAGTCAAATGATACTTAGTGAGTGATGCCTCTCATTTATATAGAGTTGCCTTCTTTGGAGTTTATGAAAGACCATCTTCCAATATACTCTTTACCATTTTCCAATATACTCACCATAAAATATATATACCATATAGAGAAAAACATTAAAAATGCAGAAACTACTACCTTTTGGAATTTATATTATAGAAATTAACACACAGTTAAGGAAGATAGAAAGGTGAAGCATAAATGGAGTGTTTTTTAAAAAAAATAAATTTAGAATTTTACACATTTGGAAAATGTGAGTCCTCAGGAGAAGACTTGGTAATTTTAACATATCTTGAACTTGCTAAATGGGTAGACGTGGGCAGCATTAACTTATTGTTTCTTATTTTACCACAGATGCATAAGAACTCTTGATGATCTGATACTAGTGCATGAATCAGTGTCTGGGAATTTCCAGTGTAGTACTCTTTTGAGGACGTGGGCTATGAATGGAGAAGAATGAGATTAGCAACAGGATCTGAGGGAGACTATTCTTAACACAGAGGAGATTTGAGTACATTTAAATCCTAAAGTCAAGAAGTCAAGAGAGAAGAGGTTGGAAATGTAAGAGAGAAGACACAATTCATAGCATGGTATTCCTGAAAGGAAGTAGAGATTAGAACCTAGAAGACAAGTGAAGAGATTAGACTTAAGTAGGAGGGACAAGTTCTTCATGGTGGCAGAAGTAGAAAGGTTAGATATAGGTACAGATCTGTACATAAATTTAGTGGCAGAGAATTGAGGCCATTTGCTTCTGAAATGTATATTTTCTCCAGGAAGAAGATAAGGTAATATAAGAAATAGATGACCGAAGTTTTGGAAAGGAGGTTTGAAAGAGTTGTTGAGACACAGAGTACATGAGAATCATAGATTTGCTACATAGTATTAAGGACCAAGAAGATTTTTATAATGATTTTATAATGATACTTAATCCATTGAAGAGAACTCAGCAGCCTAGCTGCAGCTATATAGAAGATACAGATTTATATTTATCCATGGCTGGGTTTTATAGGATAGATAATGAAAGGACAAAAAACAAAAACCATCTATTTGTAAATGAGTAGTGAAATGATGGACCACAGGATCAAAGCTGGGGAGGGGAAAATAGCAACAAAGTAGTGAGGCTGATAGAGGAAGAAAGCAGACAGGCTGATGAAAACAAAGACCATCAAGGAATAGGGGTAACCGAATGAACAATCTAGAGAGCTAGAAGGTCAATCCAGGCTCTAGATACAGCTGTTTGTGTAAAAGGTAGATGTCTTCCATTGTAATTCTTCCTATATATAGAGTATTTCAGAACTATGTAACTTACATATGGTTTTGTGATCTGGCCTGGGAATTTAGTGTAGTGATTAGATATTCCTGAAATCAGAAAAGCTAAGCATAATTACTTACCCTGTCTCAGATTTATCAACCATAGATGGGAATAATAACAGTACTTCATATCTGTATGTAAAATGCATATTGATTTCCAAACACCCAACTTAAAAACTTCTGGAAAAAATTCTATTTGTAATTTGGTGATTCTTTATGTTATTTTAGACACCACTTGGCATGTGATGTTAATGCAGTTCCTTTAGTTTATTCAACAAATAGTTATTTGTTATTGAGTGATAATGTGTCAGACACTGTCCTAGGTGCTGAGATCAAACAATAAACAAAAGAAAACCCCTGCCCTCGTGAGACTTACACATTCTAGCCAGGAGACAGGTGCTAAACAAAATGAAAGCCTGTATAACAGCAGGTGGTGATGATGTTTGGAGTCAGGGTAAGTGGGGAAAAGGAGGATAAGGAATATACGTGGAGTCTTGCATACAATGCTGTAGGAAGGCCTCCTTAGTAAAGGAGTATCTGAACATTTGCATAAACCACATAGATATCTGTGAAAGAACATTCTACACAGAGGGAGCAGTTAGTACTAAGTTTCTCAAGTGAAGCATACTTGACATGTTAGAAGCCTATGGAGAAGACCAGTGTGGCTACAGCTTCCTGAGAAAAGGCAAAGCTAGAAGGATATGAGAACAGAGAAGAAGCAGGCCAGCCAGATCCTAAGTAGCCTAGTAAGCCATGCTAAGAACACTGGCTTTCATTCTGAGTGAAATAGGAAGTCAGGAGGGTTTTGAGGAAAGGGGTGACATGATCTGACTTATGTGGAGATTCAATGATGGGGAAAAGCAGAGATGCCAAATACAAGGTTATTACAATAATCCAGATGAGAGTAACTGGGACCAAGGCAGAAGTGGAACTGGTAAGAAGTGATCAGATTCTGCATATATTTTGAAGGTAGAGCCAATAGGATTTGCTGGTTACTGGTTATGTGGTAAGAAAGAGAAAAGTCAAAGGTAACTTATAAGCTCTTTGGTCTAAGCAAACTAGAAAATGAAATTGCCATTTATTGAGATAGGAATAGTATGGATTGGGACAGAGAAAATAAAGAGTTTCAGGCATTATAAGCTTAAGATGCCTATTACATATCCCAAGTAGATGATGTAGAGAAGACAAATATGAGTCTAAGTGAAAGGTATGAGCTAGTGACATGAATTTAAGAGTCATCAAAATAGAGAATGCATTGACATGATATTGGATGAGAGCACATAAGGAGTGAACACAGGAAAAGCAGAAAAGACATCTGAAGACTGGACCACCACACGTATAGAGGTCAGTTAATGAGAAGAAAGCAACATTGGATATTCAAGATGTGGCAGTGAGGAAGAATCAAAAGACAGTGGTATTTACAAGCCAAATGAAGTAAATTTTCCAATGTCTAAGATACAAATGTGGAATTGGGTATTTGAGGTAAAATAGAGGCCAAGAACATTGCAAGAGAAGTCAAGAAGCCAGAGTATTATGAGGTTTGTTTTCTGTGGACATTGCAATCACCAAGAATATTGAGAATCACATTAGAAAGAGTGACAGTGAGCCAGGTGGGGAAAAGCCCAAGGGGTGAGAAGAAACAAGAGACACAAGAGGCCTACAGATATCTACAGTGTGATGGCACCGGCTTCCAAGTCAAGTCAAATAATTGTGAATATGGGAGTGTTGGTAATAATAAGTTGGTCGTGTGAAAGTGTTGTTGTTAACCACTACAAAAATGGTGATTTCGTATGGTTCAATCTAATAACAACATATATAAAATACGTTAGAATGGTGATTGGCTTCCTGGGTCGATACATATTTATGTCAGTCCTATTTTCTCTTTCAGTTGGGAGACTCCCTGAGATCAGGAATTTGTACTTTACTGCATGTTTCTTTCATAGCACTTAGGATTTGCTTGGTACTTTTAGCTGGTTGTATAGTAATTTCTATACATAGATTATTACTATAATTGCCATTGCTGACTTCTGTTGTCATTTCAGGGCAATAATCATTCTCCTCACCTTCTGAATGAAAACAACTGAGAAAAATACACAGGCATTAGATGGCGGATCGATATCAGCTTTACTGCTGAGTAATCTGGAATGGAGAGAACACTTGGACCTGAGAACACTTGGGATCCCAAGTCTTTCTCCTCTGGAATATATTCATGCACTCAGTCCCTTGACAAATGCAAACTGCTCTCCAGGAGCACAGCCAGTTTCTAACATGAGTGGAGTGAACAGGGGAGGGTAAGGCTGGGCTGGAAGTAGGAGGCACGAGTACATACAAAAGACACCCGTCTTTGACTGCCTTCTCTCCACATCTCCCAGCACCAGCACTTCATGATGCTTTCTTTAGTGTCTTCACAGCCATCATGATAACACTGTGTTTTTAAACTTTGTTGGACATGTGGCAGTTTTGGAAGATGTGGTCAAAGGCAGCAACTATTCCCCCTTTCACTATTGTCACCCAGGGCTTGCTACAGTGAGTTTACCACTATGAGCAAGCAGCTCTCCGTGAGAGAGCAAGAGAGGCCAGGCCACATGTGTGCAGTGACCCTTCCAGCTATTTACCAATTAATTAAGGCACGCCTTTCCCAGGGACATGTGGACTGAAGGAATTGGAGAGAAAGGTGGATGTTTTCTCCCCAAAATATCTGATTGTGAAGCCTGAAGCTTACACAATTTGGACAGTCCTCTTTTTAAGGAAAAGAATATAAAATTACAAGTGTGAAATTAGGTAGAAAGTTTGGAAGAGCCCTGAGGAAGCGAAGGTCTTGAAACTTAAGCATTATAGCTTTACAATAAATCCTCTTGTGCTCTTGAGAAGGGAGGAATACCTATTTTAATACGTGCATCAGTTAGGATGCTCTCAGATACAAGCTTGCAAGCAAACCACTTGAACTAGTTTAAATTACAAAGAAGAGTAGTGGCTCATGTTGATGAAGAGTCCAGCTGTTGGACAGGCTCCACAGTGGGTTGATATAGCAGCTTAACAATGTCAGAATGACCCAGTTTCTTTCCATCTCTCCTCTGTGCTGTGCACAGTATCTATTCCATCTTCCACAGCTCCCCTCAAGTTCACAGCATGAATGCCAATAGCAACAAGAACTACTAGCTAACCTTTTCCTGTTAGAAAATAAAGGACAAGTGCTTCAATCTTGGAGCAAAACTCCGAACTTCAAAAAATAGCCTGTTGGATTCAGGAGTCTAAATGATTAAACCCAGAGCCAAGCACTGTGGCAAGGATAGGGCAGCCTTAATGTCAGGCCAGCCAGGGCCCACCTCCAGAGATAAGGATAAGGATATGGCTCATGCAAATCATGTGGCCGCTGCATATCAGAGGAGTGGAACTGAGGTTGGTGAAAAATACAGCTACAGTATTAAACTAGAAGTGAGAGTATGGAATAATGATCTAAATGTACTGAAAAGTTTTCAAGATACTCCTCTGATTTACATGTTCCCCTCCATCATCATCTTTCTCCACCGCAAAACTGAAAGCCCCAGGAAGGCATGGGCCATCTGTTCACTAGTTACCCAGCACCTAGCGTCAAGTGTTCAAGATGTACTGAGAGAATTCATGAATTGAGTACAAACTTTGGAGAAACAACTGGCAGGAACATTAAACAGGTACCTATAAGGGTTTATTTAAAAGGGAACTATATAAGAATATGCAGTAAGAGCAACAAAAACAAAAAATTAGGTTATTGAATGTGAGCTAAATTAATAATTTTCAAGTTAGAATCATATCTTATCAAAGAAAATGGAAATAGGACAAAAGGATTTTTTTAAAGTAGCTCTTCAAACTAACATGCCTGAAGTGTCAGAGATTCAGTAAGAAAGACATCAAAAAATACTTTACAAGAAACAGAAAGCTAAGTACGAAGTGAAGGATAATTAAGCATTTTATTTTGACATTATACAAGAAAAGACAATTAGATTCCACATGAGCACTAAATTTGTAGTTGTAATGGAAAGTCTCGAGCTGAATGCAATGATTTAACACCTTTTTCTATATACAAGTAAAACATAAAGCAAGTAATCGTTTTTAGTGTGATAAAGCTACTGGAGGAAAAGAATGGTATAACAATTTTGCATGACCTCTGACTTTCCATTTTTCACATCTTTTACTCTCTAGAGTCCTTCCTGAAAAGATGGACAATGGTCTATCAGATTATGTTTTAAATATAGTAAGCCCTTTTGAAAATTAAACAACTTACTGGTAAATATTTCTGGTTTATTTTTTTAACTGAAACATTTTATTTCTTGAATTTTTGAATATTCAGTTTTATTAAATCAAGCCTTACCTCTTCTGAGTAATGTGGTGTTAGGTGCAGTAGAGTTCATTTAGGGTGGGGTGGTTAGACTGCAATGATTTTAAATCAAGGCTCCACCTCAGAAACCTAGGAATGTTAGTAGGAGATTTAAAAAGGTCCACAGCTTGCCAAGAACTTCAGCTATTCTGATAAACATTTTGATTACTGATGCTGACTGACTCTTGCATTCTAAACAGGTTATCCAAGTCTTAAACTTGATGCTTGTTGTGAAGATAGTATTTGAATCACCCTTCCCACAAAGATAGTCATTTATTTGTACATTTAAATGTCTTTTTAAAAAATATTTTATTTATTTATTCATGAGAGACGTAGAGAGGCAGAGACATAGGCAGAGAGAGAAGCAGGCTCCCTGTGGGGAGCCTGATGCTGGACTCCATCCCAGGATCCCAGGATCAGGACCTGAGCCAAAGGCAGATGCTCAGCCACTGAGTCACCCAGGTACCCCTTAAATGTCTATGTCAGTATGCCACAAAAGCATGGAAATTTTTCCTATGACCACACACCTTGCCTTGACTTTCTATACATTCCTAGTACTTAACAATGGAGTAGAAGAAAATATATATGTAAGAAAAAAATGCAAAAAAAAAAAATGGTAGGCTTTGGAAAAGTAGATTTAATATTTTTAATTTGAAAACAGAATCAAGAGTATATAAAAGGCCTCTGAAAGTTGAATGCAAAATTATGTGAAAATTATGCCTAAGAAGATTATGCCAATTGACATAACTTTTTCTACATGAAGAATCTGATTTTGCTAGACCACTTTACCACCAATGAATATCCTCTCATAGGGAAAAAAAAATATGTTAGGTGACATGTTTAAAGTACCCTCAGTAGTATTTAAAGTGAATGGTCTTCAAACCTAATAGCTATTTATATACTAAAAGACAGGAATCCTCTACTTCTGCAGACTGTTTTTAAGGTCCAAGATAATCTAATATATTCACAGAGGGAAGCCCTTTACGATGGCTGCCAATGGCCTATGTAATCTGCCCTACTGCCCTTTCCACTGGGACTTCATCTACTTCTTTTCCTCCTCTTACTTCAGCTCTACCTACACTGACTTCCTTGCTGAAGACAAACATGTCAGGCATTCTTGTTTTTAAGCCTCTGTCCTAGCTTAGACACCTGCCAGGAAAACTCTCTCACCTTCTTCAAATCTCTGCTCCAACTTCACTTTCTCAGTAATGCCTATCCTGTCCATCTGATTTAACATTGTGATTCTCCTCTTATTCTGCTTTTTCTCTACGACACTTACTACCTTGTAATAACATTCTCTATCAGTTTTCTCATCCATTGTGTGTATTATCCACTTCTCATATAACGTAAGCTTCATGAAAGGACTTTCTTTTTTTGTTGATTCACCCCAGTGTCTGAAGAAATGGTTGGCACGTTGAAGGCTGGCAGTAAATATTTCTTGGATTAATGAACATTGCTGTGATCTGCTTGCTTACTGTTGAATCAGTAACCACTTTAATCATGTGAAATGTTTCAAAAGTCAAACTTCCTCAAAGAGGGTTTGAAAATGAACAAAGGGATTCACATTAAAAATGGAGCTGGGAAGTCCTAAAGGAGAACTTCTCACACGCTACTACTTACCACCTTTTACAGACCTCAATAGGAAACAGCTTCCCTGTACCTTCCACAATAGGAAGAAGCTTACTTTATCACTCCAATAATAGGAAGGAAGATTTCCTACTGTCCCAGCAACGAATCAGCCTGTGAGAAGTCCCCATAATGGAACTCTTGTTTTCCTACAGTGGACTCTGGATCCAGCTTCCAACTTCCTTTCCTCTACAAAAACAAGCCCCTCTCTTTTGTTCTCCCAACTTGCCTATGGTTTGCCACAGTTTGAATGTCCCAAACTGCAATTACTCTGCTATTCCGAACAGACTTATTCTGCTTAATTTGAACAGCAAATTAACTGGCTATTTTAAGATTGACAAGAAGATTGTTACCCCACCCCACCCCCAACACACACACAATCGAATTCTCATTTCCCAATCTCCAACAAAAAAATTGATTTTTTTTCCCTTAAGGACGGAATATAAAAGGGTAATATCACAATTTCAACCACACAAGATATAAATGAAGATTTTTGGTGATAGTATGCTAAGTTTCATTAAGCATCGAAACAATGCTAGTTGGGAAAATCCTAGAGACTCGACCAGAAAGTGCAATCTGGTCAGAAAGGTTTCCTGCGGGACTTCTAAGTAACCTCCAACAGGGCGATCATGTCCATGGAAGGCACGAATGGCAAGCAATTAAATCTGTTGGTTTTGCAGGTGCAGGCTGGACACCACTGCATACAGCCTCTCCTGCCGGGTTTAGCTCCGTCCTGCCCACATACAGGCTTCGTGGTTTAGACGAAAACGCACAGCGGCTCGGTGGCTGGACGCACCAGAGAAGGAAGGTTTGCGGGGCTACCTGGTCCTTCCACCGCTCTCTAAGTCCAAGTAACTGAAAACCTGAATTCTGTGACTTGTCAGCTCTGCGGTGCAAACCTAAATGGGTAATTCGTAGCTCGCAGTGTCCGGGGGGATTAGGTCCCCGAAACCTCCCCGCCTGCCCCTAACACCTGGGCCGGTCCAGTGGCTCCAGGGTCGGGACCGACAGGCTCTCTCGGCAAAGGCGCGTCGGGGTCGCGCGTTACGCCGCCGCGTCTTGAGCCTCTGGCGAGTTGGGTCCGTTCCGCGCCTTTGCCCGGGGTGGCCGGGCGCACACCTTGCCCGGGGTGGCCGGGCGCACACCTCGCCCGGGCCGCTTGCAGACGTTGCACGAGGGGCGCCGCGCCCAGAGCCCAGGGGGACCCCCCGCCCGAGCGGAGGAGGCTCGGCGGAGGCTGCGGACCGCCAGGGGGCACGACCCGGGAAAAGTTCCGGAGCTCCACCCCCCGGGGCGGGGCTGGGGCTGGGGCTCGGCCCAACCACTGCCCCCGGGAGGGGGAAGCCCTGCTGAGCCCCTCGTCCGCGTCCCAAGGCCGCGCCGCCCGCCGAGCCCCGGGCTCCTCGCCCCTTGCTGCGCGCGCCCCCGCCCGCCGCCCCGGCGCCCCGCCGAGGAGCCCCGTCCTGCCCGCACCCCCGCCCCGGGCCCTCCGGTCCCCGCTCCGCCCCGCTTGGTGCGGTCCCGCGTCGCAGGTCACGCGGCGGCGGGGCGCGGCCTGCTCCGAGCCCAGGTGGTGTCCTCGCCCGGTCGGCGGTGTGCTGCGGCTGGGACGATGCTGGGCTGGAGCCGGGTAACGCTGGTCCTCGCGGCCGCGGCTGTCACCTGCGCCTCCGCGCAGCAGGCGCCGCCGGTGAGTGCGGGGGGGGGCGCAGGTGCGGGCGCGGAGGAGGCGCAGGTGCGGGCGCGCGAGACGCGGGGGGCGCGGAGGCGGCGCAGGTGAGGGCGGGGGGCGCGGAGGCGGCGCAGGTGCGGAGGAGGCGCAGGTGCGGGGGGTGCGCAGGTGCGGGGGGCGCGCAGCGGGCCGCTGGACCCCGTCCCGCTGGACCCCGTCCCGCTGGACCCCGTCCCGCCTCATTCCACACGGGCCGGGACAAGAAGGCCTTTCCGGGAAACCCTCATCTCCGCAAAATGCCGATTGGGACTTGCACACCCCCAAATGCGGGCGATCGCGCTTGTTTTGACCAGTTCCAGGCCCGCGCATCCTGAGCTGCCAAGAACAAGTTCCCGGGGACGTTACACAACTCAGAGAAGCTTGACGACTGTGGCATTCTCTGCCGGGTGACGGGGTGCCCAAGGAGACGAGGCTCCTGAAGTCCCTGAGGAAAGCCCAGGCGTCCCCATCCAGGGCGGTGGGAGCCGCCCAGACAGGCCCCGAGGTGGCTGCTGTGGCCTTAGCCCCAGAGTCATGGGAGCTCCTGTCCCGTGGCTATTTCCCCAAAAGGAAGTCACAGGAACTCAGACTTGGTAACTGCAAGGGACAGCGAGGGACCAGCCAGAGAAGGAAGTAGACTCAGTGGGAAAATGTCTAGCCAGAGGTCACACTGCTGTTTACTGAAGCGCGCCTAAACTCAGGCCTCTGGACACTTAGTTTGGCGCTCTTTCATAATTCTCTTCTTTAAAAGCAGTGAGACTCCGTTTCTCTTGGCCAGCAGATCAGATGGATATGCAGAAAATGCCAAAGAAGGCATCTCATCTGACCTGAGACGTGAGGAGGGTGGTTTTGAAAAGCTTAGGTAGGCTCTTGACAGGCATTTTCTTCTCTTTTTACTTTTCTAAGGAGACATGATCTAAGAATGAAATCATGGTGGGATATTATTCATTCAATAAAATTGAGAGACTGTTAAGCAAATAAAAACATAATAAAGTGGTATATACAGTGATTTTAGGAACAGAAAAATACGCGGTATGCACATGTGGACAAGGGTTGGAAGAGTGTACGAAGAAATAAAGTGTTTGCTTTAGTGTGTGTAGGGAATTCATGCTGTAAAGTGGTTGGGATCTTGAGAATTTTAAAAGAATTTAATACTTTGATACCATAGGGGCCCTTCAGTCCGAGGCCACCAGAAAACACACTTGTAGTTGAACAAATCGGGTTTATTACTCTTTGCAGTGGGAAAGAACGCACACCATGGGCAGTTGTAGGGCCTCTCAGTAAAAGGGCATTTGGCAAAACCTATTTCATAATTTGGACTTTGGTTGTGTGATTGGGGATAGGTCTAAGGAATAGGAGGTTTGCTCTACATCGGATACTTTCAGGAGGTGGGGCAATTCTGTGATTGAGTAAAGAAGAAACATTCATTTAGCAAGAGAAGGGGGTGTTTGGCATTTTGTGGGTTGCACAATACCCTTGTTTTTGTGCTTAAACAGAATCATGAAGTAGATTTGTTTTGTTTCATTTTATCATGTGTCAGAGTAAACTGAGGTATTTTTAAAAATTGATTATAGCCAACATGAGATCAAAAGTGGCCTGAATGTGTTATACCAGTGCGTAATAATATTGGGGTCTAATTGTGAACCTCTGAGCAGTTTCAGGGGTCAGGAGGTACGTTTATTTTTCCTTCTTTGGCATTTTCTGCAAGAGTTTTTAAAAAGCCATCTTTAGAACAACAAGATAATAGTTCTTATCTAGAATAGTGGTTGTCAAAATCTAGTCTAGCCATTGGGAAGCTGTTTTTAGAAGTCCTAAATGAGAAAAATGAGGGCATAAAGCCAAAATTATTAATTTAGAATGCTATCTGTTCTAATTTTATGGCTTTTCAATTTTTCTTTTTAAGGTTTTTTTTTTCTTTTATGTACATGGGGTTTTGTTTGTTTTTTAACATCTCCACTGGGAGGATAAAAATTTGGGACTCCCTTGTGCTGGGCTTTTTAAAATATTTCATTAATCTGGAAAATTCTGTCTGAAAGAAACCTTTGAAAGTCCACAGAAGTATTGTGACCTCATTCTCTGAAAAGAATAAGCAGTTTTGCACTTTGAATCATATGATAAATTGTGTGTGTCCACATAGTAACAAAAGATATTTCAAAACTACTTTTGATAAATGTGAACAATGAGGACGGCTTTAAATTACAAACAAATCATTTGATTTGGAATGTCTGTGGGTTTTGTGTTTGAGGCTTTTCACAATATAGCATGTTTTAAGGTCTTCCTGAGTCATTCTTAATTACCCATTTTATCAAAAGACCTACTAAATGATGGTGGTGGCAGAGGTGGCCACTCTGAAGTGGGAGATGAAGACTGTGTCATCCAAGGCTCTGGACCTTTTCACATTAAAAAGATCAATCAGAAGTTAAAGGGAGCAAAGGTGGATATAAGGAGACTAGGGGAGAAAACAGTGCAGTGGAGAGAGAGAGAGAAGTGGATGGTTCTAGAAAATGTTTGGAACGAGCAGAAGGAAGGATTGGGTGAGGATGGGGGACAGCTGACTTTCTCAAGTGCTTAGTTGGCCAAATGTCAGCATCACTGCAAGGGAACACAAGAAGGGAAAAATTGTGGTGAAAGAATGAAGATTGTTTTTATTCTGGTTATATTGAATTTCCAGTTGCACCAGGATATCCAGGAGGCTGTTGGGACTGCAGCTCAGAAGAGGGAGATGGGAGTCGCAGGCATGCTACTTAAAGCCACTGGAGAAAGTGAACATTGAGCAGATGGATGACATAGAAAGAGAAGAGGACAGGCAAAGATTAAGGGGAGAGAAGAAATGGCAAAGTTTAAAGCAGCAGCCAGGGTGGAAGAGTGAGTGTTGCAGAAGCTCAGAGGAGAGAGTGGAGCAGGTTCTCCCTGTGTTGGGTGCCTTTGAGATGCCAGGTATGTTATACATGGCAGTTGGAGGTCATTGGTCATGGTCACCTTGGCCTGAGCAGTGTTGAGAACAGAAAATAAGCTGATGTAGGCTGAGGCGTGATGAGAAGGAAAGGAATCGGAGTGAGAGTGATGACTGTTGTCAGTCATAAATCTGAGCAGATCCTGAGAATGAAACATAATGGCTCAGTAATTAATTGCTGAGTCAAACTTATTTTTATGCATCAACTTCTCATACAAAGTGTGAGCTTTTATTAACAATGATTTTTACTCTTCCTGCCTGCCCAGTATTATTATAGTGCATCTGCTTTCCCCAGGTACCATAAAGGAAGGGACACACAGATGTAATCTATTCACTTAGTTAACAAATATTGCATGACTACTGTGTGCCAGATTCTGTTCCAGATGCTGTTAATGAGTTAGTGATAGATACAAAGGTTCCAGCCCTCATGGAAGGTTTATTCCTATTCCTTTTACCTAAATGTTCCTAATTTAGTAGAGTTCCATCCCACCAAAGGTCAGAAAACAAACTGCTTGCTCATTGGAGTTTCTTATATGTGCAAAAACATGCCTTACTCAATAGGTGTGTGTCTGCTCTGTTGTACACAGGGAACATTAGATTTTCACCACTTCCTCTGGTCCTGCGAAGCAAAAATGAGAGAGCAGGTGAAAGATCTTGAGATTCGAAGTTGGTTGCTTTTCCCCTGTGCTAGAGTAGCATGATATGCTAAGCCAACTACATAAACCTCTATCACCTATTTATAATCTTTACCTATCAGGTATTTAAATTTTTACCTGTCTTGATAAGGTTGTCTATTATTAAAACTGTGTATAGTTAAATTTGGAGATAGTAAGAAACTTTAAATAACAAATGAGCTTGTTGTAATTCCATTTCAAGTCTCTACATAGATTTTGAAGCTGTCGTCCCTCATCGAAAACTCCCTTGATGGTGAGAATGCAGCTGTCTCCACTCTACCCCCAAATCTAACCTTTTTGTTTAAAATGACGGTGGCATTAAAACCTTTAGAGCTCCTGAAGTAGCCTGGTTTTATGATGCTACCTTTAAAAATCTCAATCACGTTTACCCTTTACTCTTTCAGCCAGATTCTGTGTCAATGTTATGCCTATACTTCATGTTTGTTTATTGCTGCCAGGATTATTCTAGCACAGTGTTTTATTGGCCTCAGACTCCCACATACAGGATGGCAAGGGTACTGTCCCCTCTGGGGCAGGTGGACAGAGCACTTTTAACATCCCTCACATTGTCTCATAAGAAATATGCCTTGTTGGGATCTCTGGGTGGCGCAGCAGTTTAGCGCCACCTTGGGCCCAGGGCCTGATCCTGAAGACCCAGGATCGAGTCCCATGTCAGGCTCCCTGAATGGAGCCTGCTTCTCCCTCTGCCTGTATCTCTGCCTCTCTCATTCTGTGTCTCTCATGAATAAATAAAATCTTTAAAAAAAATCAGCCATTCTTTTTCTCTAAAATAATAGATGTATGACTATTAATTTCTTTCTAAGATTTTATTTAGTGCTTTTAGTTTACTTTTGTTTTTTAAAGATTTTATTTATTGCCCAACGCGGGACTCGATCCCAGGGTTCCAGGATCACAGCCTGGGCCAAACGCAGGGGCTAAACTCCTGAGCCACCCAGGCATCCCAAAATAAAATCTTAAAAAAAAAAAAAAAAGAAATATGCCTTGTCGTTAGATTTTTATATTGGTTTTTGTACCCACGTTGTGCAGATATAATTATTAGGATGACATGAGCATTATTACATTGCACTGCTTGCTGAGTTGATTACAGTGATCATCAAAAGCCCTGAAGGAAATGGAGATTGTTCCCTATTAGGGATTATTTTTTTTTAAAGATTTTATTTGTTTATTCATGAGAGACCGAGAGAGAGAGAGGCAGAGACGTAGGCAGAGGGAGAAGCCTGATACAGGACTTGATCCTGGGACTCAGGGTCATGCTCTGAGCCACAGGCAGATGCTGAACCACTGAGCCCCCCAGGTGCCCCTCCCTATTAGGAATTAAATTGGGACATTGGTTTTATTGCTGTTTCCGTGGGAAACTGTAAGAGAGAGCAGGGGAAGGAAGCTGGGCCGGAGCTCTGGAGACTGCTTCTGTCACCGGCTGTGTAACTCAGTCCCTGATGGAGATGGGCCTTGTATCCTGAACATGAAGTTTAAGTTCCTGATAACGTGAAATTCAGTAAATTGGATTTTTATGAATTAAATCACATTTTAAACTAAAAGTTCTGGGAAGCCCGAATGGCTCCGCAGTTGAGTGTCTGCCTCTGGCTCAGGGCGTGATCCCGGATTTTGGGGATCGAGTCCCACATCAGGCTCCCTGCGTAGAGCCTGCTTCTCCTTCCTCTGCCTGTGTGTCTCTGCCTCTCTTTCTCTGTGTCTCATGGATAAATAAATAAAATCTTTAAAAAACAAAAATAGACTAAAAGTTCTGATATTTAGATGAATCTTCTGGTGAATAAGTTAGAATGAGGAGTTGCATTTCTAACGTTAATTGCCCTTATTAAATGATGTGTATGGAAAATTCATAGTTGCATAGTCTACTTAAGACTACGTAGACTGCTACTTTTGAGTGTCCATTTCTTTTTTTTTTTTTTTTAAGATTTTATTTATTCATGAGAGGCAGAGAGAGAGAGTGGCAGAGACACAGGCAGGGGGAGAAGCAGGCTCCACACAGGGAGCCCGATGTGGGACTCGATCCAGGGTTTCCAGGATCCCACCTTGGGCTGAAGGCGGCGTTAAACCACTGAGCCACCAGGACTGCCCTTGAGTGTCCATTTATAACATTGCTAAACAAGGACTGGTGAACTTAGAGTACTGTGCCCTACATTGCAGTTATATGTTGTAATTTTTTTAATAGATTTTATTTCTTTACTTATCTAAGAAAGAGCTAGCACAAGCAGGGGAGGGGCAGAGAGAGAGGGAGAAGCTGAGCAGGGAGCCCAACACGGAACTTGATCCCAGGACCCGGGGATCATGACCTAGGCTAAAGGCAGACACTTAATAGACTGAGCCACCCAGGCACCCCTATTGTTGTCTTTTTTTTTCTTTTTAAGGTTTATTTTAGAAAGAGAGAGTGCTCATGATACTGGGGGAGGGGCAGAGGGAGAGGAGATCATCTCAAGCAGCCAATTCCACGCTGAGCATGGAGCCTAACATGGGGCTCGATCCCATGAGCCAGAGACCATGACCTCAGGGGAAACTGAGTGAGCCACCCAGGTGTCCCTTGTTGTTGTTTTTAAGTTTAGTTACTTAACATACATAATATTAGTTTCAGCTCTACAATATAGTGATTCATCATTTCCATACATTACCCGGTGCTCATCACAAGTGCCCTTAATCCACCCCTCCCCCCATAACCATCAGCTTGTTCTCTATAATTAAGAGTGCTTCTTGATTTGACCTTTTCCCCCCCTTTGCTCTTTTGTTTGTTAAACTCCACATATAAGTGAAATCATATGGTATTTGTCTTTCTCTGACTCATTTTGCTTAGCATAATACTCTTTTAACTCCATCCATGTTGTTGCAAATGGCAAGATTACATTCTTTTTTTGGCTGAATGATACTCCATTTTGTATATATACCACAACTTCCTTATCCATTCATCAGACACTTGGGCTGCTTCCATATCTTGGCTACTGTAAATAATGCTGCTATAAAACATCAGGTGTGTGTGTGTGTGTGTGTGTATTGGGGTGCATGTATTCCCTTGAATTAGTGTTTTTGTATTCTTTGGGTAAATACCCAGTTAGTGCAATTACTGGATCATAGGGTAGTTCTATTTTTAATTTTTTGAGGAACCTCCATACTGTTTTCCACAGTGGCTGTGCCAGTTTGCATGCATTCCCACCAGCAGTGCATGAGGGTTCCTTTTTCCCCACATCCTTGACAATACCGGTTGTTGCTTATGTTGTCAATGTTAGCCATTCTGACAGGTGTGAGGTGATATATCATTGTAGTTTTGATTTGCATTTCATTGATGGTAAGTAATGATGAGCATCTTTTCATGTGTCTGTTGGCCGTCTCTGTGTCTGCTTTGGAAAATGTCAGTTCATGTCTTCTGCCCATTTTTTTAGTTAGATTATTTTGGGGGCGGGTGTCAAGTTGTTTGAGTACTTTAAATATTTTGGATACTAACCCTTTATCAGATACATCACTAGCAAATATCTTCTGTTTTGTAGGTTGACTTTTGTTGATTGTTTTTTCACTGTGCAGAAGCTGTTATTTTTTTTTTTTTTTTTTTTTATTTTTTTTTTTTAAAGATTTTATTTATTTATTCATGATAGTCACAGAGAGAGAGAGAGGCAGAGAGACACAGGCAGAGGGAGAAGCAGGCTCCATGCACTGGGAGCCCGACGTGGGATTCGATCCCGGGTCTCCAGGATCGCGCCCTGGGCCAAAGGCAGGCGCTAAACCGCTGCGCCACCCAGGGATCCCTGGAAGCTGTTATTTTGATGTAGTCCCAATAGTTTATTTTTTACTTTTGTTTCCCTTTGTCTCAGGAGACAAATGAAGAAAAAACTTGTTTAATCCAATGTCAAAGAAGTTACTGCCTATGTTTTTTTTCTTCGAGGATTTTTATGGTTTCAAGGTCTCACATTTAGGCCTTTAATCCATCTTGAATTTATTTTGTGTATGGAGTAAGAAAGTGGTCCAGTTTCATTCTTTTGCATGTTGCTGTCCAGTTTTCCCAGCACCATTTATTGAAGAGGCTGTCTTTTTCTCATTTGAGATTTTTTCCTGCTTTGTTGAAGATTAATTGACCATACAGTTGTGCGTTTAATTCTGGGTTTTCTATTCTTTTCCATTGATCTGTGTTTTTTTTTTTTTTTTTTTTTTTTTTGTGCCAGTATTATAGCATTTTGATTACTACAGCTTTGTAGTAGAACTTGAGATCTGGAAATTTAATATAACTTGTAGTGCCTCCAACTTTGCTTCTCTTTGTCGTGAGTCCTTTGGCTATTCAGGGTCTTTTATGGTAATATACAAATTTTAGAATCCTTTGTTCTAGTTCTGTGAAAGATGCTCTTGGTATTTTGATAGAGGTTGCATTTAAAAATGTAGATTGCTTTGGGTAGTATAGATATCTTAACAGTATTTCTTTGCCCAATCCATGAGCATGGAATATCTTTCCATTTCTTTGTGTCCTCTTCAATTTCTTTCATCAGTGTTGTTTAGTTTTCAGAGTGTAGGCCTTTCCCTCTTTAGTTATTACTGTATTCCCAAGTATCTTCTTATTTTGGGTGTCGTGTACTTTGGATAGTTTTCTTAATTTTTCATTCTGCTACTTCATTATTGGTGTATACAAATGCAACAGATTTCTGTAGATTGATTTTTATATCCTGCAACTTTACTAAATTCGTTGATCAGTTCTAGCAGGTTTTTTTTGCTGGAGTCTTTTGGGTTTCCTATACATAGTAGATATAAACTGAAAATTTTACTTTTTCCTTACCAATTTGGGTGCCTTTTAGTTCTACTTTTTGTTGTCTGAGATTTATGGCTAGAACTTCCAGTACTATGTGGAATAAATATGATGAGACTGGACATCTTTGTCTCATTCCTGACCCGAGGGGGAAAAAATGGGTTTTTGCCCATTAAGGGTGATGTGAGCTGTGGGTTTTTCACATACATCCTTTGTTGTGTTGAGGTATGTTCCCTCTGAACCTACTTTGTTGAGGGTTTTTATCATGAGTGGATGTTGTACTTTGTCATATGCTTTTTCTGTGTCTATTGAAATGTTCATATGGTTCTTATCCTTTCTGTTATTGATGTGATGTATCATGTAATTAATTTGTGAATATTGAAACACTCCTGCAACCCAGGAATAAATCCTACTTGATCATGGTGAGTGATTATTATTATTTTTTTTAATGACTTGTTGGATCTAGCTTACAAGTACTTGTTGAAGATTTTGGGCATCTGCGTTCATTATGTGTATTGGCCTGGAGTTCTTTTGGGGCGGGGTGTGTGGTTTATCTGGTTTGATACCAGGGTAAATGCTGGCTTCATAGAATGAATATGGAAGTTTTATTTCCTCTTTTATTTTTTGGAATAGTTTGAGAATAGATAGTAATGCTTCTTTAAGTATTTGATAGAATTCCCTGTGAAGCCATCTGGTCTTGGACTTTTTTTGTTGGGAGTTTTTGATTATTAATTCAGTTTCTTTGCTGGTTATCTGTATGTTCAAATTTTGCATTTCTTCCTGTGTCATCTTTGGTAGTTTCTATATTTCTAGGAATATATTCATTTCTTCAAGGTTATTCAATTTGTTGGCATATAGTTTTTCATAATATTTTCATAATCTTCTGTAATTGTGTTTCTGTGATGTTATTTCTCCTATCTCATTTGTGATTTTATTTATGTGAATTCTTTCTCTTTTTTTTCCTTGATAAGTCTGGTTAGAGGTTTATCTATTTTATTGGTTTTTTTTTTTTTTTCAAAGAACCAGCACCTGATTTCAATGATCCATTGGTTTGTTTTCAGTTTTTATATCATTTATTTTTGCTTTAATCATTATTATTTCCTTCCTTCTGCTGGTTTTAGGTTTTGTTTGTTTTCTTTTTCTAGCTCCTTTAGGTGAAAGGTTAGGTAGAGACTTTTCTTGCTTCTTGATGTGGGCCTGTATTGCTGTAAACCTTCCTTTTAGAACTGTTTTTGCTGCATTCCAAAAGTTTTGGGCTGTTTTGTATTCATTTTCATTTATTTCCATGTACTTCATTTTTTTCTCTTATTTGACTGTTGACCCATTTATTGTTTAATAGCATGTTATTTAACCTCTGTGTATTTGTGCTCTTTCCAGATTTGTCTTGTGATTGACTACAAGTTTCATAGTGTCGTGGTCAGAAAAGATCATGGTATGATTTTGTTCATCTTGATTTTGTTGAGGCTTGTTTTATGAGGTAATACGTGATCTATCATGAAAAATGTTCCATGTGCACTTGAAAAATAATGTGTATTCTGCTGTTTTAGGATGGAATGTTCTAAATATATCTGTTAAATCCATCTGTTCCAGCATGTCATTCAAAGCTATTATTTACTTGTTGATTTTCTGTTTAGATGGTCTGTCTGTTGGTGTGAGCTGTTAAAGTCCCCTATTATTATTATTATTGATTGTTCCTTTGTGTTTGTTATCAACTGTTTTGTGTATTCAGGTGCATAAATATGTGCAATTGTTATATTTTCTTGTTGGATTGTCCCCTTTATGATTATATACTGTCCTTCTCTGTCTCTTGTCAGTCTTTGTTTTAAACTTAATTTGTCTTATATAAGTATTACTACTCTGGCTTTCTTTTGACATCCATTTGCATGATAGATATTTGTCCATTCCCTTACTTTCAATCTGCAGCTGTCTTTAAGTCTAAAATGAGTCTCTTGTAGGCAGTTTTTATTTTATTTTATTTATTTTATTTTATTTTATTTTATTTTATTTTATTTTATTTTATTTATTTTTTATTTTATTTTATATTTTATTTTATTTATTTATTTTATTTTTATAGGCAGTTTTTATTTTTTTTTTAAATATTTTTTTAAATTTTATTTATTTATGATAGTCACAGAGAGAGACAGAGAGAGAGAGGCAGAGACATAGGCAGAGGGAGAAGCAGGCTCCATGCAGGGAGCCCGTCATGGGATTCGATCCCGGGTCTCCAGGATCGTGCCCTGGGCCAAAGGCAGGCGCTAAACCCCTGCGCCACCCAGGGATCCCTATAGGCAGTTTTTAAATGGGTCTTGGTTTTTTCTTTTTTATCCATTCTGTCACCCTATGTCTTTTGATTGAAGCATTTAGTCTATTTATATTCAAAGCAATTAGCGATAGATATGTATTTACTGTCATTTTATTATTTGTTTTATGCTTGTTTCTGAAGTTTTTATCTGATTGTTTCTTGTAGTTCTCTCATGATTTGCTGATTTTCTTTAGTGATGTATCTGATTTCTTTATCTTTATCCTTTGCATGTTTATTAGTGGTTTTTGATATATAATTCCCATTTTGCATATAACAAATGGGTTGTTAATTACAAAAGGAGGTTTTGTATGTAACCTCCTCTGCATATATGGCAGTGTGTATTAAATTGATGGTGATTTATGTCTGAATCTGTTCCTTCCTCCCCTCCTCCCCATTCTAGGTATATGTTGTTATATCCTACATCCCTTTACTACATCCCATCCTACATCAGTGAGTTCCTTGACTGATTTTTTTACAGAAATATTAATTTTTATTGTTTTTGTTTTCCCGACCTTTATACTGTCACTTTTAGTCTTTCTATTCAAAGAGCCCCCTCTAATATTTCTTGCAGGGCTGGCTTAATAGTCACGAACCCCTTAAGCTTTTCTTTATGTGTCCTTCTATTCTGAATGATAGCCTTGCTAGATAGGGTATTCCTGGCTGCAGATTTTTCCCATTCCGCACTTTGAATATATCATGCAACTTTCTTCTGTGTTTGAAAGTTTCTGCTGCAAAATTTTTGCTAGCCTTATGATTTTTCCTTGTAAATTATTGTCATCTTTTGTCTTTATGTTTTTAACTTTTTTTTTGTATCACTATATTTTGCCAAATTAATTACAGTACATCCTGGTGGGAGTCTGCTTTTGTGGATTTTGATGGGGGTTTTCTGTGCTTTCTGAATCTAGATATGTTTTCTTTTCCAGATTAGGGACGTTTTCAGCTATTATTTCTTCAAATAAAGCTTTCTCATTCTTTTGGGAGTCCTATACTATGAATGTTATTACCCTTGATAGAGTCACTCTGTTCCCTAAATCTATTCTTGTGTTGCATAATTTTGTCTCCCTTGTTCATCTTGGTTATTTTCCATTACTCTGTCTTCTAGATTACTAATTCAATTCTCTGCTTCTTTCATTCTAATGTTCATTTCATAAGTGTATTTATCATTTCATTTATTGTATTCTTTATTTCTGCTTTATTATTCTTTATATCTGTGTTAAGGGTCCCATTTATGTCTTCCACTTTTCTCAAGTCCAGTTAGCATCCTTATGATTATTTAAATTCTCTATCAGGCATGTTACTTATATGTGCTTCACTTAGATCTCTGGCCGTGGCCTTACTCTGTTCTTTCATTTGGAATAAATTTCTCTGTCTTATTTTGTCCAAGTCTCTGTGACTATTTCTGTATGTTGGAAAAGTCAGTATCTCCTGTTCTTGTGAAAAATGGCCTTATGAAGAAGAGGTCCTATAGTGCCTTGCCGTGTGGTGTTTCTTGTTCCCGAAGGCCTGGTGCTTCTGGGAGTGTCTCCACTGTGTGCTGCCTGTGCTCTGTTTTTGTGTCCTGACCACTTTTTCTGTCAGGCCACTTATCTGTAGGGACTCTCTTCGCTTGTGGGCAGTGTTTGGTCCCTGGCCTAATCATAGCTAGTTTTAATTGGATGTGTTTTGGTCTGTTTGTGAAATGAGACTGTTGCCACTACAGCTGGAACAGAAGCTGTGCCAAACTCCCAAGTGGGGAGACCCAGTGTGAGAAGTGGTTTGAGCCAGTCTTTTAGGGGAAGTGAACCACTGTGCTGGGACTGAGGCGAGTGTGACTTGGGTCGGGGAGGGGAGAGCAGAGGGTGGCAGTTCCACTGGTGTGTAGGGTCAGAGTTTGGTATAAGCACATTAAGTAGTGACTGTGATTATAGTGCTAGTTCCTGCAGGTAACCCTGTGCTTATGCTCAAGGGCAGGGGAGGGAAATGTGCCAGCCAGCTTGTTCTTGGAGGAGTCTCCTTGTGAACTCTTTCTGGGATGTGCTCAGAGGTAAGCAAATAACCCCTGTACCATGTGCCCCAGGTGCTCTTCAGATCACTATTGCCACACACTACAGATTATTTGCCTGCCTTCTCTCTGAAGAGCTGTGCAATGCTCTCTGAACTCTACCCACACCAAGCCCTCTGATCTTTAAAACTCTAGGCTTTAAGCCCCACTGGTTTCCAGAAGTCACAAAATTTGGCCCGTCTTGCTTTCCAAGCCAGTTTCTTTGGGGATTTCATTTTCCCTTGTACTCCCCTGTGAGCTAGTCTGTCTCTTGCCCTTCTCTGTGGCCCTGCTTCCCTTCCCACTGCAGCAGTCATGATCTCGTCCTCTCCCACACCACATCTGTGTCCTTCCTACTTTCTTCACTATGTCCTTTTCTCTACCTTTAGTTCTGCCAGTTTTCGGGTCAGTTTCTGAGGTATTTAGGATGATTTGGTAGTTGTCTGGTTGTATTCATGGGATGAAGGAGGCCTAGGGTCCTCTCACTCTGCCATCATCTTCCTGTCCTTGCTCTATATGTTATTTTATTTTTTTAAGGTTTTATTTATTCATGAGAGACACACACAGAGAGAGGCAGAGACGCAGACAGAGGGAGAAGCAGGCTTCATGCACGGAGCCCGACGTGGGACTCGATACCGGGTCTCCAGGATCAGGCCCTGGACTGAAGGCAGGCGCTAAACCGCTGAGCCACCCAGGGATCCCCTCTATATGTTACTTTAAAATAATTTTAGATAATGACAGTTTCAAATACTTAAAAATGTCAGAGAATCAGTCTTTGAAAATCTTCACATAATGTAAATGAAATTATGCAATTTTTAAAATTAATGTTGTAAAATTTGTATCAAAGTGTATTTAGTTAAAATCAAATGACCTAGATAGGCTTCTGATGAGAATCAATAATTTCCTGCTTCATTCTTTCTACCCCCATTACCCTTCCCTAGAAGCAAACACTTTGGACTATTTGTACTCAGGTGATATCAGCCAGAACCTGTATCTACTGTCACACTAGTTGTTTGCAGCTCAGTCTGTTTGGATTAATTGGTGCCCAAGCCATATGGGGCCTAAAAGTTTTTAATCACTCCTGGTTATTGTTATGAATATTACTTTGGTATGTTGATGCTTACTTTGCCTCAATCAGCGTTAGGCGTTGTACTCCAGTCCTGCAATGATGGATAAAAATTTAGCTTCCCTTCAATCATCTTCCCTGCACCTTTTTTTTTTTTTAACAGTTTTGAAATATAACTGATATACAGTTCACTCCCTAAAACTATTTTTGGTTTCAAAAAATTCACAGGGTTGTGCAGCCATTTCTCCATTTTTTTTTTAAAGATTTTATATATTTATTCATGAGAGATGCAGAAAGAGGCAGAGACACAGGCAGAGGGAGAAGCAGGCTCTCTGTGGGGAGTCCATTGCAGGATTCGATCCTGGATCCTAGGATCATATTCTGAGCTGAAGGCAGACGCTCAGCCACTGAGCCACCCAAGCATCCCTCTCCAGTCAGTTTTAGAATATTTTCATCACCCCAAAAAGAAACCTCTTAGCCCTTAGCCCTAACCCTGAAACCGGCCCCTCAGCCCTAGGCAATCACTTACATACTTTCTGTCTCTATGGATTTGTCCTTTTTCAACATTTTATATAAAGGGGATCAGATCATAAAGTATGTGGCCCTTTGTTACTGGCTTCTTTCACTTAGCATCGTGTTTTCAAGGTTCATCCACATTGTAGCATGTATCAATACTTCATTTCTGTTTATGAGTGAATAATTTCCATTGTATGGATATACCATATTTTGATCATTCATTCATCCATTAATGGACATTTGGATTGTTTCCACTTTTGGTATTGTAATGCTGCTATGAACATTTCTATTTGTGAATGTTTTTTTGTGTGTGGACACATATTTTCATATCTTTTGAGTTTATACCTAGGAGCAGACTTGTGGGGTCACATGATAACTATATGTCTGAGAGAGTACCAGTTTTCCAAAGCAACTGCAATATTGTGCATTCCCACCAACACTGTATGAAGGTTCCAATTTCTCTACATCCAAGCCAACACTTGTTTTATTATTATTATTATTGCCATATTAGTAGATATGAAGTGATATCCCATTGTAGTTTTTTTATTTTTAAAGATTTTATTTATTTATTCATGAAAGACACATAGAGAGAGAGAGGCAGAGGCACAGGCAGAGGGAGAAGCAGGCTCCATGCAGGGAGCCTGATGTGGGACTCGATCTCGGGACTCCAGGATCATATCCTGGGCCAAAGGCAGGCGCTAAGCTGCTCAGCCACCCAGGGATCCCTCATTGTAGTTTTGGTTTGCATTTTCCTATTGGCAAATGGTGTTTGGCATCTTTTCATATGTTTGTTGACTTATATCTTCTCTGGAGAAATGTCTATTCAAATCCTTTGCCTATTTTTTAATTAAATTATCTTTTTCTTATTGAGTTGTAAGATATTTATATATTCTAGATACAGGTCTCTTATCAGACATATGAATTACAGTTGACATAATGAAATTGAGACAGAGAGAGCGAATCTTAAGCAGACTCTGCACTTCATGCAGAGCCCTACTCAGGGCTCCATCTCACGCCCCTGAGTGACCCCAGGTCATGACCTGGGCTGAAATCAAGAGTTGGAAGCTTAACCAACTGGGCCACCCGGGCGCCCCCTATCCTGACTATATTTTGCATATTTTTCAACCTCTGATATATTCTCTCAGTATTTATTGTGTCTGTTCTTAAGACCTACTGAATTCCCATTCTAGTTGGGACCATTTTGTTTTTATTTGGACCATACTTTTCTGATGCTACAGTTTCTTCCTATTATTTCTAGTTTTTCTTTTGTTCATAAATTCCGTTCTTCTCCTGAATCTCCTCAAGTTCTTCCAGTCCTTCAGCCATACAGTTTAGTCTCCTTTGTTAGGACGCCTGTTCCTGAGAGCCTTCTCTGTCCTCAGGGTTCCCTTTACCGTGTATGCTGGAGCCATTCTTTTGGGATCCTGTTCTTTGACTTGGTTTACTCTCGTTTTGCTAGAATATAAAAGTAACTTGTTAAGAAATAATGTGTGGGAGATCAACTTTTCTGCATCTTTGCAATGACTTAAAATCGAGATTTCATTTAAATCCCAAAATTGATCAATGTCTTGACCAGTTATAAAATTCTAGTTTGAAATTAATTCCCTGCCAAGGAAATAATGGCATCATTCTCTTCTGGCATTCACGTAGCTTGTGAGAAGTCTGATGGGAGTGTAATTCTTATTCTTTTGCAGGACCTCCTCCCCAACCCAGTGCTTATTTGTTTTTATTTATGTCTGAAATAGCATGGTAATGTGTCTCACTGAAGGCTCTTTTTTTTTTTCCAGTAATTTTTTTTTGAGTAATCAGTAGGCATTTTCATTTTAAAACACATCTCTATTCAGGTCTAGGAAAATTTCTTGTATTATTTCTTTCATAGTTTCCTCTATATTTTTTGTGTTTTCTCTTTTCTGGAAATCCTGTTAATCAGATGCTGAACCCCGCATATTGATTTTATAAACCTTTCTATTTTTTTTCTCCTGTGGTTTATTTTATAATTTTATTTTTCCTATGTTTTCTTTATTTAAATTAGATTTAGTTAACACACACTGTATTATTAGTTTCAGAGGTATAATTTAGTGATTCAGCAGTTGCATATAACACCCAGTGCTCATTACATCAAGTGCCTTTCTTTTTTTTTTTTTTTAAAGATTTTATTTATTTATTCATGAGAGACAGAGAGAGAGAGAGAGAGAGAGAGAGAGAGAGAGAGGCAGAGACACAGACAGAGGGAGAAGCAGGCTCCATGCAGGGAGCCTGATGTGGGACTTGATCCTGGGACTCCAGGAGCACGTCCTGGGCCGAATGCAGGTGCTAAACCACTGAGCCACCCAGGGATCCCCTCAAGTGCCCTTCTTAATGTCCATCACAAAGTTACCCTGTCCCCCCACCAGCAACCCCCAGTTCCCTAGAGTTCAGCACCTCTTATGGTTTGCTTCCCTTTCAATTTTCATCTTATTTTTCCTTCCCTTCCCCTATGTTCATCTGTTTCTTAAATTCCACATCCGAAAAAAAAAAATTCCACATCTGAGTGAAATCATATGGTATTTGTCTTTCTCTTATTTGACTTATTTCCCTTAGCATAATACACTCTCATTCCATCCACATCATTGTAAATGGCAAGATTCTTTTTTGGTTGAGTGATACTGTGTTGTGTGTGTGTGTGTGTATATATACACACACACACACACACACACACACACACACACCCCACATGTTTTTTATCCATTCATCTTCCAATGGACATCTGGGCTCTTTCCATATTTTGGCTATTGTGGACATCACTACTATAAACACTGGGGTTGTGGATCCCTGGTTTGGCGTCTGCCTTCAGCCCAGGGCACAATCCTGGAGTCCCGGGATCGAGTCCTGCTCAGGCTTCCGGCATGGAGCCTGCTTCTCCCTCTGCCTGTGTCTCTGCCTCTCTCTCTCTCCTCTCTGTGTATTCTCATGAATAAATAAATAAATAAATAAATCTCTAAAAAAAAAACCACTGGGGTGCAGGTGCCCTTTTGGATCACTATGTTTGTATCCTTTGGATAAATACCTTTCCTGTGTTTTCTATGTAATTTTTTTTCTATATTGTAAGATAGATTTTCTCACCTTTACTTTTCTATCTTTTTATTTCAGCAGTTTTTTTTAAGTATTTGATTTACCTCTTTTCATATCATCTTGTTTTATAAATAGAACATATTTCTCTTGAGGTTACTGTTAGAGTAATCAGAGTGTTGAAGCTGATTATTATTTTACATTATTTTTTCTGTTCCTTAAATTATTGAATATTTTTGAGTTAGGTTATTTTTCATTTTTTTTCTTTGTGCCTAAATATTAGACCTAGAGACGTTTACTCTCAGGCAGGAGTCATTCAGCTTTTTTGTACAGGGCTAGATAGTTTATCTTTAAGGCATTGTGGGTTAAGAGGAGAATCAAGGATATTATGTAGGGTACTTTTATAACATATTTCCACAAGTTTTTTATCGATGAAAATATATTAAGTTAATACATTTGTCTTTGTAATACAGGTCTAATGAAAAGCATTGATTTCTTACAGGGTAGGCACTTTGCTTACTGGGATTCGGGTTTGGTGTTCCAAATTGAGAGCAAATGGTTATATGTAATTCCTGGTCTGTTACGAGATTTTACATATTTCATCTTGGTGTCTTTTTGTATGGATAGTGTGGTAGGATGAGTAATAGCTTCTCCAAGATGCCCATTCCTAATCCTGAGAAGCTGTATGTTCCCTTTATGGCAAAGGAGACATTGTAGATGCAATTTCGTGAAGCAGCTTGACATGGGGACATTATGTGGGATTACCTGAACAAGCCCAATATAATCACAGAGATCCTTATAAGAGGGAGGCAGGAGGCCAGAGATGAGAAAAGATGCTATTCTCCTGGCTTTGATGATGGGGGAAGGGGCCACGAGCCAAATAACACAGGTGACTTCTAGAAGCTGCAAGTCAGGGAAACACATTCTGTTTTAAGAGCCCCAGAGGGAGCACAGTCCTGGAACCCACTATAGACTCTGACCTCCAGAGCTATAATATAGCGTAGTTTGTGGTGTTTTAAGCCATTAGGTTTGTGGTAACTTGTTACAGCAGCCATAGGAAACTAAGATAGCTAAGTGCTGCCAATAGTGGGTCCATGAGCATATGATTGTAAATGACTCTGCGTCTGAGGCACCTTCAGGTAATTTTTGGGAGGTAGGTGGTAGATGCGGAGTGTTGGCTGATAAGACCAAGGAGAAGCAGCTGTTGTGAGGGCAGGCCCTGCTGAGAGGTCCTGGCTCAGAGTGGCAATTATCTTGGAGGGTATTAGAAGGATATTAAATGAGGGTAAAAGGAGAGTTAAATCAAGAGGTCCTGACCTCTTCATCCAAACCACACATGACGTTATCACTAGGCAGAAAATGAGACACAGTCTTTCTCTCCCTCTCTTTTCTTCACACATACACACCACCTCCAAGGGTTTTCCTCTAGAGAAATGGAAAAAAGTCGTCTAGAAAGAACAAGGACAGCTTGTACGAGTGTTCATGCTTTCCAGCAGTGGCCGGGAAACAACAGTTGGCAGGCCCGACACCGCCTGCCACCTGTTTTTTTTAAGACTTGCGAACTAAGAATGGTGTTGACATTTTTTAAAAGTTGAGGGGAAAAATCAAAAGAAGATTAATATTTTGTGACTTGTGAAAATTACATGGAATTCAAAAAAATTATATGGAATTCACATGTCAGTGTCCATAAACAGAGTAGTATTGGAACGTTACCACACTTGTGTATTTGCTTGTCGTCTGTGGCCGCCTCGCATCAGAGCAGGTGAGTTGTCTAGCAGAGCCTGTGTGCAGTGTGCTTGTGGCTTTTCACTCCTGTTGGCACAGTTCAAGTGACGGTTTTGCAAGTTTAACTGCATTTTAACTGCCACACATATCAATGCACCATGTTATTTTTATCTGTAAAAGAAATTATCGGTGCAAACCTGTCATGTCAAAACACAAAAGTAAACTTCAGGTGTGCTCTTGAGTCAAAGTGGAGTGTGGATTATCTTGTCAGTTAATTAAAGACAAAGCACACCTAGCATTGTGCTGAAGAAGTGCAGTATATGTCAACATGGCATGATTAAGCAGTCGTCACAGTATTCCCGACTCCTTGGAAAAAATGATCAGGAAAATAAGACGATTTAAAAGAGTATCTCATCACAGAATTTATTTACAAATTTTAAAAAGCAAAATGAGGTTGCAACCAAAGTAGGTCTTGAAGTAGCTCATCTGTTAGCAGAGCAAGGAAAGCGATTTGCCCATGGTGAGTTAATGAAATCACATTTGATTGCAGCAGTAGAAGAAACGTGTCCTGAGAAAATTTGTTTTGCACTTTTGGCCTCTAGGTGAGAACAGTTACCCATGTCAATTGAAGAGCAAGGCAAATTGATTCCCAGTTATTGATGCTGTAGTGTTTGACACTGATTCGTTATTGCTATTTATCGAAGCACCAATGCCAAGTTTGAGACTGAAGAATAAGTCTCTCTGAATAGTCTGCGTGGAATAACTACGAGCAAGGATGCTTTCACAGAACTTGAGAATTTAGTAATTCAGGAAGACATGAAATGGAATCTGTTTTGTAAAACAACTGACGGTGATGAAAATATGTGTGGAGCAGACAAAAGCTTAGTCGGACAAATGTTCAAAGTTTGTGAAAATGCAAGCTGTTTCAAGCTTGTGTTTTTTAATCATATTGCTAATTGACAGGTACTTTGTAGAAAATATTCTAATCTATCATGTGTTAATTAACCAGCAATATCAGCCATGAACGTCTTTTCTTCTTGTAGACCATTATCATTTCTGTAAATTTTTATAAGAAATAGATGCTGAATATCCAAACTTCTGTATTACAGAGTAGTTAGGTTAGCAGCAGTAATGTTTTACTGTAATTTTTAAACTCAGGGGCTGAAATTTTTTCAAACAAGAATACTCTCAACCACTATTTCTGAACATTGAATGCTATGGAAATTAGCTTTTGCTATCTTTTTTTTTAAAAAAAGATTTTAAAAGAGAGAAGGAGACAGAGGGAGAAGCATGCTCCCCTCTGAGCAGAGAGCCCGACTGAGGGCTCTGTCCCAGGACCCTAAGATCATGACCTGAGCCAAAGGCAGATGCTTAACCAACTGAGCCACCTAGGTGTCCCTAGCTTTTGCTATCTTGATATTGAATTATCAAGTTGATATTATTTATTATGTCATATGTTATATTCTTATATTTTAGAAATAGAGTTTAAATTCTAACGATTGAATTAGCTTCTGATAATTTGATGCTTGATCCTGTTTCTTAGTGAATTCAGTCTAAAATTACAAGGCAAAAACATTTATATGAGAAACTTACGCTGTAGTGAAGTAATTTAGATAGTTAATGTTTGGATCACAGGTAATGTCAAGCTACATTATACACTTTTTTACTATAAAAAGTTAAGACCTAAAGTAATGAATAAGTCATAGGGATGAAAGGTACAGCATAGAGAATATGGTGGTCTTACAAAAATGCATTGTATGGTGACCGATGGTGGCTTGTGGTGAGCACCGCATGACATGTGGAGTTGTGGAATCACTATGTTGTCTACCTGAAACTAATGTAACATTGTGTGTCACCTGTACTTCTGTTAAAAAAAAAAAAAAAAAAAAAAGATGTTACATCTCTATTCCCACACATACTTGTTGCAGAACTATTTTCTAAACTCAAACTATAGGGGATCCCTGGGTGGCTCAGCAGTTTAGCGTCTGCCTTCGGCCCAGGGTGTGATCCTGGAGACCCGGGATCCAGTCCCATGTCGGGCTCCCTGCATGGAGCCTGCTTCTCCCTCTGCCTGTGTCTCTGCCTCTCTCTCTCTATGTCTATCATGAATAAATAAGTAAAATCTTAAAAAAAAAAAAAACTATAGTTTGAGTAGTTCCCTTCCCTGTTCTTTTATTGTGGATTTACATTTCTTTTTAAAAATTATCTTACTTTTACAATATTGGATCTGCAGAAGAAGGAGATAAACATACTTGCTATCTTGAGCTAGTAATAAAAGAATCATAAATCCACGTGGACTTCTATCATTTTATGTTAAGAGCTGATTTTATTTCGCTATGAAGTTGGAATAGTCTCCCTAAAACAGTCACGTTCACTCATTCATTCATGCACTGAGGGTCTTAGTGTTGGGAGCCATCCTCACCTCCAGGAGCACAGAATCTGGTAGTTAAGAGGGAAATAATTATAGTGCATTGTCATAACTGTGGTAATAGAGATGTACACAGGTGCTGTCAGCAGGACGGAGGAGAGGATGACTATTTTCATATGGGAAGTAGAGGAAGACTTAACAAAAAGACAGTATTTGAACCAGGTCTTAGAAATTAAAGTCCAAAGTTCGTCAGGTAGAGAAAAGGCATTTTACGCCAGGAATAGCACATACACAGGCAGGGAAAGGTCAGAGATGAGAGGACGTGGTTGCAGGTGGCTGTGCGTGAGAGGAGTGGCAGCAAAGGAGGCTGGGAAGGTAAATTATGGCCAGATTATGAAGGGCCCTGCACAGTGTGTCCTGAAAATCTGGTTTGGGATGCAAATCTCTGTTGCAATGGAGTTGGCTCATGAATTCAAGTGATATCATAGTCTATCAAGATTTAATTTACTGTTAGAGATAAATGAGCCTAACAAACATTTCCATCTACTTTAACATTTTCTCTTTTTTCAATATGTTTGCAATATAGAAGCCAGATTACAGCACTAATGCAAATTGAATTAAGACTGAAAATGCCCTTAAGTTTGAAACTTTAGAAGTTTTCCTGGGAGGAAAAGACTTTTAAGAGGTATTGAGAAGATCTAAAAGGGCAAATCACGTTTGATTTTGTCTTCACAATCTTCAACTGTTTTTTTCACATTGTCTACTCAGTTTATTTCCTGAAACTTAATTTTTTTTCTTCCTTTTTTTTTTTTTTTTTGTAGTGGACAGAAAACTGCAGAAAATCAACCTATCCTCCTTCTGGACCAACGTGAGTAAACATCAGATAATCAAAATTGACTTTGACCTTTGTGGAGATTTTTCTCTATGTAATGATCTCATAAAAGTGACAATAATGAAGAAAACTTTAAGTCACATCTTCTATCCTGAGACAGCTATTTTTTTTTCCTGAGAATTTTTTTCAGGTTTGTGTATTATGTATTTAGTTAAGACCCTGAACAAATATGGACATACCCCATAATTAAAGTGCCTATCAAAATCAAAGAAAAAAAGAATTTCCATTCTCCAGGAAATCCTGTCTACTGCCAAGCATTTTTTCATCCTGATAAATGCAGAGCTGAACTGTCTGTGGTTCCTGAATATAAATCACCAGATTACACTGGGAGAAAGTCTAAGGTCTTCTATGTCAAACCTTCAAGAAATAAACCCTGGCAGGATAATCAAAGCTGTCAAGGGCAAACGGGATTAAAAAACATAAGGCGGGTGGGGGGGGGGGGCGGTGTCATATTTGAGCACATTTAATGTTAACATTTTTAGTATAGGTATCTGGCTTTTTCAAATCTTTTGTGGCAAAATGGGTTTATGAGAAAGATGTAAGAATAGCCCACGTGCCCAGAGGGTACAGAATGTGGAAAATAAGATAAAGGTATAAGGAAAGGTAATCTTTTTTTGTCCTACTTTCCTTCTCTCTGAAAGTAGTGTGCTGGGGCAAGGAAAAGCAGAGTGCAACTTTAACCTGTTAACCTGAGAAATAAAACTGCCAGTGATTTTACCAGCAAAAATGGATTTATTTGGGAATAGCAGAGAATTGCAATCCAGGACAAGCAAGGTACAGCAAAACTAAGGGGAAGCCTAACAGAACAAAAGAGGAGAATGCTCTTTTACAGAGGAAAGGGGGAAGTTAGGAAGGCTATTAAAAAAAAAAAAAAAAAAAAAAGCTATTCAGGGACACCTGGGTGGCTCAGTGATTGAGCTTCTGCCTTCAGCTCAGGTTGTGATCCCAGGGTCCTGGGACTGAGTCCTGCATCGGGCTCCCCACAGGGAGCCTGCTTCTCCCTCTGCCTATGTCTCTGCCTCTCTCTCTCTCTCTGTGTCTCTCATGAATAAATAAATAAAATCTTTAAAAAGAAAAAAAAAAAGCTATTCAAACAAAAAAGTCCATTGGAGTAAATGGAGTTCAAAGCATAGTAGCTCTTTATTGGCTGAGTTATGGCAGTCTCTATTGGCTGGGCTGTTGCCAGGGCGGGAGCAAAGTCTTTCTTCTTCCTGCTGGGGTAGTAAAGTAGTATCTAAAGTACCATCAACTTGCAAGGCTCCTTTCTTCCTGCTGGGTTGTAAGTTCAAGCCCCATGTTGAGGGTGGAGCTTTCTTAAAAATTAAAAAAAAAAAAAAGAAAAAATCTTTCTTTGAAAGCATCAGTGATCAAGAGTCAGGTTTTCAATATTTAGTGGTTTTTCCCCTCAGTGCCAGGAAGGACCTTTCCTGCTTGTCATGTTCTGTGCAGGGAGGAAGGTGCACAGCAGTTGGAAACCAGTTAAAGCCACATTTGAGTTAACAAGGAAGGTTAGGAGGGAACACTCAGGAACTTGCCATTGAAAGTCTTCTTAGGTTGTATGTGTTGGAGATTTTCTTGGAGCATTGAACCAGCATCTTCTTATTGGGTACATTGCTTTTTAAAAAAAGGTTGATAGGGAACAAAATATGAAACTTAAAATAGGGGATCCCTGGATGGTTCAGCGGTTTGGCACCTGCCTTTGGCCCAGGGCGTGATCCTGGAGTCTCGGGATCAAGTCCCGCGTCGGGCTTCTGGCATGGAGCCTGCTTCTCCCTCTGCCTGTGTCTCTGCCTCTCTCTCTGTGTGTATCATGAATGAATAAATAAAATATTTTTTTAAAAAAAGAAACTTAAAATAATTACACAAAACAGAAGTAACATAACTGCAAATCGTATGATGGCTCTAAACCAGGACTAAAAGTAGCCAACTGAAATATTTATTAGCATGTATTCTGACTTAGGAAAGAGGTTTTCCTGGTGAAAGCAAATGCAGAGTCATGTATGCCTCCTGGAGGTCTCTGCTTAAAGAGATGGTGGAAGCAGAACAGTGAATACTGCCAAGAGCACACACAGCATACTTGGAAACATCTAATAGAGGTGTAACATGAAGGGATAGCTGATTAACTTTTGGCAAAATAGCAAAACTTCAAAGACATTTTATTTATTTTACTTTTTTATTTTTAAAGATTTACATATTTTATTTTTTAAATATTTTATTTATTCATGAGAGACACAGAGGCAGAGACACAGGCAGAGGGAGAAGCAGGTTCCCCATGGGGAGTCTGATGCAGGTCTCGATCCCAGAATGCGAGATCACGCCCTGAGCCGAAGGCAGATGCTCAACCACTGAGCCACCCAGGCATCCCGAAGGCATTTTAAACACAGTCTTATCTCAGAAAAACTGCTGGAACCAAGTGCGTTATTGATAGTATAGTCTGTAAGGTTGCAAATTCAGAGATTATGAATTAGGGTAAGAATCCAGAGTCAGATAACTGAGTTCAGATGAAAGAAGACTTTTGTGAATTGTGAACCTTCTACCCCTTCAGGAGAAACAAATGAAAAATTAATTTGTTGCAGGATTATGATGAGGCTGTTTCTGAAAGGCCGTAATCAAAAGAGGTTTCCGTGGGTGGGGGGATGGCGTAACTGAGGGATGGGCATTAAGGAGGGCACGTGATGTGATGAGCCCTGGGTGTCGTATGCATCTGATGAATCACTAAATTCTACCCTGAAATTAATACTACATTATATGTTAACTAACTTGAATTTAATTAAAATCTTGGAAAAAGGTTTCCCCTTCTCATAAATGCTTGGGAAATGCAGACAAGGGCCTTGTCTTTCCACAGAAGAAAGAGAAGCAATAGTGAGAAAAAGATATCCAGGCCTGGTCCAGACGTGTTAGGAAAGCTATTTTATCAAATGTCATTTGCTTCAGTTCTGGGAAATTCCTAATTTTCTAGGTCACCTGTTGGTGTGCAGGCTCAGCCAGGGTTTTACACTTTCTTTAGAAGATGCGTCCCATAAATCCAAGAGTCTGTACCCTGAGGTTTGGCGGCAAAAGTGTTGGTTAGCAGTACCTGAAAAAAAGACCTTTCTAGTGAAGTTGGAGAGTCTTTCTGAAGATGTGTTTTCCAACAGCTGAAATCTTGGGGTTGTAAGGGGTGATACTTTTCAGGTCATTGTCTCCTAGGAGTGCTCTGTGAAGAGATTGCTCTAGAAAGCATGGTTATCTCTAATAGAAGCAATTAGGCCTTCCAGTATTGAAGTATGTCTCCTTTATCAACTCTGGGTCAGAGGGGCGGGGGCCACGGGTACTGGATGTCCCGTAACTGTGTCAGTAGGTTGAGTGTATGAATTCCCAGAGAGTAGATGTGCAATTTAGAAGGACCAGCTGCAGTGCTGTCAGCCAAGGCATTCGAAGGGTCTCTACACCTTTGGCCAGTTGAGTCTTGCGAGCACCATTAGTACATTCAGCTAACTCTGAGGACTGAGGATGGTGCACACAGCGAAGGTTTGTAAAACTGGGTAAAGAGCACAGACTTGTGGAAGCACCTGACCCATCACATTGTTCCCCGATCACTATTAAGTTATTAAGTTGGAGACTGGTTCCCCAAGTAGGGATGATTTTTTAAAATTTTATTTTTATTTGCAATTATTCTATGCAGAATTTATTCTCAGGCCATAAGTTTTAAGTTTTTGTTTCTTCAGTTTCTTCTAGGATATCTTTTCCTTCTGTGCAGCCTCCTTTTCTGGTTTAGGAACAGTCTGCTCTTTTTCAGTAAGGATCAAGTGGATGTGGCAGGCAGAGCTCATGTATGGCTTAATCCAGCCACAAGCCGCGTAAGTTCTTTGCCGCATCTCGGAGGCTTTGTTCACGTGGATGTGCTCAATGACCAGAGAATCTACATCTAAACCCTTAGGTTCAGCACTAGACTCTGCATTTTTAAGCATGTGCAGTAAAAATTCAGCACTCCTCTTGGGCCACTGACCCTGTATGCAGCCCCACTGTTTGGCCTGGACGTAGCTGGGCACCACTGCAGCAATGGAATGGCATGCATCACTTCTTTCAGATACTTGGTGGCTTTTTGGATACGTATACCCTTCATGGCCTGGGCAGTTTCATGTGTGTTCTTAAAGTGAACATGAAGATTTGAACCTCTTGACTTGCATGATTTTGTAGGGTTTTCTAGATCCAGTGAATAGTGAACCATTATCAGAGGTCACTTCGGGCCACTTAGGGGAAGAGCAGGGATACTTTTTCTAAGGGAATTTTAACCACAGAAGCAGCATTGGCCTGTCCCTGAGAGAAACCTTGATCCAGGGAGAAAACATACAAACCATGACTAAAATATATTTATATCAGTGAAAAACTGTAGGGGATGAATTTGTGTGAACAGGTTTCCCTGGATTATACTTCGGACAGGTGAGACAAGTAAAGTAGCCACTTCTGCATATTTCCCCATCATCATTGGTTCATGAATGCTATCATTTTGTTAGACCAGTGGTTTAAGGCATGTAAGTAGTGGGAATTTTAGAATTTCTGGTAGGGCCAGGTTGTTATTTGGTCCAAACCAGAGTTCTCCTTTTTATCAAGCCAACAATTATTAGATTTTTAATATTGTTTTTCCCTCTCTGGGGCCAATTGTTGTGTATCTCTTGTCAGTTTTTCTAAATAATCATTCAAGAGAACATCCTTTTGGACCATGAAAGATGTTGGGGTATTGATTTCCTTAAGAGCAGCATTTTTGGTGGAAATACCAGTGAGGTGGTTTTGTTTGGCCTCCAGGGAGTCTAGTCTGGTACACCCAAGGACCTTATGGGTAGTAGAGCAGCCGGCAAAAGTCTGACCTCTGGTACATTTTGGACGTAAGAGCCATTTTTAATCTTATCTCCATCAGAGATAAGGACATCTCATTGTTTCCATAATATTCCAAACTGATGAATGCCCCAAAGGCATACTGACTATAAGTATAAATGTTTGTGGTTTCATCCTTGGCTCAGGGACAAGTTTGAGTGAGGGCATAGATCTCAGCCTGTTGGACAGAAATAGCCAAAGATAAAGGTGCTGCCTCAGTGATTTCAAAAGGAGTTACAGTAGCATACTCTGCACGGTATTTACTATTTACATCCTTTAAATAAGAACTGTCAGTAAGTCGTGAAAAAGCTGCATTGGTTAGAGGGGTTTCTTGTAAATTGTCATGAGGAGCCAAAAAGTCACATCAGCAATCATGAAGGGTAGCATCTGGATCCGAGTGTAGTCCTTGTTTGGAGATTAGGTGCCCTAAGTATCAAACTTGAATTTGAGCAAATCCCTTTAGGGCTACAAATTTTTAGCAGGTGGATGCTGTCTCCTTATGCAGGGCTCGATCTTACAACCCTGAGATGGTGACCTGAGCTGAAACCAAGTGTTGGATGCCTAACCAGCTGCACCCCCAGGCGCCCCTTGGCCCAGTAAATGAATAGAGGTAGAGGAGCTAAGAAGAATGCGTACCTCTCAGGGGGCCTAGACAAAAGGGGAATGGGTTAGAGATGGGCACCTGTTGCGGTTTATAGAGACCCTCCAGCTCCTTGAGCTGTTTCAGTGCTCGGAGGTAGAGGCTGCGTTAAAGCCGTGGGGCTAAGCACGGAGAGTGTGGCTCTGGCGTTACTACACACACAGGTTCATTCCCAGTCTGGAAAGTGGTTTCTGCAGGCTGCTGGAGACAGGATTGGGGCGAGCACCTGTAGCTCCTCGGGGCCATGTGTTTGGGAATTAGGAGGAGGTTGGAAAGACTGAGTAAAGGGCTGACAGTGTCTGCGGCGCTCAAGTTTGTACCAGCCTTTTAGTAATGTCCTGGGTCTTTGCAATAATAGAAACTGGAAAGATTTTGGGTTTTTTTATTTTCAGTTTTATGTTTTTTAATTTAAAATCAGTTAATTAACATATAATGTAGTGTTGGTTTCAGATGTTGAGATCAGTGATTCATCAGTCTTCTATAACGCCCAGCGCTCATTACATCACGTTTAGGAGCCTTCCTTTGCAAAGTAAAAAAATTGAGAATTTCAGCAGTCCTTCTCTTGGCGACCCATCTAGGAAACAAGCGAGCTGGTTTGCCAGATTCAATCAATCTGGAGTGATTACAGTTTTCATTCCATCCTGATCCTTTTTAAGACTTAAGAAAAAGGATCCTGGTTCAGGTCATTGATGACCATAGAGTTAAATGCCACCTGGGTGGATTCAGCATTTAAAGGAAAACCAGAACCTTCTTTAAAAACAGTTTGGAGGGGGCAGCCCGGGTGGCTCAGTGGTTTAGTGCCGTCTTCAGTCCAGGGCCTGATCCTGGGGGTCCGAGATCGAGTCCTGCATTGGGCTCCCTGCATGGAGCCTGTTTCTCCCTCTGCCTGTGTCTCTGCCTCTCTCTCTCTCTCTCTCTCTCTCTGTGTCTCTCATGAATAAATAAATACAATCTTAAAAAATAAAAAATAAATGAAAACATTTTGGAGTTGATTGTAGTAGTCATGAAGAGGTTCATCAGGCTTTTGTGCACAAGCCTGAATTTTTGTTCCCATCAACAGGCTTAGGAAAAGCTACTGTAACTGCTCAGTGTATGTTCCCTGGGGCTGTTCTAGTGTTTTGCCAGAAGTTAGGCTCTTTACCCGTCCCTCGCGACGTTCCTATCGGGCTACTTTCATCCAGTGTTTGGTCTGGCCCTCACAAATAAGCAAGTGGACTAATGGATATAAGTCTGAGAAACTAGATGGGTAAGTTGAATAGCAAGATGGGTTAAATTCTATAGCAAGCTTATGGGGAGGTCACAAATCACTTTAGAAAGCTCTTTCTGGCTTGAATGGATTCTCTTAGTACAGGGAGCAGAAGAAACTTGGCATTTCTGCAGATCCTCAGAAGACTTAACTTTAGAGAGGCAGGTTCAGGAGAAGGAGCAGGGAGCATTTTGGAGGAAAAAAGTTCAACAGTGAGAATAAAGGAAAAATGGCACCTGCCACACATCTGGAATCAAAGAAGGTGGCAGGGCGGGGAAAGAGGTCTCAGAAGCCGTTTTGACTTTTCATTTGTTGCCTCAGTTAATTTAGAAATAGTATTTTACAAAGAGGCAAACTCAGAATCCGGAAAGGATTCAGAAGCCTCAAGGTAGCATTTAAAACAGGCATCCCTGGGCAGCACTGGTGGCTCAGCGGTTTGGCGCCACCTTGGGCCTGGGGTGTGATCCTGGAGGCCTGGGATCGAGTCCCACGTCAGGCTCCCTGCATGGAGCCTGCTTCTCCCTCTGGCTCTCTCTCTGCCTCTCTCTCTCTCTCTCTCTCAGGAATAAATAAATAAAAATCTTAAGAAAAAAAAACATAAAACAGGCTTCCCATATAGGAAGCTGTGCTTCCTAATTTGCTTCTGAGTAAGCCCAGTGTGGGGAGCTCAGAAGTTCCCTGTGAAGGATGCTGAAGCTCCAAGTTACCTTTGGTTAACTCAGTCTACTTAGTTACAGATGCATGTGTGGAGCTACCAGAGTTCTTAAACATAGACCAGCTGGAGTCGTGGTAGGAACCGGGTACCCTCAAAGCTTCTTGATGACTAGGATCCCATTATCTTAGATGTCTCTCTCTAGAGTAAAGAGAAAAAAATCCTAATAGCACAGTTTCAACAGCCTGTTTCCAGAAGGAATCAGACCAAACAGAGGGAACAGTCCAGTTCCAAACTGAAGTCCTACCAAAAGCTAGTGCATTTCCAGCAGGCACAGTCCAATCCCAAAATGAGTCAATTCAAACTGGCACAGGAGCAGACCAGTTCTGTTACAACAGCAACAGTCCAGTTCTGTAAAGGAGTCAACAAATACTCTCAGATTAAAAAAAAAAAAAAAAAGCCTTAAGACACGTCCCAAATAAAGCCTGGAGAGCTCAAACACAGAGAGCGGAGCTTGAATCGCCGGGAAGACTTACCCTCAATCCCGAGGATTGGCAAGAAAGTAGGGAATCCAGTTGACTCTGTGGTTAATCAGCACCTGGTTTGCTCATCAGCCTTGGAGTTGTTGGGGGTTTTCTCTGGATCCCACTTTTTTTTTTTTAAAGCTTTATTTATTCGAGAGAGGCAGAGACACAGGTAGAGGGAGAAGCAGGCTTTCTGCGGGGAGCCCAATGTGGGACTTGAACCCAGGACTCCAGGATCATGACCTGTGCTGAAGACAGATGCTCAACCACTGAACCACCCAGGTGCCCCTGGATCCCACTTCTGATCACCAAGTAATGTCAACCTTAAAAATAAATCTGCCAGTTATTTTACCAGCAAATATGGGTTTATTCAGGAAGAGTAGAGAATTAGGCAAGCAAGGGCAAGCAAGGGCAAGCAAGGGCAAAATCATAGGCAAGTCTGCAGAACAAAGGAGAGGAGTGCTCTTTTAAAGAGGACACAGGGAAGTTGAGAAAGCTGTTGCCCAAAAGCCCACTAGAGGGAACTGGAGTCCGAAGAATAGTGGCTTCTCATTGGCCAGGCTGTTGGCAGGGCAACCTCTCTTCTCTGCTGGGATAAAGTCTTGGTTAAGGGTCCTGTCAACTTGCAGGGCTACTTTTCTTCCTATTGGGTCTGTAGTTGAGGAGCAGTGGGGTGGGAGGCCTTCCCCTGCCCACCTCCGGACTCCAGACTAAATGACCTTTCCTTTTATTAATTTCCAGTAATACCAAGATGACATACTTGAATTTTGTAGCACTCCAATTATATATTATTGTACCCCACTTGCCTAAATTACGTGCTCTGAATAGCCTCTGTCCCAGATACAGTGCAACTGTAATAAAATTCTTTTGATTTACTCACTTTTCTGTGGAAAGAAGTAAATATTTGGTAGGAAATAATTTAGAAGTAATCAGTTTTTATGTTTTATTCTAAAATTTTTGTATTATGTTATTCTTTTTCTTTTTTAACTTTTTTTTTTTATTTATTTATGATAGTCACAGAGAGAGAGAGAGAGGCAGAGACATAGGCAGAGGGAGAAGCAGGCTCCATGCACCGGGAGCCCGATTGGGATTCGATCCCGGGTCTCCAGGATCGCGCCCTAGGCCAAAGGCAGGCGCCAAACCGCTGCGCCACCCAGGGATCCCCCTATATTATGTTATTCTAAACAATGTGTATTCCAGTGCTTTAATGGCTTGTTCTCTGGAGGTCCTCCTTCATGTAAACACTGACTGTATCCTGGTCTTCAGGGTCTTATTGGCTGCATCTCTTGACTGGTCTCACGGCCCCACTTCATTTAACACATAATGAATACCTTCCATGTTGAAGGCTTTTTTCCCTCCTCCCTTCCATGTGCACCTTACATGTGTCCATGAGTTGATTACCCTGCATACCTTCCCTGCTTGGGCTTCTCAACTGGTTCCAGGTTGCTGAGCATATGTATGTGCACACATGTGTACACAACACACACATACAAACACATTTATATTTCCATACAATGTAAATATTTTAGTCCTGGTATTTCTACTGGATTCCTTCCTGCCTTACTAGACTGTTCTCTACAGAAAAATCTTCCATTCTGCTCTGATCCTTTTCTCTGAACTAGAAATGTGTCTTGGGATGTGAGAGGGGAGCCCAGTGTTCATATACCTTTGAATGACAACAGAATCCTCCTCTACATTTTCTTGATCAAGTGCACGGGTTCTGGAGGTATGCATGGGCATCTGTGCGGGAGGAGTTACCTGTTTATCCAGCCCGACCAGTTACATCAGGGCTGGAGATCCGGAGACTGACAGCGGGAGCACCCCTGGATCCATCCAAATCCCATTAGCATTTATTTTCCCCTGGTCCCTGGCACTCAGCATCTGCCCTCTTATTTGTATGTACCTGTGTTGTGTCACTTGGACTAGTTTCTGAGCCACCTGTGGAGCCAGGTGGGTTCAGTCAGTTCTTAATAGTGACTGTGATGACCTGGGCAGAGCAGATGCTAAGTCTCAAAAATAATTTAATGATGTTTATTATTTGCAGTAACGTAGGAAACTATTCTGTAGTAATTACTATTGGTCGAATACCAATACTGCTGAGTACTTTTTGTGTATCGCATGTAATTATCACTGCCCTCATAGGGTAGATACTATTTATTTCTCTAGGAAATTGAGGTACAGGTGTTAAATACCAAGATATTTTAGAAAAATGTTTGAGAAATAAGATGTGGGATCGTGGCTAAGCTTTAGTTGTAAGAATGATTTTGTTCATCAGTTTAACAGTTCTTTCCAAGAATTGTGATTAGTTGAGGTGTTTTTATAGAGAGGTTTGTGGGGTCTCCCCATGCCCACTTAGTCTAATCCTCTGCTGTTCTGAGTTTATCTCCACTCCCCATTTCTTCTTTGGAATCCTTGAGCCTACCCAAGGCTCCAGACTGGAAAAGAATCAGGAGATTAGGGTGGATATAAGTTTGGGTTTTGTTGGATATTCTAAGGCGAAGAACTTCTGATTGGGGTTTATAGGTAGAAACCCTGTCTGAGGGCAGTGCCGCCACGTGCATAGCTCCAATTGGCCCCTGTTTTACCATTGCTCCCGGACATGGAAATCTAAGTGCGTGCTGGCGGGGAGGCCATTAGGAGCACCTGCCTGTAATAGAATGAACAAGAATTATTTTTTAGAATTGTGGAATCGAATTTTGCATGCACAATTAGGATCAGTCAGAAACAGAATTTGTTTTTATGTTAAGCTTTTTTTTTTTTCTCTAGGAATTAAGTATCATAGTCCTTAATATGGATATCAGCTGTAGCTCACACCTGCATGCCCCTTCTGTTTCTCTGGAGCAGAGAAATAATGGAGCAAACGCTGGCTATTTTTAGGCGTAGTTCTAAGCTGATAAGTCACTGAATGGCACACCCACAGAGGCTTAGTAACAAGAGCCAGAAGATGATGTTTCTGCAGCTACAGAGAACAGTGGTAGAGTTCACCCACCAGAAATAGGGCCCAGCTCCATTTAAAAGGAGTGGACGTTGCCATGTATTTACGTTGTATAGTAGAAATTGCTGTTTGTCGATTGAAGAGTAGGAAATTGGGGAATGCCTATGACTGGAACAGAGCTTGGGTGTGGACTGAGTACAGGAGATGAGGAGAGAGGGAGCATGGCAGGAAGAGTCTCGTGGCTGAGTGAGTAGAGAAGGTTCTTAAAGCCAGTCATGAGAAGCTAATACGTGCTGCCTCTTCAGGAGGCTTAGAAGGTGACCTTACTGAATCCCATGCTAGAGACAATGATTTGGCAGTAGTGGGACTGGGAGACCACTCAGAGAAGTGCCCAGAGCCTAGACCAGTCCTCAGCAGAGATTTCGGAGGGCAAAAAAAGGCAGTTATTTTCTAGCCCTGAGATTCAGTTGACATGAGGCTCTTGAACCAAAATTGATTCTTTTACATATCACCAATTCCCCTTATCCTTCCAGAATGTATAATTCTGGATTCTAAGACTTCTGAAATTACGTGTGATTGTGTGTACAACATAGGGCAGAAACACTAGCTGGGAAAATGAGCTTTTCTGCAGACGTTGGTTTGAGTACCAACTTCTGTGTTGTTAAGAATATGCCTCTGTCTAACCCCCATCAGAATTGGCTTTTTACATTTCACGATGATACACCTCTCATTACAGCTACAGGGGTTCAGTTCCTTGGTACACCATAAATCTTGACTTACCGCCCTACAAAAGATGGCATGAATTGATGGCTGACAAGGCACCAGCGGTATGTGGATTGTTAAATATTCCATTTCTAACATTACTGAATATAACTGCATTTTTGAAAGAGCATTTCATGAAATTACATACTAAGTATTTTAAGGATTGAGTTTGATATTTTTCTCCTGTTAATAATAGAAGAAATGATGCCATTTTTCTGTACCTTCTTGCTCTTTTTGTTTGCCTTTTTTTTCTGTATCCTCTTCCTTCATCTAATTAATTAATAAAATGGCCTGTTAAAGATGTATGTGTATATGAGATGAAAATATTTTCAGATGGCACTCTATTTAATTCTTTATGGATAAGTCAAAAGGTTTGTGTCTGTTTCCATTTTACCAATATTAATTTTTTTGTATATTTTTTATTGGAGTTTGATTTGCCGACATATAGCATAATGCCCAGTGCTCATCCCGTCAAGTGCCCCCCTCAGTGCCTGTCACCCAACCAATATTAATCTTCAATGTCAACTTTTTTAATGTCTCCTGATAATTAAATTATTTATTTATTATTTTTTTTTCAGCTAAAGATTATAGTGAATTCCCTGAAGGATCTAGTAACTGCATTTGTGCCAAGTGGAAAAATTATGCAGATAGTGGATCAAAAGTTGGTAAGAAATATTATTTCCCACAATAAATTTTAAACATACACACATACACAGAGTTCAGAAAAGGCTCTAGTATTTACTTAAAGGCATAATCTGACAAATTCTTCTAAGGAGCTGGGGACAGGTTTGCATTTAATTATTCTAGAACACTATCGAAACTTTAGAGGGAGTTAAAATTTGGGGGTTTGGTAATGTTAGAATAACATGACACCAAAGAGGGATGCCTGGGTGGCTCCGTGGTTGAGTGCCTGCCTTCCGCCTAGGGCGTGATCCTGGAGACCCGGGATCGAGTCCCACATCGGGCTCCCTGCATGGAGCCTGCTTCTCCCTCTGCCTGTGTCTCTGCCTCTCTCTCACTGTGTCTCTCATGAATAAATAAAATCTTTTAAAAAATAATTTAAAAAAACATGACACAAAATAGCATGGCAAATTTTGGCAATTAACTGCCCCTTAAATTTTTTTTTAAAGTATTTTAACTTTACAGAAACTATTTTACAGAACAGTTGGCAAATATGTTATTTCATCTGAGAGCATAGCATGTCCTTCCCCTTACAGATAGAGTTCACCATTGAACAACACAGGTTTAAACTGGGAAGGTCCACTTATACATGGATTTTTTTCGATAAATACAGTGAAATACTGTTAATGTATTCTCTCTTCCTTACGATTTTTTAAAAAACCATTTTCTTTGCTCTGGCTTTTTAAATTGTAAGAACACAGCATAAAATATATATAACATTCAAAATATGTGTTGTTAATCAAAATATGCGATAATACTGTTGATATTATCAGTAAGTTTCTGGTCAACAGTAAACTATCAGTGGTTTGGGGAGAGTCAGATACTATACTCTTTTGGGAGAGATTTTCAACTCCCCACATTGTTCACGGGTCAGCTGTACTTATATTTGCAAGTTTACTATTGAAGATTTGGGTGGTTTTTTTTTTTTTGTTGTTGTTTTTTTTTTAAGTACTTTGCCTGTGTATCTCAGGACACCCAGAGATTTTTCTTCATAGGACCAAATGACATATGTATCTTAGCCCGGGAAGCCCATTAACCGAGACAGAAGGTTTTGTGAATGACTAGAAGATAGATTTGCTTTTATGAGTGTGGGAAGAAAGCAGTAATGAGGGTGCAGTGCCAAGGCAAGAGGGTGAGTTCAGGTGGAGATAAGGGGTGCTTGTTGTGATGCATTTGTTTGTGGATCATGTCCGGTCACCCAAGTGCAGTTATCCTAGTTCCCTCTCCTTCTGGAGAACAGGGTGAAATGCCAGGCAGGAAAAAATAAACATACATCTCTGCATAATACCTGAAAACAGTTGAGTTTAAGGGAATAAAATACATATTTAAAAAATGAGGGGCCTACCATCGAGTCCTACATAGCATCTTTTAGAAATACAGGATGTAAAAGTCCTTTATAAATGACTTTTATCACTTACTATATGGAAGGAGCATCTAGAACAAATTATATGTAAAAGAACCCAATCTAAAGCAGCCCTTTAGGGTCAAATGGTTGATCATTTATTTGTTTTCCAGCCTGGTCTCCTTGGCAATTTTCCAGGTCCTTTTGAGGAGGAAATGAAGGGGATTGCAGCGGTTACTGGTATACCTTTAGGTAAAGTTCACTTTGCAGCTTTTATAAGATGTAAGAAAGCACTTGTATATTTTTTTAATTGGGACAATCTACTTATAGTAAAGTGTGTTAATCTTAAGTATACAGTTCAGTAGAATGTTTAAAATGTGTACATGCATGTAATCACAACTCAGCTGAAGACCCAGAAATTTCAGCAATCCAGAATGCTCCATCCTGCCATTTCACAGACAGCACTGCATCTCCAAGGTAGCTCCTTATTCTCAATTCACCACACATTAGTCTGCTTCTTGAATCTTCTGTACACAGTGTGAACTGTTGTGTCGGTTTCTTGTACAGGTCATTATAGGTAGTATGCTACTGTGTGAATAGGATGGTTTGGGTGGTTTCTAGATTTTGGATATTAAGAATAAAGCAGTTATGAATATTGTATCTGTTTTTCGATGGACATGTGCACTCATTTCTGTTGGATATATCCTGGGCTATGGGGTAGCTGTATTTTTGCCTTGTAGTTTTCCACAGTAACTGTATCCACTGACAATCCTCATAGTAGGAGACTGTTAGATACTTTCCCACCAGCTAACATCAGTATTTTTCATTTGAGCCATTTGGCTGAGTGTGTAGAATCCCATGATTGTGCAATTTGCTTTTTTTTTGATGACTATAAGATTGTACAGCTGTTGACCTTTCCTTTCATTGGTGCTTTTGTTTTGCTTCTTTAAAAAAAAAATGGTTTAAGAAGATAATCTGTCTCCCTTCCTTCCTTCTAAAGGTGAAATGTTTGTTAGTCTTTTGCCCATTTTGTATTGGTTTCAAAAGATTGTTTTTTTTTTTCAAGTCTATATTTTAATTCCAGTTAGTTAACAGTGTTATATTAGTTTCAGGTGTATGATACAGTGATTCGGCACTTCGTACATCACCTGGTATTCCTCCTCACACATGTCCTCCCTAATCCCTATCACCTGTTTCACCCATCCCCCCAACCCACCTCTGGTAACCATCAGTTCTCCATGGTTAAGTATATGGTTTTTTGTTTCTCCCTCTTTTTCTTTCCCCTTTGCTCATTTGTTTTGTTTCTTAAATTCCACATGTGAGTGAAATCATATGGTATTTGTCTTTCTCTGACTTATTTCACTTAGCCTTATACTCTCTAGCTCGATCCATGTCATTTCAAGTGGCAAGATTTCATTCTTTTTATGGCTGAGTAATATTCCAGTGTGTGTTTGTGTGTGTGTGTGTGTGTGTCTACACATCTTTATCCTTTCATTCATTCACTGGACACTTCAGCTTCTTCCATAATTTGGTTATTGTAAATAATAGTGCAGTAAACATGCATGTACCCCTTTGATTTAGTGTTTTTGTATTCTTTGAATAATTGCTAGATTGTAGGGTAGTTCTCTTCTTAACTTTCTGAGAACCTCCATACTGTTTTCCCCAGTGGCTTCACTAGTTTCCACCAACAGTGCAGGAGGGCTCCTTTTTCTCCACATCCTCACCAGCACCTGTTGTTTCTTGTGTTGTTGATTTTGGCCATTCTGACAGATGTGAGGCAATAGATGATAAGTGATGATAACATCTTTTCATCTGTCTGCCATCTGGATGTCTTCTTTGGAGAAATGTTTATGTCTTCTTCCCATTTTTAATTGTATTATTTATTTTTTTGTGTGTTGAATTGTGTAAGTTCTTTATATATTTTGGGTACTAATCATTTATTGGATATGCCATTTGCAAGTATCTTCTCCCATTTTGTGGGTTGCCCTTTAGTTCTGTTGATTGTTTCTTTTGCCAAATTTGTGCAGAAGCTTTTAATTTTAATGTAGTCCCAATAGTTTATTTTTGCTTTTGCTTTTGCTTTCTTTGCCTCAGGGGGCCCACTTGAAAAAAGTTGCTATGACCAATGTCAGAAATTACTGCCTGTGCTCCCTTCTAGGATTTTTATGGTTTCATGTCTCATGTTTAGGTCTTTAATCCATTGTGAATTTATTATGTGTATGGTGTAAGAAAGTGGTCTAGTTTCATTCATTTGCATGTAGCTGTCCAGTTTTCCCAACACCATTTGTTAAAGAGACTGTCTTGTTTCCTTTGGATATTCTTTCCTGCTTTGTCGAAGAGTAATTGACCATATAATTGTGGGTCCATTTCTGGGTTTTCTATTTTGATCCATTGATTTATGTGTCTTTTTTTGTGTTAGTACAATGGTGTTTCGATCACCACAGCTTTGTAATATAACTTGAAGTCCAGAATTGCGATGTCTCCAGCTCTGCTTTTCTTTATCAAGATTGCTTTGGGTATTCAGGGTCTTTTCTGGCTCCACAGAAATTTTATTTTATTTTTTTCCACAGAAACTTTAAGATTGTTCTAGTTCAGCAAAAAATATTGTTGGTATTTTGATGGAGATTGCATTAACTATGTAGATTGCTCTGAGTAGTATAGGTGGTTTTAAGGAATTCCATATATATTCTGGCTACAAGCCTTTTGTCAGATGCATGCGTTCTGAATATCTTCTCTATGGCTTCAAGTCTGTGGCTTGTATTTTTACTCCCTTACTGGTATCTTTTAATGATCAGAAATTCTTTTTTTTTTTTTATGAGCAGAAACTCTTAATTTTAATGAAGTCAAATTTAATTTAATGAAAAAGACTTTTCTTGCCACCCCAATTTTGTTTTTTAGCTACCAAAGTGATAGAGTTGTTATTTTAAGAGCCAGTATTACCTTGGTTTTTACAAGAGATGATTGAGAATTTCTGAAAATCAATAGTATTTATCAACAAAGGTGGCTAGGTTTTTTATTGTCCTTTGCTTCTTCCAAAAAAAAAAAAGATGTAGGGGCACCTGGGTGATTCAGTCAGTTAAGCATCTGCCTTCCCCTGCAGTCATGGTCTCAGGGTCCTGTGAGTCCGGTTTCCTGCTCAGCAGGGAGTCTGCTTCTCCCTCTCCGTCTGCCCTGCCTCTTGCTCTCTCAAATAAATAACATCTTTTAAAAATGCTGTAAAATGATGGTCAACATACTGGAAATACATTCTTGCAGCTTTGATGAAAAACAAGTCTTTAATTCCTTTATTATGTAAAGAACCCTAGCAAATAAATACCATATATCACTATCTCGAGAGAAAAATGAATTAAAAAGATTAATACGTGACTTTTAGTAACATAAGAACAGAATCTTACCAAAATGGAAATAAAATAAACATTAGCTTAGAATGGGAATAAATGTTCAGCTTATTAACATGTTTACATGAATGTGGTAAGAGAAAGCATTCTGTATATCTTTCATTATCTAATTAAAATAATTTTTTTTTGGTTTCAGTTGATAGTGTTACATTAGTTTCAGGTGTACAACATGGTGATCCAGCACATCACTTTACATTTTACTGTGCTCGCCCCGGGGATGGCTACCTTGTGTCATCATATAACACGATTACAGTACCACTGGCTGTACATTCCCTGTGCTGTGCCTTTTGTTCCCGTGATGTATGCCTTTTCATTAAATGCTAAGTGGTATTATTATACAGTTTTGGGAAAATATTCAAAAATTAAAATGGATTTTCTTGTTAGCTGCACTGATTTTATTAGTAGTTCCTGGATCTCCTTTCTCACCTTAGAAATACTGTCACCTCTAAAAATATGAGCAAAATACATGTTCAGTCTATAGCAAAGAGCCAGATGTATTAAGTTATCATATTTTAGGGGCACCTGTGTGGCTCAGTCAGTTAAGTGTCTGACTCATGATTTCAGCTCAGGTCATGACCTCATAGTTTGTGGGATCTAGCCCCACTTTAGGCTCCAAGCTGAGCAATTCCCTCTGCCCCTCCCCCCACTCATGCATGCTCATGCATGCTCTCTCTCCCTCTTTCTCTCAAATAAATCTTTAAAAAACAAGTTATCCTATGTTAGCACCCCCAAACCAAATTAAAATGAAGCATATTGGACATCCTGTCACAGTACAATGAATTCATTGTGCCTGGGTGTTCAGCTTGCCCAAAAAGCTGACCTTTGGGAGTTTGTTTTATCTTGTATCTGTAGCATATCGGCTGGTGAGATACCACTACCTGACCAGGCTATTCAGGCGTGCTCAGACTGGTCTGCAGACATGTATTGCACAGCAAAAATTCACACGTAGTGATTGTTCAAACTTAAAAAAAATTTTTCTAACAGTGTCATAGTTTTGTATATTGACTAAGAAATGTCCTATCTTTTCTCATAGGAGAGATTCTTACATTCAATGTTTTCTACGAATTTTTCACCATTTGTACCTCAATAATAACAGAAGACAAAGAAGGTAAATGTGTGCCTGGGGGAGAGGTTGCGGGGGTAGGCAATGCAAAGTACAAATTAAAAGAAAAATCTAAAAATCTAAATAGAATTAGAACTTGTACTATCCAGGCTTACTCTTCAAATTCTGTGTATGTTGCATATAGTTTAAAGATCTTGGGCAGCCCGGATGGCTCAGCGGCTTAGCGCCACCTTCAACCCAGGGCGTGATCCTGGAGACCCGGGGCTGAGTCCCTCATCAGGCTCCCTGCATGGAGCCTGCTTCTCCCTCTACCTGTGTCTCTGCCTCTCTCTCTCTCTCTGTGTCTCTCATGAATAAATAAATAAAATCTTAAAAAAAAAAAAAGATCTTTAGCAAATTTTTAGATGTGAATTTAAAACTATGTTTATTTTGAGACCACTGTGATGGCTATTAAAGTTTAATTCAGGGGCACCTGGGTCACTCAGTGGTTGAGCATCTGCCTTCAGCTCAGTGCTGATCCTGGAGTCCCAGGATCGAGTCCCACATCGGGCTCCCAGCATGGATCCTGCTTCTCCCTCTGTGTCTCTGCCCCCCCCCCCCCATGAATAAATAAATAAAATCTTAAAAAAAAAAGGCAGTCCCATGAGGCTGTTTGAGTGGGTGAAGTTTGAACTAAGGCGTGAAAGACAGAGTTTATAATGAAGATGAAAGGGAACAACATTCCAGGCAGAGAGAACTATAAGTTCAAAGACGCTGAGACAGGATTGAGCAGCTTGGAGAACAAAAAAATAAAGTTTAATTCAGGGAGGTAGAAAGCTTGGAAGTGTTTCAGGATTCTAAATATCCTTACCCTTTCACCTAGTCTCCCTTATGCTATTCTTCATGCTTTAGTACAAGTACTCACTCATTATCTTTATGTGCATAATGATCCCCGCCTTTCCTTGAGACTCAGGACAAATCCTGTCCTGTTTCCGGCCGAGGGACCCTGTGTAGACCAGGCTCATTTCCCATGTTTTTTTCTGGCAGGCCCCCAGAATGCAAGGCACAGGATGGCTTACCCTGATTTACCATTATACCGCTACTCACGTTAGAAATCGGCCTGTACCTGACCCTAGAAGTGTTCAGCTGTAGGTAGCCATTCCTGAAGGGGATTGTGTTGGCACGTCACATCAGGTGCGGCTATGCTAGCTACACCCAGCTAGCTGTCCGTGGACCAAAGAAGGACCCCTGATCCCTTTCCCAGATTGTAATTTTACCTGGAACTGTGTGCTCTGAGATCAGTATGAGGGGATCTGGCCAGTGTGACGGGCACAGCAGTTTGAGCTTGTTAAGGCTTATGATACTAGGACGCTACTTAATTCTTACTACTGGATTGAGCAGTTGTCAATATCAATAAACCAGAATTAAGTGTCCAGCTTTGATCAATTATGCTGTCGTAACTGCCGCTACATGTCTCTTCTTTAAATCAGGTCATCTACTACATGGGCGAAACATGGATTTTGGAATATTTCTTGGGTAAGTAAAGATCGTGGTGAGTATCCATCCTTAAGGAAGGGTATGTTGTATTACAAATCGATGAAAAGTAAATCCCAAATCATGCCCAAAATATGATCAGAAGTGAAGATACTGGTTTCCTTAGTTTTTTGTTTGTTTGTTTATTTTTTTATAAAGATTTTATTTATTTATTCATGAGAGACAGAGAGAGGCAGAGACACAGGCAGTGGGAGAAGCAGGCTCCATGCAGGGAACCTGACATGGGACTTGATCCAGGGTCTCCAGGATCATGCCCTGGGCTGAAAGTGGCGCTGAACTGCTGAGCCACCCGGGCTGCCCTGGATTCCTTAGTTTTGAGACAAGATGGGCACAGTATTTGTGAGTCTGTAACGGAGCTGAAGCTAGTAAGCAGAAATCTAGAGCATGTTTGAAGGTCCCAGATGCAAGTCCGGTTTATTGCTTAGAAAGGAAGAGCATTCTATTCTATGTCTACTTAACATTCCTAAAAAAATGTAATGGCTCCTTTGCTGAGTGGGCTGTTGTACTGGGTTATTTAGATTTAGCCTCCGTTTTATCATATGGAAAACGGAGAGTAAAACCACTCATGTCATAGAGTTCTTGTGAGGCTTGCTCATTATGGAGTAGGGAGAGGAAGCGCCGGATACAATGCCTGGCCATCATCATTATTTTTAAACGAAATCTGTCTTTTGTAGGTGGAACATAAACAATAATACCTGGGTCGTAACTGAGCAGCTCAAACCTTTATCAGTGAACCTGGACTTCCAAAGAAATAATAAAACCGTCTTCAAGGCTTCAAGCTTTGCTGGCTATGTGGGCATGTTAACAGGATTCAAACCGGTAAGGAATCCGCTGTTACGTAACTTTACAGGTAGCTCTGTGTCCTCTTTTTGCTGCCTGTGAAAGATGGGGGTCTAAGGACCCAAGAAGAATATGAAGCCCCGGTTCTTCATCCCTTTGCACTTCCTGTCACCGTCATAGGTGTGAGCTCACGGGATAGAGAAGAGTAGAAAGGGAACGATGGTTTGTTTCTGAGCCTCTTCTGAGGAAAAAGCGTGTGGCTGGCTGTGCAGGGCTGGAATAGGATATAAATCTGGCACCTGGTCTTCAGTCTGCCGCTTAGACAAGTTGGGCGTTTACTCTCTGCATGTCCTTCTCCTTCTCAGAAAAGTGTGGCCAGTAACATCCCACCTGTTCACTTCACACACTACACGCGAAGATGCTCTCAACTTCTAAAAGCTGTTAACAGAACGTGATAATCCAGTTTTGACTCTGCACCCCCAGCCCCCGTTCCAGGGGTTGGCACACCTGGTATAAGTACGCTGCCAACAGGGTGGCTGAGGTTTCTGACTTCGTTGCTTTGTCTTGTTTCCAGGGACTGTTCAGTCTTACGTTAAATGAACGTTTCAGCATAAATGGCGGTTACCTGGGTGAGTAGAGAGTTCTTAGCGGGAATTCCGTAGATGTTTTGAGAGGAAGGCTGGGCTGTGTCTTGGGTGCATAGTCTCACCCCATTGCAGGCCTGTGACACTGTGTATGTTTGATTTCTTCCAGGTGTCATAGAATGGATTTTGGGAAAGAAAGATGCCATGTGGATCGGGTTTATCACTAGATTAGTTCTGGAAAATGGCACAAGGTAATCTGTTTGATTCCTTTATTATCAAACTTAATATTCATTTTAAGTTTATTTTTTTTTGGAGATATGACAGAACGTTAACATTAGTTTAAGATGTACAACAAAATGTGTGGGGATTTGTATATATTGTGAGATGATCACCACAATAAGTGTAGCTAACACCCATCGCCACATAGTTACAGAAACTGTTTTCTTTGTGTTGAGAACTCTTAAGGTTGACTCTCTAGCAACTGTCATATACACAATACAGTATTATCACCTATTGTCACCACGCTGTCCATGGTATACCCAGGAATTACTATTTTAGAACCGGGAAGTTCATACCTATTGATCCCCCTTTACCTGTTTCACCCACCCCCCATTCCTCACCTCTTGTAACCACCACTCTGCTCTCTGTATTGATGAGTTTTCCTAGGTTCTGCATGTAAGTGATAGCCTGGGCATTTGTCTTTCTCTGACTTATTTCACTGAGCATAATGCTCTCACAGTCCATCCATGTTGCCACAAATGGCAAAATTGTTTTATGGCTGAGTAATAATCCGTGTGTGTGTGTGTGTGTGTGTCTAACGCAAAGAATGAACTGATTTATTTAAAAAGTGCTAGAGATAGTGCCAGCATGAAGGGTACCTATTAATGTTTATTGATGTACAAAAACCTACTCATACCAGAAGAGAATTTGTACAGTAAAATCTTCATTTAAACTGTTAATATCTGTTAACCTAGTTTAATTCTGCGCTGGTGCAGAAATCTTGTAATAGTAGCTAGCACCACATCCAAGTGACCTAGAATAAATGGGTATCTGATTTTTAATGAGGTCAAGGGAGTAAGATATAGTGGCTTTTCTGAAAATCCACTTTGATTTCTAAAAGCCCTAGTTTTCAAGGTTACTGTCTATTCCCTAAGTTCTATAAATAGTAATATTATTTCCTCTTGATCTGTTGTTGACTAAAAGGCTTAAACAATAAGGGTGGAAGATAATTTCTTGAGGCCATTTGGTTTGTCCTCACATTAGGGGATATTTCAGATCTTGGTGTTTTACCACATGGTGTCAGCGGTTGTTCCTCCATGAGCCATTGTGCACCACCCTTTTTTATTTTTTATTTTTTTATTTTTTTTTATTTTTTCTAATTTTTATTTATTTATGATAGTCACCCTTTTTTAAAAGAACATGTTGGGCAGCCCTGATGGTCCAGCAGTTTGGCGCTGTCTTCCACCCAGTGTGTGATCCTGGGGACCCAGGATCAAGTCCCACGTCAGGCTCCCTGCATGGAGCCTGCTTCTCCCTCTGCCTGTGTCTCTGCCTCTCTCTCTGTCATGAATAAATAAAATCTTAAAGAAAAAATTAAAAAAAAATAAAAGAACATGTTTCTCAGAGACTTGTGTTCCTTTAGTCTCCACAGCTAAAAATTTTTCATTCCAAGTCACCTAAAAATGTTTACTTTTTTCTTTTTTGGTGTTTCTATGTAGTTACGAAGAAGCCAAGAATACATTGATCAAAACCAAGATATTGGCCCCAGCATACTTTATCCTGGGAGGCAACAAGTCTGGGGAGGGTTGTGTGATCACACGAGATAGAAAACAGTCTTTGGATGTATATGAGTAAGTACACGTGTTCACACAAAGTAAGCAGAAACTAAAGCATAGACTGACGTATTTATGAGTTTAAGGTAGGAAGCCTAAGCAGAATTTCTTCTTTTCTATCTAGACTCAACCCCAAGCAGGATAGATGGTATGTGGTACAAACAAATTATGACCGTTGGAAAAATCCTCTCTTTCTTGATGATCGCAGAACACCTGCAAAGATGTGTCTAAACCAGACAACCCAAGAGGTACATTCACATGTCATATGTAGAAAGAAATGGTGACCTTTAAAGATTATCTTAGTTGTGGCATTTTTCTTTGGCCTTTGAAGAATTGATAAACTTTCTGGGAAGTATCGCTGGACAGTCTGTACTGTTTTTGTTTTGAATCTAAAGATCAAAGTTGTATTGTACTTGCCTTTTTGACTCTGATGCTGGACACCACTGTGTGAAGTTGAATGACAAACAGGCAAGAATTAAGAGGGCAGAAGAGAGAGAAAAAGTTGTTAATGTTAATCCAATTAGCTCTGTTTCTAACTAACAGCGATGCCAAGGGCAGTTCTTTAGGGGGATTGCGGGGAGGTAGACAAGAATGTCATGGTTTCTGATGACCCATTTTTGTGCATAAGGCTACTGACATATGCATTTAATTTAATGAACTCAATTATTTTTGTGTTTTAGAATATCTCATTTGCAACCATGTATGATGTCCTATCAACAAAACCTGTCCTCAACAAGGTATTTAAAAAAAATATGTATATATATATATATACACTTTTAGGAAAATAACTTGGTCCTGTGTTTTATTTTTCCCTGTTATCTTGGATCAGTTGGAGCTAGGACCCCAAGTCCTGTTCCCCTTAAGGTTGATTTTTAAAAATGCTTTATGTGACTAAAACAGTAACTCTTGGGATAGGACAGATTGATTAATGTTGTTATGTTGTTTGATGTCCAAATTGGTCAAAGTACTGTTTCCAGTTTTACTTCCACAACATTTATATGTAGGCTTTTACTTTTGACTTACCCTGTCAGAAATTTCATGCTGTACACAACTAACACCTAAAACTCAGCCAGGTCTGAAGTCTGTTTACAGACAGAGTTTTGTGCCCGCATAGTTTCCCCCACTGTGTTAGAAACGCAGTAAGGGGCGGGGGGTCTGGGGGGGCTCAGCTGGTGAGGTGTCTGCCTTGGGCTCAGGTCATGGTCCTGGGATCGCGCCCTGCTTTGGGCTCCTTTCTCAGAAATCCTTTCCCCCTGGTCATGCACTCTCTCTGTCAAGTAAATAAAATTTTTTAGAAACGAAAGAAAGCAAATGCGCTAAGGATAAGGACAGCCACAGCTGAGCCGGTACAGTCCACGGTATACGCCATTAGGTTTTGCAAGGACCACTGTTGATACTGTTGAGGAGGGTCGAGGGTTAAAGTGTTGTGGCGAAGCAGTGTCCTACTTAGGAATAAGATCTCTAAGGAGCTGAGGGGATTCTTTCCTGAGTCTGTTTATATTCATGACTCGGAATAGTGGCTCTATTGAAGTTAGTTTATTTTTTCAGTTGTATTCCTAAATGGTGAACTATAATTGTTATTGACTATTTGTCTTTGTATATTTATTTTTATGACTATTTATATACAATTTATGTATTATTTTATATTAAGTAACTTCATAAAGCAGTTTGACATGTATAGAAATGCCAGTCAAGACACCTTAAAATTGGAAAGATCCTTAAAGTAAATGTAACTTTTCTTTCAGCTGACTGTATTCACAACTTTGATGGACGTTACCAAAGGTCAATATGAAACTTACCTGCGGGATTGCCCAGACCCTTGCATAGGTTGGTGAGCACACACCTGGCCCCTAGAATGCTCTGTCTGTGGCATGAAGATGGAAACTCACATGCATCCACCTAGTGCAGCCGTCTGATGTCCTTGCAAAGACCAAGACTCGGCAGTTTCTTGTGGAGGCATGGGCTTGTCTTTCTTATGTTTACAGTTCACAGACTATTTTTGCCATAACAGTTGATTCTCCTCATTTACAGGTAACTTCTTTATGTACAAAAATCAATCATCTAGAATTTACAGTTTCTCTTCACTTTGACATTTGGGGATGGGGATGGGCAATGACATATGGGACCCACCTCCATAGAATGAAGCAAGAATCTTGGTGGGTGTTGAATCCAGCACATCTGTACATTGTTCAGTTTTTCACTTTAATCCACATATTTGTATGTTTTTCTTTCCTTCTGGTTCCAACTACTATTAAAATTAGCATTCTGTGTGGTCTTTGCTGTCTGTGACAGCAATGTAATTTCACTAATTTTGATTGGAGGGGGATGAGACAGACATTCAACTGTGTATTAATCTTAATAGGCAAGAATACTTGAGCTTTTGACCCTGAATAGAAGCAATTTTTTAGGTTCATGAAGTAATCCATGTACAAGGCAGCCTTTCATGCACAGAATTGACACGTCCCTTTTTTCATAATTACTCTACCTCCCAGAAACTCCAGGCAGTTGTTAACTTCAGAAACTGAGTTCCAGGTTCTGTGAAGAGGTCAAAGCCTTGTGAAAATTGAGAGGTGAACCCATAAACTTACATAAATATCATTCATGTAATAAATGTTTAGTTTGTTTCTCTGATCAATATTTTTAAAAAACTTAAGTTACTAAAAGTGTTTTTCAGAAATCAGTCTATTTATGAAAGTGCTAATAGAACTTATTAATAACCTTTCAGACATTAACCATTAACTGTGAAATGCATGCCAGTTGGGCGAGACTGTATCCACTTCATTTTGTATAATGTCGTGTACTCATGATGCTCAATAAACAATCCCTGGAAGTACTGTCAGCAGTCACGTATGCTGATTCTCCGGATACCCACATGCTGGTGTGAGGGGGGCGGTTATGGAGAAATGGAAGCTGAACACAGCATCTGAATTAAATTATAAGGGTTATGTAGGTGGGTTCTTCAACTTATGATTAAATGGCCACTATCTTACATGACTAATCTTACCACCTCTAAACCCAGTGGTGTCAACAGGACACAGGTGTGCTAAGGCTACTTTTCCCCTGGAAGGAGGTGCTTCCACAAAACTATAGTGATGCTAGCACTGTCTTAGTGAAGTGAGAGGGTTACAAGAGGACTTGTATTAAAATAAGATTTGATTTAAAAAAAAAAAAACAAAACCTCAAGAGTGCCTGGCTAGCTCAGTCGCAGGAGCTTGCGACTCAATGTTGGGGGAGTCATGAGTCCAAGCCCAATGTTGGGTGTGATTACTTAAAAAAATAGATAAAATATTAAAAAAAAAATTCAGATTTTGTCCCTCTTATAAAAATGAAGTCAGGTTAACTTGTATTTTTTTCTAAAGTTGTAGCTTTTGATACTCATAATAAATACGTGAGATGCTGTTTTAGACCAGTTCCTCAGGACCACATCAAATAATATGGAGGAAGTAACAACTGGCAGTAAGATTCTCGGTAATGATGCTCAGTGGTAAAAAAAAAAAAACTTATAAAATAGGATATAGAGTATAAGCCTATTTATAGATGTACTTAGGCATAATTAGATACACATCTAGAATATAGAAAGAGAACGGGGAGGGTGTTTATCAAGATGTTCCCACTGGATGGTGGTAGTAACTGCTGTGTTAATTTGGAGAGGACATTAGTAAGAAGACTACAGGTGTACTTCGTTTTATTGCACTTTGCTTTAACTGTGCTTCACAGATACTGTTTTTTACAAATAGGTTTGTGGCAGCCCTGTGTCAAGCATGTCTAGCAGCACCGTTTTCTAACAGCATCTGCTATTTTGTGCCTGTGTCACATTTTAGTAATCCTCACAAAATTCCAGGCTTTTTCATTGTTACTGTATTTGATTTGGTGACCTACCTGCCGCCCACCCCGCCGTCTGTCCTTCTCCATGGGCCTCCCTACTCCCTGAGACACCACAGTATTGAAATTAGGCAAATTTAGAACCATACAGTGGCTTCCAAGTGTTCAAATGTCCATTTATTTATCGATGGACACTGTGTTGCTTCTATGTGTTGGTTACTGTAAACAATGCTGGTATACATAGGGGTGCAGATAACTCTTTGAATTAATATTTTCATTTTCTTTGGGCAAATGGCCAGTAGAGGCATTACTGGATCGGGTGGAATTGCTGTTTTTAATTTTTTAAGGAACCTCCGTACTGTTGTCCAGTACTGTTGCTGCACCAGTTTGCATTCCCAGCAGTGCATGAGGGTTCCTTTTTCTCCACAGCCTCACCTACACATAGATGTTAATCTTTTTGATAACAGCCATTCTGACAGGTGTGAGGTGATATCTCATTGTGGTTTTGATTTGCATTTCCCTGGTAATTAGTGATGTTGAGCATCTTTTCATGTGTATGTTGGCCATCTGGATGTCTTCTTTGGAAAAATGCCTATTCAGATCTTCCACCTATTTTTAATAGGATTTTTCTTTTTTGTTATTGTGTTTTAGGTGTTATGTATTTTGGATATTCTTCATTCGATAAGTCATTGGCAGGTATCTCCTCCCATTCAGTAGGTTGCCATGTCTCTCACTGTAAATGAAAAAGCTAAAGATGACTAAGCTTAGTGAGGAAGGCACATAGAAAGCCACGAAGGGCTGAAAACTAGGGCTCTTGTGCCAAACCTGGCAAGTAGTGAATGCAAAGAAAAAGTTCTTCAGGGACATTGAAAGTGCTATTCTGGTGAACACACATAGGTTAGAAAGCAAAACAGCCTTACTGCTGATACAGAGAAAGGTTTAGTGGTCCAGTAAGAAGATCAAGCCAGCTACAACATCCCCACAAGCCACAGCCTGATCCAAAGACTCTAACTCTCTTCAATCCTGTGAAGGCTGAGAGAGGTCTGGAGAAGCTGCAGAAGAAAAGCTGGAAGCCAGCAGTGGTTGGGTCCTGAGGTTTAAGGGCAGAAGCCATCTCCATAACATAAAACTTCAGGGTGAAGCAGTAAGTGCTGATATAGAAGCTGCAGAAAGTCACCCAGAAGATCTAACTCAGATAAATCAAGGAAAGTGGCTCCACTAAACGACAGATTTTCAGTGCAGATGAAAGAGCTTTCTTTTCGAAGATGCCATTTAGGACTTCCATAGCTAGAGAGAAATCAAGGCCTGGCTTTAAAGCTTCAAGGGACAGGCTGTCTCTGTTAGGAGCTAATGCACCTGGTGACTAAGTTGAAGCCAGTGTTCAATGACCAGTCTGTAAACAAAGCCCATGGTTGAGGCCTACAGATCAGAAATAAAAGACTTCTTTCAAAATATTACTGCTCATTAACAATGTACCTGGTTACCAGAGAGCTCTGGTGGAGATGTACATGATTCCTGCTATTTTCAGCCTGCTAACACAACATCCATATTCTGCAGCACATGAATCAAGGAGTAGTTCTTTCAAGTCCTATTATTTAAGAAATACATTTGTAAGGCTCTAACTGTCCTAGACAGTGATTACTCAAATGGATCTGGGCAATGTAAATTAAACCTTCTGGAAGGAATTCACCATTCTAGATGCCATAATCAATTGTGATTCATGGAAGAGGTCAAAATATCAGTGTTAACAAGAGTGTGAAAGATGCTGATTCTAACACTCAAGGATGACTTTAAGGGGCTTCAAGACTTCAGTGGAGGAAGTAACTACAGATGTCGTGGAAATAATAGAAATAGAATTAGGAGTGGAGCCTGAAGTGGGGGGTGGGTGCCTGGCTCAGTAGAGCATACAATTCTTGATCTTGGGGTTGTAAGTTCAAGCCCCATGTTGGGTAGATACAGGTGTGTATGAACTGCTGCAATCTCATAAAACTTGAATGGCTGAGGAGTTGCTTCTTATGGATGAGCAGAGAAAGTGGTTTCTTTAGATGGAATCTACTGGGGAAGATGCTATGAAGATTGTTGAAATGACAGGAAAAGATGGAGAATATTACATAAACTTAAGGAGCAGCAGGGTGAGAGGACTGACTCTAATTTTGGAGGTAGTTCTGTGGGTAAAATGCTATCCAACACATCAGTATGCGAAAAAGAAAGGAAATCATTTGATATGGGCAGACTTCATTGTTTTTTAAGAAATTGCCATGGCCAACCCAGCCTTCAGCAACCACCAATCTTTATCAGTCAGCAGCCACCAATATCCAGGCAAGACCTTCCACCAGCAAAATGATTATAACTTGCTAAAAGCTCAGATGACAGCATTTTTTAGCAGTAAAACACATTGTTTTTTCAGTCATAGAGCCATTGCACAGTCAATAGTCTACAGTATAAACTTTTATATACCCTTTTATGAAACCAAAAATATTTGACTCACTTTACTGCAGTAGTCTAGCACCAAACCTGTAATATCTTCAACGTATGCCTGTACTACTTTCACACCATCATCAAGTTGAAAAATTCTAATTCCAACCATCATTAAGTTAGGGACTGTTAGTATATTAATGAGGTTTGTAAGAGACAACTTGAACTCAAGCTCTATAATGCAATTTGTTTTCAAAATATTCAAATCCATAACTTTCTGTAAATAGCTGGCCCAAACATTATGAGTCTGGGCAGATGAACTGATAATTAAAACTCTACATTAATCAAAGTTATTTAAAGGCACAGGATTCCCTTCTCTGTTCCTTAATGGAAAATGAGCCAAGCAGAGACACCAATGATTCTGAGGAAGGAACCAGATGTATAAAGACAACCAACATTAAAGTAGCAATTAGAATTATATGGCAAGAACAAGAAATGATCACTCTTCCAGACAAGGCAACTGGGCAGCTGTATTTGCACAGTGAAACATGTGACATCCAGAGCTCATTGTTTCTTACAGGTAAAGAATAAACTCTTTATATTAAGTAAAACTGGGCAATAAACAAGAAACATGCCAGTCTAACTTTTGAGTAATATGAGAATGTTTTCTACATAGTATATGAAAGAGATATAGTTAGGAAATAATTACAGAGTAATTCTATTATTTCTATATTATTATAGTGTAATTATATGTTATTTCTAATATTTATATTATTTATTGTTCCTACTGTAAGAAAAATGCTCTTAAATTGGTAAGTCCTCCCTGACTAGATGTTGGGTCTCTATTTTTCATGTCTTAGATTTTTTGTTTGTTTGGTTCTTTTTTTCTTACATTTAAAATTGTCAAGCCATAAATAATTCTGGAATAAATTCTAAGGCATAAATGATTATGTCAGTTTAAATGAAAATGCAAATTCATGGTTGTATGGAGGATATACATTTATTAACAGTGAAAAAGCAGCTATGCAAAGTGAATGTTACAAAATACAAAGAGTACCTGCACAGTCTGGTGAGCTATTTTAAGCATTCTCTCAACCTGCATAAGGTTCTCTCATTTTCACCTTTTCTTCCTCTTTTATCTATAACCAGATTTTCAACCTAAACATTAACGAATAGGAATATTTATTGCCTAAACTTTGAGCAACAGTTACTAAGGAAAGGGTCAAACAAGTTATCTGATCTTCAGCCCCAGAGATTTTAAAACTGAATTATCTTCTAAAATAAAAAAGAGAAGATGACAGCAACTGTAACACAAGTCACAGGTGCTAGGAAAATAACTCCGATAGGATTGGTCTTCCACTGGATCGCACTTTAATCTGCAGGTAGAGAGACACAGCCATAATATGCGTAAGGCTTGGTTTGAATGTCAACATGAAATTCTCCCCTTTTTGTTCAGAGTCTAGAAAACATACATGTATAGAAACTTAAGTATACATATAATCTAATTTGTTTCAGCTTCCCAGGAGTCAAACTGGGTAAGAATTCCTGATTCTGAATGGTTATCTGAATAGGTTTTTAAATTAATGTTGGGAGAGCTATACTTCACATAATTAGCAATATAGTAAATGTCCTTAAAGGGAAATCGTCATTTAACACTCCCTGACTGGGCATTATAATTTTACACTGAAGTATACAGCAAATAAAAATTTTGAAGGAATACCAACCAAATTCTTTGGGTATTTCAGTAAATTGTTAATAAATTTTAAAGACCACTAACTGAAACTAATTCTTCATATTTTATTCAACAAAAAACCTATATGACTGAATTGTTAACTGGCTGTGAAGCCTTAGTTGGGTATATTGCAAGTTTGCAAATCTAAAGATAATTCACTTTTGAAAAACTGAGTTACTTGGTGATGAAGAAATTCCATACATATTCATTGCTTAGTACTTCATTTGCAAATCTGCTTCTCTCTCACCACACACATAATCAACTGCTATGCTTTGGTCTTAAAATTACCATCTCAAAAGGCAAGCTTGTCTGAAGACATATAGAGCCTTAACATTCTGGTACATAAAACTTAGTTCTGTAAATCCCTACTTGAGAGGGTTTGGTTCTTCATGTAAAATTTATCACAGTGTTACTTGTTTGTGCAGAAATACTCCCTAATTATATAACTTTTTTTTTTTTTTTTTTTTAAAGACCGTGGCAACATAGATAGGAACTGAATTCTGGAAAATACTTATCTGATAAGGACACGTGTTCTAAACATCCAATTTGAACAGAATATTTATATGCTATAACTTCACCAATGTCCTGGATACCTTTATAACTTGCCTGTTCTTGCACAAGAATAAGACATGCAGGTGTCTAGACCCAGCAGCAGCAACACTGACACTATTTGGAAGCCTGGTCTAATGGCTGGTCTTACTAAATTCTGTATTTCTCTAACTCTTGCTCTTCTCTGAATATCCGAATCATATAGAAGGGTGACTTACTGTATAGAATTCAACATAATTTCCAAAAAAAGTACTTTACAGAGAAGTCCAAACTTTATTTAAAACTACATCTTAAATTTAACGATACCAAACATCACAAAGGAAGGGGAAAAAAAAATCGACAGAAAAATTTTTAAAAAAAGGAAAGAAAGAAGAAAACCCCAGAGTGTATCAAGGCTGGAATCTGTCCAGAATTCAGTTTCTGATGTTTTAAACTGCCACGGGCAGAAATTAGCACACCTATCAAGAATGCAGTGTCAAACTAATTTACATCTTTATACAGATCAAAACAGATGTTTATTTAGTGCCAAGTTCATATATGCATTGACTATGTAAAGCGAGTTAGATGAGCTTCTGAAGACCTCTCATACGCTTTGGGCTCCCACTGTTTCTGAAAAACAGAATAATGCGCTTTAAGTTACTGAATTAACACCTTACTTACTAGAATTTAATACTGTTCTCTTTCATTAAAACTTTTAGCATAAAGTTATTATAAAGGAGATACTAATTTAGTTTAAAAATAGGTGACGGGGGATCCCTGGGTGGTGCAGCGGTTTGGCGCCTGCCTTTGGCCCAGGGCGCGATCCTGGAGACCCGGGATCGAATCCCACGTCAGGCTCCCGGTGCATGGAGCCTGCTTCTCCCTCTGCCTCTCTCTCTCTCTCTGTATGACTATCATAAATAAATAATAATAAAAAAATTCAAAGCATACTTTAAAAAAAAAAATAGGTGACGGTTTCCATTTGAAGATTGCATACTGAGCAGATACTTCTTAAGAAAACTACCCACCAGAAAAGAAAACTATATAAAACTGACTAAATATCAACCAACAAGAGTGGCTGGGAGGGAAAGCCGGCCAGATGACAAATCCCTGGAATGTTCAAAGCAGATGGAGACAAGATGAAGGGGGTGGGGCTCAGCCTGGACCCATTAGGGGGCAGCAGGTGAGATTCTAACAAGGAGAACTGGGCTCAATACTGGGAAATTAATTGAAAGTTTGAAATTTAGTCTATGCTTCTCTTCACACCTCATTTCTAGGGGGAAAAAAAAAAAAACTCTTGTATGATTTTTTTAAAGATTATTTATTCATGAGAGACACACAGAGAGAGAGGCAGAGACATAGGCAGAGGCAGAAGCAAGGTTCCATGCAGGGAGCCCAATGCGGGACTCGATCCCAGGTGTCCACGATCAAGCCCTGGGCCAAAGGCAAGCGCCAAACGCTGAACCACCCAGGGATCCCAAAATCTTATATAATTTGATTAATGTATTGATAGAGTAACAAAAAGAAAATCGTTTGATTTTTTTTTTAAGTATTTCTTTTTCTCATTCATTCATTCATTCATTCATTCATTCATTTATTTATGATAGTCACAGAGAGAGAGAGAGAGAGGCAGAGACATAGGCAGAGGGAGAAGCAGGCTCCATGCAGGGAGCCCGATGTGGGATTCGATCCCGGGTCTCCAGGATCGCGCCCTAGGCCAAAGGCAGGCACCAAATCGCTGCGCCACCCAGGGATCCCTGAAAATCGTTTGATTTTGATGTAAGACACATTCTCCTCTGGGTGGCCCAGGGGTTGCGCTATTAGATCCATAGAGAAGGAAATCTGGGATTATCAACTGGCTCTCCAATGAGTCATCTTTACACCAAATGGTCTTCAGAAAAAGTAACTTTTAACTATTAGTTACAAAAATGTGTTTTTGTAACCTTAATGTAAGAAGATGAGTAAGAGTGGACAGAAAAAGCAGAAAGAAAAGGCAGTAGCCGCGGAGTCATGACCAAAGCTAATGGAACTAGAAAACAAATATATTTAAAATAAAGGTCATGAACAGAAAAACCAAAAATAATAAAGATCCAAATGCTCACTTTTCATATGGAAGAGAAGAGATGTCTGAATTTTTTAAATTAAGAAAATTTCTAAGTATATTAATTCAGAAATATACAAGATCTCACCCAGAAGAACTAAAAACCAATAGTTAAATGGGATACTGCCAGGTTATCATGAATTCTTTTGTATCTTTCCTTCTTAAATTAATGTGCATCTCTTACACTGCTAAAACTCAAGATTTTAAAAACAAAAAAATTATCTGATAATACCATTTTATAAATTAGGCAATGGACCAAGACTTTTTACAGAATTAGGCTTCCCTTCCAGTATTTGGCTTAAATCTTAAGTACTAATAGTGGATTTAAAAAACAAAATGATGGTACCAAGGTTTGTTAATTTTTCAGTATGATATGGTTGAAACTCTTACCAGGTTCTTTTAGTGTCTGAGAATTCCCAGCTAATTCTTCGGTCTGCATTTCACATAGTATTTCACCAGATAAATGGTTTTTCTCTTGCTCTTCTACCATTTTCTTCCTTAGATCTGCCTTTGAAATGAAGGAAAAAAAAAAAAAACCTGAAAAATCAGTTTTCATCCCAGTAGTATTTGTTATATAAAGACAAGTTTAATTAAAGAGAGCAAAATACCTCTGAGTATATTGTCAGTTTAAGTGGTAAATCTTCAACTTTCACAAAGTCTTCTTCATCAGATTTTTGACTTATGTTACCAGATTCTGCTTCCTGTAAGATAAATTATATTTAATAAAGGCAATCTACTCTATCTCTGGATCTAAGCCTTTAAAATCATCCATGTCAACAGATAAAATGGATTCTTATATAGGAGTATACAGCAGTAATTCTTTTTTTTTTTTTTTTTACATCAGTAATTCTATCCTATTTGGTTTTTCTGTGTTCAGCTCTATGAATAAAAGCAAAGCTGGAGTGCACAGGACAGGTCGTGCACTTGCAGTTAGGGGGAATGCTGTCAAGCATTTCTGTCTCCATTTGAAAAAAACAAAGAGCCAGCTTATTATGAAGGTTAGAGGAAGAAACAGTAACACTGAGGACTAAAACAATCAGAACAAGAATTCGGGTTTTTTGATAATTTTGTGGAATCCCATCAGAGTGTATGCAGCAGAATATAAGTAAACATTTACAGGCTTTCAGTATCAACTCTATGGAAGTTCAGAAAGATGAGGCATGAATCTAATAACTCATTTCTGTGATCACTTCATTATTTTCCTACTTCTCCTTTCTGATTTTTAATGGTATCATTTTACCAATTACTCAAGTGGAAACCTTAGATTTTTCCTCTTACAACATTTCTCACCCATCTCTATCTCTCATTAAGCTTATACTTGATATTCTTATGGTAAGGGAGCCTCCTAACAGCATTCTTGACAACATTATCTTACACAGTCATCAGATTCATCTTCAAAAACCATGACTTCAGCCATTTGTTATTCTTGTGCAAAAACCTTCAGGAGTGTCCCTTGCCTAAATTTCAAATTCAAGTCCCTCTATAATCAGACTTAATTTCAATTGACTGCCTCCTAGAGCAACTCTGTAACAGAGGTAACTTTCAGAGTTGTAAATGCTAATTTTTTGTTTGATGAAGCCATCAAAACAGTTAAGTTACTCTACTAATGTTTTTGAAATATTATATAGACTTCCTTAATGAGAAATTATGAAATCATAATTGTAAACTATATCTTTAGGAAGAAAACTGATGTTAATTAAAAAAAACAAACAAACAAAAAAACACACATTCCTGCTTAGACCTAAAAGTATATTGTTAAAAATCCCTCAATTTTCGCCAAGTCTATAAAACATAATTCAAGATCCAAAAAATAACTTACTATAAAATTAAACTGAAATGAAAATGTCCAGAGTAAAACTTATCTACTTACATCCTAGGTACAGATTTGCTACCATATATGTCTTTCATTTGCCATATATAGAGAAGGGAGTCTTCTGCTATCAAACTGTAAACTTTCAGGTTTATCAAAGATTTATGAAATGTTCTAAAACTATTGAGATGTCAAGCATGGGTTCTGTAAGAGATTAATGATGATTCACAAATCTGTTCAAGATCTGAACTTGAACTCTCTCAAGGTTGCCACCTAAAACTCAAGATCTGGGTCATAAATTTATAAAGAAGAATAGGTTTTGAGATGATCATCCTAATTCACTATCACCCTTCTGTTCAAGTTTAAAGTAAGTTTGAGTAAGAAATATCTTTCAGCAGTTTCTAAACCTAAATACAAACACAAACACACCTAGTCTGTGTTTACAGACTGAAAATGTTAACCTGAAAATGAAGAAATATGCACGGAAATGAAATGTAAATGATACATACATAGTCATTCACTAACACTGGAGATTCAGTATCAGGACTTCCAGCCAGAGAGCTTTCAGGAGTTTCTTGAGCAGATTTAACTTCTTTGACTGTAGGCACCAAGGTTTCGATTTCAGGTAAAGGTAAAGGCAAAGGGTTAGGCTGTTTAGATGAATCGATGGTAGTCAGAGAGTCTTTTTGGACAGCGCTATTCAAAGGCTGCTCATTTTCCAAGATATTGAGGTAACAGGGTTTCACAGGAGTACTATCTTGGTCATCTGTTATGAAAAGAAAGTCTTATCATTAGTGTAATGCAACAGCTGTTAAATTTTAAAATTACACCAACTAGTATGTATGAATGAATAATCAAGACATTTAAGACCCAAAAAAGAGACAATTATAAATTTTTCCTTATCAGTGATTCCTAAAATTATTGATCAGATTTAACAGAAGATGTTTTAAAAATTAGACTCTTGACATCCACCCAATTTCTAATTAAGCAGGATATTCATGAGTAATACCCAGGAATGGGTATTCTAAGAAATCCCCCACATTTATATCTAAAGATACTTTCTTGTAAGATTTTTTTCTATGTGTTTAATTATTTATCAGCTTTTCTCGAGCAACTGTTTGAAGGAAAAAAGTCCTGTTTTCTACAAAGGATTTAGGAGAAGAAAAAAGACATACATCAGGTCCAAAAATACCTTCAAACTTACATTAGCTAAGAATTTATTTTTTTTAGCTTTTAAGCACATTAAGGGCACTTTAGATAATCTTAAAATTGAACACTTTACATTTCTTGCCTTTACTAGTAGTGGGATCTTGTTCTGATGGGACATTTTTGCTTTCTCCTGATTTTTCAAAGTCATGTTGTAGTACCTAGAAGGAAAAAGTGATGTCTTAATAGCAAGGCCTAAAATATATGGCCATTATATAGGAGATGGTTAAGAATGTAAGGTTGTCTGTCCAACCTGAGACTTTCATACAGGGAATTTAAAAATATCTTCTGAAAGTGTTCAAGAAGGCGGCTGTAGTTGAAACTTTAAGATGGCTAAGTAAAAAGGTTTTACTTTTTCCTTAACCTCAAAATAGAGAACTAGAGTATTATGGATTTCACTTTTTTTTTTTTAAATTTTTGTATCAGACTGTCTTGAATGAAACTAAGAGACATCCATTTATATGTAGATGTTAAGTGAATGGAAGAGTTGAGGGGAGAAAGATAAAGCCTAGTGCCTTTAGCAGGAGGAGAGAACAAAATCAGAATCCCCTCATGCACGGAAGGGGAATAGTGTGGATGAAAAGAAGGTGGTGCTGGTGGTTCTTGAAAGCTGTTTAAAGAAAATGCAAACACTGAAGTTCCCTCCCCCAACTTTGACAGAAAATGGGAGATTATATTTTGGATAAGTTGAACTAGTAAGCCTCAAACCTCGGGGGTTGCCAGGGTTAAGGGTGGGGTGCAAAAAGCACAAATAAGGATAGGGTAAAATGTCATGCTGAAAACAGAAGGATTCAGCACAAGTCTATTTGAATAGTGATGGGACCTTCAGCACCATGCCCACATCTAGCTCCTGAACACAGGCACCAAGAAGTATAAATATAGACCTCCTCCTAGGCAGGAGGAGAATAGAAGACCCTTTGCAAAAACAAACCACTCCAGAGAAAGGACCAATAGCTATCAACATTTGGAATTTTCTGTCAAAAAGCTATCTACCCAAATGCCTGACAGTGAAGCCCAGAGCAAACTCAACCGGCTTTCTAGTGTATCTTTTTAGTATAAACAATGAAGGCACCACTGACATTTGAAGAAAGCCTCCAGATGGGTAAGAGAAGATAGTGCCTCTCTAAACTAACAGGGTGCTATAAAAAAGTAATCAGAAAACAAAAATATTTAGAAATTAAAAATATGACATTTGTATAAGTATTAAATCTTCCAGAAAGTAAAACAACAACAACAAAAAGCAATGGGACAATAAAAGGAAGAGGAGAAAATCAGAAAATCAACCCATGAGGGCTAATAATATCTGACAGTATTAATTCCAAGAGGAATGAAAGAAAAACGGTAGGGAAGAAATACAAAAAAAAAGAACATTTACCAAAATAAAGGACATGGTTATTGATTACTTACAGACCCACTAAGTACCCAGTAGAGTGAATGAAAGTAGAGGCACAACAATGTGTATCACTGTAAAACTCCAGAACTCCTGGGGGCGGGGGTGGAGATGGGGATGGGGTTATGTGGGAAAGAAGTAAGACACAAAGAATCAGAACTAAAAAAGGTATTAGCCTTCTCAACAGAGGCACTGAAAACTGGAATACAAAGGAGTAATGCCTCAAAAATTTGAGGGAAGATAATGGTTTAACATGGAAGAATTTAAAGATTTTATTAGACATTTAAAGTCTCAGAATATTTATCCTTGACGCACTCTTTCTCAGAGAAGTACTAGAGATCTGCTCTACCAAAATGAGGTAAAAGGAGAAGACTGGATTTCAGAAACAAATGGAATAAAGAATGACAAGGGGGATTCCCAGGCTGCTAGCTAGTGAGCAAGTCTAATGAAGAGCCAAAGCCAGGATGGAGCAGGAAGGGTATGTGCAGAAAAGTCTACTGAGAAGTTTATACAGCTATTGGTGGGCAGAACAAAGACTTCGGTGTGTGTCAAAGAAAATTAGGCAAATAAAAAATTGAGACAATTATTAATTTCAGGTGAAAAAATTGTATAAGACTAAGCTTTTGCTTAGTTTGGCAGTAATATTTACGTAGTCTGATAAAATCTATGGTTAAATGTAGATTTAAGCAAAAGATACAACTGAATGAGGATAGGATTAATATAATTAAATGAGTCATAAATGATCTAAAAAGTCTTCACCTACTATAATAGGAAGTCAAAAGAGAATGTCAAGTGCATAAGTGAATAAATAAAAATACACACATGCTATTCAGAAATAGAGAGTCAAATAGCCAAAGAAATCATACAAAGTGCTGCCTGTGGGACATGATGAAGTGGAGGTAGCAAAGGGAATGATTTTGTTATATACTATTTCCATGTATGAGTAGGAAATACATAAAGATAAATGAAAACTCCAGATCTTCCAAGTAATGTCAGTTTTTAGGATTTGTTACACACACACAAAAAAAAAAAGAAAAAGAAAAAGATTAAAGTGCTATAAATATAAGCATTGCTAAATACAAAAATAAACTAGTGTTTGAGATTTCAATAAGGATATTAATGAAATTTGTTTATTCATGAAAACAAGAACAAGGAAGCTGTAAATTTTGACATCTTTAAAAAGATCTGCCTTCAGTAATTAAAGAAGACTGGAGGAAGATGTGTTGGTCTGGAATACCTGATCATCGTGTTCAGTTTCTTCTGTAGCTTCAGTGTTAGCCTGAAGTGACGTCTGGACATCCACAGGTCCCTCTTCAAATTCTTCTATTTCTTCATCCTCATTCTCATCTTCTCCACTTCCATAATTAGTCAAAGCCTGAGTTTCAGCTTTGGACAAGTCTAAGTTAATTAATACAGAGATTTTAGTAAATTTCCAGCACTGAATCTTAATAGAAGCTACCATGTACTGCATTCCTGCATTACACAAGTCCTTTACATATGGTATCTGAGATCTTCAAAAGAGTAAGCAGCTGGACAGCGTGGTGCTGAAAGGACAGGTCATTTGGTCAAGTCCACGCCAGACTGTTCAGAATTGTTGGACACACAATTCTACATCCATTACATTCCACCCAACTGTTTGGATGAGTGACCTAAAAAGGGCTAACGTATACACCCGGTATGGAATCTTTACACTTACTAATAGACACCGGACATTCTTCACTTTCTTCATCTTCCTCTTGATCAGAAACATCTGATCTCACATTTTTGGGACCATCACCATCATATATCTCAGATGTCTGAGTCGGCTTAACTGTTTCAGTTTCATCCTTGTCCTAGCCACAAATACATGTAATGAATTCCTTAAAATATATTTTAAAATATATAAACTTATCAAAAAAATTAGTATCTAATATAAAGTTTTTTTAAAAGAAAATTAAGTTTCGTCAGAAGAAAGGACAATTGATAATAAAGTTTTCTCTCAAACAGGGTAAAAGCTGTTAAAGTTATTTAATCTTTTGTCTCAAAAGCATTATATTTAGACATAAGTTAATTAGCCACATACTTTGTCTTCATCATCAATTTCTCCAGCAGGTGAGCCATGATCTCCTTCAAGAATCCTTTTGGCCTACAAGCAAATTAAACAGAATTTAGGGATGACCTTTCTTAGGATTAAACTTAGATATTCAGTAATTTAACAAATGCTGCATTTTTACCACAATCCAAAGAGTTGAATGCTTTCTTGAATTCTTTCCAAATTAAACTCTTTCATTAAAATCTTTTAAACTAACCAAACTGCCTACCAGACATCTCCCTAAATAATGAGCAGCTCTAATTCAGTAATTCTAAAACAAAAACCTTCACTTCCTCCCCAAACCCCAGCCTCCTTCAGTTTTCCCAATCTCAGTAAATAGCTCTTCAATGCACAAGTCAGACACCAGGAACCAGCCTGTGCTCTAACTGTATTATCCACGTCTCAATCACAAGAATGCCTCACTGACTGGATCGTCAAAATGTTGGTGTGCACTGGAAGCTAATCACATTTCCTCCTGGACTCGTCGAACAGCCTTACCACTGGTCTCTGCTTCCCTCTCTTCTCTCCTACAATTCCAGTATAATATGATAACTAGACAAATCTTCTGAACTGCACATGAGAGATCACTCCTCAATTTCAAAATTTTCCATGAGTTTCCATCATGCTAAGAATAAAATCAAACAGAAGGTCCTTACCATGGTTGCTGAGGTCCTATACTTTTGGTCTTACCTACCTAGGTGACCTCATCTCCTACACTCTCACCTCATGGGAGGTGTTCCTGCTGCCCTGGCCTTCTTTCTGTTTTCCAAACTGGTCAATTCTGCCTCAGTGTCTTTGAACTTATAGTTCTCTCTGCCCGGAATGTTGTTCCCTTTCATTTTCATTATAAACTCTTTGTCTTTCATGCGTTAGTTCATACTTCACCCACTCAAATGGCCTAACAGGACTGCCTATTTTTTTTTTCCTTTAAAGATTTTATTCATTTGTTTATTAGGGACAGAAAGAGAGGCAGACACATAGGCAGAAGGAGAAGCAGGCTTCCTGTGGGGAACCCGATGCAGGACTCAATCCCAGGACTCCTGGGATCGTGACCTGAGCCAAAGGCAGACGCTCAACCAATGAGACACCCAGGCATCCGAGACTGCCTATCTTAAAGTAGTCTTTCCGATCATTTATTATGGTTTTATCCTGTTTATATTTTCTTCAAGCTTTTAGCAATAGCTGGAATGATCTGAAACTTATCTAGGTCAGGAGTGAAAGTATTAAGTGTGAAATGGATGGCTTGAACCTTATTTTTTAGGTTTCAGGGAGAAGGGTTTTCTCCTTGTGTTTTGGTTCTCAACATGCTTTCCTTCTCATTATTAGAGAGTCAAGAGGAGGGAGAGGTCTAAGGCAGAAATCTTTTGGTGATGCCTCAAGTTAAGGAGAAAAACCCCATCCAATTTCATATGGAGACCAATTTCATATCAAGACCAATTTAACAGGGTGAAAGAAGCTACAGAAATATGCAACCAAAGCCTTAACTTGTAAACAAGCATGTGTGTTGGCCAGAGTGATAAATATTCCTGGCAGATCTGAGATCTATCGAGGTTGAAATAGCTACTGCAGACAGCTGGCCAAGGATCAGATCCCAGTCTTCCTCTCTTCTCTGAAGACTTAAATGACAGTAAGGTAAGGTATCTGATAATTCCTGTCACCAATTCCTGTCTGCATTCCTGATCTTTGAGCCACTGCTGTTATATCTGAGATTCAGTGTGTGGCTAGCATATGTACTGATTTATGTAATCTGATTAAGTGCCATTACTTAGAAAATACATTGGCTGAGGTCTAGTATAATTTTAGTTAATAATGATCAAGAACTGTATTTTTAGGCTTATTATCTACTCCTAAAATCAAAATAAATGTCACTTACCTCTTTGGCATAAGACTGTATCACTCCAGCTGCTTCTATTTTCCTTTTGCACTTCTGTTTAACAGTTATACTATTATTATCCAAATCTTGCATGAGCTTAAAGAAAGCCAATTCATTAAACAACACTTCAGATATCTCTACAAGAAGATCTTCTCCACAGTCTTTCAGTTTTCTGCCAGCAAATTTTGCCAGTGAATCCTATTCAAAGGTAAACCAAGTAACTTTAAAGATAAACTTTAACTGTGAGTAGAGCAATACAGAGGATTAACAAATTTAAATACTCAGAGAAAAACTATTTTAGTACTTTTTAGTGTGGAAAAAAAGCTAAAACTAATGGGTAAGATCAAGCAGACTCCGCACTGAACATGGAGCCCTATGCTGGGCTCCATCTCAGGACCCCAAGACTATAACCTGAGCTAAAACCGAGAGTTGGACATTTAGCCGAATGGGCCACCCAGGCACCCAAGATAGTTAATATTCTAAGTAGGAATCATGCTAGTCCTGCTTAAAGAGTATACAAAAGGAAAGAACATGTGATCATCCACAGCTTTTGTCCTAATTAATAGAACTGGTAGCCACAAATGAGCAACCCAGGGGATACATATTTACCACAGTGAGAAGCTGAGGTAACCCAGAGAGGAAAATACAAAGTCCTCTCTAAATGTTAACGTCAGAGTACTTTTTAAGTTCTCCCCTTTTATATAAAGCCAGCCAGTCATTCTAATTTAAACTTTCCCTTCAGAATCAGTTTAAAAACAATGGCACTTTAGCTCTATTCAAGTTGAAATACAGCATCATCAAATGAATAAGCCAACTATATTCTACACTTTTATTTTTTTAAACATAAAACTGCAGTTCTTTTTCTTCCTAAAAATATGGACTGTGCCATTTAGAAAACAGGTAAACAACTATGTTCTGTGTCTCCTCCTTCCAAAAAACCACCTTATCTAGCACAATCTTGGAAGAAGCACAAATGAAGCTGCCTCGTGAAGAAAAAAAAAAAAAAAAAAAAAAATTCACTGAATAGGTTTCTTAGAAAAAATGTAGAAGATGGTATTTTAAGCTCTACCTCATGAAAGATTTTCAGTACTCTGGGCAAGATTTACTATAAACTGAACTTTATTCTTCTCTAGGTCCCCTTGTGGGGGAAAAAAAGAATCAGGAATAGCATTAAAAGAAAAGCAGCCAGATTTTCTTAAGGAGAAAAAAATTTATTTCCAAATTAATACTTTGGCATCTGTCTCAATTATGGTAACAGTAGACAGACTGAGGTAGGATTACATGGATCTTGATAAACAAAAATACAAAAATATTTAATTATAAATGATTTATCTTTGAGCCTGATTCTAGAATGGAGTTATTTCTTTCTATAGGAATAAACTACTTAAATTTATAAAAAATAATAAAATTATCCTAAACAGTTTTAAACTGCATAACACATGTCTTATATTCCTTATAGATTATGTGTTAATAAAATTAGAGACAGCACAACTTAAAACCTATTATTGAATTTATAGTTTAGCCTTAATAAAAACAAAATGGAAAATTATAGTGATGGAAATTTGCATCAAGCCTAAGGTTTTTAGAAAGTTAATACACAAAGTGATAATAGTCTCTCTAAAACACAAGAATAAGAAGGAACAGTTTTATGGAAAATTTTTGTAATAAAGATAAAAAGAAAAACCTATTTCCTAGTTTGGAGTAATAATAATACAAATCACTAAACTATCTCAATGGAAAAATACATGAGTGTATTTAACTGTAAAGATGTTTATCAGATGAACTAAGGTAGCCTTACTTAACAAAGGGATTCTTAACCCCAGCACTATTAACAGGCCACATGATATAGTACCAGCCACTTCCTGCCTGACAAATGTCTGCAGGCATTGCAAAATTGCCCTCAGTTGAGAACCATGACCTTAACATTAATTTAAAGTTACTCATACAGCCTAAGAAGTCTCTATAATCAACAGTTTTCTAGTTTCTATGATTTCCCACACTGATAAAAAATTATTTTAGAAAATATCATAGAATTACTTTCTAAACATCCCAACCTTGAAATGTTCTTACTGGGAAGGAGAAAAATCAAAACAAAATTTTATCATAGTTTGGACAGGCCTTAGAAATTATCGAGTCAAATGAAGATGCAGGCCCTAATACAATTTTTTTAAAACCAGGTAAAGGAATAACCTCAAAAGGTACTGAAATGTCTTCCCCAATGGATGCCAGAATGAATATCTATTTGAATAAATTGCATACTGCCAGAAAATGACAACAAAAAGTTCCAAACTAGAGGGTAGGCCATATAAGTATAAACTCTTACCTGTAATATACTTCCAAGTTGTTTATGAAAGAACTTCACAAATTCTTTGCTCTCATCATTTTGTTGGGTGAGGGTCAAAACCATACGCCTTACTGAAGTTAGAAGTTGAGAAGAGCATACTTCATCCATGTGCTCCTGAGAAAAAATCATAGTTGGTTAGGATAAAAACTTAGTATTGTTTTAAAAATATTAATTCACATGATTTTTTTTTCTTGCATAGATGTTTCGCAACATTCAGATATACATTTACAAATATACATTCATAAGAAGAGCCAAACTCCTGCACTACACATGTTAGGGATTTGTGTATTCTGACCCACCACAGCAGATTAACAGCCAGTAAAAGAATCAGGCTGAATTAATACTTTTTATCACTTCTTTTCTATATCTTAAGAATTACTCATGCCATGGTTTCCATATGGCCTGTCTTCCCATTTGCAGTTCAGTTCATTTCAACCATATTCTTTCAACTCACCTGCTCCCCACTTGCTCCATGGGTCTTCTAACTCAGCTTTCTCAGTCTTGGCATTAGGGACAGTCTGTGTGGTGTAGGATGATCAGCAGCACTCTGGCCTCTACCCACTAGATGCCAATAGCACCCTCTACTCTCCTAAGAGTCCTGAGAACTAAAACTGTACGTAGACATTACAAAATGTTTTTAGTGTCAAAGTCACCCCCAGTTGAGAACCATTGTCCTAACTTCCCTAACAAACCTTTCTGGGCAAATCTCTTCTCCCTCATCTTCCTTTAGAAGCATGTGCAAGCTACCTAATAATCCAAATCACGGTTTACTTGTGGAAGTGAGTCCATAAAACATCCACATCAAGTATGTCATGATTCTAATCCCTCTTCTGCCGCTAAACTCATTTGGGCAGATCTTCTAACCTTACTCAGGTAAGTTTATGTTCTGGTTTTCTGTAGAAATGTGTAAAATGAGGTGGCTAAACCAGATGATTTCTAGGGTTCCTTAAACTGAAGGATTTAAGGTCATTTTTGAAAAAATCATGTGACAGAAAAGGTAGTTAAAAAAAAGGGGGGAGAAACAATCCCTCGTCTTCAAGGGCTCAAACAGCAGAGGAGAAAGTCAGATAGATGAATAATCACTACATGCTATGCACTGTCCAACTGATAACACTTTTTAATTCCAGGGGCTATTTCTTATTTATCCCCTAGTACTGGGGCCAGCTCACAGCAGACACTCAGTACTTGCTGAATGTACAGATATCCTAAAAGCAGCACAAACCAGGTTCTGTAAGTAGCTGTGGTAGCAGATTGGAAACAACAATTATCTCTGAAGAAAGGATATTTTAGCCAAGCAGAAAAGAGTGGAGCATTTAAATTTTCGATAATGGCAAACTGTACTAAGAGCTGATATATGAAAATGCAATGGCAGGAATAGGAAATACTGAGTAATTTGAAGTGAGTGAGTGAGTGGAACAGTAGGAGAGTGGGGAGAGATAAAGTTGGGAAAGTATGTATCAGGTCCAGTAGTGAAATCTCTTGAAGGCTAAGGAGTCTCCTGAGTAAACATTCATTTCATGCCCATTATGATAGGCTGGCTAGGCAAAATATGAGAATCTGAGTTAAGATTATGTATTGAAAAGAAGAAAAGTGATTGCTCTTAAGATGAAAATCAATTTTTGACTTCTGGTGACAGAAGTTGTGAGAGTCAAGAAGTCTAGCTTAGGTGACTGGGTATAATGCTGACTTTAACAAAGAAGTTCTATAATCCTACCAAGAAAGTCAAGATTTGAAGTGAAATGAGACATAACAGTTAAAATCTAATCATTAGTTCTACTCACTGGTTGGCCTCAAAAACTTCCTGAAATGCTAAATTTAGTAAGTGAATATTTATGAGAGGACATCAATTAAATCAGACACAAAATGGTAAAAGCAATAAAATTTCCTAACTGCAGATGACTGCATTCCCTAAGCATAAAGCTAAATCATCTAGATATTTTAAACCTCAGAAAATAATTACATAGTAAATAAATATTGCTACCAATAAAGGTTTATAAGGTTTTGATATTTTTACATAAAGCAGGCGTGGTGGTTAGAATTGATTTGTTTATAATAAGAAGGGAAGTTAACCATAAACCTAGATCCCCAGGAGATCCCCATAGCTCAGTGAAGTTCACATAAGAAAGAGAAATAGATGAACTCTGGGTTCTTTTAGTCATATAACTTGCTAGCAGATGCCTCTTGTGCGGCTTAAATTCTTACCCTGTGGTGACAAAGATGCTCTTCTAAGTATCATTATCATCTGACATTCTTAAGCATTAAAGCAAAACTTTGCCAAGCTGCAACTGGTTGTCATTAGGATTTTAGAGAAATCTGCTTGTCCTGAAATCACATATTTCTTCCTTTTTTTTTTTTTAATATTTTATTTATTCATTCATGAGAGAGACAGAGAGAGAGAGAGAGGCAGAGACACAAGCAGAGGGAGAAGCAGGCTCCATGCAGGGAGCCTGACGTGAGACTCGATCCTGGGTCTCTCAGGATCAGGCCCTGGACTGAAGGCGGCACTAAACCGCTGAGCCACCCAGGCTGCCCTGAAATTACATACTTCTTTTGAAATGTTAAAGGAAGCACTACGTTCTGGGCAGACTCCCTCTAGAAAGTACTTTATTCCAATAAAACACATTTTGATTACTGTATTCACTAAGAACTCACTGAATCCTAGTAGTCTGATAAAGAGTGGGTAGTAAAAAGGGAGTACTCTTTTCTTCCCTTACCTCCTTTTCCTCACTATGACTTCCGCCATTATGGTGCTACTTAATTATTTGATAAAGTTTTAGGAAAGGACTATATGAATAAATTATCTCTGATCTTTGTATTTTGGAAGGACCTACCAAAATCTGAGGAAATTCTGAAAGTCTTGTTTTTTTCCTCCCAATGACCAGTATGTAAATCAGCGATTCTATCCATCTGAGGATCTGTAAGTAGAATTTTCCTGAAGAGCACATCAATGGTAACACTCTTCCTGTACTTTCCTTCTGCACAGATTATCCTATGCTTAGAAACTATAAACGTGAAAATTTTTGTTTTCATTTTCTCTTAAGGAGTTTTCAACTGTGTTCACTTTGGAGCATGAGTGGCAGGGAAGGTCTGACATAGAAAAGTAGTATGTAGTGTGACTTCTTGTTGCTTTATGAAGTAAACTATACTTAACAGGAAGACCAGATGGCATACTTTTTTATCATCCTATTGGAATACAGCTGTTTTATTATCTACTTGATTACACTGCAATTGCCAGCAGGAAAACAATGTGCAGACATTTTTAAAAACACATTTAAAATGAGAGGCATTCTGGTGTCTTTTGGGGTTTTTTTTAGTCCTAAAGTAAAATCTCAATGTCTCAAGTCTGCATTTAGGCAACTCTATTTATCAGGATTTTAAAGGCAGTATGTCTTAGCATATGGGTTTTTTTTGGGTTTTGTTTTACTTAAATGTTTACTTCTATCTTGAGGTTTTAACATGGTCTTCTTTTGTAATGTCAATTTTATTAGACACCATACATACATTTTCATTCTTTAGCTAAAACATGTATTTGTGTGCACTAAATTTTAAAACATTAAAAATTATTTCAAGATAAAAAATATTGCAAATATACTTAGTATATTACTAAGTAATTATAATTTTTTTCTAAGTAATTATAATTTTATCAAAAAAGCCATGCTTAAAGGTATTTATTGGATCGCTCATGATAAAACAAAAGCATTAACACAAAAAAGGCAACACTTATCTATGCCTAAAATGAAAGCAAATAAATGCTTGCATAGTTTAAGTCAACTCAACCTCAAAGAATGGTTTCAAACTATCAAATGTACCCATCTACACAAATATATCTATGTAAATATATATACATATTCTTATAACTTATAGGAAAAGAAATATCCTTTTCTGGGGGGTGAGTATATATTTTACAAATAACAGGAGATAAATTTACAGAATAATTGATGAAACCAATGTGTTTTTAGCTTTCTTTTGTTTACCTGTTATTTTCTGAATTTACTACAATGAAGTCTTTTATAAGTATTAGAGAACAAAACACAGAAAGTATTTATTTAAAAAAAAATATTGCTTACCTTCAAAAAAGGAATGACTTCTTTCATAATGGCTTTAATTTGCCGGTCCAGCTGCTGAGTATCAATTCTAGGACATGGAACAGTAGAAACTTCACTTACAGGTTGTTGTGAACCATGATTTTCAATAGGAGTTTCTATTTTTAAAAAGAAAATGATTCATTAGCAAAATAAAGCCTGTGACATTAGACATATGCGTTATTCAGAATTCTAAATATTGAAATCTGATGATTTTATGCTGAAATAATACAAAGGAGAATCTATATAGTTTTAGCACCCTTATTTAAAAGAAAGTGGTAATAAAACTATTAGGCATCAGGTGAGGCTATACATTTTCTTTACATATAGAACAGTTTTTGTACTTTTACTCAACCGAGAACACACCTTCTAAATTAGTAACCGTACTTGTGGCGGCAGCACCATCCTCATCCTCAAGAATTCTGCAGGTGCATCTTATATTTGTGCTACTTTCAGCCTCAGTCTTCATACGCTCGTATTCCCTCATTCTGGCTAATGCCTGATCTAAGTGAATCACAGTGTTACCTACATATGAAACAGAAACATTTTGAGAATATATAAAGCAAACTTTATCATGTATTCCTCACAATGTATTAATTAAAAAAAAAAAAAAAAAAAGGTCTGACCATAGGTAAGGAAAAGTAGCAAGTTCCAAACACTATACTAGTTGGGTGACTTGGCATATATTACTCTTTTAGATTCTGAAGCCCATATTGATTTCATAGTCACTATGTTGCTTCATGTAAACAGTACAAAGAAAATAAATCCCAAGATGTCACCCAAATTCTGATGAAAAGGATCTAACTGAATGCAAGTAAAGAAGGTAAGGAAAAGGCCTAAGAAAGAGTTCCCAGTTTTCATCTACTTTAGGCAAAGCTAGGTAGGGGTGAAGGATTTTGAGAAAAAAAAAATCAGTAAATGAAACAAAACAGAGAGGACTCAAAGTCATTTTGGTAACTCAGAAAGGGGGAATAAATGAAGGAAACAGAGCGGGACACAGAGAGATTTGTCTCTATAATGGGATGAAATCAGCTCAGACTTGATTTCCTCAGAAGAGAGCTAGGCTTAGAGTCCGTGATAGTCACTGTAAGGCAAAAGAAAGACTTACTGCTTTGGTAAAAGGTGCATACCTAATAACAGGGCAAAGCTTGGCCCCTTTCTTTGTAGGCCTTTGGAATCATCTAATTATCCTATGAGCAAACACTAGAATAATAGGACGTTAGATCATTTTATCAACTAAGTACCCTAGAGGTCTGAATGATCGAACCTCTGGTATCTGAATTGGCCAGAGCCAGGAAAACAAACTGAGCATGTGTTTCTTTTCCCGAGTCTCCTTTCCAAGTCCTGAGATTCTGGCTTTTATTCTTTCCTTTGAATTATATACCCCACCAAGCATCTGTTTTACTAATGATGAAAACAAAAAGTAATGCATCAATGTACATTCAGAATTAGCTGGGTTTCTCACTGTATTATCTATGCTAAGAAATTTCAGTTCTTGCAAATTAGGAAGTGAGTATTATTGAAAATGTGATTGGATGAAGCCCTGATACCTCTAAATTTTTCCCATTAACTAGAAAACCTTAAGGGAAGTAAGTTAACATTTCTTGAGCTATCAGACACGCTAGAAAGTTCTATATATTTTTCAAAGAACATAGAGCAAGATAGGTTAAGACTCCCATTTCCTTAGAATATGCAGTCAGAATATGAGATGATTTGTCAAAGGCTAAAGAGTTAACAGAAGATTCTTGATTTTACACCGATAGACTTTTAAGTCCAGTCTTTCCACCACATTTTGCCTTTTTTGGACTTTTGTTTCTTAATCAATATAATTCAAAGGCTGTATTAAAGTCATGTTCCTAAGATTATAAAAAATTCTGCTTACCTAGATCATCTGTTGCAAAAGGCTCAAAATTTGAAGATACAGACATGACGCTAGCATTATCAGCATCATTTTGCTCACTTATTTTATGTGTTTCTCTCTCAAAGTTCTTCTCAAAAGTTTCCTAAGTTATAGTTTAAAGAAAATAAAAATCACTAATATTTCTTTTAAAAATTTTATGACAAATACTAAAGATTTAATATAGAAGCTAAGTATTTGCATAAAACTATATACTTAAAATTGTGATATAACCAAAGCTATTAAAGGTTGAACAGCCACAAAGAACATTAAAATATTAAGTAACCTTTCAGAACATGTATCATTAAGTAGATGAAAATACACAGAGCCAGCTGCTGATTAAATTCTAACTTGGAAAAGTAAACATTTTAAATTATTTCTACACCCTCAGGGAAATTCTCCCATCTCGGAAGCCTAACAATGCCTAGGACCTTACTATATCTGGTTTTATCAAAAGAAAAACATGACAGCATCATTCGTATTTTTTAAAATGAACTTTATTGAAATATAATTTACATACAACAGTGCACCCACTAAGTGTACACAGTTTGAGGAGTTCTAAAAAAAACATACACCCATGTAACCACCTTCCCTAAAAGACCATTTCCATCAGCCCAGAACGTTCCTTTGTATCCTTCTGTAGTCAGTCTCCACTACACCCCACTCATAATATTTCTATCACCACAGATCGTCTTGCTGGCTCTAGAACAATTCAGTATATACTCTTCTGTGTCTGGCTGCTTTTCTTTCATTCAATATGTTTCTGAAATTAATTCATGTTGTCATATTTTAGAAGTTCATTATTTCTTAATGGCTGAATAGTATTCCACTGTAAGCATATACCATATTTTATCCATTTATCTGATGCTCCAGTTTGAGGCTATCATGACTAAAGATGTTATAAACATTAGAATACAAATGTTTTTGTGGACTTAGGTTTTCATTTCTCTTGGATGACTATCTATAAGAAAAACTGGTCACATGCCAAGTTTATGTTTAACTTTTTTTTAAGAAACCGCCAAATTGCTTTCCAAAGTGGTTGTACAATTTTATAATCTCATAAGCAGTGTGAAAGTTCCAAATGCTCTACATTCACACCAACACTTCTAATTGTCAATCTTTTTAATTTCAGCCTTTCTCGTGCATGGGAGGTAATTTCTCCTGTGGCTTTAACTTGCACACTGACCACTGTTTAGAGATCTTCTTCCTGTAGTGCCTGTTCAAATCTCTTGCTCCTATTTTACCAAGTCGTTGGTCTTATAAGTGAATTGTAAAAGTTCTTTATGTAGTCGGGATTTGTCATTTCTATATAGTCCTTGTCAGATATATGTACCAAGATTATGTTCTCCTAATGGTGTCTTTTGAAAAGCAAGATTCTTTTTTTTTTTTAAATTTTTATTTATTTATAATAGTCACAGAGAGAGAGAGAGAGAGAGGCAGAGACATAGGCAGAGGGAGAAGCAGGCTCCATGCACTGGGAGCCCGATGTGGGACTCGATCCCGGGTCTCCAGGATCGCGCCCTGGGCCAAAGGCAGGCGCTAAACCACTGCGCCACCCAGGGATCCCGCAAGATTCTATTTTTAATGAAGTCTAGTTTGTCAATTCTTTTCTTTTCCAGTTAATGCTTTGTGCACCCTAAGAAATCTTTGCTTATGTTAAATCATGAAGATTTTTTAAAGACGTTTTATAGTTTTAGACTTTTCAGGACTTTAATTTCAAAATAATTTCTGTGTGTATAGTGTGATTAAGGGGAGTCTCACATTCTAAAACTCATTTCACAACTGTGTTCTTTCTCCTAGCTATTAATCTTTTAAACTTTTCAATTATGAAATAAAAGTTCTTTCTCTGATTAAAGGAAATTTAGGCATTATGGAACATGTTTTAGGAAACGGAACCATTTTGTTCCTCCTTCAATGAAAATTGGAAAGCAGATGTGCTTTTGCCATTTTATGGCACTTGGAATACAAGATAAAAAGTGTTTCTTCCTCTCCCTAAACTTCAATTCTTAATCCTCTTTGACTTCTAATTCTCAGATGCCTTTTACTTTTCTCTTTCCTGGCCATAAAGGCTCTTACACACTCTGAAATATGTCTCTGGAATATGTATATGCTAGCTCAAAAGACCTTGGCCTGGGGTGCCTGGGTGGCTCAGTCAGTTAAGTATCTGACTTTGGCTCAGGTCATGATCTCGGCATCCTGGGATCGAGCCCACATTGCGCTCTCTGTTCAGCAGGGAGTCAGCCTTCCCTCTCCTTCTGTGATCTCTCTTGTTCTCTCTCATATAAATAAATTAAAATCTTAAAAAAAAAAAAAAAGACTTTGGCATAGAAACCTGGGAGAATGAGAGTCTGTATCTGTTCAACAGGGAAACTACTAGCCATGTGGCTATTTATGTTAAAATTTAGTTCCTTGGTCCCATTACCCACATTTCAAGTGCTTGATAGCCCATGTAGCTAATGGCTACCATATTAGACAATGCATATATAAAACATTTCCATCGTTGTAGTAAGTTCTACTGGACAGCACTGCTCTAGATAGCTGAGTAGGAACACTGGATGTTGTGCTGCTGCTGATTAAAGAGCACTAATAAAGGGAGGATGTTAAATTAATGACAAATTTAAGTTCTGGATGAAAAATTAAAGAACTGATTTAGTTATTTAAAAAATGATACTAAAATAACAAGTACAGTTATTTGTGCCGGGTCTGTGTGGTTATGGGCTGAATCTCTGTGTTCCCCCCCCCAAATTCCTATGTGGAAGCCTTAACTCCCAATGTATTAGGAGGTGGGCTTTTGGGAGGTAATCAAGTTCTTAGATGAGTTAATGAGAGTGGGATCCCCCATGGTGGCATTAGCGCCCTTTTAAGAAAAGACATACCAGGGCAGCCCTGGCGGCTCAGCGGTTAGCGCTGCCTTCAGCCCAGGGTGTGATACTGGAGACCCAGGATTGAGTCCCACGTCAGGCTCCCTGCATGGAGCCTGCTTCTCCTTCTGCCTGTGCCGAACTCTCTCTCTCTCTCTGTCTCTGTCTCTGATTAAATTAATGAAATCTTAAAAAAAAAAAAAAAAAAGAGAGAGAGAGACATCAGAGCCATGTGAGGACACAGGGAGAATGTGGCTATCTGCAAGCCAGGAAGAGGGTCCTAACCAAGTACCAATCTGCGGACACCATGATCTTGGACTTCCCACTCTCCAGAACTGTGAAAAATAAATGGCTGTTGTTTAAGGCATCCAGTCTGTAGTATTTTGTTGTGCCAAGCCCAACTAAGATACCTACTTATTAAGGTCAGTATCTTTACATTTATTTAAGTTATCAACAGTTATAAGGAAAAACTTCTAGAATCTTGTCAGATTAACTTTATCATACATCGTATCTCAATTTTCAACTTGCTATTTATTGATACTAAAGGCCAATGTGCTCAAATATTTTAAAATAACAAAGTTAATACCATCTATATAAAATCTGGATAAAAAGGGAGGCAATGGAGTTATGGGAGGCAGAGAAACCATTCCTGCTCTCACCAAGTTATTTCAGTGCATAATAAACTTTAATATAACCACATATTCCCTATTTATGTATATGGCTGGACCACACTTCATTTTCTACAAAAACAAATATACAATTTTCATCAGTTATAACAACAATCCCAAGAAATACTTACATTAATTTATATTTGACATTGTAAAGTGATTTAAAACTGTTATCATTTTTGGACACAAGTTTGTGTTCAGCATAGTAGTGGAGTTGGAGCAGAAAAGAGGACTTGGGGAAGTAGTTTTTAAACACAAGTTAAAAAAAAAATAAACACAAGTTAAAGAGCAAAAATTCAGAAAAAGTCCTCAACAGTTACAAGGAAATTACTAAATGTGAAAAAAAAAATCTTTTGAGGAAATACTATCTTATCAAAAAAACATACAATGCTAGTATATCAGCAATGGGCAGAAACAAAGTAATACCACTTCCAGCTCTCTACGTAGAGCAGATATTTGGCATTCTTATCCATGAAAATCAACATACTAGAGCTGGCATAGAAAAGAAATGTATTTGCCATCCCAGGACCCCATAATATCTTTTATAATAGAATTACAGTCCAAACCTTTAAGTAGGTGTTTTCGAAATACCTAGCATATTACCTCTTCACTATCCTAGCAGTTTGCCATCAAATCATTCACTGGCTTATGTGCTATGTGGGGGCTACTGAAGGACACAGTTTATTGAAAATATATGATTTCCCTCACCACTCTCCCATTCCCAAGCTCCTTTACTTCATTCAAAATTTTCTTCATAAAATTGAATACATTAAATTTCATGTTTTTTCCTGGATGACATTCTTTTTGCCCAGGCTTCTCTTCAAACCCAAAGACTTGATTTATCTTGTATTTATTTATTATAGGGTTCTGTGATCTGACTACAGTCTGGTTTACTGAGTACCTTAAATAAACACAAATTTTTACTAAATGTCTGTTGTGAGTCAATTCCTTATATTGGGCATCAGAAATACAAACACAGCTATTTTACACTTTAGCATTTATCTATAATTTTTGGTGTTTGCTGATATATTTTGAGTTATATACCTCACCTCAAGATAATGTGCTACACTTAGCTTTTTAAGAAAGCTAAAAACCAAGTATCGAGTATATTCACAATTTATAACAACTTACTTCTGTTTACTACATACTAAAATTACAACTACATTCATTAATCATTATCAGCTTACATCATCAGTGGTAGCAAGGCTTTCACTGGGGGTAAGCTCTGAGTTTGATGCTATCCAAGTACCAGAATTCACTGACTTTACATTTTCTCCTTCTTTTTCATGGTTCTCAGAAATATGTCTGGTTACTATGTCCTAAATAAGAAAATAAGATAGTTACTTATGTAAAACATTTATTTTTTATCACCAATTTAAACGCATAAGCAAACAGGTAAGTAAATACAATACTCCTTATCTCATACCTTACTTATGAGGAAGAAGTAACATTTAAGGTAAAACACTAAAGAAACTTCTCAGAGAAAGACTTTATCTAAAGGCTACTTAAGCTATACAATAAGTTTTAAAATGGCAAGGAAGCACACGTAAAACATACCTTACTTATGAGGAAGAAGTAACATTTAAGGTAAAACACTAAAGAAACTTCTCAGAGAAAGACTTTATCTAAAGGCTACTTAAGCTATACAATAAGTTTTAAAATGGCAAGGAAGCACACGAAAAACATCATAACACCTATGGAACAGGATGTACTTCAGTGTAAGAAAGCAAACAGTAAAATCATGAAGAAAATCGGTACCAGAAAGGGTTAAAAAAGAATGTTGGGTACCAGATACCTGCAATGCATATAAAGCCCTTTGTCTCAAGTAGTCTGTATTAAGTAGCTGAAGTTCATGGAAGAGTTCAATAAGAAAATGTGGATGAGATTCATTTTGAGAAATTAATGTAGCTACTTCAGAATAAATAGTATCCCGCAAAGCTTCAAACATGGAAAAATCACTCCCAGTTTCTGGAAGATATAAAAGATCAGGAAGGTAATAATGGTAAAATACATTCCTAACAATTTCTATTAGCTGATATCATTATTTAGGTTTAAATTACTTAAAAATCAGAACAGACTCAATTCTATTTCAGGACTTCTAAAGTAGAAAAAGAATCTTAAAAATTACCAAGATAAAAATAGTCTCAAAAATATCAAGATATATACTATAGAGAAAATACTTAAATGTATGAATAATATTACCTAGCATTACTCAGGCCATGCTTATTTCTCAAAAAAACTATCTGGAAAATTTTACACATTTCATAGAAATGACCAGTGGAAATCTTTCAGCACTTGAACGGAATTAACTACAAATAACCTTTTTTTTTTTTTTTTTTTTGCTAATATGAACTTTGTTACAGAGAAGGAAATTCTTTTAGTTAATATTTAGAATAAACTGAATGCTGGCAATAAAAGTTACTATTTTAAGGTCTATTTAGTTAGGACTACTAATTCTCAAATCAGCTATGTGCATTGATGAAAAATTGAATTTGTGAGGGTACACAATATAGGTCAATTTTGCTAGTGTCTTACTGACCCCACTCAGTGTAAGTCAGACTGGCATGATCCAATGCACACTCTCAGTTTCACAAAATCGGCATCACTCAACAATTCTGCTATATGTGTTTGTTAACACAGAATTATCACTGTTAAAGGTATATATTCAAACCTTTATTGTTAAGAGTGCAAATTAGAAACTTCCCATTTTGAGTTCTCTATTAAAAAAAAAAAAAAACCTCTAGAGCACCTGGGTGGCTCAGTCTGTTAAGCATCAGACTCTTGATTTCTGCTCAGGTCATGATCTGAGAGTCATGAGATCAAGCCTCACACAGGCCTCCACAGGCCTCAAGATTCTCTCCCTCTGCCCTCACCCCTCCCCACTCTCACACGTGCACACATGCACTCTTCTCTCTCTCTAAAATAAATAAACTCTTTAAAAAACAGAGTTTATTTATTTTAGAGAGACACAGAGACCTAGGCAAAGGGAGAAGTGGGACTTGATTCCAGGACCCCTGGATCACGACCTGAGGCAAAGGCAGATGGCTCAACCACTGACCTACCCAGGTGCCCCTAAAATAAATAAAATCTTAAAAAAAAAAAATCTCTAAGTAGCTAGTCTAGCTATCAAACTCTGTACCCTTTCTAGAGCAACAGTAGAACCATGGGTAGCTAAATATTTGGGTTCCGCAAATATGTGTGACAAGTTACCAAAGAAAAAGAATTTAAAATATTGAGTGAATATATTGTGCTTTTTAAATAAATATACAAAGATTGTAAATATTTAATTCACTTTTTGCAAGAGAGGGTAAAAATATGCAAAGCAAATGAGGCCTAAAGAAAAAGCTTCCTACTAACTTACATCTTGTATCTTAACATCTTCAGGTCCTAATTTCTACAATTATTATAAAATAATAATAAATATAAAATATTAAAAGTTATGTTAATAGTTTTAAAATATTCAAATATGGTATAAGTAGGAACTAAAATTATCTCTGTAGTAAATCTTTACTTAAAGGAAAAATCCAAGAAGATATAATTTAATATGCAAACTTCCAATTTATATACTGTAGTTTGACCAATTAGAAAATGCTTATTTCAAAGATATAATAAAGCATATTTAATGACATCTGTCATACCTCCATATATAAAATTATCATTTTAAATTATGTATCATTAAAGATGAAATTATTCCTGAATAATGAATTATGCTGACTGAACACATGCTTCACTGCCCACACTTCCCTAGCCCTACAATAGAGGTGGAGAGTTTTTGCCAGTTTCTCCTCCTAAACTAAAATGCATTAGTGTAGGCTAGAAAAACCCTTGATCTTACTCAGGTTTCTCTGAATCCATCTTATTTTTATCCTATTTTCAGAGTTCTTTTCTTTAGGAAGTGTCAAAAATATAATTCAAGCGTTGTCTGTGCTAAATCTTTGTTCTTCTTTTTAGAATCTCCTAAGATTCATAATAAGCTTTTATTTTTCACTTATGTATAGTGCAGGAGGCATTAATATTTATAATTCTAAATCACACAGAAACATGTTTAAAGAAAATACACAGTGTAAAGACAAAAACGGTATTTTGGAATCTTTGTAACTTTCCATGTATTTTTATTTATCATGGTCTTTGCATGTCATCAATTTTATTTAATGGTTTATTGGCTTTTTTTTATAGATACTGACTAGTAATGAAAAGTAAGCACAACAGAAGTTACACACAATACTTAACACTGCAAATCACTGTAAAGCTAGGGAAAAAATTGTTTCAAAAAACATTAATGCTTTTAAGCATTTAAGAAATATAAAATAAGTAACTTCAAATAAAACAATCAATTTAAAAAATTTTTTTCTACTATCTTTATGAATGTGTTGGTTATGTTACATACAGTAATCGAAAATGAGAACAAGAAAAGCAGCTAATTTTACCACCCAAAAATTACAAATGAAAGCCTTCAGAATTTTATGAATATGAATTCTCTCTCACTTTTACTAGCCAAATGACATATATAACTAAGCTATATCTTAAAATAAAACTAAGAATAATATTTAAGACTAATGGAAAAAAATTAACAAAAAGTGGACACCAAAACTAAGCAGGTTGTTACCTGGTGCTTCATTGCATGCATTTCTGTTAGACTGCTGTAGTATTCTCCTAGCATGTGCTGTAGGAAAGGGCAGACATAAGGATGAACATAAAATGTGTATGAATAGTAAAGACAGGGTATATAATATGAGTAAGTGAATTTTTTTTAAATAAAAGCAAATTTCTTTAAAACTGCTTGCCTGAACTGAAATATTATCACAAAATATGGTTTATAATTTGTTTAAAAATTTTAGTAGGGAAAATATCAGAAGACTTGTTATAAGCTTATATATAAACTTAATGTGACTGATGATGACTATCATATAATAAACTTCTGCTGTTCACTCTCAGAAGCATACACATCAAAGTGAACCTCCTACAACCCCTGAGGGACGAGAGGACTGTAAAATTCAGTACTAGCAGTCAAATATGCTGCACTCCAGTAATCATATAACAAAAACCATTAGTCTATGTTATAAAGAATCTGAAAGTAATGATTAAATCTAAAAATAAGTCTTTGATGAAAATGAATATGTAAATACACACAAGGTATATTTTATACAATTCAAGGATTTTTTTAGTGCACCAAAATTCAATCATTATAGTTTTCTAAGTAACAGTTATAAGGTCTGAAGTCCTATAACTATTATTTAGGTAACTTGATAATATCCAATTAATTAAACAGCCTGCCTTTCAATTTAGTGCCGTTCCCCAACTTCCACCAACTGTTTACTCTTTGAAGATCTCACTCTTCGATAAAGACAATGAGATGAGATAAAAATTACTAAATTTTGTAAAATGTAGGGGTTGTGTCAGAATTGATAGTTTTGCCAAAAGGATCCTTTAGACTTGAGAGAAGGCCAGGATTAAAACTTTCACTCTGCCATTTCCTAGCAATATGACTGTGAGGAAGTTGATTCGAAATACAAACAAATGTGAGGTTTCTTTTCTGATTAAATAAAAAGAAATACTCAATTATGAAAGGTTTAGAAAATACAGAAGAGTTTAAAGATGATAAAATCACTCTTAACATTTTGATATACTTTCTTCTAGTCTTTATGCATTCCAATTTTTGTTTAAACACAGTTGGAATCATACTGTTTAGACAACACTGAACCCCAACTTTTTTTCCTTTTTGTTTCCTTAGCATAGATAAGTACAATTACTGAGATAAGGCCACAACTTTTGAAGCTTTCAAGAAAAACAGTACCAGTTTATGTTACTAGCTGTTTATGAAGCTGGGGAAAAAGGAGGGATACTCTGACCATGTTTCCTCATCTACAAAATGGAAAAAACAATTCAAAGCACTATGAGGCTCAAATGAGAGGAGTACATTTGTTTAGTTTTTAAGTAGTAAAGCATAATACAAACAGTACTACTACTCTGATTTTTTACCAAAGCTCTTATTGACACCTGAGAGCTGAGGATCTCTATTTACTGCCCCCTCTCCATGTTTCTTTGAGATGCACTTGTTCTTTATGAATCAGGAAAGTACCAGTACTTAGAGTACAACAGTGGCAAACATGTACAACTCCATTTCTTCATTCAATTAGCACATACTAAGTGCCTACCATGTGTCCAATGCCATGGGAACATTTAAGGCACAAATATGAAAAGGTATTTATCTGCTGCCAAGAGGCTAAAAAAGGTGACAAAGACACTTAAACAAGCACGAGATGTGACACGGGCAACGGAAGAGATTTACAAAGGCTACAACAGAAACAAGAAAGGGGAAAGAGAAGTTCTCTTTCTCAGATAAGAGAAAGTTATCTGAGCTTCGATGTGATGCAATTTCAGAGTTGCAGAATTAATCTTTAAGACTCCAGTAGAGAAAAAGGCTTACAAAGAGCAAAAAGGACTGAAGGCAGAAGAGACACCTGCTGCGGTGAGTAACAGCATGATAGCTGTGGGAAAACTTCAGTTCTGCGCCAGGGAAAGAGGCAACGTCAAGGCAGAGGGTGGGGAGAAAAGAGCCTAGATACGCAAGAAAGAGCCAAATCTCCACTGGCCAGATGTTACATTAAGGCACTTGGACTCTCCCCTGTAACCACAGTGAAGCCAAAGATTTGACGCAGGGAATGATATGATTTTATATCAAATTCTTATCTGAGATTTTTCAGAACTTCAAATCAGCTCCAAATTACTATCAACTATACCTTTTTGCTTAGAATTGCATCAGAAAGTGTCAAAAGCTAGTATCAGAATATTAAAAAATATTTCCAGTTTACATTTCTTGATGTCAAGGACTTGCACATGACAGAAAATTGTGACACACCAATTGCTTTTCAAATCCAAGATGAAACCCTTAAAGCAAACCAAAAAAGAACATACCTGAAGATATCTCTGTAGACCTACTATATTTTATTATTTTTTCCAGCTGCTCAAGATTCTTTCTGCTGAATACTTTTGCTTGAACAGGCTCTTCAGTCTGGGCTGAATGTCTGTTCCTACTTTTGCAAGGTTCACATGTGCTAGACACACTGGCACTTTCATACCCTTGAGTAAAAAAAGTGATAACTGTTATCATTTGCAACTAACTCAAACTGAAAGGGAAATTGATTTCCATAGTGAAACAGTACAGGTAACTCAATTTAGAATGCTGTGAAGGCCTGGTATAAAGAGAATTCAAAACAGTAAATACAGCATCTTGTGATAACCTTGAAATCATGGAGTAATACTACTATATTCTAACACTTCATCATCCTTTGACACCACCTTAATAAGTACATCCCACCTCAAACTATACTGTAGGCCTTGTAGGACCCAAAATCTCTGCTAGTCTCCAAGTTAACCATTCTTCAATATTAGGAAAGAATCACATCCAATCTACATAAAATGTCTTTAACCGAGAGAAGAGTAATGGGCATACTAGCGTTAGGTATGTCTGCCTTATTATAACTTGTGTATAACAGGACTTGATTTAAAATATCTTACCCACTCATAGGTTATCCATATATTCTACTAAATTTTCCTTGCTATATGGCACAAGTTAGAAATTGAACTATAGGGATTCCTGGGTGGCGCAGCGGTTTGGCGCCTGCCTTTGGCCCAGGGCGCAATCCTGGAGACCCAGGATCGAATCCCACGTTGGGCTCCCGGTGCATGGAGCCTGCTTCTCCCTCTGCCTATGTCTCTGCCTCTCTCTCTCTCTCTGTGGGACTATCATAAATAAATAAAAATTAAAAAAAAAAAAAAGAAATTGAACTATATTTTTTTTCACATGGATATTTAGTTATACCTACCAGACTCCCAGTGAAATGAAATGCAACCCTGGTCAATATAGTAAATCTCCATGTTTACTGAGGTTTATTTCTGGGGCATTCTATCTGTTTAACTTATTTATTCCAATGCCATCTTCATTCTTTTAGCCACATAAGTTTTACAGAATGCTTAAACATCTGGTAAGGCAAGTCCTTAAGTAGGTAGTTTCTTTTCTTGGCTATTCTTAGACTGTGTCCTTCCATATAAGCGTCAGGATTTTTTTTTTAATTTCAAAAACAGTCCACAGGGATTCAAAATGAATCACATTAAAGGCATTTATTAATTCAAGGAGAACTGATATTTAATAATTTTACACATTCTCTTCTAAAAACACAGTTATATTTTTTACATCTGTCTGATCTTGTTTGGGGTATTTCAAAAACATTTACAATTTCTTATAGATCTAGTACTTTTCCTTATTTTATTTATTCCTAAGAATTCCCCCCCGCCCTCAAAAAAAAACCTTGGATACTATGGGAAGAGTATTCTCACCAACCCTAATTCCCATTCTACAGTTACTAGGTTAGAGAAAAATATTTGCATACTTATTTTATAACCAGCTACTTTATTAAATTTAGTAATTATTTTCCAATGTCTCTTGGCTCTCTCAGAAAATATAAAAATGTTTCCCTTTTTCAATATTTATTCCAATTATTTAATTTGTCATAATGCTTTCCAAACAATGCTAATAATGATGGTGATAGAGCAGAAACCCTGTTTAATTTCTGAATTTGATACAGATTATATCTGGAGTATTTTCATTTACAGTGGTGTTTGTGACTGGCATTCGCTAACGCTTTTCATTATATTAAGTAACTGCCTTCTTAGGTGCATTTTACTTGTAATTTTTATTAGGAATAATTCCAAATTTTATCTCATCTACCACTAGGATTATGAGACTTCTGTCCTTCAACCTGTTGATATGAAAATGATGTTGACAGATTTCCTGATAATGAACCATGGTTACATGTCTATAATAAATCCTATTGACAACAGTCTGATATTCTTCTTGATATACTGGCAGATATATTTGGCTCTTTTACTTTTGATTTTGTATTAGTAACTGAGATTGATCTATTTTCTTTACTGAACTGTTACCTCTCCTTTTTACCTTTCCCTATAAAGAGGTCTAATCTGACTCATATGTTGTTTCTGATAGGATATACCAAGATCTTTTCATCATGACAAGTGAAGGCTCTAGCTTGAATACAGGATTCTTGAGCTGTGGTACTTTTGCCTGTATGGACATTATTTCACTGTCTTCTACTTCCTCTGTTGTCTGATATCTGTTCTTTCTACTGTGTGTAACTTGTTCTTGCAGTCTGGAAGCTTAGGAGGTTTTTACCTTTTACTTGGAATTAAGGAATTTTATCAGAATACACACAGGAGTATGTGTATACTTTCCCACTTGCCTGCTGGCTGGACAATAGCTTTTGTCTGCAGTCTCCAGTCTCTCTTCATTAAAGATTTGATCTGCAGTCTCCAGTCTCTCTTCATTAAAGATTCTCCTTTCTTATTACTTAAGGAGTACCTTTCTACCCATTTTCCCCCCCCCACCTTTAGTATTTTCTATATATCCTCCTATCTCCAAGATTTGTCATTAAGCCTCTAATCATTTTCCTCCTGATTTTATCTTAGTCCTTTTTGCCCTGTACAATGGCGTAATTCTTCCCCTCAATTTTCTAGGCCAGTAATTTGGGACCTAATACCAGTCATCTTTTTTTGAACATTTGTTTAAACATTAAATGTGAAAATCACTTTTTCTAGTCCTACAGAACTTGTTATAATTCAATCTGCTTAAATGTTTTTAGGGTTTTGTTCAAGTGTATATTTCCTTCAATAATTGCTTTTACTCGATTTTACCTGTTCCAGTATTCTGCTTCTGTGTCTTCTCTCTGGCTGTTGGTCCCTTTTACATGCATTTTTATATTCATTGGGTTAGTGGGGACTCCTATCTACCCTTAAGGCTGGACTCAACTGCTGCCGAGTTTCACTGGCATGCTGACAGTTCTTGGCTGTCTCACTCCTATGGTGAAGCAACCTCCAACCAAGTTTTCTCCAGGAACTGTAGAGCTCTGATCTTTGCCTGGCAGTAACTGAATGAGCCAACAGAACCTAAAGCCTTGCTACCTACATTCTCCAGACTATAGCCACTCCTCTGCTAATAACAAGTTCCCAATAAACTGTCAATTTATTCTCTGTAATATCAAATCTGGAGTTAACCTTCCCTTTTTATTTTTAAGGCTGTCATTCAAGCTAAGACTTTATCATCTTATACTTCGGTTCCTAGTTTCTTTGTTGGTCTCAGACTAAAGTCTAGCCACTCTGATCCATTCTGCATGAAACTTACTGGAAAAAGAGCCCTCTTAGTTATTTTTGACCTTCACATAAACAGGTCCAACAATAAGGATATCTAGCTGCCAAAAGTAGTAGATAAAATGGAGAATTAATGAAGATTCAGGATACCTCTGAGTTACACTGCCTACGTCAGCTACTGTAATACCACCACATGATGGTCATTGCCGTTAAGGGTATGACCTCCTATCCCACTCATTGCTCTTTGTCTTGAACACAATCTGTTTTTCGCAGCATGAGTGGTGAGATATTTAGAAAAAATAGTTCTAGTTATGTCTCCACTTTAGGAACATGACTCAGTGTGTCCTCTGGTGGCACATACCCGTATAGGCCACAAAGGTAAGGACTGCAGCTGAATGTCTTGCCAAAAGGCCTGATGAGCCTCCTGGAGCAGGGAACTCAAAAACATAGGAGGTTTGTGAGGAACTGCTACGTGGCCATTTTTTCATTTGCCTCCTCCCGCCTCCTCCTGTCATGAAGAGTTTATCTCCTCCTGGGTTCTGATGAAATAGGAGACCTTTCCTTCCCACACTTGGAGGACACACCTCCAGACTATAAACTGGTTTGTAGTTGCAACACAGCAATGGCTCCTCAACAGCAGGGGTCCCACCATGCAGGCCGTAGTTGTCACGTGGCCTCTTCTGTTTCAGCGTTCCCCTTGTGGCACATGGAACAAAGAACACAAGGAGCTGGGACTCCTTGTTACTCTTTCTCTGCCTGGGTAAATAATAAACTCTCTGAATCTAAAAAGGATTGTTTCTTTCCTGGCCACAACTGTCAGGCCTTGGCCTTCCTAATGCTTGATAGCCATTTCATCTCTATCTTTGTTAGTTAACAATAGTAAAGGGAAGAGAAAAGAAATGAAAACACTCAGGAACGGTTACAGTACATTAACAGTTCTATTCAGTTTTCCAAGAAAAGAATCAGGAAGGTCTAGACTATATGATTCCACTGCTCTCTAATAATACCAAAAAAAGGAACGGACCTGGTAGACTGTAGCTAAATTACAGATCTGATACCTGAAACACAGAAAGGCAAAGAAAAATGTTCAACTCAGAAAGCCTTAATTAGAATACAAGTTTAAAAAGATTACCACTATCACATAATTTGTAAAACCTTACTTCACATGCAGTGATATATACCTTTTCATATGAAAACCTTCTAAAGATTAAAATACATTAAAATACATACTATCACTGGAAACAAAGTTACATGATGATTTCACATGCCATTTCTGAAAACTGTCCAAAAGTGCAAAAACACACACAAATAGTTCAGTCCAGTAAATCTGGGACAGTATAACTGGCTGTGCTGCCTCTCTCAAGGCAGCAACTTAAGTCCCATCACGCTGGTCTATTTGTCACATCCTATATTTCCTTCCCCAGCTGCTCTCATCTTTTCCTGACTCATCCCACCTTAACTCTTTTTGTTACTACAGTTTGCCTTCCAATATTCTCTCCATCCACCTACATTTAAGACAAGTAAATATTCTTTTGCCTAAGAAATCATGGCTGCTCCTATCCCATAAAACAGCACTAGTCTAGCTCAGTGCCTCTCAGACTTTAATGAACACATATTCATATTAAAACACCTGGATTTGGGGCACTTGAGTAGCTCAATGGTTGAGCATCTGCCTTTGGCTCAGGTCGTGATCCCAGAGTCCTGGGATTGAGTCCCACATCAGGCTTCCCACAGGGAGCCTGCTTTACCCTCTGCTATGTCTCTGCCTCTCTCGTTGTCCCTCATGAATAAATAAAATCTTAAAAAAAAAATTTAATTTAAAAAAACACCTGAATTTTTGCTAAAATGCATACTGAAAAACAGTATATACTCATTTGGTTGGCATAAGATGGAACCCAAGAGGTTTTTTGTTATTTTAAAGATTTTATTTATTTATTTGACAGAAAAAGAGCGCATAAGCAGGGGGAGTGGCAGTCAGAGGGAGAAGGAGAAGCCGACTCCCTGCTGAGCAGGGAGCCCGATATGGGGCTCCATCCCAGGACCCCAGGATCATGACCTGAGCCAAAGGCAGACGCTCAACTACTGAGCCACCCAGGTGCCCCAAAGAGTGCATTTTCAATAAGCTCCCAGATGATGCTGGTGTTGCTCATCCATGGTTCACACTTGGGATACCAAGGGTTTAGCTAATTTGATTTCACTACTTATTAGCTTAATCTGCATACTAGTTGCAGGGTTTAGCTAATTTGATTTCACTACTTATTAGCTTAATCTGCATACTAGTTGGATTCTGCTATCAAGTCTTTGGTGTATGTTTTAAAGTAGGACTGACAGATGGGCCTTGAATGCTTGTCAAAAAAATGTGTATGTTAGGTTTCTGGCAGGTATTTTTATACTTCTACAAGAAGAGAGCACACATCAGAATGTCAATCTTTGCTTGAGGCAAAAAAGCTGCATTGTATATACAGAACCGTAACTCCTCAGAATAAAGGGGTTTCAAAAATGCAAATATACCAATTATTTCTAGGTTTAGGTAAACACAGCCATTAGTTGGCTTAAGGGTCCCTTAAGACCCTGGTACTTAGAAGTCCACAAACCAAGATCAACAAGACATGGCACTTGTTAGAAATACAGACCTTTCGATCCCTACACCTAGACAGAAGCAACCTGCCTTTAAACAGGTTCTCAAGGAGAAACTTAAAGTTCAAGAAGCACTGCCACAGCACACCCACATTAACTGGCTAAATATGAAAATGATGGAAAATAAGTATTAGTATTTCTTCATATGACAAAAAGCATTTCTATAGGGGCAAGGTAATAGAGAATAAAAAGTTTGATGAGTTACCGAGGGAGCCACTCTCTAAAAATGGCCGTGGTTCATTACCTATTTAAATGTCCTCTGGTGGCACCAAAAGTAGTAATCTTGGAGAAAGCAGAGTAGTTGGATTTCCATTCATTTGAATCATTGACTGATTTGCTACATAAAATCAGCTCCTCCCAAACCTACTTAACTGATACATTTTTAAGAATAACTGTGTGTGCTGAGAAAACTACATCCCTGTTTAAATTTGCTTGTTTCACCATCAAATCAGACTCCTCAGATAGGAGTAGGGGCAGAAGCCAAGGACATGAAGGATACATGAAGAACTGAAATGAAATAAAGAAGCAGGTATTATTCTTTCCTATATCCACAGTTTTCATTAGATTTTTCAAGCGTTTCATTAACCATTATAAGATGAATGCTGCAAATGTTTACAAGGGGTTTTTTACCATCGAGTTTCCTAGGACCTTCATATCCTTGCATATATTGTGAACTTTTGAGAGAGAGTTAGCTGTATGTGGTGATTTTTCAAACTTTTGTCATTATAAGTCTGAAGTACTTTGATCTTAAGCACCAAATACTAACTCCTCAAATCCAGAACAACCTCTCAAAGCCACAGCCAAAAATCATCCCTTGCAAACTTGCAGGAGCGTCCTTTAACTCGAATATTCCGGATTCTAGTTAATAAAACTATTTTTACCTAGCACTAGACTTGAGTAAATTCTTCAAAAATAAAAGAAAATCTACTTTTTAAAAAAAATTACATGCAATAAACACTACAATGACAAGATTCAATAAAACATGGGTTAATGTTTCACCTTATTTAACCAAAGTTAATTTCCTAAAGGACTAAGAGCAAACTTGTTTTAAAAGTGGTTTCATCTACAATATTCAAAGACAGCAATGTAGTTACAGGCCCAAATTTCTCTGAATGAATCAACCAAAGATGTAACAATAAATCATAACTGAAGTGTTGGGTATAGGACAAGATGTAATATTCAAATAGAGTAGTAAAAGCTGGGCATTTTGGCAGTTTTTAGTAACCTACAAGATTTGGAAAACATCTTCTATGCTCATAGTAACCACACAAGCAGGAAATACAAGTTTTAAGAACCACAGAAAAGAATAAATACGACGTCTTAAAATATCTACATTAAAACCTATTTAATAGGGCAGCCCCGGTGGCGCAGCGGTTTAGCGCCGCCTGCAGCCTGGGGTGTGATCCTGGAGACCCAGGATCGAGTCCCATATCGGGTTCCCTGCATGGAGACTGCTTCTCCCTCTGCCTGTGTCTCTGCCTCTCTGTCTCTATGAATAAATAAATAAAATCTTTTAAAAAAATAAAAAATAAAAATAAAGCCTATTTGATAAATTTTAGATAAAAATTGTAAGAGTGACTAAAAATAACTTCATTCAAACAGTGCTTATCCAATTAGCCATAATGAAATGAAGTATGTCAACATGCCAGAATAAAGTTACCAACATTTACACTGAACAATATTTAACAAATTTTAAGACTTACCAGTATTTTTAACTCTGCTTTTTAGTTGAGCAGAATGCCTTTTCTTACTCTTTGATTTAGGAGTTTTATCTTTAGATGCTAGGCTGGCCTGTGCAGATGCTTTTCTCGTCTTGAATGTTTTGGTTACTGTTGTCGGATCTACTGGATCAGGCATACTGCTAAAGCTTTCTAACGACTCTTCATCAAACTGGCGTCTTCTTCGGCCGGTATCTAATTGATTTTTGCGATTACTATTTGTAGTTTTCTCTACAGACACTGGAAATCCAGTCTTGATAAATGGTTTTTCTACTTCACCTTCTTGGTCATATAACCACGCTGTCCTACTGTTTTCCACCTCCTCTTCAGGCTGTTTTTGATTCCTTACCAATGAAAATAAATTTGTACAGTTATGATGATAGAGGCTATAAAAACATTTTCACAGAAATATGTAAATATTATATAGGCTAATGTACTAAATTCCTTTAAACTTTTTTTTTTTTCTAAAGAAAGAGCAGAGGAGAGGGAGGAGAGAGAATTTTTTTCTAAAGATTTACTTGAGAGAAAGAGTGTGTGTGTGTGTGTGTGTGTGTGTGTGTGTGTGTGTGTACGTACAAGTGGAGGAAGGGGCCGAGGGACAAGCAGACTCCCCGCTGAGTACAGAGACCCACTTGGGGCTCAATCTCAGAACCTTGAGATCACAACCTAAACTGAAGTCAAATGCTTAACTGAGGCACCCAGGTAGGTACCCAAGAGAGACAATCTTAAGCAGTTTCCATGCCGGGCTTGGAGCCCAACACAGGGCTCAATCTCATAACCCTGAGATCATGACCTGAGATGAAATCAAGAGTTGAATGCTTAACCAGTTGAGCCATCCAGGTGCCCCTCTAACTTTAGTATTAGATCCTTCTCACTAAACCATTTTCACCGGCAGAAATTCCAAACAGGTCTAGCATTCGTGAAGGGGGGGGGGGGGGGAGGGTAGAAAGTTTTTTTAAAAAGGATGGGACATACAAGGAAAAAACAAAACACTTGGAGGAATAGCTGAGAAAGAGTCATATGTAGTAGAGGGTTTGGGAATATACATGGATCTGTGTCACTTAAATCCACTCAAACAGAACTGGAATTTGGTGAAAACAACTGTTGGTATAATTAGTAATTTATTTCTCCACACATTAAGTCTAGTTTAGTTCTGATGGTCTGGTGTCATTTTCCAAATTTTATCCGCTAACCATTGGCATCCTTTAATATGTTAATAAGTACTTCTTGATCATCTAAGTTTGGAAAATAGACAACATTAAATATGTCTGCAATATTTCTCAAAACTTTATACATGCCAATGTGCTAGACAAATGTCTTAGAAGGGAACACAGTGAGCAAGATGTCCAAGATTTTTATCACAGAATCTCACAGGAACAACAGTGTTCCAAAGAACATGATTTAGGACACTGACCTATGGAGTTCAAATTAAGACAAGATTAGCAAACTTACAGTCTACAGGCAGCCAAATTCATCCTGCTGACTATTTCTTATGGCCTGAGAACTAAAATGATTCCCTTTTTAAAAAAAGATGTTATTAAAAAAATAAATAAAAATAAAAAATAAAATAAATAAAATAAAAAAGATGTTGTTTATTTATTATTTATTTTGGTGGGGGAGGGGGGAAGGCAGAGGGAGGAGAGAAAGAATCTCAAGCAGACTCAGCAGAGCTCCACACAAGGCTTGATCCCACCATCCCGAGATCATGACTGGAAATCTAGAGTCGGCGACACTAAACCAAGTGAGCCACCCAGGCACCCCTAAAATGATTCTTCTACAAAAATAAAGTAAAATAAAATAAATAATTCTTATATTCTTACATGGATGAAAAAAATTAAAGAAAAATAGTTTGTGACACGATTTATATGAAATTCACATTTCAGTACCCACAGATAAAGTGTTACTGGAACAACACAGCTGCTTGTTCACATACTGTTTATGGCTGCTTTTGTGCAAAAATGGCAGAAATAAATGGTTACAATAGGCACTATATGGTCTGCAATATTTATTATCAAGTGCTTTCCAGTAGGAAAGGTTTTCTGACCCCAGCTCAAGACTACAATGTTTCATCTGACCTCTTGTTATCTCCTGTCATTTAATTCAGGGAATCTACCTATAATAGTTGAGATATTGGGGAGGAGATGAGATCTAATCTAAAGTAGGTCAAATATCTTACAACCTTCATCTAGTAGTATTAGTTTCTAGCTCTCAAGTGAACTTAAGGACAGATATCAAATCAAGGCAAAAGACACTGTGTCAGGTCTTATCCCTCCAAAATGAATCCCCTCGGACACTCTGACTAAAACACTGAACTGTTCTAACAGGATTAGTGGCAAATGTATGCCTGAGAAGACACTTGGTAAGATATCAGTTTAATATTCTCAACGCTAACAAGCTAAACAATAACAAGCATCCTCCCTGTGTTTTCAAATTGTGTATATAAGATATAATCACAAAAGTGATATTTAAGAATATCATGGATTATGTTCACAATCAAATACCTTTGTTTTTCTGCTCCAATAGAAGAACTGCTTTCAAAAGGTTTTGGAAAAGCCATATATTCTGTTTTCCCTGAAGAATTCTGGGCTAATGGTTGCTGCTGTTCAGTAGGTGTAGAAATATTCTGAGAAAATTCTCCAAAATTAGAAGGAAATAAAGGGCTAAAATTCATACCTAATAAATAAAAGAAGTAAGATATCAATAAAGAAGTACCTAAAGGTCTTATGACGAAATTAAAAGACAGTTTTAAGTAGATGTGTGGCTCAAATCCATCAGAATAACTGTTATATATAAACTAACACTCATTTGTTCAATCACTGTTAGAGAGTTCAGCCCACTAGGTTTTTGGCATTGATAATACGAAGATAAATAATCCCCTTCAGAGCTAAAAGTTAGAAGTAACAGTACTTGACGTTCATCAAATTACCAGTACCACACACTCTTGTAGGCATTTACCTATTGTTTTGTTTAATGCTCGGAACAACACCATGACATAGGTATTAATTCTATTACGGAGAAAATCAGCTCAAAGATTAAATAGCTACTAACTGGAATAACTCATTCTTTAAATAACATGCTTGGCGGGGGTGAGGGAAGGAGCAAACGACACAGGACACATGCTGACAATCTTTTGCTCTAAGGAAAGGAGGCCACTCCCCTCATTTGTACCACTACTACCGCACCCATGGCACTCCACTAAGCACTACTGACATTCCTAGCTTCCTCACGAGACTCTAAACTACTTTATTATTTTTTTAAGATTTTATTTATTCACGAGAGACACAGAGAGAGAGGCAGAGACGTAGGCAGAGGGAGAAGCAGACTCCCTGTGGGAAGCCCAACGTGGGACTCGATCCCAGGACCCTGGGATCACAACCTGAGTCAAAGGCAGATGCTCAACCACTGAGCCACCGAGGTGCCCCGACTCTAAATTACTTTAAGCTGTTAGTTTTACTTATCTGAATCCATCATTTATATAGTATCTGAGACATACCAGATGCAGAAAAAGTCTGAAAAAAAGCTGAAGCTGAATAAAATTAAATCTAAGCCTACGCTAAGCTTTAGTCTAGAAGTATATCTCCCTACCAAGACTTGAAGCTCCTCTGGAAGAGCACTGCTTTAATCATCTTTTATCTCCTAATCTTCTACACAGGGCCTCGTGTGCGCAGCCACAGGATAGGTTAATTCCCTTTTTCCTTGATAAACAGTTGCTGAATAATTCAAAGGTGTAAGGCTAAGCAATCATTCCTAGTAGTTTACTTAATTTCATTAGCAACCATTTCAACCTTTTCACTATAAAGAATCAACACAGAAGGGTTCGTAACTTTCTGTGCACATACCTCCTACCATTCCAGGAGACTGATAAAAATCCACGCAATAGACAAACAATATTCTCAAGCACTTTTCATTTATTTATTTTCCTCTTAAGTTTTCAGTCACTTACCTGGTGCAAATGATGAAAAATTAGTAAACCCGGGTAGGTTAAATAGATTTACAGGCTGTGATGGAAAGCTGAAAGGACAAAATAAACTGGGAGAAGAAGGCTGTGGTGCACTACTGCCTCTTTCCTGGCTTCCAGGTTTTTCTGGGTGCTGATTCTGTTGGCGCATAAGTTCATTTAGCATTTGTTTCAACCTATAAATATTTAAGAAGTAGGTAACTCAAATCAGTTATATAGCCTTCTATTTACAATACTTTTAGAAAAAATACATGTAAAAAGTGATGCAAGAGCATGCAGAAGAGGTGGACTGTCTTGATATTTACTACCAGAAACACCTACTCATCTGGCAGGCTTTCTTCAGTAACTTGGCCTTTGGAACGACAACTGCACTTACCACTTCGGCCACATAGTAAGCAAAACATAAGAAACTCATTCACTTTTGTTGTTAAAAGCTTTACTGAGAGAGAATTCATATACCATACAGTTCACTCAATATAAGTATGAAATTGAACACTGAAAATTTTTAAAAACTAAAGTCTATAGTATTAAAGGGAAACATTGGGCAAATCACTGTTTACAAAATTCTCAGAAATAGAGAATACTTGAATATTCCATTTTGCTTCTACCCTTTACTCCCAGAAAATAACCATAACACACATGCTCAGTTTTAGCATTTACTATACAGTGTTACTGCTTCTAATAAACAGATTACCTTTGCACATTATTCTGTTGCCATGTTAGCTGAGTATAGCACTGATTCAACTGGTGCATTATAAGGTGTACTTGAGGAGAAGCTACATTGCTGGGCATAACACTGTAAGGACCTGTGAGAAGAGTTTGCAGCAGACAAGACAGCGTCTGTGGAAAGACGAGTTGTCATGATAGTTACTGATGACTTGAGGAAAAATGGGCGCTGCTTCAAAAACAAGATGTAAAAAATTTACTTTCATAATAAACTTTACCTGCTGGTCTTGCATCAAAGTCTGACAAATATTGACACTGAAATCAAGTTGTTTCTTCAGCTGATTAATTTGTTCTTGCCATTGTTCTTTCTCCTCTACGTAAGAGAGTTCGGACATCCAACGAAGGTTTTCCTGACGTTGCATGCTGATATTCTGCTGTCTTGTCTTGGCTAAAGGACGATAATTTCCATCTGCTGTAAAAGGGCGACTATTCTTCCACCTAACACAGATATAAAGCATTAGGTCACTATATGTGATTAGTTGGTTTTTTAAATCTGTAATACATCCTGATACCATGGTTCATAGACCAGTATTTTCTTAAGATCAAAGGACTTCAAAACTATGGTAATGAGGGAGAGGTGGAGGGCAGGGGAGAGATCGGAGAATGGGAATTCCAGATTTCTAGCTTTGTGCAATTATTTTTAATTTTTTCCACTATTTTTTACTTATGTCTTATACAAAAGTGTCCATGTAATTCTATATTTTACAAAATGAAAATACTGTATCACAAGCATTTTTCAATTCTTCATGTTTTAAACTTAGCCACAAGATATTCCATCATCAAGTGGAACTCCTTAACCATCTTTTGTTCGTGAAACATTTTTCATTGTTAGAAATAACAATGTAAATGAGTATTTTGTTGATAGGCCTTTTTCAATTATCTATGATTTTCAGTTTTGCTTAGCTCCTCCAAACAGCTTTGCTTAGCACAGATCAATGCTTATGAATCTTGATCCAGTCTAGCTGGGATCTTGACAAAACTCTTATGATACAATTAAAAATATATTTGGTCTTTTACCAGTTGCCAGCAGAGCTCCCAAAACTCTCAGCAACTCCTGAGTGACAGAAGTATCTTTTGATATTCATAATGGCCCCCTTTCAACCATAGCTAAATTCATGCTCATGACTCTTGGCAGGCCCTAAATAGCTTCATGAAGGGAATGGGTCACTAGAAAAATCAACCAGGTGTTTGCAGGGTTGGAACTTTCAGCCCCACCTCAATCTTCAAAAGAGGGAGGCACTAAAGTGAGTTTAATGTCAATGGCCAATGCCTAGGGAATGAGACTTCTACAAAAACTCCTTACCAAGCTGGTTAGGAGAGCTTCTGGGTTGAACACATTTAAGTGCTGGGAAGGTGGCGCACTCAGAGAAAACCCTCTTCCCCCAGCCATTCCTTGTTCTATGCATGTCTTCCATTTGGCCGTTCCTGAGTTGCATCCTTTATAACAAGCAGAGTTCATGAGTTGTTCCAGCAAATTATGAAACTTAAAGAGGGCTCGTGGGAACCCCCAAATTTTTAGCCAAGTCAGACAGAAGTATGAGCACATGGAGACTTGGGGCTTGCAACTAGCACTGAAGTGAGGGCAATCCTGTGGGACTGAGCCCTTAACTTGTGGCAACTGCCCTAACTCCAAGTAGTTAGTATCAGAATTGAACTGAATTTATGATACCCGGCTGGTTCAGAGAATCAGAGAAGTGCTTACTGTCACAAAGACTTGAGACTTCAGGAATCCAAGAAAAAGTTAAGACAGTGAAACTAACCTATTCTTAGTTTCTTTTATGTTGTAAGAGTTATGATTCGCACTGTTAGGAGGATACATAGAAAAGTTATCATTCGAACTTGCATCTTGCTCTTCTTCTTCCTCCTCTTCATCTGTCCGAACAACTCCTTCAGAAAGGTAACCATCTTCATCTCCTTCTTCATCTAGTGCACACTGGGTAGAACCTCCCCATGTTGCCATGGTTCTAGAGATTAAGAGCCAAAAAGTAAGAGATCATTTTGGAGATCAGCTAAATACTTTACTATTTACTATGTGCCAGTCATCGTATCATGTATACATGTATGCATATGAACCTTGTGTGCCTGTATAAAATTTCACTTAATTATAGTATCAAGGTGGGTGGTACTCTCTCCACTGCTAATACACAGAATATGTTTACTGTGCCTTCCACAAAACAATTCTTCAAATAAGTTATAAGTGTATCCCCTAGAACTTTTTTCCTAAACTAAACCCCTTCAATTTTTAACTTCTTGAGCAACAGTTTTCTAGATCAGAGCTGTCCAAAGAACTTTCTGCAATAGTAATAATGACCTATATATGTGTATCCAATATAGTAACCACTAGGTACACATGGCTAACGAGCCCTTAAAATGTGGCTAGTGGGACTGAGAAAGTGAGTTATTAATTTTATTTAATTATAATATGAACAAGTACATATAGGTATGGTGGCTGCCACACTGGAAAGCACAATTCTAGAGCCATGGTTCCCAAACATAGATGCTTATCAAAACTATCCAAAGAACTTTTCTAAAGTTCAGATGTGTGGTACTCAGAAGAGAAAAAAAATACTATGATATAATTTGATAAAGTGTGTTTGGGACTTCAAAACAGAATAAGCTCTTCCATGAGGAAAAGAGGTTTGGTGCAATGCTCCAGAAATGCCACTGGAGGATACCAAAAGGTACAGTCACAACAAATGTGCATTTCAAAATGTTATCTCTGAATATTCCCATATAGGTAAGTAATTAACCAACCTTACAGATGGCTAATTTTTTAGAAATATTCTAAATAGGAAATTTCAAGTGAAAATTCTAAAAATTACATTTTTTAAAGCATTACTTTTTTTTTCCTTAATTTTTGAGTGAGTGAGCAAGCATGCGAGGCGGTGGGTAGCAGAAGGAAAGAGATACTCTTAAGCTCCACGGAGCGTGGAGCCCAATGCGGGGCTCAACTTCATGACCCAAGACCATAACCTGAGCTGATATCAAGAGTCAGCCGCTTAACCGAGACACCCAGATGCCCCAAAACTAAATTTCTTAATCCTTAGGAAATTTACAAACAGGAGATTCCTCATTTAAGTAAAAATGTGCTTATTTCTGGCCTGTTGGGTACTACAAAGTAACAAGTGTTTCACTTTCATAAGCGTAAAACTTAACTAAGAAAATAACGTTTATACGCTCAAGAAAACCTATTATCACCATTTGATCAAGTGCCTTGAGAAGTCAGAAAAGAGCTGGATTTAGTTAAACTGAGTCACTAAGGTGATGCTTAAGGATTAGCCTCACTGGAAAGAGCAGATTTGTGCTAAGAGGGGAAATGAAGCTGCCTGCCCACCTCACATGCCTTAGGTAGGTGGTTTTGTTTTTCTTTTTTAAGATTTTATTTATTTATTCATGAGAGAGAGAGAGAGAGACAGAGGCAGAGATCTAGGCAGAGGGAGAATCAATGTGGGACTTGATCCCAGAACCCCGGGATCATGTCCTAAACCAAAGAAAGAGACTCAATCACTGAGCCACCCAGGCGCCCCAGGTAGGTGATATTAAAAGAAGATTTAAACACTTCTCTTACTTTTCTGTTCTACTCTGTTGAGGCGTACACAGGTTCTCAGATCCATCACTTCTCAATGACACAGCCAGAGGGGATGTAGTTTCAGCTAGACCTTGCCTCCTCTGATGTTCAGCCATCAGTGCTTCAAGCTGCTTTCTTCTCTGCCGTAGCTCTTCCCTTAACATCTCATGTCTTCGCATTTCTGACCACAGCTATTATTTTAAAAATCAGAGTCAAGTTAGTACGAATATCTGGATTTGTCTTAGCCTTAAAGAATAAAAGACAAAGACTTCTATTTTCACTCTATGCTTTTAACACTAAGAAATCCCATGGTTAAAATAATATTTTTGTGATGCGTAAGAAAAAATGAGGCATTAATTCTAATGAAAGCAAGTAGTAGTCAAATATACTTCATCAACTATTTGGAGAAAGTCCTATCTACAAATCACATATAAATAAAAGGCCAAAGAGAATAGGTCTTTCTAACTAAAATGATTATGGTTTGCTGCAGCTATTCCTGAAATACAATTCTGCCAAATATTTGCTAATAATTTTGAAATTATTTTGAAAAGAGCCCAACTTAATTACTTTTTTGAAACAATTATTTCCTCCCAACTAAAAGACACAAAACAAGCTGCACTTGAAATCATCTTTCACAGATACTCAGTTTTTCCTTCAAAACGTGATGTAAGACTTGGGAACAACAGATACAATATACAATACCTCATTATCCACTCCTGAAGGATCTGCAGGCTCAAAAGCAGATTTGCTTGTACTGGTTTCATTCCCATTAACAACTGGGGTTGAAGTAACAGCTGGGATATATTTTTTTGTGGGACAATTACCCGCACTAGTGGCTGACAGCTAAAAAAGGATTAGTAAAAAACTATTATGAGGAATTAAAGCAATTGTTAATTTAATTTCATAAATGTAGTTATTTTACCATTTTCCTGGGGCTCTAATATCAAATTTAATTTGTTACTATCAGACCTCAATTGCTATCATGAGCCAAAGAAAGCCTGACATAACAAACGGATGAAAAGAGAGGGTAAAGTGGATGAGTAGCAGCTACACCTCAGAAGTGGCAGAGACAAGAGGGATAAAATGCTACTGTGCAAATTTTTATATACTCAACCCAACTCTCATATATATTCTTCCAGATGTTAGACTAGGGAGAAGGGAAAAGGACTAAAGTAGAAAAGATGAAGAGTCTAGGAAAAAAAAAACTCGTTACAGAGAAACATCATTTAATGTGTTTCCCTTTCTTTGAAAATAAAACCTGACAGTAATAAAGCTAACCAAACATTTTTCTTTTTTTAATTAATTAATTAATTAATTTATGATAGTCAGAGAGAGAGAAAGAGAGAGAGAGAGAGAGAGAGAGAGAGACACAGGCAGTGGGAGAAACAGGCTCCATGCACCGGGAGCCCGACGTGGGACTCGATCCCGGGTCTCCAGGATCGCACCCTGGGCCAAAGGCAGGTGCTAGACCGCTGCGCCACCCAGGGATCCCAAGCTAACCAAACATTTTAAGAAAAATCTCAAAAGAAACTGATGTTCGTGTCCTGTGTTAACCTTACTCCTACTCCTGATTATCTGACATGATCAAAACTTACTCATTCTCTGTCCAGTCTCAAAGGGTATTATTTAATAAGCAAAGTACAAATATTTAAATTCATTTCCTTAGATAATTCACGATGGTTTAAGAGCTTTATTATGCAATTTTAGGCCAATAAAAGACAGAAATGCTATTCCCTTAAATGCAAAGCTGCAAACAGAATACTTTAATATATTAGTTATGAATACTCCTGTTCTGAATATAAAGTAGCTAGCCCAACAAGTGAAAAAATAGAAGTAATCAGAGTCAATTCCTATGTGCTAACTTTCACAGTAATAAATGTATATCCCTAACCCATTTCATTAGTTCACACATTTCATTAATCATAATAGTGATATAAATGTGTCACCTCAATACTAGAAAAGAGAAGAGTACTTTCCAATGACATTAGGTTTTAAACATCTTTTTTTCAGACAAATGGAAAGAAAGTAAGTTCCTAATTACCTGTAAGTCAGGGCATGCCTTCTGTAATGCTTGAATTTTCTCTTGAATCTCAATCAGTTTCTTTCTTTCTTCCTGCAACTGTCTGAGCTCTCTCTGTTGCTGCTGTAGTTTAGCCTCATAAAACTTCTCTCTATAGTTAAATTGACATTACATTTTCAGTCTCCAATAAATCCGATGGTAGCATTAAGCATGACCTAATACAGTATCTAGCCAAGTAAGTACCTTCTCTATAATAAGCACTAAATTTTTATTAAATTATGCCAATGAGCTTAACATACCTTGCCTTCTCATTTATTCCAGCATCTTTCTGTGTTTTATTGGCATTTCCTCTAGTATTATTTGCACTTTGTTTGTTGTCTTCTTCTGCTGGGTAAAAATCATCCAAATTTGAAGTATTGGCAGAGATAACTCCATGATCTGCTGCATCATCATCCTAAAAAGCATCATTAAATTAATCTGGAAATCTGACATTATCTGATTCATACCTTAAATACCACTATTTTGTAAAATTTATAGAACATAAATATTAAAGTAGATTAAGTAAATGATTTTTAGAGGACACTGAAGTTCATCCTCTACCAATGGCAGCAAAAGTACTAAAACAAAAAAAGGGTATATTTATAATCTGAGCCGCCAATTACCACTAATGACAAATGTTAAGTTGCCTTTTATCTTGATCAGATACTGAGGTATCAAAGAACAGATTCATAGAGAATATGAAAAAGAACAGAAGCATACCATGAGAGCTGGGAACTCTTGATACTAAATTTTTCTTAGAATGTAACTTTTAAAAAAAATTTTATTTATTTATGTGAGAAAGAGAGAAAACATATGAGTTGAGGGAGGAGTAGAAGGAGAGGGAAGACAATCTTAAGCAGACTCTGCACTAAGCAAAGAGCCCAAGGCAGGGTTCGATCTCACAACAGAGATCACGATTGGAGCTGAAACCAAGAGTTGATGCTTAACCAATTGATCTACTTAGGCACCCCTTAAAATGTAACCTTTACATTTATTATTCCAAATAATCATATCCACTGTCACTTGCTTAAAATTTTCTATTCTCAGTTTGGTCTTTAATTTGCCTAACCAGTGCCAATGGCTCATAATACAAAAACTAATGAAAATATATGTCATGATTATTGGAAAAACAACTCAAGTTCTTAGCTTCCTAAGGATAGGTCTACATCTGTTAAAATCAATGTACTTATCCTAAGGGAGGTGGAAGCTTGTTGGATAAAACTATTGCATTTTTTAAAAAACATTTAACTCTACATAATTTTATATTTACTCATGTTTTCTCTGAGGACCTCAACTGAAACTTTAGCCTTTGGAAATATCATTCTAATAAAACCTTAGAGAGAGCAGACTCAATTATAAAACTGACTAGGCAATTTTAAGTTTATAGACAGTGTTATTTGGTCTTCTTACTCATCTAAAAACTAACCTAATTCATTCCTAGTGTGGATAAGAAGATTGGAAAGAAACTGAATTGGACTACAATAATAGAGAAGCTGCATCATTAGGCCTTTTCACATAACAAAAAGTGGAAAAATTAAAAGTACAAGAAAAAATACAAAACAAAACTGCCTGATGTTTCAGAGCCAGTGAGAAGGTACCTGAATAACTGTATATCAACTCCAACACTAAAAGAAGAAAGTGACTCAAGACTTACTGTTTTACCCCAGTTTTTTGAAAAAAATCAATCAGTATTTACCTGTACCATAGCAACAAGATCTTGTAACTGTCTTAATTTCTGTTTGGCAGCCATAAGTCTATTGATCTTCTGTTCAAATTCAGCGTCTTCTGCAGCCTCATCAACCAGACTGCTCCTATGACTAGTTAATGAAGCCCCACTGACTCCTTCATCTTCTGCTTCTTCTTCTTCCTCATCGTCTTCACCTTGTGCACCATGAATCCCCTGTTCTCCTTCTCTATTATAGTGACAATCTGCTGAAAGCATGTGTCAATGAAATTAAGACTTTAATAAACTTAAGGAGAGTATTAAGAAAGAAAATCCACTTCAAAAAAACCATTAATAGTCAATCATACCTAAAGAAGGAGGCATGTTCAGAGTCCTTATGTTGGCAGCAGATCTGTTGTTAATTTCACAATTAGAATTAACTGATCTCCCCTCTCTATTATTAGAAACACACTGTGCATTAGAATTACTATTTACTTCATTCCAAGTGGCAGCTACTTGAGGATTTCTAAAAGAAAGGAAACAGCCTGAAGTTACTTAAGGTAAAAAAAGAAGAAAAAAGAAAATCAAAGTTTTAAAACTGCTGATAAAATAATCCCAAATTATGAACATCATTGGCTATTTTTCCATTTAAATTCATATTCTGAATAATCGGCTCTTGCTTTCCATAAACGTCTGCTATTTAGAAATTTAAGAAGAAAAATACCCAAAAGAATCAAAATTATACCTAAAAATAAAGAGGAGGGAAAATGTTAAGTTAGATACTTCTTTATGATTTACTTGCATTTGATCTAACAAACAGCAAATTTACTAACCTACTATACTTAGTGCTTCTCTATTTGTTTTTTTTTTTTTTACAGGGCAAGTAAGATTACACTGGCCAAAACAGGAGACTTAAGCAGACTTACAAGAGAAAAGCTTAAATAAAAAGGAAGTACCATTCTATTGAGGTTTTTTGGTTCCATGTTAGAAGCATTCAGTTAGGAGAAACATGTTACAAAAAACAAACTTTAAGTTCTTACCGAATGTTAGTAACAGGTTCAGAGTTTTCATGTTCAGAATCATATTCTGACTCTTCAGTTTCTTCATCTTTTGTGTTTTCATTTACAGCATCTGTCATCATATCTGATGTTTGTTCGTAATAATGAACTAGTTCTCTTAGTTCATTCAATCTCTTTCGAACTTCATTTAACTTCCTGATAAACAACAAAAATGTATATATAAGACCCATTTTAGCAAAATAAAGTATGCAGTATTTCCATATAAGAACAGCCAGCAGAGACAAAATCCAGACCTAGTCAAATACCCAGGGGGTGTGACTACAAAGTAATGAATTTAATTTCAAGGATAGAGCTTACTCATCACTCTATTTTCTTATGACTATTTATTTATTCATAAGAGAGACAGTGAGAAGCAGAGACATAGACAGAGCTATCTATTTATTTATTTATTCATGAGAGACAGAGAGAGAGAGAGGCAGAGACATAGGCAGAGGGAGAAGCAGGCTCCTTGCAGGGAGCCTGATGTGGGACTCGATCCCGGATCCCAGGATCATGCCCTGAGCTGAAGGTAGACACTCAACTGCTGAGCCACCCAGGCATCCCTATTTTCTTATGTCCTATCAGGAACAAAAGCATTAAAAAAAAAAAAAAAATAGTTTCAAGAGGTTATTTGAAGCAGGCTTGGTTTCTTAATAAATAGTGAAGTACTAAATAACCAATTTAAATACTATCTCAGGCAAATCAGGGATGCAGACATTATTAGGCCTTTATAGAAGATTCCTGTTTATAACATATAGAGATCTATAAAGTGTATAACATGTTTACTCAAAATATTAAGTTTGTTGAGTTTCCATTAAGTGCCAGGAAATATGCCAATTTTTTTTTTTTTTTTTTTGCCAATGTTTTTTAATCTGTCAAACACCTGTATGAACAGGTATATTATTATTCCCATTTTGCAGATGAAGAAACAAGAGGCTTAGTGAGGATAAGTTATTTGTTCATGGTCACAGAGCCTTGTGAGATACAATTTCAAGGCTTTCTGACTCTAAGCCTGGGCTCTGAATTTAGAATCATTTGAATATAAAAATCTTTTGTTGCAATCCCAGCTATTTCTAATCTTTTTTTTTTCTTAAAGATTTTATTTATTTATTCACAAGAGACAGAGAGAGAGAGAGACAGAGACACAGGCAGAGGGAGAAGCAGGCTCCATGCAGGGAGCCCGACATGGGACTCGATCCTGGGTCTCCAGGATCACACCCTGGGCTGAAGGTGGTGCTAGACCGCTGAGCCACCTGAGCTGCCCTATTTCTAATCTTTTAGCTAGAAAATGGGAATGCATTAGCTCACAAAAATTACCTGTATTACAATGTCACATTTCTCTTAGACAGCTCAAAGAATATAGGTGTCACACACACACACACACACACACACACACACACACACGCACACTCACTCTTCTACCACCTCTTCAAGAATATTTATCATTTGGGACACCTGGGTAGCTCAGCAGTTGCGTGTCTGCCTTAGGCTCAGGGCATGAACCTAGGGTCCAGGGATTGAGTCCCACGTCGGGTTCCTAGCATGGAGCCTGCTTCTCCCTCTGCCTGTGTCTGTGTCTCGCGCTCTGTCTCTCATAAATAAATAAATAAAATCTTTTAAAAAAAGAGTATGTATATTATGTAAATTCGGTTTTTCCAGAATTTTCAACAAAAAAAAAGCCATAATTTATCCCCATTATTCAATTCTAATCTATGTAAACAATGTTTGTAAAAAGGTTTTACTGGAGTTTTTCAGTTGGATTTAGATGTCCTTCGTTTTCACTCTCATTCTGAGAAACTAGAGAAGCAACAGGATAAGGAACAGATGATGTGAAGCTGTTGGATTCTCCATTGACAACTGGTGCTAAGCCTATAGGAGCAGAGGGTGCTGAAGTTGTACTTCTCTGATCCACACTTCTTTGTGGAGAAGCTGAAGAAGGCACAACTACAAAAAAAAAAAAAAAAAAAAAAAATTAGACAAGACCAGGTAACGTAAGTAAACAAATACGGCATCAAAAAATATTCACGCAGCTTGCTTATATCTAAAACTAAAAAGTAAAAACCATTAACATCTTAAATTCTGTAGCTTTAAATTTCAGAAACTTAAGGACATAATAGCCAGGCCACTTGTTCAACCAAAAACATTTAAAACAGAAAAAAAAAAAAAAAAAGGAACAAGGTGGAAATTGACAAGAACTATTACATTCCATCTTAAAAAGTGACCAACATGTTCCTCTGATAAACCTGATTCTAGGTTAAGTTATACAGGGCAAATGTGTATGATGTTCAGCACCCCATCTACAAATCTTTACAACCCTATCAGATTAGGTCCCTAAGAGTGTTCCAAATCCACAGCTCAGAGTAATTATATCTGGTCTCCAGGATGAAATTTTCCTTGCTCCAAAAGATAAAACAAACTGTTAAAGTGACTGTAGTAAATTCATGCCATAAAATACAACTCAACAATAAAACTTTCTAATTAGATGATGGCTCATCTTCTACAGTCCTTGAACTCTGTTAATTACTTTTCTGTCCACATGGATCAAAGATATCTCATACCTTTAAGGCAATGAATGATGATTAAAAAGCTTTGCACTTCTCCATCTCCATCACTTTAAAACTATGTCATTTATCTCTTTCTCAGAGGGACAACTATAATTATTTGTTGCTCATATTATCAATTGCTACAACTGGTTTCCAGCAGTCTCTTTGCTCTATTCCTGACTGTTGTACCTTTTGCTGCTGAAAAGACCTTTTTTTTAGAGTCATCAGTAGGCAGAGTGCTACTTTTTTATGTATATAAAACTGACCACAGGGCCTTGAGTACAACTTTGGAGTATTAAGTTTTTCTTAGCTGTGTTCATCTGTATAAAATAAGCACTGGGATCAGATTATAATCTAGAGGAGAGACTAGCAAAGGTCTGGGAAAAGAAAGGATCATGTTTTAGGCAGAATTATTAAGGTTTTTCGAGGGGATAGCAAAGAAACAGGAGAGGAGTAAAGAACAAGGAACAGGGACTCCAGAGAGGTTTTTGGTATCCCTTGTCTTTTTTTTTTTTTTTAAATATATTTTTTAAAGATTTTATTTATTTATTCATGAGAGACACACAGACAGAGAGAGAGAGGCGGAGACACAGGTGGAGAGAGAAGCAGGCTTCCATGCTGGGAGCCCGATGCGGAACTCGATCCTGGGTCCCCAGGGTCATACCCAAGACAGGCACTCAACCTCTGAGCCACCAGGCATCCCGTTATCCCTTGTCTTTTCTTTAATAAGACAGCTGGCATGTTGAATAATGACCAGCTAAGGTTGACTACAGATCAGTTTCCCATACTAGAGTTCCTATTACTGTTTGGGTAAGAGGCAGGGACCCGGCTTGAGAAGGTGTGAAGACAGGAACTGAGGAACAGTAACTGGATTTGAATCAGACAGAGGCAAGTAAAATATCTGTGAGGCAGGAAAGGTAATTCCTAAAGCATAACTAGTAGGACTATGCTTTTCCTATCCCTCTTAAGATGATTATTTATATACTGCAAAGAAGTTGTAAACTTTTTAGTTATATAGTCTACAAGTTATAAACTATAGAAGTTACTAATTTTCTGCATTAAACTGTATGTACTATATACGTTTTTCATGTCTCCTTTTTGTATAAACACTTTCTAAATCTGTTTCAGAGTTTTTAAATCCAAGTACAAATTTGGATTAATTTTTCCTTTAAGGGAAAATTAAATATGGTAAAAAATCCAGTAATGTATGTTCAAGTATCTAATAGTTTACCTTCTCTTTTTCTTTCCCCTAAATTAAAATCCTACCTAGTTTCTAAGGCCTAACTTTATTCTTTCCCTTTACTGAATTATAGAACAGATCTACCATCTATTTGGTTATCATCATATATTGCTGTGTTACTTATTGCCATGTTACTTAAAAACTTTCCCCATGCAAGTCCTATCTCCCCTCAAATACTGTAATTTTCTTGAGGAACTAGTTCATTCATTCATGACATATTTACTAAATAACTACTGCATGCCAGTACACAGTCATGTGTCCTCTACCTAATATTGCAGAGCCAGATTTACTTACATGATGAATTGTTCAGATGTTGATCTCGAAGTGTATGAAGTTCTCCAAGTAGTTTGTCCATTTTTTGTTTCTTTTCCTGTAATACTCTCATTTTGCTAAACAGTTGTACTTTCTCATCAGGTAAGTGTTCTGAAACTGATGGATTCCTGCTCTGGGATACCTCCCTAGTTAATGAAAGACTTTCTGCTTGTCTTCTATTGTCTGGAACAGTTGGAGGCTTATTTAAAATAAAAAAAGAAGACGAAGACCACCAAAGTAATTAAAGGTTTCATTCTCCTTTTAAAACACATTAATACTCTCCATAAAAAGCAATAAATATTTGTCTAGGTTGTGCTGGTGGGTAAGCATATGCCTTTCCAATTCCAAAGTTACACACTATTTCCTAATGTGCCACTATAACATATATATGGTTCTATGGACACACATAACTACATAGTGGTCTTGAATTCACTAGACTGAATTACTATCTGGATCTAAATTAAGTGCTAAAAATGTCATACATTCTGAAATTAAACTTAAGAACTTTCTCCAAAATTGTTAGTAAAATGTTTAAGGACAGATATTCAAATATAACCTAAGCTTTAGAGGTTAAGATGACCATACAGAATCATTGAGAGGGAAAAAGAACATATTATCTAGTAGCACACAAAAAGAAAGTTTCACTCATCACTCCATTCAAAGTAGATTTTCCTCTAGTTTAGTGTTTCTCCAACTGTAGTCCCGACACTGCCAGCAGTGGAATCCCATGGTGGGGAAGCCCACCTCAAATATATGAATCATACATACTTTTGGGGGTGAGGGGATCCCACTGATCAGAAAACTACGTTTTTGGTTTTTTGTTTGTTTGTTTTTAAACAAAACAAAATGCCAGGTGATATTTATGCTTAGTGAAGTTTGGGAACCACTGGTTTAATTACTATGATTTTAAACTCAGCTATACTAAAAATAATTAAATTACCTGAGAATCACGAAGCTGATTATGAAAACGCTGAATTAAATCATTCAATTCTTCATTTAGTTCAGAGGTGATACTAACTCCAGATACGCTACCTGTAGTTTCTGTTACAACTGGAAAGAAAATTAGCCATTCATTAAAGCAAAAAAAATCAACAGATCTTTTCAATTTCTGTGAAGCTAAAAATAAATTCTGGAGGGATAAAAATGAATAAAAAAAAAATCTTACGAAAAAAAAAATCTTATGTAATAATTTAAAACTAGTTAACCCTCAGATTTACCTCTCAAGCAATCATTTTAATAGAAATTTCCATCTAATCTGAAAACAGAGACACAGAAAACTCTGGTATAGTGGTTTATCTTTTTCTGTCCCATCCAATTAAGAATAGTGACTCAATGGAGCAGGGAGAGGACAGGCCTATCAGATTGGGTGAGGGGAGTGGCAAGGAGAGTGGTTAATTTGAAAAAACACAGCTGATGGGGATCCCTAGGTGGCACAGCGGTTTAGCGCCTGCCTTTGGCCCAGGGCGCAATACTGGAGACCCAGGATCGAATCCCACGTCGGGCTCCCGGTGCATGGAGCCTGCTTCTCCCTCTGCCTATGTCTCTGCCTCTCTCTCTCTCTCTCTCAGTGACTATCATAAAAAAAAAAAGAAAAAAGAAAAAAGAAAAAAAAAAAACCCACAGCTGATACTGACAGGTCTCAATCCTTACTTCTCCCACAGAATCAAGACAGGTGCTGGCAAACTTTTCCTAAAGATTCAGATAGTACATGTGTTAGGCTTTGTGGAAATATAGTTTTTGTCCCAACTACCCAACTCTGCTATTGCAGGGAAAAAGCAACCATAAATATATAAACAAACAAGCATGGATATATGCCATAAAACTTTATTTTACACAGTGGGCCAAATCCAGCTGGCCACAGCTTGCTGACCTTTGCAGAACAGATAATTTACTAAGTAGCTGCATATGATACAACTCATACTACAAGACCATAGTCTTTAGCTTCCTATGGCAGTATTCCTGAGGCAGTATTCTGAACACAATTTTGATAATGGTTACTGCTCTACTACCCAACCAACCCTTGCTTATCCTTTCCAGTTCTAAAACAGACATTGGCTATAAATTTTTTTTTATTTTTTAATTTTTTATATAAATTGTTTTATTTTAATTTTTTAAGATTTTATTTATTCATGAGAGACAGAGAGAGAGAAAGAGAGAGAGGCAGAGACACAGAGGAGAAGCAGGCTCCATGCAGAAGCCTCATGTGGGACTCGATCCTGGGACTTCAGGATCATGCCCGGGGCCAAAGGCAGGTGCCAAACTACTGAGCCACCCAGGGATCCCCCAATACCTTCTGTTTTAAAGAAACGTATTAGCCTTTTCAATAAGAAGTTAGAATTACAGGGCTAAACAGAAGCCCAAGTTTCTACTGCAAACTCTACTTTGAAAAGAAATAAATTCCAGTGTAGATAACTAAAACATTGCTAATTCAGTAATTACAGAACTCTCCCATGACTATTATTTTGCCTTGCTTACATACAAGAAGATTAAATACTATCATTCTAGTTTTTTACCAGAAATCTCATAAATACAAGAGAAAATATTTCAAAATTACTAACCTAAAATTCTTTTTGAAATAATATAAAAAACAAATTTAATCTTAAACTCTTGTTCATTCTCCTGGTGCCTGCCTCATTAACTTCAAAGAAAAAGGAAAGGTTCATATATTCAGAAAAAGACAACCTCTAACCTAGAATTCAAGAAATCTGATCTTTCTAATATTTCATATTAGTACAGGCAAGTCACAAACTCTTGTGTTAGAGCTCCTTCTCTACAAAATAAGACTAAGAGAAAAAACTGATGACTAATCTACAATTTTGTGATAATCAAAATGAGATGATATAAACCTAAGTATTTCAAATAACATCACCACCTCAGGCAAATCTCTGAAATCTAGATCTTGGAAAATATTTAAAAGGTTAGTCATTAGCCATTAACTAGTATTAATAATTATTTAAATATTTTATTTTAAATTATCTATTTCCTAAATATAAATGTAAAAGCTAATGAGCTCTGGACTTTTCAATGAAAAAATGAGTTGAAAAAATATGTAATCACTTCTATATATTACACATACATGTTAAGATATACAATTATATAATTATTACAAAAGAGTAAGTTACTTGCAAGCCATAAAGTTCCATATGCAAATGCATAATTAAATTATATGTAACAGAGATCAGAGGGCTAAGCCACTGGACTAGGTGTGGACAGCAGCATAAATTGAGTAGTAGTAACAAGGTAACCTCAGTGAGGACCTAAAATATAAAATAGTTCACAGGAAATAAATTATTAGTACCCTAGGATAACAGACTGGAAAATATACCTTAGTTTTACTGAGTTTTAATAGGTGACAAGTTGTTTTCAACTTCATGAAAAATTAAACAGGTTTGAAGATGATGAAACAAACTATAAATTTAGATTCAATACTAAAGAATTCAATGCAATTTCTACCTAAATGATACATGGCTATAAAGGAAGAAGGAAAAGTGAAAAAAAAAAAAAATGTTTGAGTCTCAGAAAAGCTATATATAGAATATAAATACAGTTCAAAGGAACTAGTGTATACAACTGAGCACCTGACACAACAAAGCTACTATGGACATCAGAAGCTAAAGCAGCTCTACAAATGTACTCACTGTCTCCCTTGAGGTTTTGACCTTCCCTTGGTAGGCAAGAAAAGTATGGTAATCCCAAGTGAATAGAGTACAGAAGGTGGGGAAAAAAACCATGAAGAGCCCTATCAATGCAAGGTACAAAAACAGAACTACAGCCTGCCCCTTTTACCTCTTAAGGGTACTCTCTGATGAAAAGGAGAGCGAGCTGGCTGGCTGCCCGGTACAGTATGATGGCCAGGTGTTGTCCCTGCAACCTTTTCTGCATAACCAGAGATAGAAAAGCACAGGACAGCGTAAGCCTCATATGTAGGTTTCTAAACTAGTCAACAATCAAGATCTGACTATATAATAACCAGCATCCACCTTGCAATACCATTATTGAGACTTGCTTATAACAACATGCTAGGCTGTAGCATACCAGAATCATCCATCACAGCAATAGCTTGCTCTGCTTTGTGCTGCAGAGCAAGAAGAGCAGCCTGTCTTCCCTGCAGAGCTCTCAGTTGCTCCTGCTGTTGTAACATCCTTTTTAATAAGTCATGCTGTTTCTTCAAATTTTCTATCTCTTCCATAGGCTCCTGCTGAGGATCTCTGGCCTGGAAAATAAGACCAACAATATTTATATATCTGATCATTAAAATTCATACTCTTGTTTCAACTACCAATGGCATAGTACAGATATAGAAGATAAATTAGTATTAAATACGCAATCCCAGATACAGTTTTAGTAGACTTGAAGAAAAGAGTAAGAATAAAATGATGACATAGAGATAGCCTGCCATGTTAAGTAGGCTAGATAATTTCACAGTAAAAGATAAGCAACAGCTTAGCATGAAGAGGAATTAACCAAGATAAAAAAGGAAGTCAGAAGGTCAAAAAGAGCGCACGCACGTGAGCACACACAAGTGTGTGCACTTATAAGGCTACTATTTACACACACACACAAATCCAGGCCTTACAGCAAAGGAAGAATAGATCATACCAGGTTAATATCCTAAAATATCCTTGAAGATCAGACTAAAAAAACATATTGCCCCACTTCTAGAAGCAATATTAAAAAACACTAATAAACGAAAACAAACCTACTATTTTCTAATCAAGGACAAAAATTGCAGAAACACATTTTTACTTGGCAACTTGATGTAAACAGCTTTCATTTACTTGCATCTCATTCCATAAGCATAAAATAAAGCAGAAAACTTCATATTTTGTATCCAAGATATTATGTTTTCTCTTAAAATATGCTCATTTAGCTGAGTCTGAGAACATAAGGAAGTAGAAAGACTATGATTGGAATATTTGATGTAGAAATCAGAGAAGCCCAGTCAGTGCTGCCTCAATCCTGTACTGACTGACTAGACTTCATGAACATGGAAGATAAGTAACTATCTTGGTCAAATCAGTATTTATTGAAGATTTTCCCATTGTCTTGAATTGCCAAAAAAATTAAAGCCCTTTTCAAGTTAACTTCTATGTACTCAGTTCTCTCCCAACATTATGCAAGAAAAAAAAAAAAATATATATATATATATGCAAGCAGAGTTAGGTTGCTAACATTTACATTCATCATTCATTCCTGTCAAAATTGGTCTTAGTTCTGGTTTATTCCAATTTAAAATCCTCCCATTTAAAAAATACGTAGTTCAGACCTCAAGGTAACCTTAAAGCTATCTAATTTTAAAGCGTTTAACTAAATAACATTCTGGAGTTTTACCCTTTAAAAAGCAAATTTTTAAAAAGAACTTTAATCCTTGTTAGTCACATTTATTTGCAAAACTCTGATACTCAAATTGTAAAGATTTCTGAACTTTTTAAGTAAACACAATTATCTTCAAATTTTTCACTAATCCAAAAATGAATTCTCAAATTTTGAAATTAGTAGTTTATTACTGTTTAATAAACTCTGCATCCATATAAGTAACATTTCAAACTAATACTCAGAAAATCTGAGCTGAGGGAGGCAAGAAGTGACTACAGTAAAATATAAAGATGAGAAAATGGAAAAAAAAATACCTAAGGATTAGAACATGCCAAACAGATGGTGCATGGAATAGGAATCCAAAAGAGAAGTGAAGAATATATTCACCCTTCAAACACATATTTTCACTTTCACTTAAACTTTTTGAGTCACCTCCAACATGTACATTTTTAGTTTACAGATAAAAAAATATCTTAGACATGAACTCCAAAGTTGCATACAGGTAACAATCCAACTTCAGAAAACTCTTATCTTCCTTTCCTCTAGTCAAGAGGTTCCTCCAATCATTCTTCATGATCCAAATATACATTTGTAACTTTAAAGTACTTCAGAAAATATGTACTCCATTTTTTTTTTCATGTGAAAAAGGTGAGGAACTGTAAGTCCAGAGAAGATAAAGCTGTGATTTATCCAATTATCACAGTTAGGGCAAGTCAGGTTCCTAAGCTGTAGGTTAGTGTTTTCCACACCAGATGGCTTGCCCCAAAATTACAGGCTTTAGATGGTTTTAAATACAAACACCTAAGACACAATGTCTAAGGAAACAATCTGGTTTGGGAGACAAAATTAGGCCATGTGAAATAACTAGAAATGATGAAAATAATATCAGAAAAAAGAGAGCAGATAATATCAATAAAAGCTTTATAAAGTTTCTAAAAGCGGCAAGCAAATGTGCAGGAAAGAGAGAATGGAAAAATGATGAGGGCATGGGTACTTGCGGAAGGCTTCTTTTTTAAAATTATGCTAAGTGTTATGTCTATAAAATATTCCATAAAATGGATTCTGTCCTTATAAGCAGCTGGAGAATATCAACCATTTCCTATCAAGCCATTTCCTATTCAAGGCTGCCCTTGAATCTCAACTTTTTTTTTTTCATTCTTTCCTAACAGAAAATGGTATCTTAAAAGGATAAGTAGGGAATGAAGGTGAGGTGGGGACAACACAATTCTGCACAGCAGAGGAAAAATAAAGTCAGTTGGCGAGAATGAGTGTTTTCCTAATAAAAAAAAATACTATGAACAGAGTATTCAAAGAACTACCCTAGAATAGCTCTAAGAATCGAAAGATTAAGAGAGAATCAAATTGAATAACCTCCAACAAAAGAGTTCAGTAAAGAGTAATATTCACTTATAAGGCTACTATTCAAGGAAACTGAAAAACAGAAAAATGGTTTTTAAAAATAAATATATCACCTTAGAAAAAAAAAACTGGCAGATATGATACTACGCTGTAGTTACTTCAAAAGTTCTGTTTGTCACTGTTCAGACTTAAAGAGAACAATAAGTTCCAAAGAATATTTATTGTATAACACTTTCTCTTTTCCAATGCTACTAGTTTTAAAAATAATCAGCTACTTAATTTACTTTTGGGCACCTTTTGCTTACTACTTCATAGTAAGATCATTTTAGCTGATTTCAAGCAGTATCCTCAAATTCTTATAGGAGCCGGGGGGGGGGGGGGGGACTGCAAAAATACTTAGAGGCTTTGTTGTTTCCAAACAGCCAGAAAAATAGTATTATGTACATAACAAAATAAAGACTAATCCTAGTTAATACAAGCTACTAAAAAAAACATAAGAAATTAGTATAATCTATACTTAATAGAACTGTATTTTATTCTTGCCAAATGGATATGAACACTTTTTTATAAATGCTTTCACTGAAACTTGTTTTAAGTGTACTACACAAAGAGCGGTCTTTAAACCTTTCCTGAGGGTCTTTATGCAAATCACAGAAAATTAAAAGAATATTGGGAGCAAAAATTGGAGGAAATAAACCAGCAGAAACAATTAACAGACAAGTCAACTTTTAAGTATTTTTCTAAAAAAGAAAGAGAAAGAATGGAAGAGGTTTTCATTTTCAACAAGAACAAAAATATACACTACAAAAGGAAAAAAGGGGAAAAAAAGCACTATAAAAATACTTCATTCTTAGAAAAAACAGGGAAACTAATAGCTTACTCCATTTTTTTTTAATGAATGACTACCAGAATTAAAACAAAACTTAAAAGTACCATGTTCATCCATGAATGCAAATATCAAGAAACAAAAGGCAACTAATGGTTAAGGTTTAAGAATGTTCTGAGTTCTCAACAGCAAAAAAAGAAAATGGATTAAGTCCTTTGTTAACACAAATTAGATACGGCTGCCACACATAACCCATGGAGTATAAGAAAGCAGAGAAGAATAAAAACACGAAGGGAGAGCATTTTTACTAGGGCGAATTACAATATAATTAGCCATGTTAATAACATATATTTAAGAGTAATAGCAACAACAGAAAGGCAAATAAGGAAGAGGAAATGTGAACAAAAGAGGGGCTCATTTTAGAGACTTCCCAAATTAATATTGTGAAATATACCTTTGAGGGAAATCCACGTTTTCGGTTATATTTCCTATCAGGCCTCAGTTCCCTGTCACTCTGAGGAGGTCTGTCACCTTTCCCTTTTGGACTTGTGGTAACGTCAATGTCTGAAACCTGTTCTTGTGAAGCTGAATTCCCTAGTTTGTCCTCAATGCACGGCCGAATTCTCAGACTAAAAGATTCCTCCTTTATTAAATAGTGTAGCATATTAATTTCTTAACACAAACTCCTGTTTAACATACAAGCCAGCCTTGTGAATAAATACAAAAATTTTACCAGTCCATCTCTTTAAAAATCAATCCACCCTCCCCCAAGTGGCAATAAACTTAGACTTTTAAATTTCTGTAGACTAGACTAATGCTTACTATAATCAAGTATCATATTATATCCTAGGCAGGCAATTTCCAAACTATACAACTGAAGCACTTTTAATATTTATTCTGCTGTTATTAATATCAACTTTCATTATGTCATTTTATGCTTAAAAAAATTCTCATCATGGTGAACACTTTATATGCTAGTATATAAATCAAAATAATAAACTATACCATTTCCCACCCCTCCCCAACAGAATTCCTTTACCCACATTCCCCAACTCTTCCATTTCTGCTAGAATGAAATATGAGGAAAAAAATTATTCTCAGCACCACTGTAAACAGACAATTTCCCCACAACAGAATCTATTTTCAACAGTTGTTTGGATCAAGTCCTATGAATATCTATCTCCTGGTGAAAATATGTAGGAAAAAAAATTCAAATTTCCTCTTCAAATTAGGAAGGGCAGGGAAGAGAAAGGATGCAGGTAAGAAACTATGCAGGCCAATACTAAAAGGAAACAAACCCTCAAATTTCTCATGCTGAATGGTATTTTGGAACGTATCTCAGAAACAAAAGATATACACACATGGTCATCATTTCATAAGAAAAGCTTTACTGGTAATAGGTTTTGAAGTTTACTAGTGCATGGTTATAGTTGCACCTGCTAAAATAAAAACGCTTAGAAAGCATGTTTTGAAGCACACTACCTTCTATGAACTAAGTTTATTTTACAAAGCTTTCCTCAAAGTTCTGTAAATCCCTGATTATTTTTCCAAAAGATAGTATTTTGATAAAGTTCATTTTACAGAGTTAGAAATTGTGTTTTTCTCACCGTGAATAAATCATAATGTAAATGCTACCCTGTACAAACTTTATCTCCATATTTCAGGTCATCTAATTTTGCTACAGTTCAAAGCTAGCCCAAGGTGTGAAAAATCCTAGTGGCCTTCAAATGAGTCCTCAATAGCAAAAGAACTTGGACTCTTCCAAGAGACAATATACTTAGTAATGATACTTTGTACTTCTAGCTCTTATATCCATGATGAAGTTTAACTTTCCCAATGCTTCTTAAAATGAGTAAAGCTGTGCTAATGAAACCAAGAGATCTGCAAGCAGATCACAAATCATTAGATTTTCAAATCAACCATGAAAACATTTAATGTCACTAAGTAAAACTTTTATACTTCCACGTTTAAAAAGAATATATACAGCATTAACAATTTGAGGGTTTCTTCCCTGAAATATACTTTTCATTAAGGAATGCCTATAAAAGATATCCTCTTGAAAAATAGGGGAAAAGTTTAAATCTTCATTTCCAGCACTTTTAATTACCAAAAAGCCGCTTACCGTGGTATCTGAAGCCTCAGACTGCACATCTATGTTTAGCGATGTGCTCTCAGCTACAGAACCAGATCCCACAGCTGAATCTATAGTCCGAACATCCTCCTCCTCATTTTCTCTAGCCTGAAATATTTTAGTGGTATAAATCATACAACTATTAAAAAGGGCAAGAAAATGTTATAATGGATGGCACGATTTTTTGAAAACATATTAACTCCTCTGGGGTGGAATCAGAATGTCATCAGTATATGTATACACTAATAATACCAAAAATATAACTCAATATATCACTTAAAAGGTCCAAAACTTACAAGGATTTTTTGAAGAAATTTCATATATGACTTTTCTTGTTCTTTAAGGTGATCTATTAGATGAGTAAGGCGCTCAACATTAGCAGATCTTTCATTTTTCTCTACAAGATCTTCCCGCATGGAACTAGCTTTAGTAATATAATCACGAATCTGAACGAGCCTGCTTACAATCTGCATGAAAAACATTTGGGAGTAAAAAAAAAAAGCATGAAAATAAAGAATATGTAAAACTGAACATAATGCATTTCACAGCAACACTTCTACATATTTTTTTATTTCAAATATAGTAACCAAAGATGTGTCTAGGTTTTATCATTTGAATTCATACATGGAAAAGATCTGAATCATATTTAGAATTTAACCAAAAAAAACTGTGAATTTAAAATTTTCAATAAATAAATTTCACAACTGGTTTTAATTTATATTACCTAAAAAATTTTATTTACAGAACTGCATGCCTTTAAACTGCTACTGATGTAAATTTTTTCTCATGTTTACTTTTTCCTTATAAGTATAAATACTTTTTTGAAAGTATTTATAATGATTTAAGAAAATTCTTACAACAATTACTCACATTGTAACTCCTCTCTACTAAAAATTGGCAACACAGACATTGGCAGGTAAACAGAAGATTTTAATTTACAATATGCCATTTCTACAATCATTTTGGGTAAAAAGAAATTTATACTAGATTGAATAAATCTGAGAGATTAATGAGGAGAGTCTGGAAATACCTAACTAAAATTCCTATGTGCATAACTCAATAAAAATTTCTTAATATTTCTGCTTTGAAGTTCGTGAAAGGAGAAAGAGTGAAAGAAAACATTTTTCACCTGGCTGCTCTCCATTGCAGGCTCTCCTCTTCCATCTTCTTCAGAGACTTGACAGTTTTGCAAAAGATCATTACTTAAAGCGGAAGCAAACAACTCTTTACATTGTGTTGACCCAATCATTTCTCTCTTTGGAGGACTTATAGCAGCATCTTTGCTCTTGTTAGTATTAATCTGCATAGGTAAAAAGTTGAAGGGCTTTCGGTTCTCACTAAGCTGACGTTTGTTGTTAGCAGCTGTTGCTCTCCCTTGAGAATCGCTTCCAATGCTTCTCTACAAATGAAAAAGAAACCAAATCCCACAAACATTAATTTTTCAACAATGAAAAAAAATGCCAATGTTCTTAATTAGTTTCATCATCAGATATTGATTCAGGAAGTAAACATAAACAGCTCTGTCCAAAGATTCAAAAAAGATTCAAATCTACAAAAAAGTCTTTTACTAAAATATCAAAATTTGATCAACAACTCCTCTTATTCCTCATTTTGTCAGACATAATTCAACTGATGAATATGAGGAAAATCAATCTAAATGAAGTACCAGGACTACGAACTGTATTTATAACTTACATTGCTAATCATACTTGTTTACCAAATTCTGTATGGGCTATGGACCCAATGAGTAGATCATAATATATACATTAGCATTAGAATCTCTCTAGATGAAGCACTGCCTGAAAAACTGCTCAGCTCAGTGCCTGGTATGTAGTAAATGTTCAGTAACTGGTAAATAGACAACTAAATGGCAGATGATGACCACCATCATCGTACCAGACTTGAACATAGCTTTATGCATATTTGGTAAACTGTTTCTCTCTCTAAAGCACAGATGTTGACAATAAAACATCTGTTAAGAGTTCATTATCATATCCATTTACTTTTAAGTTCCAAATTTTATTCCAGTGATTATAAAACCAACCAGTTTTATTTTAAATTTGAGGTAATCAAAATTAATTAATTAATTAATTAATTTGAGGTAATTAGAACATCCCACACTTAGCCAATGATAAATATTCTAAACTGGATCTTCCCTGTTGCTTAATAGCAATCTTACTCACTAACATGTAAAATTTAGTTTCATGATGAAATGATTTACATTAGTCATAGAGTAGTAGTAATAAATAAAATCACAAAAGAGTTGTCCTTAGCAAGTTTAGAAACAAAACCTTTGCTGTCCCAAAGCTCATAATACCACCACCACCAATTAAAATTCTTTCCATATATGAAGAAATTAAGAATAAGGAAATAAAGAGCTCACTTTTTATTATTAAATTATTAAACCCATTCTAAATATTTCCCATAGTTATAACTTCATTTTTAAAATGCTTCACAAACCTGATCTAAATCACTGAAGTTTATCCGCTGTTTAAGTTTCTCTAGTTCGGCCTGCTCTGGGACAGACATCTGAGTCACATATCTACTATGTGGAAACGAATGTGGAGTCTTTGTTCTTCGCCTTCCCACTCCTGGTGATGACTCCGGAGAAATATCATTAGTTACCCTTTTATCACTTTCTACACCAAACTTTTTCTTATTCTTTTCTGATGATTTATTTGCTTTCTTCTGTTGGCCACCCCAATCCTTTAAAAAAGTAAAGGCACAGGTTAATCCAGCCTCTGTCAAACCAGAAAAGTAATTTTATATGCTTAAAAATTTGTAGTCAGTCTTAAAGATAAAAATGACAAAATATTTTTCACATAAACATATAGCCTCACAATTACTTACTTCTACTACTGTGTTTTCTTTCCCCCCGTTACATCTAACCTAAACTTCACAGATGGTCCTTCAGAAAATAATTACTTTCTATCATAGATTTTTAACAAACATAAATCCCAAAATCCAACCATAGACTCAGTCTGAATATTTTCAAAAGCATTTTCTAAAATGGCTACCTACTATTTATAAATTGGATAGTGAAAATAATTATAGATACCTTTACTGGCTTCCTTTAAAAACAGTGTATAAGAAGACAGATCTAGAATCAACCTGGATCCTAAAGTAATTATTGTTATCTATCTGAAGAAATGCTCACTGTGTGACCCTCGGCCATTTACTTAACTTCCCATAGTCTCGTTTCCTAATCTCTAAAATAGTGACACCTTTAAAACATGATTAAAAATGACATTTATAAAATATCTACTAGCATGGTGCCTAGCATATAGTAACCAATAAACAGAACTATTCTTACTTTTCATAGACAAGAGTGTACTATATAAGACCTGACATGAAATAACAAAAACGATTCATGTTTTACCAGGAAAACATTTTTTTTTTTTTTTTTTTTTTTTTACTTAGTTATACCCACATAACCTAGATCATTCAACAAAAAGGTCTATATAAATTCTTACCTTACCCATATTGAAAGAATTGTTTAGTTTTACTACCGTACAACGCTTTGGGATATTCTCCTCATTTATAACACAACTATTTCTCTAGGAACTGTCCGCCCACCCCAATCCATGTTTGAGTGTTCTTTCCAACCTGTTGTTCAACTTACCCTACCCCTTCCTGGCCACAGATGATTGGAAAAGAGATGCATAATCTCTAATCCAAAGTGGGATAATCATACTTTAAAATTTCAAATTGGAACTAAAAGATAACTAGTCAGTATATAATTGTAGTGATAACTGAAAAACTTTAGAATGAAAGGTCAGCCATAGTACACTATATAAACCAGAGAAGAGAGAAAGCTGGTGTGCAAAAAGAAAGTTATGTTAAGCAAAAGCACACAGAAGCAAAAAGTCAGGGCAGTGAAAGTGCAATTCTTGACAATTTTCTAGTTCCTTTTTCTAACCCCTTCCTAAAACCCAGCTTCATTTAATTAACTTGTTTTCCATAAAACATCTTTATACACTTAGAATAAACCTCCTTTTTGGCTTAAGCTAACTTGGGTTGATATCTGTTACCTGCAAACAAAAATGTCTTCAACTAGTTTAACAAACAGCTCAGGGTTATTTAATGTCTTGGTCAAAAAGAAAAAAATGTGTTTATAAAATGTCTAAGTGAATTTGATTTGGCTAAGTCAGGGGAAAGTTTCGTTTTAATATTAGTAATTATGACACACCATCAATAAATTATCATACCATATTGTTGAGTCGGTCATCAACACCCTCATTGCTCCAGTTTGGTAAATCCTGATCATTTATGCCTTCTTCAAAAGGACCTCCTCCTGTGGCCATCCTAGTTTTACCAATTAATTTTCTGTAAAATAAGTGAAAACATCTTTAACATATAAAAACAAACTAATTTTTAAATCATCTCCTGAAACTTAGTGATATAAAAGAATCTCAAAAAAAGTTTATGCAATAAAAAGTGGTAGTATCAACCACATATAGACAAATCAATTTAGCTGCCATATACACATTATGATTGACTAAAGTTAAGTTGCTGGAGTGATGGAAAGGGGAAGGAAAACTTCAAAATACCTACTATGTGTATTGGCCTGCACGCTTTCCAGGCTATTTTATTTAGTTAATTGAACACAGTCTTAAAAGGCAGAGCAATGATCATGTAGAAAAAAGTTTATAATGGCTTGAACCAAAACAGCTCTTAGGGAAAAAACCTAATACTCCCAAAGACCTGGGAATTTGTTTGGTGTCAAAGTTTCAAAGAGGGTAGAACTGCTATGCATAGAGAAAGGTTTGGTTTTAACAGGAACATATGGTAAGCAAGATAAAGAGAAGGCAGGGAGAGAGAAAAGCAGGCCTAGGTGGGTGAATGGGCAAAAATACAGTGGCCTAAAATATTTTAGAAAAATGTTGCCTACTGCTTTAAATTGTATTGCTTCTACCTCAGTTTTGCCTAAATCTTGAATGGTCTAACAAAGTCGCAATTTCTCCCCACTATAACAAAACAAAACATACTAAGAATTTTGTGAATATCAAGGAAGGTACTGAATTTCATACCTGGGTCAAAGAGATGAGAAACAGAAAGAGGAATGGTAGAAACAGACATTCAGAAGCAGAGATGATCAGCAGAAATGAGATTTCTACATAACCTCGTGGAGGACTGTGGCTTTGCACTGGATGTGGAACTGCGCAGGTTGGAGAAAGACTGAGTGAAAGAGATGGGAAGATAACTTTATCTAGAATCCAAGGGGCAGAGAAAGCCATTAGTATGGTTATAACAGGTTTCTGATTTTACAAATAACACTAATACTCAAAGAGGTTAGATAATTTTGCCAAGGTCACTCAGCTAAAAATGTCAAAAGAAATTCATATCCAAGTTGCTTTGACTATAAGATCCTAACTTATCCCATTCACTAGAGAAAAAATTAAAAGCATTACCACCCATGACAAATTAGGAATTATCTATGTTCTAATGCTAGAATATCTACTAGAATAATAGATATGCATAGAGTAATAGATTACAGAGTAATCAATAATAGAGTACAGAGAGGTTAAATTTTTATCTCAAAAAAATGGTGATAAAATTCAACACTTAATTTGGGAAAAAAAAATTTTTTTTTTGGAAAATTTTTTTAAAGTACAAATACACTGATGCTTCCTTACAGTTATATGTATTATTACACTATTTGTGGGTTTTTTTAATGAGCACATATTACTTTAATAATCTTCTAAGGAGTTGAAAAAAGTATACTTTAAACCAATAGCCAATAATATTAAAATAAGATAGTAAGGACATCTCTATTAAGATAAAGACCAAAATAAGAATGGCACATATCAGTTATTTAGCATTGTTTTTAAAGTTCTACAAAATGGAAAAATATGAAACAGAAATATTAACACTGAGAAGACGAAAGGTGGTATTCCTAAAAAATATGCATTAAAAAACAGAGAATGTCAAAATATCACCAGCAAGCACACAGAAAACATACTGGAGAAAAATGGTGCCACTTGTAATAGTGACAAAAAAAAAAAAAAAAAGAAAAGAAAAGAAAAGAAAAGAAAACATCTAGGAATAATGTAATTTCACCCCCCCAAAAAACACCAGTAAACTATAAAACAGCGTAAGGGAAAATTCACTAAGTAGAAAAATAAACTATCTTCCCTGATGGGAAGACAAATATTATAAACATACCATTTTTTCTAAATATGGACTTAATGAATTCCCAAAGGGATTCTTCTTAAAATGTGACAAAACAAGTCAGTATAAAAAATTTAAATATCTGAAAAATAAAAGCAAAAGTAGCAATAGAGGTTGGGAGGGTAGAAAACTAGTCCCAAGAGATATTCAATCATACTGAGTAACTAAATGATTAGATTAGTATTAGTTCCCCCACGAAATCCTGAAATATACCCAGTTAGAAAAATGTAATGAGGAAAAATCATCGTAGCGAACACCTATTTTGTTCACTATATGCTAAGCACCATGCTAAATATTTTATAAGCATTCTGTCATGTAATCCTCATAAAAATACTATGATGTAGGATGATACAGGATTATTCAATTATTGAGACAATTTGCTAACAATTTTGAAGATTAGAGATTTCATATAGCATTTCTCAACTAGAATCCTTCATCTCAAATACAGAACACAGAAAAATGAGCTCAGTAACAATTTTTTTCAATTCTTCAAGGATGGTACATACCCAGTACCATTCCAGACATAGAAGAGGTTTTAATCCACAATAAACAGTAGATGCCTTAAGAGCTTAATACCCTCCCAGTTGAAAAAGGCTGCCTTGTACCAAACACCAAGAGAGTAAGTAGATTAAAAATAGATAAGGAAGATTTAAAAAATCAAACAACAGACAGACAGGAAAACAGGATGGGACTTAATCAAAATCTTAAAAACATGGAATGCAGAAATAAAAGGGAAAAGGTTTAACAGATTTTTTTTTTCGCATAAAAGTAAATCCTACGTTTGTAAAGAATAGTAAATGATAAAACAGGAAAAATCTGAAAGAATGTGAAACATACTGTCAATATCTTTACCTCATAAAGAATTCATGGGGGAAAAAAACAAAAATACATACACATACACACACACACACGCACGCACACACCCAAACCCAAGACAGACAAGTATACACAGGTAATTTAAAAAAAGTCAGTAAACAGAAAATGATAAAAATATTAATAATGAAGTCCAACTGCAAATTAAAATAAGGGACCATTAAATTTGCTACATTACACGTACTTTCTAGTCCTGATGACAGCAAAGGGAAACGAATTCTCAGTCACCGTGGTGGTGAGAGTGTAAACTGGCATAACCTTTCTGCAAAGTATTTTGGCAATACTGCATCAAGACCTAAAACTGAGTTTTGACCCAGTAATTCTCTCTCTCCACAGCTAATACAAGAAAACAACTTAAATATGGGGGGGAGAAGGGACTACAATGCAGGACTACGCTATAATTGGGCTAAACTGAAAACAAACTAAATGTCAAACAATAGGCTGGATGCTATTAGACAAGAGTACCCTTCAAAATATAAGTATGAAGGCTGAACGATATTGCCTGTTTATAAAATCATAGAGTATAAAAGGAAAAAAAGAAATGTAAAATTGCATATAGATTAAAAAAACTAAGAATACATACTAAAGTGCTTACATGAAAGCAACTGTTGGTTGTGGGGGTAGGAATGTGGTAATTTTTCCTGTCTTCTCATATATTTTTAGTAATATTTTGCATTATTTTTTACACTAGAAATATATTTAAGAACTTTACAAAATAATTGATATCCATAGAGGTATGTCCAGTGAACTGAAATGACATTTAAATGAATCATTTTGCACCTATTTCCAAGATTTACCAATGTATTTTATAATATTAAAGAAAAGGTACTGCAGAAATTCCATATGCAGTAGAGGCAATACCATCTTCAAAAGTGCTAAAAGCTAACTGTAAAATGTAAGTTAAATGGAAAATTATTAAGATATTCAAGTAAAACTCCTACATACCAATTTTTTCCTAAAATAGTGTATGCTAACGCTTTCTATTAGTAGAGTAATAAAATTTACTTTAAGATAAATTAAAAATGTATCTGGAGAGAGAATGGTTTACATTTTATTTTTATATTATGATGAATTTCCCTAAATGAAGAGCTTCTTCTAAGAACCTATTTATAGGCTACATGACTGTGAACACTATTAAGGTTAAGTTTTTAAAATAGCTTATAAACTAAATATTAGTTTGGGAAAAACAGGTCAAATTTCTTAAAAATCTTTTTAAAGACTATTTACTATGTAAAGTCTATTGAATTTACAGAATCAAATAACTGTCTATAGCTACACTGTGATGAGATAAATACTCATGAGGATAGAATAGTGACTTACTGATACTAAATGTGTTTAAAAGGCACACTCCTAAAAAATTTTTTTCAAGTTAAATAAAATAAAAATAAAAGGTATATTCCTATAGGAGTATTACTATGAAGCTAAAGAAATAATAGCATGTATATCAAAATGATAACAGCTGATTTACCTAAGAGGGTAAATTAACTCCCCCTATAAAACACAGGCAAGGATATTTCTCTTCTTCAAGCCAACTTCTCTAACCACCTTCAAGTGACCTTTAGAAATGATGCCTGTTTTTTTTTAAGATTTATTTATTCATGAGACTGAGACATGAGACAGAGAGAGAGAGACAGAGACAGAGACACAGGCAGAGGGAGAAGCAGGCTCTATGCAGGGAGCCCAACATGGGACTCGATCCTGGGTCTCCAGGATCACACCCTGGACCGAAGGTAGCACTAAACTGCTGAGCCACCCGGGCTGCCCCGATGACTGCCTTCTAAATTTTGTTCTGTAGACACATTAATGTTATTATTCAAATAGTCTGTTATTATTTAAACTATTATATGGGACGACTTTTAATAATCAAAATACTAGGTATGTAGACAAGAAGACCAATTCAAGTAGGCTTCCAATGGTAGAATCAATAGGACTTCGTGATTATTATGTGGGAGATGAGGCAGTGAGAAAGCTGTTCAAGGTTGAGTCCTAGGTTTTGAGCTTGAACTGGGTGTATGATACACTCACAGTGACTGGAAAAGGAACAGGTTTTTGTTGAGAAATTATGAATTCAGTTTTAGCCATGCTGGGTTTGAGGTGAAATCTAGGCTAGAGAGAGATATGCAACTCATCTACTAAGAAAGGTACCTGAAGTGGTACAGCAGGCACAGGGAGGAGAGAAGAGTAAGACTGTGCCCGGAGGGACACCGATATTTAACAGACCAGAAAATAGCACTAAAGAAGGTAGAAAAAGATAGGAGGGAAACCAGGAGAGTGGGTGAAAATGTACAGAGGAGGTTATTGGTAAGAATGCCAGATGTTACTCTGTCACATTAAAAAAAAAAAAAAAAAAAAGTACTGGTAAGTGTCAACTTGGATTTAGCAACAAGGAAGTTACTAATGACCTTGGTACAAGCAATTACAGCAGGGTGAGGAGGGTCAATCCATTAACTGGAAAGCACTTATTGATGGGAAGGGGCAAAAATAAAGGTCACTAGGTAATTTTTTCAAGGAATTAGTCTGTGAAGGCAAACAGGCAGAGAAGGGTATGAAGAAAGTTTTGTTAAAAGCATGTTTAAAATTTGTTTGCCAGGAGCTAGTAGAGAAAGATCTTGAAGATGCAGAAAAGAAAGGAGATAGTATGTGGCCTCTGAAAAAGCGGGAGCAACTGGGACTCAGGGTGTTAAGAAAATGACTAGCTTTAGACAGAGGAACACCTCTTTTGTTGAACAAAAGCAGGACAGATGGAAGTAGATAGAGGCTAGTCAGCAGATCTGTTGGCAGGAAGCTGAGAGAGTCTCTAAGTGACGTGAAGTAGAAAGAGTTGATTCTTAAATGTGAGGGTGAGACAGCAGTGTCGGAGATGTGAGAGGAGTAAAGGAGAATGGCTGTGGGCAACACTAAGGACTCGGGAGAGCAGAGAAATCACTAATCTGCAGTGTGGATTTCTTTTCCCCAGCAGTGCTCAAAAGTATTCAAAGTATTCAAAGGATAGAAATACTCCTTTGAATCCATTCAAGGGGTGGAGAGAGATCTTGCCAGGCAGATTTATTAGAAAAACAATAAAATGGAAAAGCTGAAACCACTGGTAAACAATTAGCGTAACGGATGGAGAGGAGTATGGGAAGAACTAAGGATAAAAGTTAGATTCTTCTACTTTAAACAAGCACTTTTACCCATCCTATGACCTACTAAACTAATTTGCAACTAATTAAGTTTCATTTAGCTATTTTTGAGAGCCTTATCTGGCTCCCTTTTCTCGCAAAGGTACAAAATGCAAAAATACTATGGCATTTACAAACTTTCCATGACTGATCTTATTGAAGAAAATCCTGCCGCAGGACTCTTACCATAGAAAAGTGTGTGTGTGTGTGTGTGTGTGTTCAATTACAGTATTAATTGCCACAGGAATACCTATGACTGACCTAAGGTTAATCTTTGAAATAAGAATATAAAGAAAAAAATAATTAAGTAGAGAAAAAAATGTTATTTTTCTAAATTCTTTAAATTCAGATATTATCTGTGAAACGGCATTAAATTACTCTTAACCATCTCTGGAAATACCATCTTGACGACTGTAAATGAAGATTTCAGAAATACTCATCCAAATAATAATGTAGGAAGTACTGTTTTTTTTTTTTGTTTTTTTTTTTTTTTACTCAGAGTCACAAAAATAACCAAAGGTGGTACTTTATATATCGGCACAAGTTTTCTAAAGTTTGCATTATTTGAAGTACTTCTTTTACTTTATTTTTAATTATAAAAATACCTGGTACACGGTTTTGAAAGTCTTCATACAGTGTCCAAGTGTATTAAGCACTTTTAATGGAAACTGAGAAGAAAATGAGTAAGTATTTAGTTTTAGGTGTTGTTTAGTCAGTTTCATTTGAGGAACTTCTCAATTTCTTCTCTGTGCTTAAGATGGTCAAGTACCTAGAAAAAAAAAAGAAAAAAAAAAAAGGATTAACACAGGATCTTCCCCACAGCACTTTCAATTTGAGACCCTCTAGACTTTCCAGAACTTAAGATATCTTGGTAATTACCCTCTTCAAATTAAAAAAACAAAACAAAACAAAACAAAAAAACCCTGTTAAGACATTGAGGGGAGGATAAAAAGACTAACAAAACATAACATTCCATTTGAATCAATAAAAACCATATCAGAACTATGTACTAATTATTGCATCAGGTCTATCTCATGGTATAGTTATTCTGTGTAGAACATTTCACATCAACAAAATATACACGTGCTCAGAGAAGTGAGAACAATGAGGTGAATTAAATTCTGCTTGCTAAGACATCTCCCTCCCTACAACTTATATTCAAAGTCTATCACTTCCTTGTCATGGGTTACATATAACACCCAAATAAATCTGCAGGCCCTGCTATCGCCATTAACCTGGAATCTCAGTCTTCACTGCCAGTCCCATACTCACTGGTAACAGCTTCCTATTATCCCCTTCCACTAGAGCATTACAAACTTCCATACATCCCCCATCTGTCCCCCAACGTTCCTCCTATTTCTTTAGGTTCAATATAATTCCAAATCCCTCTAAAATCACTATTTCCTCAGCAGGAAATCCTTTCTAAAAGGAGTTCTGCTCTTCCTAGTCCCTCAGATTCACAAGGATCACATTTACCATTCTTATTTAACTAATGCTTCATCTTCCTCTTCTGAACAAATTAGTCATCAAAATCTCACCCCCCTACCTTGGGTACCACTTCCTACTATCCTCTCCAAGACAGTCTTGCACTTTTCTTGGTAACAACTGGCTCGTGGTTTCATCCTCCATGTCATTTCCTACTTTCCTGATTTTTCTAAGACTGTAAATTGAGATCTAATGTCTATCTCATCTTCTCTATTCCAATACAGTTTTCACTCTGGACTGGCAATTTGTTCAAGGTCCTGAAGTTCTGAAATCCTTCCTTCTGATTGTTAAGTCCTAGCATTTCACTTTCTTACTTGGTCATTCTCCCTGAACCTGCTCTTGGCCCTGCTGCAAACTTCCAGTCCCTTGGTCATTCTTCCTTCCAGGAACCCATTAATCCCTTGCTTCTTTACTCAACCCCATACACAAGCCCAAGTAAGTCATTCCAAAAATGCCTTGCAAACATCCTTGACTTCCTCACTGATTTAACCGTCCTATCAATTCAATTCTGGATAAACCCCACTACCTGCTCTTTGCTTCTACTTGCAAACTGTCAGAGAGCAGAAAAATAGTTATAAAATGTCATTGGCTATGTTCACTATTAAGGTACACTATATCATACTGCACACACACAAATGAACACTTTCAAAACGTAGATTTATTCGATAAGGCACCTTGCCTGTTTTGCTCACTACCATATCTCCAGTACTTTACAGTCATTAAGTCACCCACTGTAGGCACTCAATTAAATTTGTAAGATGAATGTATTACAATGTACTCTGTTGGCTTCTAAATGAATCCCCTAGTGTGATTTCTATTTTTCCCAAGTGTCAAATAAACTTGTCTCTTTTACAAATGGTCAAATCCTCTAATGAGAAAATCAAGGCCTTCTAAAGTGAGTTAACATAATTGCCCTATATTTTTATTCCATCTCATACATCTTTCATAATGTGTCAAAAAATAATTATTTATAACTGGTTTTATAATTCTTTTTATTTTACTAAATGCCTGCTGTATCAAGAACTCTAATACGCAAACATTTGACCTTCCCTGAGTTCTATTTTTCTTGTCCTGTTAGTCTTCCAATTAAAAAAAAATACTGAAAACTGTAATAAAGAGATAAATCAACTGCCAATCTGTACTTTCTCACGTTAGCTTAGTTCATAAAGGAACAAAGGACTTATCTGCTTTCCTGGAAAGCAAAGATATATTAGATTATATTTTGAAAATGGGTTATCTTAAAATTTCAACAGTGGACTTAAATTCAGACTCTGACACTTCTTAAAAGAGCAATTACTTCTTAAACATTTAACAAAAATTTCTTCTGATCCTCATCCATGAATCATTTAATTTCTCAGCTGCCCTTGGCAAATAACTACTTAACTTCCCTCTGAACTTACATGGACATTTTTTGCTGGTCAGAGTATCTGTACATAACCAGCATTTGATAATGCACTGTGCATAAAAACTTTAATTCTAGACACCTAAAAGAAAAAAAAGCAAAACTTAAATCAAAAGTGGATGTAACAAGTTCAAGAAGTAGAGGAATCTGTAAATAAAAATTTCTAAAATCAACTAATAGAAAAGTTGTAGAAAAGGACTTAAAATTACATAGATTTGTAAAAAGAGGCAATCCAATAGCTGTCATAGGACAAATCTAAACTCGAACGACCTGAAAAAATTCTGGAAAGAAAGACATTTCAAAAGGCATTGCTTAAATTTTTCCAGTATTTAATAATTAGGAATGACATGGCTCTTTTCTAGCAAAAGTATGAAAGCAGACCAAAGTGGCATGCCAAAAAGCAATGCACACAGGGCAGCAACCCCTGGTCTGTTTACTAAATACAGTGAGTGGGTCCTCAACCACGCACTGGTATGTTGATAGCAGTCTCCATTTTAAAGTCTCCAACTATCAAGCAAAAAACAGTAACATAGATAATGTCAAATTACCTGTTTAAAAACTAGTTTTAAACTACTTCAGAAATGGCTCCTTCCCTGCTTCAGGCTTCAAAGCTGTTGCCTGCTTGTGATTTAAAAAAAACAAACAAAAAAACCACTTTAGTAAATTTACTTATACTATGGAGTATAGAATAACAAACACTATACTTACAACCTAAAATGTCTAGAAAAATGAACAGAAAAGGAAAAATCCAACTTATCAATATTTTAGACTGGTTACGTTAGTGCTTGTGAAAAAACCACGTGATCTACGTAAATGTTTAAATTATCCATACTTCTAAGATTCTACCCAACAAAGGGATACGTTAATAGCTACTCTGGGATGTGGTAAAAACGGTTAACTCTAATTATCCTGAAAAGAGCCATGCCAAAGTTGACTGCTCCTGTTGTCATGAACTTTCTGCCACTCCCAACCATTCAAGAACTTTGTATATCCAATAATAATAAAGTTTCTTTCCTTGAAAGCTACCCTACAAGAAAACAACTTTGTCACTGGAGACACACAAGGCTTACTGCCTTCAGTTTAGACCCTCCGTCTTACAACGGTTTCCAGGACGCTCACCGAGAAGGTGAGACTGAAAAGAAAAGAGCAGGTGCACCAGAAGCCCTAGGGCACCCACTCCAGTAACCAGAGAATACCAGAGGGCGGAGTCTGGAGGGCAGTTGTGGGGCGGGGGCCGCAGGGGGCCCAGCGAGCCCGCTGCTCCCAGCGCCAAACTACCCTCCGTTCCTCATAGGGCGCACGACACGGACCTCAAAACCCGCCAAAAATAAAAAAAAAAAAAAAAAAAAAAAGAAAAATATCCGACGAGGCGAGGTCCTCCGGAGTGGGCCGCAGGACGAAAAGTTTGGGCGACCCGCCTCCCTGGCAGGGCCAGTTCTCCAATCCCCAAACGCCAGTTTCTGCAGAGCAAGCAAAGCTTCCCGAATCCCCACTCCGGCGTTTACGTTCCCCGACCCTCGGCCCCTTCTCACCGGTCCTGCAGGACACACAGCTCGACTACTCCCGCTCGCCGCATGAAGCACCTCTTGGCCCAGTCGGGGGCGCCTCCCCCCCCCCGCCCCAGGCCCCTACTCCCACCCCGCCGTCCCGCTCTTCTGCTCGGAGGATCCCCGAGACGGCAAACCCCGCGCGGCTCACGGCGCAACGCAGAAGCGGCGGCGCTCCTCACCCGGCCTTCTGCACCCCAAAATCCAGACGCCGACGGGCCCCCCCAAGGGAGTCTGGGAGTGGGGTTGGGGGCGGGGCGCGGTCACGTCGGCCGCGGCCGCTCTGGGACCCCAACTAGAGCCCCGGCGCCCGAGCCCCAGGGCGGCCTCCTCCTCGGGGCCAGAAAATGAGGGGCGGGGAGGCACGGCCGGGGGCTCTGCAGCCACCAACGCGTCCCCCGGTGCCCGCCCAGGCCGAGCCCACGTCCTCCGGCCCGACCGCCTGCCCAGGGGACGTGACGCCGGAAGCAAGAAGACCCAGGCGCGGGGCCCCACAGGGTCGCGCGTCCAGGAGCCGCTGCTCTCCCGCCCCTGCGCCGCGCCGCCCTCCGTTGCCAAGGGCCGGGGACGCGCAGCATTACCTGTAAACGAAGCCGCCGCTCCTGCCGAAGGTAGAGTAGCGGTCAGGCCCCACGACCCGCCACCTTAGAGACCGCAGCAAGGAGCGCCCACAAGTTCCCCGGCTGCCTAGGGCCCAATGGCCGCCTTCTCCACCTCAGCTACTCGGCGCCAACCGCCGCAGCCACCGCCATCTTAGATCTCATTGTGGTGGGAGAAGAGGGGCGGGGGGGGGCACTGCAGAGGGGGCCGCGCGCCGGGAGACTGCGCCGTCGCCTCGGCAACGGCCGCGCGGGGGCGAGAACTCGGCCGCGCGGGAGCCGCAGTGCGACCGACGCGCTAGCCCGGAGTCACGTGACCGCCCGAGCCTGTGGTGTCACCTCGGGGGCGCTTTGAGCCCGGCGCCGCTGACGCAGAGGAACGACCGGAGACTACATATCCCAGAAGGCCAACTCGACCCTGGTTTATCGGCGTCCGCGCGTCCATCGCGAGAGGGAGAACTACAAATCCCGGCATGCTGTGGACCTGCGGGCGCTGCTCGGCGACCTGTGCGGAAAGGGAGTTCGAGCCTCCTCCTCAGCTGGAAAAAACGGAGGCTCGTGCTGGGTTTCTGTGTGGCTGGGTGTCAGCTCCGGATCCCGCTGCAGGGCGGGGAGAAAGACCGAAGTCCGTCTTCTGTTTCTTGCCCACCCACATCCGGGTTACGAAGAGACGAAAACCAGAAGGCCCTTTAGCAACGAACTAGTCCTGATTGTACACAGTGGCCGTTGATAATGGGAAGCTAATTGGGTAAACCAATTAACCAGATAGCTAGCTACTCGGGGAGAATCCTAAATGTTAAGGATGAACACCACCTTGGATTAATGTCCTCCTTTTTTTCCTTTGGAAGAACCAGATGATTTTAATCAAAATTTAGTATTGGGGAATTTTCTCTTAAAACTAAGTCTCTGAATTCTCTTTTTATTTATGCTCCCACCTCGGCAGTAGCTCTATCAAGAACGGTATATGGACAGACTTTTCTCGTTTAAAAAAAAAAAAATAAGGAAAAATTGGAAGAACCAGATGGTTTTAATCAAAATTTAGTATTGGGGAATTTTCTCTTAAAACTAAGTCTGAATTCTCTTTTTATTTATGCTCCCCACCTCGGCAGTAGCTCTATCAAGAACGATATATTGACAGATTCTCTAATTTAAAAAGAAAGAAAAATTCAACCGAGTGAATGCTAAGATCCAACTGGCTTTATTGGACGAAATAGGAATTAAGCAGCGTTCCATCTAGCAAATAGGGAGATCCTGCAGCTGTAGAAACGGGAATGTTTGTAAGGGCAGATGGGGGGTGGAAAAAAGGAAATTATTAGCAAAGAATGGAAAAAAGGAAATTACTAGCAAAGAATGCATTGATTCTGGCAAGGTTGCCTTCCTAAGTGAAAAGGAAAGCCCTGCCAGGTGGATTACTGACCTACTGATGGCCAAGTAATTCTGACTAAAGGTTACGTTTACTGGGGTGTTGAAACTGCATTTAGGTCAGATATTAAGGCTGAGTTGGTTGAGGTGGGGTTTAGCATACACGTTCCATTTGGGGGCCTGCTGTTTCCCTTCTAACACTCCTAACACGCCAAAAAAAGGGGGGGCGGGGGTAATGACTTTTAAGGCCTTTCGTGTACTTACCTGAAAAGTTAAAACACTTCCAATTTTACCTGAGTGCGAGGGCATTCTATATTTCAGACAGTTTGTGAGATGAGCTTAAGCAAAGAGTAGAATGAATGAATAATGGGCATTTAGGTTCCAACAACAAATTGTTCTCAATCCCCAACAGAAATTGTTCAAAGAAGCCAAGTAGTAGTAGAACTGTTATCTCGATACATAATTCAGGTAAATTAAACTCTTTCTGAGACTATATTCAGGTTCAAAGTCATTGCAATGATCTTTGTCACTGTCTTATGTTTTTGAGTACATTTCTGTGTGTCTAACGTTGATGATTAGGTGACGAATTCATAGTCCCTGCCCTTGAAGGCTAATATTTTAAAGAATGATGGAGAAGTAGGATGTGATGTAAATAAATTCTGTTTTGTAAGAAAACAAAGTGCTATGAGAATCCAAAGCACAGGGTGCCCTATGCCCCATTCTAATTACACCACTAGATAGCTCTGAGATCTTGGGCAAGTTTCTGAACCTTTCTGAGTTTCAACTGCCCCCTCTATAAAATAAAGGGGAGGGAACAATAATATTGCCTACCTTGCAGGGATTTTTTTAAGTAGTATTTGATAGAAGGCACAAATTAAGCATTTTATCTGTTGTGATTTTCTTAATTCTCCTGACTCTCCTGAAGAGATTGATTTCACATTTGTTCTATTTTAGAAACAAAAGGTTAAATAAATAACCAAAATTCTGACAGCTCCAAGTGGTAGAGTCTAGGTTATACTGGGGTCTACTAAACTTGGAGGGATTGGGGGGGGGGGGGTTTGATTAAATAAGAGAATGAATGGAAAAAGTTAATATGTGGTAAGGCCTCAAAATATTAGCTATCTTTATTATCATCACCGTAATCATCTTTTTGTTTATATATACCTATTATTTTTAAATATGTAGAGGCTATTGTCATTAAAACAATTCAAATGATTAAAAATATTATTTAAGTCAATATGGTCATTATGCTTTCAAAATTCATGGTCTCTAAAAAAAATGTCAATACTATTATGTCTGTTTAGCAGGGGGAGGAGTCTGAGAAATTTTTACGTTAAAGAGAGATCCTCAAACTCAAATATGAGCATACTGATCTTAGCAGAGAACAAGGGAAAGAAAAAAACATGAAAAACTATATAATTATTCCAGATCTCCAAAACCTTAACATTCAGAAAACAAACCTTATACAAAAGAATCAATTTAGTATTAGTAATGTATGAATATCGCCAATAAATGATACGATAGTAAGTGCTGTAGGAATTCAGAGAAAAAGTATTGATGCATTGCTTCAAAGATAATGATGGCTTCAGGATTTCTGCATAGGATGAAATTAGGAGCAACAGGTGGAAATGTAGATGGGGAATATAGTGGTCTCTCAGAGATACATGTTGAAACTACCTCTCAGTTTTCCACATTTAAGAACAACTTGATATATGTATTAAACATGGGAGAGGAGGCCTAAATGGAAAGCATGCTTCAGACATATATTTCATCCAGAATTAGTGATGGATAAAGCAGAAATGAGACTATATGAAGCAGAGGATTCCTATGGGGGGACAGGGAGAAAAGAAAGAACTGATGAACAGGTTTCTATCTATTTATACAAACTCTAGAAAATCTTAAATGGTGATCTGAAGAGATTGGACTTTGTTCTATAGATAGTGTAAAATCACATGGAGTCTTTGAAAGAAGCAATGATATAATGAAGTAGTTATTTTAAGACTTTAATCTAGTAGCAATGTTTAGAACAGGCTAGGGAGAGCAGAGACAAGGAGAACAGGTGGCAACTGGCATGAAGTAATTAAGGTCTGGCCTAATGTAGCAGGATAAATCAAGTCAAAGAGTTGCTTTCTGATTGTTGTGTAAAATAGCATTTTTATGATCAGGGGGTGCTTACAGTAGAACATTTTGGGCTATCTCATTTATCTCTTTAATGTGTTCTGTGTTCTATATCCACAGGATTTAAGTACAGTGAGAGCAGAAACCCTGCCTTTTGTAGTTCTTTATATCACAAAAGCCCAACAGAGTTCATTTACTGTATTTTGATATTCACGAATTTGGTCTTTGAAATAACAAGTTTTCGCAATACCTAGGTTTAACCTGCAGGTGGTGATAGAACTTAAAGGAAAAATCCTTAGTGACCACTATACTATTATAACTGAATTTTGTGGTTGTTTTTATATGTGATTTTTTTATACACCCAAGAGACTATATGACACTTCTGTAAATTATATAGCACAATAATAAAAGAAATACTCAATAACCCACCGCCTAAGCTAAAATATAGAATATAATCAATCCATTTAAGGACACTTCGTGCTTTTCTCCAAACTCATTCCCCTTTGCAAACATAATTACTATCCTGTATGATCTCGGTGTTACTATTCTCTCATTTTCCTCATATAGTTATATGTATATATGCCAAAATAATGTGTTGTTTGGTTTCACTTGTTTTCTAACTATAAAAACGTCATCACACTGAATATATTCTTGCTTAACTTGCTTTTTCATGCAGCCTTGTTTCTGAGATTCATCCATGTTGATGGGTGGAAACTCAAAATCTTAAGAGCAGAATGTAAAATTAATTTTGGAATATTTCAAAAGTTGAATCCAAATGACATTATCTTTATTCTTCATATTAGCTTTGTGAGTAACTTGATGGAGGAAGGAATTGATTATATAAACAAGAAATCAGTTGAAGAACTCTGACCTAGTTCTTACATTTTTTGGTTAAATTTAAGCATTTCTTTCCTTTAATATAGCCCAGAATTTCTCAATCATGGCATGATTGACATTTTGGGCTGGATGACTCTTTGTTGTAGGGGGCTGTACTGTGTGTTATAGTATATTTATCTGCATGACTGACTTCCTCCCCTTAGATGCCTATAGCACCCTACCTACCCTGATGTGACAACCAAAAGTGTCTTCTGACATTGCCAAATACCCCCCCACACACACCTAAGGAGGGTAGGGTGGGGGCTGAGGGCAAAAATCATTCCTGAGTGAGAAAAACTGGTCTAATCTTTGCATTGAGAAAATCATGTTACTGAGGGTTTTTCTTTTTTTTTTTTTTTGAGGGTTTTTCTTATGTACCTCTTTTGCTCAAAAACCTAAACTTTCAAATACTTAAATCCATTAATGACTATATGTAATTATATCGACTAATTATATCAAATCTACATACATAAGTAATATTTCAAGGCTCTTCTTACCCTCCTCCATTTTCTCCTTATCTAATTACTTTGACATCTCTCATTACTGCCTAGTTCAGACTTTCTATGACTGGATTCCAAATACCTAATTCCTGCTCTCAACATACAATGTTAATATTTACACCAGTCTGAACTACCCTTTCCTCCATAACCAGTTTATATCCTTTTCTTTCAAAAATCACTCATTCAATAAATGTACATGACAATCCTAACCATATTTGCATTTCATCAGTCTCAACATGGCTCAGCTCCTAGAATTATGATATGCTGCTGCTTAAATATTCTTCTGTATATATATATTCTTGGGGGTCTATATATTTTTACTCCACTTTCTCTATTCATCATGAACCTAATTAGAGCTGCAATAGTTTAGTCCTATGTGGAATGCTTACTTCCAAGGACATATCAAGTTAGAGGGGCTTAAATAAAGGGATATAATAATTTAAAAACTACAAAGAAAATAATCTGTACCTTATTTCCTAGCCTCCCATCACCCCTACATCATATAATATTGAAAATATTAACTATACATAGATGTAAGTTAATTAAGTAGAGAAATCAGGCAATTAGGTAGGTGAGTTCCCAAAATATGGAAATATAGGCTGGTATAGATTTTGTTTTCTAATTATATGAAAGATGTTAGAAAAGTATGAAAATTCAGGGTGCCTAGGTGGCTCAGTTGCTTACATGTCTGACTCTTGGTTTCAGCTCAGGTCATGACCTCAAGGTCCTGCAATCAAGCCCCACATCTGACTCTGCACTAAGTGGGGAGTCTGCTTGAGATTCTTTCTCTCCTTCTCCCTGTGTCCTCCCTCCTACCCCTGCTTTTTCTAAAATAAACAAATGAATCTTAATAAAAGTATGAAAGTTAGTCCTCAGCTTTTACTTTAAAAACCTGTTAGTTGAAAATAAAATTATGTAAAATGAAAACTCAACAATGCCGTGGTTATAAGAGAGTAATCTGGAATGGAATGACTTTATAAAAGATGAACCATGAGCCAGAAAATTGTCTTTTCTCAAATAAGGAGATCTACAAGTGACAACTGGATTTGGTATATGCTTGCATATAAGCATGGGCTAGTGAAGAAGTAGCCAATGTGATTTGGGTATAGTGATCTATATAATATCCCTATTATATCATATGTTGGGAACCAACAGATGCATGTGTTATAATTTTTGCTCTTTTACCATAAAAAGTCTTCCCACACTGCATTTTGCATTCTGTAAGAAAGATTCAAAGGTAAGGGAAAAAATGGCAACACATATGTGAACTCAGATCAACCAGCAAGAGGTTAGAATGCTCTTTCTTTACCACAAGATCACTAAATAATTTCCAGTGTTAAAAACTGGGGGAAGCTGGGTGGCAGGATGGACAATCCAATCTAGATAAGGAAAAATGTAAAACCTTGACAACAGGTGCAGTAGAATGATGTAGGGCAAAGATTGACAAACATCTTCTGTAAAAAGCCAGATATTAAATATTTTAACTATTGTGGGCCACACAGTATCTGTCTCAACTACTAAGTTGTGTGATTGTAGAGTAAAAGCAGCCAGGCAATGTGTAATGGACGAGTACAGCCGTGTTGCCATAAAACGTAATTTTGGCTACTGAAATTTAAACTGTATATAATTTTCTCATGGCACAAAATATTAATCATCTTTTTTTTCAACTGTTTAAAAAATATTAAAACAGGCAGTGAGCCCAATTTAACCCATGGGCCGTAGTTTGCTGACACTTAATGTAGAGTACTCAAAATTGAAAGTTTTTCGATAATTAATGATAAATGGAAGGAGAAATTAACAATGCAAGAAAATGCAGTTTCATTACTTTGCAGGATGGTTATTTTACAAAGAATAGTTTGAATAAATAAAGGGAAGATATAAAGCAAATGTAACTGAACATTTGTAGATTTTAGTTTATACTATTTTCTTATATATTCTGCACACACACCACACACACCCTTGGCTAGTTGCAGCCATGCATTGCCTCCAGGAAGGATTGGCAGCCACTAATACCAGAAACAAAAGATACAACTTTTAGACCTAAGAGAAAAGATTAAAATAAGTCAGAGCAGTTCCCACTGCCTGGGTGGAAAGAGGAAGAACTGCTGGGAAAGTTAAAGAATTTTATGCTTTTCCCTGCATCTCTGAAAATAATGAAGGAGAGGAAAAGAAACTCTGTGGGGATCTGTGACCAAAGAGAGCCTAGAAAGCTCTATGGTTGCAGCAGGGAGCTCTCTGCAAGGCTCACCCACCACAAGCCCAGGAAGTCATGTGGAGCTCTGGGAGGAGAAAGACTCTAACCAGCTGACATAATGGATCAAGAATGAGTTTAGAACTCCCCAAACCTATCAAATAGTCTTGAAATCCAATCAGAAAAACAAGAGTTACATTCATCTTCCACATGTGAGTTTGTGGCATAAGAAACATACCCACTTTACTTACACAGTTCAAATGTCAGCTACCTGAGTGTTCCCAAGTCCTCAAGGCTGTTGGGGTAACCATGTCTCCATCATATGTATTAGGAAATCTAATATAGGAAATATATTAGATTTATATTAGGAAATCTAATTTCATATGCTGACATCTTCTAGAATGCTTTGAGCTAATGTTTTTCTATTATTTCTGTTTCTGCTGAATTCTTGATTTCTCTCAAGTCTAGCTTCTTTTGGCTGTTCTTTTTCTCCATCCCACATCATTCCCAAGACAGAACACAACCTCTTTCCCTTTATTTTCTCAAAATACCATGGAAACAAGGCACCTCTGTGTGGAATACTGCTTTCCACTGAAAATTCACAGTTAATAGTGTAAGATGGGGAGGAGGAAGAGGAATTTATACTGCAGCCATTTGGACACCCCTGTTCTTTTTTAATTTTTTTTTTTAAGATTTTTTTTTTATTTATGATAGTCACACAGAGAGAGAGAGAGAGAGAGAGAGGCAGAGACACAGGCAGAGGGAGAAGCAGGCTCCGTGCACGGGGAGCCCGACGTGGGATTCGATCCCGGGTCTCCAGGATCGCGCCCTGGGCCAAAGGCAGGCGCCAAACCGCTGCGCCACCCAGGGATCCCCGGACACCCCTGTTCTTCAAAGATCTTTGGCCATAGCCTTGTACTTCTCTCTGGCTGCCTCTCACCCAACTCCCTGTCATTTGGATACATTATTTCTTCACATTCTACTCCCCACTGTCATCTCATTAACTCCTTCTCTTTCACCCTTTTTCTCTTGGGATACACATGGAAACTCTAAATTCTTCATTAAATATTCATTAACAAAACAATTTAAAAAAAGATTTAATTTATTTATTCATGAGAGACATACAGAGAGAGGCAGAGACACAGGCAGAGGGAGAAGTAGGCCCCATGCAGGAAGCCTGATGTGGGACTCGATCCCAGGACCCCATGATCATGCCCTGAGTCAAAGGCAGGTGCTCAACCGCTGAGCCACTCAGGCGTCCCAACAAAACAATTTTGTTCTCTTGGTCTTGCCTCTAGCTTATCCCAGTGAGACCCACTATTAGAATAATGCTCTTCCTCTGCTGATTAATATGATCCATTTCCTCAGCATGGAGCTCTAAGAGAATTATGTCTTTTTTGAATGCTAAAATCAATTGCATAAGGCTCTTCACTATCCTGATTAGCAGAAATTGTAGGAAGAAACATCTTCATTCCCCTGACATCTCCACCCCTAATCATCAGAAATGGGGGGGGGGGGGCAGTGGCTAAGTTAGTTTTTAGTAGCCAGTTCTTAGTCTAATCCATAGTGTGGAGAGGTCTCTAAATACAGAGACTGTATCTAGTTTTACAGATAGGTCCTGGGTTTTATTGTTGTTGTTGTTCTTTGTTATACTGCCATCATCTTGTCATTTTTGAAAACCTTCCCACATAGTCTGGGGCCATTATTATCCTCTACACCAGTGATTCTGCTCCTGATCTCTCAGAAGCTTCTCATGGACTCCTGCGTGTGATGTGTGTGTGTGCCTATGTGTGTGTGTGTATGTGTGTGTGTGTTGGGTAGAGGAGTTGTAGGACATTGAGGTTGGGGAAACAAAGATTCTCCTTATAATGTTATGGTCCAGGTTTAGGTTGTCCTCAGCCATGGCTGGCTTGGGCTTCCACCCTTTGTCTCTGATTAGCAAAATCCCTGCACAGGCTATAATCATGTTCTCAGATTGGGCAACCCCACTGCCTCTTGTAAAGCTAGTGAAGCACTGTAGCAAGTGGATAAGAGCATGTTTCTAAGGCCACACTACTTCAGGTCAAATCCTATTGTATAGCACCCTTTCTGTCTCAGTTACCTTGTTGACAAAATGGCAATAGAAATAATAATGCATATCTCAAAGGGCTGTTATGAGGATTAAATGAGTTAATATACTGCTCAGATAGCACCTGGCTCACGGTCAGTGATATATAAATGTTTATTCTTATTAAGTTTACAAAGAAAGCCTTGTGCTAATACTGACTTGGGCCTCCATGTTTTTGGAATTCCAACCTGCACCCCCATTTTAGCATAGACTTCAAAACATTTACAACTATACTTCATTGGTTTTAACCATAGGGACTACATGATAGAAACTACTATGAAGACACATGTGGTCTCATTATGAGCACTTGCAGTTAAAGGAACGGGTAAGAAGTCACTGGCTTTGGCTGAGAAGTTAATAGGAAGTGAGGCCCTGGAGTCCTTGAGTGTATATCATCCTCTTTACAAAGCTTGGTGGAAAGGGAAAGAAGAAATCAGAGGTAGGTAGAGACAAGAATTGAGGAAGATTTCATTTTCTAGGGCTTAAAAGAATTAAGCTTGTTTATAGGGTAAAAGAGGGATGAGACTCTCAAAGGAGGTGATATTAAAAGTGAGAAAGGGGAAATGTAATTAAAGAAATGCAGTTCTTGAGAAGAAAGAAGCAGCTGGATTCAGAGCCCAGGTGGAAGAAATAGACTAAAACAAGAGGAATTAATACCTACAGAAGCAACTCTCCAGCAATGGGGGGCTGGCAGTGGTAGACATACACTCCAGGGCTCTGGTCACAGGAGAGAGAAATTCTGATGTGGGCTTCTCAGAGGCCCAGTTGCTGAAGGTAATAGCACACTGATGAGACACCCTTTATTGGCTCTTCTCCCTGTTCCAACTCACTTCACTATTCCCTTGCTTATGCTTCCTGGAATCACCACTCAAATTAATTACTTGCATCCAAATCTTTGTATCATGCTGTGCTTCTGGGAAACCCCAATTTCAACAGATTGTGAGAAAGAACGTTATCTCAGGCTTTCTGATTCCAGGTACTTGGATTTTTTCAGCCAAATCATGCTTTATCATTGCCCAAATTTAAGTTGTGCATTTTGCTTCTATGTCTGGCATACCAGTCATGCTATATCATCAGAGGAGTAGCCTAACATAAGGACATTCTCAAGAGAGATGTGTGGAAGCAGTAGAAGCTAACTGTCAACATGTGTCATTCTCCTTCACTTCCATTTTTCTGAAAATGACTCTTCATTTTGGGGAATAGATGGGTATGTTATCTCTATGTCTACTCCTTCATCTATGTCTAAAGTGATATCTACATTTTCATCTACATATATGTCTGTACTAAAGTGTGGATATATGTTATCATATATATATTATATATATATATATATATATAATATGTATATCCACATTTGATAAAAATAGGTATCAGCCAGGGCAGGACAGGCAGTTGGGATATGAATAGGAACAAGGAGGTAGTGATGTATCAGAGTTCTTTATTGGTTTCTGGCTGGCTAATTTAGGCAAAAGTAAATTTATTGGAATTTACTGGAGAATGTGGGACTCACAGAATCAAAAGATGTCTGGGACATCAGGCTTCAGAATAAACAGGAATTAAAGGAGCTATGGGAAGCCAAGTAACAGAAAGCAAGGAAAGAGCAATTGTGTCATAACCTGAAGTGTTTAGCCAATATACTGCTGCCTCTGCTCATTCTGGAATGAATGACCTTCCTTGGGTCTCTTCCTAAAGATGCAAATTCCCTGGAGAAAGTACTGAACTTCCTCATCCCACTACCCACCAGTGTCCCTGATAGGGTGAGAAGATCTAGCCATTTTGGCTCCTGCCATGAAAGTCCTGAATTATTTTTCCCAAATGTTATGGAGAGGCTGTGGCTAGAAATAGAGCTGCTATTAGAAAGGAGGAGCAGAAGCCAGAAGACAAAAGAATAACAAATGTCAACTGGAAACCTCATCAGGTAACCAGGCAGGGCTTTTGGCTGGGGCTGCTTACTGACTGCAGATGAGATAGGACTGGTCTTTGATAAGTGAATAACTGTAAGAACCTTATGATCTAGAGTACACAAGAATCCTTCACTGTAATATGTATGATATAACATTTAAAGGACAAACTTAGAAATATGGGAATACATTGAAATAAGCTTTAGTAATTGAATGAAGTGATGCTAAATAAAATTACCTTAGAATAGGAAAATAATTATTGATATTTTGCTGTGTTCAGACCTGCAGGTCAAAGTTGGCTATCATGGTGCTTCTGAGAAAAACGTTCTGCAGGCTGAATGAGCACCAGGGGCAACAGCACAGAAGTAGAAAGTATATCTTGAGTTTGAGGAATGGCATATATCCAGTCTGGCTGGGGTGCAGGGAACATGAGATTGTTCAGATATTTTCATGCAGACTTTAATTCTTTTAAAAGCTGAACAAATCTTTTAAAGACAATTACCTGCTTTACAAAATGGTTTTTAATTCTCACTTAGCCTGCATGATCAAATACTCAAAATCTGACTCTGGATCTCACCAATTGAAGTTCATAGTTCATCTTTTGGCCTCTTGTCATCTTTTATTTTTTAGCAGGCACTAAAAGGAATTAAAGGGCAACTGACATATTTGTACACCAATGTTTCATAGGCACTATTAACAATAGCTAAAAGGTGGGAACAACTCAAATGTCCATAGATGTATGAATAGACAAAATGTGGTCTATACATACAATAGAATATTATGCTATATCATCAGAGAATGATATAGGCAGGAAATTCTGATACATGCTACAACACCAAAACTGGAACCTGGGAGATATTGTGCAAAGTAAAATTGGACACAAAAGGACATATACTGAATGATTCCGCTTGTGTAGGTAACTCGTGTAGTCAATTCATAGAGACAGAGTCAAATGTGGTTCCCAGTGTCTGTGGGCAAGGAGAAGGGGAGTTAATATTTAATGGGGTCAGATTTTCAGTTTGGGAAGATGAAAAAAACTCTAGAAATGGATGGTGGTAATGGTTACACAAAAATGTAAAAGTTCTAATGCCACTGATGTATACACTTAAAAATGGCTAAAATGGGAAAAGATGGTTGGAATGGTAAATTTTGTGCTGTATATATTATATTACAACTCTTTAAAAAGGCAACCGATAGTCTTTCTCATTGAATCACCAGAAAAGTACAGCAATAGACACTCTCTAGGGTATCTGGACTCTGCTTTCTTCCCCAAAGCCAATGAATAATTCCTGCAATTGCATCCAAAGATGTAGTGGAAATGAGAAAGACTACCTCCAGATCCCACCTTCATGGAAGAATTTGTTGCTCCATTACTTGGTGTTTGTGGTCAGCAGTCCGACCCTTTAGGGATCCTCTTGGCTGTGGACAGCCACTTCCTGCCAAGGTCTCTCTCCTTTCTGGGGCAGCCCACACATAATGATCCATCTAGCAGGGGCTAAGGCCCAACCATTCTGGCCCAAAGCAGGATACCTCTGATGGACCATTTTAGTTCTGGTCGACCATTTTAACTCCCCATAGGTTCTCCCTTTCTCTAGTTCTTTTTCCTTCCTCTCCCTTCTAATCACAAAACACTCCCTCATAAACATCCTGTGCACAAAATTCTATCCCACAGTCAGCTTCCTGGAGAATATAGCCTGAATAAACAGACCAAGTTCCTTAAAAACAGAAAGAAAGGAAAAGATGTACAAAGGAACAAGGATGACAGTGGATTTCTTGTTGGAAACAATGTAAGTAAGAAGCAATGGAGTAACCAGGATGCTACATGCAACAGAACCCCTTTCAGAGTCTAAGCCACAAATATTTTCAGATATGCAAAAACTAAAAAAATCATTCACCAGCATGTCCACACTACAGAAAAGGTCAGTTTGAGAAAACTCATGAAACTATATGCTAACAATTTGTGCACTTTTCTCTATTTTTTGCTTTGATGAATAGTTCATTAAAAAAAAAAAAGGGATCCCTGGGTGGTGCAGCGGTTTGGCGCCTGCCTTTGGCCCAGGGCGCGATCCTGGAGACCCGGGATCGAATCCCACTTCGGGCTCCCGGTGCGTGGAGCCTGCTTCTCCCTCTGCCTGTGTCTCTGCCTCTCTCTCTCTCTGTGACTATCATAAATAAATAAAAATTAAAAAAAAAGAGGCAAGCAGAGTAGTTGACATTTGTTGTGTTATGAGTAAGGATAGCTTTCTTCTGTACACAACCTGATCCTTTGTCCTGGCTGCCTTAATAGTCCCTGATGATTTTGTACAGATGGTACCTCAGTATCTCTCTAATCAATCCAATTATTTTTTAAAATTTTATCTAATTTTTCAAGTTTTTCTTGATAAGAGTGTTGTGCTGATATAACCTCTTTCATTATAGATTAAAGCAGGGTTTTCTGTTACCTTTCTTTATTTGTGAAATTCTTGTTCTGTTAAAAGTGTGAATGAATTTGGCAATATTAGAAAATGATTTTAGGAGAAGGGTATTGTTTCCATCTATACTCACTGCTTCATGTATATACTCTCAATAATAACAAGGGCACAGATAATTTGGTTAATTCATTGGTGAAAATAGTCAAGGGACATGAGATAGGTTTGTCAGGCATCTTGCTGAATGAGACAATCTTCTACTAACTCAGTGGATCGATCCTCCTTTCTTTATCCTTTAAATTCCCTGATTGGCTATTAGGTGAATGGTACATACTGGGAGCCTCCCTTACGTATGAAAGTCACCATAGCACTCATGTCTGGCAAAAATTTCTATCCCTGGATCCATCAACTGTGAAAAAGACAGCAGAAGTGTAGCCTGGATGTATGAGTGTTATATGTCTATGGTACCCTAAAATATAGGTGACTGGCTAATTGGATTTTTTCTTTTAGAGATGTGGAATTTGTATGGAAAGATGTAGGGACTAAATTTCCAGTAAAACTAAAACATTTTAAGGGCTGCTGCTACAGAATAAATTGAAGAACTCCTCTTGTTATGGTTTTTAGAGCTGTCCTTATTCTGCCTTCCTTCAGCTTGTTTGTGGCAGCCTGTTATTGATTCTGCTACTTACCTCAACAGCCCTCTAATGAATCCAAATTTTTTTTTGCTCAATATGGCTGGATGAAGTTTATTTCTTTAGCTTGCAAACAAAAACAAAACGAAAACCAGTGTAAGTGAATTACTCTGAAATTCACCCTTAATATTTCATAACCTTTCATTGCTGGAGGGAGAGACAAGGGGTCTACTCTAAAAGTTCTAGAATTTTTCCTCAATGTCTCTAAGAGGGAAGCAGGAAAAAAGCACTTCAATCTTAGAGAATCACTTTAGTGTATACTCTTATGTCATGCACACATGAGTCAGGTCCCTATCCTTTGTTTTTTTTTATGCAGACCTCGTCATTGGTATACCTGGTAAAGTAATTCAAGTATAAAATGTAAACTTTTTAAATGTAAAATTTTAAAAGTTTAATATGCCAGCTTCTGGTCTCAAATGTACATGCAGAAAAATAAGTTCATTGTAGTGAGCCATGTGTGGGCTAACCAAAAAATGAGTTGGAATGCGTGTATAATTGTATAACAATGAATTTTTCTTTCTCCCCAGAAGATGTACAGTTAATTTGAAGTGAAAACAAGGAACTATATCTCAGAGTATTGTATTTAGGTGGTCTTATTTTTTCTAAGAAATAAAAATAATAATAAAAGATGAATACAAAATAAGGACAAATTTTAAATTCAAATGTGCAAATATTTTTTTGTCAAATGTATATTTTCAAAATCTATCCAAGTGTCCAGAAATTTTGTTGGAATAGTTGGCAACCCTAGGAATTTTACCTTTAGATGTGGTCATAGAAACATGAATCATCATGTGTTTTCCAATTAGTTGAATAACGTTTTAAGAGGAGATAATACTTAAGGAATCTAAAACCCAAAGGATAAAAAAAAGCACACATCGATATTGGACTTACATGTGTGAATGAAAGAGATTTATAGCAAATTTATAAAAGAAGGCAGGGAAGTCATACGGTGGAATAGAATGAAAAAAGACATCTTGTGTTACTGCCTATCTCTCTTATGTACAAGGGCATATTTTAAAATGTGATTTTACTTAACATGAACTTGTTTTCTTTTTTTCTCCTACATATTTTTATACGATATAGCTGAATTTCTTCCTCATGTGTTAAGTGTAAAAAATATGCCTTCTATTAAAATTCAACATTTATTTGGTTGCAATTTTTTATGACATGTTATCTTATGGAGAGAGTCTTCTTTAATCAGAAAGATGTTATTTTTCAGAAGCATGAAATAAATGTAATTCTGAAGTTCTTGCATACACATCGAAAGAAAAACAAACATTCCTTAGCCAGAGCTCTTTTTATTCTTTGCAGGGGAAAAAAAATGAATAAGAAAACATCTTTTGCACTTTGCTGTGTTATGGAACCAAGTTAAACTTGGTTAGATACCAGAGGAAACTAATTTCAGGTAGACAAGAAACCCCTGAAAAGAAGAGTAATGAATAAGCATTTCATTTTATCCTAACTAGGATGCAGGCAAGGATACTCTGCAATCTGAAGCTACACATTTTGGGGGATCTGTCAAATGTCTGTCAATATTACTTTTTACATGCTTTGTGTAGCAGGCCTAGAGAGTGAGCAGTCCAGGTTTGAGCAAAGGAACACAGGATTCTGGGACAGAGTTCTCCAGGAAACAACTGCATTTGGAGAAGTTCCTCCTCAAGGATTTGGTTTTCCTGTTTGGGATCCTGTAACAGCTGGAGTTCAATCAGAAAAGCAGAGCTTCTAGAATATATAAGGGATGACCTTATGCAATCGTGGGGTCTGGTGAAGTGGTCTCAGAAAGCCCCTTTTTTCACATTTGATGCTGGAGCTACACAGCAGGTCAGTGTAAAGGGCAGTTGTCTGGCTGTAAGGGAAACACTTATCCAAGAGGATGAGCTGAAACCTATATCAGTTCTTATTGCCTCTGACCTTGGGTGTCCCATAGGAGCTGAACCCTAAGCCATGAGCTGAAGGAAGATCCAGGGGAAGGCAGGGCAATTCCAGGCCTGACCGAAATCTTTTGCCACCAGGATGAGCCAACGGGTAGGCAACAGCACATGAAAGCCATATCTGTAGAAAGCATTACTATATTTTAGTATCATTAATTTTTTTTCTATGGGACCATTCCATTTCTCCCAAGAATTCCTGTCTCCTGTCAAGAAATATAAGGGCGTCTGACAGAAATCGGATTTGAAAAAGGTGGTTGGGCACACTCTTTCTATCCATATTTTCATTTAATTTCTCTGTGTATGGCTCCTACCTTCCAATATTCTGATGTATCCAAATGAAATGACTTTCCAAATCAGATTCTTGTAGGAATAAAAGATGGGCAAGTGGTAAGTAAATAAAGGTGACACGGGGTGGGGAAAGGCTATTGGGCCCAACTACACTTTATATATTATTTCATCAATTCCACTGCCTACCCTCCCCCCATTTTCACCCTTTACAATTACCCTTGAATTTTGTAGTTCCTCTAAAACCTCTACCAATAAATTATAATCTCTTATCTTCTCATGTATCATTTCTGTTTGCTTAGACATTGCAGATATGTGCCTTTTTGTTTCTTTACTGTCATTTTAAAAAGATTTAGGGAGAAAACATAGATAAAAGTGTATAGTCAATCCACCACATTTAACAAGGTTTTGATAACAATTTTCTGTTTAGTGACAGGCAGATCCATATTTATCTTCGGTAGAAAACTTTTCTTCTGCTTGGTGGGTGACATTTTAATGAGCTTTTATTATACAAAGTACAGCCCATATTATATTCTAAAAGGAGAAATTTTTTTGATGTAAGAGGCAAAATTTCTCTGTGTAATCCTGTAAGTGGTTTTCTTTAATGTGGGCATAGCTATATCACCACCAGTGCTTATGACTTAATTGGCTGGGAAGATAGGATTTTTCCCTTTCTTATGAAGAAGGAGAGGAGTTAAGGGTAGGATCTGGTCAACGATACTTCTACCCATGGAAGGTTACATAGCCCCTTCAATATGGGAGTAGTTTGGGTCCATGGATAAAATGAGAGAAGGCTCATGGGGGACCTCTGTGGAGAAGAAAATAGTCATAATTATTATCTCTGTTTATACTTTCCTTCTCTGCATCACAATTTCCTTCTATTTCAGAACAGTTTTGCAAACATCACAGCCTGTTAAAAGCTTGTTTTGGGGTTTCAGAAAGGGACTTATGACCAAGTCTAGGGTAGATTAGGAAAGGAGAAAGTAGCCTTTTCCCACAACCACCACCTCCATCTTGAAATCTACCTGGTAGCAACAGCAGCATTTCAAGACACTACCATGGTCCCAGAACATCAGGAGCTGGCCAAGAACAGAGCAACAGTTTTTTAGTGTAATAATATGGGTTTTCCATTATACAATGTTATGTATCAGTTATACTTTAATTTAAAAAAAGAGTTTAGATAAAATAATAGTAATATGGGTTTTCCAACTTGATAATTGCAGTAGCTTTGTCATTGTCTGTTTAGAACACCAGAGAAGCTGTGAAGGAGTCTCTGACTTATACGACTCTGTGTCTGTCTCAGCTCCAGCCTAGTTGATTCACACATTACATATATTTATCAATATTGCCTAGTTATCCACGAACTCCCCTATGATATAAAATGTTAATCCTCATTATGTTCTCAGGAGGTTCCTTGTAGATGATAACAAATGAGCAAAAGAGAAGAATTTAGGGGCACCTGGGTGGCTCAGTCCATTAAGCTTCCAACTCTTGATTTGGGCTTAGGTCATAATCTCAGGGTTGTGGGATCAAGCCCCATGCTGAGTCCCTTGTAGGGCTCTGTGCTCAGCATAGAGTCTGCATATTCCTCTCTTTCTGCTCCCCCCCCCCACTCGCTCTTTCTCTCTCTCAAATAAATAAAATCTTTAAAAAGAGAAAGAGAGAAGAATTTAAGAGTAGGAGTGGATTTTAGGGACTAGTTGATCTAATAGCTTTATTTTACGAGGAAATTGAGGTTTAGAGAGCCATGACAGAGCATGAATATCAATGCAACTCTCAATTTTCAGTTAATTGTTTCCACTCATTTGACTGTACCATTCATACTGACATAACATGGATTAATTCCATGTCTAGCACATTCCAGAGCTATTTACTTAGGATCTATTAATTTTTAGTTTTCCCTAGTTATATAGACAATAGAAATAGGGTCATTTACTACAACATTGGTTTAGTTTTACTAATTCAAAATGCTTCTCTAAAGAAATCTCTCAGACCCGTGCTATGTGAGAACAAGTTTTGTATTGTTTGAGGACTCTGCCTGTGATGATATCCAAACCAACATTTTAGGAAAGAGTTTTGTTACTTCCCCCTGAAGAGGCTCTGTTGCTTGAATGAAGACAGTTCTTGATGACATTTTTGCTTGATACTTACAATATACTTCATTCTAAATATTTCAGTAAAAGGCAAATTTTAAGTTTAAAATGTGATCATTGTATTCAAAGCACAGGATTTCGAAAGTTCCATAAAGGATGCATCTCTCTGAATTGAGAGTTAAGGCTGGAAAATATAACCATCAGAATATCTGCATACATGAAAGGATGTAGGATCAGCTCTCTGAGTCTAGTTCATAATGGGGCTGAGAACAGACATGTTTGATGCTGCAGCCTTGAGCAGATTAGAGATGGGGAGATCTGGAATTAAACCTTCCCACTGGGACTGGGTCAGGTATCAGATAATGGACAGGTGTCCAATCCAGCAGACACAATCCAGGATCCAGAGGGTTTGGATGACAATTGTACTAAAACTGATGTATGAATTGAGTTCTCTGAATAAGGTCTTCCAAAAGAAGAGGGAGAGAACTTGTCAGTGCTCATCTAATCCTGTCCTGGAGCCAAAATGACCTGATCTTGGTGCAACTGTAACTGTTGTCCAGTGGAAATATTCTCAGGCCAGAGAAGAAAAGCATATCTAATTACTTTACTGTGGAAAACAAACAAACAAACAAACAAAAAAGCCTCTAAGATTATCAATACCTTTATTCATGTTCTTGGTGCACCCAAACTGCTTTTGCCTCACTCTCCAGGGTGATTTTGCCCACCCATGAGGAATCTTCTGTGCAAATAACTAAACAGATTATCTTACTAAGCAATTCTCTTTTTCTAAACTAATGAGCTAGTTTTTCTGTTTTATGTATCCCTTGATAAACTGTTGAATGTAAGTTAGTTCCTGAGAAACTAATCACACTTAGGGTAAGTGAATTAAATCCAATTTCTTAGACAAGCTAATTTAAGATATAAACCTTAATAACCTCACTATTCTGTTCAGTGAAGCTGTCTTAAAAAAAATCCCCAAACAGCCTGAAAGTATGCATGCCAACCCTTCTTCCATTTCTGGTCCATCTCCTCCAACACTGAATCGAACCTGCTCCTCTTAGAGTGTTTTCTCACTTCTTTCAGCCAGTTATCTCTGGTCCCATTCTCATTTTAAAGGTTTGGTACAGTTAGCAAGGTCACAAATTTGACTTTTTCTCTTGAGAATTCTTCCCCCATATTCTTCAATGCATCTGTAGACTAAAGGAATAATATTTCTCCTATCAAGCTCAGTGTCTGTCAAGCTTTCAGGGAACATTGACCCTAGATTCTATCCTTATTGTCTGATTAGCTTTCTCTGGGTTTTTCTTGAGACAATGTCCCCAAAGACCACGTCCCCAATAGACAGCATTATCTATCTTTAATGATGAAGAGCGCAGACTCTCAGTATGACTATCTTTGAATCCTGGATCCACCTGATGCTACTTGTGTGACCTTGGGCAGGTTGCTTAAACCTTTGTGCCTTGGTTTCCTCATTTGTAAAATGGAGATGGTAACAATATCTTCTCATAGGACTGTTGTGGCTGACTGAGTTACTATATTTACCATGTCTAGCACATAAGTGTGCCACATGTAAGGGGCATTGTTATGGATATTATTGTTCCTTCTCTGATGAAGTGAGCACAGTTTATTAAATGCTTGACCGAGGAGAAGGCAAAAGGGATACAAGGAGGAAAAAACAGGTTGTATTTCAAAATATTTCATTTTACCACAGCCAAATAATCCCATACTTTTGCTTTTGACATTTAATGCCAGCAGCTTGAATTCTCTATGATTATGAATGCATAATTTTCACTTCCGTGTGTGTACATCACTGTCAGGGAGGAAAACTTCTAGTCAACCCGTCTATGTTCTTTGACTAGCCTAATAATTAAATTAACATAAAACAGATTAACAGGAAAGAAATTAATTTTGTATGTATGAGAGGCCCAAAGACAGAGACGCAAAAGGCAGTCAGACAGTTGAAGCATGATTAGCTAAGGAGAAGCAGGTAGTGGTTTGGGGCTTCAAAAGGAGAGGAAGAAAAGTCACTGGAAGAGGAGTAGGGCAAATGTTTGATAAACAAATGTTTGCCATGCCATGCAGATATATCTTTCTTTTCTTTTTTCTTTTTAAGATTTTATTTATTTATTTGAGAGAGAGTATGCACACAAATAAGCAGGGTTGGGGTGGGGGGCAGAGGCAGAGGGAGAAGCAGACTCTCAACTGAGCAGGGAGCCTGGGATCATGACCTGAGCCAAAGGTAGATACTTAACCAACTGAGCCACAGGTGTCCCCAAATATGTCTTTCTGACAAAAAGTTCTCTTTGGTATTAACTCCCTCCTGGTACAGAACCTCTATTTAAATTCTTTTAAGCAATTAAAGGAAAGATGAACAGCTCTTCTTGAGTCTGTTGAGATTTGATGGTCTTCAGCTTGAAATAATCCACATGTCAAAGTGGCATATTTAGGGGTCACGTATTCTGTTCCCCACTCAACTTCAACCTGTTTTCCTTTCCAGTAAATCATCAGGATTAGCTTTTTCTTCATAAACTTAAAATTTCTGAGTGAATGACAGGAAAATGTTTAATGGGAAAGTCAAACACTAGCAATACTTGAGTGTGGAAAACAACAAACGACAGAAAGAAAACACAACTCCTGTATTTTACTGGAATCTGAGTTAATAAATAGGGATCACAGAATGAATAGCAAACAACAGCTTGAGTTACATCACACAAAAAAAGAAATGATGAACCTGGTTTCCAGCCTGAAACTATTACTCAACCAATAGAGCTAGCAAGTTGAGTGTTACAGATTTGAAAATCCTCTAGAGTTTAAAACAAAAGGAACAACTCGTACAGGGTGTGATTGATGCATACAGATAAATTTCGTAATTTTGCACCTCAGGGAGTTTTTGTTTTTCTTAAAGATTAACTAAACTGACCATTTCATCTTGGCAATTATTAGCTTGCCACATTTTTTATAACTAAGAAAATTTGGACATATTGTAGTCGAATGACACTTTAACCCTATCTTTGTAGGTAAAACTTTATTATCCTTAGTACTATAAAGCAAAGCTTCAGCTGAACGTTGGTGTTACTTAACCTTCAAGTGAGAATTATCAAAGTTCCAAGTACAGAAATTCTCTGGATGAGTACAAAAATATGAGTTAAAAAATGAGAGATGAATTTTCATGAAGATACATTATTAGACCTTTCATAAAAAATTCATACAAATAGAAAAAAAGAAAAATATCTGAGTACTGTGATTTGTCATTGAATTTCCATTTTTAGCTTTCCTTCCAGTTAAACTGATTTCCTCATTTATTTGTTTCTGGATTAAAGCCAGAATCAACATTCTCCCTATTTCTAATCAAATAACAGGGAAGCAATTACAAATTCTGAATGCAGTTAGAGGATCCTGGGAGGCAGAGTGGCGGGACCTAGTCTGAGCTGTGTCTCTGACTCATTTTTTACTTCAAACAAGGTATTTAACATCTCTGTGCTTTTGACATAACTGTAATAATGCTAATTGATTTCATAGGTATGATATTAAGCATAATTCAGAAAACAACCATCGACTCCTAGGAGAGGTCAGGTTAACTACAGAGAAGACCACCTCTGCAACTTGGAAAATAGAGTTTTATCTCCTTTCCACTCCCAGTACATCTTGAATGTATTGGATGGGAATATGATGCAAAAAATAGGATTTGCAGTTTTAATATACAAGACGGGGACAATATTATAATTTCCATTTCAGAAGCAAAATCTTCAGAAATGCTTTTCTTTACTTCTCTTTTGGGAATCAAACGTATTTAGCTTTTTAAAGCTTTCACTGAGTATAAATGCTTAAGATAGGTAACAAAGATACTGTTATACTTCACCTTCAGAAAAAGAAAAAAAAATAGAAGAAAATAGTCTAAAAGGAATGTCTAACTCTGTGTTAATGGGCAAACTTCTAAGTAACTGTCTTATATTAAGGGTATAGTCCATTTGTGAATGCTAACTTACCAAACATGTTTCTTTCCAATAGCTCTCTCTTCTTATAATTTCTTATATCTTGTATCCTTTCATAATAGCTTGCTTAAAACACCATTTAAAATTTTTTTACATTAACATGTATTTTTGTTTTGTAATTGTTTTAAAAAGTTATATATCAGCTGAACAACACTTCAGTTTAAAACATAATATTTTTGTCTTTATTTTTTAAGATTTTTATTTGTTTATTTATGAGAGCTACAAAGAGAGAGGCAGAGACATAGGCAGGAGAAGCTGGCTCCCTCTGGGGAGCCTGATGCGGCACTGGATCCCAGGACCCCGGGATCACACGTGAGCCAAAGGCAGACACTCAACCACTGAGCCACACAGGTACCCCTGCCTCTAAGTTTAATTCACTATCAACTGACCTAAAAAAATTTTAGTGAGGGAGAAATTGCACTTTAGAGACCTAGAAAAAATTATGTCAAATAATACAGTACATCAAAGAATAGTCATTTGAAAACTATTTTTGTTTTACAAAAATTGAAAGTTTTGTAACAGCCTAAAGCAAAAACACTATAAAAGAACTACAACTGTATAGTAAGGAATTGGATAATCTGATGCAATTTTATCATAAGCCAGATTTGCAAAATAATAATGGTTTACTATGATGAATGATAGATACCAGACTTTCAAAGCATTTGAAATACTCAATACCTAAGCATTTCTTCAACATTGTAGAAGATATCTAGAATTACATTGGATGGAGGGTTGTCTGGGTAGCTCAGGACATGATTTCAGCTCAGGTCATGATCTCAGGGTCCTGGGATGGAGTCCTGTGTCAGGCTTTAGGCTCAGCAGGGAGCCTGCTTAAGATTCTCTCTTTCCCTCTTCCACTTCCTCTACCCACCCCCACCTCCCCACTCCTGCTATCACATGTATGCTCTCTCTCTCTCTCTCTCTCAAATAAGTAAATAAGCCTCTAAAAGAAAGAATTATAATTGGGCACTGAGGAATTTATATGATTTGAGACATTATCAGGCATTATTCTAAAGATTATCAAATTAAAAAATATATTTATAACGACATCTTGAAATGCCTTATTACTGAAGGAGCTGCCAGACTAGAGGCTGCCTCCTTTCTCTGGGAAAGATCAGATTTGATTATTTTAATGGCGATGAGATGGAAATTTGAGGACACCAAGAGTCAGAGCCTACCAAAACATTTTATTGACGCTTTATTTTCTATAACATCTCATGTATAGCAATATGTATACATGCTATATAATCTCCCAGCATCTCCCAGAGCTCTTTCAGCATACACTGTCTCTTATACAAGACCTAGAAACAGACGTAGATGTAAGACCATAATTTGTTTTGAAGCTCTTTAACTTTTTAAGCTAATTTATTCATTTCTAAAATAAAGTACTTGACCCCAGAAATAATAAAGGAACTTGATGAACCAAAGAAAATATGCTAATTTCAATAGACAGTATAAAAGCAAAGTCTGGAAGGCACAAAAATTTTGTGACTTTGAATTCTTGACTCCTGAATAATTTATCTGATAGCTGGAAGTGGATTAAAATAATGAAGATTTGGTTGCTATCACATTAGAAAAACGAGACATTCTTTTTACTACTGGAAAGAAAAAGGGAAAGTCCCAATCAATAATCCATTAAAATATATTGTTTCTTTTCAGTCAGAAGACTAATTTGAATCGGAGTCACAAATGAATGGTAGTACATCATATTTTTATGCTAATCTCCCAAATCAATGTGAATATACTTAGTGAAAATTTATTTTATTTCTTTAGCTAAATAATTTTCCCTCTCTGAGCCTTGTTTCCTAAGGTGTTAATGATGTTTGGATGATCTCACTTCCTTTTATTATAGTTTGACCCTGTGTACTAGGTTCATGGGATAATGCTTTCTACTTCCAAAATCTCTTTATGTGTTTTTAAAAAAGATTTTAATTTTCCATCTTCATTTTCTTTTGCTTGCTTATAATAAAACAATTATTCTTGCTTCTTATTTCCTGTAACATTAAAAAACTTTACATGTTTATGACTCTGCCACTGATTAAATGTTAAGAAACTTCCATGATGTGGAAGGGTAATTTTTTACTCTTTATGACTTGAACTTTATGACAAATTTAAAAATTAAATGATAACCATAAGATAGCCAAATTTTAAAATTTTAAAAATGTAAGGTTTTAAGTTTTCAGTTATTTATTTATTTATTTATTTTAATTTATTTTTCATTGGTGTTCAATTTACCAGCATACAGAATAACCCCCAGTGCCCGTCACCCATTCACCCCCACTCCCTGCCCTCCTCCCCTTCTACCACCCCTAGTTCATTTCCCAGAGTTAGGAGTCTTTATGTTCTGTCTCCCTTTCTGATATTTCCCACCCATTTCTTCTCCCTTCCCTTATATTCCCTTTCACTAGTATTTATATTCCCCAAATGAATGAGAACATATAATGTTTGTCCTTCTCCGACTGACTTACTTCACTCAGCATAATACCCTCCAGCAGTTATTTATTTTCTCTTGGGATTTTATAAATTCAAATATCTCTTTTTAAAACCAATATAAGCTAGCACACACCACAATGTCATATTTGCAAATCAATACAAACTTTAAAAAGCCATAGTTTGGGATCCCTGGGTGGCGCAGCGGTTTGGCGCCTGCCTTTGGCCCAGGGCGCGATCCTGGAGACCCGGGATCGAATCCCACATCGGGCTCCTGGTGCATGGAGCCTGCTTCTCCCTCTGCCTGTGTCTCTGCCTCTCTCTCTCTCTCTCTCTGTGACTATCATAAAAAAAAAAAAAAAAAAAAAAGCCATAGTTTATGAATGTTCTCTGTCAATGCTGAAAGAGGGGAGATGACAGAGGCAATCTGATAGAGACATCTAATAAATTCAATAGACAAAAAGAATTTGGTCTCTAATAAGCAACTGTAAAATTACAATAACAGAAGTTCTAAAATTCTAACTTTGATTCATAAATTTTCTTCTCATCAATTCACCAAATATTTTGTTGAGTATTTGACCCAAGTTGAATTGTTCCCCATAAAGTAACATGTTCAATCCTAATTTGCATTATCTGTGAATGTAACCTTATTTAGAAAGAAGTCTTTGTAGATAGAATCGAGTTAAGATAAGGTCATCTGAGTTAGGATGAACTCCAGTCCAGTGGTCTGGTGTCCTTGTATGAAGAGGGAAATTTAGACACAGGGAGACACAGAAACATGTGAAAGTGGAAGCAGAGAGTAGGGTGTTGCTGCCACAAGCCAAGGGATGCCAAGGATTCCTGGCAGCCACCAGATTCTAGAAGAGGCAAGGAAGCATTCTCTTCTAGAAGCTCTCAGAGGGAGCATGGCCATGTTGACTCCCTAATTCCACACTTCTATCCCCAGAAATGTGAGACAATAAACTTTTGTGGCTTTAAGCCACCCGCTGTGTGGTCATTTGTTATAGCAGCCCTATGAAACTGATACAGTACCTAACTATCTACCAAGCACTGGGATATGGCAGAAATAAAAAGGGTCAAGTCCTTAATTTCATGGCACTTACATTGTAGACAGCAGTGGAGGTGGGTAGACCATAAACATATGTATAATATTTCATTACATTTGAATATATTTATAATTTCCTTAGTGCCTAGTTGTCCTTTCTTAATTAGGTTGAACTGTAAGAAATGTATGTTTGAATGTTTTAGGCCTACAAAAATGACAATTTCTTACACTTCAAATTAATATACATAATTCATCTCTAGGAATTTGATTACTCTAGGTACTTTATACGAAGGGAAACATACAGTATTTGTCCTTTTGTGTCTCACTTGTCTCACTTGGCATAAGTCTTCAAGGTTAATATTTCATTGTGTATATATCACATTCTGATCATCCATTAATCTGTGGATGGACATTTGGATTATTATTCACAATACCTTTTGGCTGTTGTGAATAATGCTGCTATAAACATTGGTGTACAAATAACTATTCATATCCCTATTTTCAATTATATATGTTTTTTAAAGAATGCAGTTTTATTCGTTTTTCTTCTTAAAATTAGAATTAAAAAATATTTATTTATTGGGGTGCTTGGGTGACTCAGTTGGTTAAGCATCTGCCTTTGGCTCAGGAACCTGGGATCAGGACTTGTCCGGCTCCCTGCCCAGCAGGGAGTCTGCTTCTCCCTCTATCCTGCCAGCCCCACCATCATGCTCTCTCTTCCTCTCCCTCTCTCAAATAAATAAATAAAATCTTTAAAAAATTATTTATTTAAGTAATTTCTATACCCAATTTGGGACTCAAACTCATGACCCTGAGATCAAGAGTCACATACTTTTCTGAATGAGCCAGGCAGGTGCCCCTAAAATTAGAATTTTAAAATCATAATTTTATCACAATTTTATATAGTACTGAAAAATATATTAACTGAGAGAATTAGCAATAGTATTAAAGTCTAAGGATAATTGCCTCTTCTATTTTGCAAAAAGATAGGTAATTCAGAAGATAGGCAATGTAGCAAAAAACAGTGCCCTTCGAGTATTTATGATTCAAGTAGGGAAGTACTACATAGATTTTTATAAACAACTCGGCAAATTCAAGTCTTGCATAGATAGCTTTTCCTTTCTGATGATCCTTAGAATGTACAACTCACCATTTCAGCTTTTCTTAGGAAAGATCAGTCCTGTTTCCAATGAAATACTTTTAATAATTATGAAAATTTAAACAGACAACAGTAAATACATTGTCAACCTATATCATTTTCCCATATGATTTATGAAGTATAATCATTGAAAGTAATTTGCTTCTTTCTATTTTTTTCTTCCTATTTTTTCTGTCTTTCATTCTGATGGAGGAAAGGAAGAAACATGTTTTAGGGGTTGTTGTATTTTATAAGGCCTTAATTGCATATAATTATGTTTAAATGAACAAGAGTATACAACTGGTATAGCTATATCTATATCTACAAGAAAATAAATCTTACTGTAGTAGTGTTTGATTGCTATGCCTAATTTGAAAGATGGAAATGTATTCATACCTAAATATATACAATATATCTAAAGTAAATTATTATAATTGTAGGAAGAATTTATTTTTCTGCTGGCTCTTTTTCCACCAACAGACCCTTGACAGGTAGAGCAATTATAATCACAGTTCCTTCCAAGAGCTCCTGGACAAAAGAAACATGAAACTAGGCCCACAACGAGAATGAAAATGTGTTTGTTTAAAACATCAGATGCCCTTGGGTAGGGTATTCATTTCTGTCTGAAATTTTGCTAAATGTGCAAAATCTCAATATCTACAATGCAAAGTTGAGGACACTACTGTATTGTAAATAAGGTTTTTAGTATAGTTGATGTTGGCATCTTAAAGAAGATGATTTTGTCTTTCATGACAATAGTAAAAGCCACCTAGAAAAGTTTTAAAATTATAATTCCAAGGTTATTTTATCAATTAGAAAGTACTAGTTGATAGCAAACCATTCATCATACTTCTGTTTCTTGGCAATTCTCTTCTCATTTCTGTCCTCTCATAATTCTGTTTCTTGGCAATTCTCTTCTCATTTCTGTCCTCTCTAAAAGCTCACAGAAAGGTTTTTTGTTTTTTTTACATTGGAAATTATTTTAAATGTCATAATTAAACCTCATTTTATGTATATTTTAATACAAGCTAATATTTTATGTTTGTTTATTGAGAGAGAGCATATGTGTGTGCACGCACATGAGAGGGTCTCCTTTCTGGTCAAGGAGCTTCTCTAATTGATGGTTGATATTTTGCAGGTGGTTTTCAGCTCCCAAAAGGGTTCTTGCTTTGAATAACAGATCTGGAAGGCTGGATGAATCATATGTTTCCTTTACACGGGGTTCTCTCTCTTGAATATCCGAATAATCTTGATGAAGCTGTTTTTGTTTAGATAAGAAACCTGTGGCATCCCTAAGGGAAGATTTTCTCTCTGTAAATTCATCATACTTTATTTGAGTATGATGAACAGTTGTTTCATCTGTGGTTCTAACCAAAGCAATTCATCCTGGAGTTCAAGCAGACATTGCTTTTCTTTTCAATATCTGAAATAATCTTCGTGTTCTTCCTTTTCAGAGTTTTTGACATCTGGACTTCTTTAAGCATTTTGATGAGCTTTTCTTTCATATGAGAATCAAACTTTTTGATGGCTTCCTTACAAATTTTAGATTCTACTTTTTTGTTTATAGTCTAGGATGGTTTTCTCAAATGCATACAAAATGACATCTAGTTCATTAGATGTCATTGGATTTCTTTCCTTTCAGACACCAAATATGTACACAGTCAGAAATATCTGAGTCTATGGCTTGGGGTCAGAGTCTATGGGGGATGGCAAGAGGGAGAGAGAGAGAATCTTAAGCAGGCTCTATGCCCAGTGCAGAGCCAAAATGGGACTGGATCTCATGACCCTGAGATCATGACCTGAGATGAAATCAAAAGTCAGATGCTACTGAGCCACAAAAACCACCCAATGTAAGTTAATACTTTAAATGTAATTCAATATCTTTAATATAAGCTATATATAAAAGCATCTAGTGTACATAGCACCTGGCATAAAGCAGTCGTTCAATACATGTTTGAATTTTAAATGGTTACTAAGATCACATAGTAAAATATCAGTTTTCCTAAACTATGTTGCTCTAAATTATATCATATGAAGTCATAAAAGGATGACTAACTGAAGAAAAACTGGATCTACAAATACTTACTAGAGCTTTTCTGCAATGAGTTATTGTATGTGTTCTTCTATTTTGTCTGACTTCTTTGCCCACTTAGCTGTGCAATATACACAGCACTCCACTTCTTTCTGTACATTTTGATCATTTAGTTTACAATGTTAGATGAAAGGATTAAGTTATAACAGGTAAATTATATATCTTCGTGGTAAATTGATTGCTATTGTATGGATTTCTGCTCAATGATATTATACAGAATGTTTGGTCTTTACATGTTTCTCACTTTATTTTTAAATTTTTGAGAGAGAATGAGTGGGGGGGTGTGGGGAAGGGACAGAGAGAGGATCTTAAGCAACCTCTTTGCTCAGCGTAGAGCTGGACACAGTGCTTAATCTTACCACCCTGAGATCATGACCTGAGACAAAATCAAGAGTTGGACACTTAACTGATGGAGCCATCCAAGCTCCCCTTTAAGTGCTTCTCTTTAGACTGTTAAGTAAATATGGATATAGGAAGAAACTTAATATATGCCTGCCTTCAGAGAGAACCCTTTTGAAAGAAATAAACAAAATACTGTGCTTATACCTTTCCTGTGTGCATGAAAGAGACTTGTCAACCGGTGGAGTTCTTTGGAGAATGATCAGGCAAGAACAAGGCTCTTCTGTTGGAGTATCACTCAATGTTAGCCTCTGATTATCTTTTCTGTGAGCTTGTTCAGTCCCCCAGAGAGGATCCCCATGGTCTCTGGCCTGGAAAGTGATGGAAGGAGTAGAAAGCAGGTTGCCTGGCCGCCAGGACAAAGTATCCCAATTGTGTGTGTGTGTGTGTGTGTGTGTGTGTGTGTGTGTGTAGGTGCGGGAGTGTTTGCAACTTATAGAATAAAGTACTCTCCCTTGACCTCTAGTGTGCCTGTGGTCATGCTACCCAGAGACTCTCTGGTTTAACTAGTGAAAAGTAAGCCTGTCTGATGGGGTGAGAGAAACAGTATTCACAGACTACTCAGGGTTTAGATGAGGATTTAGATGAGGTTTAGATGAGGATTGAGTGTCAGCACGTCACCTCCAACCCTGCATTTGAAGCTAGCCTGATGCCTTTAGCGCTGTACCTGGCTGGCACATTGCAGTGCAGCTTAGCTTGGTGAGAAAGAGAAAATAAATTCATGTCAAAAGTCTCTACCTCCTTCCTAACGCTTACTTTCAAAAATACACTGAGCCCATTGTTTTCTCCTTGACCAGGATAAACACAGAGAAGGAAGGAGGATGTATTGTCACTGCAAACAGACTAGTTTTATGGCAAGGGAGGGACATTTTCCCCTCTGAGAAAGATTTTCCTTCCTGGGGAATATTTTCTACAGAGACAAATGACTTTTTTGGAGGTCACTGTAACAAGTTAGATGCGGGGGATACAATTAGCAAGGTGGTGCCTTTGCCTTCAAAAATCTTATTCTAAGCAGTTAGAGAAAGACACGCAAAAAAAAAATCACTCCATCATTTGGCATCGTGCCTGGAACAGAGCAAGCATGCAAACAATGTTTATCCAGTGGATAACTGCTATTTTGGTCTGTAAATATAGTATGGGGGGTCATGGTAAAGGAAGTAATTAATTTTGTCTTGGGGGTGGTCTGGGAAAGTTCAGTTTTTAAACTTAATCACATTTGGGTTCACATATACTTAATTCATATGGTCCTTAATTTCTTTTTTAATAGTTATTTTCATTTCTGACTTGAAACATTGCCTTGCTGAGGCTGCCCTGTTTCTGCTTCCACAGCATGCAGCACAGTGCAGAGCGCAGCAGATTGCTGATCATCAGTAAAGGCTTGCTAACGCTGCTGTTCCCTGACATTGCTGCTGCTTTGGTGCAGCTGTCTCCTCTCCTACCAGATTCACCTGATGTTCCTTTGCAGAAGTGCATGGCTCAGGAACAAATAAGTCACAGCCACATACAGGAGTGAGGTTGAAGTTCACCGGAGAAGGCCAAGTGGGATGTCCCCCATGTGTCCATGCAGTCCATTTCCCTGTGCGTTGCAGGCACATGTGGATAATGGGACAGGCTGTGTGGAGTTCAGGTTAAGGTCATGGGTGGTCAAGGTGGAAAATCCTCCACTCAACTGCCGGGTCTTATAAACTGCTTGTGTGATCTTAGGGAAGTAACTTAACCTCTCTTATTTATTCGTTTGTATGAGGATAGCAGTACTTGCCTTGGAGAGTTATTTGAGAATTAAAGAAGGTGCATCTAAAATACACAGCACAGTTCTAGATTCATAGTAAAAAAAAAAAAAAGTCAGCCAAAAGTAAAATTATACAGTTATATCTAGCAGACTTTTTATTACTCCCTGTAATGCACATACTCTAAAAACTCATATTCTATTCTATGGTGCTTCCCAAGATGGCATGTGCAGTATTTGTCCCTGAATTTAAGTGTCTTTCCCGTTGTTCTGTAACTGTTTTTGTTGGCCTCAGAAGGACTGAGAACGAACTACTTTGTTACAATATCCATAAAAATTTTTGAATATTAAGTCCTTAAATCATCGCTTCCTGAACTTTGCTACACATTGGAATCAACAATGTTTTAAAAACCCCATGCATCTGACTGCCACCTTTAGACATTTGACTAAATTCTTGGGTATGGAGATTTTTTAAAAGCTCCCCAAGTGATGCTAATGGGCAGTAAAGTTAGGGACCACTTTTTTAATTACATAAAAGTTGAGAAAGAGATACATGAAAAGACCTAGTGGTCATGGGTTCTATAAGAATAAAAATAGGCTAACAATAATTCAGTTGATTCCAGTTTTCTTTTTTTCAGTGGAAACTGTAAGCATAAAATTTGAAGATTATGCAAATATTTCTTCCTGTCTGTGCTCCTTATCTTCCAAAATGTATGAAAAATCACCACTGGCAGCACATAGAAGTTATTTTGAGATGAACAAAATTTTTCATCAAGACTCATGACCTCAAGAGTGATTTATTTTATTTTATTTTATTTTATTTTATTTTATTTTATTTTATTTTATTTTAGAGAGCACATGCATGTGGTAGGGGGCTAGCAGGGGAGGGAAGAGAGGGAATCCCAAGCAGGCTCCACATTCAGCAAAGAGCCCGATGTGTGGCTTGATCTCACGACCCTGAGATCATAACCTGAGCCGAAATCAAGAATCGGACCCTTAACCTACTAAGCCACCCAGATGCCCCTCAAGAGTGATTTTTTAAACAATCTCAAGAAGTGGTAAAGTGAGTTTTTCTCTACAACTTTAAATAGAGCTTAAAGACATATCATCTTGTTAGCTTGCTTATCCATTAAGACATCAAGAAAAACATTACCTATCATTTCTTTAGTTGTAACTTTTTTCATTTTTCTTTTTTTAAAAATAAAAGCAGTCTTCCATATACAATATGAGTTCTTGTTCATTAGGCAATTATTGTATACCAGGGTATCTAAAAGTATGTCCAAATGGCCACAGTCCTATCGGGTAGAAATTGTGATTTCCATTTACAAATCAGAAGCATTTTAGTAGGTTGCCTAAGGACTACACAACTAGGAAGTGGCTCAGCCAAAACACTGGAGGCAGGGCTTTGTGTTTACAGAGCCTTTGCTTTTTCTGCAAAAGCAACACATGAACAATAGAACACAGAAGCAGAGTCCTTTCTCTATTTCTGCAATTGAATGGATTCAATCTATTTAAGGTAACAGCATCATTCTGTGGGAAGCAAGCATGGGAAAGTTCAGGAGAATTTCCTTGAAGACTCTCAGATTAGAGATGAAGCTGCATTGGACATCCTGGACTCTGCCAAATCTGAACCCAATTCTGGTCTCATGAATAATTCGCAGTAAATAAGTTTATGAAATTTCTTTTGTTCTTGTAGTTGTTTCAGTGAGAGAAGTGTTGAAGATGTTCAGTTTCATCCTTGTCACCACCATTCTGGTAATTGGCAGGGAAAGCTGGGTAAGATCATTTATTTATATATTTATAATACCTGCTTTGACCTGAGTTTTCTTTTATTTTGCAGAAAACCTTTAGTAATTTGGTGTTGAAAAAATTAACTAAGGGAAAAATAATGAAAAAGGTTTCTGGAAGCACCTGGCACATGATGGACACTTAAAAAGTGACATAAACTTTTTTTCTGAAAGTAAAAACCAGTATTCACAATAAATGAGTAAAAGCTTTTTTAATTTACTGAGGCTATTTAGATAGTTAAATAATCTTAGAAATTTAAAACTATCCTTAGTGATTAAAATTGACCCGGGGCTTTCCCAATATTGAGCTTTCCAATATTAAACCCTATTAGTGTAAATTAAACAAATTATTTGAAAGTAATTATAATGAACTCATGTCTTCCTCCATAAATAAAAGGGAGAAATACTCATTTACTCAAAGTTCTAGGAGTGAGAAAACTTCTAAATTTTAAATAAGCTCACTAAAACCATACATGCAGTCTCATAAAGATTAAAGACCCTTGCCCTGTACTTTCAGTAACTTTTAAATTACACAGTGCAATTTATATTTAACTATATTTAACAATATCACAACCAATGTCCATTTGTTGGAAAACAGCACAGGATTCCAGACACCATGAAATGTCCTTGCTATTCATTTTTGAGACTAGTAGGAATCAGGGAGCTAAGCAAATAATTCAGAGTGGATAAATCAAGGAGTATTGAGGAGAGAGCACCAAGTGCAAATAAGAAATGGTCCTTGAGCAATAGCCAGGGGGGATTCAGCAACGTGGACTTAGAAATGGGAGAAGACCCGTACCACCATTTCCCTATTTTCTTGCTATGTGACTTCCAGTTTTGAGGCTGAATTTTTGTGTTTACAGTACAGGCCTTCATAAGAAGGGAGTGTACCATCCAAATAGGGTGTCTAGTTGTGCTGTTCCGGGCCACCGAGCAGCGGGCCTGGAGTATAGTAGCTCCTCCTATTTATGGAATGAATATAAGGCAGTACACAAAGATATGTACCAAAAGGCAATTGTAAATGGTGAAATCTATCTGGTTGCTGTTTTAGGAAAGAATGTGTATAAAGGTAGTAGTGAAAGCAATCACACATGAAAACATAGAATTTCTCAGAAGTGAACATTGACACTTATCACAGGAGATCATGACGTAAGTTGAAAATAGAGATGTCAAGGTAAAAGAGGCAAAAATTGGTCTTTTGTCCTTTTTTCCCCCACCCTACCTCCAGGAACTCTTCCAGCACCAAGTACTCAAGAGCCTTTATTGAAGCTTCTAGTCCTAGTACCTCCACCAGTTTACCTCCCCCCGACCTCACCTTCCCAGTGAACCCCGCCCCACCATTTTTGCTTTCTCTTTGGAAAGTTCTCAGCCAGAGGCTGAGAAAACTCTTAGAAAGGAGCTGATAAACTCTTTCACATTCAAAATTCTTGGGATGTTTGCCCTTTTAGAGAAGATAAACGACTTCATTGGAAAACTCAGGCTCCTCCCATCCCTTTCTGAAGTAATTGAAGGAAAAAAAAATACACAAAAAGTTAAAGTGACTTCATAGAATTTCCACAGGTAAGTGGGTGAGATACTCAAGGACATGAGGGTCTAAACTAGCATCCTTTATAAAGGCAACCACATGTCATCAGATTATAAATCAAATTTTTAAAACAGTAATGCCAAAAGGTCATTCAAAAGCTTGTGTATTTTAGGGATGGATACACCAACAATGTACAATGGTGCCATAAAAACTTTACTGTCAGGAAAGCATTTAGGTGGCATCATGTAGTAACAGAGTAGGGATCTTGAACTGGATTTGAATCCTGACTCTTTCTACCTGCTAGGAATTCCTGAGCAAGTTTCATCACCAGGGTTGAGCCAATTCCTTCCTCCTGGAATCATTATGAGGATGGAATGAGACGAGTCTAAAGCTGCTAGCATAGTCATTCAGATTACTTTATATTCATATATAATTTTTTAGTAAGCACTTTGCCATAGTTATAACTACTTATTCTTCAAACAACAAATGGCATCAGAACTTTCAAACTGCATTCTGGTTAGAATAATATCCTGAAATTGGAGTTGGGGACAAAATTGAATCATTAATTTGTCCAACTGGTTAGGAGCATTTATTTCCCAATGAGAATGAGATGCACATCACTTTGCAGGCTCTTGAGAACTGTCTCCAGGAGCAGGCGCGGCTCAGAGCCCAAGTGCACCTGCTCGAGACCCGGGTCAAACAGCAACAGGTCAAGATCACGCGGCTTTTGCATGAGAAGGAAATCCAATTCCTCGATAAAGGAGAGGAGAATAATGTCATTGACCTTGGAGGCAAGAGGCAGTATGCAGGTCAGAACCTATTTTTCCTAATTGCTTCAGGAACTTAAAATATACACCCATGTGCAAAGGTGATGCTCATTGTTTGGTACTTCAGGTTTTGCTAAAGAGCTTTTCCTATTCCAGTAACGAGCAACATGAAGCATTATACCAAATTTAAATACCTTCTACCACATTTAATCCTTTTCTCTCTATAACCTCTGCAGGCGATATATAATACCAAAGCTAAATATCTCAGAATTTATATATTTTAATGAGAGATTAAAGACAATAGATTATTTAGATACCGGTGGGCAAATAGTCAATTATATTTGTGAAGTTCTACAATTGAGTTTTGTTTTTAATCGTGCATCATTTCTTGTTACGTTTATACAGTTTTCCCTTCTGAAACTGTTACGTGCTTTAGGGTAGTAAGTAAGGTAATAGAATAAAAAGGCAGGGAAAGAAAAAGGGTCACAATTATTTAGGGAAATACAAGGGCTGTTTTTCCCTGTATATTTTATGGTTTGGTAATTTCCTTGTTGATTGGGTCAGTGTTTCCACCCGGAAACTTAATGACCTTAGATTGTCAACACATTGCACATATCATTGTTCCAATAGAAAATTACTCACATGCCTTCCTCCAGACATCTTTTAAAGTAACCAAACCATAATTGTCAGAAACAAGAATGTCATCTAGAGCACTTTGTTTCTATGTTCGCTCTAGCTACTGCAATGATATGTTATCATTTCTTTGTCTATGTGTCTGTCCTGATCAATCAACCAGGCACTTTGTAAGGTCTAGGATGATGTTTCATCATTCTTTCTTCCCTCTTGCCTATTAGAGTACCTGGAATATAATAGAGCCTCGCACTTATGAATGAAAGCAAGGTAGTACATAGAGATAGGAAGAGCTAGATAAGCAAATATAAGTTGGAAAATAGATCTGACTATAAATGGAAAACTGTAGAGGCTAAAGAGATTCCAGGCTGATAGAATAAAGACATCTTTATTTTGTGTTTCTAAATACACTCATCAGTGTAGGATATAAGAATTGGGAGGATTTTAGAAACTATGCTTCAACAAAGTGCCCCCTTTTTCTTTCTTTACCAAGAACCCAATCTCTTTCTGGTCAGACTTGCATCTAGAGGCTCCTGACACTCTATTGTCCAGCCCCTTGATCTCCTACCTTTGATTCTTGGGAGTCCAACTGCCCTTCCTTCACGTAGGGATCAGAAGAAGGCCTGTGGTGAAGGGATTGAAGGTAGTGTGAGGATGGCCGGTGGCTCTGCGGCATGCAACAAAGAGGAAGCAAGGACAGCTTGGGTAAAAATAGGCTTGGGAAATAAAGGCACTGTCTGAAGCAATCTCAGGGGCAGAGAGCCAGGAACTAGAATCTAAGAAGAGAACCATGGTGATGATTAGGCAATACAATGAAAGAAAGCTCAGGAAAGCCATCAAACAAAAACAGAATCAGTAGAAATTCCTTGAAGACCATGATCCTCAGCCAGGGCTACCCATCAGAATCACCTGGTGACCTTGTAAAATGCTGATGCCAATAAAAGAACTGTGAAGGGTCTGAGGTTTTACTCTATTGGCTGCTTGACAAATTAAACTGCCGCTGTTTTATGGATGCCAGGAGAAGATAAGAGACTGGGTCAGGAGTCTTCATGTTTGTACCAATATCCCTTGCTTGCAAATACTTCGGGAGCAGAGCAGAGTAATCCAGGGAGAATGTGGAGGCACTGGGCTGTGTCCCTGCTGAGGAACCTGAGTTTAAGAAATCAATAAAAATCAATCTTTTATTATGGGTTACAACCAAATTGGCCCATTCTTTTCTCCTTTGTAAGAGACGTTATTGTTACGAAAGTGGACAGAAACGAAACTGTCATCTGCTTTAGAGGGAGACACTGTCTCTATCTTCTAAGGCTATTTACTCTATGAAGATCCTTGAAAAAATAGTCCAGAACATAAACCCTGCTTGCAAAACGTGTAGAAAGGCAATGACCTACGGGAAACTATACATATAGTGCCTAGGTTCTATTCCAATTAAATGAGAATTTAGGTCGCATTTAATGAGAACCCCTACAGCACTGAAAAGGGATGTGCTTTTGCTGATGGATGTGGATGAGATTGTTCAAGACCAGAATCAGGTCAGGCTTCTCCCCAAATTTCTTTTCATAGGCTGAGGAGGACCATGATTTCCTGGGGTCACCTGGTAGAAGGCTTTGCTTCCTTTCAGGTAGGAGGTAGGTTATTGGGGCAATTCAGTGCCTTTTTCAGTTGATGATGCTTGGAGCCTCATGGTAATGTGGTCAGTTATCCACTTAGCAGGTTTTAGCTACCTATCCTGAGACTGTAGAAAGTGTAAGATACAGATGTTGGGGTAAGATCTCATTGGATTAATTAGGCCAATCATTGTTGATAACAGGGTTGACTCAGAGAAGGGAGTAACCAGAATGGCCAAATGGCCATTTGATTGATGACTTTGTCTTATGGGCTGAGTTGTGCCCCACTCCCTATTCATATGTTGAAGTTCTAACCACTAATGCCTAAGAATATGACTGCATCTGGAGACAGAGGCTTAAAAGAAGAGACTAAGTTAAAATAAGGCCATTAGGATGGGTCCCACCAATCTGACTAGTATCCATGTAAGAGGAGACACCAGGGACACTGGTGCACAGAGGAAAGACTGTATGAAGATGCAGCAAGAGGCAGCCACCTGCAAGGCAAGGACAGAGGGTTCCGAAGAACCCAACCCAATGCTACTGGAGCCTTATATGATTCCAAAAGTGGTACACAGCTAATCTCAAGGGCAAAGAACTGACGGGTGGAAGGGAAGTTCCCATTATTCCAAATTCCAAACTAAGCTCAAAACCCAGGGTATCTACTCAAATATAATCTGAGCAGGTTGTGAACACAGATTCAAGTGTTCAAGTGTCCCATCATGCCAGGAGACAGGTGATTGGATGATTGTTACTAGTACTGTGCAACCAGTCATGGGAAGAATGAGGTTTACGAGTTAAAACTCCAATCCCTGTGTCAGGAGCGCTGCGTGGAGACCTTGGAAAACAAGAAGTCACCAAGGAATAAGGCACAAATTAGTTACTAGGAAATGGAAATGCCACGGTCAGTGGAAGACTGTATAAGCAGGAGTTGGATGGAAGAACACATGGACAGGGTCCAGACAAACCATTATAGTGTGTGTATGTCTTATAATGTTACAATGCATGTAATTAGATAGACATTTTCTGGTTTTGGATATAACATTTTTTTAAAGGTCTTATTTATTTATTCATGAGAGAGACAGAGAGAGAGCCAGAGATATAGGCAGAAGGAGAAGCAGGCTCCCCGCAGGAAGCCTGATGCGGGACTTGATCCCAAGACCCTGGGATCATGACCTGAGCCAAAGTCAGATGCTCAACTGCTTAGCCACCCAGGCATCCCAGGATAAAACATTTTTTTAAGAACCCAGAAGTTAGTAGATCTGTGTAATATTCTTCATATACAGTAGAATCATGAGGGAAAAGGAGGAATAAATTATAATTTGGCTTTATCTTTTAGCATATAGGCACATAGTACTGGAGAGCCTGCCAAGGGCAAACCCTGGATAAATGAAATATATAACAACCATAAATACTAAAAATATATTTAACATAATATATGTAATATTGTATAAGATATATAAGAACTTGCTACCAAAGTTTGTTTTTGGCTCCCTTAAATTAAAAAAATTAAATTTTCATGTATACCATCTGTCAAAATATGAGTTTCTTTGTTTTTATTTACAAGTTGCCGTATTAGTACTAATTTGTTTTCTGAATTCTAATTCATCTCATGGTAGAAAACACCTGGTTGCATACAACTTAGCAATTTGTGCAAATAATGCACAAATCATGTGATTTTTATACAACATATAATTAAATGCATCTTTTGTTGAAGCTTTTGGCTGCTATTGAATTATGTATATAAATTAAAAGATAATAGTGGTACAGTCACATTAATTGGTGACCATCACAACAGCCTGTGGCATCATATCTATTCAACCAACAAGATCACTGGTTTAACCAGATCCCCTTCTGCAGGGCCCTCAGTCTTTATGAGACAAATCTCTTGAGGCAGTACGTGTAGTGGTTAAGGTCAGAGGAGGCACTGACTATATAAGCAGGAGTAGGATCGAAGAATCCCAAGAATAGGGTCTAGACAAACCATTATAGTGTGTGTATGTGTGTTTGTCTTATAAAATTATAACACATATAATAAGATAGATGATAGTCATTTTCTGGCTTTGGATATCACATTTAAAAAAAGAAAACCCAGAAGTCACTAGGTCTGTGTAATATTCTTCATCTATGGTAGAATCATTGAAGTCTGGTTTCAAATTGCAGCTGCCCATCTTGCTAGCTGTAGCCTTTGAGCAAGTTACTTAACCTTTATGGCCCTCATATTCCCCATCTGTAAAGTGGAATTTTAAGAATGCTTCTTTATTGTAAAGATTAAGAGTTACCACATGTAACATGATTACAATAGCAGTTAGTACAAAAGAACCGCCCCATGAAAGTCAGCCATCTATCTGCATTGTGTACTCTCTCCCTTGTTTTCACAGGAGAGAGCCCACACTCCCTATCCCTCAAGAATCATGCCCTCTCCAAAGAAGCAAGATCCTTTCTTCCTTTAAGTTTCCTTCTTAATGTCACCTGGGGGGTGAGAATGACTATAGCAGGGCTAGCTCTTGCATTTCCCAGCATGCCCCTGAGTGGCTGCTGAGCTCACATTGGCCTTTCTTTGAGTTTAGAATGTGGGGTACACTGTGTCTTTGGTTCTCAGCTTTGAGCTCAGCCACCATCCCGGGACAAGAGGGAAGTCCATTTGGCAGGCTGTCATGTCACTTTGTGAAGCTTAAATGTTTAGCCTTCCAGCATGTCTTGCTTTCTGCATGATCAGAGAAAGTATTCACCTCGTCCAGTTTAGTGCAGTGTTTGTCAGAGGGCAGGAAATCTTGGCCTCAGTCTAGTATTATGTAAGTGCCCAAAACTCCCTTTTTGTTTTTTTGAACTCCTATGAACACAGAGCTTTGTAACCCTGCCTTTGCCTGCCTATTATTCTTCAGAGAGTTGAGTGGGTCGAAAGATTTTGAAAATCATAGTTTTAAATACCTAGTTAATGTTTCACAGCCTACATTGCTTGACCTTCCTGCTATCACAGTGCAAGTCACATTTCCCCAAGGCAGGTTCCTTGTTTCTAACTTATTTCTTATGAGCAATTTTAATACTGGTGGGTTTTTTTTGGTTTTTTTTTTTTTTTATGTTTTTTCACTTGATGGGTATTTTTGTGTTTATCCCCCCCCCCCTTTTTTTTAAGTTGAAAGCTTTCCTCTGGATTTAAGTTGTGTTTGGTTTTTTCCTCTGGGAAGAAGGAAAAAAAAATTTTTAAACACAAACAAACTTGCAGTTGGCATAAAATAGAAACAAATAGAAAATATTGGCTGCAAATGCTATTTTCACAAAGTTTTCCAGAGGAAAAAGTTATAGCTAATCATTTCCATATTTGCCTGGAAAATAGTTTGAATCTTTGGAGTCTTTACTATTCAGCTCTTTGGTAGGAGATTATATGTAAGCAAAGAGCTCCTTTCTTAACAAGGTTAAAATCTGCTTATTTTAATGAAAAGTGTTGTACAATTTACTTGACCACAAAATGTAAGCTTTTGAACAACACTGAACCAATTTTAGGTAATGTTTTTCTTCTTGTTTAATTGCCAAAAAAGGATTTTTTTTTAAGAATCTAGCACACATAAAGAATGAGCTTCTGAAACTCAGAAATAAATACACAAATAAAGCCTAAATCATTACAAAGATGAACATCTCACCAAAGCAGTAGTATATGATTGGTCTCAAGCTGGTGAGGGCTTTTTTTTTTTTTTTCCAAGATTTTATTTATTCATTCATGAGAGACACAGAGGGAGCAGCAGAGACATAGGTAGAGGGAGAAGCAGGCTCCCTGGGTGGGGGGGGGGGGGGGGGAGGCAGCCAGAGTGGAACTCGATCCCAGGACCCCAGGATCAGGCCCTGAGCGGAAGGCATACCCTCAACAACTGAGCCACCCAGGTGTCCCTGGTGAGGGCTTTTGGAAGTGACTAAGTTTATTTTCCTTTCTCTTTTAATTCATATTGCCTATTCACCAATTTAATGTGCAGTATATTTTATTTGTAACAAAATAGAGTTGTAGACAGTTTGGCATCAAAACAGTGAAAATGAAGATAGAACTTTAAAATATGCTAACAGAATAGAATTATCCAATCAGGAACAGAAATTTTTTTTTTTAAAAAAAGAAGGAAATTAACAAAATGATAAGGGTAAAGAGTGAAAGTTAGCTATAGTGTTAAGCTATAGTATTTTTACTCAAAAGTCTGTAACCATCTGAGACCATCTCTTAATGCGACCACAACTTCAACCAACCTGTAAACATAGCTTCCTAGGCATCGAAACAATGGTGAAGTCCATTCTCTTGCCATATTCTCTAAATGTGTATGTATCTGCCTAGATGAGACCCAGGGGCAATTAATTTATCCTACCCTCAAGCAATTTAAGAAATTCATATTACTTTTTGATAACAAATTGGTATCTAATGCTTGCTTCAATAGTCAAAGAACTATCATGGCAAAGAAGAATACAGGGATAAAAGGAAGAGTGGAAACTTGCAGTTTTTAGCAAAAACATCTAAGAATGCATGGACTGTTAGAAATTTCAGTGGGTTAGCCTGGGAGGTTGAGCCTGGGAGGTTATAAGACTCTAACAAGAAGATTACTATTTTGAATTCATCTCCAGATGTTCAGAATGATTTATAATGCTTGAAGTCAAGATAACCCATATTAAATTGTTTGAGGTTTTATTTCTACTTCCATTTCAGCATCATAGGAGTGATCAGTTCTGTTATCCTGTCAGATAAAGCTATAAGCTCCACTTAAATATACTGTAATTAACTGAATATATATAATTTTTTCATTATTTTCCACAAAAATCAGAAATAAGAAATCAAATCCCTATTTTATTTTTGTGATCATGTCAAGGAGTCAGATGATCATTAAATACTAGGAAAGGAAATGAGACTTGCCTAATATCTACTGGAAGACATCCAAGATGCAATTTTAAAAAGCTGATTATCTATACCATGTGTTTATCTGTCTCCATTAGTATTGAGGTAATCTTATCCAGAGGCTCCCATGGGGGTGAAAAAAGACACATAACAAATGTTACATTACTTTGTTTTGCAAACAGACTGTTCAGAGATTTTTAATGATGGGTATAAGCGCAGTGGATTTTACAAAATCAAACCTCTCCAGAGCCCAGCAATATTCTCCGTTTACTGTGACATGTCTGATGGAGGAGGATGGACTGTAATTCAGAGACGATCTGATGGCAGTGAGAATTTTAACAGGTGTGCTAATTATGACATAAGGATTTATTTGGAGTAGCATGTGTGAGATTAGAAACTAAGCCTTTTTATTATATCCTGAGGTCTATAATTAGAATTTCACTCTCTAAGTAAGAGACTGAAAGTTCATTTAGTAATCAAGAAAATGTTGGGGGTTGTGAGCAGTAGTTAGGAGGGGTGGGTACCTGGGTTACTCCAAAGGTCCTTTCGGGTTTTGCTAAAATCAGCTTTTACTTTAAATTTTTTTAGGGGCTGGGATGACTATGAAAATGGCTTTGGAAATTTTGTTCAGGAAAATGGTGAATATTGGTTGGGTAACAAAAATCTTCACTTACTGACCACGCAAGGTAAGGTTTGCCTGTTACCAAATTCACTTGAAGTACGATTAAAAAGAAACAACACTAAAATGTTTTCACTAAACCATAGGCAACGGAACCAATTCAGTAACTGCTGTGTTTTGCAGATGGCCACGATCCCTTCTGGGCAATAATCCCCCTTATAAACTGTGGTCACTTAAAACTAGGACCAGAAGCAAAGAAAACTAGATCTGGACTGGAATGGGAGATTTCTCATATATTTATTTTCTATTTCCAGAAAGGAAATATAATGTCATCATCTTTTTTTTTTTTTTTTTTTTTTTTTTAATGCTTCAAGTTCCTCAAATTATACTTGGGTCAGCTATCTACTGTCACAATAATAGTATGTAACAAACCACTTCAAGATTTATTGGCTTAAAGTCACAAACATTTATTATTGCTCACAAATGTACAAGTTGGCTGGGCGGTGTTGCTCATCAAGGCTGCGTGCTGCCGATCTTGGCTGGGCGTGCTCATGGGTCTGTGACCGATGTCCTGGTCTGCTGGAGGCTGGCTATTATAGTGGGTCTCAGATGGAACCACTGAGCTCTGCTCTTTACCGTCTCTCACCTTCCAGGTAGCTTGCCTGGACCTGTTCTTGTATTGCAGGCAGTGTTCCAAAAAAGAGAGAGTTCAAGTACCGAAGTTTCTTGAGACCTAGCCTTAGAACCGGCACATGATCATTTTTACTGCCTTCTTCTGGTAAAAGCAAGTCACAGGAGCAGCGCAATTTAATGGGAAACAAAACAAAACAAAACAAATCAAAAAAGGGAAACAGACTTGATGGAAGGAGTTACAAAGTGGCATTGCAAAGGTTGAGGCCAACATTTAGGTCATTGAGGCTGTTTTTGCAAAAAACACCATAAGAAATCTTCTTGTCTCTATCCCCTTCAGCTTTTATTTTGAAAAATTTCGAAGATACAGCAAAATTGACAAAAGATTCAACCTACGACCTAGATTCTACACTAACATTTTAGTGTTTTTATTATTTTAATCACATATCTAGCCATCCATCAAGCTGTTTTATTTTATTGACACATTTCAAATTGACGACATCTGTATGATTCCCCTTGTCTTATGTACTGCATGGGTATCTTCTGTTAGGGTTCAGTATTTGCCTAAAATATCATTAGTTTGATGAATTTTCTAAGTTTCTCTTTCCCATGATCAAAATTTACTCCAGCCCATTGCCTTCCTTGTCTCAAGTGTAAAGCCAAGATCATAGGCAGCCCCACTGAGGTCTGATGCAGAATGTTTTATAAAAGGCAATTGTATTGCTCAAGAAAGTATGCTATATCATACTGGCAATGCATTAAACATAAAAGCAAGAGTTTGCTTGTTTCATCCAAGTTAAGGAAAGTTATTGGTATTTCTATATTCATAATTCATAAGTAGGATTATAATTATAGGGATCTTTGAGACACCAGAATAATAGACAGAGAGAATAGATAATCTTAGAATCCTGAGAACTTTCTTTGCTTGTCCTTCTTGTGATCAATGCTCTCTAAATTTATATAAGATATCCCTTCCTTCAATGTATTTATTTTCATAGTTTTGAGTGCTTTATGATAGATATATAACACTTATCATACCTGCTTTTTTTGGGACACATTAATAGTTATCTGGTTTCTTACTGAAACTATGAAAACTCTAAGAAGTAACACTTGGCTCTTTCTAAATACACAAAGTTCAAAATTATTTGTCAAATTATTATTTTTTTTCAAATTATTGTTAAATGCTTATTCACCCAGATGTACTTTGCCAACACATCTGCTTCCCCTTTATGTTTTAATTGGTGTTCAGTCTCCTACTCTCATGACAGCAAAAATGTATTTATCAGTTCCAGGCTTCACAACCACATATCACATCATCCCAAGGAAAACCCATGCTTTGTCCCTGCATTCTTTAATTGTGAGAGCACTTAAGGCTAGTGAATTTCCTCTGAAAATAGCCTTATCCCCATTACATAAGTTTTGACTGGAAGTGTTTGCAATAAAATGAATTTAGGAATGGTCTGTAATTGCATTTTGATTTAGTTATTGACCATAAAGATATTTAGATGGTTACCTGAAACATTGAGACTGAGACTTCGTATCTCTCCTACAATGTAAAGTATATTTTAGGAGAGTTAACTTAGCCTGCCTTACTGTTCTCATCCACTTCACAGTCTTGGTTCATATAAGCTCTCCTGCCTTTCGATAAGATTAGAGGGGTTTCTTCCAGAATTCCACATTAGAGAGCTCCAGGGGAGGAAGAGTCTGGGGGCTAGAGTGCCACCGCCAACAGAAGCCCACACTCCTCCCACACTCAGTAACAGCCAATCCAGCATTCCCTGCCCAAACAGCCCTGAGCTTGTTTCCAGGACCTGTTCATGCCTCTTTTTATCTATCCCCCTTGAGAAGATTGTGTTGCTGGTGGGCACATCCCTAAGCCTGAGGGGAGGTAAAGCAATAGCTTTTCATGTGGGTGTAAAGAGAGCTTGGATGTGCGGGCTGGAATGTCCACAAATGTGGACAAGGCCCTTTTTGTGCATGATGGAGAATAGAGATAGGGAAAGGAAGAGAGGAAGCAGACCATACACGAGACCCGTGCGATGGAGTCCAGAGGGCCTCTCCCTCTGGGCTTGCAGGTTCTGACTTGGAATCCCAAGGAGACGAAGACACTAAATTCAAACCCAGCCTCATAGGTCATTGTGAAATATTACCTATCGAAGTAAGAGGATAGAACGTATATTATCTAAGTTAGTTTGGTTTATAACTCTCTGGCTTTTGACAATAGTTCTGTTTTCCAAAAAAAGAATAATCTTTGTGATTCACAAATGATGGGACAATGGAGAAAAGATCACTTGATGATACCAACTAGTTCAATTATTATTTACTTTTATGATCAACGTTCTTAAAGAAAAAGCAGACAAATCTTTAAACTTCTTAAAACTTCTATTGTTTCATTTTTAGATTTTTTTTTTTGAGAGAGAGAGAGATTGAGAGAGCATGTGTGTGTGAGCAGGGGGAGGGGCCGAGGGAGAGGAGAGAGAGAATCCTAAGCAGGCTCCATACCCAGTGTGGAGACCGATGTGGGACTCGATCTCATGATCCTAAGATCATGATCTGAGCTGAAGCCAAGAGTCCAATGTTTAACCCCCTAAGCCACCGAGGCACCTCTCATTGTCAGATTTCTTAATCTGGTAACTAAATAATGACTTATTTTCTATTGTTCTTTGTCAAATGGATTTCACTAGCTTTTACCAGTAATAGATCTATAAAAAATTTCCATCTTTAATATTTTGTCCCTAGCTATTTTCAAGTAAAATACACAATAAAATGTTCATGCTGTAAATACAATGGAGTCACTGTTTATTCTTTGAAAACTGACTCATGGCAGAAGGAAATGGTTCAAGTAAAATAGAGCCTTGAATTGTTTTTAACCTCAATTAATCAATGTCATCTCACACATCAGAAATACTCAATAACTTCTTGCTTTTTTTTTTTTTTTTTAGGAGACTACACTTTAAAAATTGACCTTGCAGATTTTGAAAAAAACAGCCGCTATGCACAATATAAACTTTTCAAAGTTGGAGATGAAAAGGTACTCAAATTTTCAAATAAGTAGCATCAGGAATTAATTGTGTAAAATATAAACCCTGAAGCCAGAGGAAACAAAGATATACAGTAAAACCTGTTCTTTTGTTTATTAAATAAGCAATTATTAACATTAACTTAATTATTAACAGTAAATAAAACATTATAGTGACAACTAATAGTGGAAGTTGCCTCTTTTCCTTTAGAATTCCTATGAGTTGAACATTGGGGAATATTCTGGAACAGCTGGAGACTCCCTTGCTGGGAATCTTCATCCTGAGGTGCAATGGTGGGGTAGTCACCAGAGAATGAAATTCAGCACATGGGACAGAGATCATGACAACTACGAAGGGAACTGTGCAGAAGAAGATCAGTCTGGCTGGTGGTTTAACAGGTTTGCATTTTATAAACATAGTTGCGATGGCGTTGATGATATCTTACTGGTCGGCATTAATTATAATATGTGAGGTAATGCTGTCTTCTTTGTAGTACTGGTATTATTAAGTAATCATCCTTATTAGAATTCTTCAGTGATGACGTATTTTTGAGGATTTGCTCATTGTGTGCATTAATAAAGCTTGAAATGTATTATAGAAATAAATCAAATTACTGCTTATACAAAGATTGCTTGCAAACTGAATTATGGGCAAGTTATCATAAACAGTTGACCACATGGACATGAAGATATAGAGAGCATTTATATATGAGAAATATTTTCAGCGCTCTAATAACCAGTTTGGTCTTTCACCTTCTCCTATCTCATGAAATGGCTATGTTATTTTTGCAATTTTTTCTATGTGAAACTATTTTTCAATCACTCTGCCTTTGGCTCAGGTCAGGATTCTGGGGTCTGGGGATTGAGTCCCACATCAGGCTCCCTGTAGGGAGCCTGATTCTCCCTCTGCCTATGTCTCTGTCTCTGCCTCTCTGTCTCATGAATAAATAAAATCTTAAAAAAATTTTTTAATCATTGAATCCAAGGTCCTCCCAATACAGAAATTTCCTCTAAAATGTTCTTGACACCTAATTCCACCCTCTGGCTGAATACTTCAAAGTTACTTTATCAACTAGCTCATTCTGTTTCTTAATTGTACTCAGTTTTTCCTTTTATTAGCTTGAAATCTGCCTTCTTATATCCTGCCAGATTTTTTTTTTTCTCAGTAGTTATAGAGAGTTGTAATTCCCTTTCAACATAACCCTGCAGGCAATGGATGAGAAGATATTTACTGTATTCCTCAATATTTTCTCTTCTCTTGGCCAGATATCCTTGACTCATTTCACTGTTCTCCACCCAAGATGGTTTCCAGATAGCTCCCTTTGTTGTAATTACAAAGTTTAGGCGAGAATGGAAACTTCATACAGTCTTCCTTAAAAATAACCTGAGGGGTCTGCTCTGTCTGCAAAGCAGATGTTCTCCATTAGGCAGTGCATGAGTTTTGAATGTCTTTTCTCTTTAGAAAACAAGGACCACCTCAAAATGTCTGAACATTTAGATTTTCCATTATAGAATCTTTAGTGAGTGAGTGTTTCTGGAGTGTCAGGTTTTCCTATTTTTGAAGACTATCCATTAAGTTCCACAATCCAAATTTTAACCTTATTTTTGTGATGTAAGTCTTTTAAGAGCATTCTGCAGTCCTCTATCTTATTAAGTGGAGGTATATCAGGCATAGTCAATTTTCCCTAAAATGAGAGTCCTTCGTAGGAACATCAGTTATTGTGATGTAGATTTTAGAGTCGAAGATTCTTTTTTTTTTTTTTAATTTATTTTTTATTGGTGTTCAATTTACTAACATACAGAATAACCCCCAGTGCCCGTCACCCATTCAGATTCTACGGAGAGAGAGCTAACTGTAGGTAGTGTGCTGTATGTGTCATGTTGAAACTAAGTGGTTGTAAAAACAGTATTTCTCTGGATTTTGCTTGTTTAAAAGTTTTAAAAATAAAACAGTATTTCTCTGGATTTTGCTTTTTTAAAAGTTTGAGTTTTGCATTTAGTTTTTGGTCACTTGTAAAAGAATTGGAACAAATACAGCAGTGAGAGAGGACAGAGAAATAAAGGGATCTTTCCTTCTTACCAAACCAAAGGTGATGATAGTCTTTTCCCTGGTGGTTTTCTTGTGCTTTTAAAATGCCGTCTTTGTTATCGTCTCTTCCTCCTCCTTATTCCTCCCCTGTCCTTTTAAGTTAGCATTGTGTAAAAATTATCAGCATTATGTAAAACTTACCTATAACTCACTAAGTTGTGAGATCCCTTAATGTTTGATTTTGAACGGAAGACCACACACAGAAATAACAATTATATCTGTTAACAGTACCATGAACCGACCTCGTTGACTGGCTACTATTGTGTCTAGAGGACAATTGGCACACATATCAACATGGGCAAATAAATGATTTACTTGACTTTAGATATAGGAGTTCAGACATGATAAAGAAAGGCAATTCAGTAGCTGAGGCCGCTGAACTTTTCATTATCCCTGAAGTCAAAGAAGATAAGTCTGTACAGATGAAAACCAGTAAAGCTGGAGAAAAAGTCAGTTGTTCCAGAAACTTGGTGCTACTTCTGCCATGCATTCTATTCCTCTTACTTAATCTTATCATTTTCTTCCCTCTTACCCTCTTAAAAAAAAAAAAAAAAAAGCTTTTTTTATAGTTCTTCTTTGTTTTTAAATTTTATTTATTTATTTATTCATGAGACACAGAGAGAGAGAGGCAGAGACATAGGCCAGGGAAAAGTAGGCTCCCTGTGGTAAACCTGATGTGGGACTCATCCCAGGACCCTGAGATCATGGCCTGAGCCAAAGGCAGATGCTCGACCACTGAGCCACCCAGGTGTCCCAATCCTATAGTTCTTCTGAGTTACATGAAATGTTGGCACTTCATAATTATCACTCACCTGCAAGATGTTCTTTCTCCACATAGTAAACCACTCACAGGGTGTTTATTAATGACTTCTCTGCTTTGCTCACGCAGAGCTCATGCTTTGCTTTTCAACAGTGTAGCCCTAGCCATCTTCCCATCTAGTCGCAAGTTCAGGGTTTTTCAGAAACTGAAAGGTGCTATAAAATTGGCCTCAGAATAGCTAAAAATTTTTATGTTGACCATGCTGTCAGTTTTCCTAATGGGATTCAAATCACAGACCAAATAAAAATTGTTTATGTCTCTAGGAATATAGAGATAGGCCAAAATATATATTCTGGAGGCTTAGAGTATTTTTTTCTCTAACATTACTTTCCATGTAGTTTTAAAAACACAGTAGGCTTTTGATTCTTGCAGATTTAGCATACGTGGTTTCTGTTACATCCAGTTAAATTAGGAGACTGTCCAGATGGTCAGCAGGAGCAAATCACTAATCTGGTTAAGTGATCCAAGCCAAAAACTCAGCATCTATGGATAAATTATATGCTCTTTTGATTCAATAATTTGGGTACTTTCCATAGATTTTTCAAGACTATCCCTTGTGAATGTTCTCCTTATATCCTATTGTCCTTTGTTGGTTAACCAATAAAGAAATATGTCGTAACTCATTCCCAACAGTACACAGAAAATTATCACATACTCTTAGTTATCCCTATCAGGGACAAAATTTATAGATTTTAAAGGAGGAAGTGGGACATTTTGAAATTTGTGATAAGCTAACTAACTTATCTAGATTGGAACAATATATGTTAAAAATTTAGCTCTGCAACTCGGACAAATGATTATTGGTTGATTGCTGGGAAAACTTTAAACAGTAGTTTAGGCTTTGTTTTCCTACCCTTGAGGTTAAAATAATGGAGATGTTGGCGATTTTTAAAAGGGGAGGAAGGGAGTTTGCGGCGTGAAAGCTAAGTCTTGGCAGCAGATGGATGAACACGTAAGAGCTAATTATCCAGGGAAGCTGGCAACAGAGTACCATGCCACACCTTGTTTTGTTAACCCATACCACTCTTGCAAAGGCCAAAGGTTACAAGGTCATGTTTTTGTTTTGTTTAAAAGCTATTAAGAACAGAAATGCTTCTTTTATAGTACCTACAGGTGACCTGGGTTGTATCCTAGGATTGGTTATGGCACTAAAATCCATCACTTAAAAAACCCATCTGCTGATGAAATATCCTGGCTTTGGAAATTAATAAATATTACATTTTCTAAAAAATACATAATTCTTAGTTTTATTTTATTTTATCATTTGCTAGCAAATAAAAGGGCTTGGGACATTTATTTTTTCTAGTCCGACTGTTCTGTGTCTTTTTCTTCCCACTAGGTGTCACTCTGCAAACCTGAATGGCTTCTACTACCCTGGCCCCTACACGGCTAAAACAGACAATGGGGTTGTCTGGCATACCTGGCATGGATGGTGGTATTCTTTGAAATCTGTGGTTATGAAAATTAGGCCAAATGATTTTATTCCAAATATTGTTTAATTTTCCCTGCTGGGCTTTCTTTCTGTAATTCATCTAGGTTTAAAGGGATTTGAAAAACAGCAGGCCTAAACACACACATGCATATATGATGATGGCAATTGTTACGTGTACTACTTTTCATTCCTACTTACCTTTATTACTTAATGCACTTTCAGTACAGCAAATATGTGTACTCTTCAAATATAGATTAATGAATTCCTATGTGCAGAAGGTTATGATAAGCACTTATGTTGAACAAAAAATAAAAAGCACAGAATATATAACATGTCTTGGGTAAATATATAATAAATTAAGTATGAATGCAGTTGAAAAAAACACATGAAAAAATCCAGTAAATAACGAATTGCCAAATCCACTGCATGGACAGTAAATATGAGTTCGGATTTGAACTCAGGTCTCTGACTACAGAACTGGAACTCATAAACACGATATAGGGTCTTAATCACTACAAAACATATTTTGGGGATGTTTGTGTAGGTTAGACACTTCTTTCAGAAGATTCATTTTCATTCTTACACTAATCCTGTGGGACATTGTTATCCTCCTGTAACAGAGCTAAACATTTGATGATCTGAGATTTTGTGACTGCTCTCAGTTACAAAGCTAATGATTCAAGGAACAAGGACTCAAATCCCAATTCATTCAAGTTCCAATCCAAAATTCAGTGTTTAGCTATCATGCTACAGCTTCTTGTGGATAGAACTTGGATGAGGTGTAGTAAAAGAGTAAGAGTAAAAGGGTAAAAGTAAAAGGGTAAAGGCAAGATATTCTTAAAAATATTTGAGTGCTGGGATCCCTGGGTGGCGCAGCGGTTTAGCGCCTGCCTTTGGTCCAGGGAGCGATCCTGGAGACCCGGGATCGAATCCCACGTCGGGCTCCCGGTGCATGGAGCCTTCTTCTCCCTCTGCCTGTGTCTCTGCCTCTCTCTCTCTCTCTCTGTGTGACTATCATAAATTAAAAAAAATATTTGAGTGCCAACTGTCAGGCACAAAGGACATAGTTCAAGCCCAAATGAGGCTCATTCTTTTTAATTAAGACATGCACTATAATCAGAAATATAGAAATAATTTTAAAAGCTGATTAGTATGAAGGAGAAAATATGTTCCTGGGGAATGTACAGCAGGGGACCTGACCTGGCTTGGTGGGAGGGGATCCAAAAAGCTTCCTGGAAGAACTAACATTTTGAGCTGAGATTTTTAAACTTGGTGTATGTGGGAGATCATTGCAGGCTGAGAGGGAAACCTTGTGTAAAGAACACAAAGTAGGAAAGTGCACGAAAACAAATAAAACAGATCAGAGAGACAATAGAGTTTCGTGATCCTTAAATCCTTAAACCAAGGATTCTGCTACTTGATAGCTGTGTGACCTTCGGTAAGCTACTTAACTTCTCTGAGCCTCAACTATCTCATCTATAAGATGAAGATTAGGATAGTACCTGCCTCACAGGGTTAGGTTGAGGATTACACAAGTATTTCAAATAATGCCTTGCATATTATAAGCAGTGAACAAGTACTATGTGATTATTAGTGTAGTAGGCATTCAGGGAAATAATAACAGATGACTTGAATAATAGTTCACATAAAAATCCTAAGGTTAGTTGTACTTTATCCTCTCTCCAACCAGTCCTCCAGAAGCAGTGCTTCTCAACTTTTAATGTCACACAAATTACCTGGGGTCTGATTAAAATGTAGATTTTGATTTGGGGCTGGGGCCTAAGGTTCTAGTTTTTTAAACAAGTTTGCGGACGGCGCAGATGTTGCTGGTCTAGGGATCACAAGCTGAAAGCAACAGGGTAGGAAACTGAGTTCTATGGGGAGAGTCATAATACAGGAAGAAAAGGGCTCCTTGTTCAAATGACTTTAGGAGATGATCTATTGAACAAAATTAAACAGATTTCTTCTTTTTAATATTCTACTTTGCATTCTGAATTCCTAAGAGGGACATATACTATGTTGCATTTTTATATCTATTTAGGAGTGTGGTCAGCTGCAAGGTATAAGTCACCTGATTCTGGCAGTCCAAACAAACAAGGATTTGTTCATCTTAACAAGAACTCAGAAGGTGGAACATTCAGTGCTTTGCAATGTGGAAGTGGGTATCTCTGCAATTCACTTTGCTTTTCCCTCAAAATCACAGGTTGTCCACCGCAGTTCCTGCTTTGAGTCTGAGTCAAAAACAGGAAGAAGGGTGAAGGGTCAACAGACTTCAATTTATACCCTATTGGCCAGACTTGTGTTACGTGGCCACCCCATCTGGAAGTAAGATCATGAAAGAGCATATCTAATTTTTCAGTCTTCAGAACACACAAGCAAGAAAAGTGTCTGCTGTGACTCCTCAATGTTTGTCTTTTAATGCAGTCTTGTGAGAACATGATTTCATATGTCACACTTTGGGAAGGCATAAATAATGGGGCACGAGTGATAATTTTAAATATGGGTATTATTTGCCCAAGTAGTAGCCTAAAGAATTCACACAATTAGAAGATCAAAAGAAAAGCTTCTGAAGGAGAAAAGAAATGACTCCACAGAAAAGTGGGAGGGAGCTAAACAAGTATAGTGTTACATAAATCTCAGAATAATAGTTTTTCAATGCAGAAGGAATGATAAAAAAATTAATGCCATAAGAAGATGGAAGAGAAAGCATTCTAACGAAAGACCACTGGATTTAGTGATAATTTTTTTGTGCCTTTAATTTCAGTGGACTAGCGGGAAAATAGCCAGAAGCCAGAAAATAAAAGCAGTTAGAAAAAAGTAGATCATTTGAGGAGTTTATACATAAAAGTGGGAGATTGGACGGGTGTACCCAAAGTCAAGACATGAGGAAGACCCCAGTCCAATGTCCTCTGAAATTTCACCACTAAGGAGTCATTTATTAGGCTTTATCGCTTTCTTTTTAAAATGCAAATATGCTTTCAATTTATATCAGCTGATTACATGTTAGGGCCAATAAACTCATGAGTGCTGTGTGTGTCTGTTTTAAATAGAGCAAAGTATAGAGAAAATGCAAGGACGCTGATTGGCTGACATGGGCAGAAGGAGTTTCTACTAAGAAACAAAAGGTATTTTTAAGAAAAGAGAGGGGCTATGTTCCTGAAACCTGAAAGTACTCACTTCACAAATCTGCCCAATACCTAGAGTTTCAGAAAGACTGAGTCATAAAATCACAACCCATCCATAAAGCCCATAATCTCTCCTTTGGCCAGCACAAATTTAGTTGGGGAGAAAGACAAGTCAATCTATAGGATTGACATGAAGCGATAAACAAGATGGTTAAGTGTTTAGCTGTTGCCCAAGAAGATTACAGTCAGACTGTTAAGAACTTAAATTTTACCTTTGCCATTTTTTAGGTGGCAAATTACATCTCTGTGCTAAAATGTGAATAATAATACAGCTGTCTTACAGTCATGTTGCGAGGATTAAATGAGCTAATACTGTGGTTGGCACACACAGAAGTCCCACCTTCTCCACAGTTTCCATGGCTTCAGTTATCAGCAGTCAACCACCAATGGGAACCAGATGATCCTCCTCCTGAAGTATTGTCAGGTCAATAGCTGCCTAACAGACATCACAACACCTAATCTTATCATGTAGGCATTTTATCATCTCGCAGCATCTCAGGAAGAAGGCTGAGTACAGAGCAACAAGCAATTTTGAGAGAGAGAGAGAGAGAGAGAGATGACATTCACATAACTTATATAAAAGTATATTGTTATAATGTTCCATGTTATTAATAATGGTCAAGCTCCTACTGTGCCTAATTTACAAATTAAACTTTGTCATAGGAATGTACTTATAGGAAAAACTTTGTGCTCCTAGGGCTGGGTATGATCCACAGCTTCAAACATCCATTGGGGGTCTTGGAACATACATATACCCCATGGATAAGGGAGGATGACTGTACTGCATTCTCTGTAAATGCTTACTGTGATGATGATGATGGTAATGCTAACGAAGAAGAGGAAGGTAGAAAGGAATATGGTAATGGCGAATTCTGTGTTCTGTGAACTTCTCCAAGGGTTGAAGGTGTGAGAAGAGAGGAGATGGTCAGACATTTTCCTGATAAGATAGTATATAAAACGAATTACGACTCTGGGTATACTGTATCTTTTTTACAAGCTCAGCAGTTCAGTGTCTTACTATTACTGGGATTTAAAATTCTCAACAGCAACAACAAACAAAAAATTAGACACCTGGCTTTATCACTTTTTGGCTCAGTCGGTTAAGCAAGCACCTGACTCTTGATTTCAGCTCAGGTCATGATCTCAGGGTTGTGAGATAAGGCTCTCAGCAGGGAATCTGCTTGAGATTTTCTCTCTCAACTTCTGGCCCTCCCCCTCTGCTCTATTTCTCTCTTTCTCTCTCAAATAAATAAGTAAATCTTTAAAATCCTCAAAAATTAGAGGTTGACAACTGTTGTAGAGATTGTCCGGTCCCGTGGTCTCTAATATGGGCCCCAGGGGAGCCTTAGATTTTGATAATGTACCTCAAGCTTCTTGCAGGGAACAGGAAGGTCTTCCCCTTTCTCCTTTCATTTGCTGTGGCTTAATTTGTATCTATTTTATATGTTTGGGTTCCAGGTAACACTTTGTGATTTTATTTTGTTTGAAAAAGAGAAAAAGAAAGAAAGCTTTCATCTCTAAAAAAAAAAATAATAATAAGTTCAGATTTCTCCCTTCATTTTATAGATCAAGAAATTTTCTGCATTTTTCAGATGACAGGTGTTTCTGGGAAGGACTCTTACTCCCCTGACTCAGATGAATTAACAAGCGTTGTAAACCCAAGGCTGTACTCTGTTCTCACGAATGTTGGCACTTCATTTAGAATACTGCCTTAAAAAGCATATACACCCAGTAAAAACTGTGCTCTATGGTGGGCAAGCCCAAGACAAGCTGCAACCTTTCAAAGAGGATAAAAGGGGGAATTAAGCATTCAGTCCTAACAAGCCAACCTCATCTCACAGAGAAAATGACATAGGGTATTGTCTCCTTAACTCCTGGGGTGTTGGCACCGGTTGCAGTTTCAAGGCCTTTCTAATTATAGATGTGCTGTGTAACATTGCCTCCACCTGTACCTATAACACTAACAACGTTCAGCACTTAGCATTATCAAAGACTTTTCCAGCTTGAACTAATTAATTCATACAATTCCAACCATCTGGGACAGATAGTATTATTACCCAGGTTTTACGGACACAGAAAACTTCAAAAGAGGTTTCTCCAAGGTCACATAGCAATTGGAATGGGGCCAGGAGTATATTTTAGAAGTACTAGATTTTTCCATTCATTAGAAGGTGACAACATTACAGTTTAGATTTAGGGGTAATTTGATTTTTTTTTTTTCTTCAGGGTGCTAAACAGATACTGCTTTGTTCAATACCAGCTCACTCTTTGGTTTCTTTTGTAGCTTGTCTCCCAAATGGAATGATTATACCCTTAGGAATTATCAAGTACGTCAAAATTCTTCGGAATACCAGGTAGTTTGGAAGCAATTAAAGGTAGCTAACATGAGCCAGCTGTTTCAACTCTCTTCTTTTCTTCCTGTATTACACCTGTAGTATCTCTTTTCAGTTGAGTGATATTGGAACACAGAGCTCTTGAAACGTAAAATGAAACCTCAGAAAAGTCAGTTATAAAGGCTTCTCTGTTCTCTTCTGGTAGCTAACCAACTAATTCAGATTCTTGGGAAATCGCATATTCCTCAAAGAAGGTCCTTTAGAGATAATACTGGCTTTTTCATCACTAGTTTTAGAAAGATTAAAAATAGCCCATGTTACCCAGTTATGAGAAAGTTAAATTTGAAACAACACTAACTCGTGAGTAGAAAATCACCACCATCCCCTTGCAGCTTTTGTGCTAGTCTAATAGTTGTGACTTGAAAGCATATTGTATCCTCCCATGTTTACTTATGGTGAAGAAGTAGTAAATCATATACTTTGGAAAAAAGATATATATGTATACCTTTCCAAAAAGTCAAAAGCCAGTACATTTTTATATAGACAATAATTATGCGAAGCAAGCAATGTCAAGTTAACATATCTTAATCAGAGTTCCATGTTGACTCAGACCAGTAGGACCAGAAAAGAAATTATTGTAAAAACTTTCAGAATATAGAAGGAATTTGGTGAATATGATTAAGAACTTTTTCTAAATAGGCATCTTTTGAAACACAAGGTCAAAGAACATCTGCATATTGTTTGTATGTGAGTCAGCATATAGTAGGATGTATAACTCAGAGGAACTTAGAGTTTGGAAGGATAATGTTTTACTATCAAGCCTATTTTCAATATCAAGTCATAGGTCTAGGCCACTTAATTTTTAACAACTTCCATAAATACGTCTGATTCACCCTAAACTTTAGAGATTCTTGGTGTCATTCCTCAGAACTCTTCTCACTCAGAGAAGCTGAGCAGTTTGATGTATTAGTTTCTGTTCAAGGCTAATCTTCCAGGATAAACCTAAATGTGAGAAAAGTTTATGTGAAAAGTTCAGATCTATATTCTCACACCATTTTCTGAAACAGAGCAGGAAAATGCAGTGGTGATTGCAATATGCAGATGGCTCTCAGGTGTGCTGCACAATCCTTGAGCAACTCCTGAGGATCAGATGGCCTGGGGCAGGATGCTGAGACAGCTGGTGGCTCTTCACACTCATTCCTTCAGTCAGCAAGCCTGTATCAGCCTACCTGCCAAGGGCATGGATGCCAGCTCTCCCTCTCCTTGTTCCATAATTTAGTAAAATACTAATCCCTGGAGCTCACTGATCACTTTATTTTTTTCATAGGAAAACATTTATCAAAGCTGAAGCAGGGGTGACACACTACTTTTCTTTATACCATCTTTGCCATCATCCAAAACTTCCTGAAAGAGCCTTTTTAGAGACTCAAACTTTTCCATGCTGGATATAGGCCCAGAGGGATCTTTTTCTTTCTTCTAAAGTGTGGGGCGGTCTGTTTGGCCATTTTCAGTTACACTTTCTTTCCCCCTATATCCATAAATAAAACCTGTCAAAACAGCTTTCCATCCCAAGATGTGACAAGTCCTCAATAAATAATACTTTTGGGGCCAGCCAGCACTTTAAAAGATAAAGATTTAAATATTTTAAAATAAATATTTGTTCATTTTACCTAAAAAATAATTCGCTCAAATTTCCTAAATTAATCTTGCTGGAAAATCTTGCTCAGAAAAATATAAGGAAACTCCTTATGTATGAGGAGGGGATTTTGCACAGTGGTTGATGGAGAAAGTTTCCAGAGGTGGCAAGTTATGAGGACACTCTTGTTTGCCTTTTTTTTGTTTTTTTTTTTTTTAACCACTGGTGTTTATTGGCAGGAAGGTAATACCAGACCTAAGGCCCTTCATAGGGCTGGGCTCTGTCATCTTGGTAAGACACTGTGGCCACTGTTTCCAGAATCAAATACAGTTTAGTCCTCTTCTCCCTGCCTGTACAATGTGGGTTCTAGCAGGGAGATTGCCTCTACTGACTCACAGCCCAAGGGGTCTGCTCCTGCTACTTCTTGGGGGGATTTTACTGATTCGCTTACCCTGCAAAGTTATAGTGGCAGAGGACACCATCCATTGTCAACTTGCTTCGCAGATCAAATCCTAGGAGAACCCAGGCTTTTTCCTCTCCTGTCTTTGTCCTTTCCTCTGGAAGAGGCCAGCCTGGTGAACTCCCTAGACATTGGCTGAGGTCTTCATGTTCCACTACTGCTTGACATTCTCTGCCACAGCTGCTCAGAGTCTCCAGAAAGGCTCCATGTGTGGGCAAGTTCAGTCACTAGGAGCTGGGGTTGGAGACTTAGTCCTTCAGATAGGTTCTCTCTTGTGCCTTTTCAGATGCTGATTCACCAACGCCTCGTAAGGTAATAAGAAGGAAGGGCTGGAATGTCTTCCCTTCCTTCTCAGGTAATGGAAATGCCCTTCAAGCAACAGCTTTAAATTAATTTTGGTTCTAACATTCCTGTTGGGAATTTCCAGATAGAGAGGAAGGGAGCTTTGATGGGATGCACCCTGTATATCACATCAAAGACATGGATGCCTCCTTTTTCAGTGTTCCAGATCACCTGAGTGCCCACAAGAGCTCATTGTTAGAACTTGTTTCAACATTTTCTATTATCACTTGGAAATATTGCTATCAAAGTTAAGCTGGAAATTGAATATCAAGTTTGCAAAACTATGTAGAATTTAAGGTCTTGAGATAGCTGTTCCTCTGTGTTCAGTATAGCAGTTGTTACCAAAGACTACGTATTGATCAGATAAAATAAGAAAAGGAATGAAGTACCTATAAAAACATAGGTGACATAAATACAACATAAAATCATCTAGGCCGCCAGTGTTTAGTATAAGATCAGATTCATTGCAATCTCCTGAAAGTCATGCTTATTCTCTAAGTAAGTTTTCTTGGTCCAGACTGTTGGATGGCATGTAACTGCCAAGGCAGCAGAATTCTCTGAAAGTTTCCAGCATCAGGTTTCCTTGGAACAGGTCCGTGCATGGGTCAGTCTTCTAAAGCAGATGACCTTGCCATGGTTGGTGCTGACTGTCCACTGTAAGCCATCCATGCTCTTACATGTTTCCAAAGGTTGTACAGTTGGAAATATGCACAGGGCATATACTTGGCCAGCATTTGGGTTTAATAATCCCTTATCTTGTTGCTGATTAGATCCAAGTTATACAATCTTTCAGCTGGATGGTTTGGTATAAGCAGAACTCTAAGAAAGAGGATGGGTTATTCATTTCCATGGACCTCTTCTATCAAAATTTTCATGTGACATTGATCTTTGTTAACTACAGTTACCTTTAAAAAGCAGTATGAAGGGATTAGTTCAATATTTATTTGACAAATGTGTTTTGAGCAACAGATATGTTATTAGTCACTACAACAAAATAATGAAAAATGAACCTATGCAGAATTCATAGTCGAATGCAAAAACACAATGAAATAAATAGAATGACTTTTTACTTTGTCTTACAATAGTAGTCTGTACAAAATGCTATGAAACTTCCAAGGAATGAGCCACTAATTAGACCTGAATCAGGACAGTGAATTGGGTAGAATTAATACATGTTAGGGCAGCCCGGGTGGCTCAGTGGTTTAGCACCGCCTTTGGCCTAGGGTGTGATCCTGGGGAACCGGGATCAAGTCCCATGTTGGGCTCCCTGCGTGGAGCCTGCTTCTCCCTCTGCCTGTGTCTGTGCCTCTCTCTCTCTCTGTGTGTCTCTCATGAATAAATAAATAAAATTAAAAAAAAATTAATACATGTTATTTACAAAGATGATGTAGCTACCAAATATAAGCAAATATGATCTTGGGTTCCATAATAGAATTATAATAATTAGCATCACAATAGTAGATATAGGTGGTGACTACTTGGGCTTATCCAAGTATATATGGAATACTGGGTTCAATTTGGGGCCAAAATTAAGAGGATTTTAATGAACCATAAGCTGATTCAGAAGAAACTATCCACAGTGAATAAGATGAGTAATATTTAGCTCAACTGGTATATCCAGAGAGAACTTTAGGAGAAACATGCTAGCAGTCACAAATATGTAGGGGATTTTTATGAAAAGATGTGTTTTGTTTATTGCACAGGACCTTAAGAGTAAAATAAATAAATCGATTAAAATATATGATGGATGGAAACTGAAAATATACCAATTTTGGCTAAAGTTAAAAGAATATCCCAGAATCAGAGCTCTATAAAAGATAAAATAATCTGCCTCTTGAGTTCTTAAGCTATTATCATCAGGGAGCTTACTTAATTGAGGCTAGACCTTTTGTAGACAATATTACAAATGCACCTAAGCACTAGTTGGGTAGTTAAACCAAGTGACCTTTTTTGACTCTCCCAAATCTTAGATTTTATGATTTGGAGTTGTGGTTTTAATATTACACATTATTTCCAAGGAATAACAAAGTAGATGAGTGTTCTTTTAATCTCCGCCTTTTGATTGTCTTATGACCAATGTATGACAGCAGTGGGTGATAAATGAATCACTTAGCAAGTGACAGTCTTAACATTCTATACTAAAGTCTTGGTGGTTAGTAATAAAGTCATTCTCTACCACCCAGAGTATCTTATGATTCAAAACTGTTGGGGAAGATGAATACCAAGAAACAAACAAATGAAGTCAGTATGTTGATGCTGAGCAAAGGCTACATTAAGGCTGAGAGAGAAACAGCACCAAGAGGGGCAAATCATGGAACAAAAGGTACAAGGGTATCCTTCAGCAAGAACAGGAATACAGCTGACACTTGGCATGGTGTTTACTAAATGCCTGGTGTTTCATTTCTGCTTACACAGCAATGAACACCCAAACACCAAACACCCCTATGAACTAGATTCTATAATCATCATCCCCTTTTGATGAATGAAGAAACACGGCACAGAGAGGTTAAGGAATAATGCCTAATATCACATAGCTAGTAGTTGATGAACCGGGATTTGATCCTAAGCATCGATGCTCTAGAATTCACACTCTTAACACCTATATCAAGAACCTCTAAGCTGAGGAGAAAGAAACAAGTCATAAAGGAAGCAAGAAGTAAGGGCAAACAGAAAAAAAAGGAAAAAAAATCTAGTTCTTTAAATTCCACCTTAAATAGGTAAATAACCATTATACATGAATGTTTTATTTAAAATCAGGGAAAAATGGGAAGACATTCATAATGAAATCCCAATTCTCCTCTGTTAGAATCATTTTAACAAATTCACTTTTGACTGTCTTTTAGGCACTTGCCAATTGCGACTCATGGATCGCAACATCCCAATGATACAAGCCTGAAAGGATTCCCTTTGCAATTATCTACAAGGACAAAGGAAAGAAAGCACTGCCTTTAATCATAACCTCTGTACCAAAGCCCAAACGCAGGATGAGTGAGAATTGAGGCACCTTCAGATGCAGAGCAATTAGAAAAGGTTATATCTTTCACGTGGCTGGTGGTGGGGAGCAGTGGAAGAAACACACAATATCAAAATGCTATTCCACCCTATAAGCATTAATCTGTACCTGCTGCTACAGGCCAAGAGAATATAAAGTTCAGTTCTTCCTCTGGGTCCTAGGATATTTCTCTCCCATGAATTTGATACAGTCAGTGTTGAGTGAGGGAAGAGCTCACAAAAAGTCTTTACTATTTCTAATATTCTGGCCTTACAAAAGTTTAAGCCATGCGGCTATGCAGAAATTTTAACTTCTCCCTTCTGCCTACATGGTAGGATATATCCTTGAACCTGAGGGTAGGAGCCAACTGAATTCTACTTCTACCAGTTAGTTACATTTGATGTGTTTCACATTAGTTTTACAGAATGCAGAATGATACACCAACACGTTGACATTCATAGAGACATCACAAAATTTTTACTTTGGTAGATGTAATCTTTCAAGCAATTTCTAAAAGTTTGTTAATAAAATCTTGTGGGATTCACCTTAATCAAACACTGCCTAGAGCACTGCAACAATAAGCAAATGAAAGTCCAAAGTAAAAACCCAATTGTTACTTCTTAATTCAAGTCCAAATGTCCAACCCATGTTATATCATGAGTAAAGAGGGCAGAAGGATGGGAAGGGATAGAAGTGGCCCACAGGGACGTCTAGAAAACATCTAAGGCATCTGCAGGCCAGAAGCATGTGTCATTTATTTATACAACTTGTATTTTAGAATGTGGAAAACCATAAAATCTGACAGAAAACCCCTAATAAGAGTCAAAGCGAAGAATTTGTGGTCAGTAGGGGCGCCATGTGGGAGAAGAGGGTGGGGATGATTCCATTTCCTCCTCCTCCAGATTCTGACTCACAAATTTAAAGCAATTAGAAACAAGCATTACTCAACAGAAAGCATATTCACTGTATATTCGTCATTTAATATTCTCCCCCAAATGCTCCAGTGATGCATTACACATAATGGGTAAAGTATAATATTACTATGTCAATTCCAAAGTCAGCTGTGAATCCTTCTGACTAGATGAATATTCAATACTTTTTCAGTCTTTTAATCTTTCCAGAACTAGAAAATATTTAGTGTGGCAATATATATTTCATAATATTAATCAGAGAGATTGGTTTTGCTTTCCTCTTTATTGAGGTGTGACATATGTACTGTTAAGTGCATAAACCTTACTTGCACATCTTGATGAATTTTCACTTGTATTCACCTGTGTGACAACTACCTAAATCAAGATACAGCATATTCCAGTACCCCAAAACTCTATTATGCCCCTCCAATCAATTATCACTACCTATCTTCCAACATTCAACACAATCACTATCTTAATTTCTGCTTGTTCATGAACATATAAAGTTACATATGTGTGTATATGTAAATATGAATGTGTGAATATACATATATATATATACATGTATTGTGGGTATATATACAAATACCTAGACAGACATATAGAGAGACAAAACAGTAGAGTAGTAGAGTAGGTACATTTATGCCTGGCTTCCTTTACTCAACATTTTGTCAGTGAGATTTACTCAATTTGTGGTGTGCAAAGATAGCTCATTCCATTTTATTGCTTGTAGTATATTCCATTGTATGAGGATACCACAACTTTCATATCTATTTTATTCATGAACATTTGGTTTGTTTTCAGTTGAGTCTGTTATGAATACATCTGCTATAAACATTTTTGAGACATTGCTAGGCATGCTTTCCAGTGGGCAAAAACATGAATTTCTCTCATGTATGTACCTGATTCACAAGATAGGCATATATTTAGCTTTAGGAAATCCTGGTAGTTTTTCAAAGTGGTGTTTCAATTTACTTATTTTTTTTTAATTTTTTATTTATTTATGATAGGCACACAGTGAGAGAGAGAGAGGCAGAGACACAGGCAGAGGGAGAAGCAGGCTCCATGCACCGGGAGCCTGACGTGGGATTCGATCCCGGGTCTCCAGGATCGCGCCCTGGGCCAAAGGCAGGCGCCAAACCGCTGCGCCACCCAGGGATCCCTGGTGTTTCAATTTTAATCTCCACTAGCAATGTATGGGAGTTTGACTTGCTCCATATTGTCAACAACAGTTGGTATCATCAGATATTTTGTTTTGTCTTTATTTCTTCTTAATATTAGCCTTTCTAATGGTTATGTAGAGGGGTCTCAATTGGTTTTAAGGCATTTTTCTGGTGACTAAGAGTCTGAAAACCTTTTCATATATATACACCATTATGATCTGTTGTATTTCCTATTTCAGAATGTGCCTATTTAAGTCTTTTTCCCATTTTAAAGTTCAGGTGTTTATCATTTTCTTAAATACTTTATATATTTTAGCTATGTGATCTATATTGGATGTAAGGTCAGCAAATATTTTCTTCTCATTTATAACTTGCCTTTTCACTCTCTTAGTGATTTTTTTTGATGAATAGCTCTTAAAGTTAACAAGTCAATTTATCAATCTTGATTTTGTGGTGTTTCTTGTGACTCTTTAAGAAATCTTGGCCTGTAGCCAGAGGATGATGAATTTCTGATTAGGCACAAGATATACAAAGGATTATCCTATCATTCTGAAGTTATAGTGCTTGGTTGTTTAGTGGTTATATTCTATAAGATAGTAATTTCTATGGAAAAAACAAATGAGCTAATGAAATATTTCCTTTGATTTTAGTCAGCTAAATATTTATAAATGATATGACATTCTTGATAATCATTTCCATGTCTATATCAAAAAGACTAGAGATAACAAGTGTTGGCAAGGATTTGGAGAAGAGGGAACTTGTGCACTACTGGTGCACTACTGGTGGGAATATAAATTGTCACAGCCTCTGTGGAAAGCAGTATGGACATTCCTCAAGAATTAAAAAATAGAACTACCATAACAATCTAGCAATTCTACTTCTGGGTGTTTACCTAAAGAAAACAAAAACACTAACTTGAAAAGATATGTACATCCCTGTGTTGATTGCAGCATTATTTATAGTCAAGATATGGAAACAACCTGTGTCCAATGATGGTTAAATGGATAAAGAAAATGTGGTGTGTATATACAATGGAATATTATTCAGCCATAACAATGAAGGAAATTTTGCCATTTGCAACAACATGGAAATAACCTGAGCTCATAGGCACAAAGAACAGATTGGTAGTTGCCAGAGGCAGAGGGTGGTGGGTAGAGGGTAAAAGAAAGAAATGGGTTAAGGACGTCAGGAGGTACAAACTTTCAGTTATAAAATAGATAAGTCATGAGGATGTGATGCACAGCATGGTCACTCTAATTAATAACACTGTGTTGAATCTGAAAGCTGCTAAGTAAGTAAATCTTGACATTTCTTATCACAAGAAAACATTTGTAAGTCTTTCTGGTGACAGATGTTAACTAGACTTATTATGGCAATCATTTTGTAATTTATACAAATATTGAATCACTAAGGTTGTTGTACCTGAATCTAATATAATGTTATATTTCAATTATGCCTCAATTAAAAAATGTTCAGAAAAAAAATTTACCAGAAGCTAAAAAAGAATATGATGCCTAACATACAGATACTGCCTGGATTTTAAGGCTTTCTATTCAATGATCTTATACTACATTTTGTGCACACACAAAATCACAAATTGTACAATCACCTATGCAAATGTGTTTTCCTTACATTTATAATAACTTATATCAGGGAAAAATATTTAAAAAATAAAACGAACAGAAGGCCGTTTATATGTTGGCCTTGGAGAAGCTCCTTAACCTCTCTGGACTTCAGTTCACTGCCTGGAAATGGGGATGATAATAGCACACATTTCAGAAAGTTGTTTTGGAGAATAAATAAATGAATGCATGTAAGGCACTTAGTAAGAGTCCAATAGATATTAGGCATAGTGATTACCATCAAGGAACACCAAACTTGGGGTATGTGTAGTGATATCCAGTTTTACTTTTTTTTTTTTTTAATATTTATTTATTTATTTTAGGGAGAGAGGGAGAAAGAATCTCAAACAGACTCCATGCTGAGCTCGGAGCTCCACAAGGGGCTGGATCTCATGATCCTGAGTTTAGACCCTGAGCCAAAATCAAGAGTCAAATACTTAACCAACTGCATCACCCAGCTGCCCCTGGACCCAGTTTTAGATGAGGAAACACTATGAGAGAAGTTAAGCCTATGACCTTAGCAATAAAGCTTGTCTTTAAGCCTACATCTGTATTTCATGGGCTTTCAATTCACCATGTGACAATTGTAAATTGTTCACTGGATACTGAGCATGGACATACCTGAATTTGGGTAAAAATTAATGAGAAATAAGTACAAGGGGTACCAAAACTTATTAAAGATTCTTGAGCTATACTTTCTATGTAACTCACTGTTAGGAGAACCATTTAAACAGATCATAAAGGGGCTCTCATTTGTTTAAACTTGTCGCAAAGCCTCTTGATAGCAGAGCAGTGTCTTCTATGTCATTGTATTATTCATAATAAATAGCTCAGTGCTGGGCATGGTGTTGATTTATGGATCACTGAGAAGACCTCAGAGAAGCTAGCTGCTGAGACATGTTATCTTTAGATCCTATTACATTTTAGACTTTAAAAGTCTTGCTTATGTTTTCTATAGTCTGATTTCTAACTCATCACACATTTTCATTTTGGCTTTGGAGTGTGAAGAGGTGTTCTACAATGCTGGTGACTCATCTCTGATGGAACTGATAGGACAGTGATTCTCAACATGTATTCCCCAGAGCAGCAGCAGCAGCACGTAGAAGTTTGTGTGAAATGCAAATTCTTAGGCCCCACCCCAGAACCTATGAATCAGAAACTCTCAGGTGTAAGGCCACATAATGGTTCAGAACAAGCCCCCCTGGTGATTCTGACACATGCTAAAGTTTGGGAAGAATGTGTTGGAGAAGGATTACTAGCTTACCCATCTAACCATGTGATGTAACTTGACTTATTTATTAATAAATTGATCACGAACTCTCCAGAAACCATGTAAAAAATAATCATTTTATTTGTAGTCATTTGATTTAATTTATCTGCTTTTTGGACCACTATAAAACTAACATGAATCAAATTTTAAACATACAAAAGAACATACAAAGAAATCCCTCTTCTTTACTCTTATGTCCTAGAGGTGAACCACCATGAAGTCTCTTTTTGTATCTTTCTAGAATTATTTTGTACATATACCAGCAAATAGTTGTGTTTCTTCCTTGATTTCTTTTCTATACAAGGTGTAGCATGCTCTATACACTGCCCAAATGTAACCATCTTTAATAGTGCTCAACATATATAGTTTCCACATTAAGTTTTGTGGTCTTTTCCATGTTTTGTAAAAGAGGGTATGCTTTATAGAACCTTCTTAAAATAGGGATTTGTTTTGCATTTATGTGTTTCCATTAAACAAATTCTAATGCTATACACTAATAATATCTTTTCTTTTAACTTGATTTCCAAATATCCCATTTAAATGATCACATATATAGAATTATCATATCACCAGGTGTAATTTCTCCTACATCACTCCCCAAAACCTCAGCCTTCTACAAATGTCAAGGGCTTCATCATATATAACTAATTTAGTTTTCAGATTTAGATTTGAACCATGTGTTATTCATTCAATAATGCTGGAATTTATTCCGAATTATGCTGGAGGCCCCTTGCTTTTAGCTTCCTATTAAGAATTATATTGAAACTCCTTTTTGAATTTACTTTTATTTTAGTCTTCTATACCTGGCATAATGCCAATTCATTTTTTTTCTAAAAAATGCAACCATATTCTCCTTCTTTATTCTTTTAGCAATATTGCAATCCTGACATTTGATCTCTGCAAGCAATTATCTTGCTTCTTCAATTCTCCCTTTAATATACTTTAAAGGGGTTGAAACATTTAAAATAGCCCTCTGGTCTACGCCAAAACGTTCCCAGCTGTCTTAAAATATGTACCAAATTATACCAAGGGACTTATCTCTTGAAAATAAAGCCCACAGGAATGGTTCTAAATTCCCTAACTTTGAATTCAAGGCCTCCAATATTCTCCCTTTTCAGACATATCTCCCCTAACTAAGCTCTCAGCTCAATAAAGATTGTTATTTTTAGTTTCTTGAGTTTTTGTGGTGTCTTTCTCTTTCCATGGCTTCATGAAGCCCATTCCCCATGATAGCCTGTCAACTTGTTTGCTATCCCTATGTCAAGATTCCTATGACTGAGATGCCCAAGTCCCTAACAATACTACTGCTTGCTTGTAAGCGGGCATATTTTATCTTACTGGGCTTTGTAACCACCTTCCAAGATAAAAATTGTGAGTATCCTTACCCCATGTTACCAATAAGGAAATGGAGACTTATTGGGCTTAATCCTTCTCCTTGATTCTTCTGTGTTGACACACTTGGCACTCACTCTACACTACCTCATAATGTTATCTTTCTATATGTGTATGACTTGTCAACACAGCTCAATTTTCTTAAAAGCACACACTTTATCAGACTGTCCTTCGGTTCATCCCCCTGTGACTTGAACAGGGAAGGAACATGGTAAATGCGAGTTGTTTGACTTGTTAGAATCAAAGAATCAAAACTTTGAGCAAAAAGGGAGCCTTATAGATCACTTAATGAATACTTGTATGTCTCAACAGATTTGAGGTTTGCATAGCCCTGGAGATAAAAGGTACGATGCCACTCATTTTTATTAAAAGATTGGTGATTAAAATTTCTTTAGTTTTAAATAAATGATGACATAGGATAGTATGAAATTTGAAATTTAAATAAGTTATAAGATGAAACAAGAAATGAATTTTTAAGATGAAACGTGAAACTTCAAAGAAACTCTAGAGAAATATCAGAACTGTAACTGGCTGCTTCAAGCTACCCAGACTTCTGGGCGGTAAATTTTTTTTCTCTTCTGCAGTTGGTGCTATTGCTGTTGAAAAAGTTGAGAAACATAAAGTGCAATGTTAATTGAGGCCTGGAGAAGGTAAGCAAATTGCTCCTACTCACATTAACTCAACCAGTATTGATTCAGCATGTGCAACTCACTGTGCAAACACCCAGGCTAAAATAATAAGTAGAACGGACAAGGACACCCACCTTATAAAGTTTGTATCTAAGTGGGGGTAAAGGGAAGAGAGATTCATTAAATTAATATTCAGTGTCTGAACCCATATAACCAGCCGCTCACTTGGTTAGTGCAGCAGAACACATTAAGTAAAACAACTCAAATCTTTGTTGCAGCCTTCCCAGAAAACACCCAAGGGAGAGTCCACTCTCATTGCAAACCAAAACATCTTTAGCATGTTTTCCTGTATCTTACATCCCAATATGGCTTTCAGCAGCTGGTCACTGACAAAAACTTAACTTTCCCAATGTTCTTCCTGAACTTCAGCCTGAAGAGCTCCCAGCACTTTGGCCTCTCCCCTCATCTCTCTTCCCATCCATTTAATTAATTAATTAATTAATTTATTTATTTATTTATTTATTTATTATTTAAAACATTTTATTTATTTATTCATAGTGACACACACACACACAGAAAGAGAGGCAGAGACACAGGCAGAGGGAGAAGCAGGCTCTGTGCAGGAAGCCAGATGTGGGACTCGATCCCGGGTCTCCGCGATCACGCCTTGGGCTGGAAGCGGCGCTAAACCCGCTGAGCCACCAGGGCTGCCCTATTTTTAATTTAATTTTAAAAATTTATTTCAATTCAATGTTATTAACATATAGTGTATTATTATTTTCAGAGGTAGAATTTAGTGATTCATCAGTTGTGTATAACACCCAGTGCTCATCTATCAAGTGCCCTCCTTAATGTCCATCACCCAGTTATCCCATGCCCCCCGCCCACCTACCCTTCAGCAACTCTCGGTTTGTTTCCTATAGTTGAGTCTCTTATTGTTTGTCTCCTTCTTTCTTTTAATCTTATTTTTCGGGGCATCTGGATGGCTCACTTGGTCAAGTGTCTGCCTTCTGCTCAGGTCATGATCTCAGGGTCCTGGGATCCAGCCACACACCTGGCTCCCTGCTCAGCAGGGAGCCTGCTTCTCCCTCTGCCCCTTCTTCTCCCCCTGCTTGTGCTCTCTCTGTCAAGTAAATAAATAAATAAATTTTTTAAAATCTTATTTTTCCTTCCTTCTATGTTCATCTGTTTTGTTTCTTAAATTCTACATATGAATGAAATCATGATATTTGTCTTTCTCTGACTGGCTTATTTCACTTAGCATAATACCCTCTAGCTCCATCCATGTTGTTGCAAATGGCAAGATCTCATTCTTTTCGATGGCTGAGTAATACTCCATTGTGTGTGTGTGTGTGTGTGTGTGTGTGTATATATATATACACATCTTCTTTATCCATTCATCTGTTGATAGACATCTTCTTCCCATCTATTCTTTCCTCAAAAATGAAGCTACCTTCTTATAAGAGATTTCAGTGGTTGTAGTGATGGGAAAAAATGTGAAATCTCATGAACTGATTTTCATATCTCTCACTTTTTAAATCCATACAGCATGGTAAATGTAAAAATGCAAAGTATTTGACCTAGCCTGAGGAATTAGGGCAGACTACTCTGAGAAAGGGACCCATTGAGCTGAGCTCAGACAGTTAAATAAGCATTAACCAAGAAAAGGAGGTAAGAACATTCCAGGCTTAGGGATCACAGTCATTGAAATTTCATGGTGGGAAAAGCATGGAAATAACAAAAGGCCATTGTGGCTAGAATACAAGGTAAGAGGGTAAGGGGAAGAAGCTGGAGCAGGAGGCAAGGTCCTGTAATGCAGGGCCTTGTGGACCATGTTTAGGATTTGGTCCTTTTCTCTGAGAGCAGTGATAAGTTACCAAAAGGAAGAAGGGCAGTAGGGGGATCAGATTTGCATTCTGATGCAAAGAATTGATGTAGGTTAGAGATTTGGGATATTTGTAGGAAGCTCTAAGTAGATTCCTGGTGAGTCAAGGTTGTGTCAGAGGAGATGAAAAGAAGAGTAAAAATTCAGAAGCTTGGGGCTCCTCAGTGGCTCAGTCAGTTAAGTGTCCAACTCTTGATTTCGGCTCAGGTCTTGATCTCAGGGTTGTGAAATCAAGCCCTGCATTGGGCTCCATGCTAGGTGTGGAGTCTGCTTTGGATTCACTCTCTCCTTCTCCCTCTGCTGCTCCTTCTCTTTCTCTCTCTCCTCCTAAAAAAAAAGAAAAGAAAGAGAAAAAGAAAAAGAAAAAAAATTAAAAAAAATTAGGAGTTCTTTGGGAATAAATGGTCAGGATTTAGTGCTTGATTGGAAATGGGTACTGAAGAAGAGAGATATCATGGGTAATGTCCAAGCTTCTGGCTTGGGCAACTAGATGGATGAGAATAATAGACAGAAACAGGAAATTCTAGAAAACCTGATTTTGTGGAGAAATTTTAAAAACTAAAATGGCTTGATAAGACAAAAAATTGTGCTTTTACTCAAGCAGTCATGAAACTTCAGAATTTTTTACTTAGTCTTGCTTGCTTTGCTTTTATTGTTTTATCTCATCAATAACCACTTAAGAAATGCATACAAAGCACTTTGAGTTTACTGGGCTATTTTTTTTTTCACTGCTTTCACAGAATGAAATATACATAGTATCATTTAGTAAAATTGGTAAGAAGCAGATTTTGTTCTAAATTTCTTTGTTTTTTTTTTATTTATTTATTCATGAAAGGCACACAGAGAGAGGCAGAGACCTAGGCAGAGGGAGAAGCAGACTCCTCGCAGGGAGCCCAATGCGGGACTAAATCTCCGTACGCTGGGATCATGCCCTGAGCCAAAGGCAGACACTGAACTGCTGAGCCACTCTGGCTTCCCTCTTTCTAAATGTCATATGTTGTACTGTGAAATGTAAGCATAAGTATTATCTGTGTTCACAGTAGGAGTAAATAAGAGATGTTGGGCTATTACTGTATAACAAATCACTCCAAGACTTCGTGGCTTAAAACAACTATATTATTTTATTACTATTTTTCATGATCCTTGAAGTTGACTGGATGAATGTAGCTATTCTTTCAAGCTTCCTTAGTCGTATGTCTGACTGGTAATGTGCAGCTTTTGACTGGAATATCCATCTAAGACAACATGTTAACTTCTCCATGTGGCTATATACATGGAGCTTCCACATAGCACAGTGGGGTTCCAAGAGTGATCACCCCAAGAGAACTATGCAGAATCCATATTGATCTTTATGACTCAACCTCAGAAGCCACGTAACAAAACTACTGTACTCACAGGCCCGCCTAGATTCAAGGTAAGGGAATACAGTTCCCACCTCTCAATGGCAGGAGTGATAACTTCACTGTAAGATGAGCAGGTAGGGTGGGATATGTTTTTGTAGCCATCTTGGGAAATAGAGTCTTACAAGATGAAAGCAGAGGGATATTGGACCACAGTAGAGGAAAAGCCAATGCCACTGAGGTTGGATGAATGTAGCCAGGAGACAAGGAGAGCCTGAAGCCCAAAGAAGAGTCTTGCAAGAGAATCTCCCCACGAGCTCCAGATGGAGCTACCCACAGACACCTTGACTCCAGCCCCCTACAACTTATTTTGCACTTCTGACCTCCAGACTATTGAAGAATAAAGAAAGTTGTTTTGTTATAAGCCATGAGGTTTGTGGCAAATCATTATAGCAATAACAGAAAAGGAATACTGTAATAAACTAATGAAATGGAAGAAAAATAGTTTGCATTTCAAATAATTCAAGCCTATATAGGAAACAAACTGAGGGTTGCTAGAGGGGAGGTGGGTGGGGGACGGGGTAACTGGGTGATGGGCATTAAGGAGGGCATATGATGGGATGAGCACTGGGTGTTATATGCAACTGATAAATTATTGAACACTACATCTGAAACTGATGACGTACTATGTGTTGGCTAATTGAATTTAAATTAAAAAATAATAAAATAAATAAATTTACACCCCTAAAAAAAAGAAAGAAAAAATAATTCAAACCTATATGTTCTTCTGCTGACATAAATAGAAGAATGATATGGTAAATTAAAATGCTGAATAAAGAGTATATATATTAAAATGAGTATATACGGTTATAAAATTTTTTCTTTTGATACAGGTAGAATAGTAATTAATCCTCCATCTTTTTCACATTACAAGTTGCTGCCTTTAAAATCTTATGGTTTTATTGATATCTTGCCTATGTTCCGGCTCTAAGACTAAGATAAACGGGCCAAGAGTTCCATAAATTTAGATGACTACATTTTGCATAATGTATTATTTTAAAGTGATTTCAAACTTACAGAACGGTTGCAAGAATAATACAAGAAACTTCTGTAACCCTGCACCATATTCACTATTTCCATTTTGCCCCATTTGCATGCACACTCTTTCTGCCTGAGCATGCGCACACACACACAATTTTTGAACCATTTGAGAGAGTTGGAGACATTTTCCTCTTTTACCCCCAAGTACTCCTGTATATTTCCTCAGAATATAGACACTCACTTTCATAACCACACTCAAAATTTCAAAATAATTAAGCTTTGACAAAATGCTATTATCTAACTCCAAACCCATTTTTAAATTTTGCCAATTGCCCCCAGAGTGTCCTTTTGTAGCTACTTGTTCTCCCAGTCAAGCATCCAATCCAGTCACTCTCACTGCATTCAGATGTCATCGCTTTGAGACTTCTCTCCTGTGTGACAGTTCCTCAACCTTTCTTTGTCTTCCCTGGCCATGGCACTCTTGAAAAGTGCAGGCCAATTACTGTGTCCAATTACTGTGTATCCCTCAGTTTGGGTTTGTCTGGGGTTTATTCCTAGTTCAGGTTTGCATGCATCCTAGTTCAGGATGCACAGTACAATGTGCCTCAAAGAGTGTATCTCAGAACATCAAATCAGGAGTCACTTGATGTCAGCTGGTCTCTCCATGTTGATGATCATTTTGATTACCTGGTTAGGGTGATGGCTAGGAGGTTTCTCCACAATCAAAGTCATTATTGTTTTCCTCTTACATTAATTAAAGAAGGTTGTGGGGTGAAACTCAGAGACTCTGTAAACACCCTTTCCTCTCTATACTTTCACTCATAGAATGAATTTCTAATTCCACCATCCCCTCAGTGTTTGGTAGCATAGTAGAAAGCATTTCCTCTTTCTCGTTTTCTCTTCTTTCTTCTTCTTCTTTTTAAAGATTCTGTTTTATTTATTCATGAAAGACAGAGAGAGAGAGGCAGAGACACAGGCAGAGGGAGAAGCATGCAGGGAGCCAGATGCGGGGCTACTGTGAGAAGTGAAATACGTCAGACAAGAAAACAAATATTGTGTGATTTTACTTATATATGGAATCTGAAAAACAAAACAAGTGAACAAATAAAGTTAAATAGAAGCAGACTCATAAATACAGAGAACAAACTGGTGGTTGCTACTGGGGAGAAGTAAGGGGGAAATGGAGGCACAAACTTTCAGGTATAAAATAAGTAAGTCACAGGGGTATAATGCACCACACAGGGAATATAGACAATAATATTGTGATAACTTTGTATAGTGACAGATAACTATTCTTATCATGGTGAGCATTTTGTAATGTATATAAATGTTGAATCGCTATGCTGTATACCTAAAACTAATATAATTTATGTCAACTATATTTCAATTAACAAAAAAATCATGTAAGTGGACTCATACAGTGTTAACTCTTTGTGTCTAGGTTCTATCTTTCGCTGATTATAATGTCCAAGGTTCATCTGTGATTTCAGGTATTCTTTCCTTCTGGATAATTTTCCAGTGTTTGAAGATACCACAATTTGCTTATCCCTTCACCTATTAATAAGTGCTGGATTGCTTTCAGTTTTTGATGGCTATGAATGTTCTTGTTCATGCCTTTTTGTGTATGTACGTTTTCATTCTTCTTCAATAAATATTTAGGAGTAGAGTTTCTGAGTCATAGGGTAGATATATGTGTAACTTTATAAAAAATTGTCAAATGCTTTCTAAGTGGTCGTACCACCTCACAATTTATGGGAGTTCCACCACAATCTGGCCAGTATTTGGTATTTTCAGTGTTTTTATTTTTAGCCATTCTAGTTGGGTATAGAATGGTATCTTATTGCTGTTTTTTAAAAAAATTATTTTAATTCCAGTACAGTTAATATACAGTGTTATACTGGTTTCAGGTGTACAATATAGTGTCTCAGCAATTCTATGCTTTACTCCATGCTCATCATGGTAAGTGTAGTCTGAATTCCCATCACCTATTTCACTCATCCCCCCACCCACTTCCCCTTAGGTAACCACCAGTTTGTTCTTATAGTTAAGGGGCTGTTTTCTTGGTTTCTCTCTCTCTCTCTCTCTCTCTTTTTCCTTTGCTTATTTATCATTGCAGTTTTAATTTACATTTCTCTGATGACTAATAATATTGAGCACTTTATTGGGTGTTTATTAGACATTCATAAAACTTCATCATGTGTCTCAAAGTTTTTATTGAATTTTTTCTTGGATTTATGTCTTTTTAAAGATTTTATTTATTTATTTATTTATTTATTTATTTATTTATTTATTTATTTGAGAAAGAGTGCATGTGCGCACATAAGCAGGGGGAGGGGCAGAGGAAGAGGGAGACGGACAAGCAGACTCTGTGCGCTGAACACAGAATCTTAACTGGGGCTCCATCTCACTACCGTGAGATCACAACCTAAGCCAAAACCGAGAGTCAGAAGCTCGACTGGCTGAGCCACCTAGGAGTCCCTTGGATTTATGTCTTTTTATTAGTGAGTTGTAGCACTCATTTTAAAATTCTGAGTACAAGTTCCTTGTCAGATATATGTTAACATGTATTTCCCAGGCTGTGGTATCCTATTCATTTGCTTAAGTGTCTCTTGATAAGGAGTCTTTAATTTTTAATTTTGAGGAAATTTAACTTATCAATTTTCCTCTGTGGTTGTTTCTTTCTCTGTCTTAAAAAATCTTTGCCTTCCCCCAGGTTTTGACAATATACTTATGTTTTCCCTTTAGAATCTTGAATTATTCCTTTACATTTAGGTTTGTGATTTATCTTGAACTAATGAGGTAGAGGTTATAGTTTTTTGTTTCCATGCAGATACTTAGTTTTCTAAATAATTTATTGAGAACTTTCCTGTCCTCACTGAATTGCTTTGGCACCATTATTAGTGTGGTTTCATCATGCAGTTTGAAATCCGGGAGGATGATACCTCCAGCTTTGCTCTATTTTCTCAGGATTGCTTTGGCTATTTGGGGTCTTTTGTGGTTCCACACAAATATTAGGATTGTTTCTTCTATTTCTATAAATGGGTACCTTTGTACAAAATGAAATAACCATTCAGGTGTTGGTCAATTTCTGCTTTTTATTCCATTCCATTGATCTATTCTATTGCCAATACTACACATCTTGATTACTACAACTTTATATTAAATTTTGAAGCTAAGTGATCTAAATCTTCTAGCTTCATCCTTTTATTTCATAGTATTTTGCCTAACCTAGGTCCTTTGCATTTCCGCATTACTTTTAGAATGAGATTGTCACTTTTACAAAAATATCTGCTGAGATTATGGGTAGGATTGCAGTACATTTCTATGTCAGTTTAGGAAGAATTGACATCCTAATAATATTGAGTCCTCCAAAACATGAACATAGTGTATCTCTATATTTTTTCAGGTGTTATTTAATTGCTCTTATCAGTGTTAATTTTTAGCATTGAGGTTTTGCATATCTTTTGTTAAATTTGTCCTTATTTTATGTTTTTAATGCTACTGTTAATGGAATTATTTCTTGCTTTGATTTTTTAAATTGTTTACTGTTAGTACATAGAAATACATTGATTCTTTATATTGACCTTATATCCTGAAATCTTACTAAGCTCACATTTAGTTTCAGTACCTTTTTTGTAAATTTCTTAAAATGTTCCATATAACAATTATATTGGACAGCCCAGGTGGCTCAGCAGTTCAGCGCCACCTTCAGCCCAGGGCCTGATCCTGGAGACCTGGAATCGAGTTCCACATCAGGTTCCCTGCATGGAGCCTGCTTATCCCTCTGCCTGTGTCTCTGCCTCTCTCTCTCTCTGTGTCTCTCATGAATAAATAAATACAAATCTTTTTTAAAAAATAGAGGAGGAGGAAAGACTTCCTTTAAAAAAAAACAATTATATCACCTGCAAATAGGAATCATTTTACTTCTCATTTTCAATTGTTATGTCTTTTGTTTCCATTTCTTGCTCTATCAAAATTTTTCAGAATACCAATAAAATAGAAGCAAAGGGGGAGTAGACATCTTTGCCTTGTCTTCATGTTTAAGAGAGGAGCAGTTGTTTACCATCGAAAGGGTCCAAAAGATGCTGCTTCCAAATATGTCACTTTGACATAAGGATTATTTTGAATTGAAGGAAGCTGAGAATCAACAGATGGAAGAAAACTCCTCTGCTTTCCCCTTAACTGCCTAAAAGCAAGACATAAATTTCCCTTTATGAAGGTATCATTGGCATAAACTTCCTCCCTCCCCCTGCCATCTTCTGAACCAGGATGAGAGAACAACTCTTATCACCAGAGATGGAGGGCTAGTGTGGAGATGAGGCTGCATGAACAAATTTTACTAAAATAATATTTACCTCAAATTAATTTCCCTATATATTTCCTACCTTCCCAAAATTTATCAGCCCTAGAAGCCCAAACTTCCTTTCTTTTGTCAAGTCACTTTTCTAAAAAGATTTTATTTTTTATTTTATTTATTTATTTATTCATTCATTTATTTATTTATTTATTTATTTATTTATTTATTTATTTATTTAGGATGTGAGAGAGAGAATGAGCAGAGGAGATGGGAAAGGGAGAAGCAGACTCCCCGTGGAGTAGGGAACCTGACTTGACTTGGGGGGGGCTTGATCCCAGACCTCAGGACCATGACCTGAACTGAAGGCAGATGCTTAACTCACTGAGCCACTCAGGTGTCCCTGCCTAATGATTTTGTCCTTTGTCGAAATGGTATATAAGCCCCTAAGTCTAACCACTTCTTTGGGTCTTCACCTTTCTGTGATGCTCCTATGTGCATAAAAATATTAAAATTGATGAACTGGGTCAGCCTTTTTTCCTGTTTTCTGTCTTTTGTCAGTTTAATTTTTAGGCCTCAGTCCCTAGCCATTGAACCCAAAAGGGTAGAGGAAAAGTTTATTTTGTTTTTTTCTCCCCCCTCCATATCATATCAAGTATGATATTAGCTGAGGGGTTTTCATAAATGCCCTTTATCAAACTGAGGAAGTTCCTTTCTATTCCTAGTTTGTTGAGAGCTCTATCATGATGGGCTCCGCTTTATCATGTACCCCAAACTTTGCCCTTTAACTTTCCAAGCCACTAAGACTATATTTTTCTTCAATTAAAAAGTCACATATAATGCCTTTCTTTCTTTCTTTCTTTCTTTCTTTCTTTCTTTCTTTCTTTCTTTCTTTCTTTCTTTCTTCTTTCTTTGTCTTCTTTCTTTCTTTCTCTCTCTCTCTCTCTCTCTCTCTCTCTCTTTCCTTCCTTCTTTCTTAAGATTTTCTTTACTTATTTGTGAGAGACACAGGGAAGGAGAGAGAGGCAGAGACACAGGCAGAGGGAGAAAGCAGGTTCCATGCAGGGAGCCTGACGTGGGACTCGATCCTGGGACTCTAGGATCAGGCCTTGGGCTGAAGGCGGCGCTAAACCACTGAGCCACCCGGGCTGCCCTAGTACCCTTCTTTCAAGAATTGACTCTCCTCTAGTTTCTATCCACTTCTGGTCACTTTCCAGTGCCTTCAAATAGAAGGCACTGTTTATATTTTTTTCTTAGAGTATAATTTTTTTTCAGCAGCAGGTCTAATCTGATACAAGCTACTCTGCCATTAACAGAACTGAAATTCCAAATGACCACTTAAAAAAATATACTTTTATGCACACATGAAGCAGAGAAGCAGAAGGAGAAGTCACTTAGAATGTCAGGGGATAACACTCAAAATAATTTTGATTTCAAGTGCTTTGTTGACTACTGATGTGTCCACAGTTCTTGAAGGATTGACTACTGATGTGTCCACAGTTCTTGAATCCTTCCTGTAATGTACATCACAAAGTTCATCGTTAAAATAATTTATTGACATTTCTAAGGGAATTATTGTACAGGGAAAGGAAGGATATACATGTTACTTGAAATTTCAGATCACAACCAGAGTAAGAAAATGAGTTTATGAAGTCCAAGTAATAAAATAACTGGTTAAAAGAATAATGAAATGGGAGAAAATATTTTATACGAATTTCAGGTAATTATTACATACTAGCTTTTTTAGGACAGGAACAACATTTTATACATTGTGTTATACTTTATACAGTGGATTTTTAAGAGCATTTGCGCATGGTAAAGCACACAAAAAACATAGTATCCATTTTATAAGTATTCTGGGATGAGTTATGATAAAAGAAAATGACACATTGCAAACTCATATATTTTATCTCAATTTCATCTCCATTAAACTGGAAAAAATAAAATGATTATTACATGTATCCAAGTATTCCTTTTCCATAATAATAATTGGGCTCTCTTAAATATTTACCACAACAAATATGTGATTAACATATTTTAAATTGTAGGGGGCATTATTTTATTTAAATCTACTTTAAGGAAGATAAGACATACTGTACACTCAAACCAAAGATGTGCTCTTCATTGGAAACTGGATAAATCTGCAATAACTGTCCCATAAAAAAGAACTGGGTCCACTTGGAAGGATTCTATAAATCACGAGCTTGGGTTGAAATCGGTTGAAAGTAAATCTTAATAAAAGCACTTCTCAGTTAAACAAAACTATTTAGTTATTCCTCAAAGAAGGCAAAACTATACCTGAAGCCCTTTAGGGGCTTTAGATCTTTCCAGTGACCCCATTCTTCCTTTTTAAACAATTAAAATTATGTCTGGTAAAAGAATGCAAAGTTATTCTGTTTCCTATTTTAATATTCTTGTAAATAGAGTTCAGTTACAGTTTAGTATCACTTGAGGTCTTCATTAATAATGAGAGGATAGACTAGATAAAAAGATCTAGGTTCTAATATTTCATTTTTGAAGCAAGAAGAAAGAAAAATACTTGCCAGTCATGGAATAAACCTAAGAATCTTTCAAAACCATTGAATCTACTGAAAGCTTTTCCTAAGGACAACCCACGATCAATATAAAAGGCACTGCAGAGAATGAATATTTAATGATCAACAAGCCAATATGCTGAATGTAAGGAATAATGGCTTGGGAAAGTAGATAGAAGGATTTTGTTACATTGAGAGATCAAATGAATTACAATTAGTCTAATGATGAAACCTTTTAAGTCTTTGCTTTATTGCTGTTGCCCTGAAATTCTAGTCATGGGTTTATTATAAATCCTATTTTCATGGTCCACTGAGCCTCTCCACATGCATGCAGATAATACAAACTCATTATTATCCACAATGGGTCTATGAACCAAAGATTAAATTTAACATTATTATTATTATTATTATTATTATTATTATTATGTGGCTTGTCATTTTTACCTTGAGTACAAAACAAAAGACATATCTATAGCCTATGATGTTTTTAAAAAGCTGTTTCAAAGATCTCCCAGCTTCCAGTTCACCTTGGTCTCTGAATGAAAGATAAGGAATAAATCCATCAAGCAGCAACAAAGAAGTGTAATAGGTCAGGTTGACCTGGGAACAGTCAACCTACAGAAGGCTTGAAATCAATCTAATCCGAAAAATTTCCTCCTTAAAAGCAATGGCTTTCTTAATCCATTCCCTTAGAGATGGAAATGGCCAGTCCTCTGATTCTACAAGGATTTTTTTCCTGGAGGTTTTAAACTTTTTTCTAGAGGGAGCCATTCGATTTCCTCAAAGCCTTAGGATTATTGGGGCTCAGTGAGTATGGTGTGTCTTTGCCAATTCATGAGTCAGGGAATTAGGTGGGAAATGATTCTGTGTGTGTGTGTGTGCGTGTTTATGGTAGGGGAGGTAGCTATGAAAAAGCCTCTTTTTTGAGGCTCTCCATGCAGGGAGCCTGATGTGGGACTCGATTCCGGGTCTCCAGGATCACACCCCAGTCTGAAGTCAACAATTCATTGTTTTCACTTCTTGGAATGCTCTTGAGATTTTCCAGTCTTTTCTTTTTTTCACACTAGAGAAATGAGGATATGGACAAGAGATGTAAGGCCCAAAATGTGGGGGCAAGTTAAAGCAACCAGCAAATAGAAATCATCTAAACTATTTTAAGGCGCTGTCACTTTGGAACAGTTAAGCTAAGCTGTGTAACCTAGAGTAATTTATTTGACCACTCTGTGCCTCAACTTCTCTGTCTAGAAAATAGAGCTTAAAAATAGTACCCAGTGTATAGGGTATAACCAAGATCAAATAAAATTAATAGATATAAAAACACTTAGAACAATGCTTGGCAAATAGCAAGTGTTCTGTAAATGTTACACATTACTATTGCAATTATTTGCATTAAAAAATCTAATGAACAGTTTTATGCCACTTATATCAATCAAAATCTCTTTATGATATAGATAGTATTTCTATATAATTTTCTATATAAGTTTGTAATGTGGTCATGGGTTCAAGTTCTTTTACTTTATTTTCATACAAACATATCCATGTATTACATCTTCTAGTTACTTGTCATTTTAATTTGTATATGGTAATATAGGATGGTTTTACATATTTAAATATTTTTTTGGCATTTAAACTAATGCTTATTCTCCCCATTACAGGTAATGCTACATTGAAAATTTTGATATATTAGTTTACTTCCACCAAGAGAGGGAGAAAGGGTAATGGGTCAAAGAATACGTTATAGATTACTCTGAAGGAAGATGTAGCCATTTTATATTTCTACCATTAACATATAATGTATATCTTCTGCCTTTCCCCAAAGACTTGTCAAGATTGGGTTTTACAATTTTTAAATTTCTTTCTTTAGTATGTCTGTCAGGGGAGATTTCAAGTTAGCTGGGTTTGCCTTTTTTTTTTTTTTTTTTTTTCATTTTCAGTACAACTATGATTTGTTTTTAAAAAAAGCATGATGATTTAGTTTATATTTTCTTGAATGTCTACTGTTTGACTATTCACCAAGTGGAAAGTGGTTATTGATTTACATAATTGCTGATTTTCTCATATATTCTTGGAGAAATCCATTACCAGTTTATGTTGTAGTAATCTATTTTATTTTAGAAATTTTCCTTTATAATATTTTTATTCCATATTTTGTCACATGACAATTGAAAGTTTTCAAAATATGTTCAATGAATCCATCATTCCCCTGGTAACAACCTTCATTCATTTCTCCAATGATTAGAAATGCATGTTCTCTTCACATCTGGGATAAATAAGCTACTCTTCAGTTTTTTTAAAAAATCTTTTACTCTTTGATGCAGCTGGAATTTATTTTAGTGTTTGAGTCTCATGTGTTTATGTAGCTGAGTTGATTCCTTCCAAACTGTCAGCCAACTATTTGGAAGACCATGTATTAAGCACTTACCCCTTGCCCTATGTTTGTTTTGTCTCTGTTCTAGGTCAAGTTCATGTTTCAAAGTGTGATAACTCAATTCCATATGATTTTGATCATTGTTGCAGTGTGTTTGGTTTTCCAACTAGGCTTGATCTAGGCTGGTCTGAATCTACCTTCATTACCTATGAACATATTTTGACATTTTCATCCATTTACTTTTCACTAGTAATTGTCATAGGAATTTTAGTTGTACTGCAATAACTCTATCTAGCTATTTCTGTTTTTTTATTTAAATTCAATTAGCCAACATATAGTAGCACACCATTAGTTTCAGATGTAGTGTTTAATAACTCATAAGTTGTGTAAATTAAATATATATATATATATATATATATATATATATATATATATATATATAAAAGATTGGGTAGCCCCAGTGGCTCAGCGGTTTAGTGCCACCTTCAGCCCAGGGTCTGATCCTGGAGACCTAGGATCCAGTCCCACGTTGGGCTCCCTGGATGGAGCCTGCTTCTCCCTCTGCCTGTATCTCTGCCTCTCTCTCTCTCTGTGTGTGTCTCCCATGAATAAATAAATAAAATCTTTTAAAAAAATAAATAAATCAGATTTATTCCAAGGTATTTAATGATTTGTTGATATGGTGAATTCTGTTTTCTTATTGCGTATAATGACTAGTTTTTGTTTGATTTCATTTAAACTTTAAGTATGCAACCATGTAACATGCAAAGTCAGATCTGTTCATATTCTTTAAGCAGTGATAGTGGTGACAAGATTACCTTTTTACATTTCTGTTTTTTGAGTAATTTGACTCAAATGTGACCTGATTCTAGTGTTCCTTTGTTGAGAGATCTTTAACAACAGACTGAACAATTACTCCTGTTTCTTTTCATTTAAAAAATACCATTAAATTTGTATATGATTTTTGAGATATACATTTGGGATTGAAACACAAAAGCAAACCTAACACAGAACCAGGAAGAGTTGGGCTCCTGGGTGACTCCATCAGTTAAGTATCTGCTCCGGTTGTGATCCTGGGGTCCTACTTCCTCTGTCTCTGCCTTTCTCTCTCTCTCTCTCTCTCTCTCATAAATAAATAAACAAACAAACAAATAAATAAATAAAAATAAAATATTTTTAAAAAAGAACTGGGAAGAGTTATAAAGGTTCAGTTGTTTGGTGCTTAGAGGTCAGATTGACCTGGTTTCTATCCTAATCCTGTATTTATTAGCTGTGCAACATTGGACATATTTATAATTAGACTGGGTTTCAATTTATCATTTGTAAAGTGGGTAAAAATACTCATTTAAGGAGTGCCTGGGTGAGTCAGTCAGTTAAGTGTCTTCCTTCAGCTCAGGTCATGATTCCAGGGTCCTGGGATTAAGCCTTGTGTCTCTCTCTCCCTCTGCCTGCCACTCTCCTGCTTGTGCTCTCTCTCTCTGTCAAATAAATAAATAAAACCTCAAAAAATATCTACTTAATAATCCAAAAAAAATGAGAAGATATGAATAGACATTTTTCCAAAGAAATAAAGAGATGGCCAATAAACACATGAAAATATGCTAAACATCACTGATCTTCAGGGAAATGCAAATCAAAAGTGCAATGAAAAAAGAAAATCTGCAATGAGATGTCACCTCACACCTGTCCAAATGGCTAAAATCAACAACACAAAAAAACAAGAGGTGTTGATGAGGATGTGGAAAGAGGGGAACCCTCTTGCTCTGTTGCTGAGGATACAAACTGGTACAGCCACTCTGGAAAACAGCATGGACTTTCCTCAAAAAGTTAAAAATAGAAGTACCCTACAATCCAGCAATTGCACTACTGGGTATTTATCCAAAGAATACAAAAATGCTAATTCAAAGGAATACATGCACCCTAATGTTTATAGCAGCATTATCTACAATATCCAAATTACAGAAGTAGCCCAAGTGCCCATCAACTAATGAATGGATAAAGACAATTACTATATATATATGTATATATATAGTGGAATATTACTCAGCTATAAAAAAGAATGAAATCTTGCCATTTGCTAGACATAGATAGAGTTGGAGTATAATGCTAAGCAAAATACGTCAGTCAGAGAAACACAAACACCATATTGATTTCACTCATATGTGGAATTTAAGAAACAAAACAAGTGTGCAAGAGGAAAAAAGAGAGAGAGAGGCAAGCCAGGAAACAGACTTTTAACTACGGAGAACAAACTGATGGTTACCAGATGGCAGGTGGGTGGGGGGATGGGTGAAATAGGTGATGGAGATTAGGGAGACCACTTTTGATGAGCACCGGGTGATGTTTAGAAATGTTGAATCACTATATTGTTCACCTAAAATTAATATTACACTGTATATTAACTAACTGGAATTTAAATAAAAAAATTTAAAAACCTTCTACTTAATAGGGTTGTTATGAGTATTAAAAAATTAACGTATGTCAAGTGTAAAATGCCTACATAATGCATTGTACATCATCAAGAGGTTGTGGTGCTCAATAGATTAAATCATATGAAATAAGTATGGAACTACTAGCAAAATATCTGGCACATAATAATCCTCAAATAGAAGAAGATGGTTGCCTTCTGATTTTTCACTTTTATTTCTCTATGGTTGCTTTTAACATCCACAGCAGGCTTCTACAAACCTGTTTAAACATTTTATGCTCTGTGTTGTCAAGGTGTGTACATCATACAGGGCTTCTGGCGATGAAAATCTTCCATTTGATAGTCACTCATGCCTGGAAGATGAGAGGTCATCATTTCTGAACTTGTCAATCCCCCTAGGAAGAAAGAGGAACGAGGAGAGCAAAATTAAAACCCATGGACAATATCTATAACAAATAGATGAAGGTATGTGCATGAAGCCCAAAACACTAGTAGTTGAGGAAAGCTACAGACAGCTACAAGAGCTGAGTGGCATCAGCAGCTGTATTAGAACCCAGAGGGAAGCAATGAAGCATTTTGTCCTACAGTGACAAAAATGCCAAAAAGGCACAACTACCAAAAAGCTTAAAACCACTACCTACTATTTCTACATGAGCTAAAAAAACATTAAAGAAATCATATAAGATAGGAGAGGGTAATAAAAATGGGAATTAGAAAACCTCAGAGAAGAGGTGCTAGAATCAAGGAAAAAGAAGTAGAAACAAAATCAATTCAGAAATGAAGAATACACTAAAAATAACACAAGAATAAATGAGAACAAGAGATATTATGTAAGAAAATAGAAGAGGGAAGAGAAAAAATTAAAAGGAAAAAGTAGAAGGGAAAATAGTAAAAGGATTTGAGAGGGAGAGACAAATTCAGAGACAGGCAAGGAAGATGTAACATATGTTTAATAGGAGTCCCTAAAGAAAAAAAGCAAAGCAGGGAACACACACACAGAAAACAAAACCCTACCCCCCAAAAAAAACCCCCATAATCAAGGACACTTTCCTGAAATGCAAAACAATTGAAACTTTGAAACTGTTGGAAAGCTACACTAAATATTTATAAAACTTGACCCAGAACTAGTAATATAGATAAATATTATATATATTTAAGCTAGATTTTATTTAAAAAATTTTTTTTCATATTACTCTCTTCTACTTTGACTTTTTTTTAAAGATTCTATTTATTCATTCATGAGAGACACAGAAAGAGAGAGAGGTAGAGACACAGGCAGAGGGAGAAGCAGGCTCCATGCAGGGAGCCCGATGTGGGACTCAATCCTGGGACTCTAGGATCACGCCCTGGCTGAAGGCAGGTGCTATACCACTGAGCCACCCAGGGATCCCCAGTTAAGCTAGATTTTAAAGGGAAAAAAATTATTGTGGACATTCAGGCAAAAAAGTCCACTCATAAAGGAAAAAAAAATTAGATTTGTTATCAAACTTTTTGACAGCAAATATTTAGACAGAACAAAATGGACTAACATTTAAGATAAAGCAAAAAATATGAGTTGAGGGTTTTCACAGATAAACACTGCATACAAAATATTATTGCTGCACCCAAACTTAGCAATGGGGTTCCCATGAGCACTTGCTGAGAAATCCACTTGAGAACAAGACTTTTACAGCCAATATGTGTAATATTGAGACATATTGACACATTAATAAGGATTAAGCATTAAACACACACATACACATAGGTATAGATGTGTAGGTATATGTCTGAATACAGTAGTACAGATGGACTAAGTAAGGATATATGAGAGTACAATCTGGAATGGCAACACACTTGACAATGCAGATAAAATACAACTATTAAAAACATGGAAAGATAATAGGGGAAGCAAATACAAAAGAAAATTTTAGTTGTTTTCAGTAATCTTTTTGGAGTTGGTATTAATGGCGTTATATCCTGGAGCCTTGTGTGTGTACCCTGTGTGATTAAGTAAGTTAATAATTGCATAATATTCTAATTCTATCATCTCTTTTGTTCTTGGAAACCAAAATTCTCAGTATGGAAAAATTATATAGGGTCCAGGTACAGATATTAGACAAAATGTAATAGATACATTTATAGAATATTGCCAAATATTCTATATATATTCTATATTCAAATATTGCCAAACTCTGTCCTTGAAATAGTGACTAACCTGCTATCAATGAACTTCTTTAATATCCCGATTGTCCTCTGGGAATACCTTTTACCATTAAAAGAAACTAGCTTCTTAGAGAAATGGCTAATTCCAAGTCTAGGTCAGGAAGTGTTTAAGATAATCCTGGAAAATATTGTCATCTCAGATAGCAAGGAAGTTCTTAAAGGTGACTAATACTACATGATGAAGCCTTAGGAGCCAACTTAAAGAGGTTCTCAAAGGCCAAAGATGAGAAAATTTAATAACTATAATGTATTGAAATACATGAGTTCATAACTGAAACAAAAACAGTGACCCATTTAGTTACTTTTGTGGGATTCCATTCTGGACACTTCCAGACCTCTAGAGTGAGGTTCATCTCTTTATCTGATTGTTCTCCTGTGTCCTTTATATCTTTTATAATAAACCAATAACTGTTAAGTAAATGTTTCTCTGAGTTCTGTGAGCCTCTTTACAAATTGATCCAGCCCAAGGAAGAAGTCACCGGGATCTCCAATTTATAGCCCACTGGTCAGAAGTGCAAGTGACACCCTGGACTTGGATTTGGCATCTGCAGTGGAAGCAGTCTTGTGAGACTGAGGCCTTAACCTGTGCAATCTGACACTAAGAACTGAGTTAAATTTGTAGAGTACCCAGTCAGTGTTCATGAAGAACTGAATTGCTTGTGCTGGGAAAAACAACTGGAGAAGACTGAAAAAAATCCAGCCATGTCTTTCTGGACACAAGGTTTGAAATAGTTAAATTAATGTTTAAACTGTTGTTTCCAGGTATATGTATTTAAATGAAAACCTGTTGAAGTTTCCTTAAATTGCCAAACTGTTAAAATAGGTAACTCTAGGTGTTTACACTAAAAGTGGTATTTATTTTTGCCTTTTGATTTTTTTATCAATGGAAAATTTTTCTACACTAAAGGCCATTGAGAGAAATGGGATCATTTCTTGGTACCAGAGTCTATCATACTAGTGTTCTCTAGTATGGGAAGAAAATACAAGAACTTTTATCTGGCTGTCAGCCTGTGCATCTATATTCTTAATCTTATTCTTTTTGTTTTTGTGTATAGTTTATTGAGTCCATATTAGCACTCTAGTGTTAAGTGTAAATAGTGTTAAGTGTAAATATAATTTACAATTAAGTGAATATTGGGCATGCATACTCATTTTTTTAATAGATAGGGAATTATAAACAGAATGATTTAGAGACCACTGGTCTACTCACTTGAACACTTCAGGCATGAACTGAGGGATGGCAGGCATTGGTATCCTGGAGGAAATGATGTCTTGGGAATGCAAGTCTGTCCGTAGCCTTAAGTTCATAAGCCAACGGGAAGAGAAATGAGTGTTTTCAGTAATTTCAAATGTGAGATCATATACAAATCATAAATACATGTAAAATAAATCCGTATTTTATCCTTACAACATCCCCAGGAGATCCAAAGAACTAAATTTATAAAAGAGAAACAGAGATCCAGGTAAGTTGAATCAATTAAAACATATCTAGGTGTCAAAACTAAATCTTCTAACTCCAATTGATATCCTCAGTTTTGGGGTGATAACAGTATTTTTTTGTTTGTAGTAGATGTACATTCTTATATCAGATTTGTAGACAATACATTTTTTTCCTGAGTTAAACAACAAATAGTTAGCTGTAGGTTTCTATAGCAGATAATCAAATTGTACATTAGTGGGGATTAACCATAATTTTGTAGGTACTCAAAAAGAGATCAGAAGTATACTTAACCAAAATAGATAAATCTTTGGTGGTGTTAAATTACTGTCCTGGATCAGCAACCTGACTTCTCAGTGTTCTAGATACCCAAAGGTAAGATTGTCTTACTTTCTGGTAACTAATCGGGCACTGACTGACAATGTTGGCACATTGCAATGTGTTTCAGGCAAACATAGTATTAGCCTTACTCATTGTTTGGAGAAAATAATGATGATAATATTCTCATCGGCTGTTTTCTGATTTGCCAGCCTATGTTTAGAAGAGTGATTGTATTCTGAGGAATGCTTGTGTAACAGCATGAAGGCTAATTGCTATTGTTCATTTAGTTTATGGCTCTTCCTAAGTCATGATTTGCAAACATTTGTAAGAATTTAGAGCACTAAGCCCATTTGACTGCATACCATCTGCAAGGGGTAAGATCTTCAGTGTCAAATATGGATGGGGAGCTATGAATTGAGACCAAAAGTTCCAAAATGAACACATGAAGAGTCCATCAGTAGATCAGGAGTGGATGCTGGTTTACCAGCCACAATGCAGCAACACCGAACCCATTAGGCTTCATGGATTTGCATTCTTTGCACTCTTTTCAGGGGATCACTGATCAGTTATCAGGGTCCACGGTGGACGGGGGCAAAAAGGAAGGCAGCCCCCAACTCCCTATGGGCCAGAGAATAAGGCCAGTGGTATAAATTAAAAGTAAATTAAAAAAATCTAAGTAGACTGTGATAGTCTCAAAGGTATACGACTTCAAAGCCACAGACTTATTATATTTGTCATGAAGCGATAAATACTTTGAAAATGAAAATACATCCCCTTTCTTAAGGGAAGACTCTGTCTGATTGGAGCAAAAATTAACCGATTCCAAGCATGACACAGTGATGATTCATTGTCAAGAGCAGATTACGCACACCAGTAGTTTCTTTAGTCATGACATTTTAAGCACTCAAAGTAAACATTTTCAAAGTGGTTGCATAACAAACTGGTAGTGCTATATTTTTCTTAATTTCTTCCTAATATGAAGAGGTCAAAAGTAGAATTGCAGAACAAGTTATTTGTGTGTGAGCTAAGATAATCTTGGCATCATGCTATAAGAATGGTTCCTTCTCCAGAGTCTATAAATGGAATAGGAGGACTGCTGCAGATGCCTTCCACGGTATGGGAGGATGAACAAGTTTCTCAGATGCTCTCAGGTCATTCTCGTAAGAGGAAACTGTACTTCCTTATTATTGCTTCTGTTTTGAACTTGCAACAGGAAATTTCTTTCTTGAGATACTTGATTTATAAATCTGCAGACTTCTACACAAGAACAATCTTATTCTGCTAGTCGCCCTTCCGGAATATTGATGGGAGAGTCTACTTGAGTCTCCAAGTCCACTGGGAGGATGGATGGATAATTAGAAACCCAGGAGAAGTTATTTGTGAATAAATCAAGACCATTGACTGCTCTCATACTGTTTTCTTGCAATCATGGCTACAGCGAGTCAGTGCATTAATTGACCATGTATGTCTCACCATCTTGGGACACAAGAATTAAAGATCATGTGGTTATTTGCAATATTTATTTTCTCTCAACAGAAAAGGGAAACAGGTCATCAACAGTGCCACATAATTCCAACATTCTGGATCTTTCTCACGCCTACAGTTCTTCAGCACTTACTGAAGCCAAGGGATTTTTGGACATGTTAGAATTTTACTATGAGCATATTTGACTTTCAAAAGCATATATGAAAGAACTGCCATATATATACATATATGTCTGTTTACAGTCAATCCTTGAACCACTGTACTGTTATAAAGCTTGATTGGCCTTTGCTTGGTCCCTGACTGGGCAAACATTTTCAAGTTGAATAATACTTTGGTTTTATTGAAAGCCATTATGAAAAATAACGACATAAAGTTTCTTATGGTATTATATACAATATATTGTTTTCTTTCTTTTTTTAAAATTTTTATTTATTTATTTATTTATTTATTTATTTATTTATTTATTTATTTATTTATTTATTTATTTATTTATTTATGATAGTTGTTTTCCATTCCAGAAGTCTTGATTTGAAACACGAGTCCGAAAATTTTCCCTTTGGAAATTAGTGCTAAGAAGAGCTTTGCTTCCCTTGAAGAACTATCAGCCGCTTTTTGCAAATGGCAATTATGTAACTGGTTGGGGCACTTGACTAGCAGGAAGCTCAGTGGTTTAATTTGGTTTCTCAATAGTATGTTTACTCTTACCTGTATGTTTTTCCTTGGATCCTATTATACGCTTCTAAATATTTATTTTTAAAAGTTTACTGTGCCTGTCTTTTGGAGCTATTCAAACCCCTCATTTAATGAAGTGGTGGGATAAGCAAATATTACAAATAAGTAACTTTTTAAAAAGGGATCAAGTTTGGGAGTAAAATAAAATGACCCCGTGGAATTCCCATGGAATTACTTCCTCACTACTTAAATCAATGTATTGGAGTTTCCTCTTTGGGAATTAAGCTTGGAACTCTTTTTTTTTTTTTTTTTCCATTTCTTATTGAATGCAACATTGGAAAAATTAGCTAAAAAGCTCTACCCTAGGGAGATGTCAACGTTAATAAAATTCTAAGGAATTTGCTAATTTCTAATAAAATGATACCAACTCATCATTCTCACCATAATCACAGCCTGTTAGAATTTTATGTACTGAATACTTTCTTTTTAGATAGAGAATAGTTTGAAAGCATCAATTAAGCATTTTTCTTTTTATCCCCTCATTAATGCATGAGAAATGTGACTATTTTATCTGTAAGTGAAATTAGTAGGGAGAGAATTTTAGTCACTTTTGATGGCAAAACTTCACATTTTGAAGTTTTGAAACTTAAAATGTGTCAAGTAAACATTTTAAAATGTTGGAATGGGTATTATTTATGATTCAAAATTCAAAAAATACAAAATTATATCTAGTGAAAAGTTTCTCTTCAAATCCTGCCCTCCAGCTGTCCAACTCCCTTCCCAAGGTGCAATCAATCTCAGCAGTTTCTGATATATCTTTTCAGAGATATTTTATGCTTATACAAACAAACGTATATATATATATATATATATATATGTTTACATACAAGTGTATATGATTTTTCCCTTTTAATAGAAAACGTAGCATACTATTAGGTAGTTGTTTTACATTTTTAAAAATTGTGCACATAATGTGTCTTGGAGATCATTTCAAAAGACTACAAAGAGCTTTCCCTTTTTAAAAATTTTTTGGTTACTAGAACATAGAGCAGTGCTTATTAACGTTGGCATGTAACACATTTGTTTAAATGCAAATTTTCTTTTAGTTTCTCTTTTCTTTTTTTCTTGACTCTTTTCTTAAGCCCTCATAGGATGCCATTCACGGCTGTTTCATAGCTTACCAGTCCATTATTAATGAACATTTATACTTTTTTCAATCTCTTGTTATTGTAAACAATGCTGAAATGGATAAGCTTATACACATCTACCATTTCTCGTGTGTTGTAAGATGAATTATGTTTAGACTTACTGGCTCAAAAGACATGTGCTTTTATAATCTTGTTAGGTAGTATGAATTGCCCTCAGTGGAGTCATTTTAATGTACATGCACATCTGCATTGTGACTGCCTGTTTCTCCACCCTCTTGCTAAGACACAGTGGTAATCAAACTTTCTAATCTTCGTGGTTCTGATAAATGAAAAGGTGTTTTCTCAGTGTAGACTTAATTTGCATTTTTCTAGTGGAGATAAAATTTATGCTTTTTTTTTTTTTTTAAGGACAAAGGACCTGTAAGTTATGTGGAGTATTATCTGACCCTTAATACTGTTCCTGGAGCCTGTAGCAGGTTAACATTGGAGTTCAGAGATCAAGAACGTGGCAAAATGCCCAGAACCAAGATGGAAAAAAAAAAAAAAAAAATCAACAGGCCCCATTTCAAGCACATTTGCCTTGACAAAGTCCCTGATGATGTCCCTAGAAGGTAACTTCTGTTTTTATGTGCATGCAATTAGAAGCTAAGTTTCAGATTCCCCGAGGACCACAAAAGTTGCTTCTAATTGCTGAGGAGAGGGACATTCCCCCCCCCTTTGCTTCAATCTATCTCTTGGAAAAATGAAGTAAAACAGGTTCTATATTTATAGATAAAACTAAGCCACACAATAGAACTGTGGGGGGTTGGACCAAATCATCTGGGTCACATGAGGGTTATAAAGATTAAATGATATGTTTAACACTAGGACTATTCTGCTTAGGAAGGAAGCATGTTGCTAATTAGCATAATTGCCTCATGACTTGTAATAACTATATCAGTGCATTGATGTGTTTTTTGGTTTTGGTGCTTTTGCATTCAGGAGAATCATTCAATGGTGTTTAATGCTCTTCTCTTTAAAAATAGTCACACACCAAGAAAAAAAAATCACACGCCTTTTAAAGTCACAAATATGTTAGTTACATGTCTGTTTTTGCAATAGGTACATTCAAAGCAAGTTGGCACGCGAAAGAATAGAAAGACAAGATCATGAGTTAGGCTAGATGGGTTTGCATCACCTCTCACTAGCTGTGTGACCCTGAGTAAGTCACTTGACTTCTGAGCTTTCATTTCTTCAGCTGAAAAATGGAGATAATAATCTGACCTATTTACCCTGGGTCTCATTGAGGAAATATTGGGACATTGTAATGTGAAAAGGCTTTGCAACTCTAAATGGCAATACATCTGTTAGTTGATTCCACGTTGCTGGTATAGAAAACTTAGTCAAATACAATATCCTCAGATTAATTCCCTGAAAAAGCTTCTCTTAAAAAGCTTTTAGCAAATTCAAGACGGTTATAATTATCATTCTTTTTTTAAATTTGGGTCTGGGTTGTCTGACAATAGCGAAGCAACATTATTATACATATTATACATCATCTCTCGTAAGCGGAATAGCGTTGAATGAAGGATATATCTACAGAAGAAAACATTTTATGAGTCTAATAGACAGCTATGGATGAAATTCATTCAGCTTAGCAAAGAAGGACTGCCTCTGTGTTTAGAGAAAAGTGGGTCGGACCTCGTTGATCCCCCTAAGTGTTATAGAGTCTTTCCACTTCTTTTTCCAAGATCTTTCAGCTGAAGGCTCATTTCTTTAACCTTTCATAGGCGTTTGCTAGTCAACCTCTTAGTGGTACGAAGATAAAGCAGACCGGGAGTCGGACGCTCTCAAAAGACAGTCAGTGCCTGTTCCTAGCGGCCCTCGGTCGGGATAATTCTGCAACCTCCGGGCTCCCCGCCCCCGCTGCAGTGCCCCGGGGCTCGCTGGAGCCGGAGGCTCGCGGGGACAGCGCGGCGGGCCGGACCGGGAGCCGGAGCAGGAGCCGGAGCCGAGCTCAGCTGCGACCGCCCGCGGGGACGTGAGCGGCCCGGGGACGCGCGGCTCAGCCAGGTGCGCGGGCAGCAGCCGCCGGGCGCCGCGTTGTGCACGTGGCAACAGGTGCAGCGCGGCCCTGGGCTGGCGCCGGGGGGCGGGGGGGGGGGGGGGGGGGCTCGGGGCGCGTCCGCCTGTAGCCCGGGAGCGTGCGGGGCTCGGGGACCCGGACGGGGACGCGGGAGCGCGGGAGGAGCGGCCGAGCCGCGGGGCAGAGCGCGGCGGGAGCTCCCGAACCCGCCTCCCGAGGTGCCGCCGCGCCCTCCGCGGCTCCCTCCCGGGGCTCAGCGCCCCCTCCGCGGCTCCCTCCCGGGGCTCCCCTCCCGGGGCCCAGCGCCCCCTCCGCGCCGCCCGCCTCTGTCTCCAGCAGCGGAGGCGCAGGCTGGGGCCGCTGGGGGGGGGGGGCGGCGGCGGAGCTTTTCTATTTACAAGTTTCCCCGACTCCCCGCCCTGGCTCCACCCCCCGCGGCTCGGGAGGCGGGGAGGCTGGGGCGCCCCGGACTCGGGGTTCCCGCCCGGCCGCTGCAGCCTCCCGGGGCGGGGTGCGGGCCGGGCCGTGCGCGCCCAGGTGCGGACGCCGCGCGCGGGGCGCCTCCGCGGGGGACCCAAGGGCGCCGGGGCGCTCGGGCCAGGGCTCCCCGGGGCTGCGCCTCTGCACGCCCCCCCGCCCCCGAGGAGGAGGAGGAGCTGCGGGTGAGTGCGGGGTCGAGACCCGTCCGGCCGCCGGCGCGCGGCGGGGTGTGGGGCGGGGGCGGAGGGGACGGCGTGAGCGCGGCGCTGCGAGGCGGGCGGCCCCAGCTGGGGGGGCGGGGGGGCTCTCCGGGGCTCGCTGCCTAAGGCGGTCTCGCCGGGTCCGCGCAGCTGGCGCGGCGGGGGCGGATGCGGAGCGCCCCGGAGCTGTCACCTTGAAAGTGACCGGGGCGGGGGGGGGGGGGGGGCTTGCAGCGGAGTTGGCCGGGCTGTGCTGGCAGCTGGAGGCCGCCCGCCACACACGCGCCCCCGGGCCCAGCCGCCCCAGCCTCCTGGCGCTGCGGGTCGCTCGGGCCGGTTCTCAGCATAGGCGCCCAGGGCTGCGGTGGGGCTCCAAGGAGGTTGCCGCAGCTCCCAGGGCCCCCTCGTGCCGTGCCTCCCCCCTTCCTGCAGCTGCCTGGTGCTTTTCTAGCTCTCTAGAAAAATCTACGCCTGAATCCAGTCACCCGATTGACTGCTACGCTGCACTAATTCTTGGACTTGTGGGTTGACTCCCCTTAAATTCTCCTTTTTCAAGACTCACTGCACGTGTGACTAAGTTATTTGTTGACTTTGACTTAGCATGATCTTGGAGTAGGAATGGAGAGATCCTGCCGTAGCCTGCAATCAAGTTTCACCTACTCTGGGAACTACTACTGAGAACTTCGTAGTTTGTGTGCTAAGAAAGGAAATCCAGTGTGTCGTGTTTGAATAAAATCAAAGTCTTATGCCAAACGGTGGTGGGGGTGGGGAAATGACCGGGTTCACGTTTTGCCAGGTGATGGGATTTCAATCATCAGCAAGCTAAATCCTTATCCCTGGGCGTGGAGGGTGGGGTGCAGGTGTTAGGAGGAGAGGGAAGGAGGGGGGACCTTCCAGGAGGGAGGGGAATAAAAAGGAAACAAGGCGCTGCTTCCTGGGAACCTATGACCTCCTTAAGGAGTCTAGATACACCAGAGAGCAGTGTGTGGTTAACCCGAAGAGAAACTGAAGAGTTTGGAAATGCAATAGAGTAGACCAGCTTCTTTTTCAGGGATAATTAGGGCAGGAATTGGACAACTTAAGTTGAAACAATGATGCCTTATTTACATGGTGCTTTGCAATGTGTAAAATGCTTTTATGGACTTTTTTTTTTCCCCTTAAATACAGTATTCCATGAGGAAAGCTATACAAAGAAATGCTTAGAACTACTTATCCTTAAAACAAACTTAGTGGAATGGAGTTTAAATTAATATGTACTATTTATTTAACTTGTGCCAACTTTTCCCTCTTTTAAAAATCAGAATTGTAGAGAAAATAGTGCTTGTAGAAGATCTGCACCTTTTAATTCTGTATCAGTAATACATGATTACAGTTTTGGATTATTTCATAAGGTTATAAAGTTCTAGCTAGATTTCTTTCTCAGTATTTCAGTTATTAGACTGAAGCATTTAGGAAGCATGTCATGTCATTGTCCTCTTCTGTTGGCCTTGTTCTCTGTATGCTTGTTGTATAAAAATGGGTAGATTCAGAAAAAGTAGGAGTTAAATAATTCCACTACCCAAATATCACATTATTTTCTTTGTGCTTGTTAATAGAACATAGTTTTTTTTTTTTTTTTACAGTTATATAGTTTATACAAATAACACTGCTGACTTTTTTCCTGCTTAGCATGAGGGAAAAGTTTCCAGGTCACTACAGTTCTCCAGGAATCTTATTTTAGTGGCTACATAATGTTACATTATAATGAGGTAACAAATTATTTATAAGCTGAATTTTATTTCCAATTATTATTAAATATACACTGTTGCAACAAATATCCCTTATAAAACTTTATCTACAGGGCGTATTTCCTTAGGATGTAGTCTTTGAAATACAGTTTTTGGCTCAAAGATATAGAGGGACCATTTGCTTTGCCAAAAAAAAAAAAAGTCTTACCCAAGTATGATCCCGCCAACACTCTGAGTACCTGTGTTACTATATGCTTGTTAATAAAGGGGGAATCATTCTTAAAAGGAAAAGTAATTTTTACAGCTTTATAAGTAAACAGTGCTTTCTTGATACCTAAATTTCCAGGTTGGTTGGTTTGTTTTGAGAACAGCAGGCACAGGTAGGAGGAATGGCAGAGGGAGATGGAGATGCAGGCAACCTGCTGAGCAGGGAGCCCAATGTAGGGCTCAATCCCAGGACCCCGGGATTAGGGCCTGAGCAGAAGGCAGGTGCTTAATGGACTGATCCACCCAGGTGCCCCTACTAAATTTCCAGTGATTTAATTACAAATCATGAATATCCAGAGAATTTAGTTATTTTTCACTTTTATTCACTTTTTTGAATGTAGTGCCAAATTTCTTCTGCTGGTTTGTTAGTATTTTTCTAGTTATAAGAACTTTTATGGATTAATAATAAAGTTTTGCGTTCTTATTGTAGATTTTTACCCCATAATATCTTGGCCTTTTAAAGACCAATACCATGTATTTATAGTGGTTTTGACTTCGAGATGTTCTATAATGTAGTCAAGTCTGTTGACTTTCTCAACAAAATCAACACTTCTGAATCATAGCTTCAGAATTGGGTGATGATGGCGGGCGATGACTTTTAGGAGAATCTCACCACCTCCCCCCGTCAAATTCTGAGTCAGACTTTTCAAATCCAATAGAACAACCTCCAGGTCCTGGAGTAGAGACTGTTGCAAACCAGATTAGGTTTGTTGATAAGAAATAGTTGTGCATGGTATAGACCATTAGGAATAACATTCTTCAAAATCAGAACAAAGTTTTAAATCCCAGGAAATGTTTCAGATCTGTTGTTCAGTGATTATGTAAATAGTGATTAGGCTCACAAACCATTTTTATTGATTTGTAGGATTCGTTTGTAGTGTTTTGTTAGATTGTACAATCATTACAGTTCATACTAAATTGTTGATGCATCTTTTCTTGATGTCTAGATAATGTATATATTTAAAATTTTTCCCAAGTTTCCAACACTACTCACAGATGAAACTATTTGAAGGTGGGGATAAGCAGCCTGATTTTTCCAAACTTGAGTTACCTTTCCATACTAAAGAAGCTTAAATATATCCTGAGAACTTCTAAAAGCCTTGCTGAACATATTCTCCATCTCTTATAGCCCCCAAAGAAGCCACCAGACCATGTAGGAACCTTGAAGATGAAGCTGGTGTGTGTTGTGTTTGAGGGCGTGTAAAAAAAAAAAAAAAAAATGAGCCCAAACTATCTCTGGAGGCAGGTGAGCCTCCTAGGAGATGACTGCTACTTGCCTGGCAGGGACCTGGGCAGCGGTGGTTTTGGCCTTTGGAGAAGTAAGGAGTGACTGAGGATGCGTGATCCTATGCTGCAGGAAAAGAATTAGGTCATATGGGGTAGGACTTCACCGGCTTGAAATTTTTTTTTTTCCAGAAAACCCTGCTTTTACCAGGGTTTCCCCATACTTTGGGAAATCTGTTATAACCAGTAGCTGAGTTCAATTGGCAACTACTTCTAAAGATGTATTTTTCTCAATCGGTTTATACAAGATATCTCTGATTTTTTTTTTTTTTAAGAAATGATAGCAATATTATTTGAAATCAGCAGTTCTTACTCTTCTGTGTGGGCAGTTATCCATGATATTAATGCATGACTTTTTTCTTACTCAGGATGAAAAGACTTTTACAGTTGAGGGTGACGTATTTGGGGGTTAATCTTTACTGTGTAGATAAATACAATAAAACTTCATTCCCATATACCATAAGGTATTTTGCGATTTACGTAAACAATATACATCAGGGTAATCACAATCAAGGAAGAGAGGGTTTGCTCAACAAATAGAGAATAATAAGATTGACTCTAGAGGTGTTAGGTAAATAGCTTTCAATCACTTCAGAATTCCATTTTTGGAATCTTTGATTCCAAAACAACTTTATGTATTAAAGCTGGTAGATTTTCTGTAGCCTGCAGTTGAAGCCCGATATTGAAGAGAAAATACTTAAACTGTACTCGCATCTTGTTAATAGGCTTATTCCTAAACTTAGTGTTCTGTGTACGTATTACTTGCATGAGTAAAAGTAAGAAAAATCATACAACCCTCCATTCTCACATAGAAGTTTTATTTCATTTTGAAGTTGTAAAACTAAGTAGATTTAAAGTCACTTAAAAGTTCTTTTGAGGAGACCTGTTTACTTTTTAGTAGGCTTGATTCCATTCATTTTGAGCAGTAAAAGAAGATCACATGCAGGTCATAAGCTTCTCAGACTAGCTGCAAAGGGCAAAATGGTTGCTGGGAAATTACTTCCAGGTAATGTGAATTTTGCCTGAAATTGTAATGATTTCATGTTTCAGTAAGAGTTCAGCTCCACTTAAGCTGAAGAGCAGATCTGGCCAGCTTCCCACCATGTGCACACAGCAAGAGAAAGAGCAGACTGGGAAGAAAACAGACTGAGGAGACCCCAGTCTTAGAGACCCCAGTCTTAGAGGCAAGATGCCATGGAAAGAGGGGTTTAAAACCATCAAATTCCTTATTTTCACTCTTCTACATTCTTATAAGTATTTGTACCTTGTCAATTTATACTTACACTGAATGCAAAGAAAATTGGTGCTTATGTTCGTGGGCTAATCAACCATGATTCAGCTGATCTTCTATGATTAAAACATTCCAGGACATGTGTGTCCTGAATTGGCATTGAGAAAGCAGTTCTTGAGAAGAGTAGGAAGGAGATGTGTAAAAATATATTCTGTTTAAATAAGCGTAGAGCTTATATAATGTCTGTGGCTGTGTTCCTTATGTCTTGACTGTTGAGTTGTTTAGCTTTATACTTTTTTTGCATTGGAAAAACTTGGTAATATTTAACTTGGGGATTATTTACATATATACCAGTATTGAAGAAAATGTCACTATTTCTTTATTTCAGGTGAGTGGTTCATACATGTTTAGAAGTATTCAGCGACAAATGAAAAATTCTCTTAAGTTTATCTCTGTTTTCATGATTATTAACAATAATATCAAGTTAAAACTGCATGTTCTTTTAAAACCTAGCTCACTTGGCTAGCTGCATGGAACAAAAATAGAAGCCTTTATAGATACAGGTCACATAAGAGCTGACATTGAAACATGGGCCCCCTCCTTCTCCCAGCCTTTGTGTCAAGTCAATTGAGCTATATTTACCAGAATACTACCAGTTAAATCACCTCATGCTATAAAAATCCTGTTCTTTAGTTATATAATAAATTACTATACTATAGGCCTCTTATCTAGGCAAGTTATGGAATTGAATCATATGTGCATATTTCTACTAACCTAATTGTCATGTGAGCCAGGGTTTCAGAATTCCTACTTGTTGGTGAAAAAGTCCAAAGAATTGGAGAAATGAGAAGTGGGTTAAAAAGGGTAAATTTTTACACTTGCAAGAAAAATACACTTGTTTTATTAGATCTTCAATCTAGACTCCATGGATATAATGCAGTCATTTATGGAGAGTGTATAGTTAGGATTATGTTTTCACATTAAATGGTAAATGGCATGAGTGAGAATCCTTACTGTTAGAATTTGAAGTTTGCTAAGTCTCAGGCCATGTATTGAGCACTACCTGTGGGCAAACACGGCAAGGTAGAAGGGCACAGATGTGGAAAAAACTTTGGCTCTAGTTTTCAAAGGAGTCAGCAGAAAAGTCCCCAGAGTGAGGTTTTGGAAATGTTACTGTTGAGGGTCCTAGAAATATCCCTCCCAGATCCTGAACATTGTGCCCTATGTTGGAAACTCTACCTGCTACTTTTACTAAACTTTGGTAAAGCTAAGGCAGTTTTGACACTTTTGGTTATCTAAAGACTCTTAATCTGGTGTGTGTGTGTGTGTGTGTGTTTTAAGATTTGTTTATTCGTGAGAGACACACAGAGAGAGCCAGAGACACAGGCAGAGGGAGAAGCAGGCTCCATGCAGGGAACCCAATGTGGGACTCCGGACTCGATCCTAGGACCCTGGGATCATTGCCTGAGCCCAAGGCAGATGCTTAACCAGAGAGCTACCCAAGTGCCCCTCAAGACTCTTAGTCCTTAATCAGGAATCAGGATTACTCCTAGAATTGTCGAGAAGCAGGATACTTAGCAGTGTAGTCTAGTTTCACCTGCTTGCTCTGGACAATCTTTTCAGTGACCTCTTCCAACATAATTTTGTTAAAACTTGTAAGCTTCTTGAGGATAGGGTCTGAACCTTATGATGTCGGGGTACATTTGCAGTTTTATAATTATTTGTACCAGATGTAGCCTGGGGTAAATCCTCTAGAGCACTAATGGCATAGGAATTTGAGATTCTTTCCTCCAACAGCCACAGCTCCTCGAAGGTCTTTTTTAAGCCAGACACAATAGTTTACTTTTCTAGACTCCTTCCTCTTTGTCCTGTCCCTCGCACTCTTCCCCTCACCCTCTAGGGGAGACAGCGAGAGCAGAGAGAGGTGGCTCGCCCTGCCTCCTTCTGAAAGCCTGTGCCTTTAGGCGTTAGGGTAACATGAGCTGGAAGGTGTGAGGTTCGTATTCCTTCGGAGTTATAATTCTGTTTTATTACCAAGTGCCATTCTCAAAACATCTGGCAAGCCCGTGTGCAAATACTTGAGCTGAATTAATTCCACTTGTGCTAATTTATTATAGTCTCCATTTGTGCAGTCCCAAGTTGACAGCTTCTCAGACTTGGGCTGTTTCTTGTTTAGAGAAATATGTACTTACATTTTAAAGAGTAATTCAGATGAAGTTTCAGTCTAGAATTCTTCTTTCTCTCATTGCATTTAATAAGATTTGTTTCAAGAGTTTTTTTCGCCTTTCTGTAAAACTTCTTTATGGCCCACAAGACTTCCTGGTTATTGAATTTGATTCTGTACTTTTAAGAGTTGACTTTTTGTTTAATGCTTAAAAAGTCTTGATGGTGCTTTATGGAGATGCTAATTGCAACTCTGCAAAGGAATTTACTAATACATTTTAATTCCAATATAAGAGGGGAGTGGGTTTAGTCAATAAAATGGGAATGGGCATAGGAAGAGTCCTGCATTTCTCTTTTCATAAAAAAAGTTGAAATGGTTTTATATTGCAGGTATGACTGTTAGGTTACAAAATGGTTGTATCTTGTTACGCCGAACACTTAAAATTTGAAACCTTAAATATATGTAACCAAAGGAAAACGATTTTCTACTTAGTTTAATTATTAGCCTCCAGGGCAGGGTATTGCCTTTTCCTCCCCCTCCTTTCTCTTGCTTTTATTAAGATTGGAATAATAGAAGAGGTATTTCATCATTTTGGCTAGATCTTGTTCACCCTAATATCCAGTGTGAAACCTTGGAGACCTACTTTGTTAATAGAATTGGAAAAAGTGTTACTGGCATCCAGTACATTCGGTATTGGATTATAATGGAGAGTACACAGACTTCAAAATATGACCAATTTGGACTCATGTCTGAGCTCTTCTGTGTTAGCCATGTGGGTTTGGCAAGTTACTTTCCTCTTTTGCACCCTTTCCCCCTCATCATGACAGTGGGGGTAATACCCATTGCTTGGGGTTATCACACTACAGTGCCAAATATATGGCACCTTTTCTGATTTAATTTCTCAGTTGAATTTTGAGAGAATGGTTGCTTAGGCCTGCTTGTGCTCTCTGCTGGGAATTAAATTCCGGGCACAGGAGCCTGATAACTTTTCCTCTTGCTTAAAAAGAACTGGTTTATACCAGTAGTGATTGAGAATATTTATTTTTGGACTCCAGCTTTGTTACCTTTTGGTTTTCTTTGGAGTTCTAGTTTAGGGGATTGCTGATATTTGGTTATATTTGAGCTGTAGTTTTTAAAAATCGAAATAGAGATGAAAATCCCAAAGTGCCTGTGTGTGTGTGTGACACACACAAATATGATTAAAATTAAAGTGAAATAATAACTCTGGTTTGGGAGAGTACCTTATAAGTTTGACATTAAGGACCTTTAAATTTATTTAGCACAGCAACATTTGAAGTAGACGGTATAGGTTATGAGAGGTCTGTTTTATTACAGGAGAAGATTGACTGGAACTACTTGGATAAATGTTTTATATTACGATGAGTCAGTTATAGAACCAGGATCAGGACCTGCGTCTTCTCTCCTGGTCTATTCTGTACTTCCGGTAGAATACTGATATTTGACTACTTTTAATGCCATAAGAAGTAATCACTGTTGCTAGGATTTTCTTTATATAGGTGCTGAAGTGGGATCAAAAGCGTCACTGGTTTGAGTATGTGACATTTCAGTTGACATTGGTTGGAATTAGGGCTTGTTATTTTTCCACTAACTACAGAACATAAAACAGAATGTTAAATCCTGTAACCAACTAAGATTTGTAGCACAAATGGAAAATTGATAGTTCTATAATATTTTGCGGCTTTTACACCACTTCAAAGAGAACCAGATAAAATTCTAACAGTCATCTGAATCATTAGATTGTGTACAATAATACATTGTAAAATGTACCCATTTTACAGATAGCAGCCCAGGGTCATGTATGTTGAATAGGGATTAATACTTGTTTTTGTGAAACACTTTTTTCTATAGAAATACTGAATCCTATTTCCTTATTTTAAGCTACATGGGGGCAGGTAATTCTTGGGCAGATGGAGTTAATCCCAGGTAGAAATTTAACTAGGAGGTGAGGCCTGGTGTCATCAGAACGGGGAAGAGAATGTCTCATAAAACCAGTTACATCCTGAGTATCAGTCATGGTTTTTAGCCCTAAAGGTCAATAGTTCTGTGTTACCAAAATGACTTCTATGGAATGTATGGTGTTAGGACTTGACAAGTAGGTCTCTTTAGGGAGGTTGGCTCTTTCTTCCTTGGGGCTGACCCTATGAGTTTGATGTACTTACACTGATCCGTTAAAGAACTCTTATTTGCCAATGGAAAGCCTAACATAGGTAATCATTTTCCAAGTAAAAGGTACAGGAAGTTGATGTTTAATAAAGGTTGGGAGATAGTGTGAAGTGCCAACTTGCATAACCACACGCACACATGCTGACATTTTTCAACTGGTCTTGGCAGGATTCAGATGGAAAATTATTTCCTTTTAGCCAAGTGGACTCTGAGGAGATGCGGCAACTGTCTGAATGATTCTAAACAAGGAGCTGCTCATAGGCATTTAACGCTTTCAGGCAAAAGAATTCATTTTAGCTTAAAACTCTGTCCTGCATACTGTGTCTAGCCCCATTTCCCTACAAAAGCTGTGCTACCTTTTGAGGAATTCCTTTACATAACTGTGTACAACTTGGAAACAGAAGAATGCAGAGTCTTCACGTCAAGTTATATCTTTAGCCAAACTGTACAGTCCCTGGCAGTGGTCCTTGACAGGCATTGTGTGTAAGTGATGCTATGGTTTTAGTGGTTTACTTTTAGAGGGACAGCCAGCCCCTTCTATATGGGCTCTGTGGCATCCTGGAATGTGGTTTTACTGTTTATGACTCTCCTGCTTCTTAATGATTCTCGTGAAAAAGCTTACTTTGTGATGGAATTCATGTCGACCGTATGATGTAATCTCTTCAGGAGGAAGAATTTAATTTTGTTCACCTCTCTGTCAGGAGTACTTAGAATAGTGCTTCTGTTAAGGCACTTAATATTTTAGTGTCTCAGTGGTCTCTTGATTTGAGACTGTAGGTGCCTGGCATGTGGTCCTCAATTGCTTTTCAAGATGATTTCCAGTCTGGGGCTATAGTGCCCTATAGGGTCCTGGACAAAGCCTCCTCTTCTAGGAGGGTTTAGGTGAACGTGTATTGGAGCTAACAGTAAAATGAAAAACTGGAGAAGTAAAGCAGGTCTCATTTCCACAAGATCAGACAAATATGGTAGTTCATGTAGTCAACATGCAAGATTTTCAAGAGGGTCAGAAGGATTAGTTGAAAAGTAGATTATAGAACAAGAACGGGGGGGCGGGGGGGGGGAGACCTCTGTAGGTTCCAGAATGGGTTAATGGATATGTTTGGGAATCTGTGCCATTGTTTACTGGCCACATGATCTGTGAAAAAAATTTTGATTGATATAAAATTAAGTATCACACAATGTACCTAGGTCTTGACAGATAATCTCCCATGTGAGCAATGGTCATACCAGTTGAGATCTAGAACATGTACATCCCTCCCCACCCAGAAAGTTGCCTTGACTGAATGACCAAGTTGCTAAGTCATGGTGCTAAAGTGAAGGTAGTTAATAAAGCTGTAATAATAACAACAAGGTTGTTGACAGTATAACAGTAGCAACTAACAATTGTACTTGTTAGGAAGTTTCCAGAAATTTCATTTCACCCCTAAAACAACTCTAAGGAATGGATTGTTACTGTTGCATCAGTTTTTAAGGAGGAGGAAAATGAGGCCAAGGTTATTTTTGGCTTGGCCAAGCAAGACAGGTAGCCCAGTAACTGAGCACATGAGGGAGCCCTCCATGTCTAGGCAGTTTACAGAGCTGGGGCTGTGGCTAGCAAATGTTAACCTTATTAGCTGTGGAAAGGAAGGTGGGTAGAGACCAAGAATACACATTTGAACTGGGTTTTAATGTCCATTGTTACTTATTAACTATGTTCCTTGGGCAAGATCTCCCACTTCTGGAAAGATCTATAAAGGGGAAGAGGCGTAGGAAGGAGGTAACTGTCATGGAGCCTGTCTGTTATGGGGCTGTCACCTGGGAGGACAACTGTGAAAGCACTTTGTGGACTTTGAAGGGCTGTGGGCTGGCATCCTTACTTCTGTGGAAGAATTCACTGCCTGCTTGCCCATCCTAGCCTCACATATTTCATAGACTGCGGGCGGACAGGGAGGAATGACAGTGTGTCACAGAGATGGTCCCCACTTGACAGTCTTGATGGGCCGAACAGTGTGTTTACTCAGCTTTTTCTCTCACAGGTCTCTCTGACATTCAAAGCCTTAGTGTTTCCGCTATTATGTCAGCCAACCTCTACAATATTTTAAGTATCCTTAGTTGGCAAAATTAAAACCCGACTTTCTCATGTTGTCTCTCCAGATTTTGGGAGGGAAAATGTTACTAGTTGGTAAAATCTGAAAGGCTCAGAAACACTCTCCTGCCTGTTCTTACCCCCCAGTCCAAGCTTCGTCTTCAGGGAGCTACACTCATTCTCTCCTTGTCCACACCAGTGGAATCCATCCTTTGGGTTCCCTAATGCTGAGTTCCACCTCTACTTTTGCAGCTTTTGTAGTTACTTACTTGTACTTTCTTGTGTTAAGTATTGGCTCTTTGAAGGCTCCTTAAACACGTGGACTGTTTTGACCATTGTCTCCCTACCACAGCAGCTGGCATGTGGTAGGCAAGTCATCAGTATTTGTTGAATGAATGAACATTCTTCTAGCAAAAGTCACTTTATATCAGGAGTATGGAAATGGGCACGGTGGTGCATGAAGTGACTGACTCCCCACTTAACTTCTCTGGGACTGCTCTAGTCCTGTTGTAGGGGATTCCTCTTTTTGTAGCTAATTGGAGGTTCTGAATATTTTTAAAAAAATACTGAAACATTATCTGCTGCTTGAAAGTCTTTATTATTAAGAAAATAATTATAAGAAAATCGGTGAGGTTTGGATAGCTAACTATAACATCTGGCATTTATGTAATGGTAGGAATAGAATTTTTCTAAATTGTAAATGTGGATTAAGTTAAATCACACATTTTAGGTATAAAAGCTAATTTAGAAAGTTCTTATCCCAAATGAGAGATGTTATTTTGTTTAATGTCTGATTAAAATACTTTATACAGGGGTTAGAATCCTTTAGAGAAAGGCATGAGTAGATCCTGAAATTCTTCATTTAAAAATAAAAATCAGACTGTTGAATTCCACAAATATCATTTGAGTGAGCATGGGTACAAGGGTACAACCTTTTTCCTCCCATTTCTAAGTTTGAATCTTCTTGCATACATCTCTTCCTTTAAACTCTGGGCCAGCCAGTCATGCCATCAGGGCCCATACACCTGTGAAATAAGAGCAGTGTTCCTGAGTTTGGTAAGTTTGAGATTTCTTGACCATACCTGAGCCACAGATTGCTGTTAAGGATGGAATCCTATTACTGAATTGTTTCTTTTGAGAATTTATTGCTGAGGGTAGTTACTTAGGAGCTTCTGTTTTGATTGACTTTTATGTGCCATTGATACTAAAGGCTATTGCAGTCAGGCTATCATAATTGGTAGCCAGACTTGGACCCTTCTCATGAACCTAAAGATTTTGCATTAAACACATTAGCTTTAGAAATATAAAGCCAAAAAAAGCTCAATATGTGAGTTTCCAAATTTTTCTATAGCACAACCATATGCATATTCCATGTCTTTTAAAAAAATTATACCATCTATCCCTCCAAATCTGTTGAGGACAGACTCTAAGATCCCATAGGCTCCCTCTTCCTACTCTCCCTTCTGAGAAATAAATTTTAAAAAAATTAGCTAATTTTGGAGCAGTGGGATTTTTGTTCTGCTAATGAGGGTAAGGGAGGGGACTTGGCTGGGTTTCTTGCTTCCTGAGGTCCATGCTATACTTCTTTGTTCTCCTGGCACACTGCCACATTCAGCAATCCTTCATCCCCAGAATGGATGGAGAAAGGACATCGGAGCAGAGGTGTGCTCATCTTTAGGGCCAGAGACTCCCAATGAGCAGATGTCACAGCCAGAACCAATGAGTAAATCTTCTTTACTCATTGGTTCAAGCTTGTCCTTTCAAATACAAAACCCAGTGTGTGTTATCCTTAACATTTTCATGAGGTCTTCATTTGATGGTATCAGGAGAAATCTGGAGAACAAGCATTTTTGATGCTGTCAACCTATGGGTTCAGAAAAGATGCACAGTTCTTTACAAAATCCAAGATGGGGGATGAGTGAAAGAGATGAATTTTGATGTCATATGATATCCTTGGAGGAAAGGTATAAAATGAAATATATACATGTAGTTTACCCTATTCTTTCAGATGTGCTCTCCCTTGAAATTTCAGTTACCAAATATTCAAACCTAGTTTGAGGTTCTTCTTCATTTTAGTAGTGAGCTGGAAAAACCAACAAAACGCTTAACTTGAAATTTGTGTTACTATAGTTGTCTTTAATAGAGGTGTAGCAGTGATGGTGTAGAGTTTTAACATCAGATATATTTAGTGTTTCTGGTAGGCCTGTACCAATTATAGATGTTATAGTATGTGGTTATATTTATAAATAGCACAAGGAGATACTTAACTTTTATTATACCATCTTGGTATATTATTCCTTTTTTTTTTTTTTTTGAAAGGTAACTAAAATTTTCTTTGATTATTTTTATCAAGATGTACCTCTTTCCAGGGTTAATAAATCCAAAATTTCAGTGTTGCTACTGTATGATGTTTTGGGGAAAAAATAAATCTCAAAACCAAATTGCTTTAAATTTTTTAGCACATGGGTTAAAACTTTCAGAAAAGTAGAAAATCTCAGCTTTGGTGTTTGGTTGGTTGTTTTTTGCCTGATGAAATTATGGATACCATGGATTGCATGTCTGGAATGGGAGCCCAGCCTTGATTGGGCCAAGTGAGGGTGGTGGGTGGGTTGGGCTGTAAAGATCATGACCCTGCTATGCTTGGGAGGTCATTCTCCTTTGTAGCCTTTGGGAGATTCTTGTAGTGGAGTGTTGTTAATCCTACTGGGACTTGCCTGGCTCCTGAAGGATTTCTCTCTGCTTCATGATTACCTAGGGCCAAGTTAGGAATCAGAGAGGGGCCGCTGGCCTAAAAATAGTCACAGTTTGGGAGGAGGGCCTGAATGGCACAGCGCCACTGTTCCCTTCCTGCTGCCAGAAGATGATGCCATAAGGAGAGCGTCAAATGGGAAGAGTGTGTGTGTGTCTGTGTGTGTGTGTGTGTGTGTTTGAAGACAGGTGTGAAAAATGTAGAAGAGAGTGAATGTTTTCTTCCTGGCTTCTGTAGAGGAAGATAAAATGTTTTTAGAGATTGACTTTCAAAAAGCTTTAGAAGTAGTAAAAGCAAATATGGGAGGCTGTTCTTTTTATGAGACTGGGCTTAGTGGGATATATTTCTAGATGTTTCTAATTTGTAAGAAAACATTTTGTATTTAATGTTGGTCACAGATTGTTGAGGAATGGAAACAGTGATGTGCCTTGTTTCCTAAAGTGCTTGAGAACACAGAGTGAAGCATTGTTTGAAAACTTGAAGATGACAGGTCATTTAAACAGACATTTTTTTTCTGATTCAAGTGTAGTTGACATACATTAGTATACTAGTTTCAGATGTACAACAGTGATTCAACCTTTTTGTATTATGAAGCAATCACAATAAATCTAGCTAACATCTATCACTATATAAAATTTTTGCAACATTAACTATATTACCTATTGTATTCCATGTCTTATTTTATAACTAGAAGTTTGTTCCTTTTAACCCTTCTGCCCATTTTGCCCATCTCCCTGCCTTGCTTCCTTGTAGCACCCACTAGTTCTCCATATTTGATTCTGTTTCAGTTACCTTTGTTTTTGTTTTTTAGGTTAACACATTTATTGTGAAGTTACGATATTGTCTTAGTATGGCTTATTTCACTTGATATAATACCCTCTAGGTCCATCTGTATTGTCACAAAGGGCAAGATTTCATCTTTTTTATGGCTAAGTACTATTCCATTGTATATACCCCATATCCTCTTTATCCGTTCATCTACTAGCGGACACTTAGGTTGCTTCATATCTATTGTAAATATGCTGCAGTAAACATAGGGGTGCATATATCTTTTCAAATTGGTGTTTTTTTCTTTGGATAAATAGCCAGAAGTGGAATTGTTGGACCATATGATAGTTCTCATTTCAATTTTTTGAGGAACCTCCCTACTGTTTTCTATAGTGGCTGTACTGGTTGTATTCCCACTAACAGTACAGGATTCCCTTTTCTTTACATCCTTACCAACACTTGTTATATCTTCTTGATACTAGTTATTCTAACAGATGTGAGGTGATACCTTGTGGTGTTGGTTTGTATTTCCCTAATGATTATTGATGTTGAGCATCTTTGTATGTGTCTGTTGGCCTTCTATGTGTCTTCTTTGGAAAAATCCCTATTCAAATCCTCTGCCCATTTTAAAATCAGTTTGCTCTTCCAGTGCTGAGTGATAAGAGTTCTTTATATATTTTGGATATTAATCCCTTATTGGCTATATCATTGCCATTCAATAGGTTGTCTTTTCAGTTCGTTGATGGTTTCTCCTGCTGTGGCCCCACTTATTTTTGTTTTTGTTGCCCTTGTCTAAGAGACAGATCCAAAAAAAAACATTGCTAAGGCTTTTGTCAAAGAGATTATGTTTATGTTTTCTTCTAGGATTTTTATGGTTTTGGGTCTTATGTTTATGTGTGTAATCTATTTTGAGCTTATTTTTATGTATGGTGTAAGAAAGTGGTCCAGTTTCATTCTTTCAGTTGTCCAGTTTTCCCAGCACCATTTTGAAGACTTTGCCCACTTGTATGTCCTTGCCTTTTTTGTCATAGATTAACCATACAAGTGTACATTTATTTCTGAACACATTCTGTTCCACTGTTCCATGTGTTTTTTTGGTACCAATACCATACTGTTTTGATTACCATAGCTTTGTAGTACAAAGAACATGTGGTATTATATGTTAATATAATAGAAATCTGGGCACCTTATGCCTTCAGCTTTGTTGTTCTTTCTCAAAATTGCTTTCGCTATTTGGGTTCTTTTGTAATATAAATTTTAGGATTATTCTACTCTGGGAAAAATGGCTATTAGTATTTTGATAGGGATTGCATTGAATCTGTGGCTTTGCTTTGGGTAGTATGGACATTTTATTAATATTAATTCTTTCAAGCCCAAGCATGGCATAGATTTCCATCTATTTGTGTCAACTTCTATTTCTTTTATCAGTGTCTTATTTCAGAGTAGAAGTTTTTCACCTCCTTGATTACATTTACTCCTAGGTATTTTGTTCTTTTTTATGCAGTGGTGGACCTATACATTTTATTTATTTATTTAAGATTTTATTTATTTCTTCATGAGACACACACACAGAGATAGAGGCAGAGACACAGGCAGAGGGAGAAGCGGGCTCCATGCAGGGAGCCCAATATGGGACTTGATCCTGGGACTCCAGGATCATGCCTTGGGCTGAAGGTGGTGCTAAACTGCTGAGCCACCCAGTCTGTCTGGACCTGTACATTTTGAACTAAAGTTTCTGGGAAGATTGTTTTACTTACTAACACTTTAGATACCTTTGGTACACATTTTATGTTGAAGCCCTATTGGTTAGAAGAAATTTCTGTCTGAAAGTGATAGACAATCTCTTTCAAATGGTGGCTGTTTTCTGATTGAGTATAATAGATTCAAAACTTTAGTATTTATTTTCCAGTATCCTTTTCTATTTAAGGTGAAACAAGATTACTTCAGAAATTTAAAATATCTGTGATCAAAAGACCAAGAGCTTTGTTTTCCCTCCCAGCCTTCAGGGTGACTGGGAGATCTGATGAGATAAGAAGTAGAGAGTATTTTGTTTGAACACATTGATTTAGGGATGGATGGTTATTGATTTTTTTTTTTTTAAGATTTTATTAATTTATTCATGAGAGACACAGAGAGAGAGGGAGGGAGGCAGAGACACAGGCAGAGGGAGAAGCAGGCTCCATGCAGGGAGCCCAACGTGGGACTCGATCCTAGGTCTCCAGGATCAGGCCCTGGACTGAAGGCAACACTAAACCGCTGAGCCATCCGGGCTTCCCGATTTTTTTTTTTTTTTTTTTTTTTTAATTAAAGGGATCCTTTCACTGCATCTGAGTGTTGATTATTAAGTTTAAGCAATATTCTCTGATTTAGGGGTAGCAGAAGGACTGGACTCACTTGACTTTGAAGATATTTCTTACTATCTTCAGTGCAAAGGCTAATGTGTTGCTAACTTCTATATGAGTGGGTCTATATTTTTTGCATCATGAGGGCCCACAGAGGGCTTTGAGAGGGGATTTCCAATGAGCTGAATTAAAATGCAGAGAGCTCATTCTGATTGCTTTGTGGATAATGTACTGTAAGGAGGCAAGAGGCTAATGATTTACTTAGGCCTTCAGGAGAGGGAGATGGGTGTCTTGGACCTGGAGTAATAGGGAAGGTGAGAAATAGTTGCATTTGGAATGTGGTGCCTATTTGGGTTGCTCACAAGTTTAAGAGGGGAAAGAAAGGAATCAAGGCTGACTGCTAGTTATTTGGCATGGTCAGCTTGGGCTCGTAGAGATGTCTTTTATTGCGAATAAGGAACACTGGGGCAAGAAAGAATTTATGTGAGTCTAGAAGCCCGAAGTTCTTTTAGATGCAGGAAGTTTGAGATGCCTGTTAGATAGGCAGGTGCAAATGTTGGGTTAACAGTTGAGTCTTCAAATCTGGAGCTTTGGGGAAAGATCCGGGCAATGAAATGCTTGTGGGGCTTGCCATCAAACAGAATGTTTTAAAACAAGATGATGATGAGTGTAGCATGAGAAGGGGAGTAAGGAAAAAAAAAAGGGGGGGAGGAGTAAGGGGCTGAGCCATGAATTACTCCCAACGTTAGGAGGTTGGTCAGAGAAGTCAGCAGAGGACTTGGCTAAGGAGCAGCCTGTGAGTTGAGGAGGTAAAGGGAGAGGAGTGCCTCTGAAGCCAAGTAAAGGCGGTGTCTTGGAACTTGAACCCTATAGTGTGAAGAGTTTGTTTATCAGACAAAGGACACTTCTGTTCACTTTTTTGGTAAGTAAATGTATGTTTAGTGATTATTTAGAATCTTGATAAGTTTGAGGAAACCATGGCAAAGTCAGCCAAAATTAAAACAAGTGCAGTACCTCTCTTGAAAATACCAGAACAGGAGATTTAATTACCCTTAGGCAGTCTCCTTTCAGGGAACTGTATGCATTCTATTAATCACTATTGAAATCTCAACAGTGGATGCAGGAACCATAATATTCTTTGAGGGCCCCCCAAATCCACAACATTTTTAAATATCTGGCTGCTGGCCATAGTGCTGTTTTGAGAGCTTTGTTTGCTTACCTAGGAAACCTCATTCTGCATTATATCGAAATATTAAAATATAACCACTTCGTATATTTAAACAGTTGAGTTGCTATTCAGTTGTTATTAACTGTTAATATAATAGAAATCTTTCCATTCTTTTCGTCTTCCCTGTTACTTATTCCTCAGCTCTCAGCTAAACATCTGATTTGTTCTGAGACTTTCAACCTATAATAGCAACCAGAAAAGCCTGTGCTTTTTTCTTCACTGACTAAAATTTTTTTTTTTTATTTATTTATTTATGATAGTCACACAGAGAGAGAGAGAGAGGCAGAGAGAGAGGCAGAGACACAGGCAGAGGGAAAAGCAGGCTCCATGCAGGGAGCCCGACGTGGGATTCGATCCCGGGTCTCCAGGATCGCGCCCTGGGCCAAAGGCAGGCGCCAAACCACTGCGCCACCCAGGGATCCCCACTGACTAAAATTTTTGTTTGTATAGTTGTTTTGTTTATTTTGTTCACTCTGTAGTAACCCCTAGAAGAGTGTTGGGCACATGTGGGCACCTGATAAATTTGAATGCCATCCAGTATTAGAAAAGAGGTGCTTCAGTAGCTTTGGTTTGGTTTCCAAGCTCAGTGTCTCTATCTTTAAGTCAGATTGGCTGAGGTATCATTTAATCATGGCAAAAAATTTAGGTGGATAGTTCATTGAACTTCAGCAAATATCATCAGCCACAATAAAATTAGAAATTTCCATCATGCAGTTTCTTTCTGTCCTTTTCAGCCTGTTCCTTGACTCCAAGGCAAATACTAATCTGTCTTTATGGTTTTGCCCTTCCAGATATTCTGCAAGAGCAGTACATGCCTTTTGTGTCTGACATCTTTCACTTAGAGTGCTATCTCAAGCACTTAGGCTGTTGTATAATGATCTACCTTTTGATTGACAAGTGGTATTTTGTTGTATGGATGTACTTCCATTTTTCTTTTTCAGCCACCACTGATGGACATTTACATTTTCTAGTTTTTGGTGATTTATTAGCTTTTTATTCCTGGTTTTAATTAGTAGATAGGAAATTAAAACAGCATCAGTGACCCATAGCCACATACCCCTCTTCATGTCTGTTTTCATTTTCCCATGTTTTTTTCTATGTGTTTTGCATGGCTATCATCCTAAAACACACTAACCTTTTTCCTAGTTCTATAAATTGCATAGTTTCAAAATGGTTGCATTTCACAGAGTTACTATAACTTTCTAGTCAGTTCCTTGGTGAAACTCAGATTGTTCCTAAGCCGTCACAGCTGTAGCAAATGTGCTAACATCTGAAGTTTTCCTATGATAAATTCTTGGCAACAGTTTAAGACTCTTAAAGTAATAGAAATCAATTCAAGCTACCTACCAGGGCAAAAAAAAAAAAAAAAAAAAAAAAAATGGGTAGGGGTCAAAAGGGTATGAAATATTTCTCAGAAGTTAGTGTCCAGAAAGTTGTCAGGTCATTAATTCTTTCTCATTGTTCCTATCTGCTTCTCTTGGGACTCTGGTAGCATTCTCTCTGCAGAGACTTAGTTCACCTGATTCTGGGTGCATGGCACTACTCTGTAGTGCTGGGATTTATGGTTTCCAGTTCCCAGGACTTGTGCAGATCCACTGTGCCTAACTCGCTATTTCAAATCCAAATGCCGGGGGAGAGGCAGCCTGACCCATTTGAGGTAGTTGTTCATAGCAGGACCATTCACTGTTGTGCGTGTAGTGGAGCCCACCTCAGTGAGTAAAAAGGCGATATTCTTAGAGAAAAGGGGTGGCTATAAACTAAGCCCACACTCAGAGATTCCCATTTAAGTAAGATTGCACAAAATCCATTTTATCTGACTGCTAAGTTGCTTTTCAAAAGGGTAGTTACAGTATGATCTTAGGGGGGAGTTGGGAGGGTTATATAGATCTATTTTTTATGTTCGTATTTAGATATTAACAATCATTTAGGTACCTGTTTCAGCAGTTCACATGCTAAGATTGGAACAATATAAAGAAAGAGTCTCATGGTTCCTTCCCAAGGATGACACACAACTTCACGAAGCGCTCTGTATTCTTAAGTCCTGGGGCTGTAACGTCCAGCATAGTGACTATAACGAATAATACTGTATTGCAACATTTAAAAGTTGCTTAGAGAATAGTTCTTAAAAGTTCCCATCCCAAGGAGAAAAAAAGAGTTGTTTGCCTCTTCTTGGGTTTGATCCGTCCCCTACGAACGATGTTTAATGGATAGCTAAGAAAATCTGATTTGTTAGCATTTATTGAATGCTTGCTTTATGTTAAGCATTGTGTCTGAGACTTCTGTAAATACAGGAAGTTTATCAGACAGCTTTTATTCTTGGAACCATGCAATCAAGTGTAGATTTTTGTTTAACACAGGAGGCGTTCATTACTAAGTGGGCCTGGAGTGGAAATGGTGGAAATGTTTCCTATACAGGTAATCGTGTCAGTCTTTGTCTGGAAATAATAACAACATGGTGCTAAGTGGTTTGGAGGGCCCAGTAGGAACCTAAGCGCTTTAACTATGGAATGCTTGCCTAGAAGCCAGTTCCTAAGTTGTGACACATTGTTGGGTTAAGTGTCTTATGCTTGCTTTGAGTTTCAGGCCCTAGCTGGTGTCCCCTAGGCTGGCCAGGCTGCTTTACCTGGAGTCTGCTGGACTCACCTGGGGACTATTGGCCATGGGTCCCACTGGTTGTCCCAGTGCTACCTCCTTAATTTTAAACAACTTCATCTAAAAACCTTTGTCAGCAAATGCATTCTGGTTGCTCTCATAATCTTACCCTTCTCTAAAATCCTTTTTTAAATGATTTTTTTTGTTGATCTAGGAGAATCTAAATGAAGATTTTAATGATGAAATGTGCCAAGTTAAAGTATCTGTGTGTATAAGTGGATTTTTTTCTATGTGATGGTCTAACTCAGCTTTTCCTTGGCAGCTGTGTAGTGCCACAATGGTCAGCATGATGACGCATGCTATAGCGTAGACCCTTCCCTCTGTGGGTTTAGTATTTCAGATACCAGATAGTCATGAGGCAGCTCAAAATTCTAAGATACGTAATATTGTGTGTTTTTTCTCCTATCCGTAGACTGGGAAAGTTGCGGTTGCAGTGAAGTTATGCTATTAGCTCTGGCTCTTTTAGTTTATGGTTTGCTTTTGGTTTATTTGTGGTAAAATATACATAACATAAAATTTACCATTTTAACTATTTTTAAGTATACAGATCAGTGGTATTAACTGAATTTATAATGTTGTGTAACCATCACCACTGCCTAGTTCCAGAATTTTCCATCAATGCAAACAGAAACTTTGAGCTCATTAAAGAATAATTTTCCATTCAACTTTCCCACCAGCCCCTGGTAACCACTGTCTGTATGAATTTGCCTATTTTGGTACCTCCTGTAAGAAGACTTCTACCGTATTTGTCCCTTTGGTCTGGTTTATTTTATTTAGCATGTTTTCAGAGTTCATCTATTTGTAGCATGAGTCAGAATTTTGTTCCTTTTAATGACTGAGTAATATTCATTGTATTTATGCACCACATCTTGTTTATCTACTCACCTACTTATCTAGTCATGTGTTGATGGACACTTGGGCTGCTTTTACTTTGTGGTTATTATGAATAATACTGCTGTGAACATGGGAATGCAAATATCTGTTCAAGCCCCTGCTTTCGGTCCTCTTGGGTACATACCTAGGAGTGGAATACCAGATTGTATGGTAGTTCGATATTTAACTTTTTGAGGAGCCACCAGATTGTTTTCCACAGCTGCTATGTCATTTTACATTCTGACTATGAATTTGAGAGGGTTGCAGTTTCTTCACATCCTCACAACATTTTGATAATAGCCATGCTAATGGGTGTGAAATGGTATCGCATGGTTTTGATTTGCCTTTCCCAGAAGACTTCTGATGTTGAGCATCTTTTCATGCACTTATTGGTCATTTGTACATGTGCTTAAGGGTAATGTCTCATCAAGCCCTTTATTTCCCACGCAGTGTTAACCTTTTGAATTAAATTTTCTGTTCCTTGGTTTCACTTCACGATCCTATATATTAGTTTTCTTATGTATGAAGAAAGTTGGATTCAAAATTCAGAGGGGAAAGTTTTCTGTTTTGGTGAAAGATGTCTTTTTTAAAAAAATGTCATTTTTTAAACATTTATTTATTGGAGAGAGTGTGTGTATGTGCCCAAGTTAGGGAGAGGGGTAGAGGGAGAGAGAATCCCAAGCAGACTCCCCACTGAGAGTGGAGCCCAACATAGGGCTTGATCTCAGGGTCCTGAGATCAGACCTGAGCTGGGACTAAGAGTTGGCTGCTTAACCAACTGTGCCACCCAGGCACTCTTGACAGATTTTAGCTTTTGAAGCAAAACTTTCTCTTTTTTTTTTCCTTTGCCCCCCACTCCCCTTCCTCTACTCTCTTCTGACTTCTGAGACTGCAGATGATGGCCACTGGAGTCACGTAATAGAGCAGCTGCTTCCGTTCTCTTCTCGGTGAGAACTGTGTTTCCGCATTGACACCATGACCTAACTGCTGTTCTGCTCCTTGGTCTTTATACAGCTGTTAAGTGCTAGGTGGGTCTTTCTTACATTATGGATTCAATGTGCTTTAGTTTGGGAACTAGCCCTGGAACCTAATCATCATTAATAGCATCTCTCTAGGAAAATGAATTTAAGCTAGAATACATTTCCAAATAAGCTTTGGAGGATTACTTGTAAGTTGGGGACTGCCTATCCCAGCAGTATAGCTCAAGGGTGTGTGATGAGGTGCCTGGGATTTGGAGGATGAGTATGTGCAGGGGCTGCGGAGTGGGTCAGACCATGGGCTTTGGAATGAGTAGATTTATATTGGAGCCCCACTTCCCTGTTGTGTGCTTTGCACCTAAGTTTCCGTCTTGGAGATGGTACTGTTGCTCCATGTGTATGTAGATACGGTGTCTGAATGTGGGTTGACTCCAACCAAAGTGATGAGGGAGATGTGAGAGTTTTTCCTCAAAGTCCCTGCAGCATTTTTGTGCTATTCGAATTGCAGCATCTTACCTAAGCTTTCCTTTGTGCAGAGAGGCCACTGCTGCAAGCACTGGGTCTTCTGACTTGCTTCCAGCGTCTTCAGAGCACCTCTAGGCATCTTCAGAGCACCTCCAGGCCGTCTGTGATAACCGGTGTCGGCTGAACCCTTGAAGACCCTTCCCCCGCCACCGCACCTGGGCTTGTGGTCTGTGGCATCATAAAACATTTTCAAAGTTTGGTGCAGAGATGTTAATTTCCAGTGGTGATTAATTCAGTATTACTTTTGCTTTGGGGATGGTTTCAAGTCTTTGTTTTATTGCATAACTTTTTTCTCTTGGATCCTCACTAGCATGTCAGGAAATAGATAAGTTTCTCAACACAAGTTAACTTTTTAAAAAATATTTATTCATGAGAGACAGAGAGGCAGAGACATAGGCAGAGGGAGAAGCAGGCTCACTTCAGGGAGCCCGATGCATGACTCGATCCCAGGACCCCTGGATCACGACCTGAGCCAAAGGCAGATGCTCAACCACTGAGCCACCCAAGCACCCCCAAGTTAACTTTTCAAATCAAGTAGGAGAAAGGAAGGAAAGTTCTGAGTGTGTGTTGCACGTGCCTAGGAAACTAGAAGAATGATTTAGTTTATAGTAGGGGGTTTGTCTTTCTTAGGAACACATTTTTGGAGGTTGAATCTTCTTGATTCTCTTACGTGGATTAATTTGTCTTGTCCTATAATCTTCAGAGTTCTCATGCCACTACTTTTTCAAAGACCTATGTTGATTTTTTTTTTTCCTTCTACTCTATCCCGTTGATTATTTGTGCTGATGAACAAGTAGTTGTGCAGTTTCAGGAATTGGAAGAACTGCTCTGTTTCTTTACTCCATTGAGTAATCTGAAATGTTTTCATGCCTAGATCATCTTTATCATTGAGAGATACTGGGTTGCAAAAATGTGGAACATAGGGTGTTTAGATGGGGGCCTAGGTTCTCTTTGTAGAAAAATGTAATCTGTTTTGAGACCCAGTAGAGGACTGAATGTCCTGGCTGCTTATCTTAATTGGCATCAATGATGGTAGCCACAGTGCTTCCCTGGTATGACATTAATGCAGATGAAGCTGGCCTCAGGACCAGATAGTTTTGTCTCCGTGGACGCACATGGCAGTCATAATTATGAATCACTTTATCTCCTTTGTGGTGTAGTCAGTGAGAGATAAAGAACAAGAGGGGTTTGGGTTTAGGTAATACAAGTGAAATATTTACTCCTGTTTACGTCTGTAGCTTTGGGACACAGTCTATGCAATGTGTTACATTAGTGTAGGTTGTCTTTGGTCATTATTTGTTTTTTTAGCAAGTTGTTTTCTGTAGATTTGTCTCTAGTTCGTGCAGATTTTCCTTTTAGTGTATTTGATCTCACTGTAGGATTAGTCTGTAACTTAATGCCATTTCCTTTAACATAGTTGAATGCATAGTGTTTAAAGAGATAAAAATTTGCTTATATCTGAATAGCACCATTAAAGAGCAGCTAGAAATAAGGGTTCTGATCCCAGTCCTGTCTCCAAGCAGCTGTATGAACTCAGAAGCCCTCAGGGCTACTACACTTCACAATTCTAAGAACACTTACCATCCTCTTCAAATGGTACTCCTGTGTTTCTTTTCCCTAGAATGTGGTGTGAATGGTGACCCCTGGAGTAAGGCAACAGGCACTACTAAAAATCATAATTTACACTATAGACCACCGTTTTCTCACATACAGAATAAGGTTGGGTAAAATGAACTCAAGTGCTCTGAGCGCCGGAAGATGCATCCATCATCACTGTTAACCTCTCCCAGGAGAATTGTAAAATTAGTTTTGTTACCAAAAATCTTGTTATAGTTCCAGAAAATTGATGTAATCATTAACAATAGCATTTCTCTAGGAAAATGATTTTGAGTTAGGATAAATTTCCAAATGAACTTTGAGAAATCACCTACTTCTACACTGCACTCTGCCCCTGCCAGAGCAGAGCTCAGGATGGTGTGTGATGTGTGTGGGGCTGGAGGAGACCTGCATGTGCAGGCTCTGGGGCATGGGGCAGAGTATAGGCTTCAGCACCACCAAGTTTGCACCCGAGTCCCACTGTTAGAGCTCGTGTGTAGACTGCCTGCTTGCAAGATTTCTCGGCATGGTTTTCAGGAACTGAATTAGACAATCTGTTGTTGGAATTTAAAAGGCATTTATTTTAGGGCCTATATTGATTCTTGGGTGAAGTCACAGCTTTAGTGACACTACTTATTCATAATGAAAAAGAGTGGTTTTACTGGTTCAAGGTTCTGATTAAATGATCTCAATCTTCTGATCTCAGTTTCTACCAAAGAAATGCTGATCAATCAAAGTACAATCTGTAAAGAGTGGGTTTTATTCCATTGGAGCATAAATATTTTTAATACTTTGGTATTTCAATAAGATTCTCAAGATCATAAATATTTAAATAATTATGAGGCAAATTTTACAAAGGTCCCTTACACATAAATCGCTTGGTAATCTGTGAGCATTCAGAATTCCCTGAGTTTAAAGGCTATGAAAATCATAAGAGTTTTTAATATAGGAAATAGTATTCCTGCACTGGTAGGAAATGAGAAATCAAATTGTACATAGATTAATAAAGATTATACTTTAAATCTGAATTCCTGTTGTGATGTAGATACATACTTAGTGGGTTTCCTTCAAAACTTTTTTAAGTCACTGGAATATTCTGGGTTCCTTAATTAAGAAGCAGTCACCCAGCAACAGTGAATGCTAATTTAATCTGACAAGCAAAAGTCCCTCCTATTTGCAGAGATGTTCCAGATAGACCAGTAAGTTGCTTGTTGTACAGAACTTTGCGTTTTTGTTTTGTTTTCAGGCTTACTGTAAGTGACGTGCAATATAATGAAGAGACATCTGTGTACAAGTTTTCCCCCCTTTTAAGCTTCAGACAAGGCTGTGATGTTTTGTTGGCAAAGAGTCCAAGGAAAATTCTTTAGTTTGAGGGGGTAAAAGGCATTAACGCTCAGTTGAATTACTCTGCAAGACCCAGCTGGTCTTTGAATAACCATGGTCTCCTGAGAGGATTCATTGAATGGTCTGGTGTTTGGATTTCTTTTAGTCGGCTTGCAGTTTCTGCTCTATGAAAAAGATAATTTCTTTTGTACAATCACAATTTTTTTTTGAACAAATAACTTGAGTAAGACCTCTCTTTATTTCACAGGTGTTGATTTTGATACTTTGAGGAATGTAGGCAAGTTACTTGATACAACTGATTAGGACATTTACATTAAGCAAAAACTCCAGAGTTAAGTTTTAGAAATGATCGTTTTTTTTTTTTAATAAGCTATTTTTAAAATCTTTTTATCTATACTTTTCATCTCCTTAGATTTTGTGTTATTTATCAATATGAAAATCTCTACTTCAGGATAAATTCTCAAATATGTAAAAATGGAGAGATTACTATGAACAAATGTGAGACATTCTTACCTATTTTTTGGAGAGGAAGAGTTAACAGTGTGCTGTGTTTTGGGCTTATGTTGTCAAATACCAAAACTCTAAGCAACACATAAAAAAAAAAAAAAGTTTGTTGTTAAAATGGACTGTGGTCATTTTATGGTCACATTTGCAGTAGCATGGAGTGTGGCAGGAAATTATATGTAGTTTAGTTTATGTTATTGTTTTTTGGTTATAGCTCTGAGGCAGAAGGGGAGGATCACGTATAAGAATAAAGAATAAGTGAATGAGGCAGAAGGGAAGGGGAGGGTAGAAGGAAACTAGTGCTATCTGAATATTTAAAATGCTTTGAGAAAGTGTGTAAGGCAAATTGCCAGGCCAAACAATCTTAGTAACAAGATAGGAGAATTGGGGTAACACAGCTTTGTTATTTATGCTGCCTTGTGTTTAAAGAATATAGGCTGTCCTGAAACATAGTTATTCGTAAAAGGAAAATGTTTAAACATTTTACTTAAGGAAATTACTGACTAAGCTTGCAGGAATGCGGTTTTAAGAGTTTGTGAATGTGTGGGGTCTTCCACATGCTGGTTTTGAGGTTTTAGGAAATTCTTAAGACAGAAAATCTTGGAATAAAAGTATATTTTTGGAATAAAGTCCAGGAATCAGAATTCTTGAGCCTCAGCAGGTCAGTTAGTTGGTTTTGTGTTGACTTTTCAGTAGACTCTAGCTAGGTAGTTTTCTTCAGTGGTGGTGTCTTTGTCATCAGCTCCGGGCCTCTCTCTACCACCCTGGAAGGCTTTTTAATTACACAATGTGAATGTCCTAAGACTGTACTACATGTTTAACAGAGTAAGTCTGTTTTGAAATGCCAGTTCTCATAAAAATGCATCCATAGGCTTAAAGCAAACTTTATTTACCCACAAGGTTTAAACAATATCAGTTAATTTCTTAATCTTTACTAGTATAAAAAGTTGTTTTTCCCTTGGAGGAATCTTTGTTCTGGGATGCTTGATGATGGTTTTGAGGACTTTGGTATGCCATCTGTCCACCAGCACTATCTCTTACCGCTTGCTTGGTGGTCTTGTAACTGGGGTGATTTTCCTGTTTTTTTTTTGTTGTTGTTGTTGTTTGTTGTTTGTTTGTTTTTGTTTTTCGAGGCGAGGGGATTCCATCTATTTTAAGGATTCTTGGCAACATTCCATTGTTCCTACAAAAATATTCTAACTAGTGAAATGCAGCTATAAAGATGTTTTAAACACAAACCTCATGTGCTTTTGAGGGCGGATGAGGAAAGAGAGTGATAAATTACGGGGGTAGTTTTAATTGTTTTACCATGGCATAAACAAAGTTTCTCTGATAGAGTTCATCGTTGAGTAGTATTTTCACTTAAAAACACTTAATTCTGGGTGTTTTAGAAAGAAGCAAATTACTTTTCCTTGGATGATTACATAGTATCTGCCTCTGTGCTTAATATTAACTTTAACCTAGATCTCTTGTTTGTTCTTTGAATTTTTCCTTTATTGCTCGGAGTGGGAAAATAAAAACCTTTTAGCACCTTTTAATGTAAACAAACTAAAGAAAAAAAGAATCAAAAGCGCATGTAATTTATACTAAAAGCTTAAATCCCTTTCGTATCTACCTAACATGATTATTTATGCAGCTTTCCTGTACTGTCTGTCGTAGTTTCCTTCTTAAAATATTAACATAAGTGAAATAATGTTTTATTTAACACTTGTGTGTTGGGCACTCGCTGTGTGCCAAGCTCTCAGCCGCTCTGTGCAGAACACAGAGGTAAGCCTTTAAGCTTGGTCTGGCATTTCGTCTCCCTACCATCACTGTGTTCAGATCCATCCCAGCGATTTCCTGCCCTTGGTCTTTCCTCACTGGGACGTCTTTCACACTTCAGCCAAACCAAAGTGTTAGTATCCATTTTAACAGTGTTGGCAGACTCACGTTGTTCCCAGAATAGAATGCAGAGTCTTGAGCTTACCCAACTGCTGTCCTTGATCCTCCCATGGCCACTTTGAGCTTCTTACTCTTTCCAATCATCGTGGTCATTTCAAACATCAGAGCCAGTATGATTCCTTCTGACTGAATTGCCTGTCTTTCCATCTCTACTTGATATTTTCCTTTGACTTCATTTGGCACATGTAAATCTCCTCTCAGTGGTGGTCTGTTGGTTACCTCTGTTGTGTATACATATGGGTCGTCTTTCTAATGAGACACTTGCCTCGATGCAGACACAAGTGTTCCTAACCGTCTACAACAGCCCTAGCCCTTAACTGTGCTCCAGCACATGGTTGACATCAAATACATGTTTCAAACAGTATCCCTGGTTGTATTCATTTTGTAATTTGAAAGTGCACAATTTTTGCTTGGATACAAACTTTAGTCCAAGATCCAAAAGCACAGTCGCCATTTATTATCACGTGTAAGAAGTGAACCGTTCAAGGAGTTTTATTCGTTGATAAGTAAAACCAGACGTAAAAGGAGCTTGATTTATGATCTTTATGAAAACCAACTAAACTGTTCTGTTATCAGAATAGTTCAAAGTGATCCATGAGCAACCCTACCACCATGGTTGTCATAACTAGTGCATCTATGGCTTAACTATGAAAGGACCATCTTCTCCCCTACATCTGGCCACGTACTTTCAGAATACAGATCTGTGTTGAAGGCTTTCTGGTTTCTAGAAAACCTCTATTAAAATGTACAATAGATAATCATGGAGATCTAGGTTCAAACCCATTTTCTTTACGGTGAAGAGCAGTGATCTGTGGAGTAGGGCATTTGGTCTGTGGGGAGTGTGGCAGAGATGGCCATTTGCCTCTCAATCCCTATTTTTCCCTATCTTTCATGTTTATAAGATCTTTAGCTGGGTACAAGTAGCTGGTATTGGTGTTCATTTCCCACCCTGCCTTGTAAACAGCTGTGGCCATGTGGTTAGGCTATGGATCCTGGAATAGCGTAGGGAAGTAGCTTCCATACTTGCTGCCTTTCCATCCTGCTCAACAAAATACAGAAGGTTCTATTTTGGGCCATAGGTTGAGGTCATGCAAAACAGAGGAATGAGAAAGGTGGAGCTGGGGCTTCTGACAGCTGGGTCACTTAATCCTGGACAACCTATGCAGACTTCTGCATGAGACAGAAATAAAGTTTGGTCTTTTGCCACTTCATTTGAGGTTTTTGTCTACTGTGGCTAGCCTTTGAATCCCAAATATTATAGTATGCTTTATGACTCTGGATGGGAAGTGTCTAGACCAGGGAAGTAGGAACTGCCTTAGAAATGTGGTACATTCTCTGGAGTGGGCAGAGATTTGGTTGATTATGGTCTAAGAGGATTCAAGGTCTGAGTAGTGTTAAGATTCCATAGATCATTTTTAAGGCTTCCTCTAACCTCAGAGTCCATGACTTTGATGTGTTCAGCTTTATGTCAATTACTATATTTCGTCATTTCTAAAATGGACATTTCCATACCGGAATGTTTCTGATATTAGGATATGTTTTATAAGACAGCCCCTTAGCTTTGGCATAAAATCAGAGCAGAATTTGACATTTGACTTGATGATACATAGGCATCCCCCAGAGAAGCTAGAATTAGCAGAAAAACAGTGAAGCATGAATACTGGCTTAAAATGAACAGGTTCCAGTAACCAACCAGGACTGATAGTATGAGCAGTAGCTGAAGAAGTGACTAACCTTACATTCAGAAGATGGCCACTTGCAGCTTAAGTTTGTAGTTTCTTCATGGAGCCCATTTGGTGGTCACTCTTGGCTTTTCCTAAGGTTCAGACCAAGAACAGCTGAGCTGCTTTAAGATTTAAGGAGGAACTAAGAGAGCAGCCTGATTTGGTAAGATGATTCTCTATGGAAGGAGGAAATAAGATAGTAAAGGTTTGAAATAATCCTCTTACGGAATTCTTTAGTTTGTGTCCTATGCTCAGTTAAGACAAATGGTGCTAGAAGGATTGTAAGAAAAAATAATCCACCCTGTACTCTCAGAAGCAGTTTTCCTCTCCACTACTTATCTTATTTACTTCCATATTTTAAATAAAACTAGGACTGTAAATATTGTCTCTGTGACCGAAGTAATGTACTATTTTTTATTTAATCTTTTTTCCTATTTGTTTTCTTTGAATATCTTGGCAGAAATAGCTCCTATCCTCCAAAAGCACCCTCAGATTTCTCTCAGTTCTGTTTTTCAATTGTTAAAACTTTTCAGTGTGTACTAGTTCCATGTTGTTCCCAGAGACATCCTTATTGGGTCTCTGACTTCCTGCTGCCATATGGGCTGCTTGCCATCCAGATGTTGAACACAGGGTCATCCAGGTGTTTCTGGGTATTCCTTTTTCCCTTGTCCTCCTGGATGACACTCATACCTGGTTTATTCCTGTTTCCTGGAGGACACTCCGACCTGGCTTAAATTCTTCACTTTGTTGGCTTTCATTCTTAAATTCCTGAGAAAGCAGGTAAAAGGTAAGATTGAGGCTTTCTTTGCCTAAAGATTCCTTTATCAGCCCTCATATCTGGTGTATGGTTTGGCAGGATTGGAATTCCAGTCTGAAAATATTTTTCTCTCAGAACTTTGAAGATAATGCTCTATTATTTTCTAGCTTTCAGTATTGTAGCAAAGTCTGTAATTCTGACATCTGGTCTCTGTATGTCCCATTTTTTTTTTTTTTTTTGGCCTCTGGAATTATTTTTTAGCATATTAGTTAACAGATGAGTACAAGACCCAACTGCTTAGCTTTGTCACTTCCTAGCTATGTAACTATGGCATATTATCAAACTCTTATGCCTCAGGTTCTCGTGTGTACAGTGAAGATAAAAGTACTTTATACCTCTGAACAGTTGTTTGTGGATTGTAGGAGAATTCATGTAAAACACTTAAAGCTTTTTTGTGCATGAGGTACATATTGGCTGCTATTTGCTGTAATCAAGCTATTCTAAAATATCACAGTGATAAACAGTGGTCAGATCTTGTTTATTATGTAGAACAAACAGTGGACCTCTTTATTTTGGAGACTTTGTCCTTCAACTCTGGGAAGAATTCTTGTATTATTTCTTTGATTATTTCTTACCATGCGATTTTTACCCCCCCTCTTTCAGTTAACTCTATCAGTTGAATGCTGGATCTCTTGGATGAAGCCTTAATTAAAAAGAAAAGAAAAAAGAAAAGCCCTTCTCCTTTTGTACTCTTGTGTGTGTCTTTTGCTTAAATTCTTAAGCTGGGTCTTCTAAAAATTTTAATCATGGCTTTCATGTTAATTTCTATTTTTTTAAAAAAGATTTTATTTATTTATTCATGACAGACACAGAGAGAGGCAGAGACACAGGCTCTATGCAGGGAGCATGACGTGGGACTCCATCCCAGGACTCCAGGATCATGCCCTGGGCCAAAGGCAGGGGCTAAACCACTGAGCCACCCAGGGATCCCCATTTTCATGTTAATTTCTGAGCATTCTAATTTTCTGCTTATATTACTTTAAACATCCTGTTTTTGTATGAATATGATACATTTTTTAAGATAACGATCCTCCTTGCCTCAATTTTCTGAGTTTTTTTTTCTTGTTTACTTTTCCATTTCAAAGAATATCCTCAAATATTAGGTTGATGCTTGACTTCCTTTTTAAGATTGAGTTCTCTGGACTTAATTTAGTTTCTGCCAAGAACGATCCTCTCCTATTTTGCCTATGGGCTATCAGCCTGATTATACGCTTATTGTGGAGTGGAGCACAGGAAGTAGGCTGGTAGTCCCACAATTCAGTGTACAGAGGAATGTCATTACATTTCCCAGTATGCACCCTGTGCCTCGCCTCCCCTGGGTCTAGTAGCTCTAAATTTGGAATGTCTAATCAATTTCTTCTAAGATTATATAGCTGTTTACTGAGTGGGGGTAGTTGTCTAAATGTACAGGGTATTGGTAGGTGTCTGGGGGCGGGGGGGGAGAAGGGATGTCCCGTGGATCCGTACAGAGAATTGCAGTTGATCTACCTGTAGAGGCCCTGCCTCTCTCTACCTTCTGTTACTCATGTGTCCAGTACCCGGGTCATTCTGGGGTTCTGCAGAGTGTCCTGCCTTCCATCCTGTGTGATATGTTCTCTGTGACCTCGTTTGACCTCCCTGTGCTCTAATAAATCATTCTTGCTTTCAGATATTGAGGTTTGTGATTACAGTGTCGTATACTGTTGCATTTTTTGTTACTTTTTTCTTCCTATGCAAGAAAACAAATATTTAAATTTATTATAACGGCTTCAAATTAGGAAGCATAAGTATGTTTGCCACATGTTGTTTTGACATAGAAGTGGAAAGATGACCTTCCTGTTTTAGGAAGTATAGGGAAAGGTATTACTGTCCAATTTTAGTTACAGAATGAAACATTCCTGGAAGTGCTATTGTGTTTATAACATTTTTATCATAAATGTTAAAATCACTTTTGTGATTGCCGTATCACTTTTGTGTTACTATGTATGTGCGTTGCACTCACTAAACTACCATCATGCTCAAGGTTAAATTTGGTATTTGAATCTTTCATAGCAATTAGTGAGTTTTAAATGAATTTGTGAAACTTTGAGCCTACATGGGAGTCTGTTTTGATTTTTTTTTTTTTTTTTTTGGTTAAACTTATACCGATTGAAACTCTAAGCTGAGGATTTTATTAAAAGGTATTCTTGAGAATATAAGAAGTCTTAAGGGCACAGGGTGTTAACTGATTTTTTGCTGGACCCCATGGATTATCAGCACTTTCATGATTGGCTTAGACCAGTCAGAAGGTACCCTGGGCTGGGTGGAGTCTTCTAAATTACGATGAGATGGACACCTATATGAATCCAGGTTTCTGTGAGCAAGGAAGAAGGGCAGGATGTGGAAAAGGGAAGCACCTAGTGGTAACTGCCGTTAAGAGTAGAAGTTGCGGGAATTTGGAGGCAGGGGATCCCAGGAGGCTGTAGCTGCAGGAAGAAGCTGAATAGAGGGATAGGGCCTGTATGTGGCCTTTGGTGAGTGGAAGTGATACATTTTCGCGTTTCCTCCGTGTCCAATCAAGGTAGGTGATTACTTGTGTACTGGGTGTACTTGTGTGTGGTACTCTGGGGACATTTAATCACCCACCAGTTGCCAAGTATCTGATATTGTCCTTAAAGTGCAGATACTGGTAAGATTTATTCTTGCTAATGAAATATGCTTTCAATTTCTGGTGTTGGGCATCTCAAACTTGTTGAATAAATTCACTAAAATGGCACCTAGTGTCAGCTATTCTCATATTGCCTCTAAACTCAGAATTGGGGTTTTTTGTTTCCACAAATGCTAGCACAAATGTCTTTACTTTTACCCTATGACAAAATTATCATATAGTATCTTATGAGAATTGATGAGGGAGGATTTGTGCAAACAGGAACCAATTTTTAGTGATATTTTTTGTGTCAGTATGTAATTCCAGGAGTCCTGTGGTACTTGGTTTTGTGATCAGGTGTCTTTATCAAGATAAATACTTAATTGACTGTACCTAAAGAGTTGAGACTGTACTGTCTTTGCACTAATTAACCTTACTGAGTCAAGAAATAAAAAGAAACAGTTTTTTAATGAGGGTATAGTGCCGGTGACCGCTCATGCTGATGCATTAAAGAAAGGACTAGTGCAAAGGTCATCATACTGCGGCCTGAGGGCCAAATCTGGCCCACTGCCTCTGTTTTATCTATTAGGACATACCCATGCTCATTTACTTATGGTGTAGGGCTGCTTTTTTCCTACAACACTTGAGTTGAATAAATGCAATAGAGATAGTATGGAACATAAAGCCTAACATACTTCCTGTCAGGCCCTTTATGAAAATAGTTTGCCAATCCTTGGACTAGGTTAACATAGAAAGACTTCTTAGAAGAATCAAAGTTAAGAGGAATTAAAGGGGGGGAAAATGGGACAAAGCAGTTTTTCAGTGCATAGGAGATGCATTTTGAATTACTGTTTGTATATAATTTTCTTCCATACCAATGCAAGGCATAAAGACTACTTTTTTCCTGTTTTTAGATATCACTATCTTTTATGTCTGGACATTATCAGTAAAAGGGCGATTGGAATGAGCTACTCAATTTGTATCCACAAGAATTTGTAGATCTTATGGCTTTTTCATATTTTGGAAATGCTGTCTATAAAATCTACCATTTTGCCAAAACAAGAGCTGACTAAAATGATATAGTTTGTAATGATTACACCTTTCCTTCAAAGTAGTTATGGTATTAAGAATATAATCTGCTTTTCCTCTGCCCTGCCCCCCCCCAAAAAAAACCCTCATAAGAATACACTCAAATAATAATTTAATTCTTGTTCTGTTGCAGTCCAGAATTGGCAATTCTGATGGGTAGACAATAATCCTCTAAGCAGTGATTCACAGATCCAGGCTTCTTCCATCCTGTGGTGCCAGTTGGTTCATCTGTGTCAAGCTACATAAAGAGGAAAACCTAGGAAGGATTATTTGTGAGTTTTATGGTCCAGGAATAGAAGTTGTATCTACAATTCCTGCTTACATTATATTGGTTTAGAGAATATGGCATTTACCTGCAAGAGAGGTAGGAAAATACTGTGTGCCAGGAAAAAAAAAAAAGAAAAAGAAAGAAATGGGTTTTGGTGACCAGCCAGTCACTGCCACAATTCCTTACTTACTGTCACTAAATCTGCATTTTGAAAGCATTCAGATGCTGATGAGATAGAAGCCTTCACTTACTTTTTTATCTTTTCTTTTTTCCATTTTGTTCCCCTTTCAGGGAATCCCTGATAAATTATCTCAGCTGAAGTGGTATAGTTTGGGCAGAGGAATTGTAGTGTCACTCATGGCAGATTTTAGTGAAGATCCTATGTTTGTATGATGTGCCATAAACTGAATATTGACATAATTACCCCATGTTAACCTTAAAACTAAAACTGCCTGTTATTTTACCACCAGAAGATGGGTCTGTTCAGAAATGAGAGAATTGCAATCCAGGCAAACAAGCTGTGTCAAAACCGTAGACAAGTCCAGGGGGCATCCTTTTTTCTTTTTTTCTTTTTTTCTCTTTTTTTAAAGATTTATTTATTCATGAGAGAGAGAGGGAGAGAAAGAGAGAGAGAGAGGCAGAGACACAGGCAGAGGGAGAAGCAGGCTCCATGTAGGGAGCCCGATGTGGGACTTGATCCTGGGACTCCAGGATCAGGCCCTGGGCTGAAGGCAGTGCTAAACCACTAAGCCACCCAGGGATCCCCTGAGGCATCCTTTTTTTAAGAAGAAAAGGGGTCAGTTGGGAAGGCTGTTAAGAAGTCATGGGCAAAAAAAAAAAAAAAAAAAAGAAAAAGAAAAAAGAAGTCATGGGCAGCCCGAGTGGCTCCCTGGTTTAGGGCTGCCTTTAGCCAAGGGCCTGATCCTGGAGATCTGGAATTGAGTCCCACATCGGGCTCCCTGCATGGAGCCTGCTTCTCCCTCTGCCTGTGTCTCTGCCTCTCTCTCTCTCTCTCTCTGTGTCTCTCATGAATAAATAAATAAAATCTTAAACCAAAAACTGCCAAGTCCATTAGAATAAACTGGGAGTTCAAAGTATGATGGTTTCTCATTGGTTGACCTATTTCTTGGTGGATGGGGAAAGCAGCTCTTCCTCTGGCTGTGGTCTAGAGTAGTACATGTATGCAAGGTCGAGTGTGTCTCTTCCTGTAGGGTCTGCAGCAGTAGGACATGAGATCTCTCCCTATCAAAACTTCTTGACTTCATTGTAGTGAGATTTCCATTACTGATTTTCACACCTGTAGTGGAGATAAATTCTTCTAAAACTACACTAAAGCTCTGCATAAATATATCTAGTTCTCTCACTCCTTGGCAAGGGTAAGATCGCACTTTCCAACTTGGCTGACGGTGTTGTCCTGTGGCCTGCTTTGGTGAACTGTGAGCAGAAGTAATGTGTGTCACTTCTTGGCAGAGGCTTTAAGAGTGAGTGGGGCACTTGGTTGTGGTCCTTTCCTAGTGTCTGAACATCATGGAAGTTTGTTTTTGTTGTTGGTGGTGGTTATTTTTTTGTTTGTTTGTTTGTTTTTTGAGATGAAGACTCCAGCAGGCTGACTTCAGGTTGACCATGAGTGTGAGTGGGGCTCCCTGCCGGAACCCCTGGACATTTAAGCCACTAAAGTTCCAGATGGCTTTTGCACTGCACCTGTCCTGAGGGGTAGAGGGCAAGTGTTCATGCCTCATGGTCTTCACCCCACTAGCATTTAAGGTTCTAAACTCACATTATATTTATAATTAAAAAAATCCTTTTCTATTATTTCTAAGAGTGCTAACCATTTGAACTATTAGTTGCTACCCATGTAGGCTTCTCTCAAGGACAAAGCTACTTTGGGATTTATACCAAGATTTTCACCCCAAATATCTTTTCCACTGATACTCCTCTTTAACAGGAAAGACTCTTGACTTCTGCCTTTACAAGTGGTGGGAGAGAGTTCTGGAGGTCGTCTAATCTTTCCTGTCACTACCTGTACAGCTGGTGTGGGTAAGGGGAGCAAGGATGGAGATCTTCTCATTGTCTGGGCAACATAGAACAAGAAATCACTTTCTCTGAGTGGATGGGTGAAGAGTAATTACTGTCTCCTCGGGGCTATGGCTGCAGCAAGGGATATGTGGTTTCTAACCTTTGGGGCCACATGTGCAATCCTGGCTGTATTTCCCATAATTCTGGGGGAAATAGCAGTATTTCTGGGCAATAGTTATGTTCCAGTATGGGTTAAAATGTCATGTATAGGCTGTCTGGAATCCTAACAATTGTTTGTGTATTTTTTTTTTAAATAATGGAAACTGTGTTCTGAATTCTAAACAACCAATTCATAAAAGGACTCGAACAATGCATTAATTTTCTATGAAGGGAGTTGTGCTAGTTTGTGACAAAGCACCACAAAATGGGTGGCCTAAAACAACAGAGATTTATTCTTACAGTTCTGAAGACGGGAAGTCTAAATTCAAGGGGTCAGTAGGTCCCTGCTCCCTCTGAAACTTCTGTGGGAGGATGCTTCTTTGCCTATTCCTAGCTCTTGGTAGCTTTGCATATTCACTGCCTTGTCAGCGTGACTTCAGTCTCTGCTTTCCCATTGCCATCTTCTGGGTGTGTCTGCATCTCCATGTGGCATTATTGTGTTTCTTCTCTTTCTATAAGGATTGTAGTCCTACTGGACTAAGACCTACCCCAATGACCTTATCGTGGCTTGATTACATCAGTGAAGATCTTATTTCCAAAAAAAGGTTCCATTCATAAGTACCGGGGGTAGGATGTCAACATATCTTTTTGGAAGAAACAGTTCAACCCATAATAGGAGTTGAAAAATATCTCTGTTCCAGTGTACTATTTAAGTCCATCCTGCTTCCCAGAGAAGAGGAAAATAAGCCCCTAAATCATGATTTTTTTTTTTTACAAAGTTAACTAATTCAATAACAAAGATTATTTCAAAAATGGGCAAAGGACTTGAATAGACATATCTCTAAAAGAGGTAAGCAAATGGCCATTAAGTACATTAGAAGATGCTTGGCATCAGGAAATCCTTAAGCAAATGTAAATCAGAACCAGAAGAAGATACCACGTCACAAACATTAGGGTCTCTCTTATATAAAAACAAACAAACAAACAAACAAAAAACAAACAACAAACCAGAAAATGCTGGTGAAATGTAAATATATTAGAACTCTGCATTGCTGGTGGGGATGTACAATGATACTCCATAGCTGGTGGGATGCTATGGAAACCAGTTGTGATTCCTCAGAAAAATTAAACCTAGAATTACCATATGATCTACTAATTCCACTTTGGGTACATACTGAAAAGAATTACGAGCAGGATTTTGGAGCTAGACATTCACTGATGTTCATAGCAACATTATTCACAACTGTAAAAGGGTGGAAGAAATCCAAGTATCCATCAATGCATGAATGGATAAACAATGTGGCATATACAATAAAATATTACTCAGCCTTAAAAAGGAAAGAAATACTAGCACATGCTACAACATGGACAAACCTTATGTTGAAGGAGTTAAGATGGACACAAAAGGACAAAATATGATGTGATTCCTCTGAGTTACCTAGAGCAGTCAGATTATTTAGACAACAGTAGAATGGTGGTGGATAGGGGTGGGGTAAGAGAATGGGAGGTTATCATTTAATGGGTACAGAGTTTCATCTCAGATGAAAAATTCTGGAGATGGATGATGATTGCACAGGATTGTTAATGTGCTTAATGCTATATAATGGTACAATTAAAAATAATCTTATGTGGATTTTTACCAGAATAAGAAGTAGACTTCACAGAAGTCATAGATTTAAGATAAGAATTAGAGAAAAACAGGTCAGTAAGTATTACATAGTTTTTGTCTGATAAGTAATACCCCTCTTCTCCACCTCTGTTGAGGAGCAATGGAGAAATGAGATGGAGTAAGGTATCTGGTCTATGAAGAATCAAACAATCTTTGTTGAAGGCTATTTGGAAGGGGATAGCTTAGTGTGAGTGATCAGGGAGCTCCCTAACAAAAAAAAAAAAGAAGCTCCCTAACAGAACACCCCAGAATTTGGTCCTCGCAGTTACCACAGGGCTGCTCTTGAAGATAGAGTGCTCCCGTGCTCTCCACGAGCTGAAACATCCCCAGGAAGACAGTGGGAGGAGCTCTGTTTATTCTCCCAAATTTTCAAATCAGATACATTACTGTACTACTTTGGGCAGGATGAAAGTAAAAGGTCAGATTAAAGCAAAGAAGGATATACTGAACTCCCCCATTGGAAGAAGCATTCCCCTGCAACATCCCTACTTCTTGTTCTCTTCACATACCATGCTTGCAATTTAGTCCATGGTTAATCAGTGCCTCCTATTCAGGAGGTTGCTTCTCAGTCCATTGTCCCTTTGGGCACCTTCCTGGCACTTCTGAAGAGCAGTAGAGATTTGGAAGGCTCTGGCAATTAATTATATCAATCCCAAGATTATAATTAATTATATCAATCCCACTCTGTGCTCAGGGCTTAAGTTTGCTTTCCTCTTTTCAATCTCAAATGATCTACAGCCATGTTGTCTTGCATAGCTTTTTAGAAGTGTGTAGTGAGATCCTGTGACAAAGTTAAGGTGCCAGGGACATAATGGTGCCTACATTTGAAAATAAACTTCTGTCACATGCCCAGGAAAAAAATTAATTGTAGGATGGTCTAACTTTGCAAGTTCAAGTCCAATATGTTAAAATCCAATGGAGTGAAAAGTTCAAAATAGGGGTGCCTGGGGGCTCAGTTGGTTAAGTGTCTGCCTTCAGCTTGAGTCATGATCTTGGGGTCCCAGGATGGAGCCCCGTGTCAGACTCCCTGCTCAGTGGGGAGCCTACTTCTCCCTCCCTCCCTCCCTCCCTCTCTCTGTCCCCTTCTTGCTCATGTGCCCTTTCTCACAACATCTTTTTTTTTTTTTTTTTTTTTTTTTTTGGAGACTTTGAAGCAAAACAACAACAACAAAAACCCCAGAATCAAATTCCAATAAGCCTAGCTTACCAGGCTAAAGTATTCTAGAAGCCTCGGTGGTCTGATTGTTCTGGAAGCCATAGTCTGGGCTGCTTCACAAGAAGGTATGTCTTCTCGTGGTGTCTGAAGTTGTGCTGGTTCTCAGCCCCTGGTGTGTGAGGAGGATGCAGGTGATCACAGAATGGTCTTCTCTCCTTCCCACTGCCCCCAAATCACCACGTTTTGAAAACAACCCAATCCTCTAATCCTGAAATAATCAGGGCAAAAATCACATTCTTGGAATGTAGTTGATAGTGTTTATGAAGACTGCTGTGGCACCAGCTGAGCCCTGCCTAGTGAGTGACCTACCTTTCACTCTTTGACGAACAGGCATTTTCAGATTTCTGCCACAAGAGCTACTTCTACTGCCTCTTGCTCTGAATCTACTTCTAAGAAACATGATTCCTGAGGAAGATTGATCTCTAATATCTAACAATCCAATCAAGTGCTTATTGGGAACACTGTGGTGGTGGGGGTGTGAGTGTGTGTGTGCACACGCGCACATGTGAAGTTGTGATTCTTGAGTCCTTAAAAAAAAACAACACATGGATTGCAGCTTCTCCCATCCACCACTACCTTCTTGTTCTCAAATACAGAGTGAATTTCAGTGACTTACTAGCCTAGCATTGCCTATCAGACCTATTATTAACAATTTAAAGCTGGGAACAATCTAGTTTTCTGTAGGGGGGACAGAAAGCTGCTTTGCTATTTTAAAACAATAAGTACCGTGTCGGCCACTCATGTCAAAAAGGGCCTGTAAAGATGCTCTTGCCTAGAGTAATTGTGTCACACTGGTATCTGCCTACCAGCTGTCTGCACACACCTGCCAGGAGGGTAGTTGAAGGTGTATCCGTGTGGCATGCACAAAAAGCGTGCTAAAAGCCAGTGCTTGTGCTGAGGTCTGAATGGTTTTGTTTTAGCTATGCAGCCTGGGCCTTGTTTTCTTTGAGTTACAGACTTGTGCAGTGTTCCTTCCATGGAACCGGCCACACCACCTACCGATAGAGTTGCCATGAGCTAGAGTTTCCTACTCAGATCAAAAAGATGTATGGTCTTAAGCTTAAAGTTTTTCCTCAATCTGTGCTATTTAAAACCATCCTCCTCACTGAAAAAGTGAGCTGGATTAGCCAGATATAGGTGGCAAACCACCAATATGTAAAAACACCTGACCTGTGCTTTGAGCCAAAGTGCCATCTACGTTGCTCATGGCAAAGGCCTGGATTACTCTACGCGTGTTTTGCTCCTGTAGGTGTTACTCCTTGTTGTTTTCTCCTGGTTTGTTCCTTCAGTTAATATCTTTACAGTACTGAGAGGGCGCAATGAAGAATAACCCCTTTTCTTTTCTTTCCCTTTTTTTTTTTTTTAAAGATTTTATTTATTCATGAGAGATACAGAGAGAGAGAGAGAGAGAGAGAGAGGCAGCGACACAGAGGGAGAAACAGGCTCCATGCAGGGAGCCCGACATGGGACTCGATCCAGGGTCTCCAGGATCACGCCCTGGGCTGAAGGCTGCGCTAAACCACTGAGCCACCGGGCTGCCCAAGAATAACCCCTTTTCAAGAATGCTATTAGGAGTGGCTGAATTGGTTGTTTCAGGAGAAAATATTTTAACAATTTGTGAAAAGTCACTTCCCAAAACCCCATATGCTTCTTTGGGTTGCTGCAGCCACTGCAGTCCTTTCTGGATGATTCCGTGGACCTCCTCCATGATCCTACACCTTAGGGGTGTGGCTGGCTCACCAGGGCTCTGGCTTCCAGGGCTGTGGTCAGTACATGTTCAGGATTGGCTGTTGACTTAGGAGTAGTGTTCGTGCCTTTTTTTTTTTTTTTCTGGTTATGAATGTTTGAGAAACAAAAAGAATAAGGCCCATAAATTATTATGGATGACATTGTAGATGAATTATAATTGCAGATTCTATAACTATAGAATTTTAGCCACAATTATAGACAAATTATAGATGAAAAGTAGTTTGACGGGCTGGACTATGTTTGAAAGACCCACTTAGGCTTGACTGTAGAGCAGAAGTAGGGCAGTTCTCGCATGCACCCCTCTGCCATAGGGACAGGGTCTGCTCCGGGGGGAGGAGGGGAGAGTTTGTACTGTGTGGTTAGCAGGATTGGGACTAAGGTAGGATCAGGTGAGTGAGGGCCTGGCCTCAAGTCAAATGTGAGGGGTCCCAGGAAACCTTCAGTGATCAAGATAAGTAATACTTAACACATTATGGATTTTTCCATCAATTCTGTTTATAATAATGAAATATATATATACCCTTACAAGGTAGGGTTGGTATTCTGACTTTTCTCTTTGCCTCAGGCTCCAATATGGCTCAAAGGGGCACAGTTAGTTATTGTCTTAAATTTAGTGCCTGAGGGATGCCTGGGTGGCTCAGTGGTTGAGCGTCTGCCAGCGGAATCCCGGAATTCTGGGATCGAGTCCCATATCGGACTCCCTGCATGGAGCCTGCTTCTCCCTCTGCCTGTGTCTCTGCCTCTCTCTCTGTGTCTCTCATGAATAAATAAATAAAATCTTCAAAAAAAATTAGTGCCTAGGGTGAAGGACACTCCCCTCACCCCAGTCCTTGCCCAGCTAGGTCTTCCCAAATTTACCTAATCTACTAATCCACTCTATTTCTCCTGGGTGGAGCAAGTAAAAGGACAGAATGGGGCAGGAGAATTATACCAACTGAACTTCCTCTGCAGGTGGATTTAGAAGCAACATTCTCCATGACTGTACAAATTTCCAGTTTTCTATGAACGGGAGTATTCATGCTCAGAGACGAAAGTATAAAAGCCTACATTAGGGTTCAGAGGTAAGGAAAGCCTATCTTCAGAGTAACAAGTTTTATAGTTGGGTGTGGAGGTAACTGGCTCTGACAGTCCACAGAGAGCATATTGATTGGCTTGTCTAGATGAACATTTTTTCCTCAAGGCTCTGCTACATCCTCCTTGCTCCAACAGTGGTCCATGGATTTAGAGCTTCTCCATCACCAAGGAGATGGAGAGAAATGCAGAATCTCAAGCCTCAACCCAGACCTACTGAATCCATCTGCATTTTCTCCACAAAAGGTCCAGTTGTGTGTAAAACCAGCTGTGCTGTGAAACTTCCATAGCCTTCATTTTGAAATCCATTAAACCAATGCTAGCCATCCTTCTGTTTAAATGGCCTCACCGGAAACCCTCCTGCTCTTAGGAAATGGACTATTTGGTACGCTTGTTCTTGGTTCTGAGGGGTAAGATGTGCTTTACTAAACTCTACTGGAGGAGGTCGAGTTTGTGAAAAGGTAGGTTGCAGGAGCTAACTTAAGAATTCCAGCTGAAACTGTGAAAAATGATACTATGATGAGGCTTAAGGGTAAAACTTTTAGTACCTTGAATGGTTTCAACAGGAGAGATTTATGAGTATGTCAGCAACACATGCTGATAATTTTTTGTTCAACTTCTTTATTTTTCACTTTCGAATAAAATAAAATGGGTAGCTCAGATATTGTACATAGATCGTCTTTTTTGTTCTAAAATAAGTTCAAGACCAGATATATTTTGGGTTTTGAAGCCTAGGGAGCTTTAGTGGTAGGATTAGTGAGTTCATAAAAACTATAAGAGCTGACATGATTGCATGATTTGAAAGCTGTAAATTATAACTATATTCAAATCTTAAGGCTGGTATGCCATATGTAGACATAAATAAGGAGTAAAATTAAAGTTCTTTATGGTTACAAAGTAATGAAACTAGTTTCCGTATATGACTTCTGGAAACCTTTCTTAATTACCATATGAGGTAGCAAGTTTATCTGTACTAAGTTCAAATTACCAGGTTAGATATTATAGGTAATGGGAAGATGTAGAAGATATGTACTGATGTATAAGCCTCTACCGAGTTTATAGTTCAGTTGGCAAATAAAGCACATAATTATTGCATAACGTAGTAGTAGTGTTCTAGCACCCCATTTTTTTTTATTTTTTTATTTTTTATGATAGTCACAGAGAGAGAGAGAGAGAGAGAGAGAGGCAGAGACACAGGCAGAGGGAGAAGCAGGCTCCATGCACCGGGAGCCCAACGTGGGATTCGATCCCGGGTCTCCAGGATCGCGCCCTGGGCCAAAGGCAGGCGCCAAACCGCTGCGCCACCCAGGGATCCCTCTAGCAACCCATTTGACGGAGTCCTGTAGTTTCTGTCGTACAGGTGGTTTTCTTATTTGTAAGATGTTTGAAATATCTTCTAGTATTAATATAATGATGGTGAGTTCAATTGAATCACAAGGATTTCATTTATATAAATGATCTTTTTAGGTGTATCTGTTCAGTGTAATAAAAATGGAATTTCTACCTTTGGAAAACAATCATTGTTCTTTTTTTTAAAAATTTTTTAAATTTTTATTTATTTATGATAGTCACAGAGAGAGAGAGTGAGAGAGGCAGAGACACAGGCAGAAGGAGAAGCAGGCTCCATGCACCGGGAGCCCGACGTGGGATTCGATCCCGGGTCTCCAGGATTGCGCCTTGGGCCAAAGGCGGGCGCCAAACCGGTGCGCCACCCAGGGATCCCAACAATCATTGTTCTTAAACTAAGATTTAGAAAGTAATCTTATGCTTTCCAAAAGTATTGAAATAGCTCAAATATTACACTGTTATTTTCATTGACCTTTTCTTTTAGTACAAATAGTTTTTAACCTTATAAATCATTATAAAAATATATATTTTGGTAACCTTACTCCTCTTGAATCAAGAGGAGCTAGCCTATCATATTCTCAGATCTTAGTAGGTAGGGAATTTGTTCTCCCTCATCCAAAATGTTCTCTGAGAAAGATCTCTTTATTTTCCCAAATGACATTCTTAAAAAGGAAACTTGACCATTCTGTTTGTTCTGATAGATAATGCTGCTGAAAGACAACTTGAGAAATGAACTCTTTAGGGGAGAATAATTTATTTCAACCTTTTTGCCTTTTTTTAACTTTTGATTTTGCTTAATAATAAACGTTGCCCAAATAGTAACTTTGAAGGTGTCACAAATGACATTGGAGTTATAGAAATACAAAGACACAAATTCATGGATCAGGTGAGATTATCACAGAACATGAGTCCAGCATGTAGTAGAAACTTAGTCCAGCATGTAGTAGTACTGTTCTTTAAGTGGGAGGGAAGGAATGAAATTGGCCTTCAGGCAAAATAGCTTTCAGCTTTTTTGATAGAATTCCTGAGGGAATCCTTTCCTGACCATGGATTTATCTTCATAGTGATGACTTGAAATTTTTGTTTTCTTTAGAGAAAGTTGAGCTTCCAACTAATTCTATAACTGATAATCTTAAGAAATTTTTAGTATCCAAATCTTTGTACTGCAAATTCTTTACTCTTAGCTACAAAGGTAGAAAATACTTCTGTAAATTCATTTCCTATCAAAACTCTCCTGAAGTACTTCTCAATGCATTGTGTGTGTGTGTGTGTGTGTGTGTGTTTTATATAGCTTTGCTCACTTAGTTTGGTTGTTTGTGAATTTAAAAAAAAACACAACAAAACAACAAATATATTAAGCAGTCATGTGAAGATTAGAATGGTTGATGGGTTTTTTCATTACACTTCGTAAACTACTAACTTATAAATGTAAAACATTTAAACTTTAGTGAAATTTAACAACCATTAGAAATGTTTTTATAGTATAATGACTTGGAAAAATATTTGGGGGAGAATGCTGAATAAAATACATGAACTTTAAAAGTAAAACTCAGGTCCTATATCTGTTACATATATATATATGTGTGTGTGTATATATATATATATATATATGAATATTTTTTTAATAAAGAATCTCCCCCCTTCCACCTAACAATTTGGCGAACTATATCAAGACTCTTTAAAAAAATCACATTCTTTGCCTTGATACATGCTTTTTTTTTTTTTTAAGGATTTTTTTTTTTTTTTTTTTTTTTTTATTCATGAAAGACACAGAGAGAGAGGCAGAGACACAAGCAGAGGGAGAAGCAGGCTTCATGCAGGGAGCCCGAAGTGGGACTCGATCCTGGGTCCCCAGGATCAGGCCCTGGGCTGAAGGCGGCACTAAACCAGTGAGCCACCTGGGCTGCCCTGCCTTGGTACATGCTTATATTTCTAGGAAGTTGTTCAAAAGGAAATAAGCATAGGTAGTCAAAGATTGCAAGTATGTTTAGTGTTATTTATAAAGGAGAAAAACTGGGGAAAAACTAAATATAGAATGTCTGTGTCCTATTATACATTTGTATTCTATTATGCATTTATTTCAAAAGTAACTTGAAATGCCTTGACATATGAATCATTTATTCGGTTTTTATCAGAGTTTTTTAAAAACATAATTTTCTACGTACTTTGGAAGAAGGAACTCAGATAGTAAAACTCCTTAATTGAATCTAATGATTGTGTTTATGTAGACAAAAAATTTCTTTGAATTACATTAAAAGCTTCTGTTTATAGTGCTCATATTTTCTACTACTACTAGAATCTCTTAAATGAATATTGACCTTCATGGAAACAGACAGTTATAATGTATTTACTGCTTTTTGAAATTATAGTCCACACACATAAGTCTAAAGGTGAATAAATATACTTCTTCGTTTAAATATTTAGCTTGAGGGCAGCCCCGGTGGCGCAGCGGTTTAGTGCCGCCTGCAGCCCGGGGCGTGATCCTGGAGACCCAGGATCGGGATCGAGTCCTACGTCGGGCTCCCTGCATGGAGCCTGCTTCTCCCTCTGCCTGTGTCTCTGCCTCTCTCTCTCTTTCTGTGTCTCTATGAATAAATAAAATAAAAAATCTTTAAAAAAATAAATATTTAGCTTGAACATATTTCCTACTCCCCATAATTAATGCATCTTAGCAAAACTTTTATTAGGGTATTAGCCAAACAACTATTACTTCAGTGAATTTATTGACTTCAGAACTGTGGTGGAAGGGCTCCTGGGTGACTCAGTTGGCTAAGTATCTGCCTTCAGTACAGGTCATGATGCTAGAGTCCTGGGGTTGAGCCCCAGTCAGGCTCCCTCTCCCTCTCAAAGAAGTAAAATCTTAAACAAAAAACAAAATAAACAAAACCTAATGGTGGAAAAACAGTAATTTATATTTCCCATCAGTATATATAAATCATATAGGCCTTATTTTAGGATTCAGAATGTCCTTTTGAGTGTGTGCATGTGTATGTGCTTGTATACGCACACATGCATGCTATTGTGCTGAACATTGCAGCCTTTCTTTCTCCCCACAGTAGAAACTGATTTCAGGATACATGGCCAGAAACACACAGAGTACTGTTAGCGAAGATACTGATCCTTTCAGTTCTTCCATGGTTCCAATTCTGGTTGTATTTAGGTCACTGAAGTTTGATTACAGAGAGGATTACCAAATGGAAAAATGAGATCTCTTAATTCACAAATTTACAGGTCACGGAATGTCATTTCCCCCCCTCATATATATTTTATTTCTTTAGGTCAGAACAGCGACATCTGATTGACCCTTAATACCAGGATTAGAAATTCAATTCAAGTGAATGTATATCTCTGTGACTTACTTGCAGTCCTCTCTTGAACATTGGGTCTTTGATCGAATGCATTTTTTAGGCACGTAACTTTGGCCAAAAGCATAATAAACTTAGTTATTTGCAGAAATCTTTGGATTGGAAAGCTTTAGTGGGTTTTTTAATGATCTTTTATGTGTTCAATTCAGTAGTTTTAAGTGGTATATATAGTATATATATAGTGTATATATATATATATAGTATTGTGCAACTATCATCATAGTCTTTAGAACATTTTCATGACTCTCAAAAGAAACATCATCCTGATTAGCAGTTGATGCTCATTCCTTTCCCTCTTACCCTTTCTCAGCTCTAGAGAATCACTGATCTATTTTGTCTCTATAGATTTTCCTATTCTGGACATTTCATGTAAATATAATATATAATAAGTAGTTGTCTACCACTGGCTTTTCACTTAGTATAATATTTTTGATTTGTAACACTATGCATGTTGTGGCTGTGTCAATACTACATTTTTTCTTTTGCTGATTGTTTATTCTGTTGAATGGGTATCAATGTTTTGGTATTTACCAGTCTTTTTTTGTTATTTACCAGTTTGACATTGACTTCTACTTACCTCTTATGACTAATGCTTCTATTAATCCTGTACATTTGTACAAGTGTTTGTGTAGGCATAAGTTTTCATTTCTCTTTAGTAGGTACTTCAGAGTAGAAATCCTGTGTCATGCAATTTAACACTTTTAGGGACTTCCAACAGAGTACCACTTTAACTATTAAGAATTAACAACTTTTTTTTTTTTCAACTTTGAAGTATGTTTAAGAAATGAAAGCAGGGAAAAGAGAAATGTCCTAAATCTTCATTGATCTTCAGCTCATTTGCTGTGTTTGACAGGTCTGTCTGGTAATCACCCTTTATGGACACAATAAGGAACCCTTCTGAAAATGGAAAGGATATTATTATAATTATGTTGGGGCAACAAGCATAAATTGGAACTGTCCTCAGCAAATTAGGATCAATGGTTAACCAACAAGAAGGAAAGGCTCTTCTGAGATTTTCTTCTCTCTTCTGACAAATAATGAGAATATGGGGAGAGAAGGTATCTCAGATGTAAAGGCAGTCATGGTACAATTTTAGCAGTGTTTCTGTCTTCTGCCCCATTTCCTCACATAAAAAAGCATCTTTGAAAGGAGGTGATACTGAGCTAAAGATATTTTTTTTTACCTCTATCCACAAGTGTGGATAGAGGTATCCACAGGTTCCAAATGTAAAAATAAAGTGATTGAAATCAAGCAGTGACTTACTAATTTTAATAATACTTATTTGAATTGATCATTTTGTTTCTTCCAGGGAACAGCAAATCATTATAACTTCAAAGCATCTTAGAAACTTTGAACTGTGCTAAAACTTAGGAGATGGACAATTTTTTCTTGCCTTTCATTTGAAAGGATTTAACGAAGAGAATAAAATGGCAGAGGTTTAAAGTTAATATTCAGGATGAATGATGATAATTCAGATGAGAAGACAGAAGATGAACTGCATTCCTTATTTATGAGTGACAAAAACGGAAACGCATATGCATTCAACCCAAAATCTCCACATACACAAAACTCTTCAGCCAGTAATGTGAATTGGAATTCCGCCAAGCCTGATGACATGGTGGTTGATTACGAAACCAACTCTGCTGTAGACATTGACAAAAATGTTGCTTTAACCCCTCCGTGTTTGGAAGTACTTGATTGCCAGAAGTCTTCAAGTGAGTTGATTGGTAGGGAGGTGTTAGATCTCCATAAAGATTCGGCACTTCAGTCTTACGCACATGTTGTAAGTACAGAGGAGCCCAAGTACCTGTCTAACAGTTGTCATTCCCTAGAATCCTTTCAGGACCAGAGTGCTAAGACAGCTCTGCCTTTCGTGTGGAAACCCAACAACGAGGATTTGTACTACGCAGACTGTCCTGCTGCCTTGGAGCTAAACCAAACATTTGACATGACAGTGGATAATGTTAACTGTACCTTTATAACACGTCATGCCATTGGAAAGGATCAGTCTTTGCATACCCCTGGAAATCTGCAGCCAACCAGCACAAGGAGTGGAAATCCATCTTTATCCTGTTCCATTCATACATCTTCCCATTCTGCTGAGGTACATGTGAGAGAAATGAATTATGATCAAGACCGCTTTGAAAACACACAAGCCCCAGCAGCAGAGGCCCAAGACACAACTTACACATTGTTTTCTGATGTGATGCAAACTGATAGTGGTGTTCCAGATACTGGCAATCAGTGTCAGTATTCGTCAGGACAGGTCACCAGTGACTACACAGATGGGTCACAGAGAAGAGTGGTTGGCGAAAAAGAGATACAAGCTCAAACACCAGTTTCTGAGGGCATGGATGTTCCCTATGGGTCTGTATTACAAGAGTTCTTTTGTTTATCTAAAGATGAACCAAATAGTGAGACACATTCACAGAGCTCATATGGGCAAAAGGAAATGGGCCAAAATCTAAGAGAAACAGTGTCCAATTCTCTTAGGGATGATGAATGCCCTTTACTGGTGCCAGCTTTTGATAAAAATGAAGCCCAGCTACTGAACCCAGAACGCAAAGTCACTGTGGCTGAAGACACACAAAACGCCTCTAATGAAAAGGATTTGGAAACCCAAAATCGTACCACAGAACTGATCTTGAGTAGCCCAACGGGACAAAAGATGGCTTCATCAGTTGAATTGAGTTGGGATGCAAATGATACGGTCATTAGCACAAATCACACAAATTGCATGTCAACGCCAATCTTAGATTCCCCAAATGCAACCTTTTCTATTTCACCTATTGAAGCGACCAAGAAATGTAGTAAAATGGAGAAGAGTCATCGAGAGCTTAGAAATTTACCAAACTTGAAGGGGGCACCGATGACCATGTCTAAGCCTAATCTAGGAAAATTGACATCTAAAATAAATACCCCTATAGGGAGCAAAGTTAGAAAAACCGAAATTATAAGTTACCCAAGACCAAACTTCAAGAATGTCAAAGCAAAAGTTGTGTCTAGACCAGTGCTGCAGTCCAAAGACCCTGCTTTATCAAAGGTCACCCCCAGTCCTCAGTTAACCAATGCCTCACCACCCTCATCTCTCTCTTCAAGACAGTTGACAGCTTTGAGCAAAACCCCAAGGTCTGACTTGAATGCAGATACAAAAGCAGAAATCCTAATTAACAAGACGCATAAGCAGCAATTTAATAAACTCATTACTAGCCAGGCTGTACATGTTACAACTCATTCTAAAAATGCTTCACACAAGGTTCCAAGAACAACATCTGCCATGAAATCGAATCAGGAAGATGTTGACAAAGCAAGTTCTAATTCAGCATGTGAGACCGGGTCCGTGGCTCCCTTTTTCCAGAAGATTAAAGACATACTCCCTGTTAAAATGGAAAGCACAGAATGTTTGGAAATAACATATGCCTCCAGCATTGATAGGATTAGCCCTGAAAAGAAGGGTGAAAAAGAAAATGGGACACCTATGGAAAAACAAGAGCTAAAAAAGGAAATTATGAATGAGACCTTTGAATACGGTTCTATGTTTTTGGTAAGTAAGATTTTTTTGCTTGCTTCAGGGAAGGGTGGAGGAAGCTGAGAGATGTATTAGCAATTATCACAAGTAATCAAAAATGTTGCAGACGTAGTTGTGCATATTTGCTTTCAGGTGTTGATTATTCAGTAATTCTTTGTTTTGTAAGGTGCACACTTTAGAGTGTCTTATAGGTTGCACACTTTAGAATGTTAAGGTATTCTGAAGTGTTTCCTGTATATTACAACATCAGAAAACTGCATATGGGGAAAATAATCAAGTGCAATATTTTGTATTGCATACCAATGTTCCTTTTAATAAGGTGAAACAATAAGTTAATATTTTGGTGTAATAGTTATTTGGAGTTAAGTATCTGATTATATTTTATACATACGAAAATAAAAGAAAGATTTGTTCATGAACTTTAAGATGTGTTGGGCCATATTTAAGAAATGGCATGGCTGGGGAGAGCTGGTAAACAGTATCAACATAAAAATAACTCCTGGTCTCTTGTGGAGGAGGCTGCTCTGGGAAGCGGAGCCCTCTCCTGTGAACAAGGTAATTGCAAATTCTGCCTTGGATCAGCCAGTGTGACTTTGGTGGAAAAATCTTGGACACCCAGATGTGAAAGGGTTGGCCTGGTAGATGTCTGAGGTCTCTTGTAGCCCTAACATGTTGATTCCTGGTCCGTTAAAATAAACCCCTTTGATTCATGTACAGTGAAAAAGCAGCCTGTTGTCTATAGTACTTGTGGCATATCTGATGTTTGTGGGGTGGGAGGAGGAGACTAGATCATTTAAACAAAAAATTCATGCAGTTTGAAGATTATTTTTCTTTAAATACACCTATATTTTTGTCAATAGCATGAAGAAACTAGTTTCTGAGTTTTAAAAATGTTTGTCAGGCCAGTTTTGAGCTTTGTGTACTTGTCCTGAGCCCTGTTTTTCACCATAGGGACTTAACATGTATCTTTGGCCCCACGTAGGCTTTTCTTGGCTTCTGTCCTCTGGGCCAGGAATGGAACTGGGTGCCAGGTAGGAGGGATGTGAGACATGGGTGTTCACCGTGGAGGGTTCATGTCTCAAAGAAGCACATGTGGTGTAATGAAATGTCAGTGGGCTGTTTTAGAAGTGTTTTTAGGGTGTGTTAGGGAATTGTTAGGTCCCTTTAGGAGAGAAGTTAGGAAAGACTGGATATTCTTGAGCTACATCAGGTTAGAGATGTTTTGGCTTTTCCAACTTTTTTGGGGGAACAATGATACCCCACGATGTCTAAACTAATGCAACTGTATTTTGAAACTTGTCTTATTTTTAAGTTCTTTTCAGGTGAAACATAGGAAGCTTGTCTTATATCATTGATAATTTGATGTTTTGCCAAATTAAATTATAACCTCTGGTAATTCTAATCAACATTCATAGTTGAATAAATACATTTATTCCTCCTTGACTTATGGTAGGCTTTCATTGTGTATTGACATCTTACTGCCAAAAAAAACAGCATAAAGTTTCTCTAAAGAACATTTGCCATGAATATAAATTCATTGTATAATTTTGAAATTAAAAGTTTTTCTGTGTGCATTGAGTAAATCTTAGGCTTTCATTCTACACATGGGAAACAGAAAGCCGTTTTTCAGACTCCATATGGAGTCAAGTGATAGAATCATTGGGTTAAAATGGATTCCAGTACCTTGGGGAAGAAGCACATTCCGTTTCTGGAATCTTGCAGTTAGGATTCCCATATTTTCAGCACAGACACTTATCAAATGGTACTAAAACAAAGCAAACCCAACTTATTCTTTATTGATGTCTTCAATTCAATTCCCTCCAATAGCACTGGTTCACCTCTTAGGTATTTTCATATATCCTGCTGAAGGGAGAGGACAAACCATCACAGGCCACAGATTCTGTGCTTATTGTAGAGAGTTGAATTAGTGAAAATTTGCTTCATGCTGACTCAAACTTCCATTTCTTGATCACTTAAGCAGTACCCAGAGATTCTAAATACACCCTGGATCTATGATGAGATAGTAACGGAGGGATGTTAATTTTCATTGTGTTCTTTTGGTCTGGGGGCTAAAACAGGCCTTGAGTTTAAAAAAATTTTTTTTAAGATTTATTTATTTTAGAGAACACGCCCACACGTGAGTGGGAGGAGGGGCAGAGAGAGAGCACAAGCGAGTGAGAATCTCAAGAAGACTCTCTGCTGAGCATGGAGCCTGCCATGGGGCTTGATCTCAGATCATGACCTGAACCAAAATCAAGGATGGAACACTTAACCGACTGAGTCACTCAGGGGCCCCTAAGTTTATTGAATTCCTCAGTTGCCTACAGTCTCAGTTGTTTGGTCAGGGTTTATCTGAAATTTCAGAAAGGCTGCTTATTTGGAAGAAGGAATTTGATTTTAATTTGATACAAGTTGAGCATAGCGACCCATTACAGACGTTATGTATTGGTGATAGTGATTCACCGCCCCTTTAGCTAACACAGTAACAGGGAAGGAATTGATATTTTTGTGATGCCTGCTCTGAACCACATTGCTCAGGTTTAGTATATCTATGTCATAAAATTTCCCTGTAATATACAGGTTCTGGACTGAGCCCTCTATTTTGTTTTATTGATCTCAATGTGTCTATTTTTTTCTTTTTTTTACCAGTACTATACTGTTTTGATCACTATAGCTTTGTAATATAACTTGATGTCTGGAACTATGGTACTTCTAGTTGTTTGTTTGTTTGTTTGTTTGTTTTAGGATTGCTTTGGGTATTCAGGGTCTTTTGTTGTTCCATACAAATTTTAGCATTTTCTTCTGGTACTGTGAAAAACGCTTTTGTTGTGTATGTATATGTTTTGTTTTTTTAAGATTTATTTATTTATTTGAGGGTGAGTGAGTATAAGCAAGAGGAGCAGAGAGAGAGGGAGAGAGAATCTCAGGTGGACTATGTGCTGAGCATGGAGCCTGATGTGGGGCTCGATCCCATGACCCTGAGATTATGACCTGAGCCAAAACCAAGAGTCTGACACTTGACTATGCCACTTAGGCACCCTGTTTTTGGTACTTTGATAGAGATTTCATTAGTCTATAGATTGCTTTGGGTAGTATAAACATTTTAACATTTGTTCTTACAATCCATGAACATGGAATGTCTTTCTCTTACTTGGAGTCATCTTCAATTTCTTTCATCAGTGATTTATAGTTTCCAGAGTGTAAGTCTTCCCCCTCCTTGGCTAGGTTTATTCGTAGATACTTTATTATCTTTGGTGCAGTTGTAGACATGATTGTTAATTTCTATTTTTGCTGCTTCATTATTAGTGTACAGAAATGAAACAGATTTCTGTTCAATGATTTTTGCATCCTGTGACTTAATTCATTTATCAGTTCCAGTAGGTTTTTGTTTTTTGTTTTTGTGGGTTTTTTTTTTTTTTTGAGTCTTTAGAGCTTTCTATATATAGTATCATGTTATCTGCTAATAGTGAAAGTTTTACTTCTTTTTTACAAACTGGATACCTTTTATTTCTTGTCTGATTGTTGTGGCTAGGATTTCCAGTACTACATTGAATAAAAGTGGTAATAGTGGACATCCTTGCCTTGTTCCTGACCTCAGGGAGAGAAGGTCTCCATTTTTTTTCCATTGAATATGATGTTACTTGTAGGTTTTTCATATATGGGCTTTACTATGTTGAGGTATGTTCCCTCTAAACCTACTTTGCTTGGGGTGTTTTATCATAAATGGATGTTATACTTTGTCAGAAGCTTTTTCTGCATCTTAGAAATATGATTTTTATCCTCTTTTGATTCCCTTTCTCTTCTTGATTACATGATGTAATATATCATGTTGATTTTTTTTTTAATTTTTTTTAAATGTTTATTTATTTATGATAGTCACAGAGAGAGAAAGAGAGAGAGGCAGAGACACAGGCAGAGGGAGAAGCAGGCTCCATGCACCAGAAGCCCGATGTGGGATTCGATCCCAGGTCTCCAGGATCACGCCCTGGGCCAAAGGCAGGCGCCAAACCGCTGTGCCACCCAGGGATCCCTATCATGTTGATTTTTGTGAACATTGACACACTCTTGCATCCAAGCAATAAATCCCACTTGATTGTGGTGAATGATTTTTTCAATGCATTATTTTTTTTTTCAATGCATTATTGAATTTTGTTTGCTAATATTTTGTTGAGAGCTTCTGCATCTATATTCACTGGAGATATTGGCCTGTAGTGTTTTTATTTTTTAATTTATTTTAATCAATTAATTTTTTTGGTGGTCTTTCCAGTTTTGGTATCAAGGTAATGTGGCCTCATAGGATGTATTTGGAAGTTTTCTTCCCTCTTCTATTTTTTTTGAATAGTTTGAGAATAATAGGTATTAACTCTTTAAATGTTTGGTAGAATTCACCTGTGAAGCCATCTCATCCTGGACTTTATTGGGAGTTTGATTCAGTTTCTTTGCTAGTCATTGCTCTGTTCAAATTTTCTAGTTCCTGCTTCAGTTTTGATAGCTTATAAGTTTCTAGAAATTTATCCATTTCTTCTAGTTGTCCAATTTATTGGCATATAGTTTTTCATAGTATTCTTATAGTTTGTATTTCTGTGGTGTTCTTATTTCTCCTCTTTCATTAGTGATTTTATTTATTTGACTCTGCTCATTTTTGATGGCTTTGTCTAGAGGTTCATCAATTTGGTTGATCTTTTTTAAAGAAATAGCACTTGGCTTCATTGATCTGTTTTATAGGATTTTTAGTTTCAATATGATTTATTTTTGCCCTAGTGTTTATTATTTCCTTCTTTCTAGTGGTTTTGGGTTTGTTTGTTTGTTTGTTTCCTAGCTCCTTCAGACATAAGGTTAGGTTGTTAGGTTGTTTATTTGAGATTTTTCTTGTTGAGATAGGCCTGTATTACTGTACACTTCCCCATTAGAACAGCTTTTACTACATCTCAAAGATTCTGGACCATGGTATCTTCATTTTCATTTGTTTCCATGCAATTTATTTCTTTGATTTCTTGGTTGACCCATTCACTGTTTAGTAGCATGTTATTTAACCTCCTTGTATTTGTGTTCTTTCTAGTTTTTTTTTTTTCCTTGTGGTTAATTTCAAGTTTCATAGTGTTGTAGTCATACAAGATGAATGGTATGACCTTGGTCTTTTTTAATTTGTTGAGACTTGTTTTGTGTCTTAATATGTGATCTATTCTCAAGAATGTTCCACATGCACTTGATTAGTATGTGTATTCTGTTTTAGAGTAGAATGTTCTAAATATATGTTAAATCCATCTGTTGCATTGTGTCATTCAAAGCTATTGTTTCCTTGTTGATTTTCTCTTTGGATGATATGAGCATCAGTGTAAGTGGGATGTTAAAGTCTACTACTACTATTGTATTGATATCAATTAGTTCCTTTGTTATTAACTTTTATGTATTCGGGTGCTCCCTTGTTGGGTGCACAAATATTTACAATTATTATTTCTTCTTGTTGGGTTGTCCCCTTTATTATTATATATGTCCTTCTTTGTCTCTTGTTCCAGTCTGTTTTTTTAATTTTTTTTTTAAAGATTTTATTTATTCATGAGAGACACAAAGAGGCAGAGACACAGGCAGAAGAAGAAGCAGGCTCCCTGTGAGGAACCTGATGTGAGAATTGATCCCAGGACCCCAGGATCATGCCCTGAGTTGAAGACAGATGCTAAACCACTGAGCCACCCGGGAATCTCTAGTCTTTGTTTTAAAATCTATTTTTTTCCAATGAAACAATTGCTACTCTGGCTTTTTCTTTTTGACATCTATTTGCATAATGTTTCTCCATCCTCTCACTTTCAATCTGCATGTGTCTTTAGGTCTGAAATGAGTCTCTTGTAGGTAGCATAGAAATGGGTCTTATTTTTTTATCCACTCTGTCAGCTTATGGCTTTTGATTCGCGAGTTTGGTCCAGTTACATTCAAAGTAATTATTGATATGTATTGCTGTTTCATTACTTGTTTTGTGTTTGTTCTTGTAGCTATTTTCTGATCTTTCACTTTCTCTGTGTTTGCTGGTTTTCTTTAGTGATATACTTGGATTCTTTGCAGATCTTTTACTGGTTTGCTTTGATTCGTGGTTAACATTAGGTTTGTATGACAACTTCGGCAAATAGCAATCTATATGAAGTTGATGGATTCTTATGTTGAACCCATTCTTTACTCTTCATATCCCCCTCCCACCATGTGTTAGGTATATGATGTCATATTTTACATCCTTTCATAAATCCCTAGACTGTTTTTTACAGAAATATTTACTTTTACTTATTTTATGTTTCCTACTTTTCATACTCTCACTTATGATCTTTCTTTTCCACTCAGAGTTCTCTTTAGAAGTTCTTATAGGACTGGTTTAGTGGTCATGAACTCTTTTAGTTTTTGTTTAAGAAGCTCTTTATCTTTCCTCCTATTCTGAATGATAGCTTTGCAAAATAGAGTATTCTTGGCTGCAGATTTTTTCCTTTCAGCGCTTTGAATATATCATACCACTCCTTTCTGGCCTGAAAACTTTTTCCTAGCCTTATGGGGTTTCCCTGGTACGTAACTACCTTCTCTCATTGCTTTTAACATTCTTTATCACTACTTTTTGCTATTTTAATTACTGTGTGTCTTGATGCGTGGACCTCCTTGGGTTGATGTTTTTTGTGGGGATCTCTGTACTCCTAGATTGAATATATTTCCTCCCCCAGATTAGGGAAGTTTTCACCTCTTATTTCTTCAAATAAATTTTCTGCTTTTTCCTTTCTTCTGGGATCCCTGTATTGTGAACATTATTATACTTGATGGATTCCCTGAGTTCCCCAAATCTGTTTTTATTTTGCATAGTTGTTTTTTCTCTCACTTGTTCAGCCTGATTACTTTCCATAACTCTGTCTTCTAGGTCATTAATTTGTTCCTCTGCTTCCTCTAGTCTCTTATTCTGCAAACATATTTTTAATTGCAATTATTGGATTCTTTATCTCTGATAGGTTCTTTTTTGTTCTGTGTAAGGGTTTCACTGATGTCCTCCACTCTTGTCTAGTATCTTCATAATCATTAGTTTAAATTATCTATCAGGTTTATTATCTCTCTTTCACTTATTTCTCTTGCTGTGATTTTGCCCTGCTCTTTGATTTGGGACACATTCCTCTGTCTCCTCATTTTGTCTAACTGTGTGTTTTCTGTGTGATGTGAAAGTCAGCTATGTCTGTTGCTCTTGAAAGCAGTGAAACCACACTTTAAATAATAAGGCCATGTTGGTCCTCTTCACAGGGGACTTGCCACTGCCTACAAGATCAGGCCTACCAGGGTTGCTTCATAAAGTGCATGCAGGTGGGGGCAGGGTGCTGCAAGCTATTCCTGTGGGTCCTTTTCCACCAGGATCATGCAGCCTCTGTGGAGACTGGAGGCCAGCTGGGGCAGCTCTGGGAAGTATGGCAAGTGAAGTCTTGGTGCCACAAGCTGTAGGTACCATTCCTTCTCCACAGGGGACACTGGAGAGTGGGGCTGCCCATGGCAGCTCCATGAAGTGCATTTGGGTAGAGGTATAGTTTTAACAAGGTGCATGCCTCTTCTGAGGGAGGTCGGAGATGCAGTGTTGGCAGGGTTTGGGTGGGTCTTATGGGGGAGGGAATCCACGGCATCAGGAGAGGGGTTGGCCCAGCTGGAGGGAGCAGGGCATGGGATAAGCAAGTTTGGTAGTGAGTGCTAGCTGTTTCCTGCAGTTGGCTTGGTGATTATGCTGGAGGTAGGGGAGGGAAATGGTGCCTGCCAGCTCCTTTGTTTCTGGAGAAGTCCCTCAGGGAACTCTGAGATTAGTAACTAACTTTCCTTCTTGTATACCCCAGGCATTTTCAAACTGCTGCTTCTAAACTGTATCTCCTCAGGCTGTTCTTTCTGCTATCTCTTTAAGGGCAAGGACTCAGCTTCCTGTTGGCCCTCCAGTCTTTCCCTGAGCAGCCTGCTGATTTTTAAATTCAACTGGTTGTATGAAAATCAGCTGCTCTGATTTTCAAAGCAGAATGTTATGGGGATTAGTCTTCCCCATGCAGCTTCCCTGGTGTGATTGTTTCTTGTGGCTCTCCTGTGCTTAAAGCTCCCTCTCTTCTGTATCCAGACCCTCTGTGTTTAGCTCTCCACCATGTGTGTGCCCTTCTCACCCTCTTTAATGTGACCTCTTTTTCACATTCAGTTGTGGAGCTTGTTATGCTAGTCTTCAGGTCCTTTTCCAGGTTATTTGCAATAATGTGAGGGTTATGTAGTAGTATATGTGGGTGGACATGAACTTAGGGTCCTGCTATTCCACTATCTTCCCTAGAAGTCTTGCCCTACTAAATTTTTAATTCACCTGGTGTATGAATTCAACTGTCAGTGAATGAATTACATATCTGTGTTAGAAATCATCTACTTATGACTTATTAAAGAAGGGTACCAATGGGGAATACACAGGATAGTTATTAGGAGTATGGATTTAGAGTTACATAGGCTTTCAGATTAGCTCCATCGTTCAGGGGAGAATGACTGGGCAAATTACTTAGTCTCTATGAGACTCAGTTCTTTTTGTAAAGGGAGAATGCAAATAATAGCTTATGGTGTTGGAATTTGCCCTTGAATAAAGCTCAAGGTCTCGTTTCCTGTGGGTAGAATGGGAATATTTATTGACTGCCTATTGTATATTATGGTGACTGTTGGGATACAGAAAGGAAAGCTACCACCTCTGGTCAAACCTCATACCTGGTGTGGTAGGTAACAGTAGAAGATAAAGGGGATGTTAAATATTAAGTTGGGAGTATGTATAAGCTACTGAGATGCAGAAGGCAGGATGGGGTGGGGGAGGAATGGGGAGAGTTGTCAAGGGAGGCTTTAGGGGAGCTATGACATTAGCCACTAGCTGGAACTCAAAGGGTATGTATAAATTGGAAGAGTACTCTGGGTAGAGGAAATAAAATATACAAAGATGAAGAAATATGAGAAGATACTCTCATTTAGGGGATTCCAGGGTAGTGAGTATGATGGGAGCCAGGGGTATAGGACTGTGAACATTAAGGGTTAAACTGAAGGGTATAGCAGAGGTTGCTAGATCCAAAAGGGTTGGGTGTGCCTTGTTAAGGGTTGACTTTATCTGGAAGACAGAGGAAAGCTGCCTAATCCAGTTTGGCCTTTAAGGAGATTACCTAAGCAATGGAGTAAAACATGGATTCAAGTGGAAGCTGGTGAAACCAGAAATCCTGAGGTTACGGTTTCAGTAATTCAGGCTCATGTTAAGGTGGATGCAAAAGAGAAAGCAGTTTACCAAGCTTTAGGAAGTAAAGGAAGCACCTAGAAATAGCTTTTATTATGTATGTTGGGTACCTGGGTATGTTGTGGTAAATATGGGAAGGCAGAGGTGCCTAAAGGATGCTAAATGGAAAGGTAAAGAAAGCTGGGAAATGCAGGAAGTGCTAACTTGGACACGTGGACTTCAGATATAATAGGGTGTAGGTGGCAGTTGAACAGTCGACAAGATCACCAAGGGAGAGCAATATAGCAAGGAAAGACCTGGGTCAAGTTTAGGACCCTTGAGACCACTAACATTGAGACAGGATCCAGAGGAGAAATAACCAGGCAGGTAGAAACAAAACCAGGAAAGTGCTCTGTTGGAGAAGTCAGAGGAAGACCCTGCCATCAGAATCCTATGCCTCAGGAGGGGCTACAGGGAACAAGATGAAAGCTGTAGCTTGACTTTAGTTCGTGGCACTGGTCATCTTGGGAGTAGTTCTGTGGATGGGCACAAAAGACAGATCTTGGTGGATTTAAAAGAGAACTATGAAGAGGTTTAATTCCTTCATACTAAAAATGACATTTAAACATCCATCTGGCACATCTGCATAGACAGAAATTGTTGCTTTGACGTAGTGCCAAGAGGAAATGGTAGGAGGAAGGTATGATCTGGATTAAAATCTTAACTATTTTTTTCACAGGGTTCTGCTTCAAAAACTGCAGCCACATCAGGTAGGAACATATCCAAGCCTGACTCCTCCAATTTAAGGAAAACATCTGGTTCAAAAGCCAAAGTGGGGCCTTCTGTTTCCTGTTTGAGGCGGAATAGTGACAGTAGAAATCTCAATTCTGATCGGGCCTTATCTCCACAGAGGATCAGGCGTGTGTCCAGTTCTGGTAAGAATAAAATAAATCAGCTGTGCCTTATAGCAGTTTATGAATTATTTGAATGTAGGAATAGGCATGTCAAAGAGCAGAAAGACAGGTTTTGGTTATAAAACTAACACATTCTATCCACTACAACATTTAGGCTTTTGCTGACCAGCATCTTACACAGGGAAGGTAGAAAAAGAAGTTATAGACATAGCTCTGATCTTTGAGTGATGTAAAGGCTAGTTCAGTGAAAGATATAGGTGTATAAACCAACTTATAATACTAAGAAAAATTATAAGCAAATAATTGGGTCCCTCTTACATACAAATAATTTCAAAATTAGAAATTTTTTTTTTTTTTTGTAAATGTTTACGTGCTTAATAATACTTAAGTATTATATCCTGGACTCATGGTGGTGGAAAGAGATTAGTTTTTCCTTAACTTTTACTGAAAGATGTATTATAAATTTGCAGGGATGTAAGAGTGACTAAAAAGTTAAACTTCGCTAAGATGAACATTTATTTATGTTTATATTTTAGAAGCAGTAATTTCAAATTCCTGCTAGGTTTATGAAGTTGGAGCACTTTAAGAGTAGCTGTTAAGTGTCTTACTGAAATTTGGCAGATGGACAGACTTCTCTGGGTTGCAGATCAGAACAGGAAATGGAAAAGTCAGCCTATGTTGTAGAGACTAAGACAAAAACACTGCTAGCCATTCCAGTTGATTGAGAACACTCTGCAGGGAACAACCTTTATTTTAACAGGTACAACCTTGAGCGAATTAAAGGCAAGCCTGATGGATTTAGAAGTAAGTTCCCTTATAAAAATAGCAACTACTGTTGAATGATCTGGGGAGAAGAAAAAGTGCCTCTAGACTGATGTGTCAACACACATGAGAACATTTTGCAGAAACTAACAAAACCAAGCAGATCCCAGAGGATCTCCATACTACTCTACACCTTGATAGTTTTAGGTTTTCTTTTCTAATTCTGTTTTGAGAACTCCTGTTTGAGAAGCCTATAATGAGCAGAAGTATTTTAAGGGTGATTTATTTAGATTCAGACCTAGCATTAAGATCTTGAGGTTCTGAGGAGCAAAGCCAGGAAGCAGTACGGGGGGAGGAGGAAGGATCTGCAGCACATTTCTATTCCCATCCCTGGAGGAGCTGCATAGGAGGAAAGAATTCACTTGAAGTCGTCTTCATTGGAGAGAAAAGAAGAGAAACAGAAGAGAAACAATGATCCTGATTATAGATATGCCACAGTTAGGGAGATCAAAGCTTTGGTTCTTATCATCGATGATAGGTAAGCGTAGTGGTGGTTGCCCGATGATGGGGAGTTCTCTTCCTGTTTGGATATTAGGAGCACCTATAGCTTGGTGGCGCTGCAGAGTCATGGCCAATCACTCCATGGCCTGTAGTTTAGGAGCCCTATATTCTAGTACTACTCCAGCACCAGTGAGCTGCACAAGCAAGTTGTTTATCCACCCTGGGCTTCAGCCTTGCATAGTGAAATACGAGGATTTGAGCATGTAAGGACCTGTCAGCTTTCACAGTCCTTATCTTTCTGGGTGAAGTTTGAGGACTTGCCAAATTTTCTGAGCAGTGGCTACAACTAGTATGATTCTCTAGGCCACAGGATGCTCAAAACTCAGAAAACTGGAAGCACACATACTTTCAGGAGACTAGGCCGGTACCCAGGATAGGATAGACAGTGGTCCCCAGCCATCTGGGGTTCTGCTTTCAATGATTTCAGTTAGCCATAGTCATGCATGGCACAGAGGCAGGTGACCCTCCTTCTAATGTGTTGTTACAAAGTCAGGAGTAGCCTAACACTGAATCGTAATGCCTAGATCATTCACCTCAATCCAGCTCCTCATGAAGGCATTTTATCAGCTCGCCCCTTCACAGGAAGAAGGCTGAAAAGAGAGAGAGACCGACCACATTCACATAACTCTTATTATAGTATATTGTTATAATTCTTTATAATTCTTTATTATAATCTTTATAATTCTTTTTTTATTCTTTCTGTGTCTCATTTGTAAATTAAACTTTATCACAGGTAGGTATGTATAGGAAAAAAACAGTACACATAGGGCTTGGTACTATCTGTGATTTCAGCCATCCATTGGTGGTCTTGAAACCTATCCCCTGTGGATGGGAAGATGGGGAGAAGGAGGGCCAACTATATTTTCAAAACTAGGATTCATTTATGTAGGTGATCTGTTCTACCAAAAAGTTAAGCATTTTAAGAGTCCCTTTTCTGTATATTATATAATATCATGCCTTAAGAGAAAGTAGGTCTGTTTACTCTTATGAAAAGACAAGGACATTTATTGAGCTTTGATTAACCTGTATAAAGAAACTTGATAACTAAGTTATGTATTCAAAGTTTTCAGTCTGAGTTAAAAACTAAGTTTTCTTTTACCTGGTGGTTTTCTGTATAGAAATGGAAAAAAAAATTAATATAACCAGAAACTTCATGGATTTGCATTTGAGTTTTTATGTGAACTGTTTGAAGACTAACTTGATTATGCTGTATTTAAAAAAAAAAAAAAACAACAACAACTAGCTTGTGTGGATGCTCACGATAAATTGAGAGGTGTTTGTCGTGGGGGACAGGAAATTTAATCACCACAGAGTTAAAAGTAGAGCAAAAGATCAAGGAGCAATAACAATGTGCCTTTAGATCATTGAGAGTGTGTTGCCATTTACTGTACAATGTGGTGTTTGTGTATTAGAAAATTGAAACCAAATGAACATCCTCTGTATTCTGTATACAAAGTTACTCTCCTGAAAGGTAAGCAGCAGGAATGTTCCAGCCGACTGGGGTTTTCAATAAATCCTTTCAGAGAACTAAGTAGAAAACCAGATCTGGAATTGAAATAGCCATTTTCTTGAAGCTTTAAACTGAGCAGGACAAAGAATTATAATTAAACCCAATGGAGCTCTTCCATTTTACTTGTCAGTATCTGGAAATGGTGATGTGTACAGCATGATGACCATAGCTAATGCTGCTGTATGATCTGTATGAAAAATAAGAGAGTTAAATCCTCATCATAAGGGAAAAATTTTTTTTTTGCTTTTTATTGTGTCTGTGTGAGATTGTGGATGCTAATTAAACTTATTGAGGTCACCAATGCACAGTACATGTTAAGTCAAGCCATTATGCTCTACTCCTTCAACTTACACAGTGATGTGTGCCAACTAGATCTCAATAAGACTGGAAAAATAATTTTAAAAATCGGGAAATTTGTATGAAACCAGATTATGACCAGTAACAGACCAAATTCAAAGTATCTTTGTTTAAAATATGGATGTGTTTTAACCACTCCAATTAAATAAGATGAGGTAGTGAGGAAAACTAGGATAATAATAATTATAATGCCAGTGAGATAACACACTTACAAAATGCTTATCAAGTTTTAGGCTCTGTCCTAATCATTTCATTTATAGATGTGTTTATCCTCACAGTAGTTTTGTGAGGCTTATTCTCATTTACAGATTGAGGAAAACATCACACAGAAATTGAATAACTTGTCAAGGTTGTGCAGCTAGCAAGTAGCAGAGGTAAGATTCAAACCATGCAGTAGAGCTCTGGAGCCCATTCTCCTAAACTTCACATTATCGGTCTAAAGAACTACTCTTGAGGCACCTGTATTGGTCAATTGGTTAAGTGTCTGCCTGCGGCTCAGGTCATGATCTTGGGGTTCTGGGATCGAGCCCTGCGTTGGGCTTCCTGCTCAGTGTGGAGTCTGCTTCTCCCTCTGCCCCTCCCCTGTGCCTGTACTCTCTCAAATAAATAAAATCTTAAAAAAAAAAGAATACAACCTACTGTAGTAGGACTCTGAGTTTTGAAAGATTAAAATTCTCACACTCAGCTGAGTGCTTTAGAAATTGGCATTTCTCTTTTCAGGGCCTTGGCTTAAAGTTCTGTCAGTTTACCATAATTTAAAAGATGTTACATGATTATTGCAAATTAATGCTGCTAAGGAAATCACCGCACAGTTAAATACTTCATGATTCATTCAGGCATTTTCAGGCCTACCTGCCACCCTCTTGTGAAGGCGGTACCAGTTCTTATCAGGTTTTAGATTATGAATGTGTGTGTTCCTTCAGACACACCTGTAATTGCCCTTCCAGTGACCAGCCTGGGCAAGGTAGGATTACGGAAGTGAGACAAAATACACTCCCTGCCCCGTGGATCCTGTAACCCACCTGGAGAGGGTAAGTGCATGCTTATGATGCAACCAAAGAGCAGCATAAAAAGGGTGTATTAAGGGTGTGGGAAAAAGCCCCTAAGTACTTTAGGACTTTGGGCAAAAGAAGAATGTTCAGGGGTTGGTCTGATTATACCAGAGCCTGAAGAAAGGCCTCATGAAAGAAACAGTCTTTAGTTTTTCTTCTGGAGAAAGAAAAATAACTTTTTAAAAGGATAAACCTTTGTTGTAATTCAGTTTATTGTGGGTTAATAAAATAGATTCTTCTCAAACCGGGAGTACATCCCAAACTTGTAATGACTTGCCTAGCATCATAGGTTTCTGAGCTTTCTTGCTACGTTGTTTTTTGCATAGTTGTGTTTTGCGAACTAATTTTGTCTCTTTAGTGTTAAAAGGGAATTTAAAATTATTTCAATTTTATATCATTTATGGTGAGGTGAGAGTTTGAGAGAAATAGCTAGCAAAATTATGAGGGGGGATACTCACTATAAATTCATAATAACCAGAAATTATCACCTAATAACTTATTCTAAAAACTAATGTGTTGGTTTGGATGTTTCTGTGTTTGCATGTAATTAAAACCCCTTGTAAAAAATGTATCCTAAATTTTCTTGGCATAAAAATAATAGTAGTAGTAATGTTTTTGAGGGCCAGTGATGTGCCATGCTCTGTTCTAAGCTTTCTAAAGCCTCACTTCATTTACTCTCACAATTCATGAGGTATAGACAGTATACTTATCCCTCTTCTGCAGATGAGGAATTTGAAGTTTTGAAATCTTAGTAACTCACACAAAGTTACACAGTTAATAATTGGTGGAGACAGGAAACCGAACAAGTAGTCTGGTGCTGGGGTTGGCGCTCTTGGCCTCTGTGGCATATATCCAGGAGTCCGACACACTGACTTCCTCGCTTGGCAAGTGTCTAGTGAGTGCCTGCTTGTGCTGGGCATGAAGAAAGGCACAAAACAGATAAATTCTGGACTTTGTGGAGCTTCAGTTCTAGTCAGGCGTGACAGAAAATTAAATAAAATATTTAGAATGTAATATGATAAGTGCTGAGGAAAAAAGGTGGTGAAGGGAGTTAAATCTTAATATCAGGTGGTTACAAAAGGCCTCACTGAGCAGGTGACAAATGAACCAGTGCCTGAAGGCACAGAAGGAGGGAGGCATTAGGACATGAGATGACAGGCCTTCCGGGGCAGAGCGAACAGCAAATGCAGAGGTGTAGATGAGGGAGCACTGGGGTGCTTGAGGGACAGAGAGCTGCCCAGTGTGTGCAGTGGGGGGCCGGGGGGGGGGGCCGGGAGTAGCAATGAGGACAACCAAGTAGGGTCTTCCAGGCACCTGGGTGACAAGTGTCTTCTCTTTTATTCCTTCCTGACATTTTCACTGTAAATTCTCCATCTTACAGGCATTCCACTCAGTTCTTACTTGGCAAGTAATTGCAGAGAAGATTGCTTTATAGAATGACACATAATGAGGCTTCATAGGTCACTATGAACTTTCTCTTACCTTATGAATTCAAGAAAAGTCTTGAGAGCCTGCTGTGTACTGGGCAGTCTACTAGATTCAGAGAATACAAACATGAAATAATAGGCCTTTATAATCTCACTAGTTGGAGGCTGAGGTGGAAAGGGGTATTAAATCACATCATCTGAATGTAAACTAATTTTTCAAATTGCAGCTGACCTGGCCTGATATCTTGCATTTATTCTGTACTGTAACTATTTTTGTACATGTCTGTCTCCTAAATTGTGAGGTCCATAAGGAGAGTCCAGGTCTTATTTTTTTTTTTTTTTTTTTCAGTGCTCAGCACAGCAGACCTATTACACAACAGGTGTTTAAAAATGTTGTCTGGCCTGATTCAAATGGAGACATCTCTGAAATACTGTGTGTCCACAGTAAAGGGAACACCACTGACTGGGCCTAAGGGCAGGCAGGAGAATAGTGATGACATTTGTACTGGCCTTGGAATGTGCCCATAGAAGTATGCCAGACGTGGAAAGTTGCTGGCATTCCCAAGGGTGCAAGTGGAGAGTTATGAAAGGGTATGGTGCGTCTGGAAACACCGAGGGCAGGTTGGCATGCCTTGAACAGATGGAGTGTTGGGGTAAGTGGTGGATGAGTCCCATAGATAGTTGAAGCAGATCAGTTCTTTCGTAGTTGAGACACAAACTTGTAAGAGTCGTGCCAGGATGTGGGAATAGGAAGCAGGGTGAAAATATCAAAAATGTTTTGGAAGAAGAGGGTCTGCTAAGCTTCTGTGGGTGGCAAATAGTCCCACATGTCTCCTCTGTTTGCTTTTTGGGTGGCCATGAAGCAAGATGGAGAAATAGTAAGAAGAGATTATCAGGAGGAGAAAGAACAATGGGTTTAGTTGGGGACATGTTGAATATGAAGAGACTGAGAAGCACCTCAGAGAGTGTGTGAATGTTTCAGGTTTAAGATGATAAAAATGTGTAGAGAGCAAGGAAGCATGTAGGAAAAGACCTGATAAAGATCAAAGCAGGGACATCTGGGTGGCTCAGCGGTTGAGCATCTGCCTTTGGGTCAGGTCATGATCCTGGGGTCCTGGGGATCATGTCCCACATTGGGCTCCCTGCGAGGAGCCTGCTTCTCCCTCTGCCTATGTCTCTGCCTCTCTGTCTCTTGGAATGTAAATAAAATCTTTAAAAAAAAACGGGGGTGGGGGTGGGGAGCGGATGGCTGATGGTCAGCTACTGAAGCATTGGAATGCGTCCAGGGTACAGGCAAGTTAAGCCTTAGAAATAAAGGGAATGCAGCAGTGTGTCGGTATAGACCTACCTGGAGATCAAGTGGGGAATTTTGAGTCAAGAGTCAGAATAGCAGTGGTGGATAATGGACCGGACAGTTTCCTCCTTCATATTGGCCAGCTCACTTTTCTGAGGTTAGGTGATATCTTTGAAGTGAGTTTGTGTAAGATCTGTTCACATATTTATTTTTGTAACCTTTGAAAAGGAAGTAAACTGAAGATGATGTTTGCTTTTGAGTCTCCATGACCTCATCAAAAGAAGCTCTGCTGCTGAGCCTTGGCTTCTGATGAGCCAGGATGCTCACCATGTGCCTTTTCCCACTGGAGTGCCAGTGAGCTCATTCATCACCACATAAGTAAATCTGTTGACAAACCTATGAAGACCCTTGTTCATCCTCTTTGTATGGTAGCTGGGGGAAAGGATGCAACTCTTTTAAGTTTCCCTTGAGTATATTACACTCTCAAGTTTATTATACCTTTAGTTGTGGGACACATATTCTCAGGCCCGTGACCATGGAAGTTATTTTGGTTTCATTTCCACGTGAAGCAAGAGACCTCTTGTGAGCACACTTGCAGAGGCAGGTACGGACAGTATCACCATGAACACTGGGCTTCTATGCAACTCAAGCCCTCGTGAGAACCTTGCTCTGTGGGATGTTCTTGTTTCTCTGTCAAATTACCACCCTCTTAATACTTGCTGTGTTTTTATTATGACTCACCTGTACTACTGTGACTTTGTTTTTGCGTTTACTCTTGAGTTTAAGCTGTCGTTTCTTATGCCTTACTAATACAACCTCGTCTTGGCTAACTCAAGAGTGTGGACTATGAAAGTCACATTTTGCAGTACATATATATAGAGGGCTACTGAAATTCTGTGTTTTGGAAGATAATTCATTCACCTGACAGCTTGGGAGTGTGTGCTCTGTAAGTCGTACTGGGGACCCAGAGGAATTGTGGGATAAGTAAGACTTGGTGTTTACCCTCAGCTATGACCAGTCAGGTAGAGGAGGTGATGAGTTCATTCCTTATCACGTGTATCCTTAGGATACTTTAAAGAAAACTGTAGGATTTCAGAATAGGGTAAAATTATCAATACCAAAGTTTGCTGAAAAATTTTTGCTAGAATATAGATAATTCTATAAGATGATTGAAGTATACCCTTAAAATATAAGTACCAGTCTTGGTTTAGTGTTAATGCTTTCTGCTGTTTAATTTTTGCCATTGAGACTCTAGAAATACAGGGACGCCTGGGTGACTCAGTGGTTGAGCATCTGCCTTCCACTCAGGTCAGATCCCAGAGCCCTGGGATTGAGTCCCACATTGGGATCCCTGCAAGGAACCTGCTTCTTCCTCTGCATATGTCTCTGCCTCTCTGTCTCTCTCGTGGGGGGGAGGGAGTGGAAGGAAAAGTCTTATAAAAAAAAAAGGACTCTAGAAATACAACTAAAAAGGATACATCTGGATTGAGGTAATTTTTAGGACTTAACTGATGTACTAGGAAGTAGAAATGAAGGGACAATTAGAGTTCAGAGTATAGAATGTAGAGATTGAAGACCAAGTCAATAAAGGTAATTGGAAATACAGAGGAGGGCAGCTGGGCCCCAATCCATTGGTGTTCTGGCCGTCAGTGGGTCCAGACAGAGCCCAGGTCAATGGGCTCAATATCAATGTAAGGAAAGGAGAAACATGGTCTCAGCAAAGGAAATCTTATTTTACCTCTCTTGTATCTTGAAATTAACCAGTTAATTTGGATAGCTCATCAGGTTTCTGCTGCCCCCTTCCTAGTAGGCTTTTTTTTTTTTTTTTTTTTAAAGATTTGTTTATTTTTGAGAGAGTGAGAAAAGAGAGCGCAAATGTGTGAGAGCATGCAGGGGGGGCAGAAGGAGAGAGAATCTCAAGCAGTCTCCCTGCTGAGTGCAGACCCCTGCATGAAGCTGGATCCCAGGACCCTGAGATCATGACCTGAGCTGAAACCAAGAGTTGGATGCTTAACTGACTGAGCCACTCAGGCACTCCCACCCCTACTAGTAGGCTATTTTAAAAGTATAACTCTTTCAGTGAAAAGTGGGAAAGAAAAAAAAAATTACTCTTGATTTCATTAATGCCAAATACTTCTAAATTTCATAATAAATGATTCAATACCTTTTCTTTTTGCATTCTCTCCTGTATGTGTGCTTAAATATATTTAATGGAGACAAACAGTTCCCACTGTTTCAGAAATCCCACACCTAATAGGCACTTAATGAGTTGATTGAATTTTTTTTCATTTAAGAGGTGGAGTGCCAACTTTCCTAGATTCTTAAGTTCTTATTCTTTAATAACATGATTTTAAATGACCTTAAAATATTTCATCATTGAAATGCCATGTATTTCTTCGACTTCTTTGAACGTCCGGTTGTTTCAGGTTTTTTTAAGATTTATTTTAAAGAGTGTGAATGAGCATAGTGAGAGAGAGGGGAAGACAGAGAATTTCAAACTGACTCCATGCTCAGCTCAGAGCCAGACGTATGGCTCGATCTCACGACTCTGAGATCACAACCTGAGCTGAAAACAAGAGTTAGACATAACTGACAGCGCCATCCAGGCGCCCCATTATTTTGTTTTTATAGTGCATGAAACAATTCCACACTGAAGAACTTTGTACATGAGTATAGAGCTGGTCAGATAAATTCCTTGGATACATTCCTTTAGATGGAATCAGAGGGTGTGAGCATTTTTAAGACTTTTGATACATGTTGCCAAATTGCCCTTCAGAAACAGCATACAAGTCGGTTCTCCTACTCTGAGTATATAAGTGTTTTCCAACACCCTTGGCAGTATTTTGACATTGCTAACACTCTTTTCAAATGTTTACTGTTTCAGAAAGTGCAAAATGGTATCTTATTTTAATTGTCATATGCTTGGCACGAAGTCTTTTTTGAGTAAATGTAGACTTGGTGATCAAAGTGCTGAGGTACAGAAGTGAATACAAGATAAAACCATGCCCTCTTTGAAGTTACATTCTGGTGGGAGAGACAGGTAATAAATACATAAGTAAAAGTATATAGGATGCTTGATAATCTAAAGTACTAAAAAGTGGTAACTCTACACACTTTGGGTGCAAACAGTGGAAGGCCAATGTTTCCATCCACTGAGATAGGTATAGATGGTGGTGACACAGATATTGGGAGATGGGTAGCAAGAACCAAGCTATAGAGATACTAAATTGAGATGAATAACTTATAAGTGAAGATTTTGAGTAGAAAGTGAGATATACAAGTGTAGAGTGCATAGAAGTCTGATCTACAGGTATAAATTTGGGATTCATCAATATTTAGATGGTATTTAAAACTGCCAGACTGGATAAGACCACTAAGAGAATGCACAGAAGAGAACAGGTCAAGGATATCACTGGGGAACTCCTAAATTTTAAAGGATTAGGGAGATAAGGAGGAATCACAAAGGAGATCAAAAAGAAACAGCCAGGAGGGTAGGAGGGAGTCAGTTAAGAGTGTTGTTCTGGAAGCCAAGTAAAGAAAACCTTTCAAGGAGGAAGGAGGAATCAACTGCATCAGATGCTGAGAGAGGAACACTTGGTAGTTAAGGATGCCATTTGGTTCAAAACAGAGGTTGTGTGTTTAACAGAAAGTCTAGAGATGGTAGGTCTAGGTTTGGTGATTCAATAATGTCATCTTCCTGATGCAGCATGTCGTTTTGTCAGTGACTTCAGTTAAAATGTGGTCGCTACGAGTTCCAAGTTCTAAGTCCTCCTGCTACTATGTAAAAGGCTAAAGGTGAAGGACAACATCCTAGAGTTGAAGCTTACTCCCGGCATGTGTGCCTGTCTCTATCGGGGAGGAAAAATCCTGTTCAGCACCTTACGTCTAACCCTTGTGTCTTTAAGTCGTATTGGCACAGACCAAGATGCATGGTCACTCCAACTTGAAGAAAGATTGGGAATGCAAGAATTAGGGTTTTTAAATCTTTCTATAGTGTGTGAGCAATGGAAATGGGGGTGAGGGATGGCAGTTGGGGAGCCAGGAAAGATGCTAGACACAGTAAGGTTAAACATTTTTAAAAATTATATGGACTATTTTTATTTACTGTTTCATTAAGAGCTTTTGCTCGCTTACATTTGGAAGCATATGATTCTTTGTTTTGATATTGTTCATTGTCCTTTGTTATTAATTTCCTTTTTTTGTGTATATGGTGACTTAAATTTTTCAATTTTTTTATATGGTCCAATATGTTTTCCTTTAGTTTTGCCTATGTTTTTATGCTGAACAAGACCTTCTCTATTGAAAGAGACTAATCTATATCGAGTTATTACAGCTAATTTGTATGGTTTTGTTCTAAACTCTTTATAATCCTATTTTATTTTTTGTGGTGTTTGTGTGTGATAAGACTAGTGGCTAAATATTTAGGTCACTTAAGATGTTACAAGTATTGTTCTAAGCATTTTAAAAATAAAAATTATTTAACTTTTAAAAGAAGGCATAAAGTAAGTAACCTATAATCATGCCCATTATTTTCATATGTGAAATAACAGCACAGAGAGGCTAGTTAACCTGCTCACAGCCGGTGTGTGCTGGAACTGGGTTTAAAACCTAGGCATTCTGGCTCTGGAAAGTTCACTTTTAATCACTACATCATACATGCTTCTCAAATTGTAATTTTTAAAAATTCAGTTGTCTTAAAACTACAAATCTCTTATTTGAAAAACTCTCCCTTATCCTATTCTAAATTTTTATATTTCTGGGATTTATACAGCAGTTTATTAATCTGTCAATATAGTTTTGTGCCAACAACAGACTATTATTTTGTAACATCCTATAATAACTAATAATACAACCTCTTAATTTTTTTATTGTGATTAAATTTGTCACATAAAATTTACCATTCTAATCATTTTTAAGCTTGTAGTTCAGTGGTATAAAATAGATTCCCTCTGTTGTGCAAGAGTGACCATCATCCCATCTCCAGAACTTTTTCTTCCCCAACTGAACCTCTTTATGCATTAAAGACTAACTCCTCGTTCACCACCCCCTTAGTCTCTGGCAATCACCATTCTATGTCTCTGAATTTGACTACTCTAGGTGCCTCATATAAGAAGAATCGTGTGATATCTGTTCCTTGTGAGGGACTTATTTCACTTAGTATAATGTCTTCAACTTTCATCCATATCCTAATATGTGTCAGAATTTCTTTCCTTTTTAAAGGATGGAATAATATGTCATAGTACATATGTACCACATTTTGTTTATCCATTCCTCTGTCAGTGGACAACTTGGGTTGTCCATTGGAACAACTTGGTATATACCTAGAGGTGGAATTAGTGGATCATATGCTAGTATATTTTTCGTTTCATTTTTCAAATGGCCATACCATTTTCCACAGCAACTTTGCCATTTTACTCTCTAAGCAATTCACAGAATTCCAGCTTCTTCACACTGAGCATCTTTTCAAGTGTTGTTGGCCATTATATATATTTTCTTTGGAGAAAGGTCTATTCAAGTACTTTATCCAATTTTTTTTTTAAATCTGAGTTTTCTGTTCTTCAGCTGTCATCCCCTCATGTTTATATTCCAGAATTTTTAGCTATTCTTAGTTACTTTAAACTAATTTAAATGGTTTTCTAAAAATTTTCCCAAATCCCCCTTTAAAGTAACCACATGTATTTAGATTGGAATATGATTCAATTAATATATTAATTCAGGGAATAATTAACATGGATATTCACTTATTCAAATCTTTTATGTCCCTCATTTAAATAGTTTTCTGTCATAGCACTTTTTGATAAATTTATAGAAATAGTGTGTACATGTACATGTCTCTGTGTGCAAGGATTTTTATTGCTAAAGTAAAGGATCTTTTTTCCATTTGCTGCTACATTGAAAAGCTGTTTTACAGTATTGATTTTTATAAGCAACTTATCAGGTTTATTTATGTAGTTTTTAGACAATAACACTTACCATTGAAATTAAATTTTTCTAACATCTACATTAGTATTAATGAGAAAACATGGTCCTTTTGGGTTAAGTAAAAATGAACCTGCAGCCACAGTTTTGAACATAATTCATTTCTCCCATAACTTATTTTTTTTTATCCTTTTGGGTAGACTGATCTTAGCTTTATAATAATTCCCAGCTACTGTAGATAATTATCTAAAGGTCACTTTTTCTATAGACTTGTGCTAAAACTGCCCAAGTTATAATTATAGCTATAAACATATTCTCATCTTTTAGCTGTCTATTTGGCACTTTCTCTTCCTGACTAGTTAATGGCCCTACCTTATTGATACTTATTATATTTTATAAAATAACTTCTATTTAAACTATATATGTTAATGTGTAGTTTCTGTATTCTAGACTGGCCTTGGCAATTGTTGCCTTGTCCAGTGAAAATCTCCATGGCCTCCAGCGCTGGCAAGTGTGCTAGCCTCCCGAGCCCTTCTCTGATTTCAGACTTGAATTCAAACTCTTCCTGCTGGTCGGTTAAGCACACCACCACCCCTTGATCAAACCCCAGGGCAAATGCCAAGAAAACTGCAGTCCCCTGCCCTCTCAGTCTTCCCACCATATCCCACCCACAACAGTTAAGCGCTGAAGTTCTTAGCCTGGTATTTCATGCCATCCTGAACAGTAAACTGTCTACCTTTCCAATGTCATCATCTTCTTCCCCATGATACCTGCATACCTAGTATGCCACGTAAACCACAATCCTGTTAAAAAATTTTTAATGAGATACTATGTATTCTCTAGTATTCATAATTATTACTGAAAATATTTGGCAGTGATTTCTATAGAAAGATGTCGGGTGTTTCTAGCACACTATACATCTATGCTTTGGGATTACCTTACTTTCCAGTTACCTTACTATGCAGAGAAGTAAATGCTTCTATAGCATCACCCCCTTGTGAATCTGTTGTCCAGATTTTTATTAAGATCTGTATCTTCTAATAGAGATTATATAGCAGTTAAGGTTTCATTTTTTTTTCATTATTGTCAGTTCCTTGAAACTTCTTCAGAACACTTAAATTTAATCAAATGTGAAGAACAGGTCATTTGGCTTACTGCTGAATCATCTCGTGAAAAATATATTAAAGCTGAATTCTCCTGGTCTGGTTGAGAGTTCAGAGAGGAGAACTTGCTTTGACGGGTAGATACTTCTGTGGCCTGGAAAACTGCTCTTCTTACTTTGAAGGCATTTTGCAAGCTTCTGGGACCCACCTTCTTTCCCAGCCTTCCTGTCAAGAGCAGAGGAAGCCGGGCTGGAGCTGAGAGAGGACACTGTACACCTGTGAATGCCCTGGGAGCTTTCTCCTGGACAATGAATCCTTTAATAGAAGTGTCGAAACAAAGGAGTACCATTCAGGAGTTCCTTCTTTGGCTTTAATTTTGAGTCCTAGGAACACACCATTATGGCCTCATGAAGAACTTTCCAGTAGCAAAGGGACTGTTTTCATCATAACCATATAAAAGCCTCAATTAGGCCATTGATGTCTTTGTTGTGTTTTTCTTAGTAAAATTAATGGGAGTGAAGAATACTGATGCTTGCAGAAGCACAGGAATAAAAAAATGATTAGACTCTCCTTACTTTAATTGTTGATCCAATTTATCTTTTCTTGGTTTATCTGTTTTGAACATCATTTATCTGATTAAATATTTGACTCCACTGACTTTAATAATATCTATTAGTGTTTTAATGTTTTATGTTAGCTTTTATGATAAAATATGCTTATTATCAAAAGAAAATACACATGGAGTAATAAGCATATAAAGTGTGAAGGGAAAATTGCCTATTTCTGCCTCTTTCCTTCCTCTTTCCTCTGTGTGCCACTGTGCTGCATTTCATAACCGCCTCCTAAGATCCTGGCAAATCTTCTGGAATTTTTGGATATATAGGTAAGTGTGAGCTTAAAAAATAGGGTAATATTAATATCTTTTTTCCACTTAATAAATCATTTTATTAGATTTTTAGTTTTACAAGGCATCCCTTAATGATGTTTTGCTGTTAAATGCAGCACGTTTAATTGGATTTTCCAAGGTGGATGTCCAAGTACATTGCTTGTTGATGAAGCCATACTTTAAGCCCAATAGACTCTCTGTATTACTGTCTGAGGCTAAGTGCAAATGCTGTTCCTTCAGTGTTTCCCGTAGACAAAAGATGGTAATAATTACAGGGTCAAAACAAATCTGTTGTCTCTGTGGAAGATTATGCTAACAGCTTAAGTTTAAAAAAACCGCTGAGGCTAGTGATACCTCTGCAGGTAGGTCTTAAATCTTGATGGTTTACATCTAGGGTGGGTTACATGCTGTGAAGTGAAAGGGTAAATACTACCCCTCTGAACTGTAAGAGCAGTCCTATAAGGATTTCCTTGTTGAAGAATTTGGTGTGCAGGTGACTCAGTCTCTCAGCCCAGTATTGCCACATCTTTTAATATTAGTTATGGTGTATATGTTTTACTGCTTCTTTAGATGAAGTCTAATTACAGGTACCTGAGGTCAACTTTGCTCTACAGTTAAACATTAGGACTGTTGGTAAAACAGTGAAATACCTTGGTCGTATCTCCACTGTGTTTACCATTGCACTAGGGGAGCCCCCTTCTAGAAAGAGAAGCTCAGGAGGCCTCCAGCCTAATGCTTCTTCTCTGCTGCTGAGTAGAGAGAACTCTGGGCTGGTGGTGGTAGGTTGCCTGCCTTCCTGGCATCACTGTCACTACTTCGGTGTCCGACCCGAGGAAGCCGTTTAACTACCCAAGTAGCTCTCTCCTCTGTGAGCTGGAAATAGTAATGGCAGTGCACTGTTAGGATTATTCTGAGGTTCAAAGGTGCTGAATCTGTGGTGATGGAGGCGTTGTTTAGTACCCTTACTGTCCTCTAGTCAGACTAATGGCCCAATGGGGAAGTCTTTTGCTACGACTACAAGTTGCTATTAAGTGGAGGGTGTGGATCTGGGTGGGAGGGACAATGAGCCATGTGAATGTGGTAGGGCAGGTCATGGCAATCACAGGCTGACGGGGTGACCTTGCTTCTGGTGCCTGGCTGTTTGTTACAGTCAGAAAGGATGCAGGTCTGTAGTAATTCTGAGGCACGCTGGGAAATGTCTGTAAACTCACGATGCTGTCAGAAACAATGCTATGAAACATCCTTTTCTGAAAGACAAGTTGAGTTCCCAAACTTGTTTGGCCTTAACTATACTGTTGCTGTAGCCCAGAGATTTTCATCTGTTACTTGCTGTATCTACCTTACTTACTATTTCCAGTGATGATGCAGACTCATCATATGTTTTTGCTCTCAAGGGGCCCTAATTTACTAAATGCATATTCTCAAAGATATGTTTCTGTATCTCCAAAAGCAAGTAAAACTGATGGCTAGATATATATTTAAAAATCAAATGAATATTTGAATATCTGTTACTTGCTAATTATTATAAGGACTATAAAGGAAAATGTTTCCTTTTATCTAGTTAATAGACTGAAGAGTCTATTAGTATTAACAAAGGACAAATAAGCTTGTAAAAATTAAGTGTTTAATGCTTCATTGTAGATGACAGAAGGTATTATCAGAATTTACTCCTGGCTTTTGAAAAAAAATTAATAGCTATTACTATCATCTGTATAATTCTACATCTAGTTTTTTCTAACTTGATTGAAGTCTAACTGACAATTAAAATTGTAAGACATTTAAAGTGTACACTGTGGTGATTTGACATACATAACAGAATGACTTTAGTTATGGAGTTAATTAACCTATCCCTCACTTCATGTATTTCTCTTTTCTTTTTTTTTTTTTTTTTTGGTTGATGTCCTTTAAGTTCAACTCTTAACAAATTCCAATTATATAATACAGTGTTATCAGCTATAGTCACCATTTTACATTAGATCCTCAGACTATCTTCTTATAGCTGAAAGTTTGTCTCCTTCCACCAACTTCTCCCTATTTCCCAAACCTTGCTCTTGGCCTTAAAAAATTCATTCAGCGAATATTTATTAAGTCTTACCCCATACTAGACACTTTGCTAGGTCCTGAGAGACAGATGGAATTGGGTCTTTTTCCTGTTCTCAGGGATCTTAGAGAGTAGTCTGAGAGCCCTACTGAAACATGCTGTGGTGGAAGCAAGTGCTGGTGTGGTAAAGGAAGGTATGGCCCATGGCACATGTGGGAGGGTGACCTGGCAGGAGAGGTTTTACAAAGAAGTTAGGATTCTCAACAGTGTTTCTCATACTTATGTGTATTTGAATCACCAGATTTTGTTAAAATGGAGGTTGTGATTCAGTAGATCTGGAGTAGGGGCTACAAATGAGTGGCAAGGATTTAAAAGAGCTGTCAACTTTGTATTCATCAGGCAACGGAGGGCACCAGATGGAGAAGAGGCTAGTTCATTCACAAAGATGGGCATAGCTGAAGAATAGAGTAAAAATAAAAAGGCCTGCGGAAATAAGGTGGTGTGTGTGCACGTGTAGGAATAGGAGCATGGCAAAGGATAATTGGGGAGAAGTTGATTGGAATCAATCCTAGGACTGCCATTTCCACCTTTAAAATTAAATGTTAAGGTTAAAAATAAGATTACCCTGTAGATAATGGGGAGCCACCAATTTTAGACTGGGTCATGACCTTTTTTTCATGTTCAGGAGATCAACATTATGGACTTGGAAAAAGTGGATGGACATAACTTTAGGAGTCTAATATAGTTGTTGAGGCAAAACATTAAGGGGGTGAATAAGGATTAGTAGGATTTGGATAGAGAGGAAGACGACCTCCTCGAAAAGAAATGATGTGCCTCATGAGATTAGAATAGTACTTCCTCGGGGATCCCTGGGTGGCTCAGTGGTTTAGCACCTGCCTTCAGCCCAGGGTGTGATCCTGGAGTACCGGGATTGAGTCCCACATCAGGCTCCCTGCATGGAGCTGGCTTCTCCCTCTGCCTGTGTCTCTGTCTCATGAATAAATAAATAAAATCTTAAAAAAAAAATAGCACTTCCTGGTGTCAGCAAACTATATTGATCGGAGCAGAGCATATACCCCTGTAAAAGAATAGCATGTATAAAATTAGTAATGGGAACCCTCACTATAATGAAATTGGAGGTTTGGGCAGGGGGAGCCCTACCACCACTTTGTTGTCAGTAGCAATACCTATGAGAAGACTAACTTGCAAGCAGATACTATCGTCTCTGCAGGAGGAAGCCCTCCACCCCCACCCCACAAACAACCCAGCCAGTGAAAAGCCTTTATACATCCAGCTCCCAACTTACTCCAGCAGACTATTTATGACAGCCTTCCCAACTTCCCATTGCCCTCTCCTATGTTCGAGGGACCTGCATATGGCTTTACCATGGCTTGCTGATCTTGAGTTGCAATTCTCTATTACCAAATAAACTCTTCTTTTGCTAATAAAATAACTGGCCATTTGATTTTTATAGTTATTAAGCACAAGGATATGACTGGAGATATGTAGAACTTCAATGTGTGTGACTTTAAATGCTGGATCTAAGGAGTTGAAGCTCCTCTATTAAGATGAAATTTTTATGAGCATAATCACTGAACTTCTACAAAGCAATGAGCATCACTTCCCAGAAATACTACTTCACTCACTTATGAGGCCATTAGGAATATATGACACCATCTTTTTCATCTAAGTTTTTTCAGCTCTTCATATTTTTCAGTGGCATAATACTATTTAGTATTGAGAATCTTCATGTTAGATCATATGGGGATGTGAGGAAGAAAGGATGATTCCAGGGTTTTGAGGCTGGGAAAAAGGAAAAATGGATTTATAATTAGCAGAAATAGGGAGAAAGGCATCTAAGTGTTGAAATTGAAACATTCAGCAAGGAATTTAAAATATGAGTGGCATTAGTATCCAGAAAGGATAAAGCTGCAGGTGAGAATTTGGGCTGCATCCATATGGACAAGGGTTAGAGTAAAATAAATGAAGATTCTGTGAGAGATAGGAAAGAAGAAAGTTGTAAAGGTTGAATTTGGGAAATGCCCATAATCAGGTAGCAGGTGTGAGCATCAGGATTGTGTGGTTTCAAATATGCCAGAGAATATGAAGCATACATATTTCATTGCCAGGTGGAAATGCTTCTGCAAGAAATTTTTTTTTTTTGCTATTTTTTAAATAGGAGTTCGATTTGCCAACATAGTATAAAACCCAGTGCTCATCCCGTCAAGTGCCCCCCTCAGTGCCCGTCACTCAGTCACCCCCACCCCCCGCCCACCTCCCCTTCCACTACCCCTGTTCGTTTCCCAGAGTTAGGAGTCTCTCATGTTCTGTCTTCCTCTCTAATTTTTCCCACTCATTTTCTCTCCTTTCCCCTTTATTCCCTTTCACTATTTCTTATATTCCCTGTATGAATGAGACCATATAATCTTTGTCCTTCTCTGATTGACTTATTTCACTCAGCATAATACCCTCCAGTTCCATCCATGTCAAAGCAAATGGTGGGTATTTGTCGTTTCTAATGGCTGAGTAATATTCCATTGTATACATAGACCACAGCTTCTTTATCCATTCATCTTTCGATGGACACCGAGGCTCCTTCCACAGTTTGGCCATTGTGGACATTGCTGCTAGAAACATCGGGGTGCAGGTGTCCCGGCGTTTCACTGCATCTGTATCTTTGGGGTAAATCCCCAGCAGTGCAATTGCTGGGTCGCAGGGCAGTTCTATTTTTAACTCTTTGAGGAACCTCCACACAGTTTTCCAGAGTGGCTGCACCAGTTCACATTCCCACCAGCAGTGCAAGAGGGTTCCCCTTTCTCCACATCCTCTCCAACATTTGTTGTTTCTTGCTTTGTTAATTTTCCCCATTCTCACTGGTGTGATTATTTCCACAATAATACAAATCTTATTGTGGTTTTGATTTGTGTTTCCCTGATGGCAAGTGATGCGGAGCATTTTCTCATGTGCATGTTGGCCATGTCTATATGTCTTCTTGTGAGATTTCTATTCCTGTCTTTTGTCCATCTCATGATCAGATTGTTTCTTGGGTATTGAGTTTAATAAGTACTTTATAGATCTTCGATACCAGCCCTTTATCTGATCTGTCATTTGCAAATATCTTCTCCCATTCTGTAGGTTGTCTTTTAGTTTTGTTGACTGTTTCTTTTGCTGTGCAGGAGCTTTTTATCTGATGAAGTCCCAATAGCTGCCAGAAATTTTGTTGTTGTTGTTGTTGTTATTGTTTTAAGATTTTATTTATTTATTCATGAGAGAAACACAGGGGCAGAGACAGGCAGAGGGAGAAGCAGGCTCCATACAGAGAGCCTGATGTGGGACTCAATCCTGAGGCTCCAGGATCACGCCCTGGGCTAAACTGCTGGGCCACCAGGGCTGCACAGGCTGCAAGAAATTTTGAATGAAAACCATTTTAAGTGTGACAAATAAAGTCAAGATGAAAGGGGAATGAAAAAAAATAGTACAGCACCACCTGGTGGTAGGCAATAGGTAACTTTTTTAATGAATTTTTTTCCTCAAATTTTTCTTTCTGTTTGGGTTTTTAAATTGTCATCTATTTATACAGTAGCCTAGTGTGTGAATGGACTAGTTTGTTTACTTTTTAATCAACAGTATGAGCAGAAGTCATAGCTTTGATCTTAACTTTGCCAGAAGCTCCTGTGTCACATGGCTCTTTTGATCGATTGCTCTGTCCCACAAAACTGAGTTAATTACTCCAGGTTACAGGGTTACATCTACCCTTCACATGTCCTGATGGTCTCCTCATCGCCTCTGCTCTTCTGCCTCTAAATCAAAACTAAAAAACCACGTCTGTGTGAAGATTTCATGATTCTGAGTATTCATTTTGTGTTTTGACTCAGTAGTTAGCACAGGAGATTAAGTTTATAAGCCTAAAGCTTTCAAAATGAAATTTTTTTTTTAACCTCAAGGAAAGCCTATGAGGAATTCTGTTTCCTGTGTTAATAAAATGATTGATTTAATTGAGCTATGTTTTTCCTGTTCGGTATTAGTATCTATTTGCTCATTTCCTCTTTAAAATTTCCTCACCAAACAACTAACAGATTTATTAATTTGAGCAGTTGTGGACTGTCAGTGTACAGGCACCACGACAGATGCTGTGAGGGATATGGGATATCAAAGAACTGGTCCATATCTAAAAGGTAGTTGAAGAGGATCATCACGTGAGTAACTAGAATACCGGATAAAACAGGATTATTGGGAGTGAGGTTGGAGAGGAGGGCAATTCGCTCTGCTTTAAGGAGGCATCAGTTTGTTTCTGGTGGAAGAACAAGGACAAAGTGGTCATAGTTCTTGAACCTTCTGGGTGTGGAGCGCTATTACAGGGTTGCCATACATTCATTCTTTCTTTCTCTCTCCTCTCCTCTCCTCTCCTCTCCTCTCCTCTCCTCTCCTCTCCTCTCCTCTCCTCTCCTCTCCTCTCCTCTCCTCTCCCCTCCCCTCCCCTCCCCTCCCCTCCCCTCCCCTCCCCTCCCCTCCCCTCCCCTCCCCTCCCCTCCCCTCCCCTCCCCTCCTTTCTTTTTTCTTTTCTTTTCTTTTTCTTTTTCTTTTTCTTTTTCTTTTCTTTTCTTTTCTTTTCTTTTCTTTTCTTTTCTTTTCTTTTCTTTTCTTTTCTTTTCTTTTCTTTTCTTTTCTTTTCTTTTCTTTTCTTTTCTTTTCTTTTCTTTTCTTTTCTTTTCTTTTCTTTTCTTTTCTTTTCTTTCTTTTCTTTCTTTTCTTCTCCTATAACTTCTACCACTGCCCTGACTATATACATGAGGTGAGCAAGGGAGGCTCAGAGAGGTTGTCGATGGTCCAGGGGGACCCTCAGCCAGCGCGTGAGAGAAACAAGAATGTGAGCGTGTGGAGGACGAGGCATCCAACTCATGGCGAGTTCCTGAGCACGTTTCCGAGAGGCAGCAGTAGCTTGTCTCACAGGATAGTGAGGAGCCGTGTCCTGGAACTTGGGGAATATTAAAATGGGTCACTTAAAATTTTAAAAAGGTGACTGTCCGCTTATCATTTCACCTTTAAAGTTGTGGCATAACCTAAGAAAGGTTTGCGTGGAACCAGCAACGCTCTGTGACTTTGCCGAGGCCGCTCGCACGCGTGTTACCTTAAGGTTACTTCCCCTTGCAGCTTTCCCCGGGTGCGGCGTGAATTTTAAAAGCAAACCGGCGAAGCGGGCCGCCCAGTGTGCTCCGGGGGAGCCGGTGGCCGAGGGACGTGGCCCTTGGCTGCAGTCCCCGGTGCCCTGCCCGGCGCCTCCCAGGGACAGCCCTGTTGACTTGGCCACCGTTCCAGTTCTGTGTCTGACTCTCCGAAGGCGGTTGTAAAATGCTTTTGTCCCTTCCTTTTTGTCTCCTGACAAAGGAGTTTACCCTACACCCACAGAGCCTGTCTAGTGGCGATGTGTCCCCGTTGCAGATGAAGCATTGAAATCAATGAGTCTTTCTGAGTGTGATTTGCTAGCTGGTTTGATCTGTTCTGTGTAGCGCCTTGGAGCTTACAGACCCCCCCCCCCCCCTCTAATTCACTAAGAGCAAGCATGAGGGTAGGGGAGTGAACATGGCTGCAGTTTTTCCTGCTTAAGATCGCTTTGATCTTTTTAAATGACTGTACCAGGAGGATTTCGCAGTTGTACAGAGACGGATATTTCTTCAAAAATATTTATCAATTCTACACTCACCCCACCGGCTGGCTCAGAGAGGCACTATGATGCTACCTTGTTGACACTGCTGGTCCTCGGATCCTACAGCCTTTGTATAGTTCCTTTGTTAGCCACGCTTACTGGGAAGAGAAGTAGGTCGCCGATTTCTGGTTTGATTCTTTTCTTTGTAAGCATGCTTGCATTTTATTCAATAAATGGATTTAGCATCTCTTGATTGTTATTTTTTTTTTTTATGACTTGTGATTTGTTGATGGCCATAATTGTGGGGCGTATTTAAATTTAAGTTGTGAATGGTTCTAATAGAGTCGATCTTATTCTAGATTTTTCTGTGTTTTTAGACTGTTAATATAATTCAGTGGTGTTGTCGATGTGCTGGGCACATGGAATTACCTTATTATTAAAGAGTCTTTGGCCTCATTTCTGATTAAATAACCAGTACTTTTACGTGTGTTGCTTACAGTTGTGTGAGTATAGAAAAATATTTTTCTAGAATTCAAACCTCACATCTTTGATGATTTTACTCATTATAAGCAAAGATTTTAAAGATGTGTACCTTTTAAAGATCACCTTAAAACATGAAAAAATCATTTTGAATGGTCTTTTTTCTATTTCTGATAATGATGGGTCATGTGAGGAAATAATCTCTTGATCAGTTTTTTGGTACATATTGGGTTAAACATTTAAACCCCTTTCAAGAATGTATTCTTGCTTTGCTGCTCATTTCTTTGTGATGCGATACTGCTAGTGGCATCATTTAAGAACTTCTGAGATTGCACAGTGCTGTTGTAAAATGAGCAGCTGGTTCTTGGTACTTTGGAATCCTTTAGAAATTACCGAGTTATAAAACAAAAGACTAAATATATAAGAATAAATTTCTCTTTGGAGGTTTTAGCAGGTTCTTTCTGTGTATTCTTCTATGCATAGAACATTTAAAATTTAATGGTTTTCTTTTGGATATTAGCCTGAAATATTGCACAGTAGTTTCTATGTCAAATGTGCTCATGGATAGAGTTTAGACATTGATAAGCTCTCCGAGATTCAACTAAAGTCCAATTATTAAGATCATTGGCTAAAAATACATATTGTAGGTTTGGGGCTATTGTATAATTGTAGAAGCAGTCTTTAGCAAATGTGTAATTTTGCCCGCTTTGTGAACGTGAAATCCAAAGGCTTCCTTCTTCAACGCTGGCAAAAAACAAAAACAAAAACACTTATTTTTGAGAGACAGTTGATGGTGAGGGGGGAATTGCAAGAGATGCACACCAAAGCTGCTTGTACTCTTGGAATTGAGGCAAATAGAAGCATAGCTAAAGAAATGGAGTATTCTTTTACCTTCACCAGCCCTGGCTTAGCAGGTGTGCTATATAGAAAAGGGCGTTCACCTCAGACTCATCCTAGTTTTTCTGCTCACCCCTGGGAAGTTGAATTATCTTCCACTATCCTTAGCCTCGGGATCCTCACCTGATGAACGGGAGGGCAGTACTACATCATCTTAAAAATCCTTGCAGCAACAAATATTTCTGACCACTTCGATTTTCTTTACTACAATAAGACGGTGTCTGGTAGTATGGAAGGTGGGTGTTTGATTTGTTGGAGTGATCAAGCTGATAGAAGGGTTCTTCTTATTTACCCACAGTCTGATGGCAAGTGAGTATTGTCTCACCTGCCAACACAGGTCAGTTGGTCAGAAGTACCTGGAGTAGATCATTGAAAAGTTTATGTTTGACTAGGGATGTCTGCCATAGGTGCGGAAGGGGTGAGAGGCAGTGGATGTACTCTGGCCCTGTATTACATGCTTGATACTATCCCCATCCAAATGGACTACTTAAAAAGAAAATGCTATTATCTAGACCGGCATTAATTTTTTTTTCATTTTTGCAGTGTTTTTCTGGGGTGCAAATGAGACATTCTTGTTACTACACAGTTGAGTAACTTTGCTTTTAGAATTTGAAAGTGTAGATTTCAGTAGCGACTTGGTTTCAAGCCAGGTGGGCAGATGATCTGGCACAGTGGGTAGCATTACACAGATTGACAAAAAAAAAATTCAAGAAATAACAGAATGTTGGCTCTGTGTATAAACATAACTCAACGAACAAAACAAAAGCTAATGTTAACCAGATGCTAGAATGTACTATGAAATGTTAGTTTGCAAATAAGTCTGGTACAATGAGAAGCCCTTCTGTAATAAGAAAATAATTTCTTTTGCCTAGACTTCTCTGAGAATTTCTTTGTGTTCTCTTCAGATTCCATCATCTCCCTTACTCTTTTATTTTGTTTGAATCACATTTCGACCATGGGGAGATGAAACTAAGGATTCCAGAGAATCTATTATTTTGCCGTAATTGAGGCTGCTAGGACCAAAGCTCACAACAGAACAGGGGCAATTCTAAATTGTTATCACAGGTGCTGGGGCCTGGGTGACCACACGTGGGATATCATGTATTGATTCTACAGACAAACCGTCACCGAGGGGTGGTGGCCCGTGTAGCACTGTGTTGAGAATTCTGAGGATGCATGTGGCTTCAGTGGGACTATAATAGAAAACCTACAGTTCTTCCTTCCCATATAAGGAAAAGCCAGTCCTTCCTAATGTGTGTCTCCTTGACTTTCACACTGCTACCCCACTCACAACACTCTGGTCACAAGATGTGTGGCAGTTTTTACCACCACAAGCAAGTCATTAGACACCAGCTGGGTGGTCTGCTATCCTGACACCGTCTACCAGAGATGGCATCTGATTCCACAAGTTAAGGGCTCACCCCCTTCAGATGCCAGTCAGAAGTCCAGGTGACAACATGGACTTCTCACAAACCAGCTGTAGATGGAAGATTCCAATGACTCCTATCTGGGTATGATAAATTTGCTAGAGCGGCTTACAAAACTGAAGTACACATTTATTTACGTTTACCAACGTATTATAAAAGGATATAACAAGAGGATACAAATGAACATCAGAATGGAAATGATGCTAGGGGAAGGTATGCAGGTAGGGTGAAGAGTGTCCATCCCTCCACAGGTGTGCTACTCTCCCAGCACCTGCGCATGTCCACCAGCTCAGAAGCTCTCTGAACCCTATAGTTGGGGATTTTTCTGAAGGCTTCCATAAAAGGGCATGATTGATCATTAAATTCATTTTTAGCCCTTTTCCCTTCTAAAAAAAACGAAGAGCCGGACCGAAAATTCTAAGATTCTAATCATGGCTTGATCTTTCCAGTGACCAGCCTCTGTCCAGAAACCTACACAGAGTCACCTCATTAGACAAAAGCTACTCCTGTCACCAAAGAAATTACAAGGATTTCAGGAAATGTGTGTTAGGAATTAGGGGTAGAGGCCTGATACATATTTTCTATTATCTCATAGGTACTGACTACCATATTTGTTTATGAGGGCCCTGTGAGAGCATATGTACCATTTCCAAACTTGATTTTCAGACCCACTCATTATACATAGATGAAGGGATTCATAACTAGGCAGTGGCCAAGTCAGGGCCAGAACTGAAATATCATAGATCCCATTCCATTGATTGAAATTATGAGTTATTATGTTGGAACTTTTGCCACTAGAGTTTATCATTTGGATATAATAGCTCTGGACAAGGGGAAATTTAGATACCATCAGGATATCCAACCAGCTGTCATGTTAGGAACTGAAAGAGAAGGCAGGAGAAATATTTTCAGCATATTATGCCTCATAGAGAAATAACATTTTTCAAGTAGGGATTACTAGAAAGCAACGCACAAACAAAGAGTATTTAGGGAATTAAACGATGTGTAATTGTTGGTCATCAAAGTGTGTGCAGCTCAGTATAATATGTCCCCACCGTTAGTGAACTGGGAAAGACTGAAGGTGGGAAGTATGTGCCGTAGATGATCAGAAAGAGTATGTTAGTACGTGTGTGTGTATGTGTGTATGTGATTGTACCTAGTCAAACTCAGAAATTTTATCCTTGTGTATGGATTTTGACCCATGTTATGAAATTGATAGATCTGTTGTTGGGTCTAATATTCATGCTGAGCCTGAAGAGTGGCAGTTTGTTTCTGGGACAACACCTCCTGTCTCTGTGTGTGGCAGAGTCCAGGGATAGGAGTATTGTGCCTCTTGAGAAATTTGTGCTTTAGTAAAAATCATTTTAGTTTGTTCTTTGGAAACTGAGGTCTTTGTTTTTAAAGCTGAGAAATGAAAAGTATGAATGAATTTGGGAATCATACAATTTTTTATTAGGTCTATAAATTAAACTCAAACTTTTCAAAATCTGAAGAAGTGACTTATGATGTCGCTTATTATGATCATCAGTGCAGCTGATGAATTAAAAAAAACATTCCAAGAGGGGATCCCTGGGTGGCTCAGTGGTTTAGCACCTGCCTTCGGCTTAGGGCATGATCTTGGAGACCCGGGGTTGAGTCCCACGTCGGGCTCCCTGCATTGAACCTGCTTCTCCCCCTGCCTGTGTCTCTGCCTCTCTCGCCCTCTCTCTGTGTATCTCATGAAGAAATAAAATCTTTAAAAAAAAAAACAAGTTTCAAGAAAAGAAAGACAAAATCCGGATTGTTATAATACATGGTTAAGACCTTAACATGATTTACTTCTTTCTGGAATTTTGATTTAGCAAAAGCTAAATGCTATTGAAACCCAATATCCATTTTATATGAAAACCTTAAGATAGGTTTTTGATGAAATTTTGCTTCTGTTAAGACTGTGAAGTCCTATCCCATCCATCCTTTAAAAAGTATGTTGAATTTTATAGTAGTTGTATCTTCACTATTATCATTTATATTAGCTCCCTGTAATTTTAAGCTTGAGAAAAACCAAGTCTTTGGGTTCTGGAGAAAGAGAACTGGAAAGCAAAATAGGAAGTTGACAGATCTCTCAGTAGGAGGGAAGACTCTGTTGATATGACCTAATATTGGAAAGGTTACATGGTCACAGGAAGAAGGGACAGATGGTTCATTGTAGAGTGACTTGATGTCTTTACAGGTTTAATTGTGGCATCTATAAACACTATTGTAGGAGTTAGGATGGTATAACCTAGCGAAAATTTCTGCTTTCAAATTTACAACAGTTATAAATAAAGTAGAATCTTACCCTTTTCTAATGTGAGATGAAGAATAGAATCAAGGTTGGTGATAAATGTATGATTATGTGTTGAATATTAGAATAGAACTGGATGCTTAGAACTAAGATTTGAACACCATTGAAAATGATGATAAAAAATCCAATCTGGGTTGGTGGCAGGGAGCTTAATCTTGAGAACCAGGTAGTGAATGAGTGCACCTGTAGATTTCCCCTCTGGCCCAGTGAGTCTATAGGTATATGAAAATGCCAGTGGTTTGTGTGATTAGTAACAGAACATGGATAAAAAGATCAACTTTTATAGGAGAAGGGGACCAGAAAACTTTCCCCAAGTATTTTGGTTTGGATTTTTTTTTTTCTTGGCTATGGAGAGAAAAGGACCAAGTGCTGGGTTTATGCTTGAGCACTGTGTAACATGGTGATCCCTTAGGAAAAACAAAACGGTAATGTTAAAAATCCTTATAGAAGCTAAACTTCTGGACAGTGTACTTTTTCAAAGATGACTTAGTTATAGAGAATGGTGAGTTTAGAATGGCGTTTTAAGGAAAGACTAATTTTTTAGTTGTTCCCACATTATTAACACAGTTGGCTGCCTGTGTTTATTATGTTAGATTATTGGCACATCTGCCTTGTCTTCTTGAAGATAGATGCTCTTCCTACCTGTACCTCGGGCATGCTTATTACATGGCATGGATGGCCATATAATTTATCTTCCAACTTTTATTGGGGATGAAAGCTCAACTGGACAACATATACTTCAAACTTGGATTATGCCAGGATGTACGGTTGCTTTGGTTGTAGCATTTACCTTGCATCCCTGAGGACAGGAGCTACATATTATCAATCATTACATTTCCAAGGTGCAGTAATGACTGGCACATTGTAGATGCTTAGAGAACACTTGTTGATTCATGGAGGAAGGAATACATCTTGGAAAGTTGATGCTCTATTTATCTATAAATAAAGTGCACTTTTCTGTTTTGTTGCAGCTGGTAATGCCGCTGTCATCAAGTACGAAGAAAAACCTCCCAAACCAGCATTTCAGAATGGTTCCTCGGGATCCTTATATTTAAAGCCTTTGGTATCCAGAGCTCATGCACACTTACTAAAAACTCCTCCGAAAGGTATGTTCCTCATTGCAGTGAAAAAAGGGAAGACAAGACTCTTTTAAGTCCTTACCTTGTAGAGAGTTAAATTTTGACAGCTAGGTTCGTGGTATATTGAACAGTTATTTACAGAGTCTCTCTGAAAAAAGACACGATACATTTTTACAGCAAAGGAACTCTTCTTCTGAGAGTGGGTAGGTTTTGTAGTTAAAACTTGACATATATAAATTAAGAGATAGAACACAAGTATAAGGTAAAAATAAATGAGACTTCCAGAATTAAATTATTCTAAGCTAGTGCTCTTGAACAGTGAGATAGAAATGCATAATTTACTTCCCACCTTTGGTCCAAGCCATGTTTTTTTTTTTTTTTTTTTTTTTTCTGTTCTTTCCCTTGGTGTAGTACTCGGTAACTGCCGTGGCTATGAAGGACTTTCAGGTTTATAAAATATGTGGTATATACTTAATGTGCAGCTTTATCACCAAATCTCAAGTGCATCTGAAGCCCATTAGAAGTTGGATTCATGCTTAGGGAATTGAAAGACTGCTTAACTGAAAGAATTATGGATGACAAACTTGAGCTCTGATATGTGACCCATATTATAGGTAATGGTTCATTAGTTTTTTTTTAGAAAAGTATTTTATTTATGCTACTTAGTAGATCTCAGCTACTGTAGTTACTCTAGGATATGTATGTCTTATCAGTAACAGGAAAAATATCTTCCAGTATTCCAATTTTAACAGGACGAAATTGCTTAGTTATAGAGTAAGAAACAATTAATGATTTTGGGGAGGAGGAGTTTAAAATATGTACGTACCCTACCCTGATATCTAGGTTAAGACCTATCTAATGAATTTTCTTGATTTCTCTTAGTCATAAAAACAAAGGAAAAACAGATTGCAAATATTTTCTTAATAGACAATTTCAATGAGAAAACAGTTTGATGAAAACAATGCAGTGGTTTGTGTAAGTGAGCTGACAGGGAGGCAAGAGAAGTATTCCAGCCTGGAACAGAGAACATCTTGTCAAATATGACTGAAGAATATCTGCCTCGATGACACCATGTACAAGAAGTCATTAGACTTTTATATATCTCAGTTTTACCTTATGTTCAAGGGAAATACAAGTCAGCAGGTTATGATCCTGAGTTGTAGTTAAGGACCCCCTCTTTTTTTAGCCTGTACGAATTAGCCTTTTGATTTGGCAATTCCTCTACTTTTAACAATGACTGAATGTGTCAGTACCCACAGTGGTACACACTCGCTCACTTTAATGTCCAGGAAAACAGAGAAGCAGACAGAGTCCTCTTTCATTCCATCAACCACAGATAGCTGTTGCATTCCTTCCACTTTTCTCAGGGTGCAGTGTGTACACTCTGCTCTTTTTATTGTGTGGCGTATCACAAAAGCTGCTTCCTTTTTGATGGCTATGACCTACTCTGTTTTCCAATTCCATAAGTTCCTGGACTATTTCTGACTTTTACTGTGGCACATAACACTGAGAGGAACAAACATCTCTTGAGTGTAAGCATTCCTCCTTTCTGATTCTAGTTAGTTCTGATGGGATATCTCTGAAAGAGGAATTACTGGTTAAACTGTATGAATCTTTTTGAAATTGTTAATATGTTACTCAGCACTTTTCCAGAAAGGTTTAATCTCTCACGGCAGTGTGAGAGTGTCCATTGCTATTCATCCTTCTCCACGTGTGTGAATCTATGTAAAGAATCCTATGATAACTTGAGGTTAATCACCTAGTAATACATATCCGTGCTTTCTCTTTTCTACACCATTGAAGAGAAAATAGGCATAAATACTGGCAAAAAGATTCTTCAGTGTACCAGCAGGTTATTATCTGTGCATGGTCTTAAATACGTTTCTAGTACATCAGATGACCCATTGCTGGGATGACATTCTTCCTGGAATCACATCAGTATGTGAATCTACAGGTTTTATTGACAATAATAAAGTCCTAATATTTACACAAACACCAGTAACTAAAAAGAGATGTCATACTTTGATGCTAAATAACTTCAGAGAATTGGGACTTTGATTCCACTGACAACTTTATGGAATAGAGTTGCTTGTCTTGCTATTGAATTTGAAAGCTTTTATATAATCACAAAGATTTTACTTGACTGAGAATGAATGATTTTTATTTATAATGGCCACATATTTTTTTTTAGAAGATTGATGATTGAGAAAAAGAAATGCTAGGGGAGGGGCTGGGGGAGGGGGGTAGAGAGAATCTCAACAGGCTCCTAAGCATGGAGCCTGACACGGGGACTCTGAGATCATAACCTGATCTGAAACCAAGAGTCAAAAAAGAAAAAAAAAAAAAAGAAACCAAGAGTCAGACACTTAACCAACTGAGCCACCCAGGTGCCCCTTGATGGCCACATATTTAAGAGATTCACATATTTAAGAGATTATGGTCTCTGTAAAATTCTATAGATAGAATGTGGCAGCTATTCTAACAATCTACAGATTACTCGTTACATAATTTTACATAATTTCCAGATTATGCTCTGGAAATGACAATTTCTGGTCAAGTAGAAGCATTCCTAGTTTTCTTCTAGTGACGTATCTTTGTAGCCCTGTATGTATTACCACCACCACTTGTATTTTTTGCCATATTTGTTAATGTATAATTAACAAAATTGTAATACTTATGGTGGTTTGATAGACATACACATTGCAAAAGGATCCCCTAGTTATGTTTCATATTGTGTCAATTTGGAGAAAAAGTTTCAGTATTTTTTCCTTCATAGCTGAATAGCAGGTGAATTGGATTTAATGGCTGGCAGTTTTAGAAATCACACACTAGTCGCTGTCTTTCATAAATACCCTGCTTTTTTGCTCTGTCAGCAGTGGGATAGCATAAACTGTGTAATATGTGTGTAAATTCAGTACGGTTAACATTTGTACTCCAGCTGTTCTTGACTGAAAAAATACTTTAGTTTTCATATCATATTTAATTTGTGACAGTGAATTCATATCACCCTTAAACTAACATCCTGATGTTATTTGGAATATCATTTTATACCTAGAGTGTACTTGATAAAGTTGGTTGTATTTCAGTGGTATTTCTCATCTGGAACCTAAAATGTAGACAATGGATTGTTTTTGAAAATACTTTCTTTGTTTTGAAAATATTTTTGTTTTGTCTTTTGTGTAGAAAATATTTTTTTAGAAAATATTTTTAAATGGCTAATTTTTGTGTGATATTTTACTTAAAATGTGTATTTTACATTTTTTTTTTTATTTTTTAGGTCCCGCAAGAAAAAACCTATTTACAGCTTTTAATGTGGGTAAGTGACAACTTTAAATATGGAAGGAGAAAAAAGAATCTTTTTGTAAAGTCATGTTATTGTTGCAAGTATTTAGGTGTATTTACAGTGATGATTTTCACTATTTTTGCTTAAAAATTGAAAGAATTTCAGGCTTGTGGCATGAATTTAACTGCTGATGACTTGGACCAGAATAGTTTAAAATTTGGTCAACATGATTAACAGCTATTGGATGCAAAAGGACATTTTATTAATAACAGATAATTTTAGATTTTTAAAATTATTTTTAAAAATGTGATCTAAAGTGGAGAATATACTTTTTCACAATAAATGCTCTTTTAAAATTGTATAGTCTTCCATTGCTAAACCTTAGCATCAGGTTTTAACACCTTTTAACAGTTCACCTTAACATTTTTCTGTTCTTTTTTATACTTCTGAACAAACTTGCATCTGTCCTTAAAACAGCTTCACCCATTTGAAGCACTACTGGGAATCTAAAAGTTTTGTCTCTTGAAAAGCCTTAAAAACGCATAAAATGTCTTTACTACAGTTCCTATATTTGATCGAGGCTAACCAGGTCCCCATATACTACTGCATTCTCTAATTTATTATTTATTCATAAGACAGTTATGTGACTTCTAAATGCATTGAAGGTTAGAACAGCAATTTAAAAGAGAGAAAGGTTTTGTAGTACACTGACTATGGTTTACCATGCTTGTGACAGTGTTGAGTGCTACGGATAAAATGGTGAGCCAGAAATGAACAAGGCCCTTTTCTTCAGGAAGCTCGGCAGGAGGTATAAATTTGTGAGGCACTGTATTTAGGCAGTAATTTAAGAAAATAGGATTGATATATTATTAATGTAGGGAATAACTAATATGCTTGATGTTTCAAAATTGTGTCCAGTTTCTCAGCTTAAACAGGGATGTGTGAGGGAATTATATCACAATTTGTTAACCTTTTGTAACTTCTTAAAGCTAGAGAAGACTCAGCCATCCAGAGTGATTTAAATTCTAAAGGTCCCCAGTGGCATGAGTTCAAATATATTCTTACTAAACTTTTTCTAATTAAAAATACACAAAAAGTATCCTTATATACATTGAGATTTTTATTTTCTTTTGTTTTAAATTTCTGGCACATCCTGGTATTTGGGAGAAAAAGAGAGCTAATGTGCTTTAGAATGATTTTATGTTAGAAAATCAGATAACTTTTAATAGGAAGCTAGATGGTATGATAACTCTGTTTAACTGAGAAACTTCCAGAATGTTTCCCAAAGTGACTGCACCATTTTACATTTCCACCACCATGTATGAGGGGTCCAGTTCCTTCACATTCCTACCAACACTTGTTTTTATCTTTCTTTATTATAACCATTTTAATGGGTATGAGGTGGTATCTCACTGTGGTTTGGGGTTTTTGTTTTGTTTATTTGCATTTCCCTGATGGCTAATGGTATTGAGCCATTTGTATGTCCTCTTTGGGAGAAATGTTTATTCAAATCCTTTGTCCATTTAAAAGTTACTTGCACTGTTGAATTGTAGGAGTTCTTTATATATTCTGGATACCAGATCCTTATCAGAAAATGATTTGCAAATATTTTTCCCCACTCTTTCGGCTTTTTCAATAGTGTCATTTGAAGCACTAATATTTCCAATTTTGATGAGGTCCAGTTACTTGATTTTTTCTTTTATTGCTTAGGCTTTTGTTGTATTTTTTAAATTGAAGTAGAGTGGACATACAATATTAGTTTCAGGTATATAATGGAATGAGCATTTATATACATAGCCAAATGGTCACCACGATAAGTCTAATTACCATCTAACACCATACAAAATTATTAATGCATTATTGATTGTATTCCCAATGCTGTACTTAACATCCCTGTGACATATTTATTTTATAGCTGCAAGTTTGTACCTTTTAATCTCCTTCCCTTATTTGCCCATCCCCCCACCACCCTATTCTCTGGCAACCACCATTTTGTTCTTTTATAGTTGACCCCAGATCAACATGGATCTGAACTACATGGGTCCACTTTAATTAAGACTTTTTTCAATAAATACAGTATAGTAGTGTAAATGTGTTTTCTTATGATTTTCTTATTAACGTTTTTTCTCTAGCTTACTCCATTGTAAGAATATAATATATAATATAGCATACAAAATATGTGTTAATAAACTCTTTAGGTTATCGGTAAGGTTTCCAGTCAACAGTAAGCTAATAGGTAAGTTTTAGGGGAGTCAGAAGTTGTATACAGATTTTTGCCTGGGAGACTGTCAGCACTCCTAACTCCTGGATTTCTTAAGGGTCAACTGTATTTACCATCTATCTCTTTTGTTCATTCTTGTTTTTTAGATTCCACATATAAGTGAAATCATCTCTACCTGTTTGACTTGTTTCTCTTAGCATAATACCCTCTAGGTCCATCTGTGTTGTCGCAAATGGCAAAATTTCATTCGTTTTATGGCTAATATTCCATTGTATATCTATACCATGTACTCTTTAGCCATTTATTTATTGATGGACATGTAGGTTACTTTCATACTTGACTATTGCAAATAATGCTGTACTGAACATAAGGGTGCATGTATCTATTCAAATTAGTGTTTTTATGTCCTTCAAATAAATATCCAAAGGTGGAATTGCTAGATTGTATGGTATTTCTATTTTTTTAATTTTTTTTTATTGGAGTTCAATTTGCCAACATATATAATGGTATTTCTATTTTTTATTTGTTGAGGAGTCCACCATACCATTTTCCATAGTGGCTGCATCAGTTTATATTCCCACCAGTGGTGCATAAAGGTTTCCTTTGACTCACATCCTCACCTATACTTGCTATTTCTTGTCTTTTTGATAATAGCCACTCTGATGGGTGTAAGATACTGTCTCATAGAGGTTATGATTTGTATTTCCCTGATGGTTAGTGACATTGAGCATTTTTTTCATGTATCTGTTGTCCATTTATAATATGTCTTTGGGGGAAAATGTCCAGTTTCTCTGCCCATTTTTAAAAATTTTTTTATAAATTTATTTTTTATTGGTGTTCAATTTGCCAACATGTAGAATAACACCCAGTGCTCATCCCATCATCTGCCCGTTTTTTAATTGGACTCTGATTTTGTTTTCATTTTTGGTGTTGAGTTGTGTAAGTTCTTTATATATTTTGGATATTAACCCTTTATTGGATAGATCACTTGCAAGCATCTTCTCTCATTCAGTGGGTTGTCTTTTAATTTTTTAATGGTTTCCTTTGCTGTACAAAAGCTTTTTAGTTTGATACAGCCCTAATTGCTTATTTTTTCTTTTATTGTCCTTTGCTGAGGAGACAGATCCAAAAAATATATATATACTGTTTACACTATATATATATTTTTTAGTTTTATTGTTTCAGGCCTTACATTTAGTTCTTTAATCCATTTTGAGTTGATTTTTCTGTATGATATATAAAAAAAAAGGGGGTCCAGTTTTATCTTTTTGCTAGTAGTTATCCAATTTTCCCAACACCATTTATTGAAGAGACTGTCTTTTCTCCATTATATATTCTTGCTTCTTTTGTTGTAGGTATTGACCTTATAGACATGGGTTTAGTCTGGGCTCTCTGTTCTTTTGATCTATGTTCATTTTTTGCCAATACTATACTGTTTGACTACTAGCTTTGAAATATAGTGTGAAATCTGGGAGTGTGATACACCCAGTTTTGTTTTTCTTTCTCAAAATTGCTTTGGCAAGGTATTTTGGGTCTTTTCCGGTTCCAAAAAAATTTTAGGATTCTTTGTTCTAGTGCTGTGAAAATCCTATTGGTGTTTTGATAGGGACTGCGTTCAATCTGTGTATTGCTTTGGATGGCATGGGCATTTTAACAATATAAATCCTTCCTATCCATGAGTATGGTTTATCTTTCTATTTATATGTGTCATCTTTGATTTCTTTCATCAGTGTCTTACAATTTTCAGAGTGCCAATTTTTTATCTCTGGTTAAATTTATTTCTAGGTATTATGAATGGAATTTCTCCTTCATTCCTTTTTCTGATAGTTTTTAGTATATAGAAGTGCAACAGATTTCTGTGTATCAATTTTGTATTCTGCAACTTTATTAAATTCATTAATTCTAGTAGTTTTTTTGTTTTTGGTGGATTTTTAGGGATTTCAGTGCATAGTATATGTCCTCAGTCTCTTCCTTACCAATTTAGATGCCTTTATCTTTTCTGTTGGCATGGCTAGAATTTCCAAAACTACGTTGAATAGAAGTGATGACCATGAGCATTCTTGTCTTACTCATGCTCTTAGAGGAAAAGCTTTTAGCTTTTCACTGTTGAGTATGATGTTACCTGTAGGTTTATCATATATGGCCTTTATTTGTGAGGTATATTCCCTGTATACTCATTTTGTTGAGAATTTTTATCATAAAACGTTGTTAAATTTTGTCAGGTGCTTTTTCTGTATCTATTGGGATAATCATATTTATCTTTCATTTTGTTAAGGTGGTGTATCATGTTGATTGATTTGTGGATGTTCAACCATCATTGCACCCCTGGAATAAATCTCACTTGATCATGGTGTATGATCCTTTTAATGTATTGTTGAATTTGGTTTCCTAACCTATTGTTGAGGATTTTTGCATTGATTTTCACCAAGAATGTTAGCCTGTAAATTTCTTACAGTGTTTTTGTCTGGTTTTGGCATCATGGTTTTGGTAGAATTCATATGCCAAGCTGTCTCGTCCTCAACTTTTATTGGGAGCTTTTTGATTACTGATTCAATTTCATTAGTAGTAATTGGTTTATTCAGATTTTCTATTTCTTCCTGATTCAGTCTTGGAAGATTGTATATTTGTAGGAATTTATCCATTTCTTCTAAATAATTCAGTGTTTTGGCATATAATTGTTCATTGTAGTGTCAGTTGTAATTTCTCATTCATTCTGACTTTATCTGGGTACTCTTTGTTTTTCTTGAAGTGTCTGGCTGAAGGTTTATCAATTCTTATATTTTCAGTGAACCAGCTCTTACTTTCAGTAATTTTCCCTTTGTTTTTAAAATCTATATTCCCATTTATTTCTCCTTCTGGGACCCCACAATACAAATGTTAGTCTGCTTGATATTATCTCATAAGTTTCTTAAACTATCCTCATTAAAAACATTTTTTTCTTTGTGCTGGTGAGCTTGGATCATTTCTACTCCTCTGTCTTCTAGATCTGTCTTCCAGAACACCAATCCATTTTTCTGCATTCTCTAATCTGCTGCTGATTCTCTCTAGTGTATTTTCATTTCAGTTATTGTATTTTGAGCTATGATTGTGGGTTTTTTTTTAAATGTTATCTATCTCCATATTGAAGTCCTCACTCTGTTCCTCCATATTTCTCTGGTGTTAGATGAGTTTTATTTAGGCTTAGGACTGTGATCTCTTATCAGGTAGATGGCTTATCTTTGTTTCATTTAGTTCTTTTTCTGAGGTTTTGTCTTGTTCTTTTGTTTAAAAACCTATTCCTGTCTCATTTTGTCTATCTGTGTTTGTTTCTGTGTATTCAGTAGATCAGCTATGTCTCCTGATCTTGAAGGATTGGCTTTATATAAAAAGTGTCCTCTGGCGCCTGGAAACACAATATCCCACCGCCCCAAGTCCCCCAGCATCAGAAGCAGGTGCTCCATGGTGTTTTCTTTTTTGGGCTATGTGTTCATTCCCCTTTCACTGGATCACTACCCTTGTGGACAAACTGGTGGGTGGAGCTGGTCTCCCTCCAGTTCCTGGCAGGAGCTGCTTTAGCTTCATGCTGTCTGAGGCTACTTGCTAGATGTTGCAGATAAAAGCTCCTTGATACATTGCGGGGGAGGGGGGCGGTTGTCCCAACTGGGATCTCCTGCTGGGTGAGGTAGACCTAGTAGGCTGGAGGTGTGTTTTCTGTTATGGGTATGTTGAGCAGGGCACATCCACAGAGGGGTGCTGGGGTAGCCAAGTGGTGCTAGTAATATAGAGGGAGAATGTCAGAAATGGTACCCACCAGTGTTAGGCTAGCTAGTTAGGAGGGCAGAAAAATGGTACCTGCTAGCATTTCTGCCCCAGAGAAAGTTCCTGCAGATCCCTGCACCTTTGGCACATGCCCTAAAATCAGTCAGCACATCTCTTTCATATATAGCCCAGGTGTTTCTCAAACTGCTGCTTTGATGTGTCTCAGATCAAGTAAGTTTGTGTGCAGGCCTTTTAAGAATGGAGTCTTGGTTTTCTGCAGCCCTCCAGCTCTCTCAGAGTTAAGCCTCATTGATTTTCAGTGAGGGACTCATTTCTTGGTACCAGGCTCCAGGGCTGGAGGCTTGAATGCCTTGCTCGTCAGGGAGGATCTCTAGGGCAATCCCTCCTGCTTGTGTATTGTTGTGCTGGAGGTATGGGTCCCATACAAACTGTCTCTCTGCCTCTCCTACCCATCTTGATCTTGCTTTTCCTTTATATCTTTGTGGAAGAGCTGTTCTACTAGTCTTAAGGGCATTCTCTGGAAAGTTGTACATGTAGTTGAAGCCTTGGTGTGTCTGGGGGAGGAGGTAAGCTCAGGATCCTCCCGTTCGGCCACCTTCATCCTCTCTCTGATTTTGATGTTCTGTGGAAGAAGCCATTGATTGATGCAAGGTTTATGCCTATGTTTTCTTATAACATTTTTATACTTTAAGCTCTTCAGCTTAGGACTGTGATCCATTTTAAGTTAATTTTTGTAAATGAAGTGGAGGGTCCATCTTCATTCTTTTACACATAGATATCCAGTTGTTCCAGCACCACTTGTTGAAAACAGTAGTCTTCCCCTCATTGAAATGTCTTGGCACTTTTGTTAAAAATAGTTGCCTGTAAATGTGAGGATTTATTTCTGTATTCTCAAATCTATCCCATGGATCTATGTGTCTCTCTTTGCTAATACCACACTGTTGATTACTGTGGTATATAATAAGCTTTTGACATCAGGAAGTGTGAATTTTCTTACTTGTTCTTTTTCAAGATTCTTTTGGTTATTCTGGGTTCCTTGAATTTCTATGTGAACTTTTGAATCAGTGTCCATTTCTGCAAAGAAGTCAGCTGGGATTTTGCGAGACATTGCATTGGATCTGTAGATGAATTTGTGGAGTGTTATCATTTTTACAATATCATGTTTTGATCTTCTTTAGTTTCTTTCAATAAGTTCTTTTGTGAATATTTGTATGCAACTTTCCTATGCTTTGGAAGGTGCTATTGATATTGGTCACAATAAAAGTGCTGGTTAAATCAATGTAATATGCTAATCTTAATCTCAATTAAATCTGAAATATGGAAAGACATTCTTCATGTCTCAATTCTATATGTAAACTGTTATAAAGGATATTTTTTTCTGAGAGGCATAGTAAATAATCCCAGTATATTATTCCCTTTCTACAATAAACTATTTGCATTAGACTTTTCTACAATAAACTCTTTGCGTTTTTCCTTTTTACAATGTTGGACTAATATCATGCCATATTTCCAAAGCATATCATTGACCCTTGATGTATCAGTAACCCTTGACAAGTGTGGTTATCAGATTGGCAAATTAACTCCTGATTAAATGAGAAAGGAAGTGGAAAATAGGAATCAGATTGTGGTTTTCTTTGGCAAAGCCTTTATCTATGGAGTAGAAATGAGGGATATGATAGAGAATTCTTGTCTCCAATTAACCCTTAATAACTAATGTTATAATAATTGCAGTGGGGAAGATTTTTTAAGGTATCTGGATAGCAGTTTAATCTATATTATGTGGTATAAACATGTATTTTTCAAAATTCATAAACATGATTTTCCATTTTTCCCCCTGGCTGATGGTTACTTATTATTTAAGACTAACCTAGCATTATGATGAGCCCACTGAGGAAAAGTCAGTGTTTTGGCTTTTGGAGAAACATCTTTGATTTTAAGAAGTGGTATCCAAGTAGCCAATGACTTTGGGTGGATCATGTAACCTCTCTGATAATAGTTTTCTGTGTAATTGAAACGAATGATCACTAAGGTTTCTCTCTGCTATAGTATTCTATGACTACAAAGCACCTTGACCTTCCTTATATTCTGCTTGCAAATGCTCTTTTAGATGATACAGAAGACAATGTTCCACACGCAAACATGTTCCTCTGAGCATTAAATTTAAAATAATTATACCATGGCTTTGAGATAGTTTTTTTTTTTTTTAGCAACAAATAGTTGTGAAGATTAATCTGGCCATCTCTTCATATTTTGTTTTAGTAAAATGGTCACTTAATTGTAGAAGTTTGCTAAATTCTAAAAAGTTTAGCATGTAGAGGTTTAAACATCAACCCAATAGTTTTTTTAAATTTGTGATTTTAAATAAATCCAGATAACTTTATGTCCTGTTTTGTTACTTAACATGAGTAATCACTTCTATTGACTATTACATTTAGCAAATGCAGAAATTTTTAACTATTCCTCTTGAATATTTGAGACACCTCTATCACATAAATGATTCTATGATGGACAAGTCTCTCTTTCAAAGTTTGGGGAAGTTTCTTGAGATAGATTCTTAAAAGTAGTTTAAACAAATCAATACCTTTGCATATCTTATAGTTATTTCACTCAAGTGAATTACTTTCTAAAATCTCCATATACCTGTATACCATGATTGCAACAGAAGACTGTTGGCTTCACTATACTCTGGTTAACATTGGGTATTATTTTTAAATTGTGGCTAATGTAATAATTGAAAGCTATATGTCACTGTTTTAGTTTAACTTTTCAACAGTTACTTCAGACACTTCCATTATCTCATTAGGCAATAAAGAGGAGCAGAAAGAGAATAAACTTTTGAGGCATTGAATATTGGATTGAATCTTGGTCCTGTCACATTCTTTTTGTGTCCTGACCTTAGGCTGGTTTCCAAGCCTCTCCAAGTCTCAGATTTCTCATTTGGGAATATGAGAATGTTATAGGAATAATTCCCAGTATAAAAGTAATTTTGGCTTCATAGAATTTTTGTATAAAAAGCTCTCAAATGGTAGCTGCTTCTGGGGCTAGGGATCGTGATAATGATAACCCTTTCCATTGCTTAGGGTTCTAGTGACTTATTCTGAGTTCTTTTGCAGATGTTTAATTATTCTCAAAGCAAGTAGGAAAAAACACCTAAAGTCAAGAACCATCCTCCTGGGATCTAGCTGCTGTAATTTATTTAAAGAATCTGATGCTAAAAGATTTTAGCCAACATTGATTCTAAATAAAACATGGTTTTAGAAGGAAGATGTCCCACATACCACATACTATAATTACCTTGGTTCTACCACACATTAAAGCTGTTTGGGATACCAAAGCATGAGAGATGTATTTATCCAGTCCCCTGAGTGTTTTACACAAGATCATCAGGCTCAGGAGCCACAGTGTCTGCCTTGGAGACTGGAAAATGCACTGCTCTCTGCATACCCATTTACTAAATACAGCACAGGAGGATAAGGTTGCTTTTTTGTATCCCTTATTTCCAAGTGTTAGGAAACAGTTGAGAGTTGGAAACCTGCTCTGATGAGGTAATACTCACATAGCCAGCATTTCCTCTGGTGAGAAAAGGGATGAGCCTGTCTTTCACTGTTGGTTTATGATTATAACTTTTATCCTACTTAAAAAGCAGATTTTGTTTTGATATGTGATAAATTTAGTGTTTCACATCAAAGTGTGGATTATTTAGCAACTCTTGTTGGGACACAAAGGGTCTCTTTTCAGGAGGAGCTAGATTCCCACTTTACATACTACATACAAATATAGTCCATATTGATGGAAGTTTTAAACAAAAAAATAGGATGACGAGAAACACTAAGAATATCGACTTGGAAGAAAAGACCTCTTCCAGGAACATTAGTACAAAAGAAAAGATTAATAATTATGACAACAAAAGTTTTAGACTTCCCTTTTGTCAAAAACATTGTAAACACAGTGATGGACGCTAACCATAAGTAAATTTATTGTAGTGATCATTTTTCAATCAATACAGGTATTGAATTATATTGTACACTTGAAACTAATATGTTCTGTGTTGGTTATATCACAAAAATTATAAGCAATAATAGCAAACAACAAACTGGGATGGCACATGTAACACATTCCATATTTCAAACCAGCAAGTAAAGATGACCCCAGCAATAGACAAATAAATGGACAGACACAAAAGAAAAAAACATGAAAAAGTTTACAAATGGCTAATTAAAATAATGTGCTAACAATGCTTGTGTGTTTTTAAAACTAATATTGGTTTTGGTGTATGAGTGAGGACCAGGTCCCACACACACAGTACTGAGGCTGTATAAATTATAACAGCCTTTCTGGAGGTACTATGGGGGTATAAAAAAGTCTTCTACTGGGCAGCCTGGGTGGTTCAGTGGTTTTGCGCTGCCTTCAGCCCAGGGCCTAATCCTGGAGACCTGGGATCGAGTCCCATGTCAGGCTCCCTGCATGGAGCCTGCTTTTCCCTCTGCCTCTTTCTCTCTTGTGTCTCTCATGAATAAATAAATAAAATTTTAAAAAAGGCTCCTACCCAGGAATTCCTTTAATCAGAATTGTTTAAAGTGAAAATACTGATTTTTTAAAATTGCCTTTCAAAGTTGTTTAGAAGGGGAGAGGGAATTGGAAACAACCTGAATGATTTCAGCAACACCTGTTTAAGTTAAACCACTTGTTGAAATTATGTTCACTGACATTTCAGTGACATTTTTGAAGCCACTAAAGCAATATATAAGAGGTAGCTAATGCCTTGGAAAGATAGGAAGTTTTTAAATATACTAAGTTTATTAAGTTTGTGTTAAGTTCAAAAATTGGTTACAGAGCACTATAATGTATAGGTAATTTCACTTCTATTTTTTAAGAAATATTCTACAGTGAAGACGGGTTTTTGTTTTTAAAAACATTTTACATGGATAAAACATAACAGCTTTCATTTTTTGGAGATCAAAGAAATAGAAGGCAATGTCACTGGTCTTGGAGAACTTATAGTCTTATGGGTAGACAGAGACTAATTTTTCTTTCTAATAGTTTTATGTGAATTTTAAAATATTCATAATATAGGCATTCCTCTTCCTACTAAGGAAGAGGACATTGTGGAAAAATTGGACCCTGAGTTGAATTTCCTACAATTGGAACAGAGATGTGAACATAAGACAGTAAAGATTACAAGGTATAAAAATGAAAAGAGTGTGGCAGTTGTGTCGTGTTGGGAAAGTAAGGAAATAAAGATTAAGATGGATATACTTGGTGTTAGAATTTGGGGGAAGATTGGATAGAGATGCTTGAATCCCTGGTTTAAATATTAATCGGCAGATTCTTCATGATCATTAACAGGACACACATCAGCCCTGGTGTAGTTGCATTTCCTAGCATCTAAGCAGCCCTGCACAGCATATGCTTGAATCCCATCTAGAATCATAACATCACTGTATTCTAAACTGAGTCTGATTAAGTACCTGCACATACACACACATGTGCACATACACTTCCATGCAGACTGCAGTGGAATCTGCGATTCTCTTGAATGTACTAGGATACTGTAACATATTGGCCTGCCAAAAACTTGTATCATTCATATCACATCTTTTTTTGTTTGTATATTAAGCCTTCCTAAAGACTCTCCACAGTTTTTTATTTGTGCCATTAATAGAAACTCAGCTTATTCTGTACCCTTTTAATAAAGCTGTTCTGTTACTTCAGTTTGCTTAATTTAAAAGTCTATTTTTTCTTTGGCTCCTATAATTTTTGTTTTTAAATATGGGAAAATAGAGAAACCTATGGCAGACAAATTGAAAAAATCCTACCTACTCCAACTCTCGGTGGTGCTGACATTTTTGTATACTTGGCTTCAGGTATTTTTTTTCCTTATTCTTTAAAGTTGAGATCTTACTATTCATACAATTTTAAATCATGGTTTTTGTTTTTCCGCTTGATATCCTAATACAAGCTTTGCTCCCCTTCATAAAAACTCCTCTTATTCCTAATTTTTATAACTGTAATAACATTGTTCTTAGGTAACAAAAGTTCCTTAGGTTTTTCTTTACTGTCCTCAGTGATCTTTAGACATTCTCTTCAGTTAAGTCTTTGTATAGTAACCAAGATGGGCACTTATCTTTAGGTACTCTTCCTATATTTGGCATAATTTCAGAAACTACCGCTAGTGCAGAAGTGATAACAGCTGACCAAATAAGTAATCAAGGAACCTTTTTGAGCCAGTTTTTAAATCCATGCTTCCTTATCCACCCCTCCCCAAAGTTCATATGTTATAAAAATAGTTGTAACACCTTAATAACTTCTCATTCACTTATTTAAAAACAAATACATATAAAGTGTTTAGGGGAGTACCTGGCACATTTTTTTAAGAGTTGGCTGTTAGTATGAATGAAAAGAGCATCCCTTTGCTTTGGCTCACGTGTGATCGCCACCAGGGGGCAGACTGTGCTGGGAAAGAAGTGAAAACCCAGCTGGAGCTGGAACACCTTTCCTGTGCGTGTGTGCCTGTGGTGCACCTGACTGCACCAGCAAGAACCGCTTTCTGACTTTTGACTTTCTGACTAGTGCTGCTGCTTTTTATTCTCATAGTTTCTTGTTCTGTTTAAAAAAGATCATTAGCGACATTTACTTCTGATAGATGTGGGAGCTTAGTGCAGTTGAAGTCAAAATTTTAATGAATGTGATGAGCTGGTGGCATGTTGCTAATTTCTCCTTTTGGATAGTCTGGGCTAAAGGATTTCCCTTTTGCACCTGGATTGCTCAGTCGGTGAAGCGTCTGCCTTCTGCTCAGGTCATGATTCCAGGGTCCTGGGACTGAGTGGAGCATCGGGCTCCCTTCTCAGTAGGCAGCCTGCTTCTCCCTCTCCCTCTGCCCCCAGTTCATGCTTGTTCTCTCTCTCAAGTAAATAAAATCTTACAAAAGATTTCCATTTTAACCAGGATAACCTAGAGTTTACTATTAACTAACAGACAAAAAGCCATCCAAAACAAAAAACTGCATGACATCTGAAATGGGGTGGTATCAGGTCTGTTTTTAACACCAACATTTAATTTGATTCTATTTATGATTGTCATGCTGATTGATATTTTATTTATTTTTTTTCAAATTTAAAAATTCTTTTTAATGTTTTGCTTCCCTTGGTTTTCATTGTCATTATGATATCAACAGACTTTTATTAATAAAAATACATTTTTACTCATATTGAAAGCCTGTGTTTTTCATTGTCGATGGATAAGACTGGAGGGATGTTTCCCGCTGTCCAAGGTAGGCCTAGTTCTAGCCCTTGACCTGGAAACACAGACTATAACTCTGGTGGAGTCCCAGATCCCATCAAGGTTATTTGCACATTCTCAGCCTAATTACGCATGAACACCTTAAAAATATTCTTGACCACTAGGCAGGTGGGAAGTTGTTCCAATTGTCAGTTACTGGAGAAAAAGAAGCTGGTACCTAACTCTGTTCCATCTAGAAGAATCCATGTGGCTTTGGGAATGGCTGTATGAATGTCAGCATACTGGCTGAAATGACAACAACACATCTGACTGTAATTCCAAGGAAAGATGAACTCCTTTGTTTTAGCTATTCAATTTTATTTTTTAAGTGAAAAAGTAAATATTAAATACTATTATCCAACTGTATAAACTCTAGTATTATATATATAAATATGCATATTTATATTTATAAAAATAATAATTCATTTTCTGGATGAAGAACAGAGGCTTGGAAGTTAACTAGGTGATTCACAAGCTCTGCTGAGTCTCAGAATCAAGGGTAGTAATGTTCAGGCCACACCGACCAATTACATCTGAATCTCTTGGGGTAGGATGTTCGTATTCTCCTTTTTTAAAGTTCCCCAAGCTAAACATGAGAACAAATGAATTAGGTCCTATTAGGTCAGAGGCCGACACAAGTTGTACTATTGATTATCTTAACTCAAATATAGCTTAGCTTTTGCTGTGTTCTTGTGTGTGCAGTTTCTAATAAAAGGAAGGAAGCTGATCCTTTGCTCAACGGTACTGAAAGGTGAGCTATAAAATTGTACCCCAAGAATGTAACAGTGCTCTATTTCTAACCTGTAGAACTAGTCTTCATCCACAGGTGCTTATCAGGCTCATTCTTCAAACTTCAAAAGAAATACAGATATCCAGAAATTATTCTAGAGCAGCTGAATCAAAATCATTAGGAGAGGCACCTGAGCTTGTAAACTTTAAAAAAAGTTCATGATTTTTGATGCCAAATTTTGGCTGAAGATCTTTAGAGGTGTGCCACATGGTATGTGCTTAGCTGTATTCGGTTAAATTATAGGGAAGCTGATTTTTAGAAAAATAACTTTAAAAAATCACATAGAGTTATCCAGCAATGGAACAATCTATTTTAAGGCAGTGAGCTCTCAATAGCTAGAAAAATAAAGGCAGAAGTTGGATTACCACCTGCTGGGAATGTTGTCCAAAGGCCCTCAAATTTAGTAAGTAGTTGGATCACCTGATATCTAAGTTTACTCTCAATTCTTAAGTTTCTTTAGCCAAAACCTGCAATCGATCACCTACAATGGATGTTCACATTGTTGTGAAAACTCATGATTTTTCCAGAAGTATCATAATGATATTGTTTCTAAAACTGGCTAGAATGAAGTAATATCAATGAAATAGTGTTAATGGAACATTGTCTCTTATACTGGTCTTACCAAGGGGAATACCTTTCCCCTTGCTCGAATGGACAGAAGGGACTTTTTCTTCCTCCCTGGGAGACAGAAGTGTGGGAACAAGCTCTGTGAATCCTCATTCATTTCCTCTCAAAAGACTCTCATCTGATGAGTGGTTTTGGGAGCAGGAACTCAGCACGTGTGGCCCAGCCCCCAGTGGGTTCTCTCACCTTAAAAGCTAAATGGTCTCAGAATGCCAAGGTGGCCTCTATCTCTGGCAAGGCAGAGGTTTGCAGTTGTATGCAGGCAGCGAGATATTTTAGGGAGCCTGATAGGAAAACAAGACAACCTGGCTCTCTACTTTGGCTTCCCTTTTATAATAAAGCTGACATTTTGATCTCTCTCAGACTCCCATGTTTTATTTCTTAATTTGTTCCAAAGTAAAGAGGGGAATAAGAGAGTTACCTATTGGTGTCCTTAAGTCCCATAAGCATCACAATCGAGTCATAAATTGTAATTGCCCTTGAGTTCTGAGATAGCATTCCATTATTTTCTTGAAACTGATGAACAACCATAAAGTACAAAGTATTTCCAAAGTTACAAAAGGAACACCACATGTAAAAGGCCATCTTTCTTTACTGACATAATTTGGGAATTCTAACTGCTCAACTATCTATTTTTAGCAAACAATAACATTTTCTAAGATTGTACTTCTTGAGAGTAATCTTAGTCGTGATCTGCAGCAGTTGGTCCTGGGCAATTTGAAGAGAGGTCTTCTTTATCTTCAGAGGCTGTTCCACACCAAATACAATACAGATGTTCTTCTCTTAAATAACCAGTCAGTATTTGTAATTTTTCCAGTATACTTAAGTCTTCACTTTTATAGTCATCTTCATCTTGCTCTTTTTTCTCCTCTTCGTCAGTCTCCTCTTCAAGCCCTAACCAGTACCATGCTTCCCTGGGAACCTGAATGTTCTTCTGTGTATCCAACTGCCGGCAGGCTTGCTGGCTTCTTTTCAGGTCCCCTCCCAGCTTCACTTCATCTTGCTTATATTTAAGTCGCAGTCGAAACTGCTCTGCAGCTGTTTCTTCAGCTTGGTTTTTCATGTGAATCTTTCTCCTACAACTTTCTAGTGTTTCCTCTGCTTTCTGTTTCAGTAATGCCTCATGACCAAGGCCGCTTTTTCCTGTTTTGACGTTAAGGGGGATTGGCTCAACAATACCATCTCCACTCTTGCCAAGGGGCTGACCACTTTTATATCCCATCTTTTGCAGCAAGGTAAACCCTTTGTTTTCACAGCCTAGAGCATTCTTCAACCCAATGTCACGTCTTTCTTGTTCTTCTTCTTTTAAACTCTTCTGCCTGTTTTTCAAATTGGCTTCCTGTTGCTTTTCTTCTTTCCGACGGGCTTCTCGGATCTGCCTTAGCATTGGCAATCCTGGTCTAATGTCTTGTTGGACATTAATGAAGGAATCAGACATATAGTCCTCTTCTTCTGCCGTGTTCAACTTCATATGGCAAAGGTATCTGGTAGCTCTACTAGCCCTGGACCAGCTGCCGAGAGGTAGCTGCACATGCGCCCACCTACCAGCACAGGACTTCTGAGCCTCAAGTCTCACCTGAGTTTCCCAAGCAAGCAATCCTGATTGATATATTTTAGTCACAAGTTTTTGAGGGATGTTGGCAGGAGGAAAGGTAGTTACAGCATATTAATATGCAGAACCTGGGAAAAGGGTAGTTGTTTAATAATAAACTGTGATAAAGTGAAAAGACAACATCTAACTGTAGCTCTTCCTTAATTCCTTGGATATTTGTGGTTCTGTTGCCATGGATACAGGGTGTTTTTTTGAGATCCATCCTGTGTGTGTTAACAAGTTATATCTTTCCCACAGCTAACCCTTGATAGAAAATTGGGTTTGTGTCCCTTGTTGACAGCTTTTAAGATGTTAGGCTCCTGGGTGGAGGAGGAGAAGGGAAAAGGAATTATTCAAAATTTATCACTAACAGTTTCTACATTTATTTCTAAGTCTTGTTTTCTTAGGAAATCTTGGAAACAAGCATAGATCCTTTTTTATACATTGTTTTCTTTTTTAAATCAAAAAGGGTTAAGTGTTGGGTTATTCCTGGTTATTAATAATATTACCTTTGCTTAAGTGAGCATGTTGCCTGGCTACTTTATTTATATTCCCACCTTCATCTTCCTTTAGTTTTTGCCACCATATTTTAATGTACTTTTACAAACTACCAAAATAAACACTGAACAGATCCCAGTAAAACAGATCCTAGCTTGTTCCTAGTTTCAAAGCATCACCATGAGAGGCCACCTGATTTTCCATAAATGCAATTTATAAAGCAGTAACTGTAGTCTTAAGAATGTGGCTTGATTAATTTTATTCCTCTGGAACTATTCTATTACATCCGATAGAGAAAAATTGCATTAACCTCTTCTGTAGATTAGTGCAGTCCTCAGAACCTATTAAAGTTGAACTTTAACCTTTTTGTCAATCTGTCATAATAGAAGTTTTATTAAAAACCGTACCTGGGAGCATCCATTACCTGAAGGCATTTAAAAAAAAAAAAAGTGTATCCAAAGTATCAGGTTTACATAGAGATTTATGTTCAAAAGTGTTAGGTTTTTGAGATCAAAAAACATATGTTATATGTTTTATGTTTATTGGGAAAAAATACCCAGTGTTATTAGTGTGAATATAATTAAAATTTTTAAAATCAGAATATAGATTACTGAAAAGAAATCTTAATTTTCTCCTAATTCCTAAATCAGCATGAAATACTCAAAGTAGTTAATTTCCCTCATCCATCTTTCAAGTAGTGAGAGAATCCGTGACATTATTGGTGGTTATATAAAGCTCCTAAGACCACCCACTTTCTCCTCCCCTTTACCATCTCTGATGAAAACCATAACAACCCCTTAAGCGTGCACAGTGTGATGTCATTCGGAGGCTCCTTACTGCTGGATCTGCTAACAGGAGATTTTAGTCAGAGGACGGGTATTGTTTTGGCAACATCTGGAAGTGAAAACGGAAGCCAGGAACACTTGGATAGCTCTGGGTTGCCTTTTTTTTTTTTTCCCCCTTTTGTGTCTGTACAGTGGAATGACATTTGCTATGTAGGCATGTTTTCTCCTGCGGTTATTTCTTGGCTTTGAAGAGTACTGAGTTTAAAAAGACAGTATGTGATAGTTCTGGAAGCTGTTTCTTCTGTGAAATCTTTTTACCTGCTCTGAAGACATGTTGTTGTCTCCCAAATTCTCCTTATCCACCATTCACGTCCGACTGACCGCCAAAGGACTGCTTCGAAACCTTCGACTTCCTTCAGGGTTTAGGAAGAGCACTGTCATTTTCCATACAGGTTTGTCTTGCATACATGTCGGTTTAGTGTTGCTTGGGGGACATCTTGATTAACTTGCAGCTGCTTATCAGAAATAGTCTAAGGAGATACCTAATTGAGGAAAGAAAGCTGGGAGAGAATGGGGCTTTCTTGGTAGAAACAGGCATTTTTGTTCTTAACATTTCAACACATGAGCGTCTGATACTTTGATTCCGTGTAAGCAGACGTGTGTGCGTTTTGTTTGGAGAGAGCAGAATTGTTGCCTTGGAGCTCCCTGGCTCCTTTCTGACACTTAAGATCTGTAGAAAACCACACCTGTTAAATTACTTTTTGCTTCAGATGATTTTGGAGCTGGGACATATGGACGTTTCTCTGATCCTTAAAGGAGATGAAAGGAGAGGGTTTCTATAGTTTTTTATTAGATACTGTGTCACTGAGATTATGATAGGTTAGTTTAATATGCTAAACGGTTTCTAAATTCAAAATATTTCCAAAGTAAAACATCCTAGTAGTTGTGGAGAGGTAATAAGTGAGCCCCCCACCCCTAAAAAAAAGTAAGTTTCCTAGCTTCCTGGTGAAAATGTTTGCAATCGCAAAAGACTGCCTTTGATATTTATGCTTGTATCTGTCTTTTATTCTCTGTGCCTAAGATGGAAATAAATGTAGTGTATATTTTAGGCATACGTAAACCTGCATGGGATTCAATTAATTGCCTCACATTGCTCCCTTTTGTTCACATAATAACTGCAGCTATGGGTAAATTATGTTGGTTTTATGCTGTAAAAACAGGTGTGGTAGTATATTTACTCTGGCTGGTTAGCATTGACTGTAACAGGACTGTCTGAATATGTAAACAGATTTTTTTTCTTCTTTCATATTTGTGTCAGCCCTGATGTGTCTTGTTTTCCATCCCATACCTAGTGATTTTTTTTTTCAGCTGACTGTTCTTAGTTTTCCCAGAGGCATCTCCCTTCCCTGAGGGATATCTCTCATTTTTTTCCAGCAGCTTCTCCTCATGTTTCATAACTCCCCTTGACCTGTCACTGAAGTCTGCCAACCTTTCCCTTGGTCTGAGCTGGCAACTGAAGGTAAAACAGCTGTTAGGAGGCAGAACAGTGGCTTGCTCTCTCCCAGCCTAAATGCCTTTGTCATTTTTTTCTGCCTTTATAAAAAAAAAAAAAAAAAAGGAAAAAAGGCTGCCTTGTATTTGCAATAATCTGTATGATCTAAAATAGCTCCAAGTTAAAAAAAAAAATCTGTGCTCCAAGTGAGAAAGTCAAACTGTACAGAGGTTATATAATTTAAAGTGAGTCTGTGTCTTGCCCGGGACCCCTGTCCTCTCTCCAGGGACCACCACTCTCGTGGGTGCTTGCAAAGCCTTCTGGTAACTTGCTCATTATATGTAAGCCTATGTAAATTTTTATAGATTCTTTCCTTATACAGAAATAATATATATATATATATGCATTTTTCTATAAATTGCTTTTTAAAGTTAATATAACTTAGATTTTCATGTTAACACATTTATCCCTGCTTTTTAATAGTTATGGGCACCATGATCTATTTAACCAGTTTTTTTTAAAAAAGATATTTTTCGGGGCCCAGGTGGCCCAGTGGTTTAGTGCTGCCTTCAGCCCAGGGCGTGATCCTGGAGTCCCAGGATCGAGTCCCACATCGGGCTCCCTGCATGGAACCTGCTTCTCCCTCTGCCTCTCTCTCTCTCTCTCTCTCTCTCTCTGTGTGTCTCTCATGAAGGAATGAATGAATAAATAGATAAATCTTTAAAAATAAAAAAAAGATATTTATTTATTTGAGAGAGAGAGTAAGCATGAGCTTGGTGGGGTGGTGGGTAGAGGGAGAAGCCGACTCCCCCTTTGAGCAGGGAGCCCGATGTGGGGTTCAATCCCAGGACCTCAAGATCATGACCCAAGTGAAAGGCAGAAACTTAACCTACTGAGCCATCCGCACACCCTTTACCAGTTTTCTCCTAGTGAACATTTCAGGTTGTTTATTGTATTTCTGTGAAGCAGATAGATTTCCAAGGCAGTTTAAGCAAAAAACAAAAGGCTTTTGTTATCAGAGTTTGACTAATTGTTGCTATTTTTAGGTACCTTTTGATTTTGGAATTTCTCTAAAAACACTTTTCAACATTAATTTGGCTGCAGTGAAATTTTTAGAGCCTGGGTGTACTTAGAAGTGATCTAGTTGGGCAGCCCAGGTGGCTCAGCGGTTTAGTGCTGCCTTCGGCCCAGGACGTGATCCTGGAGACCCGGGATCGAGTCCCACATTGAGCTCCTTGGATGGAGCCTGCTTCTCCCTCTGCCTGTGTCTCTGCCTCTCTCTCTCTCTCTCTCTCTCTTTCTCTCTCTCTCTGTGTGTGTCTCTCATGAATAAATAAAAAACCTTTTTTAAAAAAAGTGATCTAGTTTACCTTCTTTTACGCCAGGAAGTCAGAGGCCCAGAGAAGTGGATTAACGTGTTCAAGGGCACACAGTAGCAGACATGGGATGAAAACTGAGACCTCTGTTTAGAACTCTTGGCTTCTAGATTTTCCCGGCTCTGACTTTTGCTGTAATTCTGTTAGATCTGGTGAATAGTCATGATGAATAAGAGGGTTGTATTTTTTCCCCCTGCGTGAGAAGCATTTAAAAATTATGTAAAGAATGTAATTCTACTTAGCCCCTGTAAGAATCTTTTGTGAGCTTATCCTGTATTACATAACTTTAAGGTCAGAGAAATCTTGCAAGGAAATGGGTACTAAAGTCCCCACATGTATTCTTAGGGTCTATAAGCTGTAACTTGTGTTTGTATTCTTAATAAAGTGAATGCTGTTGGTTGTCAGAGTGGCAGTGGTGCTGACCTCGATTCCAGGAACCTGGGGTTGTAGCCTTGGTTCTGCTAGTAACCAAGTGAATGACCTTCATCACTTACACATACAGAGCTATAAAATAAAGGAATCAGATGAAATGATTTCTGAAGTCCCTTTAACCTCACATGCTATAAATTTTGCTGGCTATAGATTTAAAAAACCCTGGATGAATTACATCTGAAAATGCATCTTATCTAAATCTTATCTAATTCTCTCCTTATTGCCCAAACTCAGTTAATACTCAGGACACCATGTTTTTCATGGTGTCTCTTTATGACACCATGTTTTTCCTTTATCCTGTCATATAACATCAGTCATGGTGAATCCTTGTTTTTCCTCATTTAACCACAACTAATTGGTTGTAAGAACCTAAGACTCTGTCCTCTGAAATCTCTATTTGGTTTTACTCTGCCACTGCTCTGGTTGTCTTTTTTATTAGGTGGAAGCACTTGAAATTACTTTTCTTGTGAGTGAAAAATGGCCAAATATTGGCAGTTTCATATGTTTGGGTTATTTGAAGGATTTTGTATTTGATCTTTGCCACTAGCACCCCCCTCCCCCATTTCTCTAAGTGATTAATTTTTATTTTTATTTTTTTAAAAAAAGTAAGCTCTACACGTGACTCTTCATCTTAGGGTTATGAGTTCGAGCCTCATATTTGGTATAGAGATTACTTCAAGCAATTTTCTTAAGTTTTTATTTATTTTAAATAAGCTCTAAATCTTTAATAAACCAGCATGGGGCTTGAACTCAAGACCCTGAGATCAGGAGTTCCATGCTCTACTGACAGAGCCAGCCAGGCACCCACTTATGACTTCTTCCCAAATGTCTTTCACAATCTAGGATTAATTCATTCATTTCATAAGTAAATACTTATTTAGACATGGACTGTGTGCCAGGTTCAGTGCTAGATGCTGATAATCTAACCAGGACTGAGTCACACATGGCTCCTGCCTTCACACAGCACATAATTAAACAGAACATCAAGTGATTACAATAGAGCATAGACTAGATGCCCAGGCAGCTCCTAGCAGGTGAAGCTAACCTTATCCTGGCCTTCCAGAAAAAGTGCTAGTTAAGCTGAAATCTCAGCATACGTGGAGTTAGCCAGGAAACAGTGTTTGAGGCGAAAGCCTGGAGCTTAGGGAGAGGTTGGCTCCTTCAAGGAAACAAAAGAATTTTAATAGGTGTGAGCATAGAATATAGACAGAGGTGTTAGCAAGAAGGAAGTAATCACAGGGACCCAGGTAGACCAGGCCCTCTCATTGAACCTTTAGATAAGGAGCACCATCCAGTATGTTGTTATCGTGTGGCACCCATTCACAGAATGTGTTGTTGAATCCAGGATGTCATGGTGTCTGTAAATAGGGCCAAGAAAAGGAAGAGTGAATTTGTCAGAGTTCTGAGTGATCTTGCAGGAGGGCAAGCGTGGATGAAGATCTCTGCGTCAGGGAAGGTGCTAATCTTCTACGAAGTCTATAAGTGGTTTCAGTGACTTGCCAAAATGCTGGCAATAGTCTCTCTTGCTAAAATTGTCAGCTCTATTTCAGAATTTTGCTTCTGTATATTGGTTCTGATTTTATAATGAGTCTGTGGAAGGAAAAGAATCTTCTCAGTTGAAATCTTACTTACCACTGGTTTTATTAGAATTCAATTTTTCTTTGAACCTGGAGATACCTGTACTAGTTATTATAAAAAAAAAATGCCATTTTGAACCTCAAAGAGTTAATATATGTTTTTATTAAAGTGAAAGCAGTTTACTGCACTTAGAATTCATTTTGCTGAGCTAGTGATATTAAAAGCAGTTATTATAGGGGTTTCTGGGTGGTTTAATAAGGTTAAACATCCAACTCTTGATTTCAGCTGGGGTCATGATCTCAGGGTGGTGAGATCTAGCCCTGGGTCATCTTATGTGCTGGGTATGGAGCCTCCTTAAGATTCTCTCTCCTCTTCTCCAAAAAAAAAAAAAAAAAAAAAAAAAGGCAATTATCATAGCAAAGGGAAGGGGTGTAGTACATATATATTAAGAGGGGCAGAAATACTATTTTTTTATTTTTATCATTTTTTAAAGATTTTATCTATTCATGAGAGAAGCAGGGACATAGGCAGAGGGAGAAGCAGGCTCCATGCAGGGAGCCCAATGTGGGACTCAATCCTGGGTCTCCAGGGTCACGCCCTGGGCTGAAGGCAGTGCTAAACCACTGAGCCACCCAGGGATCCTGAAATATTATTTTTAGAGCGAGAAGAGGGGCAGGAGGAGGAGGAGGAGAGAGAATGTCAAGCAGACTCCCACTGAGCAGAGAGCTGAGGCGTGATCTGACCCTGAGATCATGACCTGAGCACTCACCACTGAGCTGCCTGGGAGTTTCAGAGGAGGGACAGAAGTCTACCTGATAGAACAAAATATTCTATTTACTTAAAGCCACACGAAAGAGAAACATTTTGACTAGATGGTAAGAGCAAGGTAGAATATGAATAAATCTGTTTATTAGAATGGAAGTCATTAAATTATGTTTGGCATTCATTTTTGAGACTGTCAAGAACAATTTTTAGCTGCGATTTAAGACAGCTTGACTAAGAAGTAGGTTATTTGTTTCACCTAACTTGTTTGTCTCAGCTAAAATGTTGTCCAGTGGCTCAGCAATGTATCAACATCTCTGCTTATTTTCTTAGCTTCCTCCTCGTGACCGTTGTCTCATGATCTCAGGATGCTGCTCTAGGCAGAAAAAAAGGTTGGAGGTGGTGCCAAATCACTAAAGCTTAATCTCATTGGCTAATTCTCAGTCACCTGGCTAGCGACCTGCAAGGTAGGCTAGGGAACTCAGTGACTCATCCAGTCTCTAGAGCATGCAGGTGTAAGAGGCATTAGAGCCTCAGTAGAGTACCTGACCCAGAGAGGGTTAAACCCTTAGTTCTCCAAAGCTGATATTGGCTGCTTATAAAAAAGGGGAGTATATCATTTAACAAGTCTGATCTTATAACAGACTTAATTTTTTTTTTGTTTTGTGACATGGATGGGTTTTGGTTATGGTTAGCTATTTTGTCATTATTTCAGTTAGACACTTTGAAGTCACTCTATTTGATTCTGATGTTAAGTGAAGTAGTTTTCAGTGATAAAATAATATGTTGAGAAAGAACGTCTCAACTCGACATACGGCTTTTATATATGTAAAACATGTTAACGAAAGGTTAATGTTTTTATTAGTACATTTGCGGTAGGTATTGCCAAGGTGACCCTAAATAAACTTGGATTTCTCTTGTGTTTCTCTCTCACATGGCAAAATGAAGGAGTCAATGAAGCCATTTTAGAAAGCTTCCATTAAAAACGCTATGTATTAGAACTTGTGTGTAAAAAGTTAAAAGATTCAGTCGTTTGTAGATTACAGAAGACATCAGAGGGACCAAATTCAAGAATAAAAGGTGAGAGATGTAGCCTTCCACCACTCCTTTGTTACTGTACTGTGAATCCACATTCTTCTTTTGGCTTCCTTGAAAGCAGGCTTGAAGATCTTGCTGGCCTTTTGCCACACTGGCCACTCACCGTTGTGCATGACATTATGCTAAAAACATTTGTCAGTGATCCATACTGAGCTCCTGTAGTTGGGGCAGTCTTAGAGCTACAGCTTTGGTATGATGCTAAAATGTACCCTTAGGCAGTTAGAGCGGTCTACTTAAGACAAGGATGTGTTAAATCAACTTTCACTCATAACAGGTTATATTTTGATAAATTTTTAGAAGTTAGATGTAACTCACAAGTTTCACATAGCTGAAGTCTTTTACTACTCTAAGTTGTGTTTTAATGTAGTAATCTGTTTTCTCACAAACGTGGAAACTACATCATACATTACAGTTTGGAGTTGAATTCAGGATGGGAAGAATAAGCAGTGTTTTTCACCAGGAACAGCTGGAGGAGTGTGGCAAGAAAATTTAGTAAATACGTAATTATAACAATTAGAATATTCTGATTGAGTTTTGGTTAACAGCAAATCATCCTATAAATAAAACAATACAGATTATAATACTTTGTGTTAGCTCTAAAGCATGTTTTAGAGCTAAAAACACGAATTTTAAATACACATTATTTATTATGTAAAAAGACATCAGATGTGGCTTTAAATGTTTCCAATGTTGAACATCATTTTTCTGTGGTTGTCTTAGGTGATATGTTGTTATTTTAGCACAAGAGAGTCCTCTTTATAAATACCATTTGTCTGGCTCTTGGGGGAAAATTAAGACTAATAAAGCTTTCTTTTGGGTGAGAGACTTGCCCTTTTTCCCTTTGTTCCCTGAGAACAAAGGGACCTGAGTTTGAGGTGCTTGTCTTTTCAATTTCTTTTCCTTAACTGGTTAGTATTTTTGAGAATAACCTTCTCTTTTTTCATTATTTGTGTCATAAAAATTTCTAGTGTTGGTTGTTTTAATTGGCTTTTTCATTTCAACTGTAAGACAGTGTGTACTGTAATACACATCTTTGACCCACTCTGGCACATTTGGGCACATTTTTCCCCCACATTCAGGTCTTATCGCTACATGTGCCTGGGCTCAGTCATGCAGTTTTCCTAGGGTCCCTATTTTGCAACATAGGATTGCAGGAACAGAGATACAGTGGTTATGGATGCTCTCTGTGGCTGCAGAGCACTGACCCACAGGGGATGGCCTCATTGGCACATCAGTGACCTCATGTCAGCTGGCTAGCTCAGCATGTAAAAGTCAGAGAAAAGAACGCATTTAAAAATTCCAAACTGGATACTCCCTCCTATTAGAACATGTATTTCCCAATAGTTCCCATTTAGTGCTTTGTTTCCATGGGCTATCCCAGGGTAAGCACCCATGACCCAATGCATAGGAAATGGACTGAAAGAACTTACATAGAGATAGGGGTCCCTTTAAAGGGTTTGGGAGTGCTGGGTCAGGTTAAGGCAGAAAGAAGGGAATTAGTTGTCTGTCCAAGCTGCTAGCAGAGACAGGACCCTCACCAGCCCATTAGTTCATTAGCTACATTTTGTTAACCCACACATAATAGTTTTCAGTGCAGATAGGTAGATACTAAGATAGCTGAACAGGAAGATATCAAAACTAAGGAAATATGATTCAGCCAAGATGCTGGGAGGGGGTCTTCATGCATCCCTGTATACCACCACCTCCTTCTTCCCCAGAAGACACCAGGACAGGTCCTCCTACCACCGCAAGGTTATCATGGTAGATTTCGAAAAAAAAAATATTTGGTGAACAAATGACTAGGTCAATAGGTATACAAAAAAACTAGGCAATGTTGGTTACTAAACAGTGTATAGTTTTGCATTTCATGGAAGCCAAGGCAAACTATTCTTTCAGGGCTTGTCTCTTACTTGACTTTAATATTTGGAAAGTCAGCATGTTCAATAAATGGCTTGTTTGACCTTAAGGTGAATGTGTCTTCAGGAGATAATAGGTTGGTCCACGTCTTAGTGGTTAAACTTTTCTCAAAAACCTTTTTGTCTTGTCATGGGGGTCTATATGCCTGAATGTTGGAAGCCTAAAAAGAGGGCCTATTTCTCTTTACCCTACTACTTTCTTCAAGACAGTGATAAATACATGCATTAGGCTAGTCTGAAATTTTATTAAATTGAAATTTTGGATTGAAAGGAGCAAAGATAGCAAACAGTGTTATCCAATTGGCTTTCAAGTAAGCACATGTCTTAAATTCACGACTTTTGTTTTCCTGATGGAGGTTTCAATTTCATTAGAGTCGGTACCAGGAAGATTGGATCACACACGATATTCTAACTATCTTGTTGATGGATATCCAGATCTGTGTAGAAGGTAACCTGCAACTTTAAGGGTTTCTAAGTTGATTCTTTGAAATCACATGTCCTGTTAATGGTAAAATAAACGATTTTACATTTTTAAATTCAGCTGCATTATAAAAATGGAAACATGTTAAAAAAGACACAAGGGCAAGTTTGGTTCATATTTTGATTTGCAATAAATCATGATTCCTATAGGATTTAAGCAAAACTGTTCTTTTAGTATTATGAAGTACCCTCTTTATGAGCATTAGGGCTTTGAGCATCGCTGGAGATTTTTGCATCATCTCTGATCTTCAATTGGGCCAGGAGTGAGGAGGGGGGAAAGATGCTCAAACTAGGTCATCAGCTACCATGTACGATTTTATCCTTTGGGAGTACTGTATATGGAGCAGAAGATTGAGGTCACAACTTGATTTTCCAGCTCTAGGTGGAGGGCAGTCTGTTTACAGTTTATTTGCTCTTAAGTTAAATTTTGAAGACATCTACTCTTAGAAGACTAATATATCAGTGTTTTCTTTCCTCCTTAAATGTAAATCTATTTTGAGTTGTCACATATAACAACAAAATCTGTATTATTTAGATTCCCATCTCTATTCCCCAAGGAAGAAACACAGACTATTTTTTTTTATGGCTAAGTGTTGATGATTAAAGGGCTCAGAATTCAGTTTAACCACCTTTAAAAAATACTTCTTAATTTTGAAAAGGTGATAGGTTTACCCAATGATTAAAGAGTATAAAAAAATATACTAGAACACCTTGTATCTGTCTGGTTCCTATTCTCTTTTCTGAAAAGGTAAACATTGTCAGTACTTGTATGTGTATTATGCAATAATTTTGTTAGGAATTTATAAGCAAAATAGAAAATGTACTCTTACATTTTCATTGTCTTTACACAACAGAGCTTATTATCTACATTGCTCTGTACTGTTTTCTCATTTACTGCAGAATCTGTCCTAGTTCTTCATTACAGTTGTGATATTTCACTATGTAAATGTACCATAAATTTGTTTAGCCAGTCCTCTACTTATGGACAGTTGGCTTGTTTCTTGATCTTGTCTTTGCAAACAAGTTTGCAGCATCAATCCTTCAGTTATGTCATTGCACTCCTGTGTAGGATTCACAATAAGATAAGTTCTTGCTGACCAGCTATGAAGTCAACAGTTGATGTTAGAATGTAGTAGAGAAGGCTTATCACAAAGCTTTTAAGTTCTTAAACATCAATATGAGTGTATAAAGTTATGCAGACCAACATGATCAGAAGTGTTTTAAATGTTTGAATGCAGTTCTTGGTGGGTAATGTTGAAAATGGCCTCATGATGCTCAGGTCTGACTATTTCATTACTACCAGAGGCAGACCAGTGTTGCATTCCAGGGGTTGCGTCTGAGGTCTTCGTGACTGGATAGGTAAGAGCTGATGCTGATACTAGGGGCTCCCTGACTCTCAAAATGCCAGTTCCCCAGCCATTAAGAAAGCCTGAAAGAAAAGGTGGCTATCATGTGAACAGCTGGCTTTTATTGAAGCACAGGTGTCATCGCTCCCCCCCTCCTATCCTTAGAGTTAACACCTTAGCACCAGAGCTGCAGGTGAAGCCGGAACCAGGCAAAGCACAAATGAAAAACAGCTAAGCACCAAGAGATGTGTGTCACTGGGGTGTAGTCAGACTTGGGCAATTGATGTTTTCCAGGCTGTACCTTAACAAAAACTACTCACGTTCATTCTAGAGTGATCTTAGCATTCCTAATACATTGTTGGGTCCGAGAGAATTTTCTACCCTTCCACAGAGTTTATGTGCCCTTGAAAACAGTTCACAGTCCCAAAATATTGGAGAATAGGACTTTTATAAGCACAGATGCCACTTTGTTATGAGAAGCTAAAGCAAACAAAATAATAAAGGAAATGTATAGTTGCCAGTCTCACTCATGGACTTAAGCCATCTGAATTCTCAGCAGCAAACTAGGGAACGGTTGATCCTGTTCCACTGACATATTGGAAAAAATTAAGAGTTTGTCTTGGGGAGTAGGGTGGGGTTGTGAAATGGGTGAATAAGGTCAAAAGGTGCAAACTTTCAGTTTTCAAATGAACAGGCCGTGAGTATGTAATATCCAGCATGGGACTAGAGTTGATAATATTCTATTGTATATTTGAAACTTGTTAAGAGAGTAAATATTTAAAGTTCTCATAAGAAAAAAAAAGTTGTAACTGTGTCTGATAAAATGTTAACTAGACTATTAGCATCATCATTTCCCAGTATATAGTGAATCATTACATTGCGCATCTGAAACTAATATAATGTTAAATGTCATTTATACCTCAAAAAATGGGGAGAAATTATATTTCAGATGGTAAAAGGGGGGCAATTAATTTAAAAAAGGAAAGAATGTGTCTTAGGAATTTGAAGCCACTATGGCTTAAGAAAACCTTTAATGGGGGATCCCTGGGTGGCTCAGCAGTTTAGCACCCGCCTTTGGTCCAGGGCGTGATCCTGGAGTCCCAGGATCGAGTCCCATATCGGGCTCCCTGCATGGAGCCTGCTTCTCCCTCTGCCTGGGTCTCTGTCTCTCTCTGTATCTCTCATGAATAAATAAATATAATCTTAAAAAAAAAAAAAAAAACCTTAACAAAATTGATCAAATTAAACAAGCTAGTAAAAACCATAATGGTTTCAGAGGCCCGGTATACAGTCGACAAATCCAACTTACGTTTTTTAAACACCTCAAAAACAGTATGGACAGATTCTTGGCATGATACAGATGTATTATTTTAAAATCTACTTTATGTACATTGAGAAACATAGCTAATCTTAAACCAGAGAAAAATAAAGCTATCATTCTTTTTTTAAAATAATATTAGAAATGGAATTAAGTGTTTAATAAGAAAAAAGATAAACAATATCAAGTGATTTATCCAAACAATATTACTAGCAAATACTTTAAGTAAATCGTAAGAACATACAGTGAGAGAAATTTAGTTTACGAAAAAACCAAACATGATATGTAGCTCTTGCCTAACTTTGGCATAAGAAATTTGAAGGAAGATATAAAATCTGGTGTTACAAAAGGAGTACCTGTATTTTGAACCTGAAGGTGGAAAAAGAATGTTCAATAAACTAATTTAAATGTATCTCCCTATGAAATAACTTACTAGAATATGACCAGTGAAATTCATCTGGAAGTCTCAGTAGGCAAGAATTTTAAAGAATGTTTTCTTCAAAAATGTTAATATAAAATATTTACATCTCAAATTTTATAAATAATTATAACCTAACATTTTTCAAACTCTGATGTTGTGTTAAATTAAAAAAATAATTAGCATAGAAATTCTAGAAAGAGAATCAAACATTGTTAAGGGATTCAAGAAATAATAAAGCAATCTATCAATAAATTAAAGAATATTTCAGTAAATATTGGTAGGACATAGCAATGATATTAGAAGAATGAATTTATATCAATAGGTTATGGGAAATTCTAGATTACCAAAGAGTTAAAGGCTATTTTTTGCTGTTTGTATACAATTATGTAAAACTGTAATAAAACACAGATGTTTATCTATATGTAGGTTTATTGAAGAGTATCCAAATAACAGGCTTGATATACTAAAATGACATTTTGTTACAATTATAGCATAAATAGTTATTTTTCGTTTTTTTTAATTTTGTTATTTATTTATTTATTTATTTATTTATTTATTTATTTATTTATTCATGATAGTCACAGAGAGAGAGAGAGAGGCAGAGACACAGGCAAAGGGAGAAGCAGGCTTCATGCACCGGGAGCCCGATGTGGGATTTGATCCCGGGTCTCCAGGATCGCGCCCTGGGCCAAAGGCAGGCGCCAAACCGCTGTGCCACCCAGGGATCCCCTAGTTTTATTTTTTAAATTAGTTTTTAAAGACTTTTATTTATTCATGAGAGACACAGAGAGAGGCAGAGACATAGGCAGAGGGAGAAGCAGGATCCCTGTGGGAAGCCTGATGTAGGACTTGATCCCAGGATCCCTGGATCATGACCTAAGCCAAAGGCAGACTCTCAACCACTGAGCCACCCAGGTGCCCCTATTTTTGGTTTTATAGGACATCTCCACCCTATCTCCACTTTCCAAGGTGGGTGGGAACAGTAGAGAATGCGAGGAAGCCTAGCTTCTGACTTTGAACCTGTCCTATGGATGCCATCCGTGCATGGACAACACCCTTCCCATCCTGGAACCTTGCTTTCCCTGTGGAGAGCTACTGAGTGGATGAAAGAGAGGAAAAGTGAGAACACTCAATGAGCAATAAAACACTATGTAATTATTATATGTTACATGAGAAATAGAACACCTAAGAACATTTTAGGAAATGATTTAAATAAAGGACTACTAATTTCAAGTACTTTGACAAACTGTAAAATATTTAGATTATTTTTCATTAATTAGTTCATTAATATGGGACCTTATAAAGTTCTCCCTTCAGGATTTTAATATTATGACTATGAACTAGGTCACTTTTCTTCATCTGCTTTGGAAGTGGTGGTTAGTGCTAAACAGCCGTTAATGATTACTGAGAAAGACTAATAGGCAAATACTTTCCCCTTCTCTTTAAGTATTTTTAAAACACAATAGATATTTTAGTCATCTTATAATCATGAGTTATCAAGTATTAACACAAATACGAATTCTTTAACCATAGAAAGTACCATAGAAAATGAGAGCCTCCCCCCATCTCCTATTTTAAAAAGAATATATTGAGTGTATTTTGTCACTGGTTCTTGGAGCATAAATACTGAGGATTGTTTATTTTCCTTCAAGAAATTACTATAGCTTTCCTCCTCTGAAGAATGTTTTTTAAAGAAATCTGATAGATTTCTCTCTTTTTTTTTAAAGATTTTATTTATTCATGAGAGAGAGAGAGACAGAGACAGAGAGAGAGACAGGCAGAGACACAGGGAGAGGGAAAAGCAGGCTCCATGTAGGGAGCCTGATGGTGGGACTCAATCCCGGGTCTCCAGGATCACGCCCTGGGCTGAGGGCAGGCACTAAACCACTAAGCCACCGGGGCTGCCCTCTGAAGAATTATAGAAAATAATTCCTGTCTATAAAATGTTCTTAGGTTTGCTACCACAGAATGTGAATATTGTAGGGAATGCCTCTGAGAACAAGGGAACATTTTTTTTCTCTCTCAGCTTCTTGTATCTTTTTTTCAGATTTAGTTTTGTTTTGATTACTTGGCCTACTTATTTCAAGAAGCTAAGGAGCTTGTTTTGTGTGTTCCGTTAAAAAAATTGTTTGATATTTAAAGTGACTGGGACATTTGGAATAGTTCCAACACTGAACAGTTGTTCATTTAAAGGAGACTAATTCCCAGGACACTGGGGCATAGAAAATGAATAATCAGCACAGCATCTTAGTTGGATTTGGAGTATTAGTATGAGCTTAAAAAAAATACATAGGCCCTTACTACTACTTGGAGAAGGGAAAAACAGTAAACGTTGTGTTTCATAGAAAACGGAAAAGTATAGTCAAGAGTATAAGTGCTTTTAGCACTTAAGGAGCAAAATGTGAGTAGATTTTTCAATATATGTAATGATTTACTAGAGATTAGGAAATGACTCATCAGCAGTATAAATCTTTGTAATAACCTGGCCATCAGCAGGAAAAGATGGGAAGATGTAGAAAATGTGTAGGAAGAGGGAGAGGCATTGAAAGGCCAATCACTTATGTTTTTCTTTCAGCATATGTGATCAGAATATAGTCAGGGAACTTGTCACAGGGTACTATACCAATTTACCTAGAAAATTAGAAATTATGATATGAATATTATTTTGCACATAATTTTCATGTTTTTGGATTGCTAAATCTAATTGTTTCATATACATAATTCTCTGCCCCACGTAAATCTTAAGTCGGAGCTAAAGACATTGTCTGTGTTTATAAGTTCCAAACATCTAGATAGTTGATTAATTCCTGTTCTGATCCATATGCTTTCCTTACGTAAACATAACTTAAATGTATTTCTGTGGTTTATCTAGTTGTTTTTGAACCCAGATGGTAGTGATTATAAAAATTAAAGTCACATATTTTCCTATGTATACTTATTCCCTTTACAGTTGAAAAGGGCAGGCAAAAGAATCCCAGAAGTTTGTGTATCCAGACACAGACATCTCCAGATGTGCTATCCTCTGAAAAAACACTTGAGTTGGCCCAGTATAAAACAAAATGTGAAAACCAAAGTGGATTTATCCTGCATCTCAAGCAGCTTCTTTCCTGTGGCAATATCAAGTTTGAAGCATTAACAGTTGTGATTCAGCACCTACTCTCTGAGGTAAGGATGTCTACCCTCTAAACAGTTTTTCTGATTGAGTTGAGGGGTGTAGGAGGGGGGCCAGTGTTCATGCTCTTGTCTTGTGAGTACTGTTCAGTTAATGAATGATAAGACCAGATATAATTCTTGCAATTATGCTTTGTCAACTCACTTGATACCTGAGTCATTCTCTAGAAATTTGGGATCGAAACATTTCTCCCTATTTTTTCTTTTCCAGAATCATTTAGACCAACAATGACATAAGGTAATTGTTACGTACATCTCCAGCCTATATTGGCATTATTTTACAGTTGTCTAACTGTATGTAGCTTTCCATATCACCTTTAATTTAATGCTTTGAAAAACGAGATTTATTATATTTGTGGGTCAAAGAACACTTCTGAAGTAACCCCCATTATGGGTCTGGGGACTCTTCAGAATTTCCATCTAATTCTGGTACAGTTTCTGGTACAACAAATGCAAAACAGGTTTTCTTTGCTTACTTATTCTTCTGTGACATTCTACAAGGATATTAGTTCAGAGACTGCTTAAAATTCATTGAGAAAACCAAGTTTCTGTGAACATATGCTACTGGCCTAGCAACAAAAACTACAAATATCTAAGGGGAAAAAAAAAAAAAAAACCACTGGGATGAGATTATACTTAAGCTCTTTAGATTTTATTTATTTATTTTTTAATAATAAATTTATTTTTTATTGGTGTTCAATTTGCCAACATACAGAATAACACCCAGTGCTCATCCCGTCAAGTGCCCCCCTAAGTGCCCGCCACCCAGTCACCCCCACCCCCCACCCTCCTCCCCTTCCACCACCCCTAGTTCATTTCCCAGAGTTAGGAATCTCTCATGTTCTGTCTCCCTTTCTGATATTTCCTACCCATTTCTTCTCCCTTCCCCTCTATTCCCTTTCACTATTATTTATATTCCCCAAATGAATGAGACCATATAATGTTTGTCCTTCTCCGATTGACTTATTTCACTCAGCATATTAGAGAGAGTGTGTGCACTTGAGCTGGGGGAGGGGCAGAGGGAAAGAACCTCAAGCAGACTCCCTGCTGAGTTTAGAGCCCAACCCAGGGCTTGATCTCATAACCCTAAGATTGTACCTGAGCCAAAATCAAGAGTGACATGCTTAACCGACTGAGCTACCAAGGCTCCCTCCCCTCTTTTGATATTTTTCAATCACAGTTTAAAAAGAGGCATATTACATAACATCTCAAGAAGAAAACTGTCCAATTTGCTTGTTCTGTAGTTCAGTTCAACAAATCTATGTTCATTTCCTGCAGAGGCTACTATGATATGGTTGCTGGTCTGGGGCAGGAGAGCCAGGCACTTGCTCTGTGCCTTTGCAAGTTACCAAGCTAATAGATAGTAAGATCGGTATTTGATGAACATTTTACAGCTTTGTCCAAAAATATTTTTTTGAGAAGGAGTTGTAAACATTTACCTAGTTTTTAAATTATAGTAGTATATAGTCTTTCTGTTTCTCTTTAATATGTAAGGAAGGAATTGGAAAGCTGGTTTATATAACCAAGTAAGCTAAATTGGAAACCATGTAATAGCAAATGTAGGAAATAATTTGTCTATTTTCTAATAAACCAATTACTTTGTTTTTACTATATCTAGCCCAATCAATCCCATGTTCAATGCTCGCTTCGGCAGCACATATACTAAAATTGGAACGATCCCATGTTCAACCCCTTTCTCTCCTTTCCCTCTCACATGAGATGAGTCACCAAGTGCTGTGAGCCCTCATTCCCACAGTGTGGCTCTCCTTCATCCCCTCTTTTCCATTCATACTGATGCCAACCTTGTTCAGACTCTGGATAACTGTCCACTAGATTATGATAACTTCTTAGTCTTTAGACCTGCATTCTTTTCACTATAATCTACCCCAAGTACTGCTAACAGATTTATCTTTCCAAAGCATTCCACTCTACTGATTAAAACCTTCAGTGGTTCTCCATTGTCTACAGCTGACCTGTCCAATATGGAAGCTACTAGCTTTATGAAGCTACCAAGCACTTGAAGTGCAATGAGGCTGAATTAAGATATGCAGATAGGCGTTAAAATACACATGGATTTCAAAGACTGTAGATAAGAGGTGATGTAGGATTCCTTGTGAATAACTTTTCTGTTGACTATATGTTGAAATGGTGAGATGTTGGATATTCTGGGTTAAATAAAATATATAAAATTTAATCTTTTAAACTTTTAAGAAATGTAGCTAGTGGAAATTAAGGTTATATACATGGCTCACATTAGATTTCCTCTGGATGACTCTGGGGTATAACTTGGAATGTAAGTTTCTAATTTGGCACAAGCTGCCCTTGTTAGCCTCACCTCACTGCCTGTCTGCTCCTGCAGTATGATTAGTGAGGTAGAGGAGAAGCAAGAGGAATCTAATATTATTGAATATTTACTAAGTTTTTTTAGGGGGTGTGGGAGGCTATTGGTACTTTTATTTTTGTGTTTTGTTTTGTTTTTAAATGTATTTTATTTAAATTAAATTTGCCAATATAACACCCAGTGCTCATCTTATCATGTACCTTCCTTAGGATATTTATTTACTACATCATAGACATTCTTATTAAGTCTTGTCCAAAAACATAAGTTGGAATTTACTAGGAAGAAAATGGAGATGTAGAGCTGTTAAGTAACTTGACTATCAGCAGACAGCTGGTTAGAGGAAGACCAGTACTTGAACTTGGGTCTAGGATACAAGAAACTCAAAATTGCCTATGAACTTCCTGTACATTTTCATTTTAAAAAAAAGATTTTATTTATTCACGAGAGACACACAGGCAGAGACATAGGCAGAGGGAGAAGCCGACTCCCTGCAAGGAGCCTGATGTGAGACTCGATCCCAGTATCACGTCCTGAGCTGAAGACAGATGCTCAATGGCTGAGCCAGCCAGGTGTCCTACTTCCTGGATGTTTTTATCCTTTGTTCATATTCCATTGCTGGGCTATTGCCCTTCTCCCTAATACCTACATATTCAGTGGCATCGCATCACTACCTATGTTTAATTTACATGAATTTATTATACAAACAAGTAGAAAATGCAAATTAAATAGATCAGGCAAGGAAAGGCCTCTCAGTGAGGAAAGGCCCAGAAGTGAATGTGAGATGAAAGGTGTCTGCTCTTCCTTTGGTTCCTAAATCCCTCACATGGCATGAACCTTCCACAATCCATGTAATCCCAGTGTTTCAAAATACTTTTTCCCCCTATACAACCTGGCCCCCAAATACAAACCAAACACTTTATCAGATACTCAGTTAGAGAAGGAGTAGATCAAACACTAGAAGAAAAACCTCGCTTGGTTGGACATACTGAGAGATGTTTTGTCAGTCCACAACAGGGCAAACTCTTTTTTTTTTTAATTTTTTTTAAATTTATTTATGATAGGCACACAGTGAGAGAGAGAGAGAGAGGCAGAGACATAGGCAGAGGGAGAAGCAGGCTCCATGTACCGGGAGCCCGACGTGGGACTCGATCCCGGGTCTCCAGGATCGCGCCCTGGGCCAAAGGCAGGCGCTAAACCGCTGTGCCACCCAGGGATCCCCAACAGGGCAAACTCTTAATGAGTTTCTGGGAGACTTTAACTGTATGTGAATTTCATCTTGCATCTGATTTAGGTTTTAATGCCCACATAATTGTAACTCCACTCCATTTCTTAAAATCAAAAACTCTCTTTTAGGGGTACCTGGGTGCCTTGTTGAGCGTCTGGCTCTTGGTTTCGGCTCAGTTTTGATCTTACGGCCATGGATGCATCTGACTCCAGGCTTAGCAGAGTCTGCTTGAGGATTCTCTCCCTCTGCCCCTCCCCTCACTTGCACACATGAATGCACGTGCACACTCTCTCACAGTCTGTCTCTTATTCTCTCTCTAAAACAAGTCTTCAAAACAAAATAAAACAAAAAACCTCCCTATTTCCTGGTCCTTCTATTTCTCTATTCCGTTCACCTTCTGGATGCTAGGAGCACTTATATTTCTCTGTTGCTCTCTACTATATATTACAGATAGCCATCTGTAATCATTTTGCTTAAGACCAGAAGCTCACTGAGAGCAGGATCTGTGTCTAGTTCTTTCTTAGGAAACCAACCCAGCATCTATGGTAGGGCTTTATACATAACAGATGTGCAGTGTATGCCTGCATGAACAAATGAATGGACAGGGTGAACTCCCAGATGTGAGATGAACATGTAAAGTCTTTATGTAAATGTTCTTTGCTCTTTATAACCAATCGACAAATATTTACTGATTGCCTAATATGTACAGGGCACTATTATAAAACAGTTAGAAAGGAAAGACATAACCAGGGGAAAAGTTAAGTAATTCTGCAGAACAATTTTCCTCTTAACCCTTTGATTCTCTCATACCCATTATAGAAGTGATTGATTGATGTATAGACAAGATGTAGATTGTAGATGTAGACTGATCTATATATACATATGTATCTTATTGTTTTTCTAAATGGTTTTAGAACATTAGAGTATGGGTAAAGATTGATTATAGGGAATCCTAGAACCAAGACTTATCTTTTTGTTGCAAGTCTGTTTAACAACTATAACTTTCCACTTTTGTGGCAGACATAATTCATTACATAGAAGTTCTTTTTTTAAGATTTTATTTATTTATTCATGAGAGACAGAGAGAGAGAGGCAGAGACACAGGCAGAGGGAGAAGCAGGCTCCATGCAGGGAGCCCAATGCGGGACTTGATCCCGGGACTCCAGGATCACGCCCTGGGCCGAAGGCAGGCACTAAACCACTGAACCATCCAGGGATTCCCATTACGTAGAAGTTCTGATAAGTATCTCATCAATCTGGAAACTAATACCATGCTTTCTGTCTCCCAGAGTACTCACTATTGCTAGTTTTAATTTGTTCCCATTCTTGGTTTATCCTTGCATAGTTGTGCAGTGTTCTGTACAAACAGCCAAAGTGAAATCCAACGTAAAGTAGCAGCCAAATAAGGTGAATTTGGAGTGACACTGTTTACTATAAGTAAAAATATCTCAGAACAACAACAACAAAAGAGTGGATATAATTCATTGTGTGAGTGGCAGGAAGGAGAGGTCAGAGATAGCACACATCTGAGCCATCTGACGTGACTCTTTTCTGCAAAATCCCCTGTGCTGTTGATGCTTTTCAATAGCCAACAAATTCAGGCCCACTGATGGGACAGCAGCCAGAGATTAAGTGCCTGTGTCCCAGGGCCTCCTAATTAAATTATGGTGAATCCATTTTTTCCTTGGAGCACTTAATATATTTAATGCATGCGTACGAAAGCATATTTCTATCCAGATTCCCACCTCCCTCTTTTTTGCACGTTGTGTGGAATTCTGTAGGTTAAAATACAAAGAGGATTAAAAAAAATTATTATCTAGACTATAAAGAGTTTATTATCTAAGGCAGAAACACTGATATAGGAGCAGCTGAATAAAAAGAAATAGGCAATCAGTACCTAAGTGACAAAATGTGTTTTTATCATCTACAACTGAAGGGTAGGTATCTTAAAGGGCAAGCTCCCAAAGAGAGGCAGAAGCTGACACTTACTATGGTGTGGGCACTGCAGGTGGCATTTCACATAGGATCATATATAAAGCCCTTGGTTTTTCCATTATTCTGTACTGCTTCCCCCCAGATGAGGTCATCTGCCTTGAGTGATGACTGAAGAATTGAGTATGGACATTTTAGTTCTATCTAGGTCTCAAGCTTCTTTTTTTAAATTAAAAAAAAAAAACACTCATTTATTGATGTGAGAGGCAGAGAACTAGCAGAGGGGGAGATGGAGAAGTAGACTCCTCACTGAGCAGGGAGCCCAACAGAGTACTGGATCTCAGGACCCTTAACTGACTGAGCCACCCAGGCACCCCCATCCCAAGCTTCTTGAAGGTGAGAACCAGATCTTAAATTTCCTCCATGTTTTCCCTAGCATTTGGAATGGTCCTTGATTAATTGGTACAGAGTAATAACTTGCCAATCAATTCAGAAAGATAAATGTCTTATCTAGGCTTTGGGGGGAAGGAGATGGTGACTATGGTTGACATGGAGTATTCCCTGAAAGTTTATATAACAGGTCAGATAAAGACCATGCATCCAAGATTGTGGAGATAGGACACGCATGGCAAGCATGACTTGACCAAAACAGGAAGGGATGTGAGTCTAAACAGGTAGTGGAACACTGAGGTTCATGGAACTAGGGTAAAGTTTCTTTTTCGTGTACTCCATGGAATACTCTTTGTGAGGAAGGGCATTTATGTGTACAAAGAATATGGGACATTGATCTAGCAGCCCTCTGCAGGGTCGTGGGAAAGGTTGCTTTCACTAGTACAGGAATGAATGGTGGAGGTAGCAGTAATAGAAAAAGTGTGATAGATTCATGACACCTTAGGAAGACGTGACTGAGTTTGGAACAACCCATTTAGACAAGAGACAGAGATGACCTCCCGGCTTTCCTGCCACCATGTACTCAGATTGACAGAGCTTGGGAGAGAGACATCAGTGGCTTCTGGGCTTTAGTACAGGAAGGGTGAGCACAGTAGAGCTGGGGGGAAATGTTCATGTGGATTGAAATTCCTTGTCCCCAGAAATCTCTTTAATAAGCCAAGAGATCACATGGTATGTATTTGGGCTAAGATGTAAGCATTTTCACAAAATTACTCCTGGAAATGATATACCAACTTAATTTTCCAGTCCTCACTTTTCACATTTCTGGAAGTTTGAAAAGTAATTTAGCTTCTTGCAGCTTTGCCTTCTACTAGAAAATTAACTCTCGTTGGGAAGGGAATTTTAAGCAAGTTTCTTAATGTGTTGCAGGATTGTTTATGGGTATTATACTGTCTTTTAGTTTTCTTGACACTGAGTGACAAAACTTGCTTATATTTACTTGACCTAGATTACTAAGCAAACAAAATTAAGGCTTAAGTTTATGAGATCAGGAGAAACGTGTATTGTATGCATTTTTCTATACTTTTCTTCCAATTTTATCCAGCTTGATTTTCCTCAGTTTAATTTCTACATTAGAAAACTCCTGACTTGTTCATTTTTAAAAAACTGGGACTCACTGATTTGGGATTTCAGAACCATGTAATACTTCACTTTAAAGATCATGGGATCCCTGGGTGGCGCAGTGGTTTAGCGCCTGCCTTTGGCCCAGGGCGCGATGCTGGAGACCCAGGATCGAATCCCACGTCAGGCTCCCGGTGCATGGAGCCTGCTTCTCCCTCTGCCTGTGTCTCTGCCTCTCTCTCTCTCTGTGACTATCATAAATAAATAAAAAAAATAAAAATAAAAAAAAAATAAATAAAGATCAAGCATCTAGAATCCCAAGAATGGCAAAATGGACTCATGAAGAAGTGTTCCTTAAATCTCATCACTGTTAATTATCCGTAAGACAGCGTTGGTGACTGTTTGTTAACCTCCTTAGGTCTTTAGTAAGAGACCATCACAAAGTAAAAGCTTTAGAAGGTTATCTGATCCCCAACTCTCAAATCAGCATTTCACACTTTACCTTTATAGACACCAGCGGACCATGTTCTAAAGCATCCTGATTAAATTTCGTGGCAAACACCATGCGCTGCATCCTAATGTCATTTTCAATTGTAAGTCACAAAACACACACTTGGATTGCTCTTCACCTAGTTCATAGGCTCCTCTCGTCCACAGGTTTTGGAGAACAAGTTTTTCTTTTCTCCTAGTAAGTGTGATAATCTAACGTCCTCAATTAAAGAGGAGACTAAAAAGGCTCACAAATCTAAAAATAACTCCATCATCCAGGCAGAGGAGGTCAGTTTTTCTTTCCACTGTACCAGCTGATATTTAAGTAAGTGGCCATCGATCAGTCTAATGTCTGGCTCTCGTTTTTCATAAATGAAGGGCTGTGGCTTTAAGTAATCGCAGGCTGCTCGTGCCAAAGGCAGAGGCTGCAGAATCAGCTTCTGCCAGGAGAGAGGCATACGGTAACCTGCAGGACGGGAAGGAAGGTTCCCGAGGACCAATGGCGCTCCTCCTGGTAGAGCTTTGAATGTAGGCAGACCGACCAGTGGGTGGTGTGGCCACCTGTGCACTTCTTGGACAGTGCGGGGGGTGGGGGCAGTTGGAGACAGAAGCTGGAAATGGGCTGCTCCAGCAGCAAAATGTGCCTCTATGCTCCATGTGCAGCAACAAGGGTAATTAGTATTTGCTTATAGTGCTTTTCTGGAAGAATGTCAGAGACGGAGGCAGAGGTTGTCTGGAATTAGGGGGGGAATGCTTTGAATGACAAGCAACTTTTGCCCGCAAAAGACTTGGGTCTCATGATCTCTGCAATAGTGTGATCAAGATGCGGCGGGAGCTCCGTCTTGGGTGATCTAGTAAGGGCATTTTCAAAGAGCTTTGAATCCTGCTTTTTTTCTCAGTCATGCCCTGATGGTAGGGAATCTACCTTTTAAGAAACTGTATCTATTGCTATACGTGTGTGTGTGTGTGTGTGTGTGTGTGTGTGTGTGTGTGTGTGTGTGAGAGAGAGAGAGAGAGAGAGAGAGAGAGAGAGAGATTGCTTTGAGTTGTGGTAACTTGGAAATTGTTCTTTTTTTGCAGGATAAATAGCTTTTTCTGATACTGAAACAGTTGCCTGATTTTCTTTGATTTGTTTCTCTAACATCTCCTTACAATCATAGCTGATCCCAAATATAATAATCCTTAGAAAAATAATGTGGAACGGGGTAAAATTAGTTTAATTTTGCCTTTTTTTTTAAAGGGTCCTTTTTTGCTGTAGCTTAACCACAAACTTCTATCTTCTTTTTAGAAGGATTGACCTTATAATGAAACTTTTTTATTTGCAAATACAGGACAAAGTGCATATAAGTGCATATGTTTAGAACATTAAATATTTATCTTAAACTGATTAGTGCTTTATTGCCCTTGGAGGAGGAGAATGCATTAAGACTTAAGTATGCATTTGCTGAAAGGTTCTGCGAATCAGCAATGAAGCATGGCTCAAAGTAAATATTTTTAAAAGTGCCTCAAACGAAAGTTTCATGGGGACCTGAGAAAATAAAGATTTTTTGAAACATGAATTTCCTTAACAACTAAGGGACATCTGTGTTTTTTTACAACACAAACTGTTAGCCTAAATGATTCATATCTTGGCTTCTCCGTTCTGAGTCTCATTTTCCTGGTGATAACAAATGTGTGCCTTACTGAAAGGGACCCTCTTGAAAACATTAGTAACTTGATGTGTGTTTTCTGCAGCGGGAGGAAGCACTGAAACAACACAAAACCCTATCTCAAGAACTTGTTAACCTTCGAGGAGAGCTAGGTAAGAGCCTTTTTTTTTTTTTTTTCTGCCTAAGTTTTATAAGATGAGGGGACGAATGGAAAATTTGGTTTTCCTCTCTGCATTGTGGCTGGAGTTGCATGCTGGCAGTTGTTAGCTGTCCCACTCTGGTATCTGTGCAAACACTTAATATCAACATTTCTTTTGAATCTTGGCAGCTTGACCTCAAGTTCACAGAATTCCTGGCACTCATCTGACTAAGCCTAGCAGAGCTTCTGATGACCAAAACATGGCTCTTCCTGAAGGCAGGGACAGAGTGATTTTTGTGATTGTGTGGGTTCCTGTTAGATAATCCCATCATATTTTTTTCTGAACCTCTGTCCATATAGAAGGATGGTGAGAAAATGCCTTCTCTGATTATGGCACTCACATTATACTTGCTCAGGGCACTTTGCTAGGAGTGAGTATATAGAAAAAAAGGATGCAATGCATCCAGGGTTGCCTGTCTAAAGAAGGCCTATTCTGTGCTAATGTCACAATATGAACAGCGCTGGTGGTGAATAAGGACCCAAGTAGGGGCACTGGTAGGCTTGTGCCTCTGATGTCTGTGGCACTCATCACCCATTGCTGCTCTTCCCAGGCTGAGCTCCATTTGAGTTCTGGTCTCTCCTGGAGGGGTCTTCAGGGCTCATGCAACAGATTCAGGACTGCCTTTTCCTACCTCAGCTGCTGTGCTGGAGTGAGCCAGCTGTCTTGGGATTCCCCTGTCTGCCACGGGCACCTCAGCCCTACAGAATCAGCTTCCTGCATTAGCCTCAGCCAGGTCTGGAGTTGTTCATTAAAAGGCTGGGTTCCTTGCCCTTTGCAATTTCTATGTATGCTGGCAGCTTCCTCTTAACGTGTGAGTAGCGATGTGTATAAATAATGCAAAAGCAACAGCCAGAGATGAAAATTGTGTTTGTCCAGTTCTAAAAGAAGCTCTGCTCACTTTTCTTTGGACGAGACTAGAATTTCAGCACTGTAGATGTAATTTGCTGGACTTGAAGTTTTGAGGTCTTTCTGCCCCTGCAGCACTCCACCCTCACCAAGGCAAAGATCAGATAGCCATGAACGTGGGCCCAAGGCCTGTCCCTGTTCCTCATCCCTCTTCACCTTCCAACAGGAGGCAGCCCTGAACTCCTAGCTAACCCTCCAGGTTCTTAATACCTAGCTGGGGCTTCATTTTCTCCTGACCTTATTTTAGGCTATGGAAATGAAGAACTCTTTATAGAAAAGTAATTTTAATACAAATGAAACTTCGGGACCCCAAAGACTTGTGAGTTCTAGGGGATACAGTTCAAGGAAACCACAGCTGAGAAACAGCCTCCTGGCTGTAGTGGTCAAGGCTTTCTGCCATGTTACTTAACTTGATTACCCAGATGAGCAACTTAATTTGCTTTTGTCTGTGCCTTAAATAACGTAATGGATATAGAGTGAGCAGGTCAGGAAAGAGGCCTTTTTGTGTATGTGTTTCAGAGTTCATTATGGCCCAGTGGAGGTGGAGATGAGCCTACCTGATGGTTCACATTTCAGCCTCTCCCCAGAATGAGGCAGAAACGCCAGCAGAACACTGTTCTCATTCATGCTGCTTGAATGGGGGATCCTCTTCTTACCTTTTAGTGGACAGCTCAATTAAATGATTTGAATTGGGACCCAGGTCCTTAGCACCTCCAGTTGGTCACATAGCCTGACAGGAAGTAGCCATCAGTTTGTACCTCATCTGTGATAAGGAGAGTGTGCCCTGGAGTATCCAGATGCAGTGGGTGGCCTATGCCTATTGTTCAGTCACCCAGGTGGGAGCTGGGTGACTCCAGGAGTAGAGGACTCTTGTCAGGGTGATGAGTGAGACAACAGTGGGAATGTCTGTCAGTGGAAAGGACAAGGGGGAATGTGACCATGCTCCAGGGTCATGAGGTAGAACTGCTGAAGGAACTACGAAAAGCATTTTGGGAATGGTTTCAGTCCTGTGAGGGGAGAGAAGAGAAGCCTTTATGTAGTTCTTCTGATGAAACCATCCAGGACAGATACTCGGAAAGCTGCCGGTGGGATTGTGTGTAGCATCAGCTGAAATGGAAGACTATAGGTTACAGAGCAAAGTTGGAAATGCAGTTTTATAATTTGAGGCAGTAGTTTATTTTTTTTTTGTAAGATTTTTTTTAAATTTTTTATTTATTTATTTATTTATGATAGTCACACAGAGAGAGAGAGGCAGAGACATAGGCAGAGGGAGAAGCAGGCTCCATGCACCGGGAGCCCGATGTGGGATTTGATCCCGGGTCTCCAGGATCGCACCCTGGGCCAAAGGCAGGCGCCAAACCGCTGTGCCACCCAGGGATCCTGAGGCAGTAGTTTAAAGTGGTTAGACTGTGTGGCCACACTGTCTAGGTCCAAAGCTTCAGTGGCTGAGTGACATAGAGCAAGTGACATTACAGGTCCTGAGTCCCAATTTCATTCTCCATCAAATGGCACTAAAAATTATCTGCTCAGGGGTGTTCATGAGGAAGTAACTCACTGTAAAGTGCCTGGCACCGAGTGTTACCTACTAGTAAACAGTAGGTATTAACGTGTGTGCAGTTTACAGCTGTGTAGCAATTGCCCACATTTGCTATTTTGTGGGCAGTGACTACTGCAGTAAGGAATTGAAATTAGACCAAGTATTATTAGAAATCCCTTGAGTTGGGTTGGGTTTTGTTTTTGTTTGTTGTTGTTTTGTTTTTTTGTTTTGTTTTGTTTGTTTTTTTGTCTTCAGACTCCAATGGCAGTGAGACAAGATTGATTCTCTCCTCGCCCAGTAGAAGTGCTTGCAGTAAGGATGGAGTCCATAGTCTAGGATTTCTGTCTGTGTATCCCCAGCTAGGAGTTGCTTGACTTCTTTGAGCCTAGTTTCCTCACTGGGAATGCGAAGTTATTATATATTTTGCTGGATTGTCATGGAGCTTGGTAAAATAATAGTCTGTATGAAGCAACTGGCATAGTGCCTCATCCACCACAGGCACTTCGAGAAAGCTGCTACCATCACCGTCATCCAAGTAGCCACCATTTCTCTCCAAAATAATGGGGTGGGGGCTGTTGGTGTCACTCTCCCGTTGAATAATGTTTCTTCTGCTTCTCTATGAAAACAGAGGCAAGGTTCCCAAACTAAGAACTACAAAACAAAACACAAAACAGCTGAAACTTAGGAGCAACGAAACCCAAGTAGAGTCTGTGATAGTGACCTTCAGAATCTAATTGCCTCCAACCTGTCCTCTCCATTGACCGACTTTTCTGTTGTCTCACTCGTTAGTCTCACAAGTGTCCTCTATGGCCAAGTTCACCCAACTGAGCTCAGAACAGAACCGCAAGGCTCCCCTCCCTCCAAGGAGTCCTCTGTATTTTACAATCATGTATTTATTTAATCTTGTGCTTTCTTGTTGTCTTCAGATAGTAAATTGCTTAATTTCAGAGATTCTTTTCTTCTTCCTATGCAAAAAAAAAAAAACCCGTATATATAAGCTTTTCATTTTCATAAGTAATTGATAAATATTTATGGGCATTTGAAGTATTTGAGGGTTTTAAAATTTCTTTTTATTTAAGGACGTTGTGCAGAAATTAAAATTGCAAAGTGAAAGGAAAATAGCCAATGGTTTTAGTACCCCTGACAGAGCTTTTATTTCTGCATATTCTCTTGGGTATTTATATGAATATTTATGACTTTATATCTTCAGTTTTTTTTTTATGAAGGTATGACTTACAAACAACAGAATACTTATTGACACATATACTCTTGTAACCTACATCTTTATCAAGGTATTAAAGGTCTCTGTCCTCTCAGAAAATCTCCTCATGAGATGAGGATGACACCCCTCCTTCCCCAGAAGCGAATATTGATCTGATTTTTATCACATAGGTTAGTTTTGTGTATTTTAGAATTTCATATAAACAAACATGCATTCTCGTCTTTTTGTGTCTGGCTTTTTTCATAAGCAAAATGGCTTTGAGATTTATCCATGTTATTTTATGTGTATTCTGATCTGTTTAGCTTGTGTCAAACACTTTGCCATGTTGCCTTATAATCTTTATTAGATTATGCTGAATGACTTGAGAAAGTCTTAGTGAGTGGATGTAGCTTAATTTCACTTGCCCCTGTAGTGTTAGAGCGAGGGTTTCATCATCTGCTGTTATCCCATCTATTCCCCTGGTTTTAACTACAACCTATAGGGTGATGATGTACAGATTTATTTTTCTAGTTCTCTCTTTCTCAAGCTGCAGATACATTTTGCCTAGTGAAGAGCTGCCTCCAGGAGAGCCAGTTCAATGTAATCAGACCTTTCTGACTCTCCAGCCCCTTGCTTCCTAGAACCCCTGCAGTGTCTCCTGATTCAGACCTCTTCCTCAAGGTCTGTTCATCATCATTTGCAGTGACCTGATAATTCACTCACCACCTAAAGTATCACACACCTTCTCCTCCATCCTCTACATGATAATGATCTGTGTTCTGAGTATCGCCTGAATCTTTCCTTCCTCAGCCTTCTGGCTCCTGCTGTTCTAATTTAAGCCTCATAATTTGTCACCCCAAATATATTCCAGTGGTCACCCAGCAGGTCACCTTGCTCCAGGACTGCTTCTGTCCTCTGTGCTACCAGGACTGTATTTAAAATCTCACATCTGTCCTATACTAGACATTTTTAACAAACATAAATGATTTAATTTGGGCTTTGACAAAAAGTTCAGATATACTATAGGCACCATGTATGATTTGACTGGAACCTGCCAGCCCAACTTTAGGATGTCAGGACATTCTTTTGCCTTTCTTTACACCTTCTTTCCCCTCCTCATGCCCCAGCCATGAGTCCATTCATACCTCCTTGGACCTCTTTGGCACATGTTATCCTCTCTGCTTGAAATGCTCTCTCCTTTTTCACTGCCTTTCTATTTTTGTCTCTTAAACTCCTCACTAGCTACAATACCTAGCTAAGTCCTAATTAAAATACCATATCTTCAGTTGAGTTTTACCTCATCTTTCAAGCAAGTTACTTGTGCCTTCTGTGTCCTTCAGGATGCTCTGTTCTTAGGGTTGTTTCTAGACCTCCTCTCACAGTCCAGAGCCATGAACCCTGCAAAGGCAGCATCTCCCTCACATTTGCTGCTCCACCTGCCGATACCTTGTGCCTGGCACTTAACTACCTCAGTGAATGAATGACTTTCACATTAAAGATGGTAACCAAAGAAAGTTGGTTTTATCCTTATAATATTCTAATAGTGGTTTTTGTGTACAATTGTTTTCCTGTAAACCATTTAAAAATAACATGTATGTTTTTAGGAATGAATAGTAATATAAGGTAAGGCAAGCTGTAATTCTCTTGGAAACATTTTATAATTATGTCTGAGCACCCCAGTTAGATCATATTGAAAGTGTCAGCCCTTGAAATAGATAACAGTTCAGTTTAATGGTCTGTTATGCACAGCAAGCATTTGGCCTCTGAGATAGAGGATAAACACATCAATGATTTTTTTAGGAGTTGTATTGGATCAAAACCAGTATAATAGAGAACCATAATTATGATCTTTGAAGGTTCCTACTGCTTTTTGGTAATGTTCATCATTAGAGTCCTATTTTTATCTAAATTAATGAAGAAAAGGTATTTTCTTTCAAAATCTTTAGCCATCAGAATTAATAGCTAATGTATATCCCTTTTAGAGCCTTCCATCTATTTTTATTTAAGTTTTTTTCTTCTAAATCCTACTGAGACTTAAATATCTGGTCAAGTGAACTAGATTTCAAAACTTTGAAATGCCTTTATTCCCAGGCATTCATATAAACTTAGAACGGTTTTTACTGAGCTGTTCAGACAATGCACATCTTCTCTATACATTTATCCTAATTGTTTCTATTTAATGACACAAATGGGATTTGAACCTTTAATTCACTAAGAATTACAGTAATTCCCATAATAATTATATAAAAGACCAGTTGATTTTTTCCTGTATATATAAAAATAATGAGCTGAGTAGGCAGTAACATTTATTGAATGCCAACTCTTTCCTGACAGCAATATTCAGCTCTAAACCTGCTGGTTAGTATTTTATTAAAAGACAGGACAGGGAAGGGAGGGAAGAGGAAGGAAAAGAAACTGAGGTTTGAAAGTGAAGTAACCTAAGATCAAACAGCTAGAGAGCAAAGTGCCTGGATAAGGACCTAGGATAGGTAGGTCCAAACTCCTATTCACGGTAACAGGAAAAGCATGATGCAAATACTTGAAAGATCAGAAAATGATGTGATATAAATCCTCCTTTGTGTTGGTAGCAACTTTTGGAATCTTTTTATTTGATTCAAGAGTTCAAGAAGTACTGTTAGATTAAAATAGGACTTGTTATTATCAGAGGAAAGTGACTTGATTCTGCCAGAAACAGTATATAAATTGTCTAATCAACACTTGTGTCTATGAACTTGAGGCTACCATACACCTTGTGGAATGTGTTAATTCTTTCATTAGTTTTGTTTACAAAATTAATGTCTTGGCCTAACAGCCTGTGTATTTTAAAGTAATTTTAGAACTCTTTACAGTGACTTAACTTTAAAGTTAAGAGTTACAGCATTCCAGAAGTGATTTTTGAAGTGGACTTTAATGAAAAAACGGTTAATATAATGAAAACCAACCATCTACCAAAAGAGAATTCTTTATCTCACTGAGTTGAGGATAGGTTTTTTTTTTTTTTTTCAGATTTTATTTATTTATTCATGAGAGACACAGAGAGTCAGAGATATAGGCAGAGAGAGAAGTAGCTGCATGCAGGGAGCCCAATGAGGGACTCGATCCCAGGTCTTCCAGGATCACACCCTGGGCTGAAGGCAGGCGCCAAACTGCTGAGCCACCCAGGTGTCCCAATTGAGGATAGTTTTGATACCACCTGAGACTTAGCTCATTTTTCCCCAACCATATCCATCTATCCCAAACTCAGCCTTTGGCTGGCTGTGTCTGTAAGTAAAAGGTCATGTACAAGTCACCTATACAGATGCACGGCATTCCCAAGGTTATCTGTTTTCAAAGCCTATGAAGTCGTCTTCCTTGTTCTCTTCCTTGTCCTAACTTGTCCTTGTCCAGTTTTGATAGGTTCAGTTTGGACTAATTTAATGTCATTTGTCCAGAACAGTGGTTCCCAGACTTCACTGTGTAATAAAATAGATTGGGTTAGAATGCTGATTCACAGTTCTGACTCAGGCGGCTTGGGAATGGAGCCCAGCAACCTACTTTTAATGACCATGAAGGTGATTATCTTGTAGGTGCTCTGTGGGCTATACTTTGACACCACACGGGTTGTCCAGAATGTTGTTTCTTTTATTTAAAGTGTATACAAATCAAATAAGCACAATGAGAGAGTAAACAGTAATTCCAAATAACACCAGCTGAACTGAGTCCATTCTTGTACATAGGCTTCCAAATGAACATTACATTTATTATTTTTATTTCAATGCGATTTCTTTAAAGTCCTAACTGATTTTTCTCAGGCCTGAAGCTTAGAACATTATTGCAATTACGCAGCCAGGCTTGCATCTCTGATCCACTTTCATGCTCAAATGTTTTCATTGGTCCATGGAATGTTACTGCTGTGATTATGAGAGCATCTGTTTTGCAGCATGTTGTTGGCTAGTGGGTAAGTTGAAAAACAGCAAAGCCTTTTCAGACTCATATTGGCAGGAAGAACCAGAGGCTCCATGGAGGCCCAGCTGGCTCCTATGTACCCAGATTAGCTGGCTGGGCCAGATCATCTTCCCCCATTCGAGTAAGATTTTGTCAGGACTAATCTTATTCGAATGGGGGTAAAAAAAGATTTGTTTTGTTTACCTGCCTTATCTTGCAGTCAGTCTTTCTAGCTTGCACAAGAGAATGAAGCCCTAAGACTCTCAGGCTTAGAATATGTATGGATTAAATTCTCTATTACGCATCTAAAGTTGAGAAAGTAGCCATGCAGGTCAGGTTCTGGGCTCTGCGCTGTGGAATCCGCATTGAAAAGGTTGAACGGATTGGAGTCCTGGACACAGTTCTGCCACTTTGCTACTTCAGTTCCCTTTCCAGGAAAATGAGATTTAAGAAAATATCTTATTAACTTCAAAAACACTATTACATGAAATCATAGGCATGAGAGCACTTTGTAAAGTACGAACTGAATTTTAAAAGTAAACTGGTATGAGTTATGGGAGAATTGAGAGTGCAGGCATTTTGTAAAAGCAAATTCCTCATAAGTTATGACTAGTGAGGGGCTTTTGAAATCAGTTCATGTTGGTTCATAGAAGTCCCAAGAGCTATCAGAAAGCCATCTGTGGCTCATTTCGAAATTTAGAAAGAGACCACGGTCTGCCTCATGACTGCCAAATTTCTTGATCATATGAAAAAGTAGTACCTTTTGGAAAGCAAAACTGGAGCTCTTGTGAGTTGATCACTCTGCAGACAGTTTGTGAAGACTACAAAACCATCACCAAACAGTAAGGTTGGCAAAGCAGGTGGTATGTGCTCCGCCTGCCTTGCTCCCCAGGGAACTGAGAGGCGGGAAGTTGGAATCTCCCACTGTTGGATAGTCTAGGTCCCTACCCTGAGGTTTGTAGGCTACTGCCCCTCTATTAAGTAGCTACTGCCCCTCTATTAAGTAGCAATTTACTACTTAAAAATGGCATACTGATGACCTTATTCACTTATATTACTATCTTCAATTTTAAACAGATGAGACCCTGGTTTAAGAGAGTAACCTACATAGGCATTCTCCTGGGAGTGCGTCATGACTAAATAGCCCTTGGTAGAATAAGAATAATATTTTGAAGTAATTATGCTACTGTGGTAAAGTATAGTGTTCCCATTCATGGTTCTGGGGCTGGGGTACAGGAGAAGTAAGATAAGTTACATATTTGTTTCCCCTTTACTTTTATACACAGTTGGGAGCATATTATACATGCATTTCTTTTTTTTTATAGATTTATTTATTTATTCATGAGAGACAGAGAGAGAGAGGCAGAGACAGGCACAGGGAGAATCAGGCCCCATGCAGGGATCCCAATACGGGACTCGATCCCGGGTCTCCAGGATCACACCCTGAGCCAAAGGCAGGCGTTAAACCACTGAGCCACCCATTTCTGCACCTTGCTTCTCAACACTTAACATTCTTTATATATTGAACTTTAAGAACTGTTACCAGTCTAAAGAACTATTAAATAATCTTATTTTTTGGAAAACATTCCATTGTATGGATACACTACAGTTAATTTAACCAGTTCCTTCCTAGTGGACATTAGGTTGTTTCTGATGTTTTGCTGTTATGGAAGTACTCCAGTGAAAAACCTCAAACATCTTCATTTTATATATGTGGGAATATAAGATAAATTCTTACTGGTGGAATTGCTGGGTCAGTGGACTGTGCAGAGAAAATGTGACAAGCCAAAATTGAGGGACGCCTGACTCCATTATGGGGAAGAAAAAAAGGAAAGACCTCACAGACCAGGGAAGACTCAGGAAACATGACAACTAAAGGCGATGTGGTGTCTTGGATGGGATCCTAGAATAGAAATAAGGGACAGAATTTGGAGTTGAGTTCATAATATTGTACCGAGGTTGGTTTCTTAGTTCCAACCATGTCCCTTGGTAACGTGCAATGTTATTAGGGAAGAATGGGTGAGAGGTATCTGGAAATTATTGCGTTTTGCAGCTTCTCTGAAGATCTAAAATTAATCTAAAATTTTTTCCTTAAAAAAAAGCATTAGTGGAAAAACTCGTGAAATCCAAATGAAGTCTATAGTACAGTTACTAGTATTGTTCCAGTGTTAAAACCTTAATTATGACAAATGTCCCCATGATTATGTAAAATGCTAATATTTGAGGACAGTTAGGTGGAGAGTGTATAGGAACTCTGTGTACTATCTTTGTAAGTTTTCTATAGATGTAAAATTATTCCACAATTAAAAGTTTTTTAAAAGCAATTGTATTTCCCTGAAAAGTGTGTACTTTTTTTTCTTTTCAAATTTTTATTTAAATCGTAGTTAGTTAACATAGTGTGTTATTGGTTTCAAGGGTAGAGTTTATTTTTATTTTTTTATTTTTTTATTTTTTCAAGGGTAGAGTTTAGTGATTCATCACTTACATACAACACCCAGTGCTCATCATAGAAAGTGCCCTCCTTAATGCCCACCCCTCATCTAGCCCATCCCCCACCCACCTTCCTCCATCAAAACTCAGTTCTCTGTAGTTAAGAATCTCTTATGGTTTGCCTCTTGCTCTTTTGCCCCCCCCTTCCCCTGTGTTTATCTTTTTTGTTTCTTAAATTTCACATATGAATGAAATCATATGGTATTTGTCTTTTTCTGGCTAACTTATTTTGCTTAGCATAATACCCTCTAGTTCTATCCACATTGTTGCAAATGGCAAGATTTCATTCTTTTTGGTGGCTGAGTAATAATCCATTGTGTGTGTGTGTGTATACACACCACTCCTTTTATCCATTCATCAGTTTATGGACATTTGGGCTCTTTCTATAACTTGGCTCTTGTTGATAATATTGTTATAAACATTGGGGTGCATGTACCCCTTCAAATCTGTATTTCTGTATCCTCTGGGTAAATATCTAGTTAGTGCAATTGCTGGATTATAGGGTAGTTCTATTTTTAACTTTTTGAGGAACATCCATACTGTTTCCCAGAGTGGCTGTACTGGTTTGCATTCCCACCAACAGCACAAGAGGGTTCCCCTTTTCTCTGCATCCTCACCAACATCTGTTACTTCCTGTATTGCTAATTTTAGCCATTCTGACAGGTGTGAGGTGGTATCTCAACATTGTTTTAATATGTATTTCCCTGATGATCAGTGATGTTGAGCACCTTTTCATGTGTAACCATCTGGATGTCTTCTTTGGAAAAATGTATTCATATCTTCTGCCCATTTCTAAACTGGATTATTTGTTTTTTTGGGTGTTGAGTTTCATAAGTTCTTGATTTTGAATACTAACCCTCTATAAGATAGCTCATTTGCAAATATTTTCTCACTCCGTAGGCTGCCTTTTAGTTTTGTTGATTGTTTCCTTTGCTGTGCAGAAGCTTTTTATCTTGATGAAGTCCTAGTCGTTCATTTTTGCTTTTGTTTTCCTTGCTTCTGGCAACATGTCTAGTAAGAAGTCACTATGGCCAAGGTCAAAGAGATTCCTGTCTGTGTTCTTTTCTAGGATTTTGATAGCTTTCTATCACACATTTAGGTCTGTCATCCATTTTGAATTTATTTTTTTATACGATGTAAGAAAGTCGTCCAGCTGAAAGGAGTAAAGGTCTCTAGCACTTAAAGCAGGTGCCTTACGTCCTGAGTGGCCAGAAAGAGAGAGGGACCCAAAGCAGGCAAGAAACACTGGACAAAAGCATCTCATCTCTCTCATAGCTAGTGCAGAGAAGGGGAACGCGGCTCAAAGAAGAGGTGGCACCTATAGCAGGCCTGCCGGAAGCACCTAGAGAATGTGTGACTGTCTAGTTGGGGAATGAAGTCCTTTTATTCTCCTCTTTATTTATTTATTTTTTTTCTGTTACAACCTCCTATGTGGCATCATGAAAATTGGTATGATTTCCATATGACCTTACCTCTTCCTTTTTTCCTTTTTTTTAGATTTTATGTCCAGCTTAGATAAAATCATCTAAAAGTTGGCAAAGTTCTATTATACCCAATGTTAAGAGCAATAGGAAGTGAAGATTGGAAGTGGGGTGGGTATTATAGTGCTCTATCGTGTGTGCATTTGTGTGTGTGTATGTGTGTGTGTATTTGAATACTAGACAAGCAAGTCTTTTTTTTTATTTTAAAGATTTTATTTATTTGAGAGAGTACACAAGTAAGGGGATAGGGGCAGAGAGAGAAGCAGTCTCCCCATTGAGTAGTCAGTCCAATGCAGGACTCCAAACTAGGACCCCCAGATCATGACCTGAGCCAAAGGTATAGATGCTTAACTGACTGAGCCAGCCAGGGACCCGCAAGGCTGCTTTTTAACTATCACATTCTGTTATGGAACCTCAAGCATGCCTTTGAGGACTCTTCAAACACATTTGAACTGGTGGACTTTTGCAAGACCAGGAATAATAATAACAGCACCATTTATGGTGTCCTGACTCTGGTCAGGCACTGGGTCAGGTGCTTCACATGTATTACTTTATCTAATCCTGCAGGGGAAGTACTAATATTATCTCCATTTTTTCAAAAAAAAAAAAATGAGGAAATAAAGGCTTAGGAAGCTTAAGTAATTTGCTCAAATCACATGGCAGGTAAATGGTGTGACTGAGAATTAAACCTAATTATTCCAGCTCTATTAAGTCATTTATTTATGTTCTTGAGAATTAAAATATTTTGGGTTGTCTCATGATGAAGCATGCTACCCAGATATAGAAGTGAAGAAAGCTCTGTATCATTGCAGAAGAATATTACAACTTCAGGGCCATGGTTGTGTAATGCTTTTCTCTGTAAACAGTACATTTATCAATCTCCAAAGGGAAATTGGTCTTTATGAAATGGAGAGAATACAAATCTAACCTTCCCCTGTCAGAAAGGACTAATTAGGTAATGGCTGTGCTTCTGCTCCTCAGGACTAATAGCTAAAGGGCCCAGGATGAATCCAGTTCTATTTTTCAGTGGTTATAATTGACTATGACAGTGGGCCTTTTCTAGAGGTCATCCAGATAATTATATGAAAAGAGAAAATTTTTAGCACTTCACTTTTTCTGAAATATTTTTTCCTTGATCAGTTATATATGCTTAAACCTTGTTGTTCCTGTTTTGTCGCTGGCCTAGAATTCTTTACAGGCTTGGTTTGTCCCAGGGTGAAAATGTCAACTTCTGTCACATGGCCTCCTGCTTTAGGGCTGATCTTGTAAATGAGTTAGTTTCTTTCTTTCCTAATTCTGAAAATTCTTTCTCATTCTAAGGTGGACTGCTGGAGAGGGCTTTTGTAGTTGACCCATGTGTACAAAAGTTACAGTTCCTCAGCTCTTCACCAGGCATCCTTCATCACAGACAGGCTTTTTAACAATCACCTAATAGAAATGTTTAAATATCAGGACAAAAAGAATACTTTGTACTATATGGACTTTGTATTTGTGCAATAACTTCTTGAAACAGTATTACCTAACACTGTGAAAACTCCTTGCTTGCTTACTGGAAATTCTGAAAGATCTCCTCTTGTTTTGGCTTTTGTTGGGTACCTGATAAATTGCCTGAAAGGGAGTGGAATTCTGGAGAGTATTTGAGGAAGAGACAAGGCTGAGAACAAGGGGTAAGAGCAAGCACGGGTGGCATTAGTAATCTCTCCTAAACTGTCACAAGCACAAAAAAAAGTCCATGACTAAAGCCAGAGGGTCACATCCATCACCCCCTGGTTCCCCGCACAGTGTGTGTCTGGCAGCAAAGGAGCACTCAGACCCCTTGATGTGATGTTTACATGGATGTCCTTTAAAAAAGTACTTCATGAGTCTTTAAGCCAAATAAAAATGATCCTTCAGGAGCCCGGGGCCAATTAATTCAAAGTAAAGCTGTTTGTGTGAGGGATGATTTCAGCCCAGCTGTCGTCCACATGGCACACCAAGCCAGTAGCAGAGCAAAGGTCTGTGCACAGCTGTGGGCTGATGTCACTGCTTGGGGTTGGGCCTGCGCTTCGGATTGTTGTACTAACAGCAGTAAATCCTCTGCTTCCCATTCTGACCCATTTTTCCTTCCCCTTCCCTTCACTTAGCTCACTTAGCTTCACTTAGCTCACAGTGGCCAACCAAATGTAAACACTTTTAAGTTTTGTTTTCTTTTTTTTTTTTTTTTAAAGATTTTTATTTATTTGAGAAAGAGAGCAGGCATGAGTGGGAGAGGGAGAAGCAGACTCCCCAGACTCCCTGGGGAGCCCAGTGATGCAAGGGGGCTCGTTCCCAGGACCCTGAGATCACGACCTAAACTGAAGGCATACACTTAACTAACTGACTGAGCCACCCAGGTGCCCCCCGCCTTTTTTTTTTTTTTTAACAGTGGCTCATGTGAGAGGATTTCCATATATCCTATTTGATTTTGAAGTCTGCACCATAGGTATACATTCAAACTGACAGTGGTTTCACTACAAATAAATCTGTTAAAACTCAGCAGAAGTAACATACTGTTAACTTCACATACAAGATCGTCTAGTTTTAGGTTCCCTTAGACATTCTGTCTCTATTAAGGAACATTCAAATCAGCTGGAAGCATACTATAACTTTTTATTTTTTGACATTTGAAATTCCAATGGAATTAAGTGAAAAGGCTGTATGAAACCAGGAGTGCCCTGACTAGAAAGTTGTTTGATGTATTTACTGCTTGCAGAATATTTTTCTATTGGCTACTTTCATATAGTGTGTGGAATTCACACACAAAAGCATGTGGGGCTGTCATTTTGTTTGTGTACTTGGGAAGGTTAGTGGAAGGTTAATGGAAGCTCGTGTTGTGTGTACTTGCTTGACTAGCATTTGTCTTTAAGTTTTAAAACACTTTTTTCAAAGATTGATTGATTGACTGATTGATTTGAGAGAGCACACACAAGCGGGGAGGAAGAAATAGAGAGGGAGAAGCAGACTCCCGGCTGAGGAGGGAGCCCAATGCAGGGCTCAATCTTAGGACACTGAGATCATGACCTGAACCCAAAGCAGATGCTTAACCTACTGAGCCACGCAGACGCCCCTAAACATTTGCCTACTTGAATCATTGTGAATAATACAATAAAAAAGAAAAGTGGAAAGAGTTTTGTGTGACCATCAGCATAGTCATTATCTTTCATTAAGTTCTTTTCAAGAAAAGAAAGAACTTCCAAAATTTAGTTCCACAGGACTGCTTGTCAGTGATGGTGCATTTGATTGCCTCTATAATTTGGCCCCCATCTACCTTGTTGGGTCTCATCTCCCATTGTTCTGCCTCATGAACGTTCTAGTTCCCAAGGCACACTGACTGCATCATCTCCCACCGTTGCTTACGGTAGAATAGTTGTCACTCTCAGTATCAGAATGGCATTTATAATCCTATGGCTCAGTTTTTTAAAGTGCTGACGTAATCAAAACCGCAGAGAGATGACATTTCACACCCATTAGGATGGCTCAGAAGAAAGGAAAGCAAGTTTCGTGAAAATGTGGAGAAACTGGAACTGTCTTGCATTGCTAGTGGGAACATAAAATGGTGTAGGCATTATGGAAAACAGGATGGTGGTTCCTCAAGTAACAGAATTACCAGCTGACCCAGCAATTCCACTTCCAGGTACATACTCAAAAGAATTGAAAGCAGGGACTTGAACAGATATTTGTGTGCTCGTGTTTATAACGGGAACATTCACAGTAGCCAAGAGGTGGAAGCAGCCCAACTGTCCACTGACAGCTGAATGAATACACAACATGTGAGCTATCCATATGATAGAATATTATCCAGCTTTACAAAGGAAGGAAATACTGACATGTACTACAACATGTATGAACCTTGAAGACGTGATGCTGAGTGAAATAAGCCAGGCACAAAAGGACAAATTCAGTATGATTCCATTTATATGAGGTGCTTAGATTCGCAGAGACAAGGTAGAAATAATTGCCATGGGAGGAGGGATTGAGGAGTTACTGTTTAAGTGGTAGGGAGTTTGAGTTTGGGGGAAGGGAGAAAGTTCTGGAGATAGCAGCAATGGTTGCACAACAGTGTGAGTGTACTTAATGCCACTGAACCATACACTTAAAAATGATTTGCAATGGTAAATTTTATGTTGTATATATTTTGCCACAACTGTACAAAAATTTGTTTTAATATGCTACCAAACCTTCCAGACCATCCCAGCTGGATGTAAACCACTTTGAGGGCCATTTATTGGATCCTTAGGTACTGCCCTGTATTGTTGCTTCTCAAAAGTATATGTCTTGTCTTATCAATTAGACTGTGAGCTTCCCAGTGAGCTCCATGTTGTTTCTCACTAGTTTCTAGCACAAAAAAACAGCTGGGTGGGATGGGAGAAAGCACAGGCTTTGGGTGCAGACCATCAGAATCCAAACTGCTTACCACAGTCCAGCTTCTGCCACTTACTTAGCTATGTGCTTATAGGCGAACTACTTAACCTTTGTTGGCTCCCTTGTTCATTTAGTGATGAGGTTCTCACAGAACTTCTGGGAGGATCGTATAATGTGTAGGGAGCTTCATTCTGTGCCAGTCACTGAGTAGTAGTTTTATTCTTTTTTTTTTTTTAATGCTCCTTTCCCTTTCAATAAATATTTATAGATTTATTTGAATCTCAGTGGTTCTCTTCAGCAGACACTATCTTTGCCATTATTCAAGACGGTCCATTTTGCCTCTGAAAGAATCCCAGTAGGGGACACATGACTAATATTTCTACTGCCACATGGCATATTCCCCAGAAAACAAGTCTACCTCGTTGTTGGAAATTCATCCCAGGAACCAGCCAGTTCACATGACTTAAGTAGAATGATCATTAAGCTAACCTATCCTTCTCTCTGCCCTAAAACTCCTACTCCTTCCACAGCTGCAGAAATATATAATCCTTACCAAAAGAGAGGTGAGGACTAACAGCTGACTTACTGGTACTGATTTTATATTAGTCCATGGGTATTTTAGGATATTGAGAACTTGCATCTTCCTGACAGAGTAGCACTCCTTTCACCTGTATTGAATGTCGGTAAAGGAAGGTCGGAAAATCAAAAGTCAAGCTTCCTGGGAAATGATAGAGATCTTCCAGGATTTATTATAGTGTGAGTGGGTATGCAGTTATGTGCAAGTTCTGCAATGTATTGTTAATCCTTATGTGTTTTCAGTAGTGGTGATGAAGAGGTAAGATGATCTGATTTTAAATTATGTTTTTCAGATTACTTTGTCTTTAAAAATAATACCCTTTTGATATGTTTATATATAGCTTTTTTTTTGGAGATTTTATTTTTTATTTAAATTTAGTTTGCCAACATAGAACACCCAGTGTTCATGCCATCAAGTGCCCTCCTTAGTGGCCATCACCCAGTCACCCCATCCCCCCAACCACCCCCTCTTCTGCAACCTTTTTTTTTTTTTTTCATTTGTTTCCCAGAGTTAGGAATCTCTCATGGTTTATCTTCCTCTCTAATTTTTCCCACTCAGCTTAATAAAGATTTTATTTGACACACAGAGACAATACAGGCAGTGGGAGCGGGAGAAGTAGGCGCTCCTCTGAGCTGGGAGCCGGATGCGGTGTCCCATCCCAGGACCCTGAGATCATGACCTGAGCCCAAGGCAGACATTTATGGGACTGAGTCACCCAGGCACCCCTATGTTGTAGCTTTTAAAATGTGTTCTTTCTAAAGTTGGTATGCTCTGGTGATTTGTGTTCAACATACTCTAATACTTTGTTTTTATTACTGTATTTTTGAAATCAGCTTAAATTAAGTAGAAGCTTAAAATCCATTTATTTCTTATCTCCGATCTTCCTTGCCCCTTGTGTCTTAGCTTCTCCCTACAGGCTCTTCAGCCTTAGAGACGCCTCAGCCAGTCAGAGCCTCCCCTCCTTATGGCCCCTGCACTGATCGGTCAACACACAAAGGGTGCTTCTCCCTTGGAAACCTGGTTCTTTTCAAGTACTAACGTTACTACTTGCTAGATGGTTGTGTGTTAGGCGGGGTGAGGGGGTCGAAAAGGGGTATTGGTTTTGGTTTTTATTTTGTGGTTATGGGGCTTTTATTTTGCTGCCAGTGACCATTTCTTCTTGTTCCTATTTATCGTTCACTTTTATACCATTATATTTGAAAATCTGGTCAAGAGACAACAAAGTACTCAGAGTACTGTGCTAATGTTTCCAGAGTCCTCACAACTATGTGAGAATGTGGTGAATTTACGATATTCAGCAGATGAATTTTTTTTTTTTGCCTTTTTCCCCTCTTTTAGTCACTGCTTCATCTACCTGTGAGAAATTAGAAAAAGCCAAGAATGAGTTGCAAATAGCTTATGAAGGATTTGTCCAGAAGCTGAACCAGCAGCACCAGACCGATCTATCAGAGCTAGAGAATCGGCTTAAAGAATTTTACACCGGGGAATGTGAAAAGTTCCAGAATATTTATATTGAAGAAGCAGAGAAGTATAAAACTCAATTGCAAGAGCAGGTCTGTGCCTTTGGAGTCTGATCATGTCCTTGGTCATGACTATTTGAATTCTAATTGTTTGATGAAGAACTTCCTTTGAACTTCTTTTTATTTAAATAAGTGAAAAGAGGTTTTTCGATTTTTTCTTAGGATCAAAGCAATGTTGAGTGAAAGAAGGAAAGAAAAAAAGAAAAGTTAAAAAAAAAAAAAACCTTCCTTACTACCTGGAAGTAATCCCTTTTGATGTTATACTGCTACATGATTGGTTTGCATTTCTTCTTTTTTAAACTGACACTTAATAACCCACATTTTTCATTTAATAGTATATCATAAGCTTCTCTTTAATTTTCTCACTTCCTTTTAAAATCAATTCTCCATTTAGTAAGTATTTACTGAGTGCATACTATATGCTGGGCACGTGCCAGGGACTGCAGATATGAAGACCAGTATGACAGGCATGGATCTTCTGTGGTCCTATCACCGTGAAACATATCATTAATTATGATGAACTTGGCCTTTTGCATCAGTGAACCCTGGAGAACCTGTGTGTTTGTGTTCCTGAGCGAGGAGAGAGTGGAGAATTGGGAGTGACAGATCCAGCTTGGGTTGTTCTATCCATATTGTCAGGCAGCCTTTTAATTTGAACGCAAGTTTATGTGTCAAGTGTCCTAATACTGCTGCTTATTATTCAACTTAAGACTTTTAATTTTACTGGTAAACTATTTTTTTTTCGCTTCTAGTTCGACAACTTAAATGCTGCCCATGAAACTTCTAAGTTGGAGATTGAAGCTAGCCACTCAGAGAAGATTGAATTACTAAAGAAGGCCTATGAAACCTCCCTTTCAGGCAAGAATTCTTTTTTTTTTTTAATAGAATCAGATCTAATGGAATAGCATGATATGTTTTAAAATGGAAATGATTCATAACTTTCCCTTCCAGAGAATACCCTGTGGTATTCAGTTGGGAATGTTTTTGCTTTCTTTTTGCACTGTTCATTGTAAGCAGATGCCCTTTCCCCCTTCGGATGCAAATAATAGTTTATCACAAATGCCTTTTAAGATGTGAGACTAACTTTTATAGAACATAAAGGTCTTTTTGGCAGTGGTTGTTCTTTACCACTTGAAGTTGCGGGAAGTTGAAAGTGTTAGTTTATATCCTGGACATGGTAAAGGACCCATGCTAAGCAACACTTGCTTGCCAGTAGTCTTGCACAACAGACAATGCTGTGAAAAGAACATGGCACTTGCTGAGTTAAGAAATAATTTTTTAAAAAATTATTTTATCATAATTAGAAAGATTGAAGTAGAATAGAAGGAGCCACTTCTTTAAGAACACAGAGGGTAGTGGAAGTTATTACACTTAGCTCTGCTTGTCCCATAGAAGAAGCCTGTAGACACGGGGTAAGAACTGGCTGGCCTGCCTTTGGCAAAGGCTTTTCTCATCAGAAAAATAGAGTTGTCACATGAAGTCAGAGATGATAATATGTAAAAGTGACTGGCCCAGGGTAGATATTTAGTAAACATTATCATTCTTCCTTCCTGCTAGAATTGGGTTCAACTTTAGACTTGTGTTTGATTCATGAAGAGCAAATGGAAAAGTGCACAGGAACTCGAGTGCAGGAGTGTGAAGGCCAGTGTTTGAGGCCCACACACCTGAGATGGACATGCTGTATCCTGTGGCCTCTGGGCCTCTGTGCTCTCCATCATAAAATGGAAGTATCTGTGTTCCTCCCATCATAGGCCTAATTGGAGAATAGCTAGCTTAATTCATTTAAAAGCATCTTACAAATATAAAGTAACATAGTCATACGGCCTCATAATCAACTCTTAGATCTACGTGCTTTAACAACTATTGAATACAATGATCTCATAGGATGTCATTGCCTCCAAAAAAATCCCTTCTTTCCAGAAATCAAGAAAAGCCATGAAATGGAAAAGAAATCACTTGAGGATATGCTTCACGAAAAGCAGGAATCACTGGAGGTAGGTAAATCTTATTTACACCTGCTTCCCCAAAATACCCTCATTCCTGAGGTTTGTGTGGTTTGGGCAGTGTTTCTGTGTACATTTGCTATGTTTCTGGTCTCTGCCTGTTAACTTGTGCTCCACATTTCATTGTTTGTTTTAGAAACAAATCAATGATCTGAAGAGTGAAAATGATGCTTTAAATGAAAAGTTGAAATCAGAAGAACAAAAAAGACTATCAAGAGAGAAAGCAAATTTAGTAAGTTGTGTGTGCTTCTCCATCACTACCGAGTTTTCTTCTGTTCAGCTGCCTTGGAGGGTCAATTAAGTGTTCAGTAGCTAGAGAAATGATATGGGTTTGGGGTCCTTTTCATATTTTGCAGAATGACTTTTTTAAACTGGCTTCTTTGTTTACTGGTGTCTTTTTTAGAAAGCCTCAGAACTGACATACAGATGAAGCTCAGTACATTGCAAGTGGCCTAAGCTGATAGCCACAGGAAAACAAGAAAACTGACAATGAGAGTTAGGGTATCATGGGAAAACTACACTTTTTTTTTTTTTTTTAACTAACTGGTATATTGAGATATAATTGACATATCAGGACATTCATCTCTTTAGATGTGCAGTTCTGGATCACAAGCTGCGCATCAGTCACCTGTTATCTACTTTCAAAACATTTTGCCATCCCCAAAAGAAACCCTGTACCCCTTCCTCTCCACACCCCATGTCCTCCCTGCCCCCAGCTCTAGGGAACCACCAGTCTACTTTCTATCTCCATGGATTTGCCTATTCTAGACATTTCATACAAATAGAATCCTGCTCTGTGTGGCCTTTTTGTCTGGCTTCTTTCACTCAGCTTATGTTCTCTAGGTTGATACATATTGTAATATGTGTTCCTATTTATGTCTGAACGGTATGTCCTATGGATAATCCTCACTTTTGAAAAAGTACAAATTTATCTCATAAGCTCAACTTTCTCTTGCAACTTGTATCCTTACTCCCCCGCCCCCACCTTACTTTTGAGAAAAAAGAAATTCTTTTCTGTTTCTATCTCCACCACCATTTCCATTCCATATATTTGTGCACGGAACTGCAGAAGCAAAGTTATTTTGCCACTTAAAATCTGCCAGCTTGAAAAGTACGTCTATGTGGGTTCTCAGTGAAATCTTTTGCTGATGTCTTTGGAGGACACCCTCTAGACACTTGATTACAATTAGATTAGATGAGATCATCTCCAGTGAAACTTCAAAGCTATTTATTCTGGAAGATTCTTAGACAAAGCAGCGATTTAAAAAAAAAAAATCTCTAGATTTACATGCAGGGTGTAAACCTTCAAGTGGTTCCAGAAGCAGATTTTAAAGAGCTTCCTGGAACTGCAGCAGCTTTTGAAAATGAACGGAAACAGATTGAGGAAAGCAGGGTTACCTGATGCCTGACCTCTGTGGGAGCACATCTGAAGCAGGCACAGGCTGGCTGGGAAGTCGGCAGAGCTGCTGTGGGGACAGGGCTGTGAATGCCCCAATATTAGAAATGGATGGAGTGATTATTCTGTCCCCTTTTAACAAAAACAAGATGGGATTTTGCTACCTCTGGGGAGGGCGGAACACCATATGTAAAAGGATGGCAGTACTTGAGACCTCTGAAATTTGGGAACGAGCCCTGGATTTGCAGGCTTGGGTGTTACGCCTGCTCTGGCACTTTCTGGCTCTGGCATGTTCCCAGATCTGGGCGTCTGAGTTGTGGAACTCACTATCTCCCATGAAGTGAGGGGTTTGAATAAGTAATCTGCGAGGACCCATTCCCTGATCTTCCTTAAGGATTGATCCGGAGCATTAACCACTGCCCAGCAGGATAGTTTGGATGATCAACACTATTGACACTTGTCTGAGAAAATCCCTATTAAACAGCTGATCAGTAGATCTGATGCTATCAATTTGTATGTTTTGAATGGTTCACTTGGATTTCCATAAATAAAACAAGGAGTCAGGATTGCACCCTGGTGGTGTGCTCCAAGAGGATGTCTCCCCTTATGTGGTGTTTATTTTGGACAGAATTTTCACAGTGCATGTGCTCTATGCCGTATAGGGGTCAGGTCACAGAATAAAAAAGAAGTATAGGCCAGGCCAATATAGTCCCATCGTAATAAAAGTCCCAAAGACACAGGACATTATTGTCATTTTGTTGTTTTGCAGAGCACCCTATAAATGGACTGCCTTTTCATTCCTGATCAGTTACTGACTTTGTTGAGAGAGAACAATGATTCCCTTTTTCCCTCCAAACACCAGTAAAGGACTTGTAATAGCTTCATCTCTAGCCAAAGTTGTTTTGTATTGTGAGCAATGGGTTTTTTTCTCTTCCAGTAAAGTACTTGGTACGACCAATATTTTTCCATGTTCAGTTCTGATGAATGAGTGAAATGTTTGTTTTCAAAGATGAAATGTTTAATTTCATTCCTATAACCAAAGCCTTTGAGATTACGGTTCTTAACCCTTTTTTCCACTTCTTTCTCTGAAGCTGCTGTAAGAAAGTCTCTTGCTACTTGTTTGCCCAGTTTCTAAATCTAATCAAATACACTTTCTATTAAGAATTTAACAACATGTGTTAAGCAGTCAGTCAGAGCTGTGTTCTGTTGTGTCTGTTCCAGAAGAACCCTCAGCTCATGTATCTGGAGCAAGAGTTAGAAAGCCTGAAAGCCGTGCTGGAGATCAAGAATGAGAAACTACATCAACAGGACATCAAGTTAATGAAAATGGAGAAACTGGTATGTTTCTTTCAGAGTTTTACCCAATAGAACAATGTCTGTGGCATAGGAACTGAGCTCTGAACTAGAACTGTGGAGTCGTTTTAGCTGCTGCTTAAAGATACTTGGAAATGTGCAGACAGTAGAAGAGGTTACATTTTCTTCTGTGGGTTTGCTTGAGGCTTATCTGTTGCTGCCTTCTGGAACATTTTTTTCAAGGAACATAAAGCAGCATTTGGGTCCTTGGAAAAATCACAACAAACTAATTAGGCTTCTGTTTCAGGCATCTGTGAATCTTGACCCATCTAGGAAGAATTTTAAAATCATGTAAAAATCAGTACTTGAATATATCACCAACTCTAGGCTGGTGTCTTTATGCCCAAAGCAGTTGAATATGTAAGCTAACCACCTTAGGGCAATTCAACTTTCTTTCTAAATTCTTAATCTCTCTCGTGAAGTAGAATGTGATAGAAAAGTCGTGCTCTCAGAAAATTAATCTGGTTGGATAAATGCAAATGTTATGAAAAATATGAATGAAGCTGAGTTTGAGGCCCCTAGGCCAGAGCACTGATGTCAACCCATGACAAGTCTCCCCGGAAGTCCGTGCTCGCCCAGCCCTGGAACACAGATGCTGGTAGCCAGGAGTCTCACCAAGTGGACAGGGTTTGACAAGGCAGCCTCAGTGATCCCAGCCATTGCTGTACTTTGCTCTTGACTGTGCCAGCTGCCTCACGGTGCTTGTCCCTTGTCCTCTGTCCCCTAGTTATGAGTGATTCATTATTGAGTAACTGAGTGCCTCGTTCAAGCTCAAACCAGCTCTGGACAACAGGGAGTCTAGAGGCAACTCTTTGTTTACTTTTTTGTTTGTTCGGGTTTTGGTGTTTGGTTTGGGTCAGTTTTCTTCTAGAGACACCATTACCTCACTGTGGAGGGGAAGGTAAAGGTGAAGCCCCCATCTGGATATATGAGTGCTTTGAATTGCCAGGAAGTTTTGATTTTTTCTTTTAAAGGAAGGAAAGAAGAACTCTTAGGATTTATTAACATGCCTAATCTAGTGTAGACCCCAGTTCCTGCCAAAGGGCATCCTGTAACATCAAGCCTGATACCTCAGCTAACATGGCGCTCACTGGTGATACAGTTAACCTTGTTAATAATTTGTTGCCCCATATGCCATTCATGCATCCAAACTTTTTAAAATACCATATACATGAAGAACAGTCTCTGCTGTAAAATTATCAAGACATTATAATTTTTGTTGATCCATAAGTATTTTTGTTTCTTGCCATGTCCAAGAGGTTATCATGGTATTAGCATTGCATGCACATATGCAGAAGAATGAGTTGATTGATAAAGTAGTCACGGGTTTACCTGTTGTATCTATAGGTATACCTCAGTGAATGTTACTGTGGGCTCGGTTTCAGACCCCACAATGCCAGTATTGCAATAAAGTGAGTCAAATGCACTTTTGGTTTCCCAGTGCATATAAAAGTCTATTAAGTGTGCAATAGCTTTATATGTTAAAACAAACAAAAAAACCTCAGTGCACATACTTTAGATAAAAAATGCTATCTAAGCTTTCAGTGAGTTGTAATCAGTACTCACTGTAATCACAAGTCACCATAGCAAATGTAATAATACTGAAAACGTTTGAAATATTTCCAGAATTATCAAAATGTGTCAGAGACGTTGAAGAGAACAAATGTTATTGGAAAAATTGTGCCAGTAGACTTTCTTGACACAGGGTTGCCACAGATCTTCGATTTGTAAATAAATAAATAAATAAATAAATAAATAAATAAATAAATAAATAAATAAATAAATACAATATCTGCAAAGCACAAGGAAGTGAAATATGATAAAATGAAGTATGCTTGTATTTGTAAACTCTAAGCCTCTGTAGAAATAAGGCTCGTAGAAAGCAAGGAGGCTTTCTCAGCACAAAAATTTTGGTATGAAGACTAGCTTTGCCAGTGGTCAGCTGTGTGGCATCACCGGGGCTAGTCTCTTCTATAAAAAGAAGAATTGGATGAGATGATACTATCAGGCCAGTCCCTGCCCAGTCTCTCATTCCAAATCTCACCAGCTCATGTTTTATCTTGAATTCCTTTGTGATGACTGGGAGTTCCAAGGCTCCCTTTTTTTCTTACATTGTCTCATTTGGGGGAAATTTATTCCACCTGACAGGCTTGTCCCGAGCATTTTCTGGATCATAGGAAATGGTAAGAACACCAGGACTCCCAACCAAAAGTCATAATCAGAGCAGATGAGTCATATGAGTCATACGCTGTAGAGACAGGGATTAGAATTAATTCTGTCAGAGCTGTGATGTCACTACCAAAGCAAGTAATAACAGTTTACCTTTAGAAAGTCATGGGATGTAATCAACTCTTTGTCACGTTAAGCAATTAGATGTCTTCTGGGATTATAACTTTTAATCTCTCCCCTGATCAATTTGTTTTCCTTGAAAGCTTAGCCTGGGCAGGCCAGCAGGAGAACAAATGTCTCTTCACTGAACCGAAGAGGGAGGCTCTCTCTGATGCCCCTCTTCCCGGTTGGTGCTCTACAGAGCTTTGAGAATCAGCACTTTGTGCAGCCACCCCAAGGTAAAGGCTCCAGAGAACCTGGAAACCATGTGGAGGGCCACAGTAGACATTGCCAAGAACTGTTAACTGCTGGCCTGCTAGGAATTTTCTTCGAACATGGGAAATTTTTTTTCTCCCGAATTTACTGTAGGAAGCTGTAGTGCAGGCGAGCTGCTGTTCTCCTTTTACCACCTTGAAACTGAAAGAGGCGCACAGCCCCCAGTGCTGCCCAGGGCAGAGCACCGATTCTCAGGAGCGGATCTAAAACAATGTGACCCGGAACAAATCCGTTCCCCCTGGGTGTCTCAGTGGCCTGGCATACATATTTTTAAAAATCTGTCTCCAGGGATGCCTGGGTGCCTCAGTGGTAGAGCATCTGCCTTTGGCTCAGAGCATGATCCTGGGGTCCGGGGATCGAGTCCCGTATCCTGCTCCCTGCAGGGAGCCTGCTTCTCCCTCTGCCTATGTCTCTGCATCTCTTTGTGTCTCTCATGAATAAATAAAATCTTTAAAAAAAATAAAAAAATAATAAAAAATAATAAAAATCTATCCCTAGATGTTCTGTGTTGCTGCTTTAGATTCTTCTTGAATGCAGATACTTCAGTCTATTACTAAACCTGCCTTAATTAAATCTGCCCCAGTGCTCTGGGGTGAGGAATGTGCTGAAGGGGAGGGGCTTTATTTTTAACCTATAAACATTGGCATTCTCGTTTACACCAAGGTGGACAACAACACCGTGCTGGTTGACAAACTGAAGCGATTCCAGCAGGAGAATGAGGAATTAAAAGCTCGGATGGACAAGCATATGGCAATTTCAAGGTAAAAAAGAAAAAAACAAAAAACAAAACGGTCCTGCGTTTCCTGAGCTCCTCCCTTCCTTGAGTGACAAGTGTTGCTCTCTCAACCATGCTCCAGCAATGCGCCTCTGCAAGTGGGACTGAAGCATGTGGTTGGTTGAACAAGTGCTCACGGCCCCATGGAAAATTAGATGGGAACACTTTTGTGCATTTGCCACCACAGTGTGGGCCACTGCGGTCCCTGGCTTATTGATCCTGAGCGTGCTTTTGGGGAAGGAGCATCCCAAGTCCAAATAAGAAACAGCCCCAGACATAAGAGAGTCAGAAGACATGGAGAAAGGCTGTGGGAGGGTCACCCAGCCAACCATGACCCCCTCCCCAGCCTACCCCCCTACAAAGGTACTTTACCTTTGGCTCAGGCTCAGGTTCCTGGTGTGTGGCCAGCAGCCACACCCCCTTGCCCAGCAGTTCTGTGCAGGGCTCCCCTTTTGTTCCCAAGGGCTTGTTTCGGGGGCTCAAATTTTAAATGCTAAGCATTTTTTTTCAAGTGGTTTTTTTTGTTTTTGTTTTTGTTTTTTGTTTTCAAGGCAACTGTCCACCGAGCAGGCCGTTCTGCAGGAGTCTCTGGAGAAGGAGTCCAAAGTCAACAAGAGACTGTCCATGGAGAACGAGGAGCTGCTGTGGAAGCTGCATAATGGGGATCTGTGCAGCCCCAAGCGGTCCCCCACGTCTGCCGCTGTCCCCTTCCAGTCCCCAAGGAACTCCGGCTCCTTCCCCAGCCCCAGCATCTCACCCAGATGACGCTTTCTGGAAACCAGGAGACTGTCCGAAAGCATCTGTACAGGTCTGCGGGACTGACCCTCACCATGCTCACGGGAGCAAGAGCTACAGTGGTGGACGTGTGATGCCCACGCTGGGACTGGAGGGTCGCCACCCCCGAGGCTCCATAGGAGACTGGAATGCTGCAGGAAGACTTGCACCCAGCCCAAGAGCCTCCTCCCCAAAGATCTCCGAACGGATCTACATGGACACCGTTGCACAAAGCACTTAAAGAATGAGAGGGTCTTGTTCATTGCCTTTTTCACCTAAGCATAAGGGGAAAAAACTCTCAGGGGCCTGTTAAGATTTATAACCTTTATAATGTTCGTCACCACAGACACCTTCTTGTGATTTTTACTTTGGTCTGACTGGGGATGTATGAATGAAATGGATGCCCGGAGTGTCGTGTGTCTGACGCTGTCTCCTTTGCTGTGTACTCAAAGTCAAACGCGTATATCTGGGTATGTACTAATCAAATAATAGCGTACGCATTTCTGCAAAAGCCATAGAAGGAGGAGCAATAGTTGCTTGGATCAAGATTCTCTAGCACCAACTCAGCTCAAGCCCTTGACAGTGGGGAGCAGTAATGACAGGAAAGGCTTTGACTTGTCCGCGTCTACACAGTTCTGTATCCTTCTGGAGTAACTTGGCAGTGTTTTGGTGTTGAACCATGTCAATTGATGCTACTTAGATTTTTTTTCTGTAGATTTGTAACGTACCCATGTGAACCTAACGAGTCTACAATCTATTTTCTCAGGCTATGAGCAAATATAGAACCCTAACTTTTCTAAAAATCTGTATAAAGAAAAACGGCAGCACCAGTGGATTTGCTTCTGCCTTACTTTGATCTATGCCCACAGATTGAAACTATCTGCTCTCCCATCATCCTCATCCCCCCCCTTCCTCTTCTCCACACCTCCTCCCCCACCACCCCACCTCTCAGCAGAGCCACAAAGGCAAACCTTCTACCTCCTACCTACTTTTCTCTGGGACAAGGAATATGCTTTTCCAGAGCCAGCTCGTCATCAAAGTGCCAAAACCACTTTCCAAACAAACCAAGGCCTGGCTCTCATAGAACACATTTTGGGAAACCCTAGAGAGGATGAAGAATAAGTCATTAGCTATGGTAGGATTGCACGCTTACTGATGCGTAGCAACAGCCTGTTTCAGGCAGTGATGCAGTATTTAAAAAATAAAATAAAAAATTGGGGGGTGGTGGAGGAAGATAATGCTAAGTTTCCATGTACCCTTTGAGGAATCCTGCCATGAGAAAGTAGCAGAATAGTCAATGAATAGAAAATATGTAGTATACACAGCTCTGAGTTATATTTCAGTTTTTTTTCAGAACTTATTACCGAGTTATATTTCAGTTTCTTTTCAGAACGTATTACCTCCCCCAGTTCTAATAGTTTGGAGGGAAGTAGAAGGAAGAATTGTGGCTTTATCTCCTTCTCCCTGCAAGTCAGTATTTACTAACCTGTGTTGCTGAGGTCCAGTGGCTGTACAAGTGACCCCTATAGTGTAGTAACAGTCGGGATACTAGAGGTGGATATTTGAGTCCTCATTTACACACACACACTACATAGCGAACTGATATTCATGGTGCATGGTGGGATGCATGGTGGTTTTATTAGTGACTGTGTCTGAAGCCTTGAACCTCCAACAGCTTCTTATGTATATAACCTTCTATGTTTGCTTCTGATAAATGGGAATCTGGGTTCACTGCTGCCTCCTGGAATATCTCTCTGCCTGCCCTTCTGGGTTGTTTTCAATGCCATTAGCCAAAGTTGGGTTTGCCATCTCCTACACATGGGAAATCTTGTGCTGTTCCTTGCTGTCCTCCATACTGTTTAGGTGTCTGGGGAAATCAATCTCACACAATTAGTACAAAATGTCTTCAGATAATGGGAGACAACAGGAGAGTAGATAGGAAACGAGACTGAGAACTTTAAGATTTTTTTCCAAACCAAATGTTTTTCACGTAGGATGCAAAATGTTGGCACGTCATAAAAATATGGATGTGTAAACTAGTTGTGCTCAGTTTGTAGTGATGGAAAATGTATTTTACTTTGATCAAATAAATAATGCTGGAATATTCAATATAAGAACCGCAACCTCTGACCTACTCCACCCTCCAAAGAACCCAATTTTTCACCCTTCTCAAGACCCAGGTGACCATTTGTTTCCCAGGAGCTTCCAATGCAATGACCAAATTGGTCACAGGCTGAAATCTGGCTCTGAGAGCCAGACTTACAGGTAAGTTTCTCTGAATTCTAAGCTGTGTGTATTGGAGAAATTTTGACTGATCTTAACAATTTTGCTGTATAAGGTAAGAAAATGGGAAGAGCTAAGCTCTAAATATTTTTGAAGATGGTAAAAAAGCCTAAATGAGGTTGAATCCTCCTTGATCTAGAAATCTATCTTGTATTGAAAATCTTTCAAAACACATACTCTAGAATGACCCATCTAGAGCTAGTACTTTGGAGTGCAGCAGCTTAAAAAAGCAAATTAAATTCATTTTTTTGATAACTTTATATGCAGCATGATACATAGTTGAACCATGTACTGTTCCATTTTTAGATCCTCATGTATTATGGTTGTGTTATCAAATAGTATCTTAAGTATTGACCCAGGCATGCTGCCAACAAGTCCTTCTGGGTGTACTTCCTAAACAAATACTTGGCTCATTTAATATTTTTTATAAAAACTTGCTCATTTAATAGAGTTTTAATTTTAACATCAATGCTTTTTTATTATAAAAAAGTAGAAAATGCATGTACATAGGTAAGCAATCAGAATACATGCTTTCTGTCAGAGGAGTTAACACTTCTATTATTAGACCGAGTGACTTCCTTTTAGTTTGGATGTCTGGGTCTGACTCACAGGGCCGGGGGTGGGGTTTGGCACTTGACATCAGCCTCTGGCAAAGCATGAGTCAAAAGAACCCCAAAGCGGGTCATGTATATACGAATGAACTTTCCATCAATTCATTACACTTCATTTTCCAAGTCAGGAAAACTCAACAGTGGTGGCAACTGTAGTCTCCCCTTGGAGATTCTGAGCAGTGCAAATATAATATCCTACATCAGTGGTCTCCAAATCTTCGATTGTCATGACGCTCTGGGAGATTCTTGTGGTGTGCCCCAGGCCTCTATGGATCAGCCGCCAAGTGTCTTGAATTGTCACAGGCCTTTCATCCTGTTGAATGACACCCCCATGCGCTGAAGCACAAGCAACAAGCTGCTATAAACAGCTCCCATTCACCCTACACCGTTGGGTGTTCTTTTCAAAGTGTAAAATACGTACTTAGACTATTTGGTATGTGTAGCACAGGGGAGCTTTTATGCTGTATAAACATTATTCTGTTTGGCACGTTCTTTCTGCTCTTCAGTAAATGGCTACTTAATACAAAATTTATTCTTTTGGAACCCCAAGAATGTGGAACTGGTATTAGGCAAAAAAAAAAAAAAAAAGAAAAAGTTTCCACTGCTCTCCTCTTTACATTGCTCACTCACTGGTTCTTAGTCTCAGAATTTAAAGCCAAATGTGAATGAATAAGAGCTCCTAACTATTCAGATTTGGGGGAGGGAGAAGTAGAATTAGTCAAATATGCCAAAGGACTCCAGTGGGGAGAAAAGTTGTACCGAGGATAGGTAACATGATGCCCTTGATGACATAACTCCCTATTTCTAGAAAGTAAGATGGTCACTTTTAAGATGCTTCATCCAACTTTGGTAATAAGAATGTAGTGTGTTCTGGATTAGTTTAACATAACTGTAATATTACCAATGTTAATAAATACCCTTTCTGCTCATTAAAAAAAAAAAAAATCTGTTGAGCATCATTGATGTCTTTGAAGTGTGGCAACACTTCCTTTACCAGGAAACTACTTTTCTCTGGGGAGAGTTATTTTCCACCAATCATAGCCCGTAAGCCAGAAGTGTATTGGCTACTGAGTCTGTCTTGGGAGGCCAAATCTCTTCTGGCAATGAAGGAATTATTCCATGTTGGTAGCAAAGCTGTTTATTTTAGTGAGCAAAACAGGCACAGAGGCTAAATGGGTAGTTATCGCTCTTTGGAAAGTCTATTTTAAAATTATCTCTGGCCTCATAGCACCTTTTTGCCATGGCCTAGGCTTATATGCCCACTTGGTGGATGTCCTCACCACAGGGCACAGTTTGTATGGGGAGAGCACTCTGCTGGAAACTAATTGGCCTCCAATTGACCCAGCATTGGGGGTGGGGAAAGAGGGAGGCCCCATCCTTGCTTAAAGGTTATGAAGAAAACCAAAAAAAAAAAAAAAAAAAAAAAAGGTTATGAAGAAAACCTATAGAGAGAGTATGCTGAAGTGCCTAATGGAATCCACTTCTTCCCTGTCCTTTAAAAAAAAAAAAAAAAAAAGATACTTTTAAATATACTGAAATCTCTTAGAAAACCAATAAGCCTGCACTTCTACCATAGTTCCACATATTTCTCACACTTCTTAAGTTCCTATCTCTTCATTTAGGGGTGAGGATGGGGGACAAAACTGTGAATGGAGAGAGCCCACCCTTACCTTCTGTCCTGGATAGATCCACCTGAATTCCACCTCCACATCAGGTTCCCCTAGGACAGTGCAGAGAACACTGAGGTCATCCCCACTTCTCACTTTGTTTGAGGATGCCAAGATGGTTGTTGATGGAGGGCCTCTGGGAACTGAAAGAAAGGAGACAGGGAAAGTGAGATGGAATCCATGAGTTTGTCTCTAACGGAAAAAAAATCTTGAGACCTGCTTAGTTCTTTGAACGGAACTGTAACATTTCTGCCTGCCTTCCAGCTTTCCCAGCCAGCTTCAGGCCTAGGCTATCCCACCACTTCTGGTTTCCTTGGATGCCACCTCTCTACCTTGATGGTCCAGGATGGGGTACTCATCCAGGACTCCTGGGCCCAGCCATTATATTTACACTAGGAGAGGAGGCTCAAAGTTCTGGCAATAAGAGGAATAAGAAACATGAGAAGAAAGTGTGTGGGGAAAGAGCAAGCAGACTATCAGAAAGGGGCAGTCTGGGAGGAGGGCAGCTGAAGGGGTGAAAAACAGACCAGTGTGGGGCTGCCCATCCTCAGAAGGAAGAGGAGAATGTCTGAATCTGAGGAAAAAGACGTTTGCAGGAGGGGCACAAATACTACATCTGTTCATAGTACCTTTACTTCACAGCACTGCAGAAACGTTTCTTCACTAGGGGTTCGTTCCCCCAGGACATTTTGATGGCAGCCTTGAGCAAGGCAATGGATTAGGAGCTGGGACTGTAGCAGTAAACAACATAGACGTGGTCTCTGAGCCCTTGGGAGCCTCTAGTCGTGGTCTGGGGAAGGCAGACACTGAGCAAGTAATTGTACAGTAAATGTAAAACTTGAGCTGTATTATGAATGATGGAGAAGCCCAGTATGTTCTAGAAGTTCAGAACAGTCTGAAAAGCAAGGAAGGCCTCCATGATTGGGAGAGCAGTGTTTGAACTAAAACCTGAAGGGTGAGCCTAACAGGTGTCCCTAACAGAGGGAGAAGCTAGGAGGTAGCCGCAGCCTGGGAATCACAGTGTGCAGAGCCTCCAAGGTGAGGAGGATGAAAGCCAGGTGGGCTGCAGGTCAGGGAGGAGGAGGAGTGCAGAGGCTGGTCCAGCAAGCACTTGAGTCCACGAGCAAGATTCTGACTAGAGGCCTGAGAAAAGCAGGAACCTACTAAATGGCTTTAATTTTAATTCTAATCAGCTGCAATGTGGAGGACAGAGAGAAATGGGGAAATCAATTGAAAATGTAGTTGTATTAGTCCCAGGAGCAGATGACGACAGTTTGAACTTTTTTTTCAGTAAGGATGGGGAGAAATAGGGCATGAAAAGTAAGATGTGAAAAGGATTTGATGGAAGAAGTGAAAAGGACTGGGAGGGAAGAGACAGGACTGTCAGGGTGACTCCCAGTTTTGGGCCAGCACATGGGTGACTAGTGCTATTGCTAAATCTGGGAAAACTGAAGAGCCAGGTCCTGGAGGAAGACTCAGTTCGAGGCAGGGCCCATGAAGCAACCAAGTGCAGATACCAGATTGGGGGTTGGACACCAGAAGCTGGCACTCCCAGAGCTGGGCCACACACACTCGGGAGCTACCGGTGAGCAGACATGAAGCAGAGTGTGGATATGGCCGAGGCTGGCCAGGAGGAGAACAGGCATAAGAAGAGTGTCTTGTGGACCTCCAACATTCACAAGCTGGGGAGAAGCAAAATGCTGACAAATGAGAATGTGAAAAGTCAGGGGAAAGGAAAACTTGAAGCCAGGGAAAAGGCATTTCACATAGGTGTCATGTAATCTAATAGGATGAAGACGGACACTTATCTACTGGATTTAATAGCCTGTGAGTTCCAAGGCCCTGAGCAAGAGCTGCTTTGGTGGGACACAGGGTTGAGAGATGAGGAGCGTGTAGGAGAGAAGGAAACACGGAGAATGGGGAGCACCCTCTCAGGGCATTTGGCTGTGATGGGATAAAGAGAAGACCTTAGTGGATGGCTGACGATGGTCAAGGAGGGTGTAGACTTACTTGGCGGTGGCGTGTGGGGGTCCATTGCCTGCTAAATCCCATGGCTGAGAACGAGAGGCAATAAGGAGTCCACATTCTCATTTCGGAGAACCATTTGTTCTTGGGGCCACTCATGCCTCTTCAGGGCTGCTCAAGCAGCAGGATTGCACACACAGACCACCCACCTTGGTCAAAGAAGAGTTCTTGGGGAAAAGTACATGAAAAGGAACCATTTCTTCAACTCACCTACAGGGGCTGTGGGCAGGGGGTGCTTTCTGTCCTGGAAGTCAGGAGAGGGAACCCCAAAAGAATCAGTTGTTAAGGGGACAACATGTTATCCTGCAGTAGGAAACTCTGCTGGCTGCTCCTGTGCCACCGGGGCAGGGACAGGGGGCCTAGATTGTGTCTCTGCTGTAAGTTTCTCATTCTGACATGTTCCAGAGTTAGGGGAACAGAAGGACATAGAGATGTCAGGGGCTATATCCTTTCTGAGACCACACCACATCATGGACCAAAGAGTACATGTGAACAGCAGGGCCTTCAGCAGAGGACCCAAAAGGAGAATCGGGTTGAATCCGACACAGGCATATGCCCGACAGGGGCTGCTTAGGGGTGAATTCCTTATCCATGGCAAGATATTGGAGCCACCATCTGTCCCATTGGGTTCAAGGATAAGCCAGGTCAGTAAATACTACCAAGAGACAACTGCCTCTGGACTGCAGCCTCTCTCCTTCTAACCCCTCCACCACTACAACCCTCCCACCCCCCCCCCCCCCACCGACTCCGAGATGCTGGAGTCACCAGTACCGCCTGCATGCAGGTGAACAGAGCAGAAGCAGACTTCATGTCAAATGTAGGGTTAAAGATTTTAAATGAACAGTGTTAGAAACTGGAATGAGACTGTCTTACTAATCAAAGTGCCTGTTGAATGTCGAATTGAACTGAGATCATTAAGGGACCCACGTCCCTTAGGAAAGTGGGTTTCAATATGGCAGAGTTGAAGAAGAGGAGAAAGACGTATTTCATACATGAATGAACTCACTGAGTCAGAACTCACTAAAATCACTCAAAAAATAGTTCCATTTTTACCAGAGAGATTTGAGCATACTTCAGTTGTGTCAAGAAGTGGGAAATGAGGCCAACTGGAAGAGACTGAACTTACCCATCCATAGCATTTGCCAGTAGCTCTTGGCACGGGAAAGGCTAGAATCATGTTCTCCAGGGTGGTATTTCCATGGACAGTGGGAGGACAACAGATGGGCAAGGAGTTGAGGGCACTGACAGAAAGCATAGCAATGTCAAGGCCTGCACCCCAAGCTGGAAGGGCAGGAAGGGCAGGAGGGCACTGGGAAATGTGGGGAGGAGGGTAGAGGTGAGGACAGGCCCAGCGGAGTCACTGATGACTGAGCAACGATCTGAGCAGGGATGAGGCTGTGTGTGAATTGGACGTCTGACTCAGCGAGTGACTATCCAGTTAGAGCAGCTGTGGCTGAGGACAGGCTGAAGTTGCAGCTGAAGGAGGTGTTCCCGAGGTGGAAGGGATGAAGTGGTCAGTGAAGCAGGCGCGATGAACTCCAAGTGGATGTTGATGTCACCCAGAAAGTGAAGTGACAAGGAGGACAACGAGCGAACAAAGGCAGTGACTGGAAAGGAGACGAGAAAGGTGGTGAAGCCATGAGACTCAGAGTAGCAGAGGTTCCTAACAGAGGATGGGAGGGCGAGGGTGAGGAAGTGAGAATGAGCACAAGAAAAACTTGACCTTGAGTTGGGGAGGGATGGTGCCCTTAGGAGACCATGGATTTTGGTTACAACAAAGAGGATGCTCTCATCAGAGAGGATGTTCTAAGAGGTTGGAAATACTGGAGAATTGCTGATCCATCACACAGAGGTAGTACCAGAGTGAAGAGTGGATGAAGGGAGTTGAGGCATGTTGGGTCAGGTCACAGGCAATTCTAGAAATGGCGGTACAGCAGAGGAGCCTTTAAGAGCAGCATTCTGTGCCTCCTAATTTCCATCCACAGTTGGGAACAGCAGTACATGATACTGACCAGCCGGAAGAGACTAAAGTCTCCGTACTGGTAGGAGCAGGCTCACCTTCCACGTAGAGCAGCTGGTACTTGACTGAGATCTGAGACTTGCCCCCAGCCTCCGCCTTGCAGTAGAGCACCCCCTGGTGGTCGGAACGAGGTTGCAGATACACAAAGCCTCTCTTCACATCATAAACAATGTCTGTCCCATTGACTGGGATTTCCTTGGCTGGGAACTCCCTGTGGAGGGTGACTTTGGCTGACAGGACAGTCACCCGACAAGGAACCACAGCCTGCCTGTCCGGGTTCAGGTAGACAACATCAAAGTAACTGGGAGAAGGTACAAAGAGTTCTCCTTTCTCTGCAAAGGGAAAGATAGAGATTTATTTATTCTGGAGAAACAAGAGTACTTTAAGGATTTTTACATTCTTAGGGCACAAAAAGGGACATGCCAATATACTCCGATACTAAGTTTTTATGCATAGAAAAAGCTATTTTTTTAATGCTTCCCCCCCCGCCTTTTTTTTTTTTTTTTTTATAAAACAGATTTTACTTCCCATCTCCTTAAAGGAAACAAAGAGGTTTGAGATCAAGCCCGAATCAGGCCCATGAATTACCCCACTGAGGAAGCAGGGAAAGAGACTGATGTCTTTAGGAGGTTAAGAGAAATTTTAAAACTCTTGAACAATCTGCTGTGAGTCTGGAGACGTTAGCCCCAGAGCACATGCTCCGTAATGGCCCAGTGGGAATGGTTCCCAGCCCAGCAGAACCTCTGAGAGGCCCAGCCCAGCAAGAGTGCTGGTATCCTCATATGTCCTTACAACCCAGAGGACCTCATTTCCTGCCAAGGTCAGTGGAAAGAGAATCAAGTAAGGACAGCCAGTTCACTAGTCTCAGGTTCTGAGCTCTGCTTGTCTAACTCTAGGCTGGGGAATTCAGTCCATTTCTTATATCCTCCTGTTTGCTCTGAAATCACTCTCCCTGTACTTTAAATTCTGATGATGGCATTTGGTCTTACAGAAATGAGAGAAACAAGAACCGGCTTGCCCATACATTTATTCCTGAGGAGAGTCAAGGGACTGTGGGTTAGGGTTTTGTTTTTGGCATGGCACATTAAATCCTTTGTTTTCTGGATGATTCTGTGAGGGAATATTATAGTTCTTGCTAAGAGAAATCTTTGAACGTAATCATACTCCAACATTTATTAAGTTGTTCCCTGTTTTTCCCTCTCAATGTTCCTGAAACAAATAATTCTTCTTGGCTGTCTCCTCCACCAGCCCTCATTGTGTCAGTTATATGATATTTTAGGTTGGGGACAGAATTCCTAGACACAACATCAAATGTCTTCATGGATCAAGAGTTCTTTGGCTATGAGTGCCAAGTTCAATGACAGGGAAGTCTTTCCCTGGCTCTGAGATGGAGAAGGAATTGAAATAGGTCATGGCTCAGTGAATCTCCATCTTTGTAAGGCTCTATATCACACTGAGTGATTTGTGCCACTTTCATGATAAATTGGCTGAAAGTTAAGGGGCACTTTGGTCAATGTTGTATCTAAAACCCATGTGTTCACACAGAGTAAGTCTATATCCTTGGATGTATCACCATAATCTCTGTGCTTCTACATCCCATTTGCACAGAGAAGAATCTGGAGTAGTAAAGATAGCTTTTGAGCAAAAGCACTTGTGGAATTTCTGACTGTGAGATTTAGAAGCGACATTTATTTTAAGGTTTTATAGAGGGAACTGAACCAGTAAACAAAGCCAGGAAAATAAGTGAATAATCCGAATTCCAGAATATAAAAATATGATCTTGTACTATAAAACAGTCTTTGATTAAGGAGGGCACATATGATGTGATGAGCACTGGGTGTTATACTATATACTGGCAAATTGAATTTAAATACAGAAAAAAAATATCTGAAAGAAGTAACCACACCAGTTGCTTTAACAGAAAAAAAGACATATTTGTAATTAGCAGATTCCATCAACCACCAACAAAAACTTTGCTGAAGTTCATCTAAAAAGTTTTAGATGACATATGACCCCTGCAAACATTTGCAGCTACTCAAGTAGATGGCAAGCATTACTTTAAGAAAACTAAACACATGGAAATTCAGATATTCAAAAGAAAAACTACATAGGCTATAAATTCAAATCCAGATTTCAACAAACTCCATATTTAGTAAAGTGCGCATTAATGTGGTTTTAGTACATATGATAATTGGTGCCCAAGGCTTTGCCGGGAGAAAGCCCTCCTGTTGGTAATGTTCTCACCTCCACCAGGGTGGTAGTTACATGCGTATACTCATTTGAGGATAATTTATTGAGCTGTATACTTATATTTTGTGTAGCTTTCTTTATATATACTTCAATAAGAGCTTAGAGAGAGAGAAAAATAACCCTGAGAGCCTCCCACCCCAGATAAAGATTAAATAGAACATGTGGCAGTCGCTTAATCAAAAATTGTGCAAATCAACAACAGTCAAAAAGAGGCTTCATAGTGTTTGCAATCAAACTCTGGGAAACACACAAACATAATGAATGCCAGACATTTCTCTATGTGGGTAGCGGGGCAGCATATGTTCTGAAAGAATCAGAGCCAGCAGCGGGAAGCTCAGCTTCCAGAATAGCTCATCTTGGTTTCACAAACCCACCCATGCCTGAAAAGATAAATGCTAAACCCTATACTGAAAATCTAATTGGTCTCTTGGCTTGGTGTGGAGAAAAGAGAAAATGATATAACTCAAAGGTCATGTCCCTTTTTCATCCAGGTTTCTTTAAAGTTGAAGTAAATATTTTAGCCTTCCTGGGATTCACTAAAGAGCTTGCCATAAATTAAGAATGAGGACCTGGCTCTGAAACTCAGACAGCCCTTAACCCTAGTGGGATGTTCAGCTCAAGGGGTGGGGGAGGGCCTTTAGTTCAAAATCTCAATTCAAAACCCAATATTTTAGGAAGATGTGCTAGTGCTAATCATGGCAGGGAATCTTCATTCTGCAATTTGAGATATGGCATCAGTCCTTGTCCAGGATAACAGGCTCTAAGGGCACATGGGCATTTCTGTGCAGCACATTCCAGAACGAGGCTCACAAGGGATTACCTATGAACAACTGTTAGCAATTCTCCTGACAACACCACTTATGCTAGCTAGTGTCCTTCTGCCTGTCTATCTACCTATCACTTTGTCCTAGAAATGGATCAGGGCAGCAAGAGCATTAGATCCCAGGTCAGGAAAATAAGGGTTGACTCTTTCTCCCCACTACTGACATGGAACACTGAACGAGTCACCTTGCCCTTTCAAGTCTTGGTGTGAGCATCATAATTTCTAAAATAGAGACAGTAAAGTAACTTCTACTTATTTCCTGGGGTGTGGTGATAACGGAATGAGATACATGTGACTCCCAAATCGCAGAGCGCTCTGCTAATGCATCTTCTTGCTAGAGAGGAGCTATGTGGGAGGAAAGGGGACACACATGAGATCCTGCTAAAGTATTCACTAATGGCCAGGTCTTAAGATCATTTGGGTCACAGCGGCTACGTCAGTGGAGGTCTGAAAGGTGGAAGGATTCAGGATGTAGACAAAGCCCATAAAAGAAAGCCTTCTGGCTTCATCCAAAGTACTAAGGACAACAGTAGCACCAGAGGGTGGCATTTGTAGGATTCTGGAAAGCTGTTCCTTACCTCTGAACCTGTTGGAGAACATTGTGCCCCAAACGTCATTGTGTAGACAGCTCTGCAGAGAAAGGAGACTGGCAAGCTATTTAGCAATGCCTCTTTCTCCAAAAGCAAATTTTACCTGGCAGAAACACACCCAAGGCTGCCCAAGAAGAGGTTTCCCTCTGACCTGTGCATTTTTAGGGACCTCACTTGGCACAGGGATGGGGCTGGAGCCACTAGGGCCACAACCTTTGGGAATCTTGCCCCCAAATTTCCACTCACAGTATTCCTAGGAACAAATGTGAGGAGGCCTTTGACTGAGCATCCTATGACTATGGAGCTCTAGAAAGGTCATCATAGGTCCTGAGAGCACAGTGACTAAGAGTCTGCAGCCATGCTGTCCAATAGAGATTTGTGTGATGATGGGCATGTTCTCTGCAGTGGCCAGGAGGAGCCACCAGCCACATGTGGCCATGGAGCACTCCAAACAAGGTGAGTGCCACTCAGAAATTGAGTTTTAAATTGTTTGATTTTAAGTAATTTCCATATAAATCTAAGTAGTCACACATGGGGGCGACTGGGTGGCTCAGGCGGTTAAGCAGCCGACTCTTGATTTTCGCTCAAGCTGTGATCTCAGGATCATGAGATCAAGTGCTGAGCATGGAGCCTGCTTAAGATCCCGTCTCTCCCTCTGGTCTTCTACCCCTCTGGCTTGCACACATTCATTCTCTCTCTCTCTCTCTCAAAAATAAATGAATAATAAATAGTCACACATGTTTAGAGGCTGCCGTATTGGACAATGCAGGCACAGACTCTGGAATCAGACTGGGTTCAAATCCTGGTACTGTCACTTACCCATATGACCTCAAGGAAGTATTTAATCTCTCTAAACCCCCTCTTCCCGTGGAAGCAATGGAAATGCTGTTAGTACTTACCCTGGAGGGTTGGTGTGAGACTTGCATGAAATGATGGACATAAATCCACAGAGCCCAGCAAACAGGGAGTGTTCTCAATATCTCATCATTAGATACTCAGAAACTCTGGCCCAGTCCAGAATTCTGAAGAATCCCACCAATACACCAAAGAGTTTACCTGTGAAGAAGATGTAGGTGGAGCCTGTTTTGGTCTCGTCTTTCCTGCAGATGTACCCGTGACAGAGCTGCCCCCAACAGCTGAACTCGCCCGTGTCGGCCGCCGTGGAGTTGACAAGGGTCAGCTGGCCATAGCGCTCGTGCTGCTTCACGCTGTCAATAAAAGCAAAGCCAGCTCACCTGGGCTGGGGCCTTGCAGCCCCCACTCTCCACGACACTGTTCCCATACGTAAATCCCTGGTGGCCCAGGCAGCGTGCCCTCTCAGAGGGCACAAACTACGAAAAGCAGACTTGGGGGAAACGTGTTTGTAGGGGTAGGGTGGTAGTCAGAGAAGCTTCTAAAAAGAAGAAATGACAATTATGTTTACAACTAGAGGAAATTCTGGAGTTTAAGTAAAATCACTGGTACATTAGCCACACACCCAGAGACACTAAACCAAAGAGCTCTGGGCAGGTGTTGCTTCTCAGGAGTTGGTTTAAACAGCAGTCAACATGAATGAAAGCACACACCATTATCCAGTATGCAAGATCTCTGGGATCAACAAGCATAAATCTCTGAATATGAGCTTGGAATCTCTGAGATGCCACATTATTATAATAAAAATTAAAACTTCCCTTTGGAAGTTTGGGGGGGAAAATGCTTGGTTGCTAAGATCCTGAGCCCCAGTGATGCAGCCCACCTCTGACACAGTATTTAGAACTTTGGGGCATTTAACTTTTCCTCTAGCCTCACACACTATTATTTCTACTTTAATTTTTTTCATTTTGTCTCTTGTATTTTTATCCTGTTGCATGTGAATATGTTTGCAAACTGCTTCAGTTCCTTCTGAAATGAGGAGAGACATAAATGTTAACATTGAACACTTTTATTAGCTGATCATAATGGTAATTAATTATATGATATTGTGACAGGAGCCCAGATGTTTCATCAATGGAACAGATGTTCCCCTGCGGCTTATGAGCCTCTGCATGTAGGGATGCCAAAAGAAATGGTTTTAATCTGAGGATGCATCTCAAATATCTAAATGGCTCACCCCTCTGAGGTCCATATGCTTTTGTGATGTAGTTGAGATTCTCCTGTTTGTATTTTGCAGCAACGTCAGTGTGGTCACCATGTTAAATTTAGCACACAACAAAACGTCAGGTTGGTCCTAAATGCAGCCCTGTTCTGGTTCACCACTGAATGGCTGCTTTGCCCACCAGTTCTGCCAAGAGGTGCCTCTGTACTCCCACTCCATCAACTGCCTCCTTTCAACCGAACGGAAATCTCTCCTCCTTCAGGAAGCTTTTAATTAGAATCAACTCTGGATTTCTCCTAGTGATGTAATTAGCTCCCTTGCTCTCTCATGGGTGCCTCAGACACCCATGGCTTCCTGTTATTACAATGGATGGTAAAAACTTCTGAGGGCTGGGACTGTGCCATATTTGCTTTATATTCCCTAAGCAATAAATCTGTGCAGAGCACACTGTAAAGATTCCCTAGAAATGAGGGCATTGAAATTGAATTGAACCACAGGGTTAGAACTGGAAAGACTCTTAAAAAGAAGGCATCCTGGGCAGCCCGGGTGGCTCAGTGGTTTAGCACTGCCTTCAGCCCAGGGCCTGATCCTGGAGACCCGGGATCGAGTCCTACATCAGGCTCCCTGCATGGAGCCTGCTTCTCCCTCTGCCTGTGTCTCTGCCTCTCTCTCTCTCTCTCTGTATCTCTCATGAATAAATAAATAAAATCTTTAAAAAAAAAAAAAGGCATCCATTCAGTGATATATGGAAAAAAGAAAGTACTGGAGAGCTGGGTGAAGAAACTGGATGAAGAAACTGAGCCTCAGAGAGAAGTGACTTTCTTGAGACCCACAACTGGAGGACACTAAGTAAAAAACTTGAATCAATTAAGTATGTACTGAATAGCCACTCATTAGATAAGCAAATGCATATAAAGCACTGCATGCCACACCAGGTTCATTGTATTGTTCTGATTATAGCTTAATTACATATAATTGCAGACTAGTAGTAACTATTGTGACTACCAGATGTAGTCAATGACAAATAATACACACCCAACACTGGAGATAATTAGCACAGCAAATAAGAGTAGATCTCAAAGATACTACAATCCAGGCAAGGGGTTAAGACTAATATACATGAAAGGATCAGGGAATGACAAAAGGGGAATTCACAACAAGAACAATAGGAATTCTGAAAAGGGATTCATCCCCGTGGGTTGAAGAGGCTGAAGGCAGCTTTGAGGAGGAGGTGAGACAAACTGGCCTTTTAAAGGCCGGGGGTGGAGTGGCAGGGAAATGAGCTCACTTGCTCAGGAAATTACAGCACCAGCAGGGCTGGGATGGACCTGGTCTGCTCATTTTACCTCAATGCCATGGCCTGAGTGCCTGGTGGGTGGAAGGCACTCAATACTGATTTGGGGATTTAATATATTATCACAGAGGAGATGGTGGGAGGGGGTTGGGAGTCACCAGGCATCTGCTTGAGAACAGGCAGCAGAGATCCTCAGATTTGGAGGTGTTAAGTGGTGGCCCACATTAGCCAGGGCAAGAGTGAGGAGAACACACGTGGGAGAGGCAGGAGGAAGAGGGGGAGGTAGGACTGAGAGCCTGTCACTGTGATGAACAGCAAGGGAAGTGCTGGGGCCAGTCTGGGTGTTGGCAGAAGAATGGAAGCAAATTCAAGGCATTTTTTCTTGGGAGACATTTATGACAGACCAGGTATAAGAGGTGGAAGAAAGAGATATATTAGTCATGACCACTTAATTTGTATTTCTATGTGTCGGCAAGAATGGAGTTTTAACCAACTGAGATGGAATCATTGAGAAAAGAAAGGAGATTAGGGGGCAAAATAATAGATCAGCCACTGGAGATTTTGAATTTGTGATGAATTTGGGTCACTGAAGTGTGGATATCAGTTGATGTGACAGTTGGAAACACAAGCCGGGACACAGAAAAGATGAAACAGTACTAGATTTGTATTTGGGGGAGTCATCTCCAGAGTAAAAAGTGAAGCTAAAAGAATGAACTCAACAAGAGAAAGCATAGAAAAGAAATAGAAGATTGAGGACAAATCTAGAGCCAAAATGGGGGCCCAACAGGAAAAGGAAATGTAGATAGAAGAGAGAAGAAGCAAGAAAGTATCTTCAAGGATAAGGGTCAAGAAATGGATGCTTGAGCTATATGTTGGCAAATTGAATCCCAATAAAATTTTTTTTTAAAAAGGAAAGATGGATGCTTGAAAGCTTCATATGCCTTTAAGAGAGATTCATGAACACACACACACACACACACACACACACACTTCATTTGGCAGAATGATAGTTTCTGGCAATGACCAAAAGGGTATTTTCATTTGGGAGGATAGTGCTGGCATTCAGCAGATAAAAAATGGAAAGGTAGAGAGAAAACAGAGGTGGTTATCTTCCTAGGTGGACCAAAATATCTGACCACACTCCCTGTAGAGCTCAGAACTGGGGTATAAAATCAGTATTTTGTTGATAAATGTTGAGCACCTTCTACAGACCCAACACTTGCTAGCACTGTAGTGATAGAAAGTAGAAGATGCCATTCCTACTAGGAAAGTAATTGGGCACATAAAAATTTAGCACTTGGGAATAACCCTAGCATCATGAAATCTACATGTTGTATCTTTAGCAGGATTGGGGGTGGAAGGAAGGAAATCCGCTGGAAAACATTTCTGGATTTTTCCACCCCCTCTTGTATGCAAACAATATAAAACAGGAAACAAATTATTTAGCAGGATTACAGTTTAAATGCCTGGATTTAAAATGTCCATTTCTTTTAATGGTCTCACATAGTCCAAGCAGGAGGCTACCCAAAGGGGTGGACTATGACCTAAGGACTCTGGGGACAGAGTCTGCACACTGAAATGGAGACTAGGATTCACAGAGCCCTGCAAAGAACTGGGAGACACTTCATATAAGGACTTTCCCCTTCTCTTATAACCATTTAACAAATCCCCAGGAATGGAACAGTGGATGGTGTAAAGTTTGAGTGGAGAAAAAGAGGTGTCATGACAAAGTATCCCCCCAAATTATATTTAAGATAAACAGAATTTGCACTAATTAGAGGCAGCTCTGAACATCCCAGCACACCTCTGCTAGGTCTTTCTCTTCCAGACCTGGCCCAATGAGCTCAGTGATGGGCAAGTCCAAGTTTCAGAGAGTATTTAAAATTTAAGGGTATTTAATATTTAGGACTGTGGGGGTACCTGGTTGACTCAGTCACCCAGCATCTGTCTTTGGCTCAGGTCATATCTCCGGGTCCTGGGATTGAGCCTTGTGTTGGGCACCCTGCTGGTGGAGAGTCTGCTTCTCCCTCTGCCCCTCCCCCTGCTCTCTCTCTCAAATAAATAAAATCTTTTAATAAAATAAAAAATAAAATATAGGGCTGTGTATGTGCATCCACACATGAGTATACATGTGGCCTTTACAAACAGTCTGTTCCTATTAATAGAGGCTTGAAGCTTCTAGCATGTTGCCCCGCCTACTCTTTTCTGGAGGGGTAAGAAGGCTATGTCATGGGATAGAAAAGGAGGTTGATAACTCTCAAAGTTAGGGACCACTGTGGATCTCACCTGGCCAGTGACCAGGTAATGATGGTGGGGTCCATGTTCTAACCTTTCCCTAAGACTCTATAAGCCAAGGGCAGTAGGTAAGCTCTGGATTACAAAATAATTATCAGTCCCATAAATACTTAATGAGTGCAAATTAAATGAGAGATTCCAAAGTAGACAGTAAGGGACACAATGTTATCTAAATAGCTTCTTCCTTTCAAGTTTCCCATATACAAAATGCCATGGAAGTCCAAGAAGGGAAACCAGGAAAAGCTTCTGGGCTGAGAAAGTCTTGAGAGAAAAGAAAGATTTCAACATATAGAGTAGGAGGGCATGCATTCCAAGTTAAGGAGATCCCCTGAAAAGAAACAAAAGGTACTTTTTCGTATGATAAAGAAATAGTTAACTGGAACATAGGTGGACAGAGGTCTATGGTGACAGGCAGCAGTCACCTGAGGCTTAAGATCATAGACTCTGGAGCCAGATTGATGGGATTTAAAGCCTAGCTCCACCAGTACCTTCAGACTCCTTAGCTAGAGCTCCTGCCTTTCACAGGCTGACCACACCTACTTCTTCAGACTTGAATTAACAATAGATAACGCTTAGGAGTGTGGGGCATTGCACTAAGCCCTTTGAATAAGTTCAGGACTTAGAACAGTGCCTGACACAGAGTAAGAGCTTAATATATTTTGGATATTGCTAATTATTATGGTCCTTTAGTTCTCATGACCAATTAGGATGGAGGCGTTATTTTTCCTCTTTTACTGATGAGGACATTGAAACTTAGAGAAGTATCCTGTCCACTGTTTTCAAAGTGGGAACAGTAGAGCTTCTAATCTTAGTGTTATGAAGACTCAGCTTAAAATGTTTGTAAATGAAAAGGGCATGGGTTTCTATCATACTGAAATGAAGCAACCTAAAGGAATTTTGACTGAGGGATGGTGCCTCTAACTAGCTTGCAAATCCTATTGAATATGGACACACACCTCAAACAAAAACATAAAAGATCTGATTAAATTACCTGAGTAATATTCTATCCTATTTTCTATTTAAATGGCCAATTAACAGTTCAGTGAGTAATTGAAGGGAACAAGAGCAGGAAAACAACTAGTCATTAAATATCTACTGTATAGGGATGAATGGGTGGCTCAGTGGTTGAGCACCCACCTTCAGCTCAGGTCATGATCCCAGGGTCCTAGGATGAGTCCCATATCGGACTTCCTGAGGGAAGCCTGCTTCTCCCTCTGCCTGTCTCTGCCTCTGTCTCTCATGAATAAATAAATAAAATCTAAAAAAAAAAATCTACTGTATAATGGACAGCACCTAAGGCACACATTACTTTTTCTCAATCCCATGAGATGGAGATGATCAAACTAATAATAATACATAGGTAGTGCTTAGTAGTGTTAAGCCCTGGTTTAAGCGTTTTATAGATTTTGACTAATTTCATCCTCATAAAAGCTTTGTGAAGTAGGTGCTATTATCTGCCCCAAGTTATAGGTGAGCAAATTGAGGCCAAAGAGGCTAGGTAGCTTTCCCGAGTTAAGTGTTAGAACCACAGAAGAAGAATTAGAAGGTTGGTTTGAATAACGTTCCCAGGGCCACTCAACTATATGAACCCAGATATTTTGCAATGGAGACTGTGTTGCCTCTATTGACATGAAACAGAAGCATAAGGAGTAAGGGGGAAAGATGCAATCCAGAATCATCCTCGTTCAACATTCACTTCAAAAAATTAATTATTTATCTTCTACCACATGCAAGGAACTATGCCAAGTATCAAAGGAGATAAAGATTCATGTATATTTGCTTGTTCATATTTCAAGTGTTTGTACAGGGCTTGTGTTTAAGCTTCTTTTTAAGAATGTGTCAGAAAATAATTGTTCCACGATACTCTGGGAATGGAGCCATATCAACAAAGTACAACCCTGGGAAACAGACAGCTGGTAAAACATACCAAAGTTTCACAGTTTATGATTTTAAAAAAATGATGAAAAGAAACATGTATGAGAAACTAGTAGAGAACCAAATATGCAAAATGAGGAACTAAGTGAATATAGTTTCAATATCAGAAACTAAGCTGAAACATCCTTCCCTCCTTTCTTTCCTTCCTTCCCTCTCTCCCTCCCTTCCCTGTCTCTCCCCCCCTTCTCTCCCTCACTGCCCCCTTTCTCTCCCCTACCTCCTTCCCTCTATTCTTCCCCTCTATTCTATAGTATGTTTGAGGACTATTCAAGGACCTACTCAAAACTCTTGCAATATAACTACCATATTTCTATTCCAACAACAGGTTATGTTCATGTATGTGAATGGGACTCAGGATTTTTCTACTATAATGACTTATGCCAGATTCTTCTATATTTTTTAAAAAAAAGAAGTAATAGAAGGACCCTGAGCTCACCTCCTCCCAGAACACAACAAAACTATAATTACATATAGAACAACTTATCTCTGGAAACACCTTGAAGGCTAGCAGAGCAGCTTTATAGATATAAGAAAAAGCAACACTAGATATAAAGCAACTATAGATATAAAGAAAAAGCCACACTGAGATAGGGAGAAGGGTCAAAGACATGGTCTAGTCAGGACACACAACCCTGGAACAATGAGGAGGTACTCCCTGAGGAGTGAGAGCTTCAAGCCCCACATCAGGAACCCCAGCCCTGGGGACCTAAAATAGGAAGATGAGCCCCAATAATGTCTTGCTTTGAAAACCAGCAAGGTGTAACTCCAAGAAAGCCAGAGACTATAGAAAACCAAAATTCCACTTTTAAAGGGCTTGCACACAAATTACTCCCACTAAGACCTAGCACAGAGGCAGGAGTTTGAAAAGTGCTTGGAGGGTGGGGTGGGGAAGGGCACCTGGGTGGTTCAGTCAATCAAGCATCTGCCTTCAGCTCAGGTCATGATCCTGGGGTCCTGGGATTGATTCCAATGTCGAGCTCCATGCCCAGTGTGGAGCCTGCTTTTTCCTCTCCTTCTGCTGCTTCCCTAGCTTGTGCTTTCTCTTTCTCTCTCTCTCTCAAATATATATATATCTTTTTAAAAAGTGTCTGAGTCATATGTCAGAGAGATTTACTGACTAATTTTTGTGAGGGCTGGAGGGGCAGGGATCCCTAGGAACTTCATCTAGGAAGGAAAGTGCTGGCAGGTATCATTTTATTTTGCTCTCCTTCTATCTACCTGCAGGGGGGCCCAACACTGATGGGTGCCATTTCTGACACATGCTCTCTACCTTGCTAGCACCATTCACCCCACCTCCACAATTCTCCTGTGGACCCATCTGACCAGCAGATGCCCCACCAAAGTGGCTGCCACTCTGCCACACCCAGGAGGTGGTCTTGGCTAGGGCTGGTACTCCCCAGTTCAACTGCCATACTTGGTGGGCAACTGTGGTATGGATGGTTATCCCTCAAATGAATCACATCCTGAGAAGGGGGAGCCTGCCACATATTCCAGACAACCACATACACCAGCACTACCACAAATCCCAACTGGTCCTCACAACTAGCTGAACCAGAGGCCATCCCTACTCTCTAGCCCTGCAGCACCTATTGCCCAGCCACAAGAAGGTGTATATGGATCACCCAGGGGACACCCCTGGAGTGCCTGGTTCTGCAGACCCTGGGAGGATTGCTTCTCTGGGCCCCAGAGGACACCTACTACATAAGGCCATTCCTTCAAGACTTATCTACCTAATAAATAGAAACAAACACAAAGAGTCAGACAAAATGAGGAGATAGAGGAATATGACAAAACCTCAGAAAAAAAAAGAACTAAATGAAAGAGAGATAAGCAATCTACCTAATAAAGAGTTCAAAGTAATAGTTATGAAGGTGTTCACTGGGGTACCTGGGTGGCTCAGGTGGTTAAGTGAAGGTGTTCACTGAACCCAGAAAAATAATGGATGAACACAGTGAGAACTTCAACACAGAGAAATATTAAAAAGAACTCATCAGTATTTTAAAAACACATTAGAGAGAATCAACATCAGATTAGAGGATGCAGAAGAACAAATCAGTAATGTGGAAGACAGAGCAGTGGAAGTCATCCAAGTGGAACAGAAAAAAATTGTTTTAATAAAGATGGTTTAAAAGACCTCTAGACAACGTTAAGCATAAAATTCACATTATAGGGATCCCAGGAAAAGAGAAAGAGAAAAGGACAGAAAACTTATGTAAAGAAATAATAGCTGAAAACTTCCCTAACCTGGGAAAGGAACTAAACATCCAGGCCCAGGAAGTGAAAAAGCACCAAATAGGATGAACCTAATAAGGTCCACACCAAGACACATTATAACTAAGCTATAAAAAAAATTAAAGAGAAAATCTTAAAAGCAGCAACAAATAAGCAACTAGTTACATACAAGTTATATACATCAGCTGATTTTTCAGTAGGAACTTTGCAGGCCAGAAGAAAATGACATATTCAGAATGCCAAAGAAAAAGTTTGCAATCAAGAATACTCTTTCCACCCAGGTTATAATTTGAAATTGGAGAAGTAAAGAGTTTCCCAGACCAAGAAAAGTTAGAGGAGTTCATTACCACTAAATAGACTTTACAAGAAATGTTAAAAGGATTCACTGGAGAATGAAAAAAATATCAATGATAAAAGTAAATGTATACGTAAAGCTACTGGATCAACCATTTATAGAGCTAGTATGAGGGTTAAAAGACACAAGTAGTAAAATCAACTATACCTACAATAATTAGTTAAGGAGTATACAAAATAAAAATATGTAAGATATGATGTCAAAAACATAAAACATGGCAAGGGAGAATAAAATTTAATGCTTTTAGAATGCATTCAAACTTCAGTGACCATCAACTTAAAGTAGGCTATTATACACATAGGTTGTTATATACAAATTTCATGATAAAAAAAACACAAAGGGAAGAGACCAAGAAAAAAGTAACAGAGAACTAAAAAACAACCAGAAAAAAAAAATAGCAATAAAAACATACCTATAAAGAATTACTTTAAATGTTACTGTACTAAATGATTCAGTCAAAACATATACAGTGAGGGGCACCTGGGTGGCTCAATGTTTGAGCATCTGCCTTTGGCTCAGGTAGTGATCCTGCCGGGAGCCTGCTTCTCTCTCTGCCTGTCTCTGCCTCTCTGTGTCTCTCATGAATAAATAGGCAAAATCTTTTTTTAGGCATATAGTGAATGAATGGGTAAAAAAAAAAAAAATAAGATTCCTTTATGTGCTGCCTACAAGAGACTCACTTCAGACTTAAAAGCACATTTAGACTGAAAATGAAAAGATTTTTAAAAACACATCCCATAAAAATGGAAATGAAAAGAAAGCTGACATAGCAATATTTATATCAGACTTTAAAACAAAGACTATAACAAGAGACATAAAAGGGCATTATATAATGATAAATGGATCACTCCAAGGGGATATAATGATTGTAAATATCTATGCACTCAACATTGGAGCACCTGAACATAAAAAGTAAATAATAGCAGTCATAAAGGGAGAAATTGAGAGTAATACAATGACATTAAGTGACTTTTAACATTCCATTTACATCAATGGATAGATTATCCAGACAGAACATTAATAACAAAAGAGTGGATGGCTTAGTCAGTGAAGTGTCTGCCTTCAGCTCAGGTCATGATCCCAAGGTCTTGGGATCGAACCCCATAACACACTGAGTCCCTGGTCAGTGGGAAGTCTGCTTCTCTCTCTCCCTCTCCCTCTACTTGTTGCTCCCCGCTGCTTGCACTCTCTCTCTAATAAAAAATAAAATAAAAATAAACAGTGGCCTTAAATGAAACATTAGACTACATAAACCTCATAGATATACACAGAATATTTCATCAAAAAACATCAGAATGCACATTTTTTAAAGTGCACAGGGAACAGTCTCCAAATTAGGTAACATGTTATGTAACAAAACAAGTCTCAATAAATCTTATCAAGCAGTTGGTCTTTTCTAATCACAACAATCTGAAACTAGAAAATTTCACAAGAATAAAACAGGAAAAAACACAAATGAGGCTAAATAACATGCTACTAAATAATCTGGGTCAATGAAGAAATCAAGAGGAAATTTTATAATACCTTGAGAAAAATTAAAATGGAATCACAATGCTCCATAATTGGAGGGAGCAGTATATAGTGACACAGACCACCTAAAGAAATAAGATAGAAAATAAACAATCTAACCATACATTTAAAGTAACTAGAAGAAGCATAACAAACAAAACCAAAGTAGTATAAGGAAGAAAATAATAAAAGGAGAACAAAAATAAATAAAATATGTACTATAAAAAAGTGAAAAGATCAATGAAACCAAGAGCTGTTTCTTGGGAAAAAAAGAAACAAAATTGATAAACCTTTAGCCAGACTCATCAGGAGAAAAAAGAGAAAGGGCTCCAAAAAAATCAGAAATGAAGGAAAGGTTACAACTGATACTACAGAAATACAAAGGAGTAAGAGATGCTGCTATGAACAATTATACACCAGCAGCTTGAAGAGTCCAGAAGAAAAAAATTAATTCCTGGAAATATACAGTCTTCCAAGACTAAAATCAGAAAGAAATAAAATACCTGCACAGAATGATTATTAGTAATAAGATTGTAAACAAAACCTCCCAACAAAGTCCAAGACCAGACAGCTCCAGAGGTGAATTCTGCTAAACATTTAAAGAAGAGTTAACAGCATACTTCTCAAACTAGTCCAAAAAATGAAAGAGAAGGAATGCTTCCAAATTCATTCTACAAGTCCAGCATTATCGTAAAAACTAAACCAGACAAAGATATTATTAAAAAAAGAAAATTATAGGCCAATATACCTGATGAACACAGATGCAAAAATTCTCAAGTATCAGCAAGCCAAATTCAAATATACCTTAAAAGAATGATACAGCAATTCCATCTGTAGGAATAAATCATAGCTACCTATATGTTTACTGCAGCAATGACTCAGATAGGAAAAGTGAGAAATAATCTGAAATTCTAACAATAGGGATTTAGTTAAACATAGTATGGCATTATAGGCATAACATAGAAAAGTATGCATGATATGTTAGAGAAAAAACTAATCATAAAACAGTTTGTACATTTTGATACAATTATTTTATATATAAAAATAAAACTGGAACCTTATATCTAACAGGGATAGAAAAAGAACAAAGTGCAAAGTCAGTAGGAAGAAGTAAATAAAAGATGACAGCAGAAACAAATGAAATAAAGACTAAAAAACAATACAACAGAACAATGAAATTAGGAGCTGGTTTTTTGAAAGGATCAACAAAAGTAATAAGTCTTCAGCCAGACTCATTAAGAAAAAAAGAGAGAGAACTCAAAATCAGAGATGAAAGAGAAGTAACAACCAACACATCAGACACACAAAAGATTATAAGAAAATATTATGAAAAATTACATGCCGACAAATTGGACACCCTAGAAAAAAACGGATAAATTCTTAGAAGCATATAACTTTCCAAAACTGAATCAGAAAGAAATAGAGAATTTGAACAGACCAATTACCAGCAATGAAATTGAATCAGTAATCAAAAAACTTCCAACAAACACAAATCCAGGACCAGAGATCTTCACAGCTGAATTCTACCTAACATTTAAAGAAACCATACCTATTCTTCTCAACTTATTTCAAAAAACACAAGAGGAAGGAAAGCTTCCAAATTCATTCTATAAGGCCAGCATTACCCTGATACCCAAACCAGGCAATCACTACCAAAAAAGGAAACCAAATACCAATATCTCTGATGAATCAATGTAAAAATCCTCAACAAAATATGAGCAAACCAAATCCAACAATATACTTAAAAAATCATTCACCATCAAATGGGATTTATTTCTAGGATGCAAAGATGGTTCAATATATGCAAATCAATCAACCTGACACATCACATCAACACAAGAAAGGATAAAAAATTTGACCATCTCAATAGAGTCAGAAAAAGCATTTGAAAAAGTACAACATCCATTCATGATAAAACTCTCAACAAGGTAGGTTTGGAGGGAACATATCTCAACATAATAAAGGCCATATATAATAAACACACAGCTAACATCACAGTGGTGAAAACTGAGATCTTTTCCCATAAGATCAGGAACAAGAGCAGGATGCCCATTCTTATCACTTTTATTCATCATGGTACTAGAAATGCTAGCTATAGCAATCAGATGAAAAAATAAAAAGCATCAAAATTGGTAAGGGAGAAGTAAAATTTTCACTATTTGCAGATGACATGATCTTATATATTGAAAACCCTAAAGAGGGCAGCTCCGATGGCTCAGCGGTTTAGTGCCATCTTCAGCCCAGGGTGTGATCCTGGGAACCTGGGATCAAGTCCCACGTCAGGCTCCCTGCATGGACCCTGCTTCTCCCTCTGCCTGTGTCTCTGCCTCTCTGTGTGTGTGTGTCTCGCATGAATAAATAAATAAAATCTTAAAAAAGAAAAAGAAAACCCTAAAGATTCCACAAAAATACCTACAAGAATTGATAAAGTCAGTAAAGCCACAGGATAGAAAATTAATATACAGAAATCTGTTGCATTTCTCTAAACTAGTAATAAATCTGCAGAAAGAGAAATTAAGAAAATAATCCCATTTACAATTGCACCAAAAATAATAAAATACTTAGGAATAAACGTAACCAAGAAGGTGAGAGACCTGTATTTCCAAAATTATAGAACACAGATGAAAAAAATTGAAGATGGGACAAATGGCAAGATAGTCCATGCTCATGAATTGAAAGAATTAATATTGTTAAAATAAAAGAATTAATATTGCCCTAATATTAGGGCAGCATGGGTGGCTCAGCAGTTTAGCGCCACCTTCGGCCCAGGGTGTGATCCTGGAGACCCGGGATGGTCCCACGTCGGACTCTCTGCATGGAGCCTGCTTCTCCCTCTGCCTGTGTCTCTGCCTCTGTGTGTGTGTGTGTCTCATGAGTAAATAAATATTTTTTTAAATGTCCATATTACCCAAAGCAATCTACAGATTTAATGTAATCCCTATCAGAATAACAATAGCATTTTTCATAGAACTAGAACAAATAATCCTCAAATTCATATAGAACCATAAAAGATCCCAAATACCCAAAGCAATCTTGAGAAACAAGAACAAAGCTGGAGATATCCCAATCCCAAATTTCAAGATACACTCTGTAGCTATAATAAGTCAGTATAGAACTGGCACAAAAATAGACACATAGGTCTTTGGAACAGCATAGAGAGCCCAGAAATAAATCCACACTTATGTGGTCAATTAATCTATGACAAAGGAGGTAAGACTATCCAATGGGTAAAAGACAGTCTCTTCAAAAATGGTGCTGGAAAAACTGGAAAGCTACATCCATAGGAATGAAACTGAACCACTTTCTTATATCACACACAAAACTAAACTCAAAATGGATTAAAGACCTAAATATGAGACCTGAAACCATCAAACTCCCAGAAGAAAATATAGGCAGTCATTTCTTTGATATCAGGCATAAAAACATTTTTCTAGGTAAGTCTTCTCCTGAAACAAAAACAAAAGTAAACAATTGGGACGACACCAAAATAACCATCAACAAAAGTAAACAACCTACTGAACAAGAGAAGATATTTGCAAATGATCTATCTGATGAGGGACTGGCACTCAAAATATATAAAGTCCTATATAACTCAGCATCAAAAGAACAAATAACCTGACTAAAAAATGAGTGGATGACCTAAACAGACATTTTTCCAAGAAAGCCAGACATACAGATGGCCAACAGACACATGAAAAGATCCTCAGCATCACTAATCATCAGGGAAATGCAAGTCAAAACCCCAATGAGGTATCATCAGTAAGAACAGCTACAATCAAAAAGACAAGAAATAAATCTTGGCAAGGATGCGGTGGGAAAGCAACCCTCGTGCAGCATTGGTGGGAATGCAAATTGGTATAGCCGCCATGGAAAACAGTATGGAATTTCCTCGAGAAATTAAAAACAGAATTATCAGATGATCCAATAATTTCACTACTATTTACCCAAAGAAAACAAAAACACGAATTCGCTAAGATGTATGCATCCCTAGGTTTATCGCAGCATTATTTACAAGAGCCAAGATATGGAAGCAACCCAAGTGTTTTATCAAGAAATGAGTGGATATAAAAAAAAAAAAAAAAAAAAAAGAAATGAGTGGATAAAGGCGATGTGGTATATATACAGTGGAATATTACTCAGCTATAAAAAAAAGAATGTAGAAAGATCTTGCCATTTGCAACAACATGGATAAACCTAGAGGGTATAATGCTAAGTGAAATAAGTCAGAGAAAGACAAATAGCAGATGATTTCACTCGTATGTGGAATTTAAGACACAAAACAAATGAACAATGAAAAAAGGAGACAAACAAACAAATAAAAACCCAGACTCTTAAATACAGAGAACTGCTGGTTGGCTAGAAGGGAGGTAGGTAAGGGGACAGGTGAAAGAGTAAAGGGGATTAAAAGTATGCTTATCATGATGAGCACTGAGTAACATACTGAATTGATGAATAATTACATTATACACTTGAAACTAGTATAACATTATGTGTTAATTATAACCTAATAAAAATAAAACTAAAGCTGGAAGATTCTATGCTACGGTGTTAACAGTGGATCTTGGGGTTTTTTAGCAACCTCTTCTTTTTACTAACCTATAATTTCTAACTTTCTAAATTATATAAACTTGATTATTTGGTAATAACAAAATAAAAACTATAATAAAAGCAAAGCAACTTAAAACCATTTATAAAACTTTAGAACAGATATTCTATAAATATGTGGTCATGGTTGACTCTTTTGTAGTTTAAAAATCTGGAGGTGAGTCATTTTTTTTTTTTTTTTATGTTGCCTTTCTAGCATGTGGATTCCAAAAGGCAGGAGCAGTAGAGATTCATTTGGAGGCCCGAAAAATCCAGTCTATTATTTTGTTCTGATTAAGAAAAATATTGCCAGTTGGAGTGTAAACGTAATTGAATACAGTATGACTTTGTTCTCAAATCTGCCCTACTCTTCTTGCACATGTAACCTGTCCAGGCTGTGCCACCTCCCTGGAACTTAATCCTGGCTTCCCAGGCTCCCAGATCTTGTTCAGCCTCCCCTCTCACCTGGTTCCCACTCTCAGTTTTGTTTTTGTTTTTTAATGGAGCCACAATTCCATCTGTCACCCAGGCTGAATCTTGATTATCAAGCTGAGTCATGACATCAATGACTCTCCATGCTGTTTCCATTCCCTACGTTTTATCAACCAACAAATTGATCTTTCCAGTAAAACGCCTCCTCTATCCCCTTCAGATATTCTACAAAACTGTCAGATATACTTTCCTAGAAACCGTTTTATTATTACCTCCAGCTTTATAATAACAGGAGCACAGAGAGTCAACTGTGGTCATCTATGCTTGGTATTCAAGTCTCCCAAAACCTCCATCATTTACCCCCCTCTCTACACAACAAAACCCCCTCCTACCCCAGACACACTGGTTTATTTCCATCCCAGTCTTCCAGCCATCTCTTTCCCACTGAAAGCCTCTCTTATTTTCCATCTGGGCTAAACCTGTTTATTCTTCAGAGTTGTATTCTTAGATCATTTGCGGGGTGCCTGGGTGGCTTAAGTGGTTGAGCTCATGCCTTTGGCTCAGGGCATGATCCCAGGATCCTGGGATCAAGTCCTGCATCAGGCTCCCCAGAGGAAGCCTGCTTCTTCCTCTGCCTGTGTCTCTGCCTCTCACTCTGTGTCTCTCATGAATAAATAAATAAAATCTTTAAACAGAACAGGATGTGCTCACAAAAAGACACCTTTGTCTACTTGAGTGTTTCCCATTTCACAAAAAAAAAAAAAAAGAAAGAAAGAAAGCAAGCAAGATCATTTGTGTTCAGGGACACTTCTAAAATGGTGATATTAAGAATAGGCCCAAAATAGTGTCACTTATGTTAAGCCCCACCAAGACTTAATACCTAACCTAACTGTAATTTCAGCCTCTTCTAGGAGTGGAATTTTAAACCTATCAATCTGGAATTTCCTGATTAGCCTTAGTGAGGTCGTCTGTATGATAAACCTCCTGCCACACCCCCTGAGCCAGTGACCACGCTTGAAACTACCCTTTCTCTTCTTTTGCTAATAATTTCCTTGTCCCCACCCCTCCCCCAATTTCTGCTTACAGGAGCCCTCCATTCTGTATAGCTCTTGGGAGCCTCTTCTATTTTGTTTTTGAGATGCTACCCGATTTATGAATCTTTGAGTGAAACCAATTAGATCTTTGAATATTCCTGGTCAGATTTTTATTCTTTAACAGATTTAGTGGCAGTCATAGAACTGCCAGAGACTTCTGCTGTGGGATTTCTTTCCATGTAGCACCTGTGGCTCTTGATCACACTGCTTTGAAGAATGAAGAGGGAGACCAGATGAAGAGCGGTGGGCAGCAAAGTTTATTGAGTGATAGTACAAAGCTCCCAAAGAGGGAGGGGACCTGAGAGGACTGCTGATTTGGCATTCAAATCTAGGAGCTTCTATAGGCTCTTTGGTATGGGCTCTTTTAATCTGATTGACAACCCACTCCCCATGCACCTGTCACCCAGTCAGGTTTCTGTCCATGAGCTCCTCTACTGATCAGAGTTGTTCACAAGGGAAAGGGTGGAAGGCTCCTTCCAAAGGTTTCCTAGCCTCTGGAATCCAGAATTCATGGCTACTACTGCCCTTAGGCATGCCGGCCAGCTACAAGCCACCAGACCAAGCTGTTTGTTTAAATAAATATCCCACTGACTGTTGAGCTAGCCCCAGGGGCCTGGGTTAGGATGCTCAAGGCCATTCCAAGGCCATTCCCTTCCTTTTGGTCACAAGTCATAAGCCCTCCCCCAGTAGGAAGACCTAAAGCTAGGACACTGAGTGAAGTTGAGAATAACAGGATGAGGTCTTTTTCCTTTGCAAGGGAACTTTCCTCTTAGGACAGGGGCCCCTTGTCCTGCCTGCGTTTCTTCAGACTCTCCTTCATTACTCCTAGCAGCTTTGTGGACAACAAGAACATGGGTGTGGCAGCCGCAAACACTTTGTGTTCTCTTTCTCACCCTCTCTGAGGCCTATGGGTAAGCTCCTCTTGGTTCTGAGCTCCACTCACTGTGCGTCCAGCTCCAGATCTCATTGGCTTCCAGTAGTTCCCTTTAGAGCCCTTGGTTCTATCCCTAGATTCCACACTGAGTACTGCTGTTGGCGGCTGCAACTCCTAATGTGTTTGGAATCAGTCCCCATTTTTGGATTCTGCTAGTGCAATCCTTGCCCCGACCCCCAGATTCACTATAGGGAACTGCTGGTGGTTACCAGCCACAGGTGGACTAGGTCCAACCTAAAAACTGGACAGGGCCTAGGATGTGGCATTTAAGAAATGCACTTGACAGCAGGGGATCCCAAATGGAACAAACAGAAAGGATGCCTCCTTTAATTGGTATGCTTCCAAAAGTCTTCAGGATCCCAAAATAACTCCATTGAAAGATCCATTATAAAAGGCTAATGAAAAATTAAAAACACAAGAGGTACTTAAAGCAAAAGATGATAGGGTGGATGTGACTCCCACTTTCTCGCATCTTTTTTTTTTTTTAACCTGAGTATTCACATTTTACTAATTCTCTGTCCGAACTGCCTTTTCACTCTGAAGAGACTATTAGACAGTTACCTTTTAAAATAAAACTACTTGAGGTTGTAGACAAACCACCTCAGTTATCCTTCATTCCTTGGTCAAAGACCAAATTAAGGGCCATTGTTAAAGAAATTTCTAAGCCTAGGGAGGAATTTTTTTGTTTTTTGTTTTTTGAAGAAATTTTTTTGAAGTGTTTTGAAGAAGTTAGAGTCATTTGGGGCGGGGGGGGGCTATGTCTTCAGGGAGCCAGATTTTTCTCAACCTATACACATGTGAACAGGACCTGGTAACACCCAAAATGGATGCAGGAAGCAAGATGGCAAAACCCTGAGGATGATATCTGAGATCCTCAATCTTTAACATCTTGGGGACCAGGAAAAGCTCGAAAAACAGCAACAGAACCCTTACAAGCCATTCCTAGAGTCCTCCCTGCCTACACTGATTGATCTAAAATACAGATGTGCAGGATCCCTGGGTGGCGCAGTGGTTTGGCGCCTGCCTTTGGCCCAGGGCCCGATCCTGAAGACCCGGGATCGAATCCCACATCGGGCTCCCGGTGCATGGTGCCTGCTTCTCCCTCTGCCTGTGTCTCTGCCTCTCTCTCTCTCTGTGACTATCATAATAAATAAATAAATAAATAAATAAATAAATAAATAAATAAATAAATAAAATATAGATGTGCAAACAAACAAAAAAGATAAATCCGTGGCATACTTTAAAGCCCATTTGGAATCCTTTTACTAAAGCCATTCAGGATTCCATACAATAAGTTCACCCCACTGGCTCTAAAATGACAGCAAATAGGATAGGAGGCCACTCATCTGATTGAATTCATGTCTCAGCAAAGCATTTTATTTTTTATATTTTTAAGTAGGTTCCACACCCAGTATGGAACCCAACATGGGGCTTGAACTCAGGACCTGGAGATCAAGAATTGGTCTCCCAACTGTTCAAGTCATCCAGGTGCTCCTAAGTTAAGCATTTTAAAAGGACCCTGGAATAAGACTCCAAGCAAAAATTGCCCCAGTGATTAGCTTTACAGCCACAAGAGCTCCAAGGCCAGAGACTCAAACAATACCTGGGGCTCCCACAATGCACCCTGTTAGGGGTCCTTCAAAATTCTGGTCCAAAGATTGATTCCTCCACTATGATCTACTGGAACATTAAAAGAGATTGTTCTTCAAGGTCATATGCAAATTCATCTCTAATGCCCTCATCCCTACTTGTAAAGGAGGGTTCTTATAGAGGACCTCCCACAATTAATGGGACTGAGGAATTTGCCAGTAAATGATGACTATAGTAATTCCTTTACACAACCATGGGGAAACTAAAATCAAAACTAATGGGAAAGCTTGCCAAATTGTAGTTAATACTCGAGCTTTGCTTTCTCCTTTAAACCCCACCCTCATAGGCCAACAAATCCTTTAGAGTAAAACAGGGGTTCCCATAGTGGAGGTATCTCAAATTCAGAGAGAATTTTTATCTCAACCAGCACAGATCACTCTGGGACCTTTGACTGAAAAACATTCCTTTCTGCTATGTGAGACAACCCTAACCAGTCTGCTAGGTAGAGATCTTTCTAAATTAAAACATAGTATGTTTTATGTTCAGTGAAGACCTCACCTTCGAGTTTCCTGACCAACCTGATCTTTTATGTTCTCTACATTCTGTCTTTGTAATGAAAGAGGAAGAAGGTTTCCAACAAAAGTCCTCTAATTTAATTGAGGTGCTCACAAATCTGTGGGTTACTTCTAATGTGGGCATTGGAAGAATAAAAAGTGCAGAATCTCTAAAGATTCAGAAAAGATATAACTAAACCTCTCCTGAAAGTACCTCAATATCCATGAAACCTGAGGCCATACAAGGCTTCACCCACAGAGGAGACTTCATCACCCAGGCGCTAATCATTCCCTGTACTAGTCCCTGCAATAGGCAGACTTTGCCGGCCCAGAAACCTAATAGGTAAGGTGGTAATTTGTCTAGGATCTGAGAGCTATTGATAACATGGTTACTCGCCTAATAGTCCCAAACCTGGATATCCTGCTGTCACAAATTCCACCAGACTTAAAATGCTTCACTATTGTAGACTTTTGCGAAGTCTTTCTCAGCATCCCTGCAGACACCAAGAGCTAATGTCTGTTGGCCTTTACTTGGAACAACAGACAATCTACCCTGACGGTTATGCCTCAAGAGTTCAGTGACGCCTTTCTTATTTTCTCAAGTATCTAGCCAAAATTTAAGCCTTCTCTAGTTCCCTGCAAAATTGACCCTTTCACAATTTGGACATGGCCTTTTGTCGTGCTCAGTTACCAAAGGGGCACCCTTAAGAGGCTGCATTTACTTGCTGCAAATAGCTGAAAGGGACACAACGCCTCTAAGGAAAAATTGCCATTATCTCCACGCATTGTTCATTACTGAGGTCATCATATCAGTGCTGAAGAAATTCAGCTGTCTCCAAAAAGAATTAAACTAATCCAGGAATTTCCTCGATCCACAACCAGGCAACACCTTCATGGATTTCTGGGCCTGGCTGCTTATTGTAGACTAAGGCGTTCCTAATTTTTCTCTATTAGCTTCCCTACTCTATATGAACTTACTAAAATTTCCATCCCTGAGTCCCTTTCTTGGGAAGACAAACATGAGCAGGCTTTTACTAAGCTAATAGGAGTGCTGTAAGAACCACCCACCTTGGGGCTTACTATTCAAAAGCTTTCACTTTATTTGTGCGGGAAAGGGATACTCAAGCCTTGAGAATGCTCACGCAGGAACATAGTAATAAACATAGACTTGTTGCCCATCCTAGCATACAACTTGATTAAGTTGTTCATTCCTACCTAGCCCAGCTGTTGTAAGGCTATAGCCACAGCTGCAAGATAACGGAGGACTCAGCAGATCTGACCCTAGGAAATGGCATTTAATTGCAAATTCCACATGTGCTCCAACGTCTTAACTCTGAATTCATCCAATATTTCTCTGTATGTAGATTAACTTCCTATGAGATCCTTCTGCTTTCACCATCTACTCTACATCCTGCTCACTGCAATATCCATATTCCTGCTATGTTACGACCTGCACTCAAGGCAGGAAAGCCCCATAACTGTGAGGTAATAGTGTCCCATTCTGTGACTGCTGATTTACGAGATATCCCTCCAACTAATCCTGATCTAATTTTGTTTGTTGATGGGTCAAACTGTAGGAATGAAAAAGGGAATTTTCAAGATGGTTATGCTATTACTATGACCTACTCAAAAGCGGAAAACTCCTCCAAGCTAAAGCCACCCCACAAGCAGGGCTCTGTGTCCTTACCCAAGCATGTCAGTTATTGGCAGGACAGACGGTTAATATTTACACCGACAGCCTATATGCCTTTGGGATTATTCATGATTTGGGGATGTTATGGCAGCAAAGGGGTTTTCCTACATCTTCCCTGGGACCCCAGGGAAAAATGAGCAACAAGTAAATAATCTTTAAAAAAAAAAAAAAAAGATTTTATCTATTTATTCATGAGAGACCCAAAGAGAGAGGCAGAAACATAGGCAGGGGGAGAAGCAGGCTCCCTGCGGTGAGCCTGGTGTGGGACCCCATCCCAGGACCCCAGGATCACTACCTGAGCTGAAGGCATATGCTCAAACTGAGCTCAAACTGAGCCACCCAGGTGACCCAAGTAAATAATCTTACTGCTATACTTTTACTTTCTATAATTGCTGTAATCAAAATAAAGGCTCACACTAAAGGGACTGGACCTGAGTATCAGGGAAATGCCCCAGCGGACTTTCCTACAGAGGTGGAACCAAAAGAATCCATAAGATTGTAGTACATGTTGATCAAGTCCGTCCTGCTTTTACAAAAAAATGGCCCTCCATCTCAGAGTTTTGCCATCTTGACGTCCTCATAAAATGGCAACTATCTGTTCCTGAGTCACAGAAATTAAGATGGGCCAACAATAACTGTTGAGTAAATGACCACTTGGGACTACAGGAACCTCAAGACAGCTGCGTGATTCTTCTTGGCTCCCTGGCAAACCTCATTTTTCACTTTGTGCATTTCTTCACCCACCATAGTGCATTTAGATGACTCAAATTATGAATCAACACTAGTAGGGATATTAGGACTGAGTTGGACAGGTAGGTAGTCAGGGCCAGAGTCCCCGACAAGAAGATACAGAGTCAGGACAGCTAAAATCAAACTGCACTGTCATCCTGTGTTGCAGCTTAGACTGGACCACACTAGCATTCTGCTTTGCAGCCTTTGCAGAAATGACTTCTGCAAAATATCGTAAAATAAGAGAACGAACCACAGAAGCATTTGCCAATATCATGGGCAAGGGGCAATGAAGACCTAAGCCCCCAGATTTCAACAACAAAAAAAAGGCACATGGACATTAACCTATAGGTAGAGAAATGTGTTACCAAGGCCCCGATTGGCACGACTCAGCACACCCTGATCACTTAAGATAGCTCCGCAAAAGAACTCATAAAACTCCCTAAACTTAGAAACTCTGAGGGCAACCCACTCAGATCCCCTCTCTCTCTGGGAGCTTTATATCCTTGCTCAATAAACTTTGCTTTGCTGCCTACCACTCTTTGTCTGGTCTACCTCTTCATCCTTCAGAAAGGCAGAACCAAGAACCCAGGCACTGAGGCGCCACACAAATCTGGAACAGGGAGATTTCTATAAAATTACCAAAATAGTCTACCTGAAAGGTTCATGATCCTGGAAAGATTATTTTTGCTTACAGAGGCTTCAGACCTCTTCTCTCTGGACACTTTGAACAGCTTCAGCTGGCTTCATTCAAAGTACTCTTAGTGTGGTTATCAACATGTTATCATACATGTGTTTTCCAGATGGGTTGAAGCCTTCCACTAGTGTAAAGCTGATGCCCTCACAGTGCCAAAGAAACTGTTAGAAAATGTATTTTCCACTTGGGGTACACTTTCCTCAATCTCCAGAGATTGAGGCATCCACTTCACTGGGAAAATCATACAAGCCTTAAGGGAAATCTTGCAAACTTCTTGGAATTATCACCGTCTGTATTATCTTCAATCATCAGACACGGTCAAGAGAACTAATGGGATTCTTAAATTTAAAATTTCTAAACTTTCCAAAGCTACTGGACTCCCCCGGCCTACGGTATTGCATTCGGTCTTGCTGACTGTTCATAGAACATCCTCTGGAAACAAACTCATTCCATACAAGATAGTCATTAGCAGACCAATGTCTCTTGATATGCAACTTCTTCCAATTCCTTGTTCTCTCATGTTAGTATGATCAGCTAGTGTACATCCTTAATGTTTTATGTTCAAGCTAATATCAACAGATTAAAGAGGCTTTCTTGGAACCCAATTCAAAGGATCCTGTTGTTCACCTTCTAGAGCCTGGTGACTGGGTAGTCTAGAAATGTCAGCAGAGGAAGACAGTCTTTGAGCCTTGTTGGAAGGAACAAGTGCTTCTGACCACCGACATTGCTGCAGGACTAGAAAGCACTGAGCCTTGGATTCACATCTTCGAGGTATAGAAGCCTCCACCTGACATTTGGCCCTGAACAGATGCTACAACTCAAACTGACAAGGAAGAGAAATAGCTGACACTGAAGTAGACTACTTCTGCATGAGATGCCCAATCAAGACTTCATACTTAAACTCAAGAAACCTTCTCTCCTTTTTTCTTTTCTTCATTCTATCATTGGCCTGGAATGATAATGCCCTCATCTATATCTCCCAGGGCACAACTAAGGGGATAAACTTTCAGATTGCTAGATTTGTCCTAGTGTAAGAGATGCACTGGTCTCCCCTGTGACCACTTTCTCTATTCCCAACGTCACTGCAACTACAATTGACCCACCTTAGAAATATGTGTCCAATTAGACACATTTCCACCTGGAAATCTGAGTACATTTGTGTCTCCACATTCCCATGATTATTCAGATCTGATTTACCTCCACTGACTACAAGATCTCACTAACCTTTGTGAGGCACTTTGGATGACTTTTATTTCAGGATAGGAGATTCTCTTCCCATGTGCACTAAAAACCTCCCTGACCCCTGGCTTAGGAATAAATACAAATGAGAATATGGTTAGAAACCTCTCCTTAACTCAGAGACACTTCAAATTCCATTGCCAAGATACTAACGGCCCAGCAAAGATCCTTAGGTTCTCTGGCCAAAATTATTTTTGAAAACATAACTATCTTTCAGCTGAGCAAAAAATGCCCGTGCAATGGCCAAAAGCACCTGCAGTACCTAGTCTATTACTTCAGGGATAGCTGAAACTCAGTTATATAAGGTCACTGAGCAAGCCACGAGGTTTAAGAGGGGGACTCGATCTACATGGGTCTGTTTGGTTTGTGTCCTGGGGACCATGACTCCAAAGTGTGCTCCAAACATTGGGAATTAGCCTGCTTAGTTACCATAATAATAATCTCTCTGGCATGTTGTATTCTCTCAAAAGCTTTAAATGCAAGTCTGCACCAAGCACCAAGCAAATGTCTTCCTAAACCTGGAATGTCAAAAGAGGAACAAAGAGGATGGTTGACTAAAAAGCTGTGAGCCCTAAGTCATGACCTGTGAATATCACAGAGATTCAGGAAAAAATAGGAGCCATGAAAGCTTTGAGAACAACCTGGTAGCTGAGAGTGGTGCTAATGCCTTAAATCTTTATCACATCTCTCAGGCTGAGTTTCATCAAAAGGGGGAAATTGTTAAAGAGAAATAATAAGCTCAAGATGGAGTCACTTATGTTAAGTTCCACCAAGACTTAATATCTAATCTAACTGCAGTTTCAGTCTCTTCTTGGAGTAGAATTTTAAACCAATGAATCTGGAATTTCCTGATGGGCACTTGTGATGTCAGCTGTATGATAAGATCTCCTGCCATAACCCCTAAGGGAAGTCGACCTTGCCTGAAACAAACCTTTCTTTTCTTTTCCTAATGACTTCCTGTCTCACCCCATTTCTGCTCATTAAAGTCTGCCTGCAATTTTTGTTCTTCAAGGAGTGGTTGAGAGCATGCATTCAGGACTCAGATTTCCTTGGTTCAGATCCTGCCTCCACTACTTATGACTGGCTCTATTAGGATAGACGGGGGTCTAACAGGATACCTACAGGTCAGCAATGAGGAAGTCAGGGCCAGCAATTGGGAAGATCAGAGACCTGACTTGGCAGCCCTCCACAAGAAGCCGGATCAAACCAGACAGGCCTAAGATGGCAGATGCCATGGCAGGATACCCCCAACCTAATTGGGAAGAAGTGCAAAACCCTGCTTCCCTGCCCCAAATAATAACTATTATGCTCCCAGTCAACAACTCCTGATAAAAGCTAGAAACCCAAACCTTGGGGGAAGAACACCCTCTGGCTCGCCTGCTCTCCTATCTTGAAAGTGTACTTTCCACTTTAATAAACTTTTCTGTTTGTGTTATTTATCCTCTACACTATGCTAGTGTTTGCCCTTGAATTCATTCTTGTGATAAGATCAAGAAAATTTGGCAACTCCTTTAGCTCTGGCTGGGTGGAGTCCCTAAGGTTCGGGATCTCCCTAACTCACCTGGTAAGAGCTCTGTGACCATGAACAAGTTGCTTAATCTTACTGTGCTCAGTATTCTCGTTTGAGACATGGAGATAATCATAGTCCCTACCTTGTAGGTTTATGAGAATTAAACTAGTAAATGACCAAGGTCCTAGAAGGACGCTGGCACAGCCTAGGTGGGCACAGCCCACAAATGTTAGATGCTATTGGGTACGGCCCCAGTAAACACTGATCAAAGCTTCTTACACCCTACATTTAAAATACCTTTATCACATAGTGCTTTGCAGTGTGTAACTCTCAACTCCCTATTATTTCTATTCTCTAGTGAAATGATCCCTTCCCAAGCAGAAACCATGTTTGTCTGTACCCATTGCCTTCTGCCTGGCATAATGCTATACAGATGAGAGTTATAGGTGACTGAGCAGAAGAGAACAGAATTCAGTGTGTGAAACAGAGCTGAAGGTTCTTACTCACTGGTCCCACACCATCTGACTTATATTAAGTACAAATGCCAAAAGTCATTTTTGAACTAGAAGGGACCTTAGGAATCATCTAGTTGGATCCTTCATTTTACAGAGAGCAAGTGGCTCACCCAAGGTCACACAGCCAGTTGGAGCCAGAGCTGGGAATGGACTCCCTTGGCATACTTTCCACTGTACACTGGAATGGAAACCTATGTATTATTTCCAAAACATAGCCAAATTCTGATGTCATGTGTGACTTAGAGGAAGTTTACAGGTGACGGTAAGAGATAAACGTAGCAGATGTGCACTCACCATGTGGAGACACTCGTAGAAATAACAGATCATTGTTGTCTTGTAACTCTGACCAGGTCATCTTTCAGACTTGGCAACCATAGGATTCTGAGGCATAGGGGTTATTTATGTTAACAATTCACATTACTATATTTCTGGCAATTCTAATCATATTAGGTAGAGGAAGCCCATCAGCACTTCTGTGAGTGACACACACAAAAAAAGCTTTCCCCAGCTCTGCTTAGCTAAAGGCTCAAGACCACATTTTCAGGGAAGAATAGACCCTGGAAGAGGAGGGGCAGAAGACAATGGAGCCAGCCTCCACCACCCTTGTTAGGAAAACAAGCTGTGGGTTACTAATCTGCTGGCATACAGCCACAGTGAGTGTATTATGGCCAAGTTATAATAGTGAATGCAGAGCCTGAGGGCCAGGCCCCATTCACACCCTGCACAAGGAATACACAGCAGAGAAAGATCCACCAAATCTCCCATCTTGCTGACATTTTCAAGGTGTCCACTCACACTAATACCACTTGGTTGGTAAATCTGAACGAGCCTGAAGAAACAGACTACCTTCTTGAGACTAGAAGGGCATTGGAATTTAGATTCAAGCCTAGTTTACTTTTACTAAAAGCTGCACAAACTTTAGAAACCCTTTTAGACCCTCTGTGGGTCTAACCTAATCACTTATAAAACATAGGGTCCAGGCTGAAGCTGTGGTTCCCCAAGCTGATGGCATAGGCTGACCTCTTGGAGAACTTTTATGTTCTTTCCACATCTCTCCATCTTATCCTCAAGGCCAGTCTGCTGTGATCAAATAATCAATCACTCAACAAATTGATCTGCCTCTCTAGCCCTTGCTGACAGCCACCTTCTCTCCTTCCCATGAGCCCCCCACATACTCGCGCTTGACCACAAGTTGTCCGTAGTTGCTCTGTAATTACATATGGTATGTGTGTCATTTATTCCACTAGTTCAAAAGTTTCTGTGGTCTGGACCATTTCTGTTTTGTTTTGTTTTTTTTTCTCACATATGCTTTCCTGACATAGTGGATATCTTTATACATAAATTAAGCTACCAGTAAGTCTCTCTGGCACACACTCTGCTCAGCTGAATGCCTATTAGTCTCAAGCTGCGACACACATGCCCTTGTCCCCCCTTCTGCTTTTATACATACGGTTGTGGTCACCTGCCTCTTCTCCCAGGGTGGCCTGCTTATCTTGTACCATTTTGTGAGCCACCTACGTAAATAAATGTATTAGGGCATATTCTCTCATATAATTTTTGGTTGGTACACAGGGTCCCACATCATGCTTTGTCCCAGCTACTATGTCAAGTTCACAAGGAAGCGCAAGGTTCTAATGGGGAGGTATGAGTCTGCACCATCTGATCTCCCCTGAGGCAAGTGAGGCATCAGGGGACTTGGCTACTATGAGGTAGCCAGGGTGAGGTTGGAATTAAGGCAGTACACAGTAGGAAGTGATCTGAAAGATGGAATCCAGGGCAAAGTCAAGATCAAGCCCCAAATAATCTAAATAAAAGGGCTTGCACTGTAAAACATCAAGCAAGAGAAGAGGAGAGGCCCCAGGGCAGAGTGGACAGTTTGCAAATGTAGGATGATAGAAGGTGACAGCCGAGCATCTGGGCATATTCCTCTAGGGCAGTGACTTCACACCAGCCCACCCACAGCCAGGGCCATGCTAGAGAATATTGCTGTTAAGGGGAGCTGAGCCCACAACCAGGAAGCCAAGCTCTGACATCTCAGTTTAGCTGGTTTTTATAATGTGCCATTGTATACACTTATATACCAGTGAACCCAAAATTTCCCATTTTATAGTTTATCCTTAATTCCTCTCTTCTTGCTTCCTCTCTGACATACCTTTCAAAATGGCTTTATTTACATTTTGCATATTTAAGTACTCGTCAGAAGGTGATCATATTATGTTAACACCCGTTTTCACTTTTTTGTACATTACATCCCACATCTCACGCATATATACATTTTTGCGTGTGGTGGGTATACGTCTTTTTTAAAGCAGGGTTCATGTGTTAAATATAGGCAATCACTTAATGCTATCCTATAAACAATCCCCCCGTTTTGCAAAGAGTCTCCAAAATTATGATAAAAGAACGTGTTGTGATATTCCTATAGTGTCTTTGGTTTGAGGCATTAACTCGACTTTACTGTAATCTTACTATATTTTGATACTGTGCAACATATCTGGGATAAATCCAGCCTTATGAGAACGCTCAGGAAATGAAATGTTTTGGCTAACAAAACAATTCTTTTTAAATAAGTGCGGGAAGCATTTTCCCCCCAAATTGTGTAATTCACTTCAACCCAATCTTCCACCTTAAATGCCTAGGAGATAGGATACATTATCTTCAAGTACTAAGGACTATTAGTCTACATATCAGTAAGCACTCGGTAGCATTGCAGACCATCTAGAGTTTGTACAGATTGAGATAAATGTCTACAACAATTTTTAAAAACAATTCTTGAGAAACTGGCTGTTTTCTCATGATTTACTTCTTTGGGGGTAGTCTTCTGAATAAAAATAGCTCATCTTTACTGAGATGGCTTACTGTGTATCCCAAGCTTTACTTGCATGACCTCATTTTATCCTGACAACACCACAATGCGGCTGGTTCTATTATTGTCCTCCCCCACCCAAGTCCTGAACGGAAGAGAGCTGTGTTTTTCTGCAATCTGAACACCGTAAGAACATCTAGTACACCTAGAGAAGTCTTGTACCCTGCCACCCACGCCAATCCATCTCTGGAAATGCTGGAAGGCCTGACACCGGCGCCATTGAGTCTGGGAAGAGAGAGCTGTACCTTTAGGGCTCAATAAGCTACTTTTTATTTTTTTATTTTTTTTTAAGTAGGCTCCATGCCTAGCCGGGAGCCCAATATGAGGCTTGAACTCACTACCCTGAGACACCTGAGCTGAGATCAAGAGATACTTAACCAACTGAGCCACCCAGGTGCCCCTACTATTTACTTTTAATTCAACTGTTTTCTGGAGTAGAGAGCCATTTGAAGGTAAGCATCAGAGTTTGGTTGCAATATAGCTTCTATTTCCTACTGCTGCAAATTGATCCTGAGGGGCACATCCAGGTAAATCCCAAAGCCGAGGGAGAGCGCCAGAATTTTCATGAAACCCCGTCATTTGTTCTGCTCAGAAAATAAAGCAAAATGAGCTTTGAAGGAAAATGAGTTTGAATTAAAAAGAAACCTGCACAACCATATGAAAGTATTTACTGCCTTTGAACCGTATACTTAAAAATGGTCAATATGCTTATAATAGTCAATTTTGTGTTACGTTTGACTAACATAAAATATATCAAAGAAAAAAAAAAGACATCTTGCTCGGTAATAACACTAGAATATTATTCACAATATTTACCAAAATCTGGACAGTGGGATTCTTCTGTTTATAAACACTTCTTAACCTCCTTCTCTTTTTCTTTTAAAATGTCCTCCAGACCACACTCCCTTGTGATGCCATGAAGGATTAGATTGGCCTGGAGCCAGCTGTCTGCTTCTTGGCCTGCCCTCCCTTTGTGTTGTCTGCGGGTGGAGTGAGCTGTTGCCCACTGTGGTGGAGAGAGAACTCCGGTGCCCTCCCTTCTTTCTGGAAGCTATTTATTGTTTTCAGAGGAACCAGCCATCAGAGAGATCTCCTGTACCCCACCCACTCCTCCCAACTTAAAGTTCTTGACTGGAAAATGCTAACATCCGACCAGACACACAGAAACATCCTGAAAGACAATGTCTGGGCCCTGATTTTCTAGGGAGGAGAGCCAGGTTTTCTTTATGACCACATCAGCCCAGCTTGTTTTTTACAGTTTTGACAACCCTAACAAACTAGCCTAAATCTACAGCATCTGTCTGTTCTTGCCCAACATTGATTTATATTTAAGCCATCATCTGGGCCACCTTTCCTGTTTTTTATTTTCTTCCCCAGCTCAATACTATGCCAAGATTCCTCTGTTCTAAACTCTGAAAGTGTGTTATGAGAGGAATAAAAGGTTTCTAGAAAAGATGGAAATGACTTATGTTATTTGCCCAGTAGAGGTTGATCAGATGGTCCAGAATATTAATGTTTTTTTTTATAGTATCAACAGAAAAAAGCAAGTTTTTAAATTTTTTTTTAATTTGCATGGAAACATTATGCCTAGAATATTTCTGTAGACCTCAGTTTGTAGAAGATGGGTGTGAGGTACATGGAGGGAGAGTGGGTACACCTGACACTAGGAAGTGACGTTGTCTTTCTCTTAAAGGCAGTGAGGAGTAATAACCCTCACAGTGTGGTGTATAGATCCCTCTGTACTTTCGACGTGTGTGTATTTGTGAAGGCTTTAAGTCAACAACTCATAATGCCCTTACATTTCACTCTAAATTCCTCAGCATGACCGACAGAGTCTTCTACAGGCCGACTCCTGCTTACCTTCCAGCATCATTTCTCCATGGTCACCTCCTTTCTGTTCTACTACCTCAAGCTACCCCGTCTTCCCCTCCACATCCTCAATGTTCCAGGTGCTATACTCTCTGAGCTCTAGGCAGCTCCTTATGCTGTTCCCTCCTTCTGGAATTCTCTTACATTCTTTTCCCACCCCTTTCTTTACCTGGTTAACTCCCAGCCTTCGGGTTATTACCTTGAGTTTTCTCTCCTCTGACCCTGTGCTTCACACAGCTATATATTAAAATTGCTTATTTAATAGTGTCTTTCCCTATTATTAAAAGATCTATGGGCACGGACTTTGTGTTTATCTTGCTCATCATCATATCTCCAGCATCTACCTAGCATAGGACCTTGAACATCATACATACTAAATAATAATAATAATAATTGTTGGAAAAGAAGAACAAAAAAAATTAAGGGAGAGTGGTGGGGGAAGATGAATGGACAAAAGCAGGAAAGCAGGAGGGGGGCCAGAAGAGGAGTCAGGAAACAGAACAGTCAATAAATGGTACCAAACACAGTCAGAAAAATATCCTTGCTGTTTCCAATCTCAAAAGAGAGTGGAGATATATGTGATCTGGAATGGACTGAATTCAGTTGATCTGAATCAACTTTAGCACCTAAAAATTCAGACTCTTACTATTAGCTTCTGAAGCTCTGCCCAAGCTGTTCAAGGGCCCAGAGCTCTGGGAAGACTCAGGAGGACTCGGCACTACCAATGAATTTATCCTAGGGTGGGCACATGAGGTTAAAAATGCCCAGCCCTTTTTTATTTGTTAGGAAACTGATTTCTAGACTGCTTAAAATATAACTTGAAACTGTGACCACTGAGTAGCCCAAAAGAATGAAAGAACCATCAGCACAAGTATGCAATCATTTTACCCCACCCACCTTCCTTTGAAATGTTTTTTTACTGGTGAAAGGAAGAGAAGTGTAACACAGCTGAAACCTGCCATCTAGTGGGCCTTCTAATGACATGAGCTCGCCAATGTGAAGGAAGCAAACATCACAGGAGGAAGACCTGGAAGAAGCCCAAGAGCATGCATGCATCATCTCGGGTCTTCCCTGATGGTCAACGTCTACCTTTCAGGATAAGGGATCCTTTACGGCCTTCTGACAGAGCTCTTCTTTTCAAGTAGCCCAATGTAATGTTTTCACATTCTGATTTCCAAAAGGTTAATGGAAATCAATGTAAAATTTTGATCACTTTCAATTCAAAGCTATCCTAGCAAGAAATCAGAGTATCCCTTTGGAAAATCATGTTTTATATCTGTTTTGGGTCCTAACTGTAGAAATCAAAGTATCCAAAAAGCAACCAAAAAAAAAAAAAAAAAAAAAAGAGGAGGAGAAGAAGAGGAGGAAACGAAGTCAACAACAAATCTATCTTCCTTGAAGTTACTACCTCCACAAGGCCAAGGGTGGTCTCTGGTCTAAGTGTGTCCCATGTGACATAGCTTAAAGCACTTGAGCAGAACAGCAGCTCCATGTTGGGACCAAGGGGCCGGGGTCTAAGGCTCACACTGCTATTCACCCATTGTCACTTGGGACAAGCCATCTACATTCTATGATCCTCAGTTTCCTCATTTGTTAAAAAGAGGCACTTAGAGGACACCTGGGTGGCTCAGCAGTTTGGTGCCTGCCTTTGACTTGGGGTGTGATCCTGGAGTCCCGGGGTTGAGTCCCACATTGGGCTTCCTGCATGGAGCCTGTTTCTCCCTCTGCCTGTGTCTCTGCCTCTGTCTCTCATGAATAAATTAATTAAAAAATATTTAAAAGAGGCACTTAGGCATAACAACTACTAAGCTTCCTTTGATCCCTCAAGTTCCATGAACTTGTTCCTGAGTTACAGGCCTCATGACCCCAGAGAGGCCTGACATTCGGCCCACTCTATGCTCAGTCCCCCGCACCATACTCATACTGAGATACTGATGGAGGGCATGAGTGTATCGATGAATAATTATGATCATCTCTGTCAAGCCTACAGCTAAGTCAGGGACACAAACATAAAACAGTGATTGCACAATTGGTGATGAGGGTTTCAGTGAGGGTGTGTAACTCAGCCTAGCAGGGGGCTGAAAGGATGGGACAGGCCTGGGTTTGAAGATTGCTGAGCAGCTTTTCCAGTATGTTCATTACAAGCAGTAAGACTCAAATGGGCAAAGGCCCAGGCAAGAAGGAGACTGGAACATCCAGGCATCAGAAAGAATCCCCAGAGCCTGAAGTATGAATAAGAGAAGGAAAGTGAAACAACACAGGAGGGGAAGGCAGAGGCCACATTATGTATCAGGAGTTTCAACTTAAATAAAATCTTAAAAAAATGAATTATTTATTTGATAGACAGAGATAGGGACAGAGAGCACGAGCCCAGGAGGAGAGGTAGAAGCAGACTCCCCACTGAGCAGGGAGCTCTACACAGGGCTTGATCCCAGGACCATGGGATCATGACCTGAGCCAAAGGCAGATGCTTAACCAACTGAGCCACCCAGGTGCCCCTCAACTCAATTCTAAGAGTAACAGAATTACTCTGTAGAAGGGCTTGAGGCAGAAAGGTGGCAGGACCAGATATGCTCTTCTGAAAGATCTGACTGCTTGCAGAAGACTAAGGTCAGGTTCAAGATTGGGTACAGAAAAGCTAGTTACAAGATTATGCTGTAGTCCATGTACAAGACGAGGGTCATTGCTTCCATGATGGAAAGAAGAAGGAAGATTCAATAAATAATTAAATAGCGACATCATCAGGACATCCGGTAGTCGTTGATTGGATGTGGAAGTAAAAGGTAAGCATCCAAGGTGATTCCAGACCTTTGACCAAGGGCAACTGGGTAGAATTAGTGCTAATCACTGAACTGAAGGACATTGGGTGTGGAAAAGGCTTATGAGCTCAGTTTTAGATGGTTCTGTTCAGAGAAAGACTCAGGTAGTTGAGCAGGCCACCAGAGAGTCAGATCTGGAACTCAGCAGAAACATCTAGGTGTGCCATATGATCAATGGAGGACATTTGGTAGCATGTAATGAGAAGAGAAGAAGACACGGAACTAATATTTTATGTCTTGGAGAGTAGATGATGCAGAGCTGCCAAAGCAAACTTCAAGGAGAGGCTAAGAGCCAGGAAGAAAACTGGCAAAAAATGACATTGTAGAAGCCAAGAGCAGATCGTTCTTTTCTGTGGAATGGATGTGGTAGGGCAAGTCACATGGTGACTGGAAAGTAAACACTGTACTTAATGACCTTGACCTTGGTGATGAAGTGCATGTGAAATAGGGCAGGAGTCAGGTGCTTTAGGTGGAGGGTGATAGGAGAGGACAGTGAAGATGATGAGGGTAGACAGAGACTCTTCTAAGGGGCCTGGCTCTGAAGGTGAGAGAGGAAGGTGGCTGGAGGGCACATGGGGGCCAAGGTTGGTGGGGTTTCTTAATATGGAGAAGGATTTTGGGAGAGATCTCATTGAGAAGGGGGAGGTTGACAATGCCAAAGAGGGAGGCAACAACTGATATCTCAGGGCTTCTGAGAAAACATACAAGGGTGAGATCCAGGACACAGGCAGAGTTTGGCCTTAGGAAGAGAAACCCTTCCTCCACTGTAACTGTCAGAGTAGGGAAGGAAGAGATGAGATAAGATGAAGTCAAGGCAATTCAAGGGCTCTAACTTCTCAATACGTTAGGTGAGAAATGAATTAGATCAAAGTGAGAGAGATGGAAAAGATCAGAGGTTTAGAAAGAGAGAAAAAGTGAGCTCTCTAGAGAAATCTATCCAGCATTGCCAGACACAAGTGAAGTGATCATAATCTAATGGCACCCATCCACCTACTTGCATGGTTTCCTCTATCAGTGTTCAGTGCCCAAGTGTGGACAAGAAGAAGTGGGTGAACAGGTTCATTTCAGGTTGGAAATTTCCAAGAAGGAATAAACAAAAAACAGAGGGCAACATAATTTACTTAGGTTTACCAAGAGGTTGGTAGAAACAACAGACCCTGGAGTCTAATGAGCACAGAAGGGGACTAGATGGATAAAGAGGGAGAAATTGCTGGGCGGTGTGTGTGTGTGTGTGTGTGTGTGTGTAAGTCAGCTAACAAAATGGCTCCATGATGGGAAGCAACATCAGGCTCTGAGATAGTGTGGATGGATCCAAGGTGGCATATCACCCTAGATATAAAATATATTCACATTTTGTTGTCACCCTCTGCCCTACATGTATAGTACACACATGTATTTATCTCTGAATGTTGAGTGTACAAATGCATGACCAGGAACTGGCTTCTGATATGACCGTTAAACCCATGGAGAAACCAAAATCTATTTCCTTAGTTTAGGTGTATGTCAGGCTCTGTTGGAGGTGCTAGGAATCTGATGATGAATCAAATAAACATGGTTACAGGTTTACATTTTCATGGGGGAAGATGGACTTAGGCTCCAGTTTGTAAAGAATTAATCAATTAAATGAAAAAGGAAAGAGGTGTACAATCTTTTGTGGACCCTCTATATTAAAAGTTACATTGGCTGTGTGACATTTGAGTCTTGATCAGAATTGACTGTCCCAAAAGATCACTTGATTGTTGTGCTTAAGAAATATACACTGCTTAGTAACAATTAGTTGCAATTTGCAGAACATTTGCCATTGGCCAGGCAGTGTTTACAATAGATAATATAATCTCCATATTCCAGATGAGGAAAGTGGGTTTTTAGGCAAATTACTGATCAAAGATCGCTTTGCTGGTTGGTGGTAAAGGCAGGATTTGAATCTAACTATGCCTCTGTCTGACCTCTCTGTTCCATAACCTGTTCCCTCTTCTGAATTTGGACAAAGCTGGCAGCGTTGTGAACTTTGTTTCAGAAATCTACCAAAATTGCTTAAAGGGACCTGGGTTTGTTGGAAGCACACCTGGGGAGCTTCCAAACCCAAAGCTGTCAGAACACTGGTAAGAACTCATTGCACAGGGAAAGAAAACACAGGATGAATACCTCTCTATCCAAGGGTACCATGTTCTGGGAAAGATGTCAAGAGTTAATTTGTGGATTCTCTGGTGTCAAATAAATCATGATTTTGTTGTTGTTTGATATAAAGTTATGACTAGATGTTTTTCACATTTTTCACATTTTTTGGTAAAGTCCTTGGGGGCTCACATCTGTCTTTACTTTCTTATAAAGCCCTGACTGTATTTTGAATGAATACAATTTAATGTTAAAAAGTCAAAGTTGGTTTTTTTTAGCTCTCAGATATTTCTCTTCAATTCAGATTCATGTGCATTTTACTTTGAGTCCTTAAGATATTTTCAAACATACTATGACTAATACAACTTTGAAAATACTTCTAGAAAAAAAAAAGAAAATACTTCTAGAAAATACTATATTTTCAAGAGCCAAATCATGTAGATTTAAAATACTATGTGTAAATCAAAGACTAACTGTTCATAATAAGTTAAAAGAGTTAATTGTTTTTTTTTAAGTGTGTAAATATCACTTTGAAAAATTAAGTCATTTAAAAGGTATACGGTAGTAAATCTTTCCAGATTTGTCCCAAGCAGGGCACGTATGCACATACTTTAATATACACACACCACACATACCACTCTTCTTCCAACCCAATATCCCTCAAGGAAAACTCTACACTATTATATCCCCCGAAGCCAGAAGAGTATCTTCAGAATAAAATGTGAAAGAGTCTTAATACAAAAGGGAAGATAGATGAAGAGATATTACTTGTATATATTTTAACTTCTTTATTCCCCGAGGTGTATGTGTGTAAGAAGGGGAGAAGACTACCTAATCATTCAATAGCTAAAGCTAAATGCCAAGGACTCCAGTAAGCCCTGTGAGAAATGCAGATTAACAAAAGGAGTCATAAGTATGAAGAGTGATTAAAAGAGAAGGTACCCAGGGCCATGGGAAAGCACACCCCCGGGAGTGGGACACGGCCTCCAGGAGAAAGCCAGGCAGGCAGGCTGAAGTTAGCCACGTGAAGACGGGGCCAGGCACATTTGATGATCTTCCGGGAGCCCAGGCCAGTGAAATCAGATGCTAATCAAGAGATTAGAAGCAACTCGAGAGAGATTCTGAGTTAAGGGAGGGTCTCATTGGTCAGGTGAAGATGCTGGACTGTATCCCCAGTGGAGCCTCACCCATTAAGCAGGGAAAGGGCATGGATAGATCCACATTTTTAAGACCTTTGTCCAGCCGCAGTGTCAAGGAGCCCAGGAGGACAGGGGTGTGGTTCGTTGCTGCATTTCAAGATCAGAGTGAGGGACAACACTGGCTGGGGCTGTGGTCAGACGGGTTTACAGTTTGAGAGGATGTGGGATTGGGAGGGGAGATGGAGGAGATAGGGATACTCCTCAGTTTAGCATCTGAGCCGCTGAGTGGGTGCAGGTGTCCTGGAGGGAGGGGAAGAGGTGCGAGGGTGGAGTTTGTGTGGAAAATGAACCTGTCAGCAATACAGAGAAGTTTTAATGCCCAAGATCCCCATTCTTACTCCAGTCAAGTCATCCCAAATAGACAATATCCTGCATTTCCTTTTCCTAAGTCATATGAAGAAAAGGCTGGAAAGAATCCTGGTATCATGCAGTCTGAGTCCCTTCATTCTGTGCATGAGGAAAGGGAGGCTCAGGGATTTTGGGGGACCCCCAAAGATGCACTGGACCCCCAGCCCTAAGGCCCCGGGGCCCCGCCTAGGACCTACTGAAGCATGCTCCATGTTCTTGCTTTTTAACACTTTTCCTAAGCATCACCTGGGCCACTTTTCGTGCAACCTCCAGAAGACACTCAAATATGGTCCTGTCACCAACTGAAGCTCTGAACATAAACCTCACATATTCAGGAAACTTAAACACAAACCAGAAGCAGTTGAAAAGTTCAAAATCAGTTTAAATTGGCTTCTCCTCAACTCGCTTATAGGCATCTCCAAGTAGGTCATTTCAAGTTTTCATTATGATTACATAAAAAATAACAGAGACCGGTGATGGGGCTCATTTTTTTTAACGGTATGAATTCTTAAATATCTATACATCATATTCAATTATTTGTCTTTTGGCTTCCTATAAAATTTCACCCTTTTAACTCATGTGGAGAGTATTTGCAATAATTTTTTTTAAAGTGGTCAAAGAAAATCTAAGGCTTTTGCTCTTTGAGCTTTCATTTTTTATAAGCTATTAAGGTGAAGTGGTAGATGGCAGAAACAATGCAGTATTTAACACTAAACCCTTGACCAACACAAGTAAAAATAAATAAATAAATGCTCACCTGAGGCGAGAGTCCTTAAAGGTGTCAAGATAGGCAGGATAACTCCATTCAATTTTGTTCCCTTTACATCGAAGCTCTAGAGTTTGCCCTGCTGGCAGACTCAAGGTAGCAGCGGGTTTCTGGAAGCGGCCTTTATCCATCATATGTATCATTATTGACTGTGTCTTTGGTGGAGCATCAGCTGCATCCCTGTCCTTTATTTTAGGAATTTTGGGTTTCACCTTTTTGTTGGTAGGCTTGATTCTATTCTCTCCCGGCTCCTTTGGATGCTTGTTCTTGGGAGGATGCTGGCCAGTAACTAGTACAAATGTTAGGAAAGAACAATGCACTCAAATAGTAATGAACCAGAGGATTCAACATCTCAAGCAGGTAACTTTTTGATACTCTTCTCATCCATGAAAATTATTTTCAGGAATAATCTTTATTTTCTCAATTCATTCTTTAGTTGCAAAACAATGAGTCACTGAGAGGGAATACATTTCAGCTTCAAAGATTTTATTCAAATTTAGCAAAATACTGCACATATGAACTAAAACTTGCACTTACCAAACAACAAGACTATTCCTGTAATTCACCCTGTCTCACAGTCTCTAAGGGGTCACAGAGAATGGAACCATCAAAGCTACTCAAGGCTGTTTCCTGTCCTTGCAGTGTCAGGGCTATCATTGCTCATTCTGAATTTACTGTTTAAATGCAGAAATAGGTAGCCTCCAGGGAGCGCAGACACAAACTACAGCACAAGCACACTCAGAATAGGCCAAACCACTATGAACTGTCTCCCAAATGAGTGTGCACAGCAGAGTCTGGGTGTATCTGAGTGGACAACATCCACACAGCATACAAAGCTTAGGAAAGAATAGGACCTAAACTTGTGCTCATTTATAATTGTTTTAATTTTTAATTTAAAATTTTTAAAGAATTTAGAGAGAGAGTGTGCACGCACACATGAGTGAGGGGAGGGCCAGAAGGAGAGAGAGAATCTTTTTTATTTTTTATTTTTTTTATTTTTTATTTTTATTTTTATTTTTAATTTTTATTTATTTGTGATAGTCACAGAGAGAGAGAGAGAGAATGAGGCAGAGACACAGGCAGAGGGAGAAGCAGGCTCCATGCACCGGGAGCCCGATGTGGGATTCGATCCCGGGTCTCCAGGATCCCGCCCTGGGCCAAAGGCAGGCGCCAAACCGCTGCGCCACCCAGGGATCCCAGAATCTTAAGCAGACTCCCTGCTGAATGAGGAACCCAACAGGGGGCTCCATCCCTAGACCATGATCATGATGTGAGCCAAAACTGAGTTGGCGTAACTGACTGAGCCACCCAGGTGTCCCAAACCTGTGCTCATTTAAGGCTTCCACATAAGTTATTAAAAGCTCAACAGTAACTGTAGCAATGGTTTAGAACTTAGCCCACAAAATATTTGGGGATTTGGGGGATTATTTTATCACCAACATTGCTGATAATTGCTGGCAAAGGGTGATAAAAAGCTGACCTACTTTGGGTCCATTTTATTACTGTATTTCCTTTCTCTATAGAGAGTTCACCCTATTGCCTGCACCCAGGGAAGATCGCTTCCACTTCCCTTCCCTTAGTATGCCTCTGGGCTCCAGAAACCTGAAATGTCCGACATGCCTGTACAGCCATGGACTTGTGTCCATCCAGCAAGAACAATGAAAAGAAGACCATGCAGTTTCAGTTTGCCCATCTGTCTGCATGAACTCAAGGGCAACCTCATTATATACCCACAAAATTACAAAATGTCCAAACTTATAGGGTCCTGAGAGGCCATTTAGGTAAAATTCTCATGTTGTAGACTTAAAAAATTAAGAAGATACTGAAAAGTTAAGTAAGTTGCACACAGTTGGTTAGTGGCAGAATGTGAGAGTAGAATTCAGGTCTTCTGACTCTTCTCCCAAGTGCTTATTTCACTATATGTAGATAAATATCCTGTATATATTTTGAATAGATAGCCACACAAATCTTGGCCAATTGAGGGAATTACAGGGCATTTGTATAAAATGGGGAGAAGTGACAAATCAGGAGAAAATCTTTTCCTTTTTGATGTATGTATTTATCTAATAAGTGGTATACTTCAGATTTAGCATGGTTAAAAGTACAAAGATACTGAAATTAGGATAAAAAAATGGAAAAAAGTAAGTGTTGCAAACTCTTATACCAGTGGACCAGGTAGGTGGCCAAAGTAAACCAAGTGGGCCTGATAAGGCCATGACCTGCTGTTGCTGGACCTGATGCCTCAAAGGATGGTAGAAATGTAGATTTCCTGATTGTTAAATATCAGAAACTCAATTTCTAGAAATTTCATATGTGAATCCTGAGGTTAGAAGTCAGGTAGTAATTTTCCTTGGATGGGTGAGATGACCAGGAGGGGATATGGGGAGAGATTCCAGGAACACTCTCTTGATCTGGGCTAGTTACAGGTGTGTGCAGTTTGGGAGCATTTCATGGAACCATACATACTCTTATATACTAAAAGTTCACTTGATCTGGACTCAACTGTGTACTGATAAATTTGGCTTCTTTTGCATGTTGCCCTTTGTCCTTTGAAATAGGAGCCATTCAGATTCCACTTTTAGTTCAGCTGAGCCCAGAGTCTGGAACTAATCTCACTCTGAACCCAGTATCAATCAACATCAACACCTCAACATGCTGCCTTCTTGTATGCCTTGCTCCTTGAGCCCTGCTCTTTTCTACCACTTCAGGTTCAGTTGGGATCCTTCTTTTCCTAGGCCTGAGTCCCTTATTATTTCCCATTCTTCCTCTACTCTGGCTGCTCTGGGTCACGGGCCCTGCTGAACTTTCTCAGTTCTTCCAGGGAACAGAATCGTGTTCTTGAGCACCAGTCTCCAAGGTGAGTCCCCAGTGCCTGCCATTGAATCTGCTGTTTGCCAAGATTTCTCCTGATCCTGCACATTTGGCTTATTTACCCTTGAAGTTCTAAGGACAGAGGAGGGTGGGCAGTGGCACACATGCACATATTTCCCCAACCTTCCAGAAGGAGAAGCACTGTAATCATTGGGAACATGTCAGATGAACATGAATACACTAATCCAGCAACATCTATTGTGAACAGAAGCCTTAAGTTTGCAATAGAGTCAAAGTCACAGTACTTTACTCAAGGCAGAAAATTAAAGTGTACCATTATAATGTCCATCATCTGTGCCCCACAGGCATTTTGATCACACTGTGCCTATGGGATTCATGGACCTCTGGGTTGAAGTCTAATTTGACGTGTTTTCTTTATCATGTAACAGGAATCCAAGCTATCAGAAATGACCACAACTGTCTGTAAATCCTACGGAATTTAGACAACCAGTGCAACTCACCTGACTTCTAAGCTCTCAGATCCTGTGGGACTCTGCTACTCAGGAACATTAGATTACTTAATTTTGGATATTATGCATCCAAATATGTGGTATTATCCCTGCAAAGTAATCTGACTTGTTCACCAAATAGACCTATCAACACGTCTACCTGTATAGTTTGTCCAGCTGCCTGAAAATGGAATGGATCCACGGTTTGCTAACAATGACACTAAATTAGTAGAGCCAGCCTACTGGTCCCACAGATACCCAGACAGACCTGAAATTGAGTGATTCCCAAATTCCATGTCTAACTTCTTAAGGAATATGACTTTTCTACCTAACTATGTAAATTATTTTCCGAAGGACTAAAAAATTGTATTATAGATAAACGAAAGCCCATTACCATTGCATTTTTGAGACTATAGCAGTATAGTATATTTTACAGAGAAATAGGTGGCAAAATTCACAAATCATTAAATATTATTGACTTCAGGACCTAGCTGCCACTTAGTAGTTGTGTGACATTGGGAAGTTATCTATCCTCTCAGTTTGCTCATCTGTAAATTGAGAATTATATGGTAATAATGACCATCTCATTGACTGTTGTGGGAATTAAATGAGTTAATACATTTAAAATGCTGAGAATAGTGTCAGACCCATTTAAGTAAGTGCTAGTTAAGTGCTGCTTACTGTTTTGTGATTGTCTCATGATAATGTTTCATGGTGATCTCCATGATAAACTTGTGATGGCAGTAAAGCAGTTATTCTTCTTCCTAATTTACGGGAAATAATTGAGATCACAGATGCCAAGTAGCTCATCCCAGGTTACTAAGAAGCTAGTGAAGAAACAGACCCTTGGATGCCAAGTCTAGAGTCTTCTCCAATTCATGCTATTGTCTTTTGATTCACTTAAAGATTAGCATATTGTAAGAGTTTCTTTGCTTCTTTTTTTTCTTCACAAACCTCATGTGTAGTACCCTTGTCTAAGTGGTTTCTTTGTGTGATATGCCCCAGGCTTTGACAAGAAGTTCCAAATCAAACAGAACATGATGCCAGGGAGAAGAGTACAACCTTCCTGGAAGGACTGGTTATGCTTTTCCAGGCATTCATTAGAATCCCTAAGTGAAGAGACACTGGTCAAAAGCCTGCCAAAAAAATAAAAGGAAAGGAAAAGAAAGAAAGAAAGAAGAATAAATGTTATAAAACGAGAAGTAAGCAGGACAAAAGATTGTAATTCTTCAGTACTGAGGATTCCAATCAAACCTTTAACAAAGGTGACCTGACCATTATCCTAATTCTGTAGATGAGAATTACGTTGCATGAGTTAAGAAAGAAAAAAAGCCAAATTCACTAGCAGAATCACTAACAGCTGCTCAGATGAGGACTCGATACGAATACAATCATTAATACAAAGATCTGTAGCTGTTTGCCTTTTTTTCCTCATGGACGGTTAAGGGTGAAGATCTGATCTAATGTGAGGGTAGCATGAAAATAACCACACTATAAATTTATTGAATAGCTCAGGGTTCCCCAGCAAGTTATATAAACTGATGAACATGCCCTACTCCAATTTTTTGTTTCTTCATGAAATACCTCACAAAAATACAAGAACAACTCTGAGAAGGTGGGAAAGAAATGACAAACTGGGAAATGAAAATGTAAAAATGAGAGGCTTTCCTTTCCTTACTCCCTTTGAGAACTCTACTCCAAAATACCCTCCTGCCATTTCTTAAAGTATCATTTACTTAAAGTATTTCTAAGAATAAATACTTCTATTACAGGATAAAGATATTACTTTGATAGCTCCTGCCCAACTTGCACTAGGTCGCTGGCCTCTTCCGGGGCCAGTGCAACCCCAAAGTGGCTCCCCATGACCAGTCTCACCCAAGAGTGTGCCCACAGCAGCTGTGGCCCAGCCACAGCAGGAAGGCATATGCAGCCCTCACAAGGTGACCCTGGAATGTCTGATTCTGGCAACCCAGAAGGACTGCACTTCCAGGCCCCACAGAATGCCATTTACATGACACTATGTTCTTCAAGACTGGAAGATATACTAATCTACCTAAAACATAGAAACACAGAGAGTCAGAGAAGGAGGAGACAGAGGAATATGTTCCAAACAAAGAATAAGACAAAGCCTTATAGAGAATTAAACAGAATGGATATATAAGCAATCTATTGCTAAAGAGGTAAAAGTCATGGTCATAAAGATGCTCACTGGACTCAGGGAAAGAATGGATGAATACAGTGGGAACTGCAACAAAGAGAGAAAATATTAAAAAGAATCAATCAGAGATGAAGCGTATAACTGAAATAAAAAAACACTAAAGGGAATCAATAGCAGATAAGAAAATGCAGAAAAATGGATCAGTGATATGGAAGACAGGGTACTGGAAATAACACAAGATTTTAAAAAATGAGAATAGCTTAAGGAACCTCTAGGACAAGATTAAGCATACTAACATTTGCATTATAGAGTTTCCAGAAGGAATAGAGACAAAAGGACAGAAAATTTATTTGGAAAATAATGGCCAATGGAATCCCTGGGTGGCTCAGCGGCTTAGTGCCTGCCTTTAGCCCAGGGCCTGATCCTGGAGTCCCGGGATTGGGCCCACATTAGGCTCCCTGCATGGGGCCTACTTCTCCCTCTGCCTGTGTCTCTGCCTGTGTGTGTGTGTGTGTCTCATGAATAAATAAATAAAATCTTTAAAATATATATATAATGGCCAAAAACATTCCTAACCTTGGGATGGAAACAGGCATTCAAATTCAAGAAGCACAGAAAGCCCCAAATAAGATGAACCCAAAGATGTCCTTACCGGGAGAAGCTGAGGTCATCATCGAATTTGAGATATTTAAAGTGGATACAAAATTGTTTCAGCAATGGAGACAATTAAGTACATTGTTGTGGGTGATGGTGCCATTGGTAAAACATGTCTCCTGACATGACAAACAAATTTCCCTCAGAGTATGTACCAACTATTTTTGACAACTATGTAGTCATGGTTATGATTGGTGGAGAGCCATATGCCCTTGGACTTTTTGATACTGCAGGCAAGAGGATTATGATAGATTATGACTGCTGAGTTATCCACAAAGAGATGTATTTCTAGTCTGTTTTTCAGTGGTCTCTCCATCCTCATTTGAAAATGTGAGGGAAAAGTGGGTGCCTGAGATAACTCACCACTGTCCAAAGACTCCTTTCTTGCTTGTTGGGACCCAAATTGATCTCCGAGGTGACCCCTCTACTACTGAGAAACTTGCCAAGAACAAGCAGAAGCCTATCACTCCAGAGACTGCTGAAAAGCTGGCCTGTGACCTGAAGGCGATCAAGTATGTGGAGTGTTCTGCACTAGTACCAAAAGGCCTAAAGAATGTATTTGATGAAGCAATATTGGCTGCCCTGGAGCCTCTAGAGCCAAAGAAAGCCACAGGTGTGTGCTACTATGAACATCTCTCCAGAGCCCTTTCCACACAGCTGGTGTCAGCATTGTACTAAAAGCAGTGTTAAATCAAACTAAAGATTAAAGATTAAAATTTGTTTTTGCAATAATGACAAATGCCCTGCACCTACCCACCCACATTCATGTGAGACAAGGCCCATAGGTATGGTCCCCTTCCCCCTCTCAGTACTAGTTAATTTGAGTAATTGTGTATTGTCAGAAAAGTGATTACTACTAGTTATTCTGTTGTTTCAAAAAAATTTTTTTTGTTGTTTAAAAGCAAGGCATGCTTGTGATGATTCTGTAACAGACTAATTTGGGTTGTTGAAGCTGCTGCTGGGCTCCATTCACTCTGGAGAATGATCTGGGACATTTAGGGTTTTTTTTTCCCTTTTTTTTTTTTTTGCAGGGGTGGGTTGGTGGTGCAGGGAGTGTGTGTGGGGGGGTTTGTTTTTATTTAGTCATGTTTTTTAAATTAATTAACCATTGGACAGCCCATAAGGGGAGGAGAATGGATTGATTCCACATTCCACTTCCTAGATCTAGTTTAGAAAACTTGTTCCCCACCTAGTGCTCTTAGGAAGGAGTAGTAAATGCCTCATTTAATAACATATTCCTTTTTGAAAGTTGCCTTTTCTCTCCACCCTTGGGTAGGTCCAGTATTTGATGAAACTCATGAAAGTGGGTGGAACCTGTCTTGCCCCTTCTCTTTTCTAGGATGCACTATATATGTGACTGTGATTTTCAAGGAAATTTGTTTGCCATTTGCTGAATTTTTTTTTTGAAGTTAATTTCTAACTTCTTTCATTGATAAATGAAGAAAAGTATTGCATCTTTTGAAATACATCAAATGGATTGAGTATGTAATTAAAAAACATTTTTTCCCTGTCATTGTCTTATATGCTTAGCATAGATATCCAGCTTAATAGTGTATGATATGGTGTTCCTAGAATACAACTGAAGACCTGGTAAATCGAAGAAATGTGAGAGGTGGCGCTAGGAGACAGATGTCTAGGGGATGGTACACATCCTCTTTTAAGTTGGGAGGATGGAGACCTGTTTCATGAATAAGCTGGGGAGTAGGGGTGAGGAGAACATTTAACAGCATGGGGACCAGTTAGGGGAATCCCCTTTTTTCTGTTTTGCATATTAGGAACCCTAGAGTAGCTAGTTAAGGCTCTCTAGTTTAATAAAAAAATTATGGAGTCTTATGAAGACTCTTCATAAGCGTTAATAGGGATTTTATTCACTTATTTTTGTCACAGTTTCCAATTTTAAAAAATATTTAGGTAATCTTCTTCCCCTTCCCCAAATCCTATTTCTTGTAGATTCATTAGTGTTGAACCAATACTTTCTCATGTCTTAATTCTTTGTATATGCATTCTTTTCAGATGTATTAAACAAAAAAACCCTTCAAAAACAGAAAACACAAAGATGTCCATACCAAGACATTCAATTCAATTGTAATTGAATGTCAAAAATTAAAGATAAAGAGAGAAACTTGAAAGCAGCAAGAGAAAAGCAACTAGTTGTGTACAAGGGAACACCCAAAAGACTATTAGATGGTTTTTGAGCAGAAACCCCACAGGCCAGAAGGGAGTGGTACAATATATTTCCAAATGCGGACTGAAAAAACTGCAATCAAGAATACTCTACCCCACAAGATTATCATTCAAAACTGAAAAAGAGAGAAAGTTTCCCAAACAAAAGTTAAAAGAGTTCATTACCTCTAAATTGGCCTTACAGGAAACATTAAAAGGACTTTAAGAGGAAATGAAAAAGCCATAAGTGGAAGAAGAAAATCGTGAAAGAAAAAACTCTCACCAATAAAAGCAAATGTAAAGGGAGTAGATCAAAAACACCTATGAAGCTAGTGGGAAGGTTAAACGACAAAAGTAGTAAAATCAACTATATCTACAATAATTATTTAATGGATACACACAAAAAATAATGTAATATGATGTCACATACATAAAACATGGAGAAGGTAAAAATGTAGTGTAGTGCTTATAGAATGTGTTCAGACTTAAGCAATCATTAACTTAAAATAGATTGCTATCTACATAGCATGTTTTATATTAACCTCATAGTAACCAGAAACCAAAAACCTATAATAGTTTTACAAAAAAAAAAAACGAAAACAAAGATTTCTAAACATAGCACTAAAGAAGGTCATCGAATCACAAAAGAGAGCAAGAGATGAAGGAACTATAAAAGCAACCAGAAAACAATGAATAAGTATATATCTGTCAGTAATTACTTTAAATGTTGATAAATGCTCCAATCAAAAGACATAGGGTGAGTGAACATATAAACAACAAGACCCACCTCTGTGCTTACTATAAGAGACTCAGTTCAGCACTAAAGACACACATATAGACCAAAAGTGAAAGGGTAGAAAAAGAGTATCCATGCAAATGGAGATTTAAAAAAAAGACCTGGGGTAACAATACTTATTTCAGACAAAAGAGATTATTTACTTGTTTGCAGGATACAATATTAACATACAGACATTTGTTGTGTTTCTGTAACACTAATAATAAACTAGCTGAAAGTAAATTAAGAAAACAATCTCATTTATATTTGCCTCACCAAGAATAAAATATTTAAGAATAAATTTAACCAAGAAGGTGAAAGATCTATTCTGAAAACTGACACTGATGAAAGAAAATGAAGATGACATAAAGAAATGGATCATGGATTATAAGAAATGCTCATGGATTATAAGAGTTTATATTACTAAAATGTCTATATTACCCAAAGCAATTTACAGATTCAATACTATCCCTATCAAAATATCAATGGCATTTTTCACAGAACTAGAACAAATAATTCTAAAATTTGTATGGAACCACAAGAGACCTCGTTAAAGCAATCTTGAGAAAGAAGAACAAAGCTTCAGGTATCATGCTCCCAGATTACAAGTACACAACAAAGCTACAATAATCAAAACAGTGTGGTACTGGTGCAAAAACAGACATACAGCTCCATGGAACATAATAAAGAATCCAGCAGTAAACCCTTCTATGGTCAATTAATCTATGACAAGGGAGTAAGAATATATAAGGGGGAAAAAACAGTCTCTACAATAGTGTTGGGAAAACTGGAGAGCTACATGCAAAAGAATAAAACTGGGTCACTTTCTTACACCATTTACAAAAATCAATATACAAATCATTATGTAAAATCAGAATGGATGAAATACCTAAATGTAAGACCTGAAACCATACAAGAAAACATAGGCAGTAACTTATTAAACATTAGTCTTACCAATATATTTTTTTGATCTCTCTATAGGCAAAGGCAACAAATGAAAAAACAAACAATTGAGACTACATCAAACTGAAAAGGTTTGCACAGCGAAGGAAACCAAAGACAATCTGCTGAATAGGAGAAGATATTTGCAAATGATGTATCTAAAAAAGGATTAAGGGCAGCCCCAGTGGCTCAGCGGTTTAGTGCAGCCTTCAGCCCAGAGTGTGATCCTGGAGACACAGGATTGAGTCCCACATCAGGATCCCTGCATGGAGCCTGCTTCTCCCTCTGCCTGTGCCCCCCCACCCCGTCTCAAACGAACAAATAAATAAATAAAAATTTAAAAAAAGGATTAATATTCAAAATATATAAAGATGTTGTGCAACTCAACACCACAAAACCAGTCTGATTAGAAAATGGGCACCGAACCTGAATAGACATTTTTCCAAAGATGACATACAGATGGCCAACAAACACATGAAAAGCTGTTCAGCATCACTAACCATCAGGTAAATACCAATCACAACCACAGTGAGCTATCACCTCACACCTGTCAGAATGGCTAAAATCAACAATATAAGAAACAACAAGCATTGGCGACAATGTGGAGGAAAATGAACCCTCCTGCACCACTGGTAGAAATGTAAATTGGTGCAGCCACTATTGAAAACAATATGTGAGTTCCTCAAAATATTAAAAATAGAAATACTATATGATGCTACAATTCCACTTCTGAGCATTTATCTGAAGAAAATTAAAACACTAAATCCTAAAATATATATACACTTCTACATCCATTGAAGCATTATTTATAACAGCCTCAAGATATGGAAGCAAAACCAAAGTGTCCTCTGATAGATGAGTGGATAAAGCTGTGTTATACATACACAACGGAATAGTACTCAGCCACAAAAAAATGAAATTTTGCCATTTGTGACAACATGGATGGACCTAGGGGGTATTATACTAAGCAAAATATATCAGACAGAAAAATTCTGTAAGATTTCACTTATATGTGGAATCTAAAAAACAAATGAACAACTAAAACAAAACATAAGCAGACTCATAGATACAAGAAATAATCTACAGGTTACTAACACCGGGGTGGGCGGGTGGGGGCAGGGAACAGGTGAAATAGGTGAAGAAGAATATGAGGTACAAGCTTCTAGTTATAAAATAAGTAAGTCCCGGGGATATAAAGTACAGCCTAGGGAATATAGTCAATAATATTGTAATGACTTTGTGCGGTAACTATAGTCATGGTGGTGAGCATTTCATAAAGGATATAAATGTTGGATCACTATGTTGTACCCATGAAATCAATGTAATACTGTAATACTGTATGTTAATATTTCAATAACAAAAACTTTACTTTGAAACATTATTATATCCATTAGAACAGAGTAGATTGTGCTCTTTTTTAAAAAAATAATTGATATATTAGTTTCAGGTGTTCAACATAATGATTTGCTATTTGTATGTGTTATGAAATGATCACTGTCTTCTTGAAGCACTCTATTTTCCTGCCTCCTAATACACAGAGCTCTCTCTTGGGGCTTGTTTTATTTTTACCTCCATTGCTGACAATTCTGTTCAGCATCCTTTCCTCATCTTCCTTTCCTGCCTGACCTGAGTCCCAAGGGCTTAATCCTTGCAACTCACCTCAATCATTTATGACACTCATTCTCTTAAGTGGCCTCACACAGCCCCCCTGTAAGAGCAGTATTTATATGCTGAGAGCCGCTGCCTTGTCCTGTCCTGACTTTGCCTCTAAACCCCAGATCTGAACAGTCTGCCACTTACTCAGCACTGCCACTTGGAAAGCTAGTAGGCATCTCAAATTGAACGTGTCCAAACTGACCTCTGGATGCCCCTTCAGGCTGGCTCCTTCCCCAGCGTCTCTTTACCCATAGATGACAACTCTATTCACCCAGCTGCTCAGGATAAAAACCTCAGAGTCCCACATCGTTCTTTCCTTTCTCTCCTAGGCCACATCCAATCCAGCAGCAAATCCTTTTGGCTTAATAGAACCAGAACCTTGTCTGGAGGAAGTACGGCCTACATCCACTGCGGCTGCGCTCACCAAGCCATTTTGCACAGAAACTATTAAAATTATTCCCTGGGTAAGCTCCCAACTTCCTCCCTAGAGCTCCTACCTTTGAAAACATCAATCGCATCATGGGCACTCCTCTGCTCAAGACCCTGCAGTGTAGAATAAAGCCCTAAGTCTTCCTGTGCCTACTAGGCTTTGCCATTTCCTGTCTCCCACCTAAGGGTCCTTTGGCAGCCCTGAGCCCGGGACTGCCTGGAAGCCGCTGCCCCTCCCACCTCCCATCCACCCCCAGCCTGTGCCCTTGGCTCTTCGTGACACCTGCTGTGTACATGCTCGCTCTCTCCAGGCAGGCATCTGACTCTGCTGTCCAAATCAAGTTCTCACTCCCCTCTGTGCTCCTTCCATCCTCGTACCCCGTGTTACACATTGAATTGTGCCCACCAAAAGGGCACAAGTCCTACCCCCCTGGTACAGCTGAGTGTGACCTTTTTGGAAATAGATCTCGGCAGTTGTATCCAAGTTAAGATGAAGTCACCAGGTAGGCTCCCATCCAATGTGCTGCTGTCCTTATAAAAAAAGACACATGGGGTGCCCGGGTGGCTCAGTGGGTTAAGCATCTGACTCTTGATATGGCTCAGGTCATGATCTCAGGATTGTGAGATCAAGCCGCAGGTAGGGGTCCGTGCTCAGTGGGGTTGTGGGGAGGTAAGGGGATGTTGCTTCAAGATTATCTCCCTCTGCCCCTTCCCCCTGCTTACTTGCTCTCAAATAAATAAATCTTGAGAGAGAGAGAGAGAGAGAGACAGAGAGAGAGAGAGAGAAGAAAATGCCATGTGAAGGCAAAGACAAATGGGGGAAGACAGACCACCATGTGGCAACAGAAGTGACCATTGGGGTGGTATAGCTGGAAGCCCAGGAGCACCAAGGACAGATAAGCCACCAGCAAAAGCCAGGAAGAGGCAAGAAGCCACCAGTGTTGCAGAGGCAGCATCATCCTGCTGACACATAGATTTCTGATTTCTGATCTCTAAGCTGGGCAAGAGTGAATGTCCGTTGTCCTAAGCCACCTGGTTTGTGGTACTTTGTATCAGTGGCCATAGGAAACTAATACATCCTGGCTATTGATTCTTCATGCCTCTTAGCACTTCTTGATATTTCATCTTGTCTACTGTCTGTCCTCTCCACTAGATTACGGGCATCACAAAGTCAGGGCTTTTCAACCCTGTCCAGGGAAGTCCATTAATCCTCGGGACTCAGTCCTCTGGCCGGCACGCTGCCCTGTCTCTCTGTGTTACCCTCAAATTTTTCTCATTTTTGGCTCTTAAGATCAAAAATTATTTTGTATCTCAAACATAGGAGCCAAGATCCCACATGCTTAGAAACATTATTTGCACCCATAAATGATGAGAATTTTCACAATTCTTTTTTCGTTATAAGGATTTCTGGACTAATTTTTACACTCCTTTTCCAAGGAATACATTGAGACACAAAAATGCTGCAGAGTCCTGGTTGAAAAATCACTGGCCGTGTTTCCTTCTCTACCCCTTAGACATCTGACTGCTTTGCCCTCACATCACAACAAATCTCTGCAGTCCTCCCAGAGAGAGAACCTTTCCCAGGATACCAAATAAGCCCACGTTAGACTGAAGATCACATTAGCTTGACCAAAGGTCTGGGATAAATTCAGCAAAACAGTAACAAATCCATTTTAATGTATTTAGTAAATAAATATTATATATTAAAACTATTTAAGTAAATAATGAAAAATTGGTAAATGCTTGTGGTTTTCTACATTTTTATGTAAAAATAGCAGCACCCCATGAAGAACACAGTGGTACCTATTCCTATACAAATGCTGACAATCCTGTGCTATAAGTCATGCCTGCCTCTAAGTGGGATCTTGGGCTGTTTATTAACTGTTTTCATGCCTCACTTTCACGCCACCTGAGTAGTACGTGCCCTCCTGCCTCCTGCTCTTCACGAGAAGAAATAACACTAGTTCTAAAAATGTAAATAAAGCATTTTAGGTTTAGGCAAGGCAAACCTCACTGACTTAGAAGAGATATAGAACCAATATGTGCTTGCAGGGAAGTCTTTTACTATTAGAAGATTTTTTTCTAGAAATGATCAGAAAAACAAAAACCTCAACAAAAGGATGAGCTGAGTCATGGGCCTTATGCATGCAGTGTGTGTTTTGGGGTGGACAGGGTGTAGCATATTCCAGCCTGCCCATCGGAGATTGGTGCTGGAAGGGCTTCTGTATATGCCTCTCTCGTTGGCCTGTTCCTGGCCCAGCCAGCAGCATGTTAACTCAAAATAGAAACAAAACAAAAACAAACATTCTTAATGGGTTTAGGAAAACCGTTATGTAATTTAATGAAGCAGATATACTTTTCTAATTATATATTCAATATTTTCTTGATAACTAGTATACCTATACTTCTGAAAACAAAGCCACGGTATTATTATCACACCTAAAATGTATCAATTATTTCTCATAAGATATCGTTTGTGCTCAGTTTTCTCTGATTGTCTCAAAGGTTTATTGCTGGTATAAATTACATTTGACTTAAATGGATGCTAATTGATTTAAGCAGATGTTTGTAATCATCCTCAGGGTCTGGACACATATTGGCTAGGAAAGATCCGGGAGGCAGTGGGTGAACCTGCCTCCTGATGCTTGGAGGGAGGTATCTTGGGTGAACTGTACAGCCAAGTGAGTGAGCTATTTGAAGTTATTTTGTCTGGCTATCTCCTGCCTTAGTAAAAAAAAAAAAGAAAGAAAGAAAGAAAAAAAAAAGATACCAGAATCTGCATTTCTCTCATTTGAGCAGTCATATACCAGGACCTGCCAGGAGCCTTTTAACAGAGCATTTTATAATGTGACCTCATGCCAACTCCTCTCTGGAGAAAGGGTGCCTGTTGCTCCTGGTGCAGAAGGACTGCCTACACTTGATTCAGCAAGTCTCCAGGCTGGAGTGTCCTCACCTCAGCTTCAAACTCCATGACCATTTTGGACTTTGCTAACTAGAATGTGGTTTTGGGGGGGGGGGTGCGAATGCTTCCAGTTTCACGGGAAATACAGGAACTGCTCAGGATGGAATAGTGGATAAAATGTGAGCCAGGTTGAGGTGGTTCCAGAGTGAGATTGCATAACAGCAGAAGCGGCTTTCAAGCAAAACTAAGCAAAAATCGTGGCTGTAGCTGAGGAATTCCGAGGGAGGTTCCAGAATACCAAGATGTACCCAGGCGCCAAATGTACTGTACAAATAAATAACATTGTTTGGATAAAAAGAGGGGGAACCAAACAAATGCTAAAGTCATATATAAAAATATAGATACAAGAACAACACACACACATACACACACCCAAAGCCTGAGCCTGCGGTTGTGAGTCTAAACAACAGGATGGACCCAGGACAAGCACACATTCAAAAAAGTAAAGAGGCACAAGGGCGCCCATATGCTGCACAAAAATGCATTATTTTCTTCATCTTTCCCCAATCAGTTAAGAGGGGTTAACAGTTGCAGGGTTTTGATTCATTTTGGGGTTTAATACATAGAATATCTGGTCCGAGATTTAGGTAGATCTTGCAGGATTGAAGCCCAAGGTGGTATAGGAAACAAATCAAAGACTGCAGCTGGGAGGAGGAGGGAGGAGGAGGAGGAGGCTTCAAATCTTGCCAAAGCATCGGCGACGGCTTGCTTGGGTGGCACCCGCCCTCGGAAGGAGCCCCGGGGAGGCCACCCGCGCAGGGTGGAGGCGAGCCCCGCTCCCGCCGCCGCCTCCCAGGACACGTTGACACTCGGGGCAGGCCCAGGCGCTGCGGGGGATGCTCGCTCGGCCCGCCAAGGGCTTTCCGGGAGCGCGGGGGCGGCCCTAGTGGGGACCCCCAGGGTCGGGGTCGGGGTCGCCGCCCAGGGGAGCCCCGGGGAGGTGGAGAGAGGGAGGTTAGGAAGAGGCAGGTGCACAGGGCAGGGTCAAAAGTTCCGGGAAGAGCTGGCTGGAGGACTTGGCCGCGGGAGCATCCTGGTTGGGGAGCCGGGCTCAGTGCGGGCACAAGCTGGGTAGCCCCCCCCCGCCCCCCCGGGGTCGCTCACCATCCTCCAGCGCTTCGTGCACGAGCAGAAGACCGAGCAGCAGCCACACGTTCATCTTGGGGGCCGCAGCGCGCGGGCAGAGGCGCAGGGCCCGGGCAGGGGCGCAGGGGGGGCGGGGGCGGCGGGCGAGGGGCGGGGCGGGGCGGGGCGGGCGCCGCAGCCGGAGGATTCGGTTTCATGAAGTGGAAACCAGTTTGGGGGAAAACTTTAGTTTTTCTGGTCTTCCTCTTCTTTCTTTAAAAAAAAAAAAAAAAAAAAAAAAAAAAAAAAAAAAAACCTGTACCGTGACCTCTCCTGCCCCCTGGCGGGCCAGCGGGGAGAGGCGCTTTGGTGCGCAGAGAACAGGACCGCGGGGACGGCCCGTCCCCCCTTGAATTTCTCCCCCTGAGGGTTTTACCGAGTTCAAAACGTTGGCGAGGCTCAGTGTAAGCCCTGCAGGTCCCGATGGGGTCGTATGTAGCCGTAATTGTCCTACTATCACCAGCGCTCTTCCCCCCTGTCGCTCGGGCAGAGCCGTAATGCTCTGTGGAAAGCGCCCTCGAAATATTTCGATTTTTTCGCGCTCACTAGCAAGGCCGTGGCCCTCAGCTGTTTCTTACTGTTCCTGTGTGTGTGGCCAGAGATGGGCTCTGCACCCGGCTCTGTTCCTGCTGGACCCCGGCATCTCCCCGGCCACGGCCACGGGGATGCTAGAACTCTGGGGCTCCCAGAGGGGGAGGCTGGCCTTCCAGCAGAGGGACCCACGCAGGCCAGCTGCTTCCTCAGGACCCCAGCACACACATGTTTGGAGAAATGACTTGGTCCTTTTTATTCAGAAGTCCCCCCTAAAAAAGAAAGGAAAGAAAAGAAAGAAAGAAAAGAATGAAAAGAAAGAAAAGAAAGAAAGAAAAGAAAGGAAGAAAGAAATCCCACTGCCCTGTGTGACACTCAGGTGTGAGGAGGGACTGTGCCAGAAAGCAGTTCCAAGTAACACCATCAGGGCCCCCCGGTCCCCAACATGTACAAACACATCTTTCCTCCTTCTGAGTCCAAATCAGCACTCTGGGTTTCTTTTCAAGGTACTATCTGTGTTCTCTCAGGAGGGTCCTCAGTTCTAGCAAACTTGCCCAGCTCCTGCAGGTTAGGAAACCCAGACAGGTTAAATGGTGCTGCATGGACCCTTCTGTATTCGATAGAACCATGAGGAGGTGGTGATTAAAAGGAAAAGGAGAGGGCAGCCCTGGTGGCTCAGCAGTTTAGCGCCACTTTCAGCCCAGGGTGTGATCCTGGAGACCCGGAATCGAGTCCCATGTCAGCCTCCCTGCATGGAACCTGCTTCTCCCTCTGCATGTGTCTCTGCCTCTCTCTCTCTCTCTCTGTCTCTCATGAGTAAATAAAATCTTTAAAAATAAGGAAAAGGAGATAGTTTTGCAAACCAAAATATAATTAAAAGCTAAATGGTGTGATGTAGGCTATTAGTAGTGAAGTTCACAGAGGTAAGAAATCAGTGAAAAGAAAGAAAAGAAAGAAAAGAAAGTGAAGTTGGAGGAAGTCGCAGGCTAGGGCTTGACTCTGGAAAGTAAAGGAGGGATTGGAGGGGTCAGGAGTGCGTCCTTACCAATTGCTTGGCCAGTAGTCAGGAGAGCATGGGCTGAGGCACAAAGCACGACTTGGCCGGGTGGCACAGGCTGGCCAGGCTGGAAGGGTAGCTTCACTGTGGGAGGAGTGTGGGAAGGAGACTGGGGCAATGTCTGGGGGCTGTGGTGCGGTGGAGGAGTTAGGCCTTCATGTGGGTCTTGGCAGAGAGGGTCATAGGTTTCTGAGCTTGCAGACTCATGGCCAAAGCAGCTTGCAGGTACAGGCATGCAGATACATTCCCCCAGGTGAGGAGCAGGGTCTGGACTCCTAGCCCCTTCATTCAAACATTACTCTTAAAGTGAGCTTAATTCAAAATGACAGGAAAGGAGCTTCTCCCTCAACACTGAATAAAACAAGCTGAACACAAACCAGTACTTATCAGCCACTTCACGCCAGAGGAACCAAGGCTTCCCGTCCCCAGCTCTGGTGTAGTGGAGAGAACTGTTGCCTGGGAACATGGGAGACCAAGGTTCAGGTCCTGGTACCACCACAAGCCCTCAATTCCCTCAACCTTTCAGGATTTGGGCTCTCTCCTTGGTAAAGGAGAGGATTAGTGCAACATGTGTTTACCAGGTGTTTCTTATGAAGATGGAGCCATCCTTGCTCTTTCATGGAGTGTTTACTAGCCTGAAGACAAACACTTGAACCACCGTAATGGGGTGCTTCTCAGTCATGGAGCACACACAGTTGTGCTAAATCTGCCTGGTCTGCCCCCACTGAGATCCCTTTTCATTCTGACTCCATGAAGTTGACAACCTCACCTCTTACTCTATGTTGGAGCTTGGGTTCCACCCACACCTCCTCTCCCCAATTCCACACAGTCACCAGGTGCCACTCTGTCATGCCCTCCATAGCAACAGCACACTGCCCTCGCCCACCCCCTAGTCATCCTGTGGGTTCAACTGCACCCCATAACCCCCTCCCCTGTTATACCACCTGCCTGCCCTCTCACCACACCCTAAATCCTGGCCTCGCTTGCCCTCCAAGACTTGGCTCAGACCTTGCCTCCTCCCAGCTGGGCTTAGCACTTCTCAGATAATGAAATTTTCTATCACAGCACTTAGAACAAAAGGCAGAATTTAGCTGTGAATCTGTTATGCTCCTTTCTCCTACACTATTCTATGAGTGCGAAGGCAGGGAAGTGCATCTTACTAAATTTTGTATTCCACCACCGGTTTCTGGAAAGAAAGAATTATTTGTTAGGAACTTAGTGTGTTCCAGGCAATGTGATGCACCCTTAGCATCCATTTCTTGTTCATCCAATCAACAAGCCTATAAGGTAGGCTGTATCGTTAGTATTGTCCCCATGTTATAGATGAGAGTGCCCAAAGGTAAACTTATAGCTGAATCATAACACAGGTTTTGCCTGACTTCCAAATCTGCAGATCTAACCCCTCGCTCTACTGGTTAAAATGAAGGGCTGAAATCACGACGGATAAAAGCTGTCAAACAGGGCCTGCCTGACCTATAAACTGGAGATGCCATGAAATTGTCCCTCTTAAGCTCCTGAGACTAGAGGCAAATGAGTTGTGACTTGCCTCAATGTTGTACAAGATGGCAAGGGAACCAGATGAGTGGAATTGCACACCATTCCACGGGGACAGCAGACACACACTCTGCTCCTCCTTTTGTAGGAGCCCGCAGAGTAGATGGCTGCCATAAAAGCAGCCATTGAAGAACAAAGCTAAAATTATAATGAATTGTTTAAAAAAAAAACCTCATGCAGACTGAAATGAAGGTTGAGCATCAATCTTCATTCAGACATGAGGAGAGTCCAGAATCACTCAGGAGCTCTTCCCATCAGCCCCTACGTGGTGTTGACAAAGAAGAGAGACCAGATGGCACCACATAGGAAGAGAATTGGCGTTAATGAAGAGCTGCACTCAGTTGCTCCACATATGTTTTCTTTTATTTAAAGAACCTCTCCTCCCCCAAATTACTCAATTAACCCACTTAAAAATATTTTAAACCTCCACGGAATTATATATGACAGAACATGATAAAAGTAAAAACACCCTTTCATGTCCCCTACTTCCTACTAGCTATGAAATAGTCCATAGGCAAGATGCACCATGGCTTAGTAGTTGTTCTGTTGATAGCTAGTTTGGTTGTTTAAAAAACTCTTTTACAAAAAATGCTGCAGTAACTATTGTGATCAAAATATCTTGATGCTCATGAAAATTCTATAAGATAGACACCTAGAAGTGAAATCATTCAGCCAAGTTCATGATCTTTCATATTTTTGGTGAACACTGCCAATTCAACAAAGCTGTCCCTGTTTACAGCCAATTCCGCTTTCCTTGGGAGCAGCTTGACCCCCGCAGTCGTGCTCTTCAGTATTTACAACCTGGGGAGGGGTGGGGAGGTCTCATTATGCTCTTTTTTAAAAAAAAAAATTAATTTATTATTTATTTGAGAAAGAAAGAGAGCATGAGCGAAGGAGGGAGATTGGAGGGGAAGAGGGAGAAGAAGCAGACTCTCCTGCTGAGCAGGGGGGGCTCCCCACACCCCAGGATCATGACCTAAGCCAAAGGCTGACACTTAACAAACTGAGCCACCCAGATGCCCCTCATTATGTTCTTTTAATTCCCATTCCTTTTGTTACTATTGAGAATTAGCTTTTTATCATATTTTTATTAGCTACTTGTGTTTGCCTATTTTTGAAAATTGAGTTATTTTTATTATTGTCTTATAATAGTAGAATCTTAATATATTCTGGCTCTTTAGCTCTTGGGTGTTATACATATTGCAGATATTTTCTTCTAATCCTTTGCTGGTGTTTTAGTTTAATCGTGTCTTTCTTCAAACAGTTACAACCAATGTTTAAGCAATTACATTTTCAGTAACATCTCTCATGGCCTCTCAGTTTTGTATCTCCTAAGGTAGGTCTTCTCTGCCTCCAGTTTTCCAACTATTTTGTATTTTCACCTAAAACCATAATTTTGTTGTCATGTTTGGTCTTTAAAACCATCTGTAATTTTTTCCTGTTTTTAGTATCACAAGTTAGAAATCTAATTTTATGTGTTGCCAGTTGGATGGTCAACGTCACGTTATCATTTGTTAAACGGTTGGTCCTTTTTCCATCTTTTTGAATAGACCTTTAGTGTGTATTAAATTACATATGCACATGGGTCTGTTCTGTTTTATTCTATTGATCTCTTTATTTACACCTATGGAAATACCAGACTGCTTTAATTGGTACTGACCTAGTATGTTCTGTCATTTGTTTTGGTCTCCATCATTGTTCTTCTGTTACTTATCATTGTACATTTTTCTCTTCCAGATGAAGTTTGGAATTAGCTTGTCAATCTCCATAAAAACGTTATTGTATTTTGATAATGATTACATTCGATTTATGTTTGGGGGAAGAATGGTCATATTTACAATTTGAGTCTTCCCATCCAGGAATGCTATAATATAGCTTTCAACTTATTCAGAAAGTCTACTTTTAGGTCCCTATTATACTTTATAATCGGTTAAGGTTAATGCTGGTATTACAACAATATTAAAAGTCTGCATTTCCAGGTTTATTTTGTATCCTATATCTTTAGCTAAATGTTGGCTACCTAAATGTATGTGTGAGTGTGTGTGTGTGTGTGTGAGTGTTTAGCTATGTAGCTAAACACTTACATAGCTAAATTCACAGTTCTATTTTTTCCATGTAAGTCTTGCTTATTAATAGGTTGCAATAATAATAAGCAAGCCTTATTTCTTATTTTTGCTTGCTTATTTGCTTTGCCATTACAAATGACTTTCTCCCAGTGCCTTGTCAAATTGGTTAATTGGTACATCAAAAATGATTTTGGAATTTTACTTCCCCAGTCTCTTCTATATCACATGCAATTTAGATAAATTTAGGCATCTAAACTTATCTGAAGTCTGTGTTAATGGACTGAACTGTGTCCCCCAAAATTCATATCACAGAATGTGACTGTATTTAGAAATATGGTCTTTAAAGAGATAATTAAATTAAAATGCGGTTATTAGGGTGAGTCCTCAACCTATATCACTGGTACTCTTAGTCACAGGCACAGAGGGAAGACCACATGAAGATACAAGAAGATAACCTTCTACAAACCCAGGACAGAAGCTCAGAAGAAACCAACCCTGTCAACGCCTTAATCTCAGACTTCTAGCTTCCAGAGCTGTGAGAAAATACATTTCTATCGCTTAAGCTGTGAGTTTGCATTACTTCATTATGGCAGCCCAAGGGAACAAATAGTCTGTTAGGATGGGAGCAAGTCACAAGAAATATAGGGGCTTTTCTAAGACATGTAGCTGCTTAATCACAGGCTTATTATCCTTGAATGAGACCATCTCAAGATGACTGAATTTGAAAAATAAAACTGCCAAAAGTGTATTTTTATGGATTGTATTTCACTGTAAAAACCCATTTGCTTCTTTTCTAGAGTGAGAAAGAATTTTATTACTAGACTCTCTGTTTGCCTTGGTCTTTTCCATCCTTCCTGCAACAATTGCTGGAATACTGGCCAATTAAAATAAGCATTTTCTTACAGGTCCAAGTCAAATACAACATGAAGCCTGGTTTCCCAAGGCATGATGAAGTGTTGTGTGCTTGTATCTGATCACCTTAATGGAACTTCTTATGAGTCCAAATAGCTTTCTACTGATTTGGGGGGTTTTTTAGATAAATGATCATACTACCAGCAATACCCACTTTATTAGCTGCTGCCTGTGGGCTCCCTCCACCTCACTTGCACAGCAGCCTTTACTGTTTGTCATCCACTGACCCCCAACATCATGAAACACAGAGTGGCTCAGGGACAGGACAAATCAGGGAGTCCAAACCTTCTCCAAACCATTAGATCCTTCCTGATGTAGGAAGAAGAGAGGCTGGAAACACAGCAATGGCCTTTTAAAAATAGTGTCCAGGGAACCAGTGTCACCCTTGGGAGGAAATAGCATTACTTGAGGGACTGTGCATTACTGCCTGTTTTTAAAGAGCTACAACAGCAGCCCCTAGCACTGGCTTAACAATGACAAGCTGGAGAAAAAAGATGAGCAGCAGAAGGGACAAGCGAAACTTGAGAACTGGAAGGGAGAAGTGAGTGGCATCAGGGATGGGGAATAGGCTGCTTCTGGAGACTTAGGTCTAGAGAAGGGTATTGCTTTCAGTTGTCTTTAAAAGCCCAGTTGTTACACAATGTGTATCCCATGGATGCAGTGTCAGCAATCCCTTTAGGTTACCAAAGGCCAAAGTGAAAGGTCTGGACTTCCATTACTATTTCCTTGTTTGTGAGTTACTTTGTATGTTGCATTTTCATTATAAATCTTAATAAGTTTTCTATGACTAACCTGTCCTGAAAAATCTCCCTACTCCTTTGCTCCCTCTACTCTTTCTCCCCTTTTGAACCTGTATAGAGCAACAGGTATTTGTTATGTAAGCCGAAGGAAAAAAAAAAAGTCCAAAATCAGGACATTTCACTCCTCAAACTGGTCTTCACTAACTATAGAAATACAACCAAGATGAATATCTTTTTAAATCAAGGTTTTAGCAGGAGGTAACTTTCGTGGTTTTAAATACAGCTCTGAAAATCTAATAGAATGCCAATCATTGTTGATGCTCCTGTAGCCACTCATCAAGAGACACATGGGGATCCCAGAAATTTGGTTTACTTAAAATAGGTGAAACAAAGACAAGTACTTTCCCAGCTCCAGGATATAGCATGCTGTAAAAATGTATTTCTTGTCTCTTGGTAACCAGAGCCTTTAAGTGGCTAGGGGGAGAGGGACAACTCTAGGCTAACATGTAAGTGACTTAAAATGCCCATTCTCTCTTTCCTTTTTCTCTTTTTAGTGGTAAACTATCAACTATCCATTTTTCCCTGCTTACTTTCTCTAAATGCTCATTTTTAAAAAAAGATTTTATTTCTTTATGAGAGAGAGAGAGAGACAGAGACACAGACACAGACAGAGGGAGAAGCAGGCTCCATGCAGGGAGCCCGACATGGTACTCGATCCCGGGACTCCAGGACCACGTCCTGGGCCGAAGGCAGGTGCTATAACGCTGAGCCACCCAGGGGTCCCCATAAATGCTCATTTTTTAAAAAAGTACCTTCTATCAGTCATTTACAACTCTGTGCCAGGTCAATGTTTCATTTCCAAGAACAATGGCATTTTAAGTCTGATTTCTACCAGGACAATGAACTCCTGGGTCCTTGCTTGAAGAAATGGCAGATATCAATGCACAGATGGGGGAAGATTTTAGAGACCTGGAGGCTCAGCCACTGGGGAACTTATGTTCCTCAATAGTGTAGTACTAATGGGTTAAGGGGCCCAGAGTCCAGAAACAAGCTTGCTCTCCATTAGGGATATATGGGCCCACCTTGAGTGGTAGAGTACTCCTGGGTGGTACAGTCTGTCTTATTTTCCTCTCCATGTTGGATGCTCCAGTTTTATTTATTTATTATTTAAAGATTTATTTTAGAGAGAGCATGCATACACGCATGTGTGTTAAAGTGGAGGGAGAGGTAGAGGGAGAGAGAATCCCAAGCCAACTCTCTGCTAAGCATAGAACCCAACCAGGGCTCCATCTCACTGCCCTGAGATCATGACCAGAGCTGAAACCAAGAGTCAGATACTTAACCAACTGAGCCACCTGAATATGCTTGGTTGCTCATTTTAGCAGAGAGCAACAAGGATTCTTTATCCAGCTTTTACTAGAAAAATTCAGGTAAATCAGCATTGAATTCTTCTTTCTGGATAGTTTCACCCCTACTTTGACCTACTTTAAAAGCCAAATTGAGATACTGTGATAATGGGTTATTTTGGTAGGTCTTTGAGATTTCTTCCCCCCGAGATGTTTTATGGTATGAAATGAATCACTTCTTCCACACAGATGGGGATTTCTCAGTACAATCTCTTGGCAAGTGGGCTTTAAGCCCTTCACCTGAAAAGGAAGCCTATTGGTGGCCTTCTTCAAAGAACACTAGGAGATAGGGCACCTGGGTAGCTCAATGGCTGAGTGTCTGCTATGGGCTCAGGTCATGATCCTGGGGTCCTAGAATTGAGTCCCGCATTGGGTTCCCCACAGGGAGCCTGCTTCTCTCTCTGCCTATGTCTCTGCCTCTCTGTGTCTCTCATGAATAAATAGAAAAATATTTAAAAAAAGAACATTAGGAGATGGCATTCTTATTGTCTGGGTTCCCGGCTGTACCCACAGACCAGATGCAGTTCCTTGGGCAACTAATTGCCTTCATGGGATCACATGGTACCAGGGCGGACACAGGGCATGGAAGCCTAGTAACAATGGTAACAGCCAACAATTAGATAAATTAGCTTTTAAGCTTCTGCTTGGTAAATACTTTGCTGTTTCCGCTTGGTCTTCAACGCTGGCTAAACTGGTATTACAGTTTTAATTCAACATGGTGTTCCCTCCAACTTATTAAAATCAGTGGGAATTAAGTATAGATACAAAGACATTTCAAAATAACAAACTAATTTAAGAGATTTGAAATTTTAAATAACATTGAACCATGTCAGAAAGCTCGAACTCCTTCCTCTCAGAGGTTAAGGATGGTTGAAGTTGGTAATATTTCTTTCTTACACTATAAAGAATGTGTTAGTTGTTCATAATGGACCACCAATTATTAGAGGCTATGATTTGATAAGGGAACATTGAAAAAGGAGCTTCTTACAGATAAAAGCAATGATGAAGAGATTGACAGTTGAAGGTGTGTGGTCAGGTGTGTGGGTCCTGGGATGGTATGCTTCAGGAGCAAGTGGTATTTTTTAGAACGTGCCAAGCAGATTGAGGGTATGTGAAAACATGTCTTTTATCTAATAGGACTTGGGAGTCCCCATGTAGCCCCTAGGCTGCCAGGTGAATATTCTTGATATTATAATCATTTCAGTTTAGATTGTACCATATTTCTGAGCTTTAAAGGTTCTCAAAAGATAAATGTGAAAGGTATGCTCTGGGTATGTGTGATACATACACATATTCTATTATTACAAGTTGTATTACAATTTATTTCAAAAGTACATGGTCACATTAGAAAGCGTGTTTTACAGTGGTAAAGCAGCAATAATTTTTATTTAATTCTAAAAAATAATCCAATTTTGTAAGTAAAAGGAACTCTGATTATCATTTAAAATATTGAAATTTGAAATTATCTATCAAACAGAAAATCTTTACATTCAGACAAGTCCATTCCATCTGTTGGTTTTTTACAGACATAGAATTTCTGTAGGGTTTTGGGCCCTATCAACAGTTTCTGTTAAGTACAAAGAACACAACAGAACAACAGAACAATGTGGCTGCCTTGGTGGGCACCAAAGATGAAGAGCCCATTAACCAGGCTGGGGCCAGAGAAACTAACCCTATTGGCAATACAAGCTCTTCACCAGCTGAGCCTGGGACCATGCACTTTCTACCACAAGGCTGTAAGCACCCAGACAGGGACTGCAGTGGGCCAGACCCTATGGTATCAGTTCCAGGAAGCAACCATCCTTCCCATGAGTCATGGAGGTTCCTTATCATTTACCCTTTATGCGTCCCATAGGATATTCAAAACTGAAATTAAGGACCGCAAATTCCTAACTTTCATGTGAAGTCTTTCACTTTATATACCACCCTATCATCCCAAGACCCCACTCAACAAGGGTAGCTTTAGATGCTTACACTTTGCAGGCTGCCTGTTCCTAGAACCAGCCCAGGCTCTTGGTCATGATCCTCATGGGACGCCAGTAGTCACAGAAGGTTCTTTAAGGCCAGAGATTATGGCAGCGGCTTCAGCCATGGTGTAGAAAAGCTCAGTATATTATTCACAGCCCATAGGGTTGCCAACTGGGTTGAGCCATAAGAAAATGCATTTGAGATCAATAAGACTAAACTGTGTACATATAAACATAATGAATGTTACAAAAACCAACAACCACAAAAACAGAGCAGGCCTCTCAAAATCTAGAAACCAGAAATCCATTTAAAAATGTTTAAATATAATTATACAAAGAGAAAAAAATCTCAGCTAAACAACAAAGTCAAGCAATCTCATTTCCAAATCTACATGGCTAAAAAATGATCTGTGCTGGCATTATTTACTACCTGAACTTTGGTACTTTTTCCCTTGATATTTTAGGACATGTCAGAGAATGTAAGTAGAAAATGTACAGAGAAGGCACTAGCAAAAAAAAAAAAAAAAAAAAGAGAAAAAAAGTTAATCCCCTCTCCCCCAAATTCACACTTATCATGTGAATTTTAATACTCCATGATGTTCACTCTAAACCTGATCCTTCCTTTAAAATTCTGTGGAAATGGTAGTTTGGGTGTTAACTAACATTGCTTGACGGAGAAAATCAGGCAGAGAGCATCATGAGCAACAACATGAGGGAGAGTTGGAATCTTGGCACAACGTTATCATGTGGTTTGTAATCTCAGAATATGCCCTGATTTATGAAGAGAGAAGACTGATCTGCTCCCCCAGCGTTATCAGTACTGGAGGACAATAATTTTCCTTATTCTCCTTGCTAAGCATTCAAATTAGTTTAGAAAGTAACTCGGTATATATAGACTCTGATTCAAAATAGGTTTAACAACTATCTGCAAATACCCAGGACTTAGCAAATATTTTGGTTAATTTTTTAAATTAAAAAAAAGTAAAAAAAAAACAAAAAACTCTTTCATTCAGAAAATTAAGAGAGGCTTTGTATTTTAAAGGAAAATAATCCTGTAAGAGCTACTTTCTATTGACTATGGTTGGTAATAGAAGAGTTTTAAATATATCAATCAATGTTACTTTTTCCTCAGTGTATACATCCCAAATGATGTTTTTGGTTTTACAAAGTTTTCTTGATGTTTATCTCTGGGGGAAAATGTAAGTCAGCAATAATGTGTATTTCAGTATTTATCAAAAGTTGTAAGTTTTCTCATAAACAGGTTTTGAACTTGAATTTGTATGGCTACCTTTTTAAATGGGGGTAGGCATGGCCTTTATGTGGTTATTCATGAATCATCTTTTCCCTTTCTTGTAAAGTATAAAATGAAGGTGCTATTATGAGAAGTTTCTCATTGAAAATATTAAGAAGGCATATTTCCTAGTGTAAGGAAGAAAAGTAAACTGTTTTTACTCAACCACAATTAAGAGAATGTACGGTGTACATTTTTTTCACGTCTGGAGAGGAGTTTATATAAGTGTGATTGATTCCTTGTCAAATCTGTACAAAACATTTTGGTAATCCTAAGAAAGTAAAAGCAGTATTTTGTTCAAAAGGTTATGAATTCAGCTACAGGCACAGAGAGGTGGTAAAAGAGCTGACAGTACGGGCTTTTACTAATAAACACATAGCAAGATAGAGATATACCAGGAAAACAATAAACAGAAAAACCCTAACACCTCCCACCCCTACTCCATGTCAGATTACAAAGCACCTGTTATAATGTACGAGAGTTTAGTGATTCCATATTAGATACATTATAAATATCTTTCTTAAAGAATCTATAGAAAATATACATATAAAATTGCTGTATATTGCAAAATAGTTTAAAACCTAACAATTTTGTATAAGCATACCTATCAATATAAAACTTTATTTTTTCTCCACATCAATTGGGTTTTTTATCCATACAAGGGTATCGTTTCCAAAGCCCATCATAAACCCAACTGACGTATATACTTTTTGAAATACACAGACATATACATATATATACATATACTCATACAGAGATATGAGCACATATTTGAGTCTTCACAGAAAAAAAGCATAGTCACCGACCAACAAAGCATCTTTTCATAGATATTTGTGTTTGCAAAGTGTTTTAATGTGGAAAATAAATTTTAACTAAATTTTGCTCCTAATTGAACAGAGTGGGCATTAATAGTTTTAGCTGCCTATCACATCCTAAATAAATTTCTTTATTTTATTATGGTAAAAGACTTACATATTTTTATATGAAATTCCTTATGTTCCCCGTGTTAAGGGCCTAGTCTAGATCGATTAGAGAATTAAAGGGAGTTCTCAGTGTAATACTATAACAAGGATTTATGATCTTGCCTACAGTCCTTACAAAAATATTTTACTCCTTGCGTATCCAACTCTTCCCCTCAGTAAAACATGCTTGAAAGAGAATTGTGGGCTTCAGATTTTACCATGTGCACCCTGGAAATTGTGGAATGTCAGTACTGTAGCTCTAGGTCAGGGAAGCTCCAACACTAGCAGCCAAAACCCAGGCTTTCTATTTATTTGATATTTAATTACAATAAACTCTTGGTTAGACAAAATAATCACAACTTGCTTTTTAATGGCATCAGTAAAATAACTAATCTCTTGGAAGAGCTGTCAGAAAACAAATGTTTTCCTTGCTTTTGGATTATGCTGGTCAACTGGTGTGCTTGATAACATTCATCCTGGGAATGTGACCCATATATATGTGAGTGTTTCGCCCCTAGCCTCACCTAGTAAACCATTTAATTATTTGTAAGAAAGATAATTCATGAGAAGCAAAGCACACTGCAGGTAAAGAGTTCACTATTAGAGAACCCTATGAAGTAAAATGTAGTAATTATCTCTAATTCTTACATATAAAAACAAATCATTTACTCCTATAAAGGTTACTGTGTTTATATAGTTTTAATTCAACTATGTTAATTTTTTTTTTTTTAGCTTAAGGTTTTAAATAGTCATGTATTTAACCCAGGTATCTTATTCTCCAAATATGGGTATTGACAGATTTAGTGTGCAATTAAAAATAAATGAGATAAAAAGCGCTACACAATTCATGGGATGGGGGGAGGACAATATCCTTAAAAGGTTTCCAAAAGAAATGTCAAAGGCAAATTGAAATCCAAACCCCTCAAATTGGGGCAAATGCAATTTAATATATGAATAGGCACTTTAAACTCAGAATAGGGAAATTTTCTTGTTTCCCTTCATTTCTTTCTCTTTGGCATGTGGTAAAGACATAATTTGCGAGCATAGCCCCTCATATCTAGGACAAGACAAAATAATAGAAACAAAGGAGTGAATTCTGTACCCGATGAGCTTTAAAAAAAAACAAAACAAAACTGAACTGTGATTAGTTATTAAGTAAAGGAGAAAAGTGTAAATTGTTCTATCAATTGTGTGATCTGGAAGGTTCTATCACCTTATTTTAAGTGACTTTAAAGACAAGGATGCTTGGTGTCTACTTATCCAAGCGTTTGCCTGACTCTGATTTTCAAATATATCCTCATCGCTGCCACTTACATAAGCTTTCTGGCCACGAGACCACCTTCACTTTCTAGAAGAAAGGGTCCCAAGTAGATCACACATACTGCTCTGCAGCCTCTGCCTGGACTGAGGGGACTATATCATTTACAGCAGGCAGAGGCCACTTCTCCCCAAAACGACAGCCACAGAGCTGGGTGACCCAGAGCGCCACCCCTGCCCGCTGCAGCAAGGCAGACGCAAACACTCCTGTTGGCTGGAGTTCTCGCCAACTGCCACAGTCTGTAGAAGAAAAATCTGTCTTAAACCCAATGCTGGCATTTACAAGTTATAGAAAAGGCTCATTTCTTATCCCTCCTCTTCCTCCTGACCAATGACAGACACCGGGATGGGTAATTGCGTTTTTAGTGCGTTCTAATTGACATTAATGACACCTACTAAGGAAAAGCAATGGTTGTTTCCCCAAATGCACCAGGCACATACAAAACACTTTTCTACTCAGTGATTGCTTCCATTTCAGCACGTGCAGCATAAGCCACCAATTAATGACAACACCAGACAACTCTAATGCAGTAACAGTAAGACACAAACAACTTCTCACATTCATATACTGCAACGTATACATACATACGTACACACATGCTCCTACTATTTGGGGGATATTCATCGCTGAGGAGAGAGCTTAGGAGCTTCCCCCAGATACGCAATTCGCCATCTGAGGAGGTGCTGTCCAGGTGAGTAAGTATAAGTTAGGGTGAACTATGTCTGCAGCAAAGCCACGGCAACCTAGCATGATGATGACACCCTGTCATGGTTTACTCCGTGTAGGATATGTATGTTAAGACTGTGGACCAGCTCAGCTCCTACAAGTGTTAGCATTCGCTCGTCTTTTCGTGAAATATGAAAGGTAAACTGAGGTTTCTTTGGTGCTGGTCGTTGGCTTGAATGGCAGATTTTTCTTCTGTTGCTGCATTGATGTTGTCTGGGAAAGTCTCTTCATCGTCGTCTTCCTCTCGTGGATTACCCTCCAGGCTGTGTCTAATGCCGTAGGCGAAGTAGATCAGGAAACCTTTTAGGGGAAACAAAAAAGAAAAAATACAAAGAAGAAAACAAACCTCAATGTTTTAAGTATGTCAGAAAATGACTGAATATGGAAACTTTAATATAGAACTGAATGGTTTTTTGTTTTTGTTTTTTGCCTTCTCTTTCGGGGCTATTTCAGAACAGAATGCAAGTACAGGATACATCCACAGAAGGTTCCTGGTGGACAGTTTCCCGGCTTAATGTGCTTCTGCGTTTTTAACACCCAATCTTTATGGAATTTATGTTTCTCTCAGTGAAATGTTTTTCAGACTTTCAACTTTATGTTGAAAAAAATTGTACTTATTTTCTCAAAACTCAACACTACACTGTAAACAAAAGGATATGGGGATTAAAATCTCAAATTACACCCCAAACACAAGTGGTGGGTTGTCAAAATCAGTCATATACTTCGGAAAATATACTCTGTGTAAATGAAGGGGACATGGGTATGCTTTATGCATCACTGTTACCAGGAGAGGCTAGATAATGATGTACAGAGCAACTGGTTATTAACGGCCATGCTGATTGGGATTTAGAAGGAAAGGTTTTACATATCCCTACCAAGTAGTTTACTACTTACATGTAGGCATTTTGCTCTGTTTTAGTTTTATGTTTAAAAATTGGTTGAGAGTTTTTGGTTGATGTGAAATGCACTATGATTTTCCCATCTGAAATAACAGGAAGTATAGTTATTAGGGATAATTCTATTGCCTTTCCTGTCCTCAAAGGTTTAAAGACCCAGCCCTAAAAAGGTAACTGAGTAGGGAAAAATTAGAGAGGGAGACAAACCGTGAGAGAGTCCTAACTCTGGGAAACAAAGGGTTGCGGAAGAGGAGGGAGGTGGGGGGGATGGGTAACTGGGTGATGGGCACTAAGGAGGGCACTTGATGGGATGAGCACTGGGTGTTATATGTTGGCAAACTGAATTTAAATTAAAAAATTAAAAAAAAAGACTCAGCCCTCTCTGCCCTCAAATAAAGGTACTACCATCACCATTTTACAAAGAAACAGGCACAAAAACAGGGAGGTAACTTGGCCTGGGCCGCAAAGTGAATAAATGGCAGAGGTGGATTCAAATAGAGAGAGTCTGGCTCCCTAGTTCATGCTCTTAACCAAGATCAAGTACATTAAACCATGGTGGGCTATGTTTGGGAAGAGAAGCAGGGGTTCACAGAAAGGCAGGAAGCATGCTGAAGTTCTCTGCCACATTCAAAAGAGAATCTTCTGGGCTCAGAGGAGGGGAGTGAGTCGACAGTCCTGTGCCCTGGGGTTTTTGGGCTTGCCTCCCTGGGATCATATGGGCAGGACCCCAAAGGAATGGCTGTATGGTTACATCCATCCCTGAGGGTGTGGCTGACTGGCAAGTGACTCCTGTTAGGATCCTGGCCCTGAAGCAACAGAGCCACCTACCAGAAGTGGTCACAGTGACAGAAAAAACAAACTAGGGTAACCTATGTGGAATGACCACCTGTGACCAAGGCACCAGCTCCCCAATCCCCTTATAGAAGGTAAGGTCCCCCACTTATGGGAGAACTCTGATGTGGTTATGGGGAGATAAGCAAAACTGACAAGTTAAATCTCCCATCAACTCAAGTGGATCAGTGGCTTAAAACTGAAATTGAATTAATTTCCAGCAAAAGCAAACAATTACATATACAGGAGTGAATCAGGCTCATTCCTGCTGAGCCAATGAGGGGACGGTCAAAAAGCATACTCTTCAACTCCTCAGGAGACCCAAATCAATGCAGATTTAGCTCTTGTTTCTCACTGCTTCACCTTACACACATTTCTGTTCACATTTTTAACACATGTGCTCAGTGCTCTAGTTAGAACAAATGTAAACTCATTTTTTAACTCAATTTTCACATAGGAAAGGAATCATAATAAAAATGTAGTAAAGATATAAATAAACTCACTCCTGTTGTTTAATACTAAATCCCAAGGTTCAAATAATAAAGAATTTAGATAACAAAAGAAATTTCATGCTATTAGCTCAATCCAAATGTCTTCAGAAATCCACTGGTACCCTGGAAAGAACTGGGTTTGGAATCAGAGCCTTGCATTGCCATACACAACTTCGATCCCTTAGCTGTTGGGGGCTTTTTCTCACCTATTAAGTTGGAGAAAATAAATCTACAGGGCTACTGGGAGAATTCAATAAAAAGATAAAAAAGTAACACCCAGAGAAGTAAGCACTCAGGTGATCTGAAAATTGGGAAATGAAGAAACTGACAGGAAACCTTTATTTCTAAGAAGGGGAAGGGGATATATCTCTAATCACAGAGCATGAAACGGGAAAGACAGAACCATGGTTCAGAGAGCTAAAACATTAAAGGACCTACCGAGTGCCATCCAAATGCTAAACCTGATCCAAGTGTCTGCGCTCAACTGGACCATCAAGTAGATGTTCACCAGGATGCTGAAGGCTGGCAAAAATGGCAGGAATGGAACCTAAGGGGGGGAAATAGACTCACATTTGCAAAGCACATTCCCCAACTCTTTCAATATGGTAACAACTAATTTGACATATATACTTCCACACAGTATCAGGAAGCTTATAGTCTTACAAAAAGGACAACCCGAAGAAAGATCTTTCTTGTAGAGTATATACTAAAGGGCGTGTCATATTTTATATGAGGTAAGTATGGCCTGAAGCCAACAAGGGATTCCTTCAGCCTGCTGACATCGGCATCATCACCAGCATGCAATTGGAATCACGGTTTGGTTTAGTTTAGGGTTTACTGGTTTAGTTCAGATGTCAACAGGCATGCCCCTGGAAGTCTGGATACACATGCCATCTGCAGGGGATCCTTCCAGGAAGCTCTCTTAGTTCAAAACTGACAGGATAATTATAGCAGAAGGGCTTTGGGTAAGAATAATCTTCCTGAGAGAGTACTGAATTTCTAAAGGAAAATATTCTTTTTTTTAAGATTTTATTTATTTATTCATGAGAGAGAGAGAGAGAGAGGCAGAGACACAGAGGAGAAGCAGGCTCCATGCAGGGATCCTGAGGCAGGACTCGATCCCAGGACCCCAGGATCATGTCCTGGGCCGAAGGCAGGTGCCAAACCTCTGAGCCACCCAAGGATCCTCTAAAAGAAAATATTCTACTTATTCTTTGATATTATAGGTTACCTGACAAGGCATTTGTTTACTATTATGTATAATAACATGATGGGAGCATATTCAAATTTTTGAAAAGCCCTGTATAGAGAATCCTTGTGTCAATAAGGACATCTCAAAGAACTGTGACACTCTGGTTCTGTACTGGTTAACTTCACCAGAAGCGTCTTTTTTTTTTTTCTTTTTTTAAACAGCTTAAAAACTAACACACAAGATAATATTGAAGATTTCTAATGTTCATGATACATACCATGAAGGCTACTTTTTGCTGATTCTGGGGCTGCCTCCAGATGGTGAGCACAACAGCAATGCAGAGAACAAGAAACAGGACAAGAAGAGCAAGGCTCCATGCTTCCAGCCGGGCAATAGCTTGGACTCCGTAAGTGGTCAGGATACTCAGGCCCAACACAAGAAATGCTGCAAAGGTGATATGTGTATAGCACAAAATCAGAAGACGCATTTCACTCAGATTCCCCCTGGTTCAAACAGCCTATGTTGAGAAGATATCAAGTTCTTTCCACAGCTTCTTTGCCAAATACTAAGATTCTTCATTTTCATTACAGGAAGAAATGGCTGATTCCACTGATGTAAGAACCATTGCTTGCTTACTCACAACTATCTCCTCCTCCCTTCTTGGCACTACCATCTGGCTTTTTCTGCCCAAGTGTCATCTGGGTCCACCTTTCCGGTATAGTCCTCAGACTATATCACATGGATTGATGTCATACTATCAGGGGTAGAGATTTTCTTTTTTTCAAATGGGAAATGGCAAGTCTGTCCATTTTCTGCTGTTGGCTAATGCAAACAAGCATTAAATGATCTGTGTTTTTTCTCCCTCTTTCAGAAGGTGACATCACCCCTGCCCCATTTCTGACCATCACGCCTGCATTCGGGGGTCCCTCCTCCGTGCTCTAGAGAAGCCTGTACTTCCCTTAGCTTGCCACCAATAATCCTGTTCCTCAAAGCCCAATGAGAGCAAGGACCATCTTTCTTGCTATCCCAAGGGCCCAGCAGAGTTCTTGGCACATTGAGGGTACTCAGTAAATGTTGCTAAAAATATGACTGATTGTGTAACTGTAGGTGAGCAAACAAGATGTTCTGTATTGCCTCCCAGTTTCATTACTGGCAGGTGTTCTTGGCCGGATGCTTGCACACAGGGGGAGCACCCTACCAGACACTGAAAGGCACCGGTTTTGTAGAGCTGCCACTCACACCTCAGGGATTTCTTCCCTTCTTCTTCAATACATGACCAATTTATCCTGCTAATATAGGATCTCAGCTATTAGCGACCTGTTAGGTAGAGATTTGGGGGCTCGTGACAGTGGCAAATATATTTTAAGGCAAGATAAGACCGTTTGCCTTCTTTCACATCACACCTGCTCCACCTATGCACACCTCGGGCCTTCTCTAATGGACAAAGCGCAAAGGACTTACCAAGAAATCCTACCAGAAAGCTCACAAGAGAAGATGACTGCTGTGTAGGCAGAGCTGAGGGACTGAAGAGGATCCGCAGGCTGAAGCCCTGCCCTTCCAGCATGGTGACCTGGGACTCGCTCTTCGAGGTGGCACTGGCACATGATCCCAGAGCTTCTTTTTCAGGACAGCACTTGGGCTGCTCGTAAGATAAGCCGGGCTGGTACCTATCCCCAAACAGATGTCTGTGTCTTTATTCTCAAATAGACACTCGGCCCAAATCAAGGAAACACTGAAAACTCTAAGTGAGACACCTGCCGGGTCCCCTCTTGTGCAGTAAATTGACACTTCTCATGACTCTATGACTCCAGCCCCAGAACTCCCTCTACAGCAACCATCAGTTTCCTCTACAGTCATTTATTTTTTTTTTAATTTTTATTGATTTATGATAGTCACAGAGAGAGAGAGAGAGAGAGAGAGAGAGAGAGAGAGAGAGGCAGAGACACAGGCAGAGGGAGAAGCAGGCTCCATGCACTGGGAGCCCGATGTGGGATTCGATCCCGGGTCTCCAGGATCGTGCCCTAGGCCGAAGGCAGGCGCCAAACCGCTGCGCCACCTAGGGATCCCTCTACAGTCATTTAGTTACAGAGTTACATATTAGATTGCACAAGAGAGTTACACTTTCACTTGAGGCAACTGTGGCTACAGGAGGATTATCCCCAAAATATATCTGTCAGAAAACGGCACAGAAACTCTGGTTATGCATCAGCTACAGGATGACACTCAGGCTTCAGGCTGGCATTCAGCTAGCTGCCCCTGGCTATCTAACTCTGGCCTCATGTCCCTCGGCCTTCCTTTCTGTCCTCCAGTTTAACCCAGACTAATTGCATCTTCCATTCTGCCACCTCCCAACCTCACGCATGCCATGTCCCCTCATCAATCTATCCTCTTCTCCAACCTGTGCCGGGATTTCCCTGCTTCACCCCCTAGGATCTGCCCCAGTCCCCTCAATGTGGTCTCTTTCCCTCTGAGCAGCTTTTTTTTTTTTTTTAAAGATTTTATTTATTCATGAGAGACACACAGAGAGAGGCAGAGACACAGGCAGAGGGAGAAGCAGGCTCCCGGTGGGGAGCCCATTGAGGGATACAATCCCCAGGATCACAACCTGAGCTGAAGGTGGATGCTCAACCACTGAGCCACCCAGGCATCCTGAGCAGTCTTTACTTAAATTGAAAAGTAACATTTGTCCTTAGTCTAAAGAAGAAATATGCTCACTGAGAAAAAAAATACTCAAAATATAACAGAAGGAAATCAAAACCACCCACAATACTACAACCCAGTGTTAATCACTGCCAGCATTTTGGTACAATTTCAGCCAGGCATAAGTGTATATGTGTGTGTGTGTGTGTGTGTGTGTGTGTATATATATATATGCAAAATGACTTCTTCACATAAATTTATGTTACAATTTAAATAAATTCAGATGCTACATGCAGCTTTGCTGAGTTGGATACATTTCTCCATATAATTAAGTACAATTAAGAAAAAGAATCTACTGAATAAATGTACCCTTATTTAACTATTCTGTTAGTGATATTCAGGTTAGCTCAATTTTTTCACTATTGTAAATTACCTTTTCATAAACAGCCTTTATATATATGTGTGTGTGTGTGTGTGTGTGTGTGTGTGCGCGCCTCACTGAATAAAATCTTTATTATAAAATCTCAGCAGTTGAAATATTGGGACAAAAACTATAATATTTTAAGTGTTTTTATACACTATAAGAACTTGCCGTTCATATAGAATTTTTTAAGATTTATTTATTTATTCATCAGAGACAGAGAGAGAGAGAGAGAGAGAGAGGCAGAGACATAGGCAGAAGCAGGCTCCATGCAGAGAGCCCAATGTGGGACTCGATCCTGGGACTCCAGGATCATGCCTTGAGCTGAAGGCAGACGCTTAACTGCTGAGCCACCCAGGTGTCCCCCCCGCCTTTTTTTAACCATTCATATAGATTAAGCCAACTTATTACTAATTATCAATTGAATTTAATTCTTTGCTAAGGACTAAGTACATTTATTATACTTTATACTGATGTTTTTCTGTCCATGGCCTCTTACCTCTGTGAGACTGCTAGCTTCTTGAAAGCAAGGATTTTCTTTTTTCCCTGGGCCCGATATGACACACACCCTTGAGAACAACAAGGACACTCACCTGAGGATGAGAACACACGCAGCAACCAGAGAGTAGGCCAGAAGAGTGCCAATGGACATCATGTCCACGAGTGCCTTCAGGTCAAAGAGGAATGCCATGACAGCTATTGGGAAAAGAACATAATGATAAAGAAACATGGCCTATGATAAAACTCCATACAGCTGACAACTTTCCAGTCAGGGACAACAGGCATTTTATGGTTCCTGGACCAATGATATGTCAAACAAAACTATAGAACATTTATTTCTCACAGTTAGAAAGATGATCCTTGGGTCATATAAACTGCTAGTAAAACTTCAAAAACGCTCAACCATCTATCAAGTATAAAACACATTCTACTTTGATTACTTAAAAAATATTGGCCTGACAAAGAGTGAAAATATTATTTGACAGTATACTCTCCTTTGATGTTTCAAAAAAAAAAAAACATTGCTCAGAAACGCTGGCTAACTCCTTTTAAGACAACCATTAAAAAATTCAAACAGAAGAGCTTTCATTAGAAATGTTACATAATCATTCAACTTCCATCCGCATTTTGAGTTGTGCCATATACAAAATCATTTCCAACTAAATTATGTTTCTGATGTAGGCGAAATTCCACTTGCTGGTTAAAACCCCCAGTCTGAGCAGACTGACTAGATCTGAGAGATGAATCTATGTCTTACACTCAAATCTCAGTAATGTTGTGAGGCAAAATATACTCTCCAGTTGAACAGGGAAACTTGCACTTAGCAACTGTTTCTCCATTGAAACATCAAATCGTGGTAACTTGACTTGACCACAGAGCTGTCCCCTATCATCCTAAGTAGAAACACCACATTCCATTCACATGGTATTCCAGATATCTCTTAGCAAGCTTTATATCTCTATGATCTCAATTTTTCTTTGATCCAACAGTTCTATGAGACAGGGGTTATTATACAGGTTCAACCAAATGCAGTGGCCAGAATATGACTGTGTTTGACCCCAAGCCCAGCCATTTCACATGGCTTGACCTGACAAGATTATGATCCTCATTTTATAGGCAGGCTAACTTTGCATGGTTACAACTATGAGGTAGCAGTAGAGTTCTTTGGAAATTCTACTTGTACCCTACTTCCCCGTGCTCCTTCTACAACATCACATGGTTTCTTTAAATACACCTCATGCCTTACTTTGAAAACCCTCTGTTGCGAGTGTACTTATACATTAGATTATTAGAATTTCAATATGTTTTATGAAAATTGTAAGTAGCAAAATAAACAGCCAAGGCAGAAGAAAATGATGAATTATCCAGACAAGCTCTCCGATCTAAGGTAAAAACAATCTAAGTAAGGCTTTGAGGAGTAGAAATAACAAAAATAGTGTACTTTAGAATGCTTAAAAACAAAACAAAAAAACCTTCTGCTACAATTATCTTCTTTTAATTATTAATGTCATTATAATATATTATGCTGCTACATTAAATTCTTCCTAAAGAAAGAAGGATAATTTTTTTTAAAGCTGGGAATACAAAATAGAGGATTGCCGAGCAAAATTTCAGTGGAAAAAAAGTAAATGTTTTTATGGAATAAATAAAATGTGTGATCCTTTATCAAGATTTATATTCTTTTTAATAGCATAATCCACTGTTTAATAATAAAATGGGCTTTAGATCATCTAGTGCAACTCTCATTTCATGGGGGTAGAAATCTAAGCACTAAGATAATAGGGGACTTGACCTTCCAATTCATGTCCACTATAGTGCCAGGTGTATTAGAAAATATGTACAGGGCCACCTGGGTGGCTCAGTGGTTGAGCATGTGCCTTTGGCTCAGATTGTGATGCCAGGGTCCTGGGATCAAGTCCTACATCAGGCTCCCCGCAGGGAGCCTGCTTCTTCCTCTGCCTATGTCTCTGCCTCTCTCTGTGTCTCTCATGAATAAATAAGTAAAACCTTTAAAAAAAAGAAAACATTTACAAAGTGAAGTTGTTTAGGTCATTACTTTCTGACTCTGAAAAAAATACCATTTCCTACACAATTAAGAATTAGCATTGTGTAATATCCCCAAAATTCAGAGTCTCAACCAAGTTACCAGTTTTGGTTGGGACTTCCACTATCAACATAGCTTTATAAAGCTTGAGGAAGTCTCTCTCTCACTTTCTGTAACAGGACCTTTAAGGCTACTCTCTCAGTCTGCAGAATCTCTTTGAAGATTTCTACGTGGAATAAGAATCTGGCCAACAGCATTTTACAAAGATGTTATGACATCCCCAAAGGTAGGCATCTGGGTTTTTTTTTTTTTTTATAACATGAGTTAAGTATCAAAACCGTTGAAAGCAAAAACAGATTCCTAATAGGGTGTAAGAAGAAATAGTTGTTAGTAGGTCTTAGAGAACTGTGGTGGTCTGGGAAGTGCAGATAACCCCACGCCAAAGGCAGTGATTACCACAGCCAAGTATCAATTACTCTCTCATTTCTTATACTTAATTACAAATGAGTAAAAATACAGTGAAGAACCATTACAATTCTCTGCACATTTGTTAGAAACCTAAAAGGTTAAAATAATGAAACAGTAAAAAATCCCAAAGGGTCAGTTAAGAATAAATTTCAGCAGACCACCACCACCACAATTTCCAGATCTCAATGCTCACAATTTATCAGTGATTGTTTTTTTCTTAACTTACATGCACAGCAAGCAGACCCTCTTTATAAGTCCATGCATGCGCATAAAATGTTCAAGGCCAATGTTGAAGAATCCTATGTTTGTAAAGCTTACCAGAAATGACCCCTGCCGTCAACGTGGCAGCAACAGGTGACTGCCTCTTACTCACTCTGCCAAGAAATCTAAACAGTAAACCATCCCGGGCCATGGCAAATAGAATTCGGGGTAAAGGAAACATAGAGCCAAGAAGACTAGAACAGAAAAATTCATAATCCACATGTGAGTTATTGCAAGTATTACTCTAGACAGGTATATACAGGTAAAGGTGGGACACACTAAAATGCAGAACCTATCCCCCAAAACTTGAAAATATGAAAACATTCACAAAAAAAGTTATTTATATAAATAAACACAGAAAACTGCCTAACTTTGCATTGCTCTTCAGAATCCTTGTTAAAAAAAAACAGATCCCCCTTTTCTTAATAAAAGTCGACTCTCTCTCACCTGCCACCGCACCCGATGATAAAGTAGCAATTATTGGTGTCTTCGTTTTGGAATTGATTTGAGCTAGACATTTGAAAAGCAACCCATCCTCCGCCATAGCATAGATTACACGAGGCATTGGAAAAATGGATCCAAGAAGACTGAATAAAAAGCAAACACATGCAGTATGGCAAACACATTCATGCAAGATTACATCTCAGAACAGAAATTAAGTACTTGTATAAAACTCAGCATCACAGCTTTGATTACAAAGTCTTGTTATTTTCAACACATGTTATGATTGGGCATTTAAAAATATTTGCCAGTATTTACCATTGTGCTACTTATTCTGCTGCAGACATTTGCCCAGCACACTTTCCAGACTGAGAACAATATTGCAAGTAATTTGTGCATGCCCCCAATTATTACTGAATTAAGACTAGATAATTAAGATTTAGGAAAACCAAAACCGATTATACCATTAAGGCATCTTTAGTGGCAATAACTCAGAAATTAAAATTCCTAAACTGATATGAAATTAAAGAAGAGATTACATAATTTGATTTCATAGTATAGTCCCTTCCTTTATTCGATGGTTATGAACTTCTTATATTTACTTTACCATTATTTTTCCTCATTTAACCTGATGTTTCATCAAATTAGTAATAATAGCCAGCAGCATAAGATAAGAGAAAAAGGGCAAAAAACCACAAAAAAAAAAACAGAAAAAAAAACTCACTGTAAATTTAGTACATAGAAGTAGCCACGATTGTAAGTCAGGAGCAGCGAAGTTTAAGAAAACGCTCTATGCTTTAGATGCTTCGAATTTCTTGTGTGTTTACTGGCTGCACCATTCCATACATGACTTAGTTATAAAAAATAACCATTTAAGAGAAAATATGTAAAATATCTTATTTTAAAAATTCATTTTCTTTATCTTTTGATAAAGCTCGGCTGTACTTGGCCATGGATAAGTCTTTGTCCATCTATCTACTTAAGACCATGATGGTATGATGTCTTCATAGTTCAGATTTTTGAAAGTACTTGAAATTATTCAGAACAAACCTCAACACTAGCACTTGGCTGAGAAACCAAGGGGGGTAAATTTCTAACTGCTGCTTAATATTATCTTGAATGGAAAATAAACAAGATTTTCAGACAGACTAAAAGCTAGGCTGATGAATTCTATAAAAAAGATTTCTTTTTCCAATTTTGGACTTTCAAAAACTTATTTTCACTTTAAGAAAATAGTAATCAGGCAAATAGATGAATTTTCTCTTTGTAAGAATGTCCTACAGTATACCATGATATGAACTAGAATGAAATAGCTTATGATCATGTGTTAATTTGAAATGTGAGTAGCTCAGGGAACCTGAGAAATGAATTCTCAAGTACTAAAACAAGTAGCTGCTGCAAATCTGAGTACTTGAGATTCAACTCCTCTTTGCTGTCCACATATATTATATGAACTTCCACCATTGGTTTCAGACTAGTAATTTCTATTTCTAGACCAAATTCATTCTGCTGAGTGCTAAGAGAAAAAAGCTCAGTGTTTCACAATAAAAAGCACATTACACTGACAACGTCATAGCATACAGCTCCCAGTCATATAGATGCGATATTATTTTAAAAGACAGCAGAAAATGTGGGGTCTGCACATAAGGTCTTGCTTGTCTGTAGCACTATAATACCACAGGCAGCAGAGAAACACGCTAGTATAAGCATCCTACAGTTTTATACTGCATTCATATATGAATATGCATAACATACATATATGTGTATGTCTACAGGTATATCAAAGCCATTTACATTTCTCCTGAAGCTTGGGACCATCATTATCTTGAAAAACTGACTTTTAACTGATGGGTGAAAAAGGTTTTATCACTTAAGATTTTTATATGGCAATTCTGGTCAAACTATTCAGGGAAGACATAGTTGCATAATATATTCCTTATTATCAAGATTATTTTTTAAACTCATAAAAGCAATTCTTTGAACACTGACTACTTTGCAGTATTGCCAACAGCCCCTGAGTCAAAGGCAAGGTGATGTACCTCGTTGACAAAGCACAGAGGGAGCCAGCAGCAACAACGTATTTGGCAGGACCCCATCCAACATATTCAAATGCTACTGGAAGTGGGCTTTTCTCATCCAGGAGGTAATATGGCATCATAAGTGTTAAAGCTGCAGAGACCCCAAAGTAGGCCATAAAGCAAACAAGCAAAGAAGTCACGATTCCAATAGGAATAGCTTTCTGAGGATTCCGGACTTCTTCACCTAGGGAGATATAAACAAAAGATTTGCATGCTTAATGAAATATTAATAGATACATGGGTTCTTCTCATGCACAGTCATTTCACTCTGCTTTTGTTCCTTCTGTTTTCTTAGGTTGCTCCATGTATTCTACATGAAATGTTTCTTTTGTGTAATAGCATAGAGTACTATGTTATTACACAAAATTCCAATTCCCAGAGGCAAGAAGAGAAAGCAAGAAATTGTGCAGGTCAGTTTCCTGTTTCAAGAAAGAAAATGATATACTGGTGTTATTAAATATTTCGTGATAGAATGGCAGTCTTAATCTATTGGAAAATGATTCACCCACAGAAATTAAATGACTGTCATGGCATTCTGTGGGCCCTTAAATAGGAAGGCTTCCATAAATACGAACATAAACTTTTTCTAGCCAGTGCATCAATTTATATTAAACTCTGGTTTCAACACGAAAATAGTACTTTGAATCTTTCTAGTAAGATTTGGCATTTAAGTGCCCCAAAATGGCCAACGGCAAAGCCATACAGTAATACGAACCAGAAGAAGCACTTAGACTAATTCTGGCATGATTATTTTGTTGCATAAGATAAAGAAAAACGAATTACCACAATATGTTTTGTCCTACTAAAAAAGAGACAATTTAAGAGCATGATCATCATTTGGTACTCATTGAGATAGTACTAGAGGTTACTTTCAAATTGAAGGTTAAGGACAGTGATCATGACTAATATTTATAAAATATTTGACAGCTTGCAAAGAATTTTTTACGTGTATTGTACTCTTAAGTAACCATAACATGAGAGGCCTCCCAACTTTACCAACTAATGGAAACCAAGGCTCAGAGCATTTCACTAAATTTCTTCTTATCATATGCCGTACGTGTCACAGCTGAGTCTGGAACCAACCCTTATTACCCCAAATCCCACTCTTTCCTTAACCCTCTGCTGCCACCCATGGGTACTCCTGTAGAATAAGGAACACCTTTCCTTCTACATGGAATCAAGATTCTGCCCTTACCAGTTGTTGCAATGCAGTCAAATCCCACAAAGGCATAAAAGCAGGTAGCAGCCCCAGCCAAAGTTCCTGCAAAGCCATAAGGCATAAAGCCACCAGCCCCATAGATACTTGTTCCATTTTCAGAAGGCAGATCTCTAAGGAAGAGAACAAGCACAGTGGAAAGTCATTTTCATAGAAAACTGTTTCTTGGAAGGCTATTGTGTTCACCAGCTCTTTGAAGCCCACATATATAAAATTAAAAGTAAATCCTGATTTTTCTCACCCTGTCCTAGGGGTCTTAGTGGTGTTCCCAAAAATGGCACCCTCTTGGGTTGCCAACACTTAACTGGAGCCTGATCAATAGCATAAGCTCAAGGCCCAGATCCACTCTGGCTAAAACTCAGAGCCAGGCAACACTGTGATAGCAGAGATACCATATATGGGCCGTGCTCTGAAACAAAGACATAAAACTTCCTCTTCTCATGGACAGTTGGGAAGACTGCACATTTATAAATTTTACTAATAAGACATTTGAAAAGGTGAAATCAAATTCTCTTGGCTTGATTAATATTGAAGTTGAGTATTTTATACCATGTTAAAAATGGCATAAAACCAGAGGACTCTAATTTTTTGCCTCAAGAGAATGGCTTCAAACAACATATGTAAAGAAAAACATGTAGTTATACTTCACTTCATGTAAGAGATATTTCTGTAACCTTATTTTATTTACATATCAGAATATTAACATAAATGTTCAGATGAAACCTTTTGTAAGTAATTATTACTAATTTAAGTTTTGAGACTATCAGGTTTAGAGCAAAATACGTGAGCAATTCTGCTTATGTAACCAATGACACTTTTCAAAAATCAAGGCCTGAAAATTACTAAGAGGCTAAAAGACTGCAATAAAACCAAATGGTACTTTCAAAGGCGGAACTAAGGGATGCATGACTCAAAAGGATCTACTGTTTTGTAAAGGTGGAAAGAGGGGGAAGAGGCATCCTTCCAATAGTTAGGATCTCACTTAGCTCTTCTCCTATATCTCCTGCAGAGCTTGAAGCTGAGAACCGGCCACTGCATGGCTTCAAATAGCTGCTCAACAGTGAGTGCACCTACACATTTATGTTTGGGGGGCGAGACTGTAAGAAGAGTCTTGGAATAGACCAGACCCTCAGAAATGTCTCCAAAGCAAAAGAAAATTGAGAACCTCTGTTGTAGAGGAAAATGTAAGACAAAAGCAGGCAATTAAACCAAACCAAACCAAACCAAACCAAACCAAACCAAAACCAAAACCAAAACCATTCAGTTAGAGGGAAGAACCCAAATATTATACCTGGCACTCGCTGATATATTTTTGAGAAACTCTTCACTAATCTTCCAGTTTGCCACATTTCCTTTCACAAACCCAGCAACCATAACAAAGAGAAGGACCAGGATATTAATAGCTGTGAAGATTTTATTCACCCAAGCCGATTCTTTTACTCCAAAAGATAAAAGACCTATGGAAAAAGAAAGGGGCTTTTAATTTTTTTTTTTTTTACTTAAGTTTTAGCAAAAGCAGTAGCATTTTGAGGCATTTACAGTCTTTAGGATATTATTTTACCAGCATCCATGTATTTAACTTACATTTATCCCTTTCTCTTGCGAGTTTGACTCACCTAACCGTAACAAGATCTGAATACAACCAACTGGATTGCAGAAGGGAGATGGTGCTCATAGCCCAGAGATATTACACTCCAAGAAATCAATAAATCTAGTAACTTTGGCTCTTATTACCAATGGGTAGGTAGAGGTAAAGGACTAAATTTTAATGAAATACTGTTCTAAAAAAGCCACCTCAGAGTTAGTGGCTGCAAAATTCTGAAAATAAAAGCTCAATCGTATGTCGGCTTCATCATGTTTACAGAATACATAAGATAATTCAACGGCCTCACCAGAAAAAAATATGTTTTTAACTGATTCCCATTTTAATAGCTTTATTTTATATTCTGATTGCAAAAGTAATCAATTTCCTATTCAAGGAATTTGAAAACACAGAAAAAATACAAAAGGAATAAAGACCAAGTATAATTTCTTCTCAAGAATTTCGGGTGTAGGGGATCCCTGGGTGGCACAGCGGTTTGGCGCCTGCCTTTGGCCCAGGGCGCCATCCTGGAGACCTGGGATCGAGTCCCATGTCGGGCTCCCGGTGCATGGAGCCTGCTTCTCCCTCTACCTGTGTCTCTACCTCTCTCTCTCTCTCTCTCTCTCTCTGTGACTATCATAAATTAAAAAAAAAAAAAAAGAATTTTGGGTGTGCCCACACACACACACACACATTTTCTTTTTTTTTTTTTCACACACATTTTCATATTGACAAATAGATAACTTCATGTTTAACAACCTCTTCTACAATATGAAGACACTATAAGCCCTTATTTAGAGACTGTCTGGTAACTCTCAGTTTCTTACATCTATAAATAGTACTGACAGCATCATCCTTTTATAAATATCTTTGTACACTTTCTATTTATTGCTTTATAATAATGTTCTATAAGGTAATAGCGTATCAAGGATATGTCCTTTCATATAAGGCTTTTGGTTCACATTTTCAGAAATATTCTCCAGACATTTTGGCCCAACTGAAGCTGCCCATTTTTTTCTATTAGGTTATTCTATTTATATCAATTTATAAGATTTATTTATATAATAATGCTATAAACTGTGTCATATATTGCATATTTTTTTCCCAGTTAATCATTTACTTTTTCTCTTGGGGTTGATTCTATCTATCTATCTATCTATCTATCTATCCAACTATCATATATATATATACACACACACACACACATATTTATTTATATATATAGATAGATTTAGAACATAAATTTTTCCTCTTTAGTTTTCTACCTTTAGAAAGATTTTTCCCAATATTAACCACAAAACATTTACCTTTGTTTCTTTCTAGTACTTTCATGACTGTATTTATCATATATATGTGTGTGCATGTATTTTTTTTTAGAAGAGAGAGAGAACAAAGAGAAAGAGCATGTGCAAGTGGGGAGTAGGGGCAGAGAGGGAGAGGGAGAGAGATCTTAAGCAGGTTCCACATCCAGCATGGAGCTCAATGCAGGGATCAATCTCATGACCCTGAGATCATAACCTGAGCCAAAATCAAGACTCGGATGCTTGACTGAACCACCCAGGCACTCTCATCACATTTTTATCTTTAATACATTTTATATAGGATATGAATTATGGACCAAAGATACTTGTTACTACTGGGGAGAAGATAGTGATACTCAGGGATTATGTCCACATCTATTTGCTTCTTCCACAAATCTATACCATCCAGATCAAATAAGCAAAATTACTCAAGTAGAGATGAGGAAAGCTGAATTTCATTTCTCTATCGGTAAAATTCCCAGAATTTCACAATAATGGAAGTAAAAATAGGAGAAAAGATAGTGCATGAACAGTATACTTACTGGCTCCGTCACACTAGAAACCACTATACACCTACACACTTTGGAAATACACACTATACACTGTACCACTATCCACTTGGAAAATAACAAAGCCATTCACATGTTTTATGAGAATTTCCCAATACCCCACGTGCACTCTCTATTCTGGGATCCCTACTTTCTGCCAATAGATTATATGCCAATGAATATCTCCTCGAAATACTGCATGCACTTTCCTGGGTCTTTAACAAAGCAAAAGCTTTAGCTGACAAGACAGTTGGTATTACAATAGAAATTAAAATTTATAATCAGAGGTTCTGATCTTTGGAGATCCTAGGGACAAAGGTATCATGTGAGCTTAGCCTATATTTAAAGTAAAAGCACACTGGTCAATGACACAGGGCAATGATGCAGGCCAAGGCTTGAGTCCTGCCATGGACCTTCATAATTATGTGTCACGGCTACATGCTTCTCATCGCTTTGAGATTAAAGCTGAATATGTTAAGATCATTGAAACCATCCCTAAATAAAATATGATGTAAGTAACTTAGTGTTAGCTAAGCTGTTTAGAAACCAAAACAAATGAAATCTATCAACTGTTGAAAACAATTGTTGTAATCTTTCTTGATTTTACAGATAAAATGCCAAGCATGTTAGAGCTATAAATTTTGTTGATGTTCCTAACCCTAAATAAAATATTTAATGAATGATAACTCTTTTAAGGGTAAAGCTATTTTTAAAATCATATAATTGTATAAGTAAAAAGTTCATCGTAGAAAGATATTTCTGTCACATTTTTGTAGTAAGCAAGGGAGAAAGTAGCTGGAGAGAAGGTTAGATAGGAAAACAAGGGGCGGGCTGTCCAGGGGATATCAGGTAAGAAGTAAGAGTACAGATTTTATTCTGAGTGAAACTTTGATTGATTTAAGCAGGCGTGCCAGTGAGGATAGTAATCCAAATAGAAAATGTTTAAATAATTAAAACAAATATAAGGTGGCAGTAGGGATTAACTATGCCTACAAAATACAACTATCTGCCAACTTCTTACTATATAATGAGCAAGAAGTCTAAACAAGATAGACAGTCATATCCCCATTTTATGGATGAGGAAACTGAGTCACAGAAAGATTATACCACTTAATGTTCCAAAGATAGTGAGTGGCAAAGTAGTACTGAAAACCTGATTGTTCTAATTCTAATTCCTGCGCCTTTCTAAACCACTAGACTACATGGCTAGAAAAAATGGGAAAATACTAGCATCAAGTTTATCTACATAATGTCTACATTCAAAAATGATAGGTGGTTTGAATATGCCTCCTTTTCAGCTAAATACCTACATTACATAGACGAAGGCATGAATAGACAGAAATTCTTCCAGAAATGGTATGCTCGCAAATACCCTCAGTTGTAGCTAACGAGATAAAATAATGACAAAAATTATACATTCTTTCTTACTGAAACTTCAGTCATTCCTGCAAATCTCCAACTGGTATTATAATGATGTGCCTTATCTTACTCTTTAGTGCATTCCAACTACCATTTACTTAGAAGTGCTATTTCGACCATTCCACACAATATAGATTTATTTTAAAAATATGTCTATCATATAATATAAAATGTGATTCCAGCTGGTGGCGAGGCCCACGGACACCTAACAGTTCCCTAAACATATAAATATGCCACGTGTTTTGAGAACTCAGGCCCCAAATCCAGTAGTTACTTATTTTCCTGGGATAATTAATCTGGCTCATCTCAGGGAGGAATGTAATTGGTTTTCTTACCTGCTAGCAGTAATATAAGGCACACAGCAAAAAAGTCAGGATACTCTGCAAGGCCGGTATAATTCATTTTGAAGTATGTCCTGAAAAACTGACCAATCTGTTTGCTAAGAAGTTCATCAAAGGTGCCACTCCATGCTCTTGCAACACTTGATGTACCTTCCCAAAACACAGAACATTTAGAGAATGAACGGGTCACTGGGAGAAGATGAACAGAACATCCTTTGCTATCTATTCTGGGATGAACTTGGGTTAGTTTGGACAGAACTGAAAATTTTAATCACATATAAAATTGTCTTGATAATTTTACAATTATACATTAGTAACTGAATGTTCAAGTTCATAACTGAAATCAGCTAACTTTATTTGCATTTAAGAACTATGGGGTGTTTTTAAGAAGCAAGTTTCAAACCCACTAAAAAGTGTATTCAGAGAGGAAGCAGAATCACTGAATTTTGCAAGTAGGAAACATTTTAGAGGTGAGATAAATGGGACCTAGGGTGGTCACGTAATTCAGTCATGATCACGTAGTCACTAATGCACACCTACAAGGATCTCTGCTTCAGGAGTGCTAGTTCTACTATTCCATACAACTAGATTGATCTTTTTTGTTTTTGTTTTTGCAACATACCTATCACGTAAGATAAAATGAGATTCCAGCCAGTGATGAATGCCCACAACTCTCCAACAGTGACATAAGTGTACAAATACGCAGACCCAGTTTTGGGAACTCGAGCTCCAAATTCAGCATAGCAAAGGCCTGCCATCACGGAAGCAAGGGCAGCAATGAGGAAGGACACCACAATACTGGGGCCAGAATCTGCTTTGGCCACCTCTCCAGCAAGGACATAAACCCCAGCACCAAGAGTGCTTCCGACCCCCAGGGCAATGAGGTCCATGGTGGATAAGCAGCGGCATAATTTGGAATCTTCTAGACTGTCCATAGTGACGATTTTTCTCCGGATCAGACATCGGGCAAAAGATAGCGCAGCTCTGCAGGGAATCATTCTGAAGTGGATGGCCTGAGGAAGAGAAGGGAGAAGGTTAGAAGGAGATCAGGAATCATCATCCCCACGTATTGTTGGCCCAGCTTTTTTTTTTTTTAAATTTATTTTTTATTGGTGTTCAATTTACCAACATACAGAATAACCCCCAGTGCCCATCACCCATTCACTCCCACCCCCCGGCCCTCCACCCCTGCCCAGCTTCTTAATACAATTATGGCACCGTTTTGTTCTTGGTTTTGTTTTACTCGTTACTAGAAATGCAGCCTAGAGCAACCAGAAGGAGGACGGAAAAAGTCAAAGCTGTGAATTTCTTAGAGTTCACCCATACATGGCCTTTTAAAAGGAACTGCAACAAATGGCTTATTTGGGGAACAAAGGAATGGAAGCTTTGGGTGATTAAAAAGATTTGCCATTGTTATTGCTACAATTTTTAAAGATTTGTTGATAGAAATCCCTTCCAGGACATGGATCATTTGTCCTCCCTACAAACAAGGGGATGAATTGCCTCATCTTTCTTTTTGTCAATCATTCATTCGACTCCTATTTTTTATGCCTTATTACATGCCAGTGATTGTGCTAAGCAGTATGTCTAGAATGACGTGCTACATATTTATGGTCTCCAGCTTTATGAGGCTAGCAGTCTAGCTATTGTCTACAAGCAGGTTAAAAAACACCATCATTATGTATTTTACAGCTTTATCAAATAGGTCTTTTTTCATTTCAGTCTGTTTCATTTTAATATGAAGCCATTTGAATCTTTTAGAATAAAAAAAACTCCCCCAAAAAACATACTTGGATTTTTCTAAACAAAACTGCTATCCAACGATGCTTTGAGTAAGAATTTGTAGTAAAACACATATGCTTATTTACATTTACTTGAGATTTCTAAATAGATAAATAATCCCCAAGCCCATGCCAAATATGATGTGTTTTTTTTTTAAATAGAATGAATAAGGTAGACAGAAAAGACTTACTCCCCAAACCACACAGGCTCCAACAATTTAACACTGAAAAACATTATCAGGTTATAAAACAAAGTATGGATCCTAATAAGGAAAAAATATATATGTGTTACAATAAAAAGTCTGAAGTAAAAAATACCAAAATATTAACCGTGATATCTTTGGATGGGGGGCTAATTTTTACTTTCATGTATTTCATAGAATATATATTATATTATATTGCTAATATATATTTCTAAATGATCTCCAACAGACATGTATACCTTGTGTGCAAAAGACCTATAAAATTTTTTTAAGACCCTACAAGGGCCTTGAGACATATAGCTCAGCAGACGGAAATAACAGAAATAAGGAATATAATAGTATATGAAGCTTATCAGTAAATAAAATGAAATGTATTTATGAATAAACAAATACAAAATCTAAAACAATAAAATAAAATAAAATAAAATAAAATAAAATAAAATAAAATAAAATAAAATGAAATGAAATGAAATGTATTTAACTTTCAGAAGTACAGAAGTACTCCACTTCCGGAGCACAGTGATGTACAGAGACGGAACGCTGTCTCCTTTGGTCTCACTATACTCATTATCAACAACATAAACTTATGAGATCACAGCTTTGCATCTTCTCTGAAGAACTTAGAGCTTTTTATCCTATAAAATTTATCCTTGAACATTTCTCATCCTTCATACTATAAAAGACAACCATTATTAAAATTATTTTATTTAAAAATAATAAATAAGATGAATTTTCTATGTTAAATCTAAATGATTTGATGCTGATAAGAGACACAGACATTTCTGATGAATAACCCAATTTCCATTAAACCTCATAGATAAAGCAAACTCCCTGAACATTATTTACATATCAATATAAGTGCAAGTCCTTGACTTTGAAAGCAGCTAGCTCAAGGAACGCAGAGAAACATCCTACAGAAATATGAAAATGAGTGAAACATTCCTTGATAGTAAAAATAAAGTTTTACACATTGGTGTTGTCCATACTACCTAACAGAGTGCCAAGGCTCACACTTCACAAATGCTTGTTGAAAAATTTGCAAATACACGAGACATCTCCAATTTTGCCAATATTCTAGTTTCCAAAGTGAAAACCTAATACTTCTCTAAATCAAATGTGTATCGATTTCTACACCTATCTAGGCCTTAAAGGTCTATTTCTCAGATAACATAACTAAAAGATAAGGAATAAAGTGAACTGCTTAAAAAAGAATCAGGAAGGGAAAAAGGTGAAGTTATATAAAGCCAACTGAGATGGGGAGAGGGAACATGGGGGTGTTCAGTAAATGCTGACCTTCCAGAACATTCAAGTCTTTTTATACAGAGGTGTGCAGAGGTCAAGGAATAGGGATCACTGCCAACTGAAAGTTGCTGAAAAGTGCTCAGAAATGAAGAACCACTGAATTTTAGCAATGATTTAAGATCATGTGAAGATGGGGGGATGCCTGGGTGGCTCAGTGGTTGAGCATCTGTCTTCAGCTCAGGGTGGGATCCTGGTCTGGGGATCGAGTCCCGCATTGGGCTCCCTGAGAAGAGCCTGGTTCTCCCTCTGCCTGTCTCTCTACCTCTCTTGGTGTCTCTCATGAATAAATAAATAAAATCTTTAAAATAAGAAATCATGTGAAAATGGGACATGTCATCTACAACTTTAGGAAACAAGTGATGGGCAAAATGAGTCATACCTGTTCATCGTTTAACTAAATAAAATGCTCTTGATACAGTACTTCATCAACCCCAGTTTTTATGAATAAAAGATGCAAATTCTCCAACGATTGCATATTTAAGGAGAAAGGACCTAGAAGGAAGCAAGGAAAACTAAGAAGAAAGGTGAGTGGAAGGATTGTGAAGGAGCTTTTATTTTATTTTCTTAATTTTTTTTCTGGTAATATGGCCATAATGCTGTTTGTGAAATTTCTAAAAACAGACAAAAACAACAAAAAACCCACACAAAATCCACCATAAAAATGAAAGGGAATAAGCCAACCATTATTACAAACCTCTCTGAAATGTTAAAAATAGTGAACACTTTCATGAACATTTACCCAAAATGAATACATGAGTGACCCTCATCCTTGTCAATAGAAAAATGAATTTAATTTGCTCCAGATTACATAGGAAGCCAAATGGTTTACAGAGATTTATAGCTTTAATCTAATGATATCTGATAGCTACTGCCTCTTGTGTATTAAAAATGGAAAGTATTTTACATTAGTTTTTCTACGTTGCCCTGGGGAAATACGACAGAACTGCCATTTGTCAAGCATTCATTTGCTTTGAGTAACAGAAACGCATACGTCATAAAATCTTCTCAGAACGAACAGGTTACACAATGTCCCTCACAAACAGTCTCAACTACGCACACCTATCTGATAAAATACTGATTGCAAAAGCTATGACACAAAACCAATTTTGCAGAAATATAATGGGATGGAATTAAAGTAACGTAAAAACATGCTGGGCCAATTTAATGAATCATTATTAAGCAAACATATGTTAAATCCTGGCAGGTAGATCACGCAGTGTTTAGTTAATAAATAAAAAAGAACACTCTGCTTTTGTAAAATAACGTTTTTTGTGGAGACTGATGATGAAAGTAGAATGGCAACAGGGGAATGAGGGGAAAAAAGATACCTGGGCCTACTATCAGTGGTAGAATTTGATTATTTACATATTTTTAATAACTTTTCCTTTAAAACGCTTAAAAAAGATCTGTTCCTTTTGCGAGATGGTTATGATAACCTTATCACACTTCTCCAAGTTATTTTCATGGCTGAAAAAAACTCTTACTCATCCTTATCCTTTGATTCAGGTCTGTATCTACTGAATTTGTCTGAGCTTTGCTGGGTTGTCTCATCAACAAATAACTATACAGAGAGAATACGCAGGAATTCTGAAAGTAATTTTTTTTAAAGATTTTATTTATTTATCCATGACAGACACAGAGAGATGCAGAGACACGAGCATTGGAAGAAGCAGGCTCCATGCAGGGAGCCCAATGTGGGGCTCGATCCCGGGTCTCCAGGATCACGCCCTGGGTTGAAGGTGGCGCCAAATTTCTGAGCCACCAGGGCTGCCCTCTAAAAGTAATTCCATTGGTCTGGAGGGCACAGTTTATCCAAGAGCAATGATCCACACCATCATATCCACTGTGAGCTACTGCTATTGTGACCGAGGACTAGTATTTCCTACAGAAATGTATAGTAATGGATAATTATCTAGGTTTTGGAAGAGACTTTTTGAAAGAAAGCTTAGATCTGAAAATGCTATTGACCAAGAGAGGGTTAGAAGGGATCTACGATATACGCTGTCACAGAAAAATATGTGAATGAATTTACTGAGCTCAATGATACAGTGAGCTCTCCCCCAGTCCCTCCCTCACCCCTAACCCTAAGTATGATTGTTTCAAGACACCTAATTCCCTACTGGAGCCCTATTAATTCTTGCCAGGAACTAAACTACTTTCTTAGAAACTTGGAATCACCTCCACCTCAAACTTCTTCAACCCAGGTTACAAACTTGACAGTATAAAATTTTAGGTCAAGTAAATTCCTAGCCCTGATGATATGACAATGCCACAGAGCAGACTTCCTTTCAACTAACCACAGAAATCTTTTAGAATCTGCTAAATACAGTCAAAAGTTGATCCTGGATTTTCACTTGGGCTCAAAAGTTTGATGTAGTATTTAGTCTCACAGAAACGAATCTTTCCTCTCCTCCCCTAAGTGAAATCTCACACTTAATCCTCTGTATCAGTATCACAGGCCCTGACAATAAATCTTATAGGAAAAAGCAGCTGCAGCCAGACAGGGGGGCGGGCGGGTTGTCCAACAAATTCTCAACAAATTATCTGCTCAGAATCCTCACCAATTCTTCCTGCCTCATTTGAGTTGCTAGTTTCATGGTGAGACAATCTGCACTTTCTGTTTCTGGACAGATAAGGGAAAAGGAATTAAACCATAGAGAACTGGTATCTCTGCCACAATGTGTTTTCCTAGAGCTTTGGGGCTGCAAGCTTCAAACCCAGTGTCAGTCACATTTCTACAAATTTAAAGTTCAAAAACATATTTTCAAATTATACTGTAGGTTAAATAATTTAGTGAAAAGGAGAGGAGGGATATGGACATAATATCATGAAATTATTGACTTTCATTCTTTTTACTTAAGTGTAAGAGATTACTTTCTCAAAAAAATATATCAAAAATATAATTCAGGTTAAGGGATAGTACAAAATGGTTAACTGCTCACTTTCATTAGTAAAAAACAAAAACAAACAACAACAAACCTTTGCATTCAAGCCTAAAACATTTCTTTTTTTTTTTTTTGAAAACCAAAATACTTTTTCATATACATTTATATTTGGTCCAAAGCTTACCTTTTTCCCCAAATCAAATTTTCTGAACAATATCTTCCTCCAAAGTTTTCTCATATAGGTGAACACAAATGTAGAAATAAGTAAAAGTTAATGACCCAATTCAGGCCAATAATCAATGTAGCAATGGCATTTAAATTTGCTTCCCTTTTATATCAAATCAGTACTATAAGGAAGTTAAACTTTTTCAAACTTTCTGATACAAAATCCAGAGAGAGATAAGCATCTTTCCTAAGGACATCCAACAAATGAAAAGCTGGTAGAGTTTGCAAAGGTACTTTACAATCTGAACCCATTTAGCTTTATTTAGTAAAGGCAAAAATACAGGAATAAGGCAGATCTAGCTGTCTCATTTAGATAGATGCAGAGCAATTAAAAAACATTATGCTTTCTAGGGGTGCCTGGGTGGCTCAACTGGTTAATTATCTGCCTCTGCTCAGGTCAGGATCTCAGGGTCCTGGGATTGAGCCCCCTCCCTGTGAGGAATCCCTGCTCAGTGAGGGTCTGGTTCTCCCTCTCCCTCTGCCCCTCCCATCCCCCACTCATTCTCTCTCTCTCTCTCTCTCTCTCTCTCTCTCTCTCTCTCTCCATTCTCTCTCTCTCTTTCTCTCTCTCAAATAAATGAATAAAATCTTTTAAAAAAAAGAAGTTTTCTAGCATCAGTTTTTAGGTTGGAAAAGAGGGAAAGTAAAAAAAAAAAAAAAAGAAAAGAAGCCAGAGCCCTCAGCACCTTGGTAACCAGAGTATCTGCCCAGTCAGCACCCACTTCCACAGTCAAGGATCTTGGTGGCACACTTTGGTACCAGGCGGACGCCCGTTCCCGTTAGGTTTTAGCAATCTCTGGCTAATAAATCACTCTGAATGCCAGAGGTTACCACCTGTTCCCTCTCCCCTGGCAGCTATGGAAGGAAGTGTCCTCTGCTAGGCCCTGTCATCTTATATGGACCATTTCCAACATCAGGAGAGGACCTTCCCAAAGTGATTGCACACCCACCCCAACTCTCTAAGAGCTATCCTGATGAAACTGATGAGCATTCATTCAGTATTTTCCATATGCCATGTCCTTCTAGTTTACTCCTTCAAGAATCTTCACAGTATCCATACAAGATCAGGACTGTTGTGAATCTCACAGCATAGAGGAGGAAACAGAGACAGAAAAAGGCTAGGCAAAATTAGTTAGCAGGTGGAATGAGGGATGAACCCTGCTTGTGTGACTCTGAAGCTTTTATTCACAACCACGAACTCCTGCCATCTTGCCAGGGAGCTGTCATTACCCATCTACCCACACCTCCTTTAAGGAAGAAGAAGATCCCACAGCACTCTCCTGCCACTCCCAAGCCACAGCTGACCAGACCAGAGATAGGCCCCTGCCTCAGGGTTACATATCTAAAGGCTGAGTACGCTCATTCAATATTCTTGAAAATCTGAATAATACAACTGAAAGGGTCGATGGTCTAGTGCTCAGGCCGAAGTCATGCAGACTGGGAGCCAGGCTGACACCATGTGGAAACCAAGTGGCTGAGAGCAAAAGCAGTGATTCAGGGGAGCAGAGAGAGAGACCTGCCACCCCAGCGGTGAGACAAGGAGGGGAATGCATGGGTCCACTTCTCCCTTCCCTGAAGCCTTGTCGTCCTTCCTGACTTTGGGTGTGCAGAGTCCCCTGAGTCATCTCAACAAACTCACTATTCACCTAAGCTATTTTGAGTGGTCTCTGTTCCTTGAAAGCAGAAGCTACTAAAGAAAATTAAGGTGGTATCAGCACATCCTACTCTCTTGGGTTCCACTTCATTTCAACCCTTCAAGTCTTTCACTACTTCCTCCCATTTCTGGTGAATTTCCTGATAATCCCTCTTCTTTCCAAGAGCAGGTATGCTGATGGGATAACTTGGTTTATTCAGATATTTTTCCAGTAAGGTACTCAGTTGAGTTTAACGTACATTAGTCCTGTCTTTTCTACTTACCTACAGACATACATACCCTCTCTCTTAAACACAGCCTTTTACAAGACAGAACAAAATCTTTTCTTCTTGGACTTACATACTTCCAGTCTGGGCTCCCGAGAACACTATTTCTCCACTGTCCACTATTGATCAAAGAGCACCCTACACCTGGTCAAGTTCCTAGCAATAGCAAACAAGGGTTCTACAGTACTTACTCAAGACGTTCAAAACATTGTTGTCATCAATGAGTTTAAACCAATTATTCACTTAATGAAAGGAGGGCTAGCAAAGGAAGCACAGGAGGTATTTTATCACATTGTAGAAGGTTAAGTTTCCTGAGTCAGAGAAGGATGAGCTGAATTTGGCCATCTGAATGCAGTTGCCAAATGTAGTGGCAGAAGGAGGTTGGGAAGGGAGCAGTCGGAATTATGAGTGTTTTGGGTGGAGGGAATGGCAAGGCCAAAGGAACAGAAGGTGGTTCAATATGCTATAGAGCTTAGGGGCATGAGGAGAAGCTACAGGAAAACAGAGTAAGCAGAGGGATCCCTAGGCCACACAAGGAGTTTGGACTTTATCCTGAAAGCAGTGGGGAATCACTGAAGGACTTTAAGCCAGATATACAACTTGAAAACTGTTTATCGTTTTGACTATATTATAGGGAAAGGATGGGAAAAATTAAGACTGGAGTTAGTAAGAAAGGAAATCATGTTCCTGCAATGATCAAGGCACAAAGGACTGTGACCCTGGGGTGAAGGCAGTGGGGTGAAGTGGATGGATCTCTGAGCTGTTTGGGAGGTGAAGGAAAGAGAAGTTGGTGACTATGGTATTTGGGCCCATGGCTTCTAGATGGTTTGTGTGTCCTTCACTTAAGGAATGAGAGAGGAAGGTTCTTTCTGACCCCCCTGATTTTTAGATCTGTATGGGACTGTCATGTGGTCAAGAAAGCTCTAGAGCAGAAGGCAGGAGACAGGAGAATTATCAGCACAGAGAGAATAATTAAAGGGACAGTATCACCCAGTGAGAGATTGTACATGAGAAGGGAAGGGAACAAAACACCAAAGATCCACACATTTAAGGAATGGGAAGAAAACGACAAAGAAGAACCCATAGAGGGGCTGAGAAGAGACAAGAGTGGTAGAAGGAACCAGAAGTTCTGACCCAAAAGGGGAATGAGCCTTCGAGGAAGGAAAGAGTGGTCAACAAGGTCAGACAGTGCTTGAAAAGAAGGAATGAAATATGATCTTAGGATTTAGTGACAAAGAAGTCTTTGGTGACCTTGAGAAGAGAAATTTCTGCAGCTTTGTGGGGAGTGTAAGTCAGGTGCCTTGGGCTGAAAAATAAGGAAAGGTGGGGAAACAAAGACAAGTTTATGTGGTTTTCTTCAAGCATATGACATGAGGGGCCCATGGAGTCGAAGGGAGACTTTGTATAAAGAAGGAATTTACTGTGTTTAGACCCTGAAGGGAAAATGCTAGGAGAGACAGAGATAACATATAAGAGGGGGGCGGGAGGAATGGATCAAGAAGGTCCTTGAGATGTGGAAGACTGAGATCCAGAACTGAGATGAACAGTCAGTACAAGGAGAAATCCATCTTTACCCTAAGAATCAAGAAGGAGGACAAGGTGGTACAGGGACACACAAGTTCATAGGCGTAGGTGGTAGACTGCTATACTGTCATTTGGAGAACTTCTAAAATTCCAACTTCATGTGGTGTATGCAGTGACCCTTGAAAAACACAGGTTTGAATTGCACAGGTCCACTTATGCACACATTTTTTTGAATACAGTACAGCACTATAGATGTATTTTCTCTCCCTTATGATTTTCTTCATAACATTTTCCTTTCTTTAGCTTACTTTCATGTAAGAATACTGATATAATAGATACAAAATACAAAATATGTGTTAACTATATATAATATATTATATTATAAGGTTTCTGGTCAGCATTAAGCTACTAGTAGTAAAGTTTTGGGGGAGTCAAAGGTTACACCTAGACTTTTGACTATGAACAAGGTTGGTGCCCCGATCACCATGTTGGGGGCAATTGTAGTTTATAGATGACAATAAATGGGAATGAAAAAATAATGTCAGAATAACTTCAGCAAAACCGTACATGGATAATTTTTTGTTTTGTTTTCATCACCAAAAACTTGTACTACCATTCTAAACATGAGAAAATAAATGCAGAGTAACTTTAAGTATATGCTTCTAGAATATAGTTAAAACTTCCATGTCTAGCTCTTTGTATACTCAGAAAACAGACACGGTAATATGTGGTATGGTGACTTTGTGGAACAAGGTATTCTAAATAAATGAGATTTCTAGATAACTAAACTATAAATCTCTAAATCATTGACTGCTGTTGCTCCAATCTTGCCACAATTTAGAAATGCTACTGAATTCTCTAATGGCTATCTGCTGTGCTAACAGGTGCCTAAGCTGCTCATCTTTGTTAAGAGGGTGATGTATTAGTATTCCTGTTTAAAAACAAATATATACTATTTCCTTAATTCTGATTTTAGGCCACTGTTCACACAAATTAGAGCCAGCTCAAGGATATCAAAAAATCCAGATGAACTGGACAAATGCAGGCTCCTGCTGAGAGCCATTGCTGAGGAAGATTTTTTACTTATTTCTAAATTGTTAGCTGAATTTCAGATTAAAGAATCTAGAAGTATGTTCATGGACTAGGAGGTGTGTTAAAAATACATGAAAGCTCTTATTGTCTGAAGAAATACTTCAGAACACTCTGATTTCCTCTAATCATTCTCTTTCCAAACACAGCCAAAGTATCCCTCTCAAGTCACCACCCTGCACCCTCCCTTGAAAGCTAACTAATTTAATTAATTGTTAGAATTCAACCACTTTTGTTTTAATGCTAAGCAAAATTCCTTTCAACAAACTGTGGCAGAAAAGGAATTCAAGCAGAATTCAGATTCATTTTTAGTTCAAGTTCACAAAATTTAGACAGATACTATGCTGTGCAGTCATGGTTTATGGTTTGGCTGGAAAGTCACCTTCTTGAAAAATTGTCGTTTTTGAAACGATATTTTCAATTTTGCAAAGCATGCTCTGATGTGATACTTCTTAAAATACAGAAACAATGTGTCGCCGGAGATTTTTTTATCATTAGCAATGACATGTTGGCAGATTGCTGAAAAACTGCTATTGGCTGAGAGCGGTTTGGAAGTTCATGTTGGCTTCAAATAAATCTGAATAAAACATTTCTATTCTGTGTTCAGAGAAAGTAATTAAAACAGTGCCAGTTCTTCATCATCACGATTCAGAGCCTCTAAGATTTAAGTTTAGAAGGTGAAAATTAAGAAAAAAATTTTAAACTAAAATAACTTGAAATAATGAGGTCCTTAACACCAAGGTCTGACATTTTTTGTCGCATATATTCTACTTATTAATATGCCATTACTGCCAACAATTTCTTCAACTTGAGTTTTCACCAAACTTTTTCTTAATTTTTGTAGTACTATTGCATAGACTGAATTTCACCTATCAATTGCTGAATGAACTTCAAATTTCTCTAAAAGATTAAGGTTTACAATTTCAAAAAGGAAAAAGGAAATGTTCTAAATGCAATTTACATATATATATGTGTATATATATTACATCTCTTTTCCATTCTTCCATGGATGGACACTTAGAATGGAAAACTACTCAGCCATTTAAAAAAGAATGAAATCTTGCCATTTGCAACAACGTAGACAGAGCAAGAATGTATTATGCTAAGCAAAATAACTCAGAGAAAGACAAGTACCATATGATTTCACTTATATGTGGAATTTAAGAAACAGAACAAATGAGCACAGGGAAAAAGAGAGGGAGAGACAAATCAAGAAACAGACTCTTAACTATAGAGAACAAACTGATGGTGACTAGAGGGGAGGTGGGTGGGGGATGGATGAAATAGGTGATGGGAATGAAGGAATATACCTGTTGTGATGAGCACCGGGTGATGTATGGAATTGGTGAATCACTATATTGTACACCTGAAACTAATATTTAAATATTAGTTAACTGGAATTAATATTTAATTAAATATTAGTTAACTGGAACTGCTAACTGGAATTTAAATAGAAATTTACTTAAGAAAGTAAATGCAATTTCTAAAGAACACTCCAAGGGGCATGAGGATACAGGCTGAGGGAGAAAGACAAACACCACTGGCCATGACCATGTAGTATGCTTGAAGGTAAGGGAAGTTCAGGGTACTATGGGGACAGAGAGGAGGGTGCACCCTGTTTGGACTCAGGCTGGGCCTGGGGACTTCCTGGCAGGAGCCAAGACTAATCCGATTCCTTATCCATACTTTCACTCTAGAAGTCATTGAAAAAAAAGAAGAAAGAAGAAAAAAATGGAATACTGCTTAACTAGTCCTCAGAACAAAGCAGCATCCTTAATCTTTAAAAACTAATTTTGAAATTCTGACAATTTATATAATCAGCCACTTTTAAAATCAATTACTTTGGGATACCTGGGTGGCTCAGCGGTTGAGCATCTGCCTTAGCTCAGGGCACGAACCCCGGGATTGAGTCCAGCACAGGGCTCTCTGTGAGAATCCTGCTTCTCCCTATGCCTATGTCTCTGCCTGTCTCTCTGTGTCTTTCATGAATCAATAAATAAAATTTTTAAAAATAAATAAAGTCAATCACTTCAAAGTTTGATCTTTCCTTTTCCTTACTTTATTTGAAAATTTACTTTTTTTGGGAAAAAGATCCTGAATTTTGTATAAATAATGAATAACTACTGAAGTTATTTCCCTAATAAATCGTTAACAAATCCTTGAAATAATCATATGAATCTGTAAATCCTTAATCAGAAATTCCTGGAAACATCTATTTTGATTTTTAACTTCCAATAGCAACGGCTTAAGTTGCTCTACAATTTAAATTCAAATGGTCTCTTAATCTGCTGAAAACTCTACTTGGTAATGGCTGATTAATGAGAGTGCCCTATACAAATAAATTATTTAGATAACATGTGAAGAGTGGGCTCTGCAAGGAATACAATTTATAAAAACAAAAAGCACTATAAGACCTACCAGTTAAGCAGAAATCTAAAATATAGGTATACATATATGTCCTACTCATAGAGATTTTCAAACTTCTTTTAAAAAACATTCATTTTTAATCCTTTTTGTTAGCCCCTATTAAAAACTATTATCTTGGCCTTCTTGCCTCTAAAATCTCTATAAGTATTCTGTATTACAACGGGGCAACGGTACATGTAGGGTAGTAAAACAAGAATGTAACAAAAAGATAAATCAGCTTCCTTCATCCTCACACACTCCTTTGCTGCTTTGCAAAGTTCATCTGACCTTCAGAGTGTTTAGCACCAACATGCAGAGAGAGAAATATCACACATGGGGCTAGGAATCCAGCTCCAGCCAGGAAACCAGCACTGTTATGTCCTAATCTTGACTTTACATGATGCCAGTGAGAGGAAGCAACTCTTTGAAAGCATGCTGTGCAGAGATGTGAAAATAATTATTTTGGTCAAAGAGTTTAATAATGTCTGTAACTTTAAAATATGCTTGGAAAGACATTTAAAAAAATAACTCCAAAATAACAGAGGATTATGAAATAGACGGAGTGAGCTGACCTTTAATACTTTGGATCTGTTTGCTTACACTTGTATCTAGCATGCCTCCTGCCATCTCTCCAACTCCAACAGGTGAACCTGGGCTTCATGACCTCCCCACCTGCCCTGGGGTTCAGCCTGCCTTCTTCCTGACCTTCTATTTTGCTATTCTCCACTGGAATGCCGTAGTCCAATCTGTCCACCGACTACCCCTTGCACATTTGCCTTCTTGCCCATATACAGGTGACAAGATTTATTGGCCACGGTGTTTCTGGTCACCCCAGATCATGTCTATGGATCATGTCTATGGTCACCCCAGGTCATGTCTATGGAGGGCTCCTCCCCAGGCCTTCCCAGCCACTGCAGAGACAGCAGGAAGGGTCTGTCTTGCTTTTTTCTCTCTCGGCTTCTGAATTTCCTTCTGACTCAAAGAAGTGAAAAAACACACACCACACACTTAAAGAAATTAAAGCCAAGAAGCCAGGCTGGTTTATATAATAAAGGGCTGGTGGTGGGGGGAGGGGAGGGGAGCAGGAGAACACCTACAGCTCAGAGAACGTCCTCTGGCAGGGAGAAGATGGAAAGAGGGGGAAGTGCTGGTGTGGGGTAAGAGCTGGATGTCCTTCAAGAGGTACAAGGGAAAGTTGAAATTCCATTTAGGTATACTGTTGGCAGCTGGTCAGTGTTTCTTTGAATATGACCTCCCCCACCCAAGGGACTGGGTCCTATGGCACTTGGGTAGTGCTATTAACTTTCCCTTGTACTCTGCAGGGTGGTGAGACCAAGACCACTTGTTTGGTGTAAAAAAAGATTGCACCTATTTAGATACCATCACTTCGAAATAGGATTTATTTGGCTTAACATAAAGGACTGGCAATTGGTTCCTAGGAACCAGTTTGCTAGAACGAGCCAAGTAAGGACAGCTGACAGATCATCAGGAAGGGGAAGAGGTAGTTGTACCCAAGATGCAAGAGGAAGGACACCTGCTGCCATCACTGCAGAGTGTCCGGAAAGACACATGCATCTAAATAATTCTGCAGATTTTTTTGGTAAAGATTTTATTGATTTATTAGAGATAGTGTGTGTGTGTGTGTGTGTACATGAGCAGACGGAGGGGCACAGGGAGAGGGAGAGGCAGGCTCCCCCCTAAGCAGGGAGCCAGACAAGGCTGAAGGCAGACACTTAATTGCTTAATCCACTGAGCCACTTAGGCGCCCCAAAGGTTTTTTTTTTAAATTGAGATATAACTGACATATCGCATTATATTACAAAGATTTTTTTTTTAAGAATTCAGTTGTTGAATAATCCCCAGTGACATTTAATCTTAAAGCCTTTTAATGCTCTTACATTTTAATTCCAAAGTATGGTAAATGTATTTTAGAAATCTGAACATCACATTTGAAACCCTAGGGGATACTTCTCGTAGGGGACTTTGGAGGAAATCATTCCCCACCTCATCTTCAGTGTGGAGCCCCTTTCACTGCTGACGAGGGCGGGCCAGGCACAGAAGGCCTCTTCCCCAGCACCCTGTTCTCTCCTAGTAGCTCCTACTGCTGGGCGATCTCTTTCATGGAGCCCTCCTAACTCCTGCCCATTGGTCTAATTTGCCCCAACAACAACCACAGAGAAGTCTTCTCACTCAAATAATTCCACACGGCTACCAACCCATGACTTCTCTCCTCTCAGGAGAGAACATGAATTCAAAGTTACAACTACTACACTCTGAAAAACACTAACTAACAAAAGCGTTCCAGGTGTGGTCACACAAGTATAGCCTCAGTTGCTTATTATCTTCTTCCATCCTATGAACTTTTATTAATTCTTTGTTTTGTTTTTACTTGCCGCCCCCCAAGTCACCTCCACATTGCAACTGAAGTTCTGCTGGTCTGGTTCCTCGCGATCTCCTAGCTCATCTTCTGCCTTCATACCCTTGCGCTACCCTGGGTTTCCTTTTAACTTTCTCAGAACTCAGAGCCTCTTCCTGCCTTCTTGCTTTCAGTACAGTTAGCTGTTTCTTCTTCCTGGAAGGGGACTCCTCCTCTTTGCCTGGATAGCTCCCAATCATCCTTAATGCCCTCCCCCAAGCTAACTGTGGTCACCCTATTACTTGTTCCCATGGTGTTGTATTTTTAGGGCACTTTTTCTTTTTTGTAATTACAGTCAACCACTTGGGTGAATAGCTTTTAATCCTTGTTACAGGTTGAACAGTGCTCCCCCAAAAGATTTGTTGAAGTCCTAAACTCTGGTACCTTATTTGGTGATCTTATTTGGAAACAGGGTCTTTGCAGGTGTTATCAAGTGAAGATGAGGTCATTAGTGTGAGCCCCAATCCAATATGATTGGCGTGCTTATGAGAAGAGGGAAACGCCATGTGAATGACACACACAGGGAGAATGCCATTTAATGACAGGGGGAGACATCACAGTGACGCAGCTGCAAGCCGAGGAGCACAAAGATTCAAGGTCACCACTAGAAGAGAGACAGGCAAGGAGGGAATCTCCCCTACAGGTTTCAGAAGGAGCATGGCCCTGCTGCCATCTTGATTTTAGACTTCTAGTTTCCAGAACCATGAGATAATAAATTTCTGTTACTTTAAGTTGCCCAGCACGTGGTACTTTTTTATGGCAACCCTGGGAAATTAGTATGTTCCTTTAGACTAGAAGCTTCTTGAAAGAAAGGTCTTATTTTATTCAATTTTTGTATTCTCTGTATACCTAGTGATATGGATGAGAGCACAGTCAACATTTGTTCAGTGAATAAATGAACCAGACTTGGTTTGTAGTCAACTAAAAGCCTAGTATTCTCTTCTCAAAGATATGAATACAGATGGGTCATTTAGAGTTCATATTGTTTCACTGATTATTTTAAAACCCAATTCAGAATTCTAAGTTTTATATTACTTGGGATTATGTTGTATTACGAATCCATCAATCTACTAAGTGCCCTGCCTAGCTTTATATCACTGCAAATTTAAGCATGTCTTCTATCTTAATCCAATGATAAATGATTAAAACTGTTAAACCTGACATGGCCAAGGGCAGAGTACCATGGCATGCCACCAAGAACATCCCTCCAAGCTGGTATCGACCTATTAATCAACACTCTGGTATATCATGCAACCAACTAGAAATCCACATTTCTCTCCAGCTCAACCAAAGGTTATCATAACACATAATGGGAAATGCTTTCTGAAATACTAATGCATTATGTTTAAATTTCCCAAATCCACCAGCCTGATAACCATGTAAAAACAGAGTATGGAGCTTACAAGGCATAACTTGTCCTTGGTGAACCAGTGCCTTTTGGAAATCTGTCACTTTCTACCTGAATGCCACAAACTGCTAAGATTTTGCTAGTGAACTGTGTTCCAGCACCCTCATCTGTGGTTTCCAGGATCTACACTGGCCTCCATTTTGCAAACTCTTTCCTTTCTTCTGCCCCCTTTCATATATTTCAGGACACCTCCAAGATTACAGATGGTCACTCCACACTCCTAACTGCAAATTATTTTGGTATCATGAGGTATAATTCATCCGGGCCTAAAATTGCAAACTAGCTGAAAGTAGCAAGGATCTCTCTCACCAATTTGGTTTATGGGCTCCCTTCCAGTTATTTGTTTTATCCTTCTATTTAGATAATCACCTTTTGGTAAAGATAAAAGCAAAATAGGGATAGCTGGTCATTTAGGGAATGTTCTAAGGTATGAGCAAATGATTTCCTTGTCACCAAAAGACAAACATTTTATGACTATCACCAAAAAGTGTAGTTTGTGAAAATTCTTTGGACCTTCTAAACTCTCACTACTCACACTCTCTATTTGGTTTATCTTATGCCAACAAAGACCAAGTTTGTTTAAAAATCTTTCACTGGAAGGTTTCAACAAATCCTACTTGCGGGAAAGTCCTTGTTTGCAAGCAACAAAACAAAGTTTCATCATCTATGGCTCTAGCACCATCGCGTTGTTTAATGTACTCTGAACATGGGCTCACATGCACCCAATCATCACCAGCAAAGCACAAAGAATTCTACCGCGATAATTTGAAGGTAAACAGTTCATTGTCAAATTAAAACCCAGGCAAACAAATCCTTCTAGTTTATCACTTATGTTTACCTCTCAGCCCTTACCTTCTCACTGGTAAAATGAAGATATGGTTCTCATAAGGTAGTTCTGGGGGACAAATGAGATAATACACCTGAAGTGCCCACGACAAAGCAGGTACTCCATGGAAGGCAGTAGCTGTTGTTAATTTATTATAATATAAACCAAAGACACATGTTTGACATTCATATCTTGGAATGCCCAATATAATCCACTTATAAAAGCCATTAATTTTTATTTTAAAAGATTTATAGATAGAAATTAAGATTTAGGATGAAATAGACTGCTAGTCTAGGACTCTAAGTTTTCAAAGAAAAAACCAAAGCCAGGGACAGACAGCTAATGGAACTTGCTCAGAATGCAGGTCTCCCCACTCCACCCGAGCTGTGCTGAATGTAAAACATGAGATGTAGAACCTATAGAAAACACAAATTAAAATGATGAAACATGTCTAAAATATCAAGAATTATACTAAGTATGGTTGACACATTTTCCAGTTAAAAGAGTATCATGTTGAGTTCTCTAAAAAATTACAGTTACGTGTGTTATTACAATGAAACATCAAATCAAAAGAACCTGGAAATGTTGATAGTACAGAAAAAACAACCAGGTAAATGCCAGTAATAAATGAACAGAAACAGAAAAACCAAATAAATAAATACTAATAAAAAACAAAGCCGAGGGGATCCCTGGGTGGCTCAGCGGTTTAGCGCCCGCCTTTGGCCCTGGGCGTGATGCTGGATCCCCAGGATCAAGTCCTGCGTTGGGCTCCCAACATGGAGCCTGCTTCTCCCTCCTGTGTCTCTCTGACTCTCTCTCTCTCTCTCTCTATGTCTATCATGAATAAATAATAAAATCTTAAAAAAAAAACAAAGCCAAGGTAATTATATTAACATAGGATACAATAGGCATTAAAAACAAAAACCTTATTATATAATGTGGATAGATTACATCATGTGAATAGATTAAATTTATTGGGAAATTATTCTAGATTTCTATGCACTAATCAAATAACCTCAAAATACATGAAGCAAAATTTGAGAGAACTATAGAAAGAACTGACAAATGCATGCCCGTAGTGGGAAATTTCAATTTCCCTCCCTCAATTGTTGATGTTAAAGAAAAAAATTATCAATGCTGCAGGTGATTTGAAGGTCACAACTGGTTTGACTTAGTTCACTTACAATCAGTAATTATAATATGCTATATGTCAGTCTATTTTAGCTAGGGGAGATAGAGCAGTGAACAAAACACAGTCCTACCCTCATGGAAATCACATCCTAGATGAGGAGACAATAACCACTATGGAAATAAATGTAGAGGACTAACAGGCAAAGAACCCAGTATCTAGCAATTAGAGAATCCATACTCTCTGCGAGCCTATGAGAAACATACACAAAAACTGATATAACTTTAGACCATTTAAAGTAAATCTCAACAAGTTTCAAAGGAAACCAAATCATACAAATCTGACCACAATGCAGATTGGTCAGTTAGATCAATCACACATCCATTTTAAAACCCAAAGTTTTGGAAATTTATGAATATACTGAAGAAATTCAGAATAACTTGATAGATTTTATAGAGCTGCAGGTTTGGAAAAATCTTCCAAGTTTTAAACGTTCCATTTGTATGAAAAGAACTACATATAAGCTACTCTAGTAGAGTTGGGCTGAATTTTTCAATATGCTTATCCCAGAATTTACCAGTTCCTTCCAGTTTTTTTTAAAACACTGTTCACCATTTAAAAAGTTATCCTTATAAAATCTTAAAAAAAAAAAAAAAGAAAAGAAAAAGAAAGAAAAGAGGGAAAAAAATAAAAGAAGGGGGAGTCGGGGCACCTGAGTGGCTCAAGCAGTGAAGCATTCTACTCTTGATTTTGGCCCAGGTCTTGATCTCAGAGTGGTGAGTTTGAGGCCTGTTGGGCTTCACCCTAGGTGTGGAGCCTACTTTAAAAAAAAGAGGAGATCTTCTCTTCATCCCTTTTGTTATAGATTGAATGTGTCCCCTTCAATACCTCTTTTGAAAACCTAATGCCCAGTGTGATGGTATTGGGAAGTGGGGCCTTTGGGAAGTGATTAGGTCGTGAGGGTGGGTCCCTCATGAATGGGATTAGTGTCCTTATAAAAGAAACTCGTGAGAGCTTAGTTGTCCCTTGTGCTTCATGAAGACACAGCAAGAAGGCCATTTATGAACCGGGAAGCAGGTTCTTACCAGACCCTGAGTCTGCTGGTGCCTTGATCTGGACTCCCCAGTCTCCAGACTGGGAAATAAATGTTTGTGATTTAAGTCATCCTGCCTCTGGTATTTTTGTTTTAGCAGCCCAAACTGAGACACCTTCCTGCTTCCTACTTCTCACTGATTGGAAGGCAGATATGGGGCTGAAATTTGAAGACCTTCCTTAGACTATGAAGTTGAATGCTGTCTAGTGAAGATGGCAGGAGAAGAAGCTAGAATACCTCTTGATGTGCCCTTGATCCAGTGGAGCCCGTGCAGATGCCCTCTAGACTTTACATATCAGTGAAATAAGTCGCTGGTGTAAATCACTGTTGTCTGGGGTTTTCTGTCACTGACAGCTGAATCTAAATCCTAATGAATACAGAGAGTGTGGTAATGAAGTTGAAATGAAGATACGCAAAAGAGGTTTAAATTTTCAAGATTTTATCCATCTATTCATGAGATACACACACACACACACACACAAAGAGAGAGAGAGAGAGAGGCAGAGACACAGGCAGAGGGAGAAGCAGGCTCCATGCAGGGAGCCCGACACTCCCCAGGTCTCCTGGATCACGCCCCAGGCCGAAGGTGGCACTAAATCACTGAGCCACCCAGGCTGCCCTCCTCCTTCTTTTAAAATATACTTCGCGGGATCCCTGGGTGGCGCAGCGGTTTAGCGCCTGCCTTTGGCCCAGGGCGCGATCCTGGAGACCCGGGATCAAATCCCACATCGGGGTCCCAGTGCATGGAGCCTGCTTCTCCCTCTGCCTGTGTCTCTGCCTCTCTCTCTCTCTCTCTTTCTGTGACTATCATAAATAAATAAAAATAAAATAAATAAAATAAAATATACTTCGCAAAAGACACTTTCCCTTACTTGCTACTAGCCAGAATTAATCCAATGCTTCAAGAGGAGCCAGGAACCCAGTCTTTATTTCGGGTGTTCATGTATATGCCCAGGTAAAAACTGGGAAGATGTGGAAGAAAATTAGGTCATCTGAGAAAATGTGATAAAATACGGTTAAAAGAGTCCCGTCCAGGGGCACCTGGGTGGCTCAGTGATTGAGTGTCTGCCTGGGCATGATCCCGGGGTCCTGGGATCGAGTCTGGCATCAGGGAGCCTGCTTCTCTTTCTGCCTATGTCCCGGCCTCTCTCTGTGTGCTCCTCATGAATAATGAATAAAATCTTAAAAAAAAAAAAAAAATCTCACCCAGTCTCTCCTCTCTGACCAGGTGCCACACAGCAGCGCATGGCCTACTCAGGTCCCCACACGTCTACTCAGCCTTGCTTGGCTGGGGCCAGTAGGGTTTTCTCGTACCTCCTTGACAGTTAATTCTAGGCACACTCTTTCTGTGTCCTGTTAGTTTGTGTGAACTTCTTGGCTAAGGAATTACAGTGTCTTATCCGTCCCAGATTCTTTCTTTTCTTTTCTTTTCTTTTCTTTTTTTCTTTTCTTTTTTTTCTTTTCTTTTCTTTCTTTCTTTCTTTCTTTCTTTCTTTCTTTCTTTCTTTCCTTTTTTCTTTCTTTCTTTCTTTTCTTTCTTTCTTTCTTTCCTTTCTGATTTTTATTTATTTATTCGAGAGTGAAAGAGACAGCGAGACAGAGAGGCAGAAGGAGACGCAGGCTCCATGCAGGGAGCCCGATGTGGGACTCAATCCTGGGACTCGATCCTGGGACTCCAGGACCATGTCCTGGGCTGAAGGCAGGTGCTAAACCGCTGAGCCACCCAGGGATTCCCCCCCGCCCCCAGTAGGGTTTTCCATCCCTCAGGCCTCAAGGATAGCCTGGATCATTCCTGTCCTCTTACCTACAAGAGGCTGTGCTGCTACAGCCATTTGTCTTTAAAGCACAGTCTGATATTCTGTAGCTTCGGTTAAGAGAACTTCAGTTAAAAGAAATTCCAAACAGAATTTCCTGGGCACGGCCCAGTGGATCCTCTCTCCCTAATAAGGAAGCCACTTGACAGGCAACTTTAAAGTGGGAAATGAAAGCAGGAAGAAATCTGCCTTCACATTTGGGGTTGATTTCTTCCTTTTACAACCAGCTGCATGCTAACAATGTATCATTCTGGGCATGAACACAAGAAAGGAGTTGGGCTTTCTTCAAGGCTTTGCTTTGGGTTTTCCTCCTTAGCCAAGCATATCCCAGCACCCATGCTAATGAGGGATTTGCTGCCAGAAAGCCAGGAAGAGGCCACAGCCCAGCTCTTCCAGGGAAGAGCCCCTGTGTGGGGCTCTTGGCACCACCTCTGGGCTGAGTCCTGCCGTGGCTGTCTGCACCGCAAGGTCTGGCCCAGGAGAAGGATTCCAGAAGCCCTCAATAGATGGCAATCTGGGACGGATAAGACACTGTAATTCCTTAGCCAAGAAGTTCACACAAACTAACAGGACACAGAAAGAGTGTGCCTAGAATTAACTGTCAAGGAGGTACGAGAACCCTACCACGTGAACCTGATATAAATTCTTCCAGTCCAACCCTGTCCCCTTCCCACCGATCACAAAGAACAAACTACAGGCATTTTTTAAAATTATTTTTTGTGCGTGGGAAAGACACAGCTAGAAGTATGCCAAACATGGCCTAAATTCTGTGAGGCTTTCCCTCCATTTTCCTGAAATACAAACATGTCTTTTGACCTCCCTCTATCAAAATATACAGTATCATATTTTAAATACATTTTTCCTAAAAGGCAAGTACCCTATAAAAGGCCCAAGGATTACAAAAAAAAAAAAAAAAAAAAAAAGACAAATAGGAAAAAAGATGTAGTTACCTTACATATGTATTAACCTAAATAATAGTATCTACAAATGGGTGACCATAAATATCATTATGGTACCATGTTTTCTTCCAAAATCAAATCGTATCTAACCCTAAAGTAGCTTCACAAAGGTCATTTCATAACACATGTTTTAGCTTGAGGTTAAGATTTTAAGTGATGTTAAAGCAGGTAACAGAATTTATCTGCTTTTAAGATACTTAAAACTTTTTATAGAGCGGCGCTGTGGTCACAAATCAGTACTGGAATATAAAATAAACATGCTACTCTATTTTAAAAGATATCCTCCTCCTTTGAAGACTTGGAAATTTGTATATATGAAAATACTAACACAACTTCTGATGGGACTTCGCCATTATGCCCAATTACCTCAGTTTAAAGTGTCAGTAAGCAAGGTTCTCATTCCTGTCCTCTCAGCTCATCCCATGGTCCTCAAGTCACAGGAGCTCAGTTACCCCTTGTTGCAACCCAGACACCCCATAGCCCATCATAACAAACACCGTATCTCCTCATTCGAACTCCCAAACTGAACCCAATCTGTATTTTTAGCCTCACCCTCCTTAGGATTAAATCAAGTAATACAAGTAAAGTGCTTAAAACAGTGTCTAGCACATAGTACACACTCAATAAATTACTGACCTCTTACTACTATTCCGCTTCTTGACTCCTTCCTTTCCCCCTCCCCCTTTCCCCTTCCATTCCACCTTACTTCAGTCAATGCAAATTATGTGTTATTTTGTCAACAGATCATATAGTTTTCAGAGTCCTTTGCTTATGCTGTTTCTCTGACGAGAATGTCTTCTTAACCTCCTCTCTGCTATCCTATCCAGATAGCCTATCCTTTCTAGGTCTTTTTCAAATCCCACCCTCTTCATGAAACTTCCTCTTGATCCCCTCAAGTGGAAGTGATCTCTCTTTGAAGAGTCCATAATATCCTGTGGACACCTCTCTGGATATGGCATTCATCACCTGTGCTCTGGACTAGAGCACCATATGTATTGGCTTATTACCCTGTCCCTAACACATACACATTTGACAAACCTGCTGGGCAGAATCTTTGTTCTAAGAATCTTCATATAATCCCTTTGGAACATACCACACATCCCCTGAATTGAAAAAGATACTAAAATATTTTAATTGTTTAATTTTTTTTATTTTAACAATTTCTGCATTGAAGAAGTAGACATTTGAAGAATTAAAGATTTCACATACACATATATATTATTTATTATAGGCAAAAAGAAATTTTCCATGTACCTCTAAACTCGATAGGACTCTGCTTTGAAATATTTGACGAAACATACCACAGCAAGAAATTTTCTACCTTTGGTGATTCTTTCCTAAAACACATTTTCTATTTTTTAAAAAGATTTTATTTATTTATTAATGAGAGACACACGGGGATAGGCAGAGACATAGGCAGAGGGAAAAGTGGGACTCAATCCCAGAACCCCAGGATCACGACCCGAGGCAAAGGCAAACGGTCAACCACCAAGCCACCCAGTTACTCCACATTTGCTATTTGTTATACACAACCTGTTTTAAGATTTAAAACTCATTTGTTGCTTATCAAAGCTTTAAAATGGCCCCAATTCTAAAATCAATGCCAAACAGTAAGCAAAATTAAATATAGCTTGAATACTGTGTTTCAGTATGGTAATCACTAATAATTCATTCTTACAGCAAACTCTTATTTTCCCTCAATTCATTGTTGAGGAAGAAGATGTTTCATTCTATGAAATGTTCAATAGGTAGACAATGATGGTAGACTGGATCCATTATCAGGGTTCATATAAGAGGAAACAGAGTATTCTTCTTGGGTCATTCTGGAAGGCTTTATGGAGAGGGCAAAGTAGGAATATTTTAAGCAAACAGAGTCAGCATGGCAAGCTGAACGTGAACATTTGTTTTAGAAGCCTGGCTATTCTTACTCAGAAGACCTGGAGAAACTCATCTTCTGTATAAGTGACCCTGAAGTGAATGAGGGGAACAAGATGTAGAAGCAGGGGAAAAAGAGAGAGAGTCAGAAGGGTTTGCGGCAAAGATTAGGGAGCCTCACAGCAATTGGCAACAAGCACCTATGTATAAGGCAGGGTCGGAGGCAAAAGAAGAGCCCAAAAATCCACATCCTGAGTAAAGGCTGACCTAGAAGAACTGAGCTGAAAGGAACAGGATTCAGAGCAAACAACTTGCAGTTACCATGGGAAAAGAAAATGGCAGGGATCCCTGGGTGGCGCAGCGGTTTGGCGCCTGCCTTTGGCCCAGGGCGCGATCCTGGAGACCCAGGATCGAATCCCACATCGGGCTCCCGGTGCATGGAGCCTGCTTCTCCCTCTGCCTGTGTCTCTGCCTCTCTCTCTCTCTCTCTGTGACTATCATAAATAAATAAAAATTTTAAAAAAAATGGCAGCAAGAGTACTGATACTTCTTGAAGAGAACTCAATCATCAATTTAAAATTCAAGAAGGGTCTGGTAAGTTCCTAGAATGAGACACGTTTATAAAGAGCATAAAAATAAATCATTTTCACTTTTGCTGCTAGTACTGATGCTTGCATTTATCAAGGGCATTCCAGGTTATAGGAGCAGGGGAAGTGTATCACATATATTAGCCTGACCAAATCCCCAATACCTTTATGAGGTAGGTACTATCACTATCCTTACTTTACAGATGAGAAAACCAAAGCTTAGAGAGGTAAATACGAGTAGCTAGTGCCTATTCAAGTGAGGGCACAAAGTCATGTCTTCCTGACTCTCCATAATATAATAGAGTATGATCATTAGCATTTTAGAAGCAATGTCATGAAGTCTCACAATTTAAAAACAACAACATCACAATTAAAAAAAAAACTACTACTACTATTTCTCCTTTTATTCTCTTTTTTGCATATGCTTCTCTTTCATTACAGCCCTGGAAGTTCTTGGTTGGTTTCCACCATCTAAAGAGACAAGCATGAAGTTTACATTTCTTTCAGAACTGAAAGTTTCCCAGGAAGAGGGCCAGTTTGGGGAAACAGTGGTCTGATGAGCAAAGTGTTAACTAGCACATCCCAGAAAGTGAAGCACAGGCAGTCTCTGCCAATAAATAGTCCAGTTATGAAGTACACATTCTAAACTGAGCTGAAACACTATCCAGAGTGTGCCTTAAGGAAAGAAACTTGTCCCCTCAGCCTGGTTAAAAGCCAATGTTAGCTAATGGTTACATCATCGAGCTCAATATAGCATTTCAGGAGAAACTCAGAACGGATGGAGTTGCAGGGTACTCTTCCTTTAGTTTTGTATGTTGTGTGGAAAACAAAATGGAAGGAAAAGGAATATATATTTGAGACTATCAACTAGGGAGACAACACAATTCAAAGGGGGTTTCATTTTACCACAGGCTTTGAGATACGAAAATGAAAAGGAATAGCTGGGCTCATACATGGCTCTCCTATGATGTTCTGGGTGCTTGACATCCTTTCCTTTATTAATCCCTCACAACCATCTCAGGGCAAACACTGTCTCATCTTCAGAGGGTGCAAATGCTTGCTGCTCAGAGATGTTAAGAGATCTGTTTAACATCTCAGAGCCAGATTTGAATCTAAGGTTTTGTAGCTTCCAACATCTACGCCCCTTCCTCTAAGCCAAAGAAAAGTGCAGAATTCCAGCTGTTTCCAGGCTCTTGGCAGCCCACCTGATACCCATCTGATTAAAGAAAGACAATTTGAAGGTCATCACTAAGATGTTACCAAAAAATATATGTGGAACACTTTGGGATTTTAAAACCTTATCTCCAATAGAGTTTCACCCTTTAAACTCATGAACCACTACCATCTTATGACTGAAAGCATCATAATTATTAAAATATAAGCTATGGAGGAAACATATTAAGAACCAGGAAGAATAAATAAGCATCATAACTTATGTCTACATTGACATTTTTAACATATTTAAAACTCATTTCTTCTAGCTACAAAACCGTCCAGTGATCTACTATAAGAAGACTTCCTGTGATAAAAAGCTGGGGATGTTTACTGCTTGTATTAAAACAAACATTTTCTGAAACATCATATTAATTTCATAATTTATCTAGTTTATTCTTTACCCATGTCTTGGGTTGTCAAATACCTAATATTCTCAATTCTCCCCATACTTCTAAATTCAAAACATTATTTCAAAACAAATGAAGTCTTGTGGTTCTACAAATCACATCTTTCATGTTTTAATTTTGCTTAGATTTTCCTCCAAATGGCCTTGATAACATCAGGCACCTTTCCCTTCTATTACCAAAAGCTTTTCTGTGCCCTCGCTTTGCGCCTGGGAATTAACTGATATAATTCATTAGGAGTCAACATTATGCTTTTAATCCACACAAGCAATCTGTCTGAAGGGATGAAAAGGGGGAAATGAGCAGAGATGTTAGATACGTATTTGATACACCATCTGAAGTTTTATATAGAATTCCCATTTAACTCCTTAATGGCACAGAGCCTGCTGCTCTAATTCTGGTCTCCTGTTTTGACTCCTCTTGGGTGCTGGTTACAGGGGCGAGGGCCTGAAAGTAATCCCTCATGACGTAGAAGCTTCAAAAGGGCAGAGACTTCATTTGACTGCTTTGTTCACAGGTATATTCTAGATACCTACAGAATGCCTGGCACATAGCAGATACTCGAATAATTCCCAAATGGATGATTGACACCATCTTTTTCTTAAGTGTTGATCAAGTTTGTCTAGTAAGGAGTGACTGGGATATGGTGAGGGGTCTGGAAACCATGTCACCACTTGAGCAATGAAAGCAGCAGCAGATGTTCAGGTATGAAAAGCAGGGATGTAGTTGGGGCCCAGAGAGAACCCCGCTCTAAGCCCAGCCTATAAGCCTGAGAGTTAACCAGCCATGTGTCTGGGCAAGTCCCTGGAGTCTCCATCTTTCCATCTTTGAAACAGAACTGCTACAAGGATTAAATAAACAAGAAAGGTGTCTGGCAAAAAGCAAAGAATTTATGAAAAATAAATTAGTATTATTTCTACATTTCACTTCTTTTCACTCTTGGGGGAAGAAAAAGACTTAGAAATGGTAACTTTCTTCAGGTATGTGAATGGCAACCTGTAAGAAGACAATGACATTATCCATATTATACTAGGAGACAAAACAAATAAAGGACGTAATACAAAAAAGACTAAAATATTGACCCAATAAAATACAGACCTAATAAAGAGTGTTTCTACCCATAAAAAATCATCCACCAATAAAGGTATCAGATTTCTGTCATTATTTTAAACAGAGGACAGGTGATTCAGAATGATCCAGAAATTTGCAGAACCAGGTTTAGTTAAAAGGGTATTAGCTAAGGTATCTGCCAACTCGGATTCTCTGATTTAATGATATGATTTCTTTTTCTATGGGTAAAAAAACTACATTTTTTCATGATTCTTTGAATGTATAAACCAGCAGTCAGATGATAGACAATTTACACCAAGGACAATATTAAGAAATCTCCCATCCCAATCATCATCCTCATCTTTACCCTCTTCCAAAAAGTAGCAGTCATATAAATGTGCAGTGACTAGAGAACAAAAACCCCCACAAAGTATGTCCTCAAAATAGTGATGACTTTGGGAAAGTGTCAAGGGGTATTACACCATTACATATCCGCTATTCAGATCAAATAAATATTGCTTTGGTAATCCTTTCTCAAGTTTAAAGGTTTACCTGATGCAATAAGTCTATTTTCAGGCTAACAACTGTGATTCCTCTTTCTTTCCCCTTTCCCCTATAGAGCATATTTAATCACAAGAATAGGTCCTGCCTTTAAGAGTAGCTCCAACAATGTACCTGCAAAAACCAATGTCCTACAAGACCAGAAAGAAAAGCTCTATCGTTTACTCTTTTGGCCCAGATGATGACAATGCTTAACACTGGAATATTCAGATCACACACTAAGAGGAGATATTATCTTTCTCATTTCAGTAAAATTTATCAGCGTCTGCACTGCTTTTATCCTCATTACTGTTATGCTTCCAATACGTAAGGTAGTTGTGATTCATGAATTTGAAACCGTAACATCTGTTGGAAGGTGAGGCTTTAATTGGTCATTTTCACAAGGCAACATTTTTGGCTGAATGAAAGGATCGTGAAGGTAGCCTAGGAGATGAATATAGAAACTAAGAAGCAGGGAAAAGACATACTACCCAGGCAAGGTGGAGTTTTGTTTCTACTCAGAATAACTTTTAAGAGGAGAGGGAAATCTGGAAAACTTAAAAGTTTAAGTTATTTCAGAATTAGATAGAAGGAGTCAACTGCCATCAGTTGCTGTTACATATTTCCCAGCTTCTTCCTTTCTATGTGCAGTTTTAAGAAGGGAAAAGATATTTGGAATTGCTTTATATACAGTGTGTTCTGGCATATTTAAAGAGAGCTAGAATAAAAATAGTTTTTCTTGTTGTTGTTTTTCTGGGTCGCATTCTCATGCCACACTGACTCTTTTCACAACGTCAGGGACTCTGATGGGCTCCTCACCAGCCATTCCTCCCAATTCCCAACCTATGTTTTAGTGCATGTAGTATTTTTAAAAAATGCCCTCTAGTTCACCACATACCTTACTATTTTGCACTAACCAGTTTCATTCACTTGCATTATATGCCTGGACCCAGGAAATTGGGACCAAATCAGTGGGAGCTTCTGTGAGGTCAAGGAAGCTTCATGAATGTGCAGAGGGCCTTTTGCTCCCAAGCAATCCTGTAAGAGTGGAGCATGCATATTATTGCCATTTATATGCTATTTGTGGATTGAGATAAGCTCAGGACTTTCTTTACTGACCTATGCTATCACATAGATGTATACAAAAGGTAACTTATCCTGAGAATAAACGGAAACTTTTCAAATCTTAGAAAAATAACCAGGCAATATTTTAAATTTCTTTTTGTGTGAATAAAGGTAAAACACTTGATTTTATTTTTATTTAGTTAGTTTAAAGACAATTTGTAACTATAAAAGCACTTTAACACCTACTAGGATGGCTACTAAAAAAACCCAGAAAGTATTAGGTGTTAGCAAGGATATGGAGAAATTAGAATCCTCCTGCACTGTCAGTGGGAATGTAAAATGGTACAGCCACTAAGGAAAACAGTATAGCAATTCTTTAAAAAAAAAAAAAATAACCACATGATCCAGCAATTCCATTTCTGGGTCTATATTCAAGGAAATTGAAAATGGCAACTCAAAAAGATATTTACACATCCATGTTCATAGCAACATTATTCACAACAGCCAAAAGGTGGAAGCAATCTAAGCATCCTTTGGCAAATGAATCAACAAAACGTGGTCTAAACACACAATAGAATATTATTCAGCCTTAAGAAAAACAGGATATTCTGACAAATGCTACAACATGAATGAACCTTGAGAGCATTATGCCAAGTGAAATAAGCTGGTCACAAAAATACAAATACTGTTTGATGCCACTTATGTGAAGTCAAATCCACAGAATGATGATTATCTGGGATTAAAAGGAGAGGGGGGGAAAGTTGTTTAATGGGTATAGAGTTTAGTTTTAAAAAATGAAAAAGTTACAGAGATTGGTTTTACAACAAATGTGAATGAACACTACTGAATGTACACTTAAAAATGGTTCAGACAGTAAATTTTATGCCATTTGTATTTCAACATAATTTTTTTGAAGAAAAAAGACTTTAAGACTGTTGAGAAAGGCTATATATAGTTTACTCCAGATCAACTTGGGCTTCTTTTCTTTTTTAATTTGAGAGAGAGAGAGAGAGAGAGAGAGAGAGAGAGAGAGAGAAGCATGTGCAAATGGGGAGAAGGGGCAGAGAGGATAGAGAGAGAATCATAAGCAGACTCCCTGCTGAGTGTGGAGCCCAACGCAGGCTAATCTCACAACTGTGAGATCATGTCCTGAGCCAAAACCCAGAGTTGGATGTTCAACCAACTGAGCCACCCTGGCACTTTGGGTTCTATATTTTAATGATAGATATTGAAGTGTATGTCTCTAGGGCTTAGAAAAAAGCCATGTCATTTGTTACTCTGTTTTGGGTATAGAGATACTAGTAAGTTTGACCTAAAGTGTAAGTTCTAAAAGCTCAAAGAACATGTCCCTTTTTAAAATTGTGTCTATGTATAAGTACACAGAAAACTCTTGTACTTGGTGGGCATTTGTAACTACTGAGTGGCCATATGTCTTAAAGGGAAAAAATGAAATTATAAAGCTTAAAGTTTTCTTTGGGTCAATGAGCCAAACATTACATTTGCTTAAAAAATGCCAAAAAGGGACATCTGGGTGGCTCAGTGGTTGAGCATCTGCCTTCTGCTCAGGGCATGATCCCGGGATCCTGGGATCGAGTCCCGCATTAGGCTACCTGCAGGTAGCCTGCTTCTCCCTCTGCCTATGTCTCTGCCTCTCTGTGTCTCTCATGAATATATGTGCTGCCGAAGCGAGCACAGTCTCTCATGAATAAATAAAATCTAAGAAAGAAAGAAAGCCAAATACTGTGGTGCAATCGTTAGTTCCATATGTCCCAGTTTGTCAAGAGGTGGCCCTAGTATGGGTTTTAACTCTCTAAATTCTAGTTTTCAGGGCCTATGTTGTAAATGGGAAATTTTTTCAATGACAGGTTGCTATTTAGGCTTCATAAAACCCCCAATTTAATTACCTCGTAGCAGCAAATCCATGTAAGATGGTTGTTACCCTTGATAACGCTGATCTGAAATATGTTCTGCCAGTAGAGGTTTTTTAAATGTAATAGTTTTCAAAACATATACTGATTAAGGTTTTAGATCTTATTTGAAAACAAACCAAATTCACTGAATTCTATCCCTTGAATGATTTCTATAATAACAAAGGTAGTAAATGGTAATAACAAATGTAGTAACTGGTAATAAAAGGATTTCCAAAAGGAGTAACCATGTTACTCTAATTCAAGTCATAAACTAGCTCCATTTAAAAGTTAGTTGGAAAAGCAGTAACTAAAAGTGATGACTCACAGGCATACTTCTTGAGTAAACACATCAGCCTTTTTTTTTTTGAGTAACTACAAGGTGCTCTTCCACACAAGGTTAATGGTATTCTATAAATGGATGGAAATGCAGATTTTTCTTAAAAAGTTCACAGAATTACCCTCCCTATACTCACTGTTCATTTTTATGCTCTGGAAAGGTTGCCCATTATCCAAAAGTTAGCATTTAGAAAGAGGCTTGAGGGAAAGGGAGAAGAGGAAGAGAATGAGGAAGAGGAGGAAAAGCAGATGTTGTTTCCACACACACTAGCTCCCTAAAGCCTCTGCCAAGTGCATGTAACAATGTTCTTCAAGGCTGACCTTATCCAAAGGAGAAAATACAACTCAGATGCCAAGGAAAGCAGACAGTTAAGGATGACACCCAGAGCACGGTCTACAAAAGAGCTCAGCCTTGATGGCTAAGTCTCTGATGAGCACTAGGCTCAGGTTTAACAAGATAGTTTGCCCATTCACTTGCAACTAGAAGGAGAATAATTAAGGGAGGAGGAAGAGGAAGAGGAGGAGGGGGAGGGGGAGGGGGAGGATGGAGAAGAAAAGAAGACAGCGAATGAAGAGGAGGAGGAGAGAAGACAAAGGAGGAGGAAAGAGGAGGAGGGGAGAGGAAGAGGAAGAAGAGGACCAAGAGGAGGAAAAAGAAGAAAAGAGGACAAGAGGACTAAGAGGGGCGGGGGAGAGGCAAAAACCTGGAGTCTGCTTATAAATGCTTCCTTGATTACAAGCTGAATCATCTTAAGCAGCTATAGAGGCCACCTACATCCCAGCTACATATCAGAGTCTCTAACATCTGAGTGGTATCATACTTGATACGGTCAGAAAAGACATCAAGAAGTTCTTGGTAGGAAAACCTAGGGAATAATAAACAGGAACTATCTACTTGCTATTCTTCTTCTAGAGCGGGAAAGGAACTTAAGGGATGGATCTTCTGATGCTCTAAGCCCCTCTTTTCCTAAGCACTGAAATAGAGTTGGAAAAAAATTAGCATTTACTGGGAATTAAGAGAAAATGTGGTTTTTCCTACAGCTATAGATATTCTCAGCGTTTTATTGTTTTTAAACATGAAAACATTGTCATTTATCAGTTAGGAAATTTTGACTTTTCTGCAGATATGTCTGCACATATACAAGCTCCAGCTCACTCTTCCATTATATACACACACCTCTGAGGAGTGGCTAGGCATGATTCTGCTTGGAATGAAATGTATAGGTGCCTTCTGAGCCTAGAATCTCATGATTTATTAAAACTAGCAATGTGGTATTTTATGCTTTCAAAGATGTGGAAAATTCAATTTAGAAAATAACTGCAGCATAAGTTCTGTTGAAATGAATACTGGAGAAAAATTACTTGCTCTGCCTTAAAACACAATTCTACAGGGGCACCTGGATGGCTTAGTGGCTAAGCGTCTGCTTTCGGCTCAGGTTGTGATCCCAGGGTCCTGGGATGGAGTCCCACATCAGGCTCCCCACAGCCTATGTCTCTGGCTCTCTCTGTGTGTCTCATGAATAAATAAAATCTTAAAAAAAAAAATCCATGATTCTACAAACATCATTTTGTTGGCGGGGGAAAAAAAAAGAATAAGGATTCTTGCATTCTTTTTACATCTTTTATTTCACTCAATAAAAATTACACTTGGTTCAAGAAGATGACACTTTTCTTCCACTTCTTAAAAACAGCCTGACTTCTGATTCATGCATACAAAGTTAGAAGTGAAATTATATTGATTTAACTTTGCCAGTTTCCCTGGTCTAATAGGTAATGCATTAAAATTATGTGTAACGAAGTCAAGTTTTCAATTGAGCTTTCAATTACCATTGGCACCAAAAGGCTGGTGTCTGCACTCCTCACTCACCAATTCACCTCCGCAGCAGCCACATCATTCTGCCTGCCTCCCGTCACCATCACCTCCACCTTTTGATGTCACACAAGAGTTAAGCAAAAACCATGAACAGGCTGGTTGATTAACAGAGAGTCAAACATTAGCTGTCCTGAATAATTTCAAAATTGGGGGATTAGAGAAATGATAGAATCCTCAAGGCTTTAAGGTTTAAAATCCTTAAAAAAAAAATGAAGTTACTACTATTCCAATGTAGTTCAATGAGATCAAAGTGCCTGGAGTTTTCAAGATGACCGGAGCAATTTATCAGTTTTGGAAGTAGTCGGGGCATGCAACATGCCTAGAGTTGGTATTGTGGTCAGAATAAAAAAAATACTTTAAATATTGTATAACTTTTAAAGTGGCAACGCTAGGTTTATCCTTTACATTTTTGTACTCTGTAGCAAAAGAGATCAGAATAATGTAAATATGCTATTCATTATTCAGAAGGTTCCTACAACCTATTTCAGTGAGATAAAATGCATCATCAACAGAAATTTTATGCAAAGTCTGCTCTTTGTTCGGTTCACTGAACTAAGTGCAAACCATCTGTTACCTATGATAATCAGAAAAAGCAAAATATCAAACAGCTTCTTTTTTAAAAAGATAGCACAACAACACTCCAAACAGAACTTACTTGCTTAAAAGCACCACTTAGGAGGTTTGAATGCTAATGACTTTAGATAGCTTAGATCCCATATTTTAAAGTCATTTTATTTTCAGGTTAAGATTACATTTTTCTTTTCTTTTTTTTTTTTTTTTTGTAAAAGCAAGCTATTAAAAAAAAAAAAGTTGTTCACATTCTAAGAATGCCATTACATGAAAACATCTTATTCAAATGTTAATTTCCAAGAAATTTTAAAATCTAAAAGCTAAAGTTAAAATTGTACTTTGATTCTCATTTATAAAATTCCTACCACATAAGTGGTATGATTATGATTTGCTTTCACAGAAGCAGAATAGCCTGATATAAATCAGGGCTTTTGCTCCATCAAAATCTTGAAATCAGGTCTTCACTCAGCCTAGCTGTCTGACCTCAGAGAAGTTACACTTCTTAGGATCTCAATGTCTTCACCCATCAGAAGAGAAGTCTAAAATGTCTTTTCCAGGAGCTTACCCCCTTCTTTTTCAAACTTGTCTAGCACTATATTTGGCTGACATATACAAGTGCTAGGAGTCCGAAACCATCCACGGCCACGGAGGATGGAGATGAACACTTCCAAAGCTTCACAAATTACCCACAAATTACAGTTTTCAATGCATTGTAAGGTTGGGATTTGGAATACAAACCCAGCTACCATAACAATATCTCATCTTTTTTCCAGTGGTAGGATCAAATTTCTGGGATACTGAGACTTATTTATGTATTATCATCTAATAAAAAAGTGATTTTGTTTTAAAGTGAAATTGTTTCAGGTGACTTTAAAACCAGCCCAAGATACGTTTTCAAAGCTCTAGTACTACAAATTTTATAACACCCACTATTGCTTCTCAATATCGACAAATGTGCTTTGTGCTCTTTTCTTGATGAATACAGAAGTATTCATCCTACTCCACCTACACAACCACTACACAACCTACACAACCACTATGTCACCAACGTAATGCATTTAAAGAGGGCAACAAAACATTACAAATCGTAAACACTTACAAAGCAAGTTTTGTGAAAGACAAGAATTTCAGTAGAGAAATCCACTCTAAAATTCTTGACTTTGCTTCACTGTTACTCATTAGGTACAATATTAAGCTTCTGCATGGCTTTTTAGTTACTCTTTAGTTCTGCATGACCTCTTTAGTCCCATTAAACTGTAAATTTATTAACTTCCAGAACTTTCTATAAGAAAATCCACATCAGACTGACATTGAGCCATAAGGTTGGATTTCAGATGTCTCTCCAAGGATGCTCTGATCTTAGATAAGAAGAAAGGTTGTGGACTATTCTCCTCCATTATTCTTTTCCTTCCCATTTATATATATATATTTACAACTGTTCAATTAAAGTGATCTCAGCTCAGTTTAGAATCAAATTTATTTCCTGGCCCATAGATGGACATAGAAATCTGTGAATCTGAGAACTTGGAAGAAAAAAGATGGTGATGCTGGAGATAAGTGAAGTCCAAAGTGCCCCTCTGAGGGCAGGCAACTGCTTCCACCATTGCACAAATGAGAATGGTCATCATTGTTTTTACTGTCATAGCTTTTAACTGGAGCTTCCCAGGGCCACACTTACCTCTGAGCCTTTTCTCAGCTTCTCCATGGAGGCCAAGAGCAGCCTTAAATCAGCAAGAAGAAAGGATGTATGACCCAAGAAGGCCCCATCCTACCCCAAAACATTCTTTCCTAAGGTACTTCTCCCAGGAGTTGAAATGGCTTCTGAATCACAGGGTCCTAAAGCCCCAGGTATGAATTCAGGGCAGCTTAAACTGCCAGATACATTACACAGAATACTGGGGCATTTGTATTTTTCATGTATATGTGAGGTTCGTCTTCCTTCCATGAAAATATATAAAAAAATATATATAAACAGAATCAAGATGGACAGAAGGAGGGGCTCCTTCTCTATCAAAAAACCATAATTACCATTCATTCAAATACCGCTGATCCAAATTATATGAAGCCTGTCATGAAACCTTTCATTAGAAAAGACTAAGTCAATGCAATCTTTCCTTTTCAACTTGAATCACTTTACTTCTCCCATTTGATTCACTTGTCCAATCTTTTAAGAGTTGGACAGTTAAATTTCAGAGACTGCTCAAACAGCAAGGACCTCAAGTTGTGAATATTAATATGACTCTACTGTGATTACATTAATATAATTCCCCTACCTTCCCCTCTAAAAATGGTCATGTAAATCTGTAATCTAGTTTGAGGGGCCAAAGAGGAGAGGATTTGGTAGAGAAGTAACTCTGAATACCATCAAATTTCATAGAGATTAAACTGTGATTCACTGGAGCCATCTCATTCATGAGGTACATCCACACACAGCACAGAGTGGGTGCTCAATTTTTACTCCAAGCTGAAACTCATTGAAACACTCAGCAGTGCCACCTGTTTTAGGTGATGAACAAAGTGAACTCTCAGTATGTTTTGGACTTGAATGACGTTTCTTATTCTTCTGCCAACTCCTTCAGATAAGTTTAGGTCAATGCAAATGTCAAACCTGAGAACTGAAATAGCAATCTCATTTTGCTTGTTTAGAAACAGTCAATTCAGCTTCGTTTTCTTGCACACACTGCCCTGGAAAAAAGAGTTAAGAGTCCTAACATGGCCAAGACACTCCAGAGTCTTGAGCCTTCAAGATGGAGTGTCAAAGCTCACCCCTGGATCTAAGTCTCGCAGAAATGTCTCCTAAACAATTGCTCAAATAACAATACAATTAAAGAAACTTCTTAAAACTTGCTGTTGGATTCAAACACAAACGTAAAATTGTGTTAACATGGTCATTAAAAGCATATAAAAAGTCTACACAGACTAGCCTGAATTTATTGGACATAGATTTTCCACATCTAAGTTGACACAAACTATCAGTGAGTTTTCCTTTAGATTTTTATGGAGTTGCAAACATCTTTGCAGACTATGAGCCCATGCAAAAATGGTAAGCATCCTTTGCTTCAAGAGACCAGGAACATTATGGAAGTGAACATAAAGTGAATTTCAGGAGAAAAAAAAAAGTCACTCTAAAGAAAGCTGCTTTTCTGAATGAAAGAGGAAAATTTCATTCAATACAAACATTCTCTACTTGAAGGAAAAACACAAGACATTTATAAAGACTTTTATTTGCTTATTTATTTAGGAGAAATTTATTTAAAGTTTTATTTATTCATTTTGTATTTTAAAATAATAATAAAATGAATATCCACTCACCATCCAACCGAAAAACTTAGAGATAACATTAATGGTCATAAATGAGCCAATCAGTAGCGGCATGACAATGGAGTGCTACAAATGAATATGGAATTCTGAGTACCTACGGTCTAGTAAACAAAAACCTTGTGAAGTGATTTTTACTAAGTAGAAATAGAAAGATTTGTCTAGTACACTAAAGATGTAAATTAATTACCCGTCCTTCCCACCCCACCCCAACCCCCCTCAGGAACAATGATCAGGTGTTTTGTTTGTTTGTTTAACAGTATATTCACAAGAACCTGGAAACCTGGAAGGTGAAGCTATGGCACTCAGCCCCATGTCTTCATGGAGCCCTATCACGTGCCACCCGAGAATTACGTCTGACAGCAACTGAAGACTGTGGTCAATATAGTTTTAGTTGTACAATCTCTTTTAAAACATTTTTTGCTTCTACTAGGTCAACAGTAGGACACTAAACTAAATGTGCTTTCTTCTAACAAAATATCTCTTCCCTCTCTAATGTGGGATAGTATCTCTTCAGCTATCAGCACTTTTTCTCCGGTTCTTGTCCATTCCAAGCTGAAAGCAAAGATCAGAGCTATCACTAGACTGGAGACAGGGACTGCCTTCCCTATCTTCAGTGGGTGTTCTGTGCAAGAAGCAATAATGGGAGGATGGATGAAGACCTCTTATGACCTTTCCATTCTTTTCTTTTTTTTTTTTTTTAATTTATGATAGTCACACAGAGAGAGAGAGAGAGAGAGGCAGAGACACAGGCAGAGGGAGAAGCAGGCTCCATGCACCGGGAGCCCGACGTGGGATTCGATCCCGGGACTCCAGGATCATGCCCTGGGCCAAAGGCAGGCACCAAACTGCTGCGCCACCCAGGGATCCCTGACCTTTCCATTCTTGACAAGGCCCTTTATGGGTTTTAAACTCATTAAGTTTGCATAAATGTGTCATGCTTGCCTAATGTAACAACTCAACTGTTAGAGTGAGAAATTAAAATAATCTCATGTTCTTAATTTGATTGCACTTTTGGAATGGCTTTATTTTTCAAGATTTCCCTCTAAACTATAATCTCCTAATGTGTTTTAACTTTTCTTCTAAGACCTGTCAGGGTAGTTTGAATTTGCAGTTAAACATAATCTTCTAGAGGTCCAGGGTAATATTTATTACACAATTTTGTAATAAATTGTGTAATATGATACACAATTTTGCCAAAATCACAGTATAAGTCTTATTGCCCTCCCAAATGCATATTTTGGTGAATAACTGCTCAGCCAGAACTCAAGTTCAAGTGACTCAAGTTTTACCAAAGAGCACCTAGAAGGAGAAAGAAGACTGACTGGCTTTAACAGCAATAACAGTGATGGTAATGATGGTAATACCTAAAATGATTGGGCATTTAGTCTATGTCGGAAACCAAACATGTACTTTTATTAGAAAGTAAAGTTTAGAATAGATTGTTATCCTCTTGTCCTGAAACCTTCAGCTGTCTGTTTCACTCATATGGTAGCTTTATCATTCTGTTTCCATTGTATGTTTACTTGTTACCTTCTTCACTGGGTGGTCAATGCCCAGAAAACAGGGACTAAGTTATTCTTTGCTTCTCTATGGACTCCAGATCTGGGCAGTAAATATATACAACACATAATCATACAAAATGGATTAACTAACTGTTGTTCCTGGAAGACTCCAAATAGAGTATCTCATAGGATATTCTTAGAATCAAAGTTACAAAGTTGTATTTCCTATTCCAAGGCAATCCTAATGTAGCAAAACAATAACTTGGATGCACACACAACTGCTGAATATTAACAATTCTGCATATGAGTTGTGGTAAATTTTGCATATTAATTTCACAAAAATAAAATCCAGTTGTTTCTACTAAATGCATACCTTCTTTTGGAAGCCAGACAGCATGAATGGGGAGAGGGAGGGAATACAACCCACATGCTTTGGGAAAATACACTCTGCATATGATACAGAGAGGACTTCCCACTCCCACCACTCAAAGATATTTCAAGTTCTAGAGATTGTAGTGTGATTTTTAAAAGTAGAAATTGAGTTGGATTCTGAAAATCTGCCTCAAGTTCATATTGAGTGTAAAAAAACCATGGCTGAACATGCAGACACCCTATTTTTTCCCTTAAGGTTCAATATACAGTCATTTAATTCCACTATTACTTACACTACTCTCTCATATTCCGCTAGTGACTATCATCATTTACGAATATGACAGCTAGATACCCAGAGCCAAGGCAAAAAAAGACTCTAACCAACCAATCTTTATTTCTAATGATTAAAGTACCAACTCCTATAACATTTTTCGGTCCACATAGAAGTTAAAAAAAAAAAGAAGAAGCTTTAAGGTGTACTTTCTTTCTTGATTTTTTGAAGAGACAATCATTTCTTTTTAAGTAGAACAGATCCACATATCTTAAAATCTGAAGTAAAAAAAAAAAATAGGGGAGGAGCAAAAGTAGAAGTATAAAGTGAAAGCCTCTTAATTACAGTATCATTCGACATCCCCAGTGATGTGAAGTTCCACCCACCATGATCAGTAGGCTCACTAGGAAGTAGGCTGTGATAGCATGAACAGGATTGTATTACATATAATTGTATAAAGACTTAGGGAGGCTTCCTGAAGCCAGATTGGGTTAAGAAAAGAAAAGAATTTTCCCCAGAACTGTGGGAAAAACTAGCAAGAATTAACAAGGGACATAAAAATTCTTTGCTGTGTATTGTTCACAAAATATTCCAAAAATGAATACAACATAGGGCTTTTTTTTTTTTTTTTTTTTTTTTTTACTCCTGGAAGAAATGTTAAGGAATGTACTTCTATCATCTGCCTTACTACCAAGTCCCAGATTGGCTCATGTTCTGAAGAAAGTTAGTAATGCGTAGCACCAGAAATTAGTATGGATTTTATTTTTTATTTTATTTTTTGAAGGGGGATGGAGAGAGGCATAAAATCAAATGTATGACATCTTTAGAATGAAATCATCAAATAGGACACGGTAGCCTGATAATTCCATTTTGGATGTGAGACACCTAATATTTTCAAGAACTTATGTCCATACACACCCAGAAAAATAGAACCACAGATTTCCCTGTGCAGAAAGATCCAAAGTAAAAGTCTAAATAGGAACAGAGAGATGTGACCCACATATTTAAAACCAGTCTTTTAAGTAAAAACCACTTCAACTCAAATCTTAAAGTCAATACTAATGGTACTTACCAATGAGAAGGTTAACTCATGGCAGAAGAGGCCATTCCCACAAACATTTAAAGTTTAAGAGTCAATAAGCACACAAAAAAAACCCCAATAGAACACTGCATGCTTCCACAGATTAATATATGTTTATTAAGTTAGACAAGAAAAATTGATAAAAAAGGAAAAATTAATAGATAAATCATGCTTTGACTATTTTAACTGAGCTACTGAGAACCTGGTCGTCTACTTAGAGCCTAGTGGAAACGAACCCCCAGTTGTTGGTTTGTTTTTATCAACAGCATCTACATTATTTCCACAGCCACAGATAACACTTCTAAAACAGCCAAAAAGGTAAGTGAAATACATAAGAAGAATTATGACAATTTTATTACTACCAGTAAAACAAAAATGCCAAGCACAAGTGCTTTTGATGATAGACTAGGAAGCACCAGCTTCTCCATGTATTAAAGAGTGTGTTCCTCACTCGCTTTCTGGTGTAGATGATACTCAAGTCATCTGCTTACAAGTATTGTTACTTTATATAAAATTACAACAAAAAACCTACTTGTAAATCCATCAATGAAGGGTTTCCCAAATGTAAAACTAATTGAAGAATCCTTTCAAAATTGGAGCGACACATTACTTTTGGTGGTCCGGTGACTGCTACAGAGTAGGAATCCAACAATTTTCAAGGAAGGATTATACATTCAAAGACGTACATAACACCTTCTCTCAAATTATTGAAGTCAGTTAGCATTCACTCAACAATAAGACATACAAGCATGTGCCACGTGCAGACACTGCATTAGGCAACAGAATGAAAAGTTACTAAAACAAAAGACAATGAAAAGAATGATTTCATGAAGTTTTTTTTTTTAATCAAGGCTTTATCGGTGTGGCTTTCTATACTCAGATTAAAGGTATAGAAATAAGTTAAGCACACAGATTTTCCAAATCATTTAGACGAGTTGTATCACATAAGTGATATCCTACTGTTAACTGAGTTTTTCAGTATTCAGTTGGATGATAAAACTTCCAAATGAGGCACACAGTACTAAACATGTGACTATTTAGAAAGATATTCAACTGAAAATTCTGCTTTTGTCTTAAATGTATGATATTCCCTTAAGTGGTCTACAAGAAGCCAGTCCTTAAAAATCCATGTGTTGGGATGCCTGGGTAGCTGAGTTGGTTAGCCATCTGCCTTCAGCTCAGGTCATGATCCTAGGGTCCTGGGATCAAGCCCCATGTCGGGCTTCCTGCTCAGTGGGGAACCTGCTTTTCCCTCTCTTCCTCGCTCAGGCACTTTGTTGCTCTATCTCTCTCAAATAAATAAATCTTTAAAAAAGTATCAATGTGTTCATATCATGTTTGGGGAAATAATAAAACAAATAGCAACATAGGGTGTTTCCAAACCTCTGTTCTGAAAGTTGGTCACGAAGGACATCAAAAGAAAACCAGCAGATGGCCCTGAACACTTAAAAAAAATACTTACATAGGTATACAGATGGGGATATACGGAGTGGCAAGCAAATAAAACAGAAGGGAAGACAGAAACTAAGCTAAACAAAGTAGTCACCAAAGGAAAACTATGGGAGAAGGCCCTTTGTAAAAGTGGGCTCTTCTGAAAGAGCAGAAACAGCCACAGATGAGGATCCAGGTCTGGCCAGAAGAGCCAAGAGAAGCCAGGAGAACTTCAGCAAGGAGGCGTGGGAAGACAACAAAAGGTGAGCCATGCAGAACTGAGATCAGGCCCTCCCACTCTGCAAAGGAGAGTAGTTTTGTAGTGGAAAGCAAGAACTTGAAAAGTCTTCAGTTGCATATGCGCAAAACCCAAAAATATATGAGAAGATGAAAAACTCCAGAGTATTCCCAGATTTTTCAAACTCCAACAGCTACCTTGTCTCCCCTCCCAGCCTCTAATTCTCTTTTACAGACTCTAAGTCCAGTGATAATGATTAGAGACTCTGGAATCAAAAGGGCTTTGCGGAGGACGTGCTAAAGAGGCCAAGGATTCTGCAAACTGAATCCCAGGAGATAACCAGGCAGCATTTTACTCCGGTCTCTCCAAGGCTGAGGCACACCCTTAAAGATTGTAATGCCTTAAGGTAAATGTCATTCCCCAATCGGGAACAATATGGAAACCGAGTGAGAGCAAGAGAGAAAACAGAAAAAAAAAAAAAAAATCATAAATAATGTGGCCTCCCAGCATTAACCCAGAGTAACCAACTAGGAACTTTTGAGTAATGGAACAAATAAAAAATGCATATGTTCTTCTGCACTAAAACGTCATTTCATATTAGGCTTTAGTGCAACTAAAAGAAAAAAAAAAGGATTTGATTTACAAAGGGAAAAAGCAGCTGTAAGAAAGTATACACTTAAACTATTCTTATCCCGTACATCCCTTAGAAAAAGAGCACAAACATAATTGTTTGCAATTTCCTGGAGAGATCATTATTAATGCTTAGAGGGAAAAGAGGTGACTGAAGTTTTTAAGGGCTGGCCAAGCCAAGGGTGCAGAAGTATCAAGTCAGAGGCCATATACCCACTAACCCGATATGCCAGCAGCACCCCTCCCTTCAACATTCTGAGAGCTCTAAATAAACCCTCATTAAAAGTATGATTGTTTCTGCACATGCGACTCGATTAAACCTTATTACCAGCCCTAAGGGTCAACGAAACGCCTCCGGAGGCAGTTCTGCATAAACGCATGAAAAGTCTGAATAGGTTGAACGTTTTTAACTCCTAAGCAACCCAAGCAACTGTTTGCACTGATAAAGACGTGCAGGACTTCCCGTGAGCGTATTTGTAAGCATCTTTAAGATGACCATCCCTGAGGCCGTTACTCCACGGACTGGGGGGGACACGCGTAAAGACATGCTGGAGAGTTCCGCGGAGGAATGGATCACTCTGCGGCGACGGGCTTGGCGATTGCCTAAGCCTCGGGGACGGCATTTCGAGTTCGAGGCTGACGACCGCACGACATAGGCTTTAGAGAGCACAGCCCGCCCCCGACGGGTTCGCAGCTCAGCCCTCTCCTTGCAAGTAGCTCAAGCACGCACGCAGCACGTTTTACCTGTCCTTCCAGTCCCGCTCAGGTCTGGGACGCGAAAGGCTCCCGCAGCTCCACGCGCCTTTCTATGTTTACACGTATTTATTCATGAGAGAGAGACACAGAGGGAGGGAGGGAGGGAGGGAGGCAGAGACACGGGCGGGGGAGCAGCAGGCTCCACGCAGGGAGCGCGACGCGGGACTCGATCCCGGGCCTCCAGGATCACCCCGGGCTGCAGGCGGCGCCACACGGCTGAGCCACCCGGGCTGCCCGCCTTTCCAAGTGTAAACCGAGAGTCTCCGGGCCCCTCGGGGTGCAGGGCGGGCGGGGGGGGCGCGCGGCTGCACGGGGCTGGCGGGGGCGAGGCGCCGCAGCCCCCCCGGGCCCCCCCCGCGGCCCCCGCGGCCCCCGCGCCCGGGCCGCCCCTCCGCGCGGCCGCACACTCGGCAACTTACTGGGGCGGTGGTGGGCGAGCGGCTGGAGCGAGCCGGGGGCTCCGGGAGGCCGAGCGAGCTGCGGCCGCCTCGCTGGTCGGCGCGGAGAGGAGCGCCCGGGCCGCCGCGCTGCCGAAGGCGGGCTGGGCACGTGGGCGCCCCTGTGTGTAGCCGCGCCGGGGGCGGGGCGGGGCGGGGCGGGGCGAGGCGAGGCGGGGCGAGGCGGGGCGCTGCCTCCGGGCCGCCGGCCGCGCGGGCCCGTCCTCCCGGGAGGCGGCGTCGGCGGCCGCGCGCGCCGGGGGGCGGGTCTGCGGCCTGGAGCGCGGGCCTCGGCGGTGCCCCCCGCCCCCCCCACCCCGGGTCGCTCCAGGCGCAGCCCCTCCCAGGGCGGGGGTCGTCCCCGCGACCCTTGTCACATCCTCCTAAGAATTCGTTAAGAAGCAGAACGACGACGTGCCACGCACCGATATGGTCACCGGGAGCCCAGAGTCCGCTTCGCCCGGTGGCGCCACCCCGCCAATACAGACCGTGGAAGTTCATTAAAAAAAATGTGCAGTTGCTATTCTGAAAATTCCAGGAGTGTGACTAGGTTGTCATGACTATTTTAGGGTGGGCGATAAGAAAAATGACATCTGCTATTTTCCAAAAAAGCCAGAGCAGAAGTTGCGCAATCACGGTTCCTCATCCTGCGCTATTGTCTGTTTTAGGAGCCTCCGATAAGGTTGAAGGCACAACGTGAAACCCTCGGTAATTTTAATCCGAAAAGAGGCAAAGCGTTGGCCTGAATGGAACAGTGAGTGTGTCTTATTATTTTCCTTTGATAGAAAGATCTGCCTTATTTTGTTGAATATTATGCTAAACATCAAAGGATTCAGTTATTTTATTTTATTTTATTCATTTATTTTTTTTAGGACTCAGTTTAAAGGAGAAAAAAAAAGGTTATGCTATATGTCTTCTTATTCATCTACTAGTAATACTATTAGCTTTGGCAAAGCGCCAGATTCATATTGAAGCTTTCCACGTACACTTTTATGTGTGGCATTCTAAATCATGCCTAACTTCTTTAAGACCTGTGTTCCCAACAGAATCTGATTAAAGATTTGGGACTTCAAAAACTCTTACATGCACACGATCTCAGTGACTATTTCCAGAATCCAGCTACCTCCTTGAAGCCATCAGTGGGCTTCTTGGAAGAACTAGAAGTCTAGTAGCATGGCCAACTGTAAGGATATTTATTATCTCTTCTAGTAAATGTCCTAAGTAAGAGAGGTTTTTTTTTTAAATCAATATAAAATTAGCTTTACAATATAAAACAGATTACTTATACAACTAATCATTAATGATATAGAGGAAAGTGATACATGTTGATACTGACACCAATTTTACTCCGTCCCATAAGGGTTAGAAGGCATTTGCATCAAGGGGTGAAGGAGATTCAAGATGTTAAGAGACTTTGTCTAATTTCTAAGGATGAGGCATCTGATATAAAATTCTCCACCTGGTTTTCTTAGGAAATTACAGGTTGCTATTTTAAATACAAGAAATTATTTCCCCATATATTTTTATCTAAACACCCTCAAGGGACAGTCTGTGATGAGGTTGCACCACAGTGATTTGAGATAAACTAATCTATCTGACATTTAGAAACTGCCAATTTAGTCAGAATACCAATCTTTGAGTTTATCTGGTAATCTGACTATCTGATGTTGGTGCTTCCTGAAACAAGAACACATTGTGTGCATGTGTGTGAATAATAAAAGCTATTTCATCTCTAAGCAAAAATGAGCAAGTCCTTTCTAATAAGCACAATGTTTGATAGCTATCTTGATGCACTAGAGTCTTTGACTTATGTATTCTTTTTCCTTTTTGAAGTTATTGATTAACTGTGAATCCCACGTCTCATTTTTGGGTTGTTTCTCAGCTTTTAGAATGTATTTAGACGTAGAAAGAATGGCATGTGTATGGATCTATCGTGAGTCTTTAAGATGGACTAGGAGAGCCAAGGAAATGCCATAGGTAGAAACAAAACACTTGAAACGGATTAAGCTACTTTGACTCTATCTTCATCTTCATTTCCATATGCACTGTTCTGTTCCTACTACTCAGAATGGAATTTGCATCCTCTTCCCAGTTGAGTCACATTTTCACCCACCTCGTTCTACCTCACCGTGTCTGATGTACTACACTTTTCACTTGCATCTGTCAAGCTTCCTCCTTTGGGAGGGAACAGAAAATCCAACTTAGTCATTTTTCAGTAGCAGGAATGATCTAGGTGGTTGTGTCCCAAAGATTTCAGAAACATTTGTGCATCTGAACTGCTACGTTTTATGAAATTGCAGGGAATTTCAAGGGACTTTTGGAGCTGAATAAATTACACACCCTTTACTCCTACACTTGCCAAATACAACCCAAAGTAAATCTCACCTCGTACAAATAAGGGAATTACTTTAACTACCTAGACCGGAGTTGATTCCTATTAGTTCTAATTTGACTCCATTATCCTGAAGCTATTTCAGCGAAGACAAAGCTAAAAACCTCCATTTTTTTTTTCCTTCTAAATCTTTGGATACTGGGTACTGTGTTACAGTTGAATTGGCTCGGAAGAGAAAAAAGATTGGATCGGAGTTCAGGCCACTAAAGTTTCGAGGGCTTTTAGGCAACTCTTATTCTCCACTGCCTTTTCAAAAACGTGCAAAAAATTAAAGGCAACGTTCCACTGGACACATTCCATATTTGCCCATCCCTAAAGATAAGCAATAAAATATTGAAAAAAATGGTTGGAAAAAGAACAATAAATCCTTAAAATGACAAGTCATACTTTAAATTTGTATTTTTTCTTCTTGTCTTTAAACTAAGACCAAAGCATGGTTTCGCAATGGTTTCTCAGTCCTGCGCTGCTCTCCCTATGAATTCCCTGCGTCCTGTCACTTGGCTTGTTTCTGGGGTTTCTTTACATTGGCCATTAATCAAGAATCACCCAGAGCTCCACCCGCTCTGTGCTGCTCTGTTTCCTTCTGCCAGGATTCCTGCTGGGACTGTATCTGCTGGAAAAAGTCAGCTTTCTCAATCCAAACATCTTTGGTCGGCCTGTTGGTCTAAGGATTGAAAACCAGGGGTTTGGAAGAGAGTTCAGCTAATGTAAATCCTCTTTTTTTTTTTTTTCCCTTCAGCTTCAACAAAGATTCTCATTGCTTTAGAGATGGCTTCCAAAGCATGTTGAATAGACTTTTCTCAAATTCTCTCCTGCTTGCTGTCCCTTTCTGCTTTGAAATTGTCTCCCCCACACCCTTGACTTCTGTGATCTCCTCCTTTTCTTCTTGGCATCTTCAGCACTTTTTGTCCTGCTTGCTAATTATGGAACTCTTAAGATTAAATTTTTATTTTTTTTTCATTCTTATCCCTATCTGCCTTCACAATCTTAGGATTGTAAGGCTCAACCAACTTAATGGCATTGATCCCAAAAGCTACTTTGCCAGACCCCATCTTTCATCCTTGCTTCAAACTATGCCTCTGGTGAGATGAACTTGCCAGCACCTGAAATTACATGGTTGAAAACAAATCCCTCTCTTTCTTAGACTTGTTTCTCTCTCTCTCTCTCTCTTTCTCTCTCTCTCACTCTCCCTCTCTCTGTCTGTCTCTTTCTCTCTTTCCCTCTCTCTGACTTCCATCTCACTATTCTTTTGGGATTCCAGGCTTATTACCTTTAATTCTTGTTTACTTCTTCTCCATCATTCACAACGTTCTGCTATTCCCCCATTTATTTTCTATCATGGGAGTCATCCTTTCTCTTGATTTCTATGAATTCATAGCCTTAATCTCTATTCTTACTATGTTAAGACATGCTATTGCAGCCTTCTAGTCTTCTAAAAAGTTTCTTATTGATGGAAAAATCAAACTAAACTCCTTCTATCTTGTAAGTCTCCATCAACTGCTTCAGTAAATTTCTGCAAATTATCATTCAGACCTGTGCTATCCAATAGGGTGGACACTAACCTTGCCACAGGTGGGTCTTGAGCACTTGATTTCTGACTAGACCAAATTGAGATGTGCTGGAGAGTAAAATAACATACCGAATTTCAAAGACTTAGTACAATCAAAATCATGTGAAAATGATAGTTTTTTCATGTTGATTACATGTTGAAATAATGTTTGGGAATTCAGTGGGCTAAGTAATATATATTACTAGAATGATTTTCTCCTGTTTCTTTTGACTTCTTTTCAATGTGACTCTAGAAAATTTCAAATGACAAATGTGGCTCATCTTATGTTTCTGTTGGACGGTGTTGTGTTAGACAATCAACAAGCCAATTCTGGGCTAGACACTGCAACAAGCCAGAGGCAATTTTTAAAAAGGAAAGATTAATCCAGACAGCTCACTCCTTACAACCTGGTTGATGAGACAAGACATCGAGAGCCATTGATTGACACAACCAGAAGGTAAACAGCGAATAACAGAAGATTCCCCGGTGGGAGCTTAACAGAGAGAAGTGGTCTGAGATACCTTTTCTGAAGCAGTGAAATCTCAAAAGATGGTTGCAGGATAAATAGTGTTTCTTTTCTGTAGCTATAGAAGTAAGAGAACAGCATTCTGGAATAGAAGAGAAGGAGAGCACTGAGTGGGCCTGGGGTAAAATGTGTAGACCAACGTGTCTAGAATGAGCATTGTACCCTGAAAGGGACTCAGGTCTACACAATCTCCTGTATGTTGATATGCTCAATCATTTCTAGAATGACTTCCTGCCTGCTCTTCATGAATTTCTGTCCTTTCTTCCAGATTTCTCCATACTCAAGACCTGAAGCTACAAAATAAAGGTATATGCATGTGTTGACAGCCAGATGTTCACTCTGCTTCTGACCAGGCTTCCAGAAAGTATACTTCAATGTATGCTTTTGGACAATGGTACAGCATGGTGTTTCACTTTCTCCTCAACCAGGTAATCCTTTGAATGGAGAGTCCAAGTCATGTAAAGAACAGAACTCTGTTTATTTAAATTGCCACCTACATAGGTTGAGTAACCATTTTCATTTGCCTGGGGACTGTCCCAGTTTCAGCACTAAAAGTCCTGTGCCTTAGGAAACCCTTCAGTTCCAGGGAAACAGAGATGGCTGCTCCACCTCACTTACTCTGCCATATTCTGGACTCTGACTTTGTTTCTCATTTCTAGCTACTGGCCTCCTGCTAATGTGCTTTCTCTGGTCACAGCAGTGCTGACTTCACAACATTTTTTCTTGGCTTTGGTTTTGTGATTTCCGGGGGAAGATTGAGGGGTGGGTCACAATTCTTCGTATTAAATTCACCTTCCCTTTTAAAAACACATCACTGCATACTGTAAGGAGGAAAGGTGTTATGCACTCAATCAAAAAGGGAGAACTTTTCGTGTTCCAAAAAGTAGGAACCCAGAAGTCCTAGTCCAAGTAGATTTATCTCATCACTGGAACCTACTCATCTGTCACTTCCCTGTCCTCCTGGGATCACTCCTGGTTCTTTTGAAGCCATACTTCTCTAGTAAGTCCTATTCTTGTTCTCAAGGGCTGTTAGCTAAGGGGAAGCATCAAAATGATGTAAAAATTCCTAGATCAGAAATTCAGAGAAGTAGGTTCAATTGCAAGTTTTGGCAGCAAAAGGGTATGTAACCCTTTTGGAGGTTAAGAAGGCTCCAAGTCCCAAAGAAGTGAAGCCCAAATGAGGAAGGTGGATTTGAGTTTTTAAGGTACTGAACTGAAATGAAACCTTTCAGATCATTTCACCCATGTCACAGATTCATAAAACTAGCTATATTAGAATCACCTACCCCAGAGTTCTAGCATCAGTCTGAAAAACTGATTCCAATTTCCACTTAACAACAACTTCTTGCACAGGGCTGTGAATTCCAAGTTGCAAAACTTGGGTCTCAAAATATTTGTGTGGAAAATGTTACTGTCTAGCACCTTCCAAGGCTCCTCGGTAGCCTTGTCAAAAGATTAAATTCTTTGAGATCAAACAACAAAAAGTAAATGAACCTCTGGTGGTAGAGAGCACAAAGGAAAATGGACAGTTGATTCCTGGCAAAGCATGACTTTCATGCCTTTAACCATTTGGCTTAGATTCACAAGATCCATACCTTCAAAAGCTCCATGAGTTGGTAATGTGTCCTAAGACCTCAGGGGTTGCATGCCTCAGAGAAGATATTTAAAAAGTTCCGACCTGTTTTACTTTTATATTTGGATTGGCATGAACTTATGCCTCTCAGCTAATTAAATAGTCTTCCCCTCCCACCCTTTTCTGTCCTAGACAGGTAGGCAGAGTCTGTTTTAATGATGAGCAGTCTGGTCCACCGCACTTCTTCATAACAAGTCAATGCGGGCTTACTCAGGCAGGGGGAGAACACCTGGCATTCTTCCTTAATTATATAGAAGGGTCAGAACTGCTGGCTCTCATGTGGTTTATCCCCTAATCTCGGCTATCACATCAGACCACACTGTCCAGGGCAACTGTGCATTTTCTCCAGCTTAACAGGAAACCTGCCCTTTTATGATTTTGCACGGAGCTGGAGGGAGAACTCTTATAGCCAGGCTAAAACTGAGTAGGATCCTGGCCTAATCTGGAAGGCACTCCAGTTCTGTTTAGGTTAATTTTGAACCTTTCCAAAATTTAATTCTGTGGAAAAGATCATGAAATAAAAAGATACAATTGCATACAAATGTACAATAAAAAGCACAAATTAATGCTGCTGGTTGCTGACTTAACACATGATTTTGAACAAAAAGTTCTCAATTGCATTTTTTGTTTCTTTTTTCTGTGCAGTGGGGATAATAACACTTTAACTTCTTCAAAAGATTATGAGGAGACACACAGGGGAGGGGAATTACTGTGAACAAGTTAAATCACTGAGGTTTTATTCTTTTTTTAAAAAAAATATTTTATTTATTTGAGAGAAGAGCAAGATAGAAAAAGAGAGCATGAGGAGAAGGAGGGGCAGAAGGAGAAGGAGAAGCAGACTCCCCACTGAGCAGGGAACCTCACTGGCAGCTAGATCCCAGGACCTTGAAATCATGACCTGAGCATAAGGCAGATGCTTAACTGACTAAGCCATCCAGGTGCCCCAAATTTTGCACCAGCCATCCAGGTGCCCCAAATCTTGCACGAGTTCATACCCCATTTAGTTTAAACTTTGGACCCAGACACAATTTAAAGTTAAAAATCTAACTCTTAATTCTCAGGTTATATGTGTAAATCATGCAATGTAACATTATCTTCAGCATTACGCTGAAACAAATAAAATAGGGTTTTAAAAACTGACCCTTCAAACTAGATTGATCTAAGTAAGTCCTTTAACAATAGTTCTATCTTTGATACCATCCTCCATTGTCAGCAGTAGTAACTGCCACAGTGTGACCTGTGACCCATGGATTGGCCAAAAGGACTTCAGCATGCTGGTCATGCTTCTTCCTCTTTTTCTTTCTTTCTTTCTTTCTTTCTTTCTTTCTTTCTTTCTTTCTTTCTTTCTTTCTTTCCTTCTTTCTTTCTTTCTTTTTTTAATTGAAGTATGACTGACAGACAACATTATATTAGTTTCAGGTGTATAACATAATAATTCAACAATTGTCTATATTGCAAAATGATCACCACAGTAAGTCTAGTTACCATCCATAACCACCCAAAGTTACAAATTTTTTCTCTTGTGATGGGACCTTTCAAGACTTACCTTCTTAGCATCATTCAGGTTTACAATACAGTATTATTGACTTTTCACCATCTGTACATTATATCCTCATGACTGATTTATTTTACAACTGTTAGTTTGTATCTCTTGATTCCTCCCTACTTCCCCTTTCTCCTGAGCCTGTGTAGACCTTCTTTGTAGTCGTACAGTTTTAGAGAAGCTTAGTGCAAAAAGTAGCTAGCAGAAGAAAAACAGGGGAGGAGGAAAACCTTGAAATGACAATATTTTATTTTTTTTTAAAAATTTGTTTATTCTTGAGAGACACACAGAGAGAGGCAGAGACATCGGCAGAGGGAGAAGCAGGCTCCCTGCAGGGAGCCCCATGCAGGACTCCAAACCAGGACCCTGGGATTGGGATCACTACCAGAGCCAAAGGCAGATGCTCAACCACTGACCCACCACGTGCTCCGAAATGACATTTTAATTTTAAACTCTCAAGCATGTCACAGCCTCTGCAGGTATGTGATAATTTTTCAAAGTATACAAAAATATGTATTTTGTTAATAAAGGTATCTAAGTATGGCTCTCAAAAAACTCTACTGGGCCCCCAGTTCAATTGCAGAGGCTGCAATCTCAGCCTTCCAGTGAGGCCAGGCAGCTAACACCAAAATGTGAATCCAGATGGGCATCAGACCATAATGAGGTGGGGGAGGGAAGCTGTGGAACTAAGAAAGCACTCAAATACAAAGTTTAAAAACACTGAGCCAGATGGTGATACACAAATAGGCTGAATCATACCTTAAGGCTGCAAATTTTCAACATCTGCTCTAAGGTTTACTTATATAATCAAGGAGTCAATCGAAATCATTTATCAAAATTATTTTTTAAACCCCATTCACTACAGGCTTAGTGGATATTTAATTTTCTGTAACATTCTAGTATGGTACTCGCTTGAAGGTACTCTGTATTTGTTTAAAAATCAACAAATAAAAGTTCAGTATAAATTTCTTTCAAAAAGTTACATAATATTTCCCATGAGAAACTCCACTTGCTCCTGTGGGAAACTATACAATGGAGTTTATTAGCAGTAAGATTGTGCATGATCATCAGAATAGCAAAGCGATCTTTTTTACCTGAGTGCATATTCTAATCTGCCTGTATGAATTATGTGAGTAAAATCTTTGAAGTATTGTTGAGGAAGTAACTTGGGTAAATTGAACTTGACAGAGCCCCTTTATCTAGTTCCAATGTGATTATATTTTGAGGCACATATAGAATCATCAAGAATCCTGGTTTAAAATATGATTCAATGAGTACATTCCAGCATTAGATAAAGCAATACAGGACAATGAAAACTGTATTGAATAAGGGGAAATTTAACATCAATAATTCAACATTAACTTTGGGGGGGTTTAATTTGATAGACTGTCTCACATCCTTTTACATTTAAGAAACTTGTCAGTAATATATAAGGGAGTAAGCATTCATTTTACAACTATATGTTGCAGATGCATAAGGTTTGGTTGGTTGTGCCCTGCAAAGCTGCAATAGGTGCCATTCATGTGAACAAGGTAAAAGGCATCCCTTTATGCGGAGTATGATTTACTCAGTCCTAAAGGTAGCCTCATTGAGGATTTAGGAGTTAAGTAAGTTGTTCTGCGTCGTATGATTCTCAAAGAACAGAAATCTGTCCATTTAAGTACCTAAATTTAAAGTGCCTTTGTGTCTCTGTGTGTATGTATACATAAATATATAAAGATTGACAGAGAGAGTGCGCATGAGCATGCATGCACAAGGGGGAGGGGAGGGGCAGAGGGAGAAGGAGAAGCAGATCCCTCCTCCTGCTTAGCAGAGAGCCTTGCAAGGAGTGGGACTCCATCCCAGGACCCTGGGATCATGACCTGAGCCGAAGGAAAGCAGACACTTAACTGACTGAACCACTCAGGACACTTAACTGACTGAACCACTCAGGCCACCCTATAAATATATATATTTTAATATATATTAATATATATATTTTATATATTTATATATATAAATGTAAATATATATATTTTATATATATATTATATATAAAAATATAAATATATATATTTTAAAGATTTTATTTATTTATTAATAAGTTATACACAGAGAGAGACAGAGACACAGGCAGAGAGAGAGACAGAGAGAGAGAGAAAAGCAGTCTCCATGCAGGGAGCCTGACGTGGGACTTGATCCCAGGACTCCAGGATCACGCCCTGGGCCGAAGGCAGGCGCCAAACCACTGAGCCACTCAGGCTGCCTAAATATATTTTTTAATGGACTTTTTCATTAGTGTACAGTTTCCTGGAACCTTAAAGAGACTCTGAAGAAGAAACTTGTACCTTTGGGTCAGGCTTATGAGCATGAAAATAATTAGAGTGCTGTTTTATCATGGATATTATCCCAGTGGTTATTGAAGTGTGCATGCTTAATGACAGCTTCAACAGCATTTTAAAGAATGTTATTGATATGACTTTAAAGGAAAGACAACTTTCAAGGATCCTACTCTACTTTGGAATTTCTCAGAAACAAACACTGAGACAAAGATTTGAGTGGAAGAAATTTAGATGGGAGGAATAAGAAATAGGGAATTAAGGCAGGGAAAGAAAGAGAGCAAATACAAAGTGTGTTAGCAAAAGAAGTACCACAAGTGGAGTGGAACCTTCTGCGGAAAGTGTAGATGGCATATCTCTGAATTATTTCACGGAGGGAGAGGGAAATGGGATATTTATGCACCACTTCCACCATCTTTGGTCCAGAGCTTTTCCTGGGGTCTGTTAACTCTCTCAGAACGTGGGCAAACATGCTTTAATGACCAGAGAAAGCCCTACAAAGGCATGTAGGGCACAACCTTCCCTGTTTTCATTATGTAATAGCAACCCTATATCCTTTTTTCAGCCAGGACTTCCTTCTCTGCTTATTGGTCATCTGGAATAAGAAGCTGAAAATGACAAGGGAGAAGATATAACTTCAGATTCAGTGAAGGGGCGCCTGGGTAGATTAGTCAGTTAGGTGTCATGACCTTTGGCTCAGGTCATGATCTCAGAGTCCTAGGATCAAGCCTTGCATTGGGCTCCCTGCTCAGCAGAGAGTCTGCTTCTCCCTCTCCACCTGCCTCTCTCCCTATTCATGCTTTCTTTCACTCCTTCTCAAATAAATAAATAAAATCTTTTTTTTTTTTTTTTTTTTTAAAGGAAGATTCGATGGAGCCCTTACTCTGTCCCCTTGTAGAAGGATCCCTCTGCCTTCCAGGAACCAGGACCTCTGGCCCACCCTAGACAAAAGTTGTGGGGGTGGGAAGCCCAAATTCCTCAAGTCATTTCCTGATCTATGCGTTTTAAGCAGGAGAACTTGTTCAATTAAAATGGACTATGACGTGGATCAAAGCCCCATTTTGCCAAAGATGTGACATTGCTTTTGATTTATTATCATGGCTGATGGGGGCATTTTCAGGGACTTCCATTTGGCTTTTCTTCACATATGACTTACCCTGTGTAGGCCAGTGAACCAGGGTGAGGTAAGGTTTTATCAGTTCTAATTATAGTTGTTTCCATGATGCCCTTGGGCAACAGAAATTTCCACTTGCTAGTTCCATAGATCCACTGGTTTGACTATGAAATGAACTGAGGCCAGGACTCCGATTTCATTTACCACCGGTGCACCCCCACCCTAAAAGGTGGCTATGATGCAGGTTTAGATCCACGGGCATGAGTGATCTAACAGCTGCATCTAACAACTGAGCTTAAATCTGCTGAGGAAATGTAGGAAATAGTTCGAACATGTGCCTCGAAGTTATCTCACCCACATCAAGAGAGAGCTGAGGTATGTGCATACCAACTCCCTTGCAAGTATCTCAGTCATAGGATGAGGGCTGCTCTAGGAGGGGTGATTCTGAAGCCTATCTGGCTGCCATGTGCTCAGCTACAGCGGACTATGATGGCAAGAAAAAGCCTTCAGTTGCAGGCACTGGTAGTTGGAGGTCAGTATTATGTGCACCCACTAAAACAGAAATAGCCAAAGGGGTAAGCATGAAACACTGATATTACCTTCTACTTTTAATTAACTTTTAACTTTTATTTATTGTATTTTATTTTATTGTATTTCTTAAATACCGCACAAACATAAAACTAATTGTTAACTCCTTTGCTTATTTATCTTAGAAAACAAGAAAACCAACCCAAATTACAAGTTAAGAGGACAGAAAATTTGCAAACCCATAAAATTTAAGTTAACATTAATTCAGTGTGGGAGATGATATTTTGCTAAAACTAAAATGCCACATAGACTATAAGTATGATACTCTGCCAGGATTTTTTAATTAGTCTTCCTTTGTTTCATGCGAAGACTCAAAAATTTCCACCATTTTTCCTTAATTATTAAAGAACTTTCATGTATATAGTGAATGTAAAATCGTTTCCCTTCACTTGGCTTGAATGCATTATTTACATGCTAAGCCATTCTCTTTTATTCTTAAGAGATATAAATCTTGACAATATACACCTATAAACCTTCGGACAATATAAAAATATAATGTTACAAATTCAAACCAGAACGTGGGGCTGAGAAAATGCAAATGTCTAAGTGGAAGTACTAAATTTATCATTTTTCATAACATCCAAAGGTTATCTGTAGTTATCTAAAGGAATTCAATAATAAATAAGTAATAACAAATGAGTAATAAATAAGGTATCTAAAGGTACCAGGAATGGGGGTGCCTGGGTGGCTCAGTTGGTTATACATCTGCCTTCGGCTCAGGTCATGATCTCAGGTTTTGGGATTGAGTCTATTGTCAGGCTCCCCACTTAGCAGGGAGTCTGCTTCTCCCTCTCCCTCTGCCCCTCCCCCACCATTCATGCTGGCTCTCAAACCAGTAAATACATTAAAAAAAAATAAAATAAAAAGGCTATCAAGAATAGCACATATTGTGATGTTGAATATTATTTCAACTTCTTAAGGATTTTAATTTTTTTAATTTTGGAGAGATTTTTAAGGAACTGAATTTTTAAATATGGAAATCCTAATCTCAAATATCAATTCTATCAGTTTTTCATTGGTAACTTTTTCTTTGATTGAATTGAAGTAAAATTATACTGAATGCCACTATTTCTATAAAAGTAACATATACACCATGATCCTAGTTTGTTTTTTTAATTTTCTTTCCTCTCTTCCTTCCTTTGTTCTTTCAGCAGAGGGAGATGGCTGGAGTTATATATATATATTTTAAGATTTTATTTATTTATTCATGAGAGACAGAGAGAGAGAGAGAGACAGGCAGAGACACAGGCAGAGGGAGAAGCAGGCTCCATGCAGGGAGCCTGACGTGGGACTCCATCCCAGGTCTCCAGGATCAGACCCTGCGCGGAAGGCGGCGCTAAACCGCTGAGCCACCCGGGCTGCCCTATATTTACTTTTGACTATTTAATCTTGGCTATTTCATTTCTGGGTGATAGGAATTTGGGGACTTTTAATTTTTCTTTAAATTTTTCTTGAATTTTTATAAGATAAAATCAGGAAAAGTATTGGGAAAAACTAGTGTAATCGAGCTTGATTTCCATTATTTTTAATTATGTCATAGCTTCTGTACTGATCTAAAGATCAAGACATATTTTTAAACCAATCTCGATTATAAACCAACCTAATTTCTAGGGGCCAACTGGTCCAGGCATAGTATTATATTTATTTTTTGACAGTTCTCTTCAGCTTTTGGATATTAATTCCTTGGGATGAGTATCTTTGGCCCAAAGAAATGGAAAAGATTTCTTATTCTTTACCTAGTTATGGTTAAAATCTATCATTCCTCTGTGGCTGAACCCATATTTTAAGCCCCTGCAATCTGTTGCTATGATGAAATCTTATAGAATTAACAAACTTGAGCCAGTGTGACCCTATATCAGGGTGATCCTCCAGGAGTCATAGGAGGCTCAGTGGTTAATCCCCTATATAGTTCTTGAAATGGAACTGGATGAAAATCAAAACTATATAAAGGAAAAAGGCAGTTTTAGGGTAAATATGATTCAAACCTCAGACATTAATGTTCTCTATTCCATGGACAATTAAGTGTGTTTGAAATTTAATGTCTTAACTTAACATTCCTTGTTGATAACTCGGCAGCAAGAGGCAAAAACTTAGAAGGTCAGGGGGCACCTGGGTGGCTCAGTGGTTGAATGTCTGCCTTCAGTTCAGGTCATGATCCCGGGTCTTGGGATCGAGTCTTGCATCAGGCTCCCTGCTTCTCCCTCTGCCTGTGTCTCTGCCTCTCTCTCTGTGTGTGTCTCTCATGAATAAATAAATAAAATCTTAAAAAAAAATAAGAATCTACAAAGTCCATACAACTAAAATGCTATTTTACTCAAAATCTAATACCTGCCTCAGCTACAAATGCAAGTTCCCCCCAGTTCAACTGATGTTAAATTCAGCCACAGGAATTCACGTCAGACTGTACAAGGTACAAAGGACTCACGTCTATTAAAAACAATCCTATACCTGGAATTCCCAGGTGCTGCAGCTGTGTCAGGATAATAGATATTTTTTTATAAGATTTTTAAAAAAATTTTTGTTTATTTATGATAGTCACAGAGAGAGAGAGAGACAGAGAGAGGCAGAGACATAGGCAGAGGGAGAAGCAGGCTCCATGCACTGGGAGCCCGATGTGGGATTCGAATCCGGTCTCCAGGATCGCGCCCTGGGCCAAAGGCAGGCGCCAAACTGCAGGCTGCGCCACCCAGAGATCACAGGATAATAGATATTAAGTGGAGTTTTTCTTGCTGTCTCATGATTGCTGTTAAGACCCAAGCCTGAGGGAAACAGAGACTGAGGGTCCTATACCCTAAGTTCAGAGACACTAGCAGTTGGGGCCCATACCTCTGTAGCAGAGAGGAAAGGCCTGGATGAGAGGGGTGGGCTTGGGGAGGATGTGCTACTCGTGGAAAGGAGTTATCCCATCCTTCTCTACAACCAAGGATGGGGATGCCACCAGGAAAATTATTTCTAACAGTGGAAGGAGAGGTTAGCATTGAAGTTTGCTATTTAATATATATTGGGTCAACAGACTGAGCGACTTGACAGAGGTCAAAGAAGGAGTGTTAGTGTGGTACTGAGATGCTCAGGGGAGCTAAAATCCCACCAGAGCCCTGGCTGAGTTCTTGGTTTAAGAAGAGTACAGCAAGACCTACTTGTGCCCATTGGCCCAGGAATGGCCTTGGGAGTGGACTGGAGGCATTGCCGGGACCATGGCATTATGGGGGATAAGGAGGTGGATGCAGTGGGGCAACATGATATAAGTTACCAGCTGGCTAGAAGATATTAGCTCTTGAAAGGGGCTCCCAATGATCAAGGAGGCTGCTCCAAAGTGACCTCTTCAACCATTCACACAAGGACAGTGAGCTAGAATAGCAGGTAAGGTTGTCAAGAGAAAAGGACTGCAACTTCACAGGATATAGTAATTAGATGTCTATCTGTCTGTCTCTGGTTCTCCAAAGCCAGAAATCCATCTCATGCCTCCTTCTCTGTCCCTTAGACTGGCTGCTCTGTTGAGGTGAAGGGAGATGGCTAGGTTCGAAATAGTTATGAGACTAAAATTTTGAAATGAACTGGATGGGGACTTCTGGCCAAGATGGAGTCGGGGCACCAGGCTTATATTCACTCCTGAAACTAAACACACACACACACACACACACACACACACACACACACACGCCAGGCAAAATATACAAAGCAATGCTTTTTAAGACATGCAATTAAGCTTTGTTGGTCATTATAAAAGTGCATATTAAAACTAAAATGAGATATCAGAAGGAGTAAAATAAAAAGACTATTTCACACATTGGCAAGGATTTGGAGGAACTGGAACTCTCAAACTATTTTGATAGGACTATACAACTACTTTGGAAAATAATTTGGGAGTTTCTAAAAACATTAAGCAGAAGTCTATCATATGCCCCAGCCATTACTCAATTAGGTATTTATCTAAATTTTTAAAAGCAGAGATGCCCAGATATAAAAACTTGTACGCAGATTTTTCACAGCAGCTTTATTGGTCATAACCCCAACCGGAAGCAACTCAAGTGTCTGTCAGCAGGCGAATGGATGTACAAATTGTAGTATAACCATATAATTGAATACAACACAACAAGAAAAAGACATGAACTATTGGTTCCTACAACAACATGGATAAACCTCAAAATATTTACGTCAAGTGAAAGAGACCAGACAACAAAATGACAGCATGCCCTTTAACGGAAGGAGGGCAAAGAAGGGTTAGGAGGGAGAGATTCCAAAGAGTAAGAGAAAATTCTGGGGAGTGATGGTTGTATTCACCATCTTGAGCATGGTGATAGTTTCATGGATGCTTCTAAGGGTCAGAATGTATCGAATTGCACACCTGAAACATACTCAGCTCATTCTAGGCCAATAACACCTCAGTAAAGCTGATAAAAAGTAAAGAACCATAATGTGGCTATAGGATCTAAAATGGGACTGATCGAATCGAAGTTATTGAAAAGTTATGAAATTGGACTGAGGGAGAATTGAGTCCTTCCTCAGGCAGAGATAGAGTAGATTAACAAATATAGTGGGGATGGGATGGGGACTGCTATCCTTTGTATTCTAGTTTCCTGAAATTTGGCAGTGCATTAGTTACAAAACCAGCTATTCACTTGCAATCACCAAATGCTACAGCCAACCCAAGAGCTTTCATTATCCTCTGATATCTTGAAAATGCAATGTTAGTTCTGCTAGTGCATTTTCAGGGACTCATGGCCGAGATGTCATGTGCTCAGGCTTGAGAATTAATCTTATTTCTCTTCCCTCCGGGTTCTGAGGGACAATCAAGAAATAGACACGGAAATTGGGGTCAAAATATTATCTTTGATTTATTATAACTGGATCAGGGAATTAGCTTGGATCTAAAGTTTGACACCTTTACGTATGATTTGAATATTTGTTTATTGTGAGAGAGAGAGAGAGAGAGAGAGAGAGAGAGAAACAGCACTGGGGAGCGAGGGGAAGAGTGTAAAGGAGAGAAAACATCAAGCAGCCTCCCCACTGAGCACGGGGCTCCACACAGGCTCCATCTCATGACCTGAGATCATGACCAGAGCCGAAATTAAGAATCCGATGCTTACGTGATTGAGTCACCCAGGAGGCCCATTATTTGAATTTATTTTACCAGCACCTGGACAGCTGAATTTCTTCCTTGCTCTCCTCCCCACTCTTCCCCAATGCCAAGGCTGAGACCATTGTAGTAAATTCACCCAAAGGAGCAAGTGCAGAGGAAGAGAAAAACATTCTGTCTGTGTGGCACTAATATGGCACTGAGAAGAGCTACTTGAGAAAACGTTTGGAATCATAGGAGGCATTAAATGTCATTACAAGCATCAAGCTGACTAAGGGTCTTCTGTAAATAAGTAAGTGGATTGGCATTCAGGTGCTATGAAGTTTTAAAAAATTTTTTTGCTATTTTTTTTATTTGATGCACACATTGCTAGTATCAACACTAATCTCAGTACATTTTTTTCAACTGATATCTAGTTTACAAACTAGTCTTTAGTTGAAATGGATCTTCTCCATAGCAAAGTTGTATAATACATTTCTTTCAGGTATATGTCAAGAATTCCACATAAGTTGTTTAAGTACAAACTGAAATAAGATAGATATCATAACTATGATAGATATGAAGACATGCACAGGATTTGCTCTTTCATTTTGAAACACATGATTGATGCAAAAGTGTTGTATCATTTGCTCATTTAATTTAGGTATACTCAAGTCTATTATAAAGGGAAAGTGAGAGGGAGGGGAACAATTCAAACAGCACAGTTCACCTACTCTTCTACTCATTCTTTATTCACCCAAATTACACATGTGATGCTCTTGACTCCTTCACTGCTCTCAGATCCCATGTGTCTCATATCTCACTACACTGAGTATGACTCTAGGTACAAGGTACATGTACTTGGGATGCCTGCCTGGCTCAGCAGTTGAGCATCTGCCTTCTGCTCAGGTCTTGATCCAGGGGTCCTGGGATCTAGTCCCACATCAGCCTCCCCACAGGGAGCCTGCTTCTCCCTCTGCCTATGTCTCTGCCTCTCTTTGTGTGTCTCTCATGAATAAATAAATAAAATCTTTTAAAAAAATTAAGGTACATGTACTTTAACATAGTCCCTACATGCAATCCATCTAACTCACTCGCTGCCAACCAAAGAAGTAGTGATCTGTTCCAGTGTTGGAGGAAGTACTGATCTTATAATTAGTAAGAGATTGCTTGTCTCTTATGTGGGTGGCTGTTGGCATCCAAACACCACCAACCTAAGAGATTTTCAAGAGGAATGATTTTTCTTTACCTTTTGTTCTACCTATTTACCTGAACCCCTACATAAGATATAGCACCTCTGTAATATTTGCTATCCACTGGTGTTATTTAGTAAAGAGATTTGAGGAAGAAATAATTCTGTTTCTGTCAGAGCATAAATTTGCCATCAACTTTGTAGCTGGTTGGCCAAGCATATTGACTTAAATGTGAGGCTTACCCATGTTTTGTCCCTCTATAAAGTACAATTTTTGAATATCTTTGTATTTTGTTCCCTTTTCCATCTTTAGCAACAAAACTAATCAATTTTATACTAGAAGGTATTATTTTGTACTTGTTCCTTTGTAAGTTCACCAGAGGGGTCATTGCACTTTTTGTTTTAATGATAAAAGAGTTTCCATGGCTTCTTGCCACTCCTAGACAAGGTTGTAAAACAAACAGTGACCTGGGGACTATAGGTGACAGGGTTGTTAGTCTAATAAAAAAGTTTTCAAATATTCTTCAATATCCTTCTTATTTATTTCTCTCTGTAGCTATTATACAAGATCATCTTTCATATTCATTTGTCCCAGTCCTTCAACAAATATTCTGCATTCATGCCAGTGTGCTGTGTTCTGTATTTGCAGTTAATGACTTTACTTGGAATTAGATATTTAAAATATTATTTATTTTTAATGACTCATTCCTGGGCAATCTTTTATTGATTAAACTACTGAAAACATAACTTCAATAGAATTTATAACTTTACATGTTTATTTCTTCTCATATTTGAGGTTACTATTGATACAATTTACATGTTTTTTATATTGTGCAGCTAGTAACAGAATATTGTAATTATGATTGTTTTTGCTATATTCCCTTTTTTAACCTTTTATAACTAGAATTGTAAGTGATTTATGCACCACCATTACTATTTTGCAGAATCTTACTATAACTCTATATTTACATTACAAGTGAGATTTGCACTACCTTTTTATGTTTTTGTGATGTTAATTTGTGTTCTTTTATTTCCACTCAAAGAACTCCATTTAGCATTTCTTGTAAGGCAGATCTGGGGATAATGAAGTTCCTCAGCTTTTGATTGTTGAAGAAAGTCTGTATCCCTCTTTTGTTTCTGAAGGATAGCGTCTTGGGGTATAGAATTCTTGGCTGATAGTTATTCTTCTAAAATATTTTAAATATGACATCCCATTCTCTTCTGGCCTGAAAAGCTTCTGTTGAGAAATCTGCCAGTAAGTAGTCTTATGGGGTTCCCTTGCATCTAACTTCTCTTTTTTCTCTTGCTGCTCTTACAGTTCTTCTTCTTCTTCTTTTTTTTTTTTTTTTTGTCTTTGATTTTTGACACTTTTATTATACCGTGTCTTAGTGTAGCTCTATTTGGGTTCAACCTATTTGAAATCCTTTGGGCCTCGTGGATCTGGATGTCTACTTCTCTCTTCAGGTTTTGGAAGTTTTCAACCATTATTGTTTTAAGTATACTTTCCACCCCTTTCTCTTCTGAAATTCCCATAATGTGAATACTGTTTCTTTTCATTGTGTCCCATAAGTCCCATACACTTTCTTCACTCTTCTTCTTCTTTTTTTTTTTTTTCTCCTCTAACTGGATAATGTCTAACATCCTAAACTCCAAGTTGCTGGTTCTTTCTTCTGCATGGCTGAGTCTACTTTTGAAACACTCCATTGAATTCCTCAGTTCAGTTACTGTATTTTCAAACTCCAGGATTTGTTTCTTATTCTTCTTTTTAAAAGAAAAAACAAGATTGATTTATTTGTTTATTTTAGAGAGAGAGAGAGAAAGAGAGAGGGCAAGTGCAGAGGGGTGGGGAAGGGCACAGGGAGAGAGAGTCCTAAGCGGACTCCGGACTGAGCATGGAGCCCTGCGTGGGTCTCCATCTCACATCCTAGAGATCAAGTTCTGAGCTGAAACTAAGAGTCAGATGCTCAACCAACTGTCCCACCCAGGTGCCCCATGTTTTCCCCCTTTTTTTTTTTTAATGGTGGCTATCTCCTTTTCAAACTTCTTTTTTCGTTCATAGTTTGTTTTCCTAATTTTATTTTGTTATCTGTGTTTTCTTGTAGCTCACTAAACTTCTTTAAGAGCATTATTCCAAACTTTTTGACAATTCATAAATCTCCATTTTGGGGGGTCAGTAATTAGAGCTTCATTAGTTTCCTTTGATGGTGTCACACTTATCTGATTTTTTGTGGTCATTAATTCCTTACATTGGTATCTACACAATAGGGTAATGGGGCTCCTGTTCCATACTTTATAGATTTAGTTTAGCACAGACCATTCTTCATCAGTCAGCAGCTTAGTTTGAGTTTTTGGATGTGTCTTCTGGTAAGGTCCTTGGGCAGGTAGGACCTGTGGCCTACTATTATGGTTTCTTTTGGGGCAAGGCAACTGTTTGAGCTCCGAGGACAGGAATGGGTTGGTGTGGGGGTGCCACTGGCTGAGAACCATTGCCTAGCATGGTTCCTTATCCAGGTGAGGCTGAAAGATGGGCTCTATGGTTAGGCTTACTAGATGGTCAGAAATGGGTACTATATTCAGTTTTAGATGAAACTATGAATTAGATTTCCTATCCTGGTAGGGCAGAAGGACAGGACCCAGGGCCTGTAAAACTCCTTGTTTGGGAGCCTGAGTCAGGCCAGAGCATACACTGAATTCCCTAGTCAGGTGAGGTCACTGGTTTTGCTCTGCAGATGGGGGAAACCATTGAGCTGTACTCTCTGTTTAAATGCTACTGTATGTATGGCTGTTGAATTGGCTACACAACTGCCCCTATGCTTTGGTTATTTCCCCTTGTTGGATAAGCTGAAGGCTATATTCAGTGATTAGTGAGTCTATGGATTAGATTCCCTGCCCAAACACAGTGGGGAAGCAGCACTAAACCTAGTAAAGCTCTTTGTTGTCTTTTCTCAAGCCAACCTGCATCCCAAGTTCCTGGCCAAACAAGGTCACTGACTTTGCTCTGCAAACTATTGGCTCTCCCTGTCTTTCTCTAGCCTTGAGAAATGCTGAGTTGCACAGCTTCCAAGCGTTGTTACCAGTCCTTCTCGTCAGATAGGACGAGAAGACACTCTCCACAGTGGGTGGGGTTGTGACTCCACTTCTTGCCTGGGCATGGAAAAACCAGGCCCTAAGGACAACAAAATTCCTTATTTGAAAATCTGAAGCAGGAATATGTGCACTCTGCCAAGTTCTCTGGTCAGAGTGAATCTCTGACTTAGGTGAGCAGATGAACAAAGCTGGTGGTTGGGATTTCTACTTGGGCACTGCAGGTATGAACTCCATCTGCCAAGATCCTTGTGCTGGTTGTGGCAAGTGCCTCCTTCCTCTATCATCATCAGATTTCTAGTGGTTGAACTCCCAGATTCCTCTGCAATCCTCATAGTGTGATATCAGAGTAGGGGCTCCCACAAAATGGCCCACAATGCTGGAGAGGGCTGGTTGTACCCCTTGAGTTTTCTTTTCCTACTGTAGGAACCAGCGGCTCAGGAGAGACTTTTGTGGTACTGTGCTGGCCTGGGGGAAGGACAATGTGGCCAACATTTAGCTGCTTCTCCTATTCTCCTAATGTAGTTTGTCTTGGTCCTCTGGTACAGGGGATGTGTGGCCTCACCCCTATGTTTTAGGATTCTCTCAGTGGTGACTCATTATTGAATAATTATTAGTTGTTCTTCTTGTGGGGCAAAGTCAGGAATGGTGTATGTTGTCTTTTCTGTCTTCACTACCATGACTAATTATAAAAAGAAATCTAATCATCAAAGAATAAAACCCATACGTACATTTTTCTCCAGCCCATACTCTCCATTGAACTTCACTGGTGATAGAGAAATGAAATCAGCAACATTTTCAACTTTCTAATAAGTGTATGCCTATGTGATCAGGTGAGTGGATATTTTCAAGCCTGGGCTAGATAACTTCTTAAGATTTTTTTTTTTTTTTATGCTATGGTTCACTATCAACTCCAAGAAAATGAGGCACGTTGCAATCCAAGGTGTCATAGGGCAGTAGGGAACCTGGGATTTGTATTTCTGCTGTGCAGTGCTCTCTTCCTGTCCATTGGTAAACCACCTTGTAGCCATAGAACCATTGAAAGCTAGAGCTTCACTGGGTCTCTGGCATGACCCAGTATAGCTATCTCATTTGTCACAAAAGGAAATAGAGATCTGAGTAATTTAAATTGTCTTTCCCAAGGCCATACCCCTAGTTAGTGGTGGAAGCAAGTGGGGTGGCGGGGGTGGGGGGAGTCCAAGCAGGATGTTATGATCTTTCCACTATCATTTTGCTCCTTGGAGCAAAGCATGTCCTATGACATACATAGCCTATATGTAATGTAGGAAAATTCTCTAGAATTTCTCTAGTCAACTGGATGTCTTGACCCCAGGGAAGAACATAATATCAGGAGAGATGCACCACCAATGCATCGCTGCTCTTGTAATGAAGGTGGCAGGTGTCCTGTGGGTCAAGGTTGAAGCAGTTGGCAGGAGAGTAGTACCTGCCTCAAACATGCTTCACCACTAGACAAATATGGGATTTCAATACTTAGGACAACTTGTCCTTTAACCTTGTGATTTCAAACAGAGATGTGAGTGGAAGTGTAGGTGGAGAGACAGCAAGACAATGACTAGGCATTTGTCAAAACCGTTTGTCAACTGGTTGAAACGTGGCACAAGCCTGTACAAATACAAAAAATAAAGTACCAGTGGTAAATTATCAGAAAATAATAATAATTCTAGTGTTGCTTTATTCATCTCTAATATACTGATTGATTTTTCTCCTAAAAGATTAAAATGATGTCTTCTTAATGGTCAGGAGAAGTTAGGTTATGTCTCCAGGGTTAGGTGAAGTTAGAGGAGAATATTATACAAAAGGCAAAGCTTTAAAAAAAAAACTTAGGAAAAAAATAAAATAAGGCTAAATTATTTTATTGTCCTGTCTGGCAGCCCTGTGATTAGCGTTATCAGGGGGTGTGTGGAGGGGGTGTGTGGAGGGGGTGTGTGGAGGGGTGTAGCTGTAGAGCTGCAATCGCTGCTTTCTATCTGGTGTTGACGTAGGTGTCAAAAACCAGCTGACAAGCTTGATGTTGGGCAATTCTTGTGATAACTTAGTTCAAGCTTCTGCTCTTAGGCAAACACCGAAGTGAAAAACAGACTGTAAATATTCACTAGCTAGAGGGTCCAGAGACTAATCAGGTTTTGCTCCATGCATGTAGACATTCGATCTCAGCTGATGGTCAGGACAGGGTGGTGCAAGGCATTATATGCTTTCTTATTTAGAAGCCCACTAATGACAAATTCTCTGCTTTATACCACTCACACTGATCATGAAAATAAATATTGGGCTAATGTTAAATAATGTTTTTAGGGAAATACACAACAGGGGTAACCTGATTTTTTGAGTATAAAAGGAATACTACAACACTTCTGCAGGGGTTCGAATACAAAAATTATGCTTAATCTGCTGCACCCACGGAGTTATCTATAAAAAATCATTTCAAGAATCTTGTGTTTTTAGAATTCTCTGGAAAAAAGTAGACCTTTCTAAAAATGATAGAGAATACATATACAGACGATTTTTTTTCCTTTTGGGTACAAATAAAGTTTTGCTTAATTAAAAAAAAGGTAATGCTGTGTAGTTCTGAAGTACAGCTGATATATGTCTGGCACTTAAAAATTAAACTTTATGATAAAGGAATAAGGAGTTACTACAGTTTTGAGTTTCTTTGTCAATAAGAATGAGGTCTTATAATGCTTCAAAAATTCTTTAAGGCAATGCATTAGTTTTTATCTAGTTCACAGAGAGATATGGGGCTTTTTTTAAAACAATGTTTTATTTATTTATTCATGAGAGACACACACACACACGGAGAAAGAGAGGCAGAGACACAGGCAGAGGGAGAAGCAGGCTCCATAGACGGAGCCTGATGTGGGACTCAATCTTGGGTCTCCAGGATCAGGCCCTGGGCTGAAGGCAGCGCTAAACCACTTGAGCCACCCAGGCTGCCCAAATGTGGGGCTTTTAAAAAAAATCATACAAGTAGAGAAAACTTCCATAGTCTACTTTCCAAAAGCTTTTGGTTGAAAATAATAATCAATGTGTTGTGAAAAATTCAAATATGAAACATTACAGCAAAATAGGGATAATACAGCAAGATCCACATTCCTGAATTTCTTTCTTTCAAACACAATAGTTGATTTTAACAATTTTTTCTCCTATGTGCTCATTAACTCCTAAAGGAAAGAGATATTGCCAATTTCACTTCTACTTAAATTAGTAAATTTGAACACAGAACTTTCTCTTCTTTTTTTTTAGTTTCGTGTATTCAATAGAAAATCATAAGCCACGCAGTGGTGATCCATAGAGCCTGAGATTAATAAGGCATATCCTCAAGTGAGACATGAAAATAGGGAAAACTAAAATTCAGCACCTTGCCAAGCCAAGTTTTTACTAGAATTCATTAAAGGATACAAACAAAAAGAATTTCACTGAGTTTAATTGAGAAAAACACTGTACCACGCTTTTCCCAGGGATGTTTTGACAACCACTGTTCTGCTTGATTTTTAGGCTTATACGTATTTTAAGGCAAATGAAATCCATATGTTTCTGATTTACTTATGCTCAACTCATCAAAATGTAGTTGTATGAGCTTCTTGAAGTCTGAGCAGCTTCTAAACCACACTTATCCTTGTGAAATAGAACTCAAAGACAGAATTGGATTGTATTTAACTATATACTTATTTTTAAACTATCTGAGGAATTTCACTGAACTCATGTGGCTTAATACATATTATTATGCTATCTTTTGGAAATAGGCAAGTGGTACAAAATGTTTAGCCAAATAAATCCTCACTATTCCTTCTGCCCACTGCCTTTTTGATTGCATTGTTTTTCAAGGGAAACAGAAGGAATTTGGCCTGCAAAGAGAAATCTGTCCTTTCCTCAAGGAACATAATATATTCAATTGCTTTTCTCTCTAATTCTTCATATAAACAATAATGCTTGTCAGCTGTGAAATCAAGTAATTCTCATTTCTAGTTCTTCATTGGACTTTTATTCAGGGAATTTTGGTCAGAGTTTGATTATGGTTTAAAAATAAAGTGTTAGCTCTATGAAGGCATGAAGCCAGTGACTGTGATCATCAGCCTTGCATTCCCACATTTGGCACAAAAAACTATTGGTTGAAGGAATGAGTATGTCTGGTTTTGTCAAGGTCACTGGTATCCACTCTTTGTTCTTTGGGCTTCAACAGAGTATAAGCAGCCCTATATTTATTAATAGTAGATGTGCTTTGAAGATAATAGAAAGACATAACAGTAATTCTGATAACTGGGTTTTGCAGAAGATTTAAAATATTTTAGGGTTCCCTGAGTGCAGGTTTAGCTCCTGCCTTTGGCCTGGAGCATGATCCTGGAGTCCCAGGGTCGAGTCCCATATCGGGCTCCCGACATGGAGCCTGCTTCTCCCTCTGCCTGTGTCTCTGCCTCTCCCGCTCTCTCTCTGTGTCTCTCATGAATAAATTAATAAATAAATCTTTTTAAAAAATAAAATATTTTAATGGCTCAGATCATTATATTATCAAACATTCCTCAGGCAGCCTTTCAAAGCTAAAGTATTACAACCAAACTGAGATTAAGGAGAGTCACACACACACACAAAATCCATAGGATACCTCTACTCTGGTATCAGTAACATTCCATGCTACCCCATGAGAAAAGTTCTTCTCCAAAGACAATGCTTCTAGGGCGAGGGGTTTCTCTGTTGCCTCTTCACCCACCTGTTGGTGGCTGGAGCTCAGCCCCAGTTTTGTCCTTTTTTCCCATGAAGCTTATTCCACAGAGGACTCTACCATTATTTTGCAGTCCTGTCTAAAGGAGATTTTATCATGACATTCTCTCCTCTCAGTAGGGCTTAAGGTAGCAGTAAGATGTAGACAAAAACAAAGCATTTATGGACAGACAGACTTAGGTTACCCACTCTCACCTCCCATCTCCCCAAAAAAACAGTGTAACTGCTCTGAACTTCAACTTGGTTATTTCAAATGCAATTATAATGGCTAGCTTGAGGACTGTAATGCAAATTAAATAAGAAAACATACACAGTTCCCAGCACATAATTGACTTTCAAAATACTAGGTTTATTTCCTCTCTATTCCAACACCCTGAAGAATATCATATCTACCTATGCTTTCATTTTTATTATTTCAGAGCATACTTGTCACGTGCCAATTGTGAGCTAGGCAGTCTGTTGGGTGACTTGGACCCTAGAGTGCAGAAAAGGGTCATGACCATGTTCTTCTGGGATTTCAAACTGAGTGGGAGAGAGACATTAAAACATACAAATAATTCACTCATATTTGAAATTTAAGAAACAAAACAGATGAGCATAGGGGAAAGGATGGAAAAATAAAATAAGATGAAAATTGAGAGAGAGGCAAACCATAAGAGAGGCTGAATTCTAGGAAACAAACTGAGGGTTGCTGGAGGGGGGTGGAGGGATGAGGTAACTGGGTATTAAGGTGGGCACTTGATATAATGAGCACTGGGTATTTTATGCAACTGATGAATCACTAAATTTTACCTCTGAACCTAATAAAAATAGGAAAAAAATTTAAATTGTACATATGAATAAGTATTTACAAGTTACACCACATTGTGAAGGAAAAGTAGAGATCTGTAAGCACTGTTACTATCAAACATGTCTCCTGATCAGCCGACTCATTTCCAGGCAAATATCAGGATTCCTAACACGCAAAGCATTTTCATGGTCCTAGCCACAGTCACATGTGACACTTTCAAATCATATTAGATTTTTATGAATTGGGAGGGGATAGATACTTGTGTTTATCAGACATATATAAACCCATAGAAAGAAATGTGGGATCCATGTTAAAGCCTTAATATAAAGCGAGACTATCTTTAATGTTTATTTATTATAAACTGCCAGATTATTAACAGATTTGCACCTAGAAGACTGTATGATGCACCTGCTTGCCCTAAGCATATCCTATAGGCAAGACTTCCGCTGTAAAGTGAACAGAGAATAGCCATCATACTGCCCAGGAAAGGCAGTGGGTTTGTTTATTTTTTCAGTTTTATTGATATTTCTCTATACGTAAAAAATTGCAGGTATTTAATGTATACGTGTTGATGAGTTTGGACATATGCCTATACTTGTGATACTATCATCACAACTAAGGTAGTAAACATAGCCATGATCTCCAAAAGATCTCTTGTGTCCCTTTGCTTTTGTGTGTGATAAGAACATTTAACATAAGATCTGTTTTCTTAACAAATCTTTAAGAGCACAGCACTGTACTGTTAACTGTAGGCACTATGTTATACAGCAGATCTCTAGAATGTATTCATCTTACATAACTGAAACTTCTACCTATTGAACGACTTCCTAGCCCACCCCAGCCCACCCAAATCATCTGGCAACCACCACTCTATTCTTCTATTCTCTGTTTCTATGAATTTGGCTCTTTAGGTACCTCGTGTAAGTGGCATTATACAGCATTTGTCCTCCTGTGACTAACTTATTTCACTTAGCTTAATGCCCTCCATGTTGTTGAAAATGGTAGGATTTCTTTTTTTTAAAACCAGATAATATTTCATTGTATGGATATACCATATTTTCTTTACCCATCCATTTGTTGATGGACATTGGGTTCTTTTCAGATTTTGGCTATTGTAAATAATCCTGTAATGAATATGGGGATGTAGATACCTCTTTGAGAGAGTTGTCTCCTTTGGCTGTATATCCAGAAATGGGATTGCTAGATCACATGGTATTTCTATCTTAATTTCTTGAGGCACATCTGTACTGTTTTCCAGAGTAGCTACATCAGTTTACTTCCCACCAACAGTGTGCAATGGTTCTTTTTAATTTTGTTGACGGTGATTGAGAATTCAGAAATAATGTTAATGAATGATGAATAGGGGCCCAGGCCATATGCCATAGAATATGCATAGCAGAGCTAAATCATTATTGTTAATAGTGCTCGACTAAGTTCTAGACCATGTGAAATAGAAAGTAGAATGCAGAGAATATCTTCCTCCTGATATAAGACTTCTCTCAAGCCAAAATTAAAAACAGACAAGTGTGATTTGTTTCTATCTTGTCCTTCCTACTCCTCACACCAAACATCCAGAGCCATGGTGTTATCCAAAAGCTAAGTACTTGAGCCTCTTCAAAGTGGTAAAAGTAAAAATTGGTAGGTGGGAGATTTTATTTGTTTTATTTTGTTTTTTAGATTTTATTTGTTTTGAGTATGAAAAAGTGAAATTATATTTAAAAGGCATTGAGAATGCACAAAAGCAAAAATCCAAATCCTCATTATACCAATACACCTCTATTCTTATATATTTGTTCCTTCTCTTTTGCATACATGTAATGCAAACTATTTGGCATCCTGATTGTGTCCTTTTTATTAATTTCTATGCATTTTTCCTTTTGTTACTTTGTATTTTTAACCATGACATTTAATGACAGTTGGGTACATGCATGTCTTATGTCATTAATCCTCCCACTTGTGCTGGAAAATTAGATTGCATCCAAATTTTTTGTTACTGCAAATAACACCCTGAAAAATGTCTTCCTGCATATAGTTTCCTCTTATTAAAGATATTCTCTTTAGAGATCCCCAAAGGGAGACTTCTAGGCAAAACGTTTAGAAAAAATGTGTGCCAAGTTATTTTTCAAAAAGACTCTTTTTTGAAGTGCCCTTAGAAAGGTGTGAGAGCACCAACTACACTTATTTCTTGCCCATCCTGCCTACTGCCTGGCTTTTCAAAATCTTTCTACTTTGAAATATTTATAGCTTCACAGACATCTGCAAGGAAATGTAAAGAGGGGTCCTGTGCACCTTCACCTCCCTCTTCCAATGTAACATCATTGGAAGTTTCTATAGAAGTATAATATCCAAATCAGGACATTGACATCAGTACAATCCACAGGGCTTAGTCACTACTTAAACTTGTAGTTATTGTATGTGTGTATGTTTATATGTGTGTGTATTTGTGTGTTTATGTGTCTCTGTGCAATTTTATCACGTATGTAGCTTCATGAAGCCACCACTACAATCATGATGCATTACTATCCTGTCGAGAGACACCTTTCATTACCCTTTTATAGCCACACCCACCTCTCCTCCCCAAGCCCTAACCTCTGGTACCTACTAGTCTGTTCTCCATCTCTATAACTATATTGTTTCACTAATGTGACATAAATTGAATCTTACATTATGTATCCTCTTGAGTTTTTTTCTCTCTTCATAATTTCCTTGAAGTTCATCCAAGTAGCTGCATGCATCAGTAGTTTGTACCTTTGACTGCTGAGCAGTATTCCATGGTATGAATGTACCATAATTTGTTTAGTCATTTACTTGGTAAAGCACATTTGTTTAATTGCTAGCTTTGGACTGGGAGGAACAAAGCTACTGTAAACAATTATGTACAAGTTTCTTCGTGCAAATGAGTTTTCATTTCTTGGGAATAAATGCTAACAAGTGCAATTTTTAGGTATAGGGTGACTGTATGATTAGTTTTAAGAAACACTGCCAAACTGTTTTCCAAAGTGGCTGTGGCATTTAACATTTCTATTAACAATGAATGAGCAATGTGTTTCCCTGCATTGTTGCCAGCCTTTCCCACTATCATTATTTTTAAAAATTTTAGCCTGATACTTGTGTAATGATATCTCATAGTTTTATTTCTCTAATGGGTAATGATAGTGAATATCTTTTCATGTGCTCATTTGATGTCCATATATCCTCTTTGGTTAAATGTCTATTCACGTCTTTTGCCCATTTTCTAACTGAATTTTTCTAATTTAAATTTTTTAAATTTATTTTTTAAAAGATTTTATTTATTTATTCATAAGAGACACACACAGAGAGAGGCAGAGACACAGGCAGAGGAAGAAGCAGGCTCCACGCAGGGAACCCGACGTGGGACTCGATCCCGGGACTCCAGGATCATGCCTGGGCCGAAGGCAGGCGCCAAACTGCTTAGCAACCCAGGGAGCCCCTCTAATTTTTTAAAAATTCAGTTTTGCAAGCTTTTTATATGTTCTGTATATAAGACTTTCATTAGACGAGTGATTTCCCAATACTTTCTCCAAGTTAGTGACTTTTATTTTTCATCTTTTTAACAGGGTCTTTCACAGAGAAGTTTTTAATTTTGATGAAGTCCAATTTATCAATTTTCCTTTTATGAATATGCATTTATGGTCAAGTCCAGAACTCTGTTTAGTCCTCATTCCCAAAGACTGTCTCCTACTTTTTTCTAGAAGTTTTATGCTTTTACATATTATTTAACTCCATGATCCATACTGAATTAAACTTTGCATAAGGTATGAGTTTCGGTTATAGATTTTTGTTTTGCCTGTGGATGTCCAATTGCTCTAGCATCAATTATTGAAAAGGCTGTATCTCCTTTATTGAATTGCCTTTGCTCCCTTGTAAAAAAGAAATTGAATCCACATTTGTGTGGACCTATACTTGGGTATCTATTTTGTTTCACTTACCTATGTGTCTCTTTCTCTGCTAGTACCACAGTCTTGGTTTACTATAGCTCTATAGTACACTTAATCTTGAGAAGAGTGATTTGTCCCAATTTATTTTCTCAAAATTATTTTGACTCTTCCTTTTCTTTATAGATTCTTGAATAAACTGGTCTATGTCAACAAGAAAACTTGCTGAGATTTTGATAGGAATTGTGTTAAACCTATAGATAAATGTAGAGAGAATTGACAACTTTATTATGTGGTGTCTTCCAATCCATGAACCTCATCTGTCTTTCCAATTATTAAAATCTTGATTTCTTTAATCAGCATATTGTAATTTTCATTAACTAGATCTAGAACTTGTTTTGTTAGATTTATACCTAAGTATTTAATTTACTTTTTAAATGGTATTGAATTTTTTGTTTGGTTTTCACTGTTCATTGTCAGTATGTAGATTTTTTTAATAAATTAATTTTTTATTGGTGTTCAATTTACCAACATACAGAATAACACCCAGTGCTCATCCCGTCAAGTGTCCCCCTCAGTGCCCGTCAGTATGTAGATATTTAATTTCTGTCTGTTGATTTGTGTCATATGACCTTACTAAATTCACTTTTAAGATATAGAGGTTTTTTTTTTTTTTGTAGATTACTTTTTTTGTTATTTTTATGTAGCTAATCTCATTGTCTGCAAATGGAGGCAGTATCCTCCTTTTTAAGCTGCATGTCTTTTATTTCTCTTAGTTGCCTTATTACCCTGGCTACAATGGTTTGAATAGCAATGGTGAGAATGTATAGACTTGTGTTGTTCCTGATCTTATAGGGAAAGCAATCATTCTTTCATCATTAAGTACGATGTTAGTTATAGGTTTTTTTGTAAATAATCTTTATGAAGTTGAGGAAATTTGCTTGAATCTCACTGTTCTGAGGGTTTTTTCTTTTATATCATGAATCAATGTTGAATTTTGTCAAATACTTTTTTTTTACATCAATTGATATGATAATTTGTCTTCTTTAGTTTGTTGATATAATTGGTGGGTTACACTGATTGATTTTTGAATATTGAACCAGCTCCACTGAGGGGGGCACTTGACCGGATGAGCACTGGGCAAATTGAACTCCAATAAAAATTTTAAAAAAAGAAAAAAAAGAAAGAAGATTAGGAAATTGAAAAAAAAAAAATTGAACCAGCTCTCTATACCTGGAATTAATTCTATTAGTTATGGCATATTATTCTTTCTATACATTGTTGGATTACTAAAATTTTGCTGGGGATTTTTGCATCTAAGTTCATTAGAACTATTGGTCTGTAGTTTTTCCTGTGTATTGTTGTCTGGTTTTGGTATCAGGGTTATTATAGCCTTGTTAAAGAAATTGGGAAGTATTCCCTCCTCTTTCTGAAAGACCTTGTATAAAACTGGCATTAATTATTTGAATGCTTGGTAAAATTTTCCAGTGGGAACATCTGGGGCTGGATACTTCTTTGTCAGGAGCTTTAAAATTACAAATTTAACTTCTTGAATACTTACAGAACTATTCAGGTTATCTCTTTCATCTTGTCTGACTTTTGATAGTTTGTGGAGGGCAGGAAAGGGGAAGGAGAAAATATCTGGGTAAAAGTAATATTACCACAGTGTTAAGAAAGCTATACCTGGAAGTCAGCTCTAAATTAACTTCCTAATAGATACCATTTGTTACTTTTCTCACTGACAGAGATTCCACACTCATAGATTTTTTTAGAGGATCTACTTTTGGTATTGTTTTCTTTCAAGAGCACATATGATTAGGGTAGGTCACTGTGGCATAGCTATTAGTCTATATATGTGGTTCAAATATTTTTATAGTTATAATGTGTGGTGATATAGGCTCACTACCAGTTTAGCAATACCCACTTCAGGGTACATCTAAACTTAGTCAGGTACAGACACTGGATGGTGACAGAAGACCCAAGCATCTGTCACACAATGAACTAAGCTAGAGTAATCCCAAATGCCTTAGAAACAAATAAATGTCTTAAAAATCAACTCTAGGAAATATGCTCTTTAATTTCAATTTAAGAATATTGATTATAAAAAAGAAAGAAAAAGGCTGAAATTTATTTCTTAGAGAAATTAATCTCAATGTTAATGAAATTGTTGTTGATTATTAGGAGCAGCAAGTCCCCATCCACTTCTTCCTCTTAGCAGTGGCTGAGTATCATGGCCAAGAGTTTCCTAGCACCACACCCTTGGAACCATGGTTGGAGGCTGTTCCAATGTCTCCAGCCTCTACGGGATCCATACTCTATAAACAGAGTTTAGTCACTCAAACCTTTGGCTGTTTAATCAGATAGTTGGCAAGGTTGCTATTGGCTGCTCACAAAAAATTCTTGGTTTTGTAAAGCATACCTGTTGAATGGTATTTTTGTGTTGGGTTTTCATCTTTATCACTTTTTTAGCAAATATTCATTGCATGGTTACCCTCTCTTCAGAAACAGATCTGAACATCATGAGGAATCAATTTTGTTAAGCCTACTGGAAGAATGCAGGACTTGAGGTTGTCAACCAAATCTCCAGGCCTGAGTATGAGTGGTCATTAGACCATCAAATAATCAAGGACCCAGCTGGTCACAAATACCAGCCAGGAACATCCAAAAGTTATCCTGACACATACTAAAACTATATACCCATTACTAATCCAGTTTTTGGCCAGAATGCCTTTAAGAATACAGTCTAAATTTCATAGGTCACAAAAATGGGCATTTTTTGGTGTTGTTTAGTTTTAGAAGACACTGATGAGTACTGTAACTTCAAACTATACAAATACACACATTGTAGGATTTGATCCTATACCATTGCACATTGTAAGGATTTGGTCACCACATGAAAGTTATCAGATTCCTAAAACATGTGTTTTATTCATGTTTCTGCTGTTGTATTTAAGATATTTAAGAAATAAAAATACTTAAATCAGAGATCCACTTCTAACATATTTATTCAATCTTTTGTTCTTTCCTAGACAGATTATGTGGTGGTGTTGTATCAAATGGAAGTGAAAACAGTGAGACATATGTCCTTTAACTTTATGAACAAATTTTATTGCCAAGTAAGCTTGTAACAACATCTTAAAGTGTTCACAATATGCAGGAGTGATGAGTTGAAAAACTGAAATTGCTTCATATATCATCTTGCAGAGTATGACAACTGGAAAGAGGCATTGTGGACAGAAACTCCATAAATAACAGCTGCTCATGCTTAAAACTGCAAGGGAATGTTCCCAATATCTTCTTTTATGAAAACATTTAGCTTGTTTCAAGTTCTCATTCTTCCCTGAATTTTGTACTTCCTGAATGTTTTTCAAGTCTGCTCCTCTATCCATACTATTTTGCCTTTCTGTTCCATTCTGAGAGGTAATAAGACCAGGAGTCAAAAGATGCCTCTGATTTCCCTAATGGGAAAACACCCCAATGATAAATGTTGCACCAGGGTTATGTCATCCCTTAAGTCAGTGTTTCCCAAACTTCTCTGAGGCAAAGAATGACCAAAGCATGTGTTAAAAGCACTAATTTCCAATCTGTACCTTTGAAGACTCTAATACAATAGGCTTAGTGTGAGACCCAGGCATCTTTCATTTTAATAAGTTACTAGGATATGTTTATCTTCAGGATAGTTTGGAAGATGTTGAATTAAAGTAGGTTTTCTCTTATTGTGTTTCAAGAATCACCTTTAAAGGATCCCAACCACTGAAAGAGACTGTGAAGATTGGGAGGGTACCTGGGGGGCTCAGTTGGTTAAGCCTCCAACTTTTGATTTCGGCTCAGGTCATGGTCTCAGGGTCATGATATTGAGCCCAGCTTTGGGCTGCATGCTGAGTGTGGAGCATGCTTGAGATTCTCTCTTTCCCTCTGCCCTTCCTCTCACCTCTTTCTTTGAGAGAGAGAGAGAGACTGTGAAGGTTGTATTGTACCTAGCCAAGTAGCAGGTGCTGGAGCTGAAGTTCCATCAGCCCTGCTGGTTAGGATGTTCTTGCTGGCAGGAGTGTGCAGGACCTAAAGAAGGAGAGCTTTTAAAATCAGTCTATTCAAAGGAGACACTTTTTTTCTAATTGATATCCCATTGCACACATGCTAGCACCCAGCTTAGAATGCTGGTTTTATATACAGATTTCTGGATTGTTACTCCAAATCTACTGAAAAAAGATCTCCATATTGGGTTGTATTTTAAACAAACTCCACCACTTTCCACCATTGTGACTCTAATATGTATAAAATTTGGAGAACCACCAACAGCTTATATCCCAATCCTTCAAATGGTAATCTCTTTGATAGATATGGGTCTGCATTCTTTTCATCTCTCATTTTCAGGCCTAACATCAGAAGTTGCAGGTGGCACTGAACAGAAATTAGAAAGGCTTCTGGGACTCTAGTGTGCTAACAGCACAACTTGAAAAAGCAGAGCTCATTGGTCCTCAGGTCCTTGAGCCCAAAGGCACTTTATCCATTTCTATATCTTTGGATCTGGAGCCTCATTAAATAAACACTGCACCCCTGAACTGTGACTCATTTTGGACCTCAACCAACACCATCACGACCTGCATAGCTGCATTAACCAAGCACTTCTGTGTCCCTCATTTTCCTCTTAGTTTCCACATGTTACTAGATTCTAGTCCCCATGTTCCCATTGTACTGCAACTCATTTCAAAGTTTGTCTCCATTCTCTGTACATCTTGTAATGTCCCTGAACCCAACTTTCTCTGACAGCTTATCTTGTTCTTGCCACGTTGCCTCCCAATCACTGATTCTCTCTGCAGCCCTTTCTCCTTAACCCACTCCCTTTTTTTTTTTAAAGATTTTATTTATCCACTTATGAGAGACACAGAGAGAGGCAGAGACATAGGCAGTGGGAGAAGCAGGCTCCCCACTGGGAGCCCGATGTGGGACTTGATCCTTGGACCCCAGGATCACGCCCTGAGTCAAAGGCAGATGCTCAACCACTGGGCTCCCTAGGCGTCCCACCCCACTCTCTTATCACCACCCAACTGGCTATGATCTACCCACAGGGATGGGCTGAGCCCCTGGTAACCTTGGCAGAGGTATGCTGCTTCAGGACATGCTAGTTTCCTTCTTGTGAGACAGAACAAATGGCTCCTTTGGATACTCACAACCTATTAAGCTGTGCAGGGGCCACTCAGGCTTGGATATCTGGGAACAGATGGTATTGACTTGATTTTTACTTCTCTTCTCATTTAGTTCTATGACTTGGCCCTTTTTACAGTAATGTGAGTCCAACACATTTCACAAGGCAGTCTGATTTAAAGCCTGGTGAAATGGGACACAGGAGAAAGAGCAAAATTGAGAGTACCACAAAACACTTGTGATAGGCACTGAGTGATGAATCACAAAATTCTACCCCTTAAACCAATATTACACTATATGTTAATTAACTAGAATTTAAATAAACACTTCAAAAAAAAACAACTTAGGCAACTTTCCCAGGACTTATTTATCTTACAATGGGAAGTTTGTATCTTTTGACCACATTCACCCAATTCCTAACCTCCTAACCCCCACCTCTACTAATCACAAATATAATCTCTTTTTCTTTGTGTGTGTGTTTTTTTAAGATTCCACATATAAGCAAGATAATATAGTATTTGTCTACCTCTGACTTGTGTCACTTAGCATAATCCCTTGAGGTCTATCTATAGTTAACACTGCTATATAGGGTATTTGAAAGTTGCTAAGAGATTAGATCCTATAATTTCCCATCACAAGGAAAATAAACTTTTTGTAACTATATGAGGTGATGGATTATATTAACTGAGTTTACTGTAGTAATCATTTCATAATACATATATATCACTATGCTGTACACCTTAAACTTATAAGTGCTATGTGTCAATTTTATCTCAATAAAACTGAAAAAACTTAAGCAAATGCACTTCATAGTTGCCTGTGAACTATACATAGTGATTTAAACACTGCTAATGTCATGTTATTGTATATAGAAAATCCTAAAGACTCCACCAAAAAACTATTAGAACTGATAAATGAGTTCGGTAAGATCTCAGGATACAAAATATGAAGAAATATTTTTTATTTCTATACACTAATAATGAAGTAGCAGAAAGAAATTAGGAAATCAATCCCATTTACAGTTGCATCAGAAAGAATAAAATATTTAGGAATAAACTTAACTGAGGAGGTGAAAGACCCATACTCTGAAAACTATAAAACACTGATGAAAGAAACTGAAGATGATACAAACAAATGGCAAGATATTCCATGCTCATGGACTGGAAAAACTAATATTGTTAAAATGCCCATACAACCCAAAGCAATATACAGATTTAGTGCAACCCTTACCAAAATACCAACAGCATTTTTCACAGAACTAGAACAAGTAATCTGAATATTTGTATTCAATCGCAAAAGACTCCAAATAGTCAAAGCAATCTTGAAAAAGAAAACAAAGCTGAAGGTGTTAGAATCCCAGATTTCAAGATATCCTACAAAGCTGTAGTAATTAAAAACAGTATGGTACCGGCAGAAAAATAGACACATAGATCAATTGAACAGAATAGCGATTCCAGAAATAAACCCATGCTTATATGGTCCATTAATCCATGGCAAAGGAGACAAGAATATGCAATGGCGAAAAGATGGTCTCTTCTATAAATGATGCCAGGAAAACTGGACCACTTTCTTACACCATACACAAAAATAAAGTCAAAATAGATTAAAGACTAAATGTGGGACTGAAACCATAAAACTCCTAGAAAAAAATCACAGGCAGTCATTTCTTTGATGCTAGCCACAGAAACATTTTTCTAGATATGTCTCTTCAGACAAGAGAAACAAAAGCAAAATTAAATGATTGGGACTACACCAAAATGTAAAGCTCTGCTTCTTTCTTTTTAAAAATATTTTCTAATCTTAGCATTTCCTTTTGAATCTATAGCTGAATTTTTCTTCCGATGCCTGTCTTCCAAAGCAGAAAATGTCCGTAAGTGTTCTAAGTTTCCCCACTTTGAGACATGGTAGGGGACGGCTTTCCTATTCTCAGATTCTTTCTCAGTATCTGTTACTGCTGTTGCTCCTGCAGGTTGAAACCAGGCTCCTCCTACTCGAGTTCAGATGATTCTATTAGACATGTCTGAAAACATTTCCCTTACGAAAGGAATTGGTCTTTAATGTGGTTTTGCTAAGCTTCGTATAACAAGAGTCATAAATAACATCACTGGAGATCAAAAATAAGCTTTAATCTTTTTAAGTTTTTTATTGATGTATAGTTGATATATATATATAATATATATATATTATATATATATATATATATAACGTAGTGATTCAATGTTTACATGTACTACAAAGTGATCACCACAAGAAATCTAGCTACCATCTGTCACCACATGAAGTCATTACAATCTTATTAACTACATTCCCTATGCTGTCTATTACATCTTCTGTCTTATTTACTTTATAACTGGAAGTTTGTACCTTTTAATTCCCTTCCCCTTCTTCACTCATCTATCCCGCCATCCCCTTCCCCTCTGGCAGGATCTCTATGAGATTGTTCTCTGTATCTATGAGTCTGCTTCTGTTTTGTTTTGTTTGTTTTATAACATTCTTAAATAGCTTTCCAAGGGATCAAAGAACATCAATTTGGGGAAATCATTTGTTAGGAAACAAAAAACACAGCTGCAATCAACTGGTTCTTTCTAGATATTATCTTGTCAGCAGGTTGGATTGAGCTCTGATTTCTTGTTAGTCTACGATCAGTAGAAAAGGACTGTTTCTGAAAGGGAAAAGATACACATTTTGTTTATTAAATGTCATAAACGAGGTGCACTGTTTTCTTTGATAACACAAATGAGGATTTAGTCTTATAAAGCAATTTTTCCCCCTGGAATTTGCCCTGAGAAAACGGTGTTATCGGTGGATGGCTGCTGATCCCACCTAACTTAACCATGCTTGGGTCATCCTTGCCGATGCCACTCAGTGATGTCAAACATCTTGTGACACAGGTGTCCTAAAAAGTTTTGCTAACTGATGGGACTTTCAGTGGCCTTGAGTACAGAAATTAGTGTGTCAAAGCCAGTTCTTAGATTTAAAGAGAGTCTCCCCTTGGAACAGAACAACCTGAAACTATTCAAGGTTCTACATGCTTCAGTGACTGACTCATGTGACCAGAACAACACACCAGCTCACGGGGTAACGTCACAGAGGAAGAGGAAGGGGGACAGACTCAGGCAAATTTGCCAAATGATGTCCTGTCTCCTAGTGTTGTTTTTCTATCTGCTCATCTTTCATTGTATTTAAAGCTTTCAAGAGAACACCAGATTGAAAGAGACTTTTATTTGCAAGACCAGCAAAGGAAAAAATATAAAATCCATCACTTACTCAGATAATTAGGAAAATATTTATTGCTATACCACACCATGGTAGCTTGGATTACCAGTGGCAAACAGCAGAAGGCTGGGGAGTGGATGGGATTGCCGAGAGCACAGCTCTTGGTATTTTCACTCAGCCCTGGTATTCTTTCTTGAAGAGAAAGTAAATTAGTGCTCTAATATTAAACAAGAGTGCCCCAAAGAGCATACATAATATTTGAAAACCAGGGTTTATATTTGGAAAGCTCTAGAAAGTGATCTGGTGCATTTCTTTGTTGGTTTGAGAGGATGAGGAGATAGATGGGAAAGTTGTGGTTAAGGATTTTGAAAGGTAACAGGTGGTTTGTTATTCCTCTTCTCATTTTAAGGCCCAGGTATAAAGAATATCACCTCAAATCTTAGTGGGTTGAGGTTGAGGGGAAGGATGAAATAATGGCTAGTGACAGGGTTCAGATAGCAATTCAAAGTTTATAATAAGTTCATAAACTTCTGGAAGCCCCCAAACCTACCTGAATTGGTCACAAGAAAGCCTCTCATGAGATTCTTCAGTTACTTCCTGCTCTAATCAGGACATATATATGTAAATGTCTTTTACCAGTGTATCTTCACTTTCACTTCCAGGCGAAATGGGATGTGTAGGTATGATTGAGATGTAGAATGAAACAACATATTTCACATATTATTATTTGATGACTATTTCTATAGCTTCTATCATAAGCCTTTGGTAGTCAATAAGCTCTATCTGTTAATTTTTTTGAAATGTAATTTTAATAGAGCTTGTTCTATCTCCCCTCTTATTTATGTATGTATGTATGTATGTAACTGTGTTTATTTATAAAAGATTAAGAAAAGGGCAGAGCAATCTGGTGTTCAGAGATATGGACATAAAAATGCCATAATCTTTTCATGTTTTAGGGAGAAAAAGTGTAGCATGTCTGAAGAGACATGATTTTACCTTTATCAAAATCTCTATAGGAAATGATAAGGCACATTTTAAAGACTTTTTTTCTAAAAAACAAATATAGTAACTGGCTTGACAGAGGGAAAAACAGATAAGACTAACATTTAAAATGTCTATATTTTTCTCCAGGGAGCAACTACTTAGTACTATGAAGAATGGCAAATATTAATATTTTCAGTTTATAGGGAAAGTCTGAAACTTATACCAAAAGTTTCAAAGCCTTGAACCTTGAGCCTTTGCCAATACACAACATTTATTTTTGGCTCTGTGTGTGCTCAAAGAGTTTGATTATACTGAGCTTTATGTAGCCTTTGATTTTTGTCCAAAAGTTTTGTCCAGCACTCTTAACGAGTTCTCCTTTCAGACAGGTTAGTGGCCTTTGCATAGGGACTGAAATGTTTGCAGCAGTTTGGCTCATTTTAAATAAACATATAAAACCAATGATGGCAATGGAGAAAATACACAGAAACACAGCTCTGGGGCCTGTGTCACAGCGGCCATGATTCATCAGTAAGGCAGTCAGAGTTCCAGAGTAAATAATTTCCATTTTACCACTGGACTGGAAGATAGAACTGATTTCAAAAAATTAAGTTTAAGAATTTTGACATCTTATACTTGGGACTATTTTAGAAATACATATATTTAAACTTCCTGGTGCTTAAAGTACTTGGGTGGAGGAGATCTTACCAGTGAGGAGAAACTCTCCAGGGGCTAACCATGAGGGTAAGAGGTTACAAAAACTTGATTATGAAGCCTAAGCACATCTAGTTAATAAAGGACAAAGATATTTCTCACAAAAAGGCAAAAATAATCAAACTCATTTTATTTTGTTTTAAATTTGTTGAGTCCAATGATTAAATATTTCTAAGGTAAAGTCTGAGTGATCCTGTACTCCTTGAATTTAATGAATGGTATGTTGTGGTTATTAATTTATTCAAACACATATCAAAGAATTTTTAAAACAAACAACTATGCTAATTTAGTATACTATCCACAAGGTGTGGAGGGGCTCAGAGTTCTTATTCAAGCAATGATAAAAATTTAGATAAGAAACATTTTTGAGAATGTGTAATCGAGCTACTAGATGTGCAAGGAGAACCTCATGAAAGTTCCAGCCAATCATTCAGTCATCAGTGATGAATTATCTATCTATATGGCAAGTGCTGTGCTAGGCAATGGATCTATGAAAATGAAGGATTGAAACTGAGTCATTCACCATCCAGGGAGCGTCTGAATATATATCAGATTATTGTAATACACCATGACAAGTGCCATGACAGAGGTATCAATGGGGTACTGTAAGAAGACATAGGGAGCAAAAGATAGAGAACTAGAACACTCAGAGAACTAGAAAAGGCTCCATAGCTGAGTCAACCTTTAATTAAGTCTTGGAGGATGATCAGGCATATTCCTGATGAAGAAAGAGCTGTCATTCCAGGCAAGGGAACTGTCTGTTCCAACATATGGAACCCTAAAATCACCAGGTCTTTTAAAAAAGCTTAATGTTGCTGGAGTATAGTTAGCTAATAGGTGAGTACAGGGTGGGATATGGGTAGATTCTCCCATTATTATCCTGCCTTATCCATGTCTGCTCATTCAGTTTATAAAATTAGACTCAGTGATCTCTGGGTTTCAAAATTCTAAAATCTTATGAAAGGAAAAAAAAATCTGTTCTTAGTTGGAAGGAAAGAGCTCTTTGGGGTGAACAAGGGTGTGGGATTGTTTCCATGAAAATGAAGATTTGCAGCTGCCTCACATAAGCTACATTAACAGTAAAAAGAAAAAAAAAGAGAACTTTTTTTTCTATTATTAGTATGTTTTGTCATGTGCCTCTAGCACTATTTGGAAGGAAAATGACAATTTTCTCTCCAATACTAGATATTTTTCTTTTCTTTTCTTTTTTTTATTAGACTCCTTCAGCAAAAGGAAAGTTTTTGTCCTTTCCTGAACAGAAAGTATGTATTTTAACATCAGTTAATCTACCTTTAAGAACCAATTCAGTGTCTCTTATAGATAGGTACATAGGCAGGAAATTTAGAGTCCAACTTCTGGGTGGAGGTACCCTGTAACAAGATTCTTTTCAGAAACCAAACTGAACCTCAAGTTATTGGGATGAGAGGAATGACATGTAAAACTGATATCCTGCTAATGAGTGAAAGAAAAATAAAGAGAAAACAGAAAATATTCCCCACACAGTACATAATCTCAATTAAAAATGCAGAAGTTGGTAAAATAAAAAACGTGGGTTATGAAAAACAAAAACACCTGAGCCTTTTTTTTAAAAAAACACATTATACTGAAAATTACGTGAGTCACATTCATGGGGAATGAAGGAGTCTGTTGGTTACTTAAATAATTAAACTTTAACTCAAAATCACAGAGACTGTAGCTAAACTTTAAATTGAAACTCTAAAAACAGACAACTACTTTTTCAAATGATATTTCATTAGAGTGTAGTTATACAAGTAGTTAAAGGAAATTGGAAGAAAGTTGTTATCTGATTTTTTGAAACTTGGATCTTAGCTAATTTTTTTTCTTTTGGTCTCAAACTCCTAAGGAGTACTTGACATGTTTTGCTTCTTTGAGATCAATATAGACCACAGATTGTTCTGACATGAGCAACTTCAACTCAACACCCTTACGATCTATCTTTAGTGGAAAAATAAGCTGTCAGTTGAGAAATCTTTGCATTTCCCTGTTCCCTGACTCTCCATAGCAGACCTCCACACCTTCATGCACCCAAAGCTTAGCCACCCTTTATGACTGAATTCAAGCCATCTCTCTGTAAGATGTCTACTTGATCATGTCTGCTTGAGTAATTGCTTTCTGCTCAGACATTCTTCAGGATCTATTGCCCGTAATTTAACTGGCAACAAGTCCCATGTTAGTTCTTTTTATTATCCTGGAACTCTTGTACTATTGACTTGCAGTATGAGCAGGTGTTTGTGCCTAGTCTCCTCAACGAGATCATTGTTCCTTGAAGACAGAGACCTTTTCTTCTTGGTGCCTTTACAGAGTTTAGTTCAGCAAATATTTGGTGATTTGAATAACTGATTAATTCAACAAACATTTACCAGGCAGCTACCATGTGATGAATTGACATAGACCCTGTGTCTTTTTCTAGGTCTGTAGTAAAGGCAGACAGTCAACCCAAAGTCAATTCAATGTAAAGATCTTCATCTTCCATAGATAAGTTTTTTATAAGTTAGTAATTTGAGAATTTTTATTTAGCAAAAAGAAGAAAGAGGAGGAGAAATTGAAAATTTTAAAGGACTTTAAAAATCTAAATGTTTATATTCTCTTCCATCTCTTTAACAGCATTACTGTTACATCATATATTTATGGCTAATGGTGTAATGACAGAAGGGATATACATTACTGCTCTGAGCTTAGGGGCTCCCAACAATGCACATGAACCAAATGTGAGCCTCTGTCTGAAAAAATCTGGTGATTTGTGTGACGTCAGTATGTTGCTACCCCCCAATAACATGATATCTAATCAATAACCTGGTAGAAAGGACATAATATGGGAGTTTGAGTTAGATCATCTGCTTTTGAACCTAGCTATATTGTTTAATGAAGTTACTCAGCTTGAGTTCTTAGAAACCTGCAGATAATTATGAAGATGATAATTATAAAGTCTGTCTTCACAGTGTTGGTATAAAAAATAAAGGAGATAAGTGTAGGGAAAGGGTATTTGCAAACCATAAAGTCCTTTTGGCTATGACTATAGATGTTATGTTGGCCCATCACCCCTCCACAATTCATTCAACAAATATTCATATCATAAGCTAATAATTGGATATTTTTCTGTTACATATATTGGGATTTTAAAACAACTAGTCATGGCAATTAAATGACAATATTACCACATAATTTTTTAATTCCCTTTTAGAGTTATGCTTTTTAAAAGCTGTGGATATGGGAGATCGGGCTCTTCATTTCCTCATATTTTAAGTAAGGTAGTAACTATTTAATCACAGACTTACATTCCTTTAATTGATTTCAAACATCAGCATAAAATATACTGCAAAAGCCTTATTATAAAACAGAAGACATTTACTATATTTCTTTTAAAAACAATAGTTCTTAAATGCCTACAAATGATTGGTATAAAAGATTGAGGTATCAGATCAGCCAATCCCAACCCATACAATTAAAAAAAAAGAATTTATCTGGTAATAATAGGCTGGAAACAAGAAGAACTGAGACTAAGCACTATGTCCAAGCTAGTAAATTTATTTATCACCAGAGCAGAAATCAGAAATTCTGAAACTACTTTACATGCATACTAAGGTTGAACAAATAAGTAAATGAATTATAGCTAGTGAGAGCCAGGTTTCTCACTGTTCAGATAAAAAGTTAAAAATAAGTAGGAAGAGAAATTAGAATGGACCCTGTGGTTTTGGATTAGAGTCAGAGATATCAGTATGAATTCCTGTTTATTTAAATATATATGCAAATAGAACTAAAAGTGATTTTAGCTATGTGTGTATATGTGAATTAGAACACATACATATATTGGCTCAGCAGCAGTAACACCCCAATATAAGCACACTCAGTGCCAGATTTTGGTTTCTAACTATCATTCTGCAATAAAAGAAAGCAGGCTCCTTGGAGAAATGGCTTATTCTATGGCTGGTGCGAGGAAAACAAAAAAAATGAGCCTGGAGCATCTTATAGTGTCAGGATATAAGGAAATGCTAAGGAAGAAGGATGAAGAGAAAAAGGAAAAGGAGGAAAAGAAGAAAGAAGAAAAAGGGCATATCAAAGGATACTGGAGCCAACTCGAAAGAGCTCTCTATTGACAAATCTGGAACAATTTGAAGAAACAAACAATGTCAGTATTGGGTTAAATATGTATTGATGAGTCTGTATTGGTATAAATGATTAAATAAGTGAATGAGTAAATGAAAAGGGACAAATCTTCCTTACGTAAGAATGCCAAATAATATATGTAGCTGTTCCCATCTCTAGAAGGTAAGAGCTTGATTCCCCTACCTTTAAGTGTGGCCTGGATATAGTGACCTGTCACCAAAAAAACAGAGAATGGAAAGGGAAAACCGTAAATTTATGGAGGAGAAACTTGGTAGACATCCTAGGTAGGTGACCAAGTTTAACCTCACCATGTGGATATCACCCATTCCCTAACATCATGTGAAGAGAATAATGCCCCACCTCTGTGGTATTCTTACCAAAAACCTATAACCCTCATGTGATCATGAAAAAAGAAACCCCAAATATGGGACTAGCCCAAAATGAGATAAAGTCTACAAAATATCTAACTTCAAAAGTGAAGTCTTCAAAGTATCAGTCATGAAAAATGAGGGAAAATTGTTATAGACCAGAGGAGAAGCTAAGGGGAAATGTGATAATTAAATGTAATTTGGTTTCCTGAAACAGGAAGAAAAAGACATTTTTTTTAAATGTGAAAACAAAATAAAGTCCATAGTTTAGCTAATAGTGTTATTTCTTCAAATGTACATGATGACATAATATGTTAGCATTAGGAGAAACTGGGAGAAGGGTAAGTGACATCCACTATCTACAATTCTTTGCAACTTTTCTGTAAAATCTAAAATTACAGCAAAATAGAATGCATGTTTAAAAAAACTCTCATATTTGTCAATAAAAAAGAGTTAGGTACAAATGCATGCTACAATCTGGATGAATCTTGTGAACATTACATTAAGTGAAAAAAACCCAGTCACAAAAGGCTGTATGTATGTATGATCCTATTTGTCTGAAATACTCAGAAGAGACAAATTCATAGAGACAACGTAGACTAGTGGTTTCCAAAGACTTGGGAGAGAAGAGGAAGGGGGAATAGTATAGGTCTCTGTGGTGGGCAGGGAACAAAAATAGTCTAAAATTGGTTGTGGGGATAGTTACACAACTCTGTGAATATACTAGAAACCGTTGAATCATTCACTTTAAAAAGGTGGATTGTATGCTACATGAATTATGTCTCATTAAAACTGTTATTAAAAGAAATCTCCATGGGAGTCTTTATCTATGGCTGGATGTTGAAATTCAAACATTATCATTTTTTATCACTATCAGTTTTTCTCCATTTCTTGGTTCTGCCTTCCTTTTTGCTGGTGACTCCCCCAGGCTCCACATGGAACCTCCCGGTTCACATTGTGTTCACTTGTTCACTTGCCAGCAGTTCTGGTGACATGAGCCATCTCTCTCCCTTTGGTCCCTACAAAAAATCTCATTTCACTTTGTTGGTTCTGATTGGATGGTGAAAAAGTTCTTAAACCCCCTCCACATTGGTGTGATGGGGCAGGGATAAAAGGGGTGGACCAGTTTGGGTAGTGTTGATAGTTACTCAGGAAAACAATAAATGGTTGTATGGTTACCAGGACAAATGTGAATGAACGGGGACGAGCACAGTCACATATATCTGCTGTAACTTTCCTGTTCCCCATATAGAAGTTGATAGAAAGTAATCTTTAACTTAAATATATTAAGTGGATTTCCCTTAAAAAAGAAAAGAAATATGTCTTTTCTAAAATTTTCTCTGAGGGATCCCTGGGTGGCGCAGCGGTTTGGCGCCTGCCTTTGGCCCGGGGCGCGATCCTGGAGACCCGGGATCGAATCCCACGTCGGGCTCCCGGTGCATGGAGCCTGCTTCTCCCTCTGCCTGTGTCTGCCTCTCTCTCTCTCACTGTGTGCCTATCATAAAATAAAAATAAAAAAAAAAAATTAAAAAAAAAAATTTTCTCTGAATATTCACCAAAAAAACACAACAAGAATAAGAAAAAAAAATCGTGCCAGTTTTTGAGATGCTCTCAAATGCAAAAGACAAAACTGGGCAGGTGGTCTTCTTTTATAACAATTTAATTAGTTTTTAAACTTCACTCAAGGCAACATTATACACCACCAACTAAAATGCAAACCATTTCAGGCTAGGTGAAAACTGTTCAGTTCTGTGGCTATTAGCCACATGTCACTCTTTTAGATACAGATTAAAATTTGTTAAAATTCCATGCAACTAAAAACTCAGTAATGGTCCCATTAGCTCCATTTCAGGAGGTCACTGGCCGCATGTGACTGTCTAATGGCTAACATGTTGGACGATGCTGTTGAAAACTATTCTCAGCATGGCGGGTCATTCCAGTATGCAGTAATGGTTTAAGCTATTATATTTATTTCTAGAATTGTATCACAGATCAGATACCTAAAAACATCTCCTATAAGACAACTTAATTACCCAGATAAAAGGCCATTCTAAGAAGGCTACAGAGAAGGCTCACGATTCTTTACCTTCCTCTACTTAATATCCAGTTTTATGAGTTTGGCTGATGCTCTTTAGTGGCTATTGATAATGGTCCCATCTAGGCATGACATTTGAGTCCTTCGTGGCCAGACCCCAGAGTGTCTTTCACTAGTGCAGTCACCTCTCTCCCCTACCTGAGTAGACGGTTCCCTCTCAACATCATCTTGATCACTGGCCTAGTACCTCTGGCTGTATGCAGCCCTATGTGCATGCCTGGATGGAACCAAAGTAATTTGCTCCTGGTCACTGCTGCTGGGACCACAGATAAACAGTGGCACTTTCTGCTGCCACCAGAGCCAGCACAACTATTACACTGAATCTTTTCTTTTTAATTGAGATATAAGTGACATATAACATTGTGTAAGTTTAAGGTATGCAATATGCTGATTGATACAAATCTCTATAGTGCAATATGATGAACACCTTAGCCTTAGCTAACACCTCTGCCAGGTTACATAATTATCATTTCTTTTTTAGTGGTGAGAACAATTATGATCTAGTCTTTTAGCAGCTTTGAAGTTTATAACTTAGTATTATTGACTATAACATAATGATTCACCCCCTCTCTCTTTCTCTCTCTCTCTGTTTAAAAGATTTTACTGGGCAGCCTGGATGGCTCAGCGGTTTAGCACTGCCTTCAGCCCAGGGTGTAATCGTGGAGACCCAGGATCGAGTCCCGTGTCGGGCTCCCTGCATGGAGACTGCTTCTCCCTCTGCCTGTGTCTCTGCCTGTGTCTCTCTCTGTGTGTCTCTCATGAATAAATAAATAAAATCTTTAAAAAAGATTCCAGGACCCCAGGATCACGCTCTGAGCTGAAAGTAGACGCTCAACCACTGAGCCATTCAGGCATCCCAACACAATGATTCTCTTATTGGAATTGTCAGACATATAAAAATCAGGTGCAGAGCATACACCTGGATTACCTTGGTCCTCTTTGTTTTTCTCGGCTTCTCAGGAAACAGAGAAAAACAGGGATCTCTGTGTAATAGCCTTTTCATTCCCCAGGACCAAGCTTTGTGGTTGCCTTCCCACAAGTTAGAAAGAAGAGCCGAACAAACATACAGGTTGTCAGATAGGCACATTTCTATTGACAGCCTTGTGCCTATGCTTTCCCCATCCCGATAATCCCAGCTACCAAGCCCATGTTCATTCATATCAACTTTTCCTTAGGATCCCAACTACTCTGGCTCATACAAATCTGGTTCCCTAGAGACAAGGCCTTTGCACACTCACCAACAGCACTCTACATAGCACCGGGTGACAGTGAATGACGTCACATTACTTGATTACACAATAAGCCTTTTACAGACCTCACTGTAGAGTTTCACTTTTCCAGCCATGCCATTCAAATGTGAAAATGTTCTTATAAAATGACTGCGTGGAGCGTTTCCAAAAATTATTTACTTTTTAAATTTCAAACTATAGGATATAGAAATAATTCAGATTTCCATAACTGAATAAATTACAATCATTAAAAAGGTTTGTGTATAACAGCTTTATGGAGGTGTCATTGACATGCATTACTACCATGCTTCCAATATACAATTTGATAGGTTTTGACATATATGAAACCATCAGGATCAAGATAGCGATTTACCACCAAAAGTTTCCTTGTGTCCTTTGCAATCCTTGCTCTCCTATCTCCACATCTACCAAAGAACCTGCCCCTCCCAAACCCTAGACAACCACTGATCTGCTTTCTATCATTACAAATTACTTTCTATTCTCTAGAATTTATGTAAATAGAATTATACAATATGTCTGTGTGTCTGTGTGTGTGTGTGGGAGTCTGGCTTCTTTTATTCAGCTTAAGTATTTTGACATTTGTCTATGCTATGTGAGTTAATAGCTCTCTCTTGTTTTCACCTGCTGAGGATTACTCATTATATGGATATGCCACAATTTATATACACATTTACCTGGTAATGAACATTTGGGTTGTTTCCAGTTAGGGAATATTACAGAGTGTGCTATGAGCATTCATATTTAAGACTTTGAGTGGACCTATGTTTTTGTTTCCTTTGGTTAAATACGTAAGAGTGGAATGGCGGAATCAAAGAGTATGTATATGTTTAACTAATTGAGAAATTGCCAAATTGTTTTCCAAAGTTTTGTACCATTTTTCATTACCCCCAGTAGAGAATGGGAGTTCCAGTTAATTCAACAACTTTGCCAACACCTGGTAGAATTAATCTTTATAATTTTAGCCATTCTTATAGGTATGACATGGTATCTCATTATTTTTTAACTTGACTGATCTATGGTTCTATTGACTGATCATGTTGAGCATATTGTCATGTGCTTATTTGCCTTCCACATCTTCTGTGGTGAAATTGTTTAAATTTTGGGCCCATTTTTAATTTTTAACTTCTTTCCAGCTTTAAAATATAATTGACATATAACATTGTGTAAATTTAAGGTGTGTGCAATGTGATGATTTGACACACATATATATGGTGAAATGTTTACCACAATAAGGTTAGTTAACACAGTCTTCATTTCGCATAAATACTACTTGTATTATGTTGAGAACATACTCTCACAGCAATTTCAGCTGTACAGTACAGCGTTATTCACTTAGATTCCCTGAATTTAGATCTGGAAGTTTATACTCTTTGACCAACATCTCCCCATTTCCTCCACCCCTCACCAATCACTATCCTATTTTCTATTTCAATGAATTGGATGTTTTTAGATTCCACATAAAAGTGAGATCGTGCAGTATTTTTCTCTGTTTGACTTATTTCTTTTAGCATAATTGTCACAAATGGCAGGATTTCCTTCCTTTTTTGTGGCTGGATGATATTCCATTGCATATGTATGTATGTATGTATATTATATATTATGTTATATATATTCATCTGTTGTTGGACACTTCAGTTGTTTATGTGTCTTGTTTGCCTGTTTTTTTTTAATTGTATGGTTTTCATATTACTGAGTTTTATTTATTCATGAGAGACAGAAAGAGAAAGAGAGAGAGAGAGAGAGAAGGAGAGAGAGGAGCAGAGACATAGGCAGAGGGAGAAGCAGGCTCTTCGCAGGAGCCCTATGCCAAACTCGATCCCAGATCCCAGGATCACGATCTGAGCTGGAGGCAGCCGCCCAACCGCTGAGCCACCCAGGTGTCCCCATATTACTGAGTTTTGAGAATACTTTACATACACGTCCTGGATACAAGTCAGGTATGTGACTTGTACATATTTTCTTTCAGTCAATGGCTTGCTTTTTTCATTCTCTTAAGATGCCCTTCAAACAGCAGAAGTTTCTTAATTTTGAGAGCCTGGTTTGTGATGTCTTATTAATGGATTATGTTTTTGGTGTTTTATGTAAGAAAACTTTGCTTAGCCCTAGGTATCAAAGATTTTCTCCTATGCTTTCTTTTAGAAATTTTATAGTTTTATTTTATATGTAGACCTATGATCCATTTTGAGTTGAATAATGTGAAGTAAGGATCACAGTTTGTTTTTGTTTTGCTTTTAATTTGCACATGGATATCCAATTTTCCTAGCACTTCGTTGAAAAGACTATTCTTTCTCCACTGAATTGCTTTTGTACTTTTGTTGAAAGTCAATGGACCATATATGTGTGGGTTTATTTCTGGACTCTGTACTTTGTTTACTCTATTTGTCTATTCTTAAGCCAATATCACATTGTCTTGATGACTATAAGTTCACAATTTGCAATTTAGATATTGTAAGTCCTCCAAAATAGTTCTTATTTTTCAAAATTGTTTTGGCAATTCTAGGTCTTTTGCTATAAATTATAAAATCAGTTTGTCAATTATATAAAAACAACCTGCTGGAATTTTGACTGAGATTGCACCAAATTTATAAATAAATTTGGGGAGCAAGAAAGTAATAATATCGAGTCCTCCAAAACATGAAGTCTTCCTAAACATATATATAGGTCTTCTTTAATTTCTCTCAGCAATGTTTGTACTTTGCAGTATACAGGGTTCACACTTTTTTAATGTTTATTTCACATTTTAAACTTTATTATAAATGATATTATTCTTAATTTCCAATTATCAGTTGCTGGCATATAGAAATATAATTTTTGTATTGTTGTTGCCTCCTTCATCCTTTTAAAAAATTTTATGTAAGTAATCTCTACACCCAACATGGGGCTTAAACTCACAACCCCAAGATCAAGAGTCAGATGCTCTTCCAACTGAGCCAGTCAGGCACCTTGTATTCTCTATCCTTGATAAGTTTGTTAGCCAAATAGCTTTTTTTATAGATTCCATTAGATTTTCTGTGTATATAATCATGTTGGTTGCAAATAAAGACATTTAGTTCTTCCTTTTCTATCTTTAAATTCTTGTTCTTGCCTCATTGCACTGGCTAGAACCTACAGTACAATGTTGAGTAATAATGGTGAGAGTGGACATTTTTGACTGCTTCTGATCTTAAGGAGAAAGTTTTCAGTCTTTCATCATTGAATATGATGTTAGCCATAGTCTTTTTTTTTTTTTTTTTTTTTGTAAATGCCCTTTATCAAGTGGAGGAAGTTCCCTTCTATTCTTAGTTTGGTGGGAGTATTGTACTTTTAATCAGGAATGGATGTTAGATTTTGCAAAATGATTTTTCTTCATCTGTTCAGATGATAATATGGTGGTTTTTTAGTCTATTAATATGGTGAGTACATTGATTTTGGATTGTTAAACCAATCTGCCTACCTGGGATTAATAGGGCTTTTAAACAGAGAAATACATCAAATTGGATTTGAGTTTACTTTACTTGACTACTTAGTGATTGTATCACAGTTTACTAACTCATGAAAGATTAGTTGTTTCTCTAGCTATGATGCTCTCAATATATCTCAAAAACTTAATTTTTTAGAGTGAAATAATCTTAAAACATAAAATTTGTAATGATAATTGGTTTTCCAAGGTTAAATGCGATGCGTTCTTTTCTTCAGTCTTCTTAGAAATAAGAAAATATCTGAAGTATCAACTTTTTATGAGCTGTTAGGCATTTTCAACCACATAAGTTTTCAGTCTAGGACAAAGTATTTTGTGTGGTTCCACCTGTTTACATAACTCTCTTTCTCCCACTCCATTTTGTGAGAACATTGGTTGGGAACTAGTGTAAATCAACTCCCCTTTGGAGTCATTTTCCCCAAAGGAGGTGGCAGGAACACTGCTCTGGGTGACCCTGGTAGTCCACAGAAGGACATAAAAGGATTGAGCAATAATACCACCCATTAGCTACTGTTTCCCGAGAGATGTACAGGAAATGTTCGTGATCAAATTTCAGTTGAAACTCAGGGCAGGAAATGACTATTCTCATCAAAGGGGATTTAAAAGATTCCCTCAGGCCTCAGAAGGCAGTGAGGCTGATTGTACTATTGAACAAGTTGCCAAAGTGAGAAGGCAGATAATGAGCTCTTGAGTTGGAGACACAGAGCCAATCAGCCATCAACCATTTTATTAACCAGTAAATCAGGAGTAGACTGGAAGGAATCCAAGCTCTCAAAAGAAAAGAAATGATCAAGACATAACTTTCAAGAACATCAAGCAAACATGCAAGCAAAGACTAGGAATTTTTGCAAGACAGTGTCTATTAGTATATGATTTTGGGTTACAGAGACCGGGGTCTGAGTACTGCCTGCACAACTTCTGATCTGTGCCTCTTTTCATTTTCTTTCTGAGCCTCTATCAGTCTTCTTATTTGTATTATCATAAGGTGAAGTACAAAACGCAACTGGTACATAGTTGTAAAAGGAGAAAGATGCTATACCTACTCTGAAGTGACTTCTAAGATCAGATTCTGTTCAATGGAAAGGTGCTTCAAGTTGCTGAAGACTTAACTGGTTGGTACGTGGTAAAATAAGAACTGGGGAGTGCTGACTTGCTTTGCAGGTCACAGAAACAGAGTTTGGAGTTCTCAAAACAATCTTCGCAGAACAGGCATAGAGAAGTGCATGGTAGTAGAGAAAACCTGAGAGGAAGACTGAGTGAAGAGCCAGTGAGAAATTTTCCATGTTCAGTGCAACAGAATTTCAACAGCAGGGATGACATATTTTAAATGAAAAATTTATAGAACTTCCCTATATATTGAACAGTTATGCAAAATTGTATCTTTCCTCATTTCTCTATAATAAACTAAATTTTGAGTTACCCTTTCTAATGGGTAGTGACAAGAATAAGCTTGATTCAAGGTTAGCTTCAATCCACAGGGTTTGAAATTCTGTGGATTATGGCTATTTTCTCCCTCATTCTCATTCTCCCTCAACCGTTTCCTCCCTTCTGCCCAGGAGGTGACATGAGTCCCAGAAAGAAGGGAATTTAACTATTATCCAGATCAGGGGAAGACAGAGCTTGGTATTCAGTCATCCTATGTACATTTCTGGCAGCTGCTGAGCTTCAACTTATCCCACCAGTCTCTAGGTGTGTGTCCTACTCTGTGTGCTGAAAGAAACACCATCCTCCTGATAACCCTCCAGATTATCGGTCATTGCAGGTCATTCTGGGTCCTCCTCACTAGAGCATATATGAATCCTGGTTCCCTCCATGTCCATTGACCTGGGTACCATCCCCATGCCTCTGTCAGGGCCATAGTAACTTTCTTCTGCTGTTCCCATATCACCCTGAGGATGCATGAGGTTGCCCTTGGACCAGATGTCTAGGCATATCTCTCAGATTTTCCTGCTGCCAGGATGAATGCAGAGACTCACAGCCCTCCTAGGCTAGGCTCTAAGAAGGAAGGCCTGGGTCCCTTTCTGCTTTGGATTTCTAGTTGCCTTTCCTACCTGGACTCAGCCGAGGTCAGGGGTAGGGCCAGGGGCCAGAGACACTCAGAAACTCCCTCTCTTCTTTGAAGTCCTTTCTTCTAGCCAAGAAAAGTCTTTTATCCTCTTCTTGTGTGGCTGGAAATGGGCTCTTCATCTTTCTTCTCCCTGTTTATTGTTTGAGGATAAACTTGATGTCTTCTTCCTTCTGGCTTTGATTCTTAATAATGAAAGCTAAATTTTTGGAATTCAGAAAACTTGTTTCCACCAGGTTTATGGCTCTCAGCTCAACATTCTGCTACTCAAGGGCTTTTTGGTTCTAGCTTATATCTGACCTCTTAAGTGTAAATGAAAGATGTTATAGTTTGCCTGAGTAGAGGGAGGAAAGATAATGATAAAAGAAAACATGAGATGGAACTTCAATTACTATTTCAAATATTATCCATTACATTAACATGTACTTTCAGGTTGATAGTACTACTGAGCGATGTGACATAAGCAACCCTAAAAATCCTTAAAAATTATCAGCATTGTTTATATATTCTCAAATATTTAGTGTGGTTGTATTAGGTAGAGATAGAGAAAAAGGTTGAGTTGTAAGTCTAAGAGGACATACCATGGAAGAAAGGCAACAGGACCCAGATCCTGCATTGACTTTCCTTTTCACCTAAAAATCTACAAAAATTCGGATTTTCATGAGGTATGGACTGTAGATTCAAGCCAATTTTATCTCAGAGAGTGACTATCACCCAACTGATATCTGGGTTAAAGAAGAAATGGCAATAGATGTTAGCTAATTGTAGTAGTAATGGTAGAAATATAAATTGTTGTGGTATGAATGTTGTTGGAGAAACAGACATCCTGGTATCAACTATCTTGGGAAAAAACATGAGATAAGACTAGCACGGTGAGTATTCCCTTGGCAACACTTGTTTGGAGTCCTAAGTGAGAGAAACTGAGCTGATGTTCTAATCCACCTGTATCTTCTATAAATCACTAACTGCAATATAAAACGGTGTTCCAGAGGATCTCAAAATAGTAATTGATCAATGTCTCGTTATTGACCTTGCAAGCAGGTGATGCCTCTGAATATCTGTCTAGAGTTGCTATAATTGAGTACTTTTGGATTGTCTGAAAGAGGATGGGATAAGTGTATTAATCTGGGTTCTCCTGAGAAACAGAACCAATAAGAAATATACAGGAGAGATTATAGGGAATATATATGTACATAATATATATATATACATATATATATATACACATTCTATAATTCTATTATTCTCTATATATCCTATATCTATAAATCTATATCTATACCTATATACTCTTTATATTTAGGCCTAGATATAGATAGATTTATTCTAAGAAATTGGCTCATGTGATTACCAGGGCTGGCAAGGCTAAAATATGCAGAGCTGGCCAGTAAGCTATAAATTCACACAGGAGTTGACGTTGCATTCTTAATTCCAAAGGAAGTTTGGAGGCAGAATTCTTTCCTTTTTGGGGATCCCAGCCTTTTTCCTAAGGCCTTCAACTGATTGGATGAGGTCCACCCACATTATGGAGAATAATCTGTTTTAATCAAAGTCTGCTGATTTAAATGTTAATAACATCTAAAAAATATCTTCACAAAAAATACCTTCACAGTCTGGTTTTTGACTCAACAACTGGGCACCTTAGCCTAGTTAAGTTGGCATATTATATTAGATACCAAATTAGGAGGTTTAGTGTTTTTCTTCTTTAGAGACAAGGACAATGGAAAGCATAACTGACATAATAGTATTTGCTCCGTTTAATTTGAGCACCAGTGTAAAGATGGGTGAGCTCAAAACTAAAGGAGCTTCATGAGAAATTCTGTAGACTCTGGGCTCAAGCAGAGCCACTTTGTGGTTCAGGAAAATGTGACCCAGAGGTGGGAAGAAAAACATCCTCCCTACCTCTGTGGGAAATTCAGTATGGTTCTAAGCTGTCAAAATGGTCAGCCTGGAAGTGCCAGGAAATAACTCTCTTGGCAGAGATGTTAGCCCCCTCCTTGAAGGCTTCAGCAGCAATGGATGAGGTACACCCAGCTGGGGCTTTCATGACAGAGGCTAGAGACCAGCTTGTGGAGAACAGGTATTCCTGGGCATATCTGAGCAGCTTCTAGGAATGCCTTCCCATGCCTGAGGGGAACATTTCTGGAAACAGGAATTTCTGTCTGAGCAAGTGGAGACGATGAGCCAGTGATAGACAAATCCACAGGCTAGAAAGACCCAGAGACTTCTTGGTTATACTCTCGTTATTTTATAGACTGTGAATTCAACTAGTCTCAATACAAATTTTGAGGATTTCATAAGAATTCTTACAGGTATTGTCATCTATATCTATCTACAAACTGTATGAACTCTACGTAATTATTAAAAACCAGTCTATGGCTCAGGCTGAGCTCTGCTGAAGGCATACTATGTAGACGTATAAATGAATGTATTAACTGCACAAAATCTGGCTTTTGGTCAAACTCATAGAGCTGTCTGAAGGTCAGTTGACTTAATTAACTTAAAACAGTAAGCTAGCTAGTTTGATGAACAAGAGCATAAGATAAGGAGTAAGATAATCATGAATTCAAATTCTGGTATCACCTTGACACCTCTGTGACTGGGATTGGTTGTTTAAGTTTTGTTTCTTCCTCTCCTTACAGTTCTGTTATAAGCTCTGGCATATAGAAAGGATCCATTAATTAGTAGTTATTAATCTTATTACTGTCTACTTCATCTATCACCAGTTCCATGTTTTTCCCCTTCTACTTTAGCTGACATTTGTAAAAGTTAAGTGTATAGTCTCAACTGTGGTTCCTAACCTGGGTGGGTCTTTGGAATTAGGGGGCATTTGTGGATGCTTTGAGGGAAAGACTATTTTACTTGTCACAATGACTGGGTGGGGGAAGTGGGGGAGGGTTCCACTAGCATTTAGTGTCCAGAGATCAAGGACAATAAATATTCTGCAATTTGTGGGTCAGTTTTGCACTCTGAATTAATGGTCCCATTTAATTGTGCCACCCAAAATACCATTGAGAAATGCAGCATTTTCTTAACACAGTGAAATAAAGCAAATCTAAATTAAGCAAAATAATTAACACAAGGCACTCACTGTGAGCTTTGGTTTAGAGTTTCCAATGATAAATGAAGGTTCTTTGGTTTTCTTTTAAGCTGAAAAAGATTAAAATAAGTAATTTTGCTTGGTAGTATCTCTCATTACGTCTTGGGAGAAATAATTTGAGGAAAGTATTCATCTTGGCAATACCATGTATACACTTCGCTACAATCTGATTTGTAGGAAATAACCCTTCTTGGTGCAATGAATACTGTGTGTGTGTGTGTGTGTGTGTGTGTGTGTATGTATGTACGTATTTTTATACTTTCTATTAACAGAGATAAATTTATATGGAAAGAGTTTTCATTCTCCATAGTATTCTAATTGATATTAATTTTTTTCAGAAAAAGTGTTGCTTGAAGGATGAGGTAAAAGAATAAAGGTAACACCTTGACTTATAAATAACCTACATGACTTTAAAACAGTCTGTACTTTATGTCTTCCATAATGATGACCTCAATTTGCAGACTCTGCACTTCTTATCAGCTGATGAATATACATTCAGAGGTGTCTCATGGTGATGTACTGGCCAGTCAACATACTACTTTACATTAAGCTGCTTTCTTTTCTTTCTTTCTTTCTTTCTTTCTTTCTTTCTTTCTTTCTTTCTTTCTTTTCTCTCTCTCTCTCTCTCTCTCTCTCTCTTTCTTTCTTTCTTTCTTTCTTTTTTTTTGCATAAAACTACTTGGACTGTTTTATTGCATTTTGTCATTATTTTAAATAATTAGTAATAGGAAAGGGATACTAGTGTCATAATGATTATAGCAGATGTAAATAGCCATGATCAGGCATTTAGCTTTAGTTATAAGCAAGTATATTTGAACTAAGTCTGTCAAGTATGTATTAAATTATGAGGGAACATTTTTTTAAATGCACACAATGCTAGAAATACATTATTGAAGTTTGAGACTTATAGCTGAAGTGTACTAAGGTAGCAATGGAAAAATCTTTAAGATTAAGGATTGGGGATTAATAATGAAAACACTCCAGAGATCTGAGGCTCAGGGACTTTCCCAGAGTCCCTGTGAGTGAATGATATGGCTTGTAGCAGCTCCCTCTGCTGAAGCACAAAGGCTTCAGATGTCCAATCTTCACTCAATAAATATTTTAACATAGCCAGTGAACACTGTCACATTTCCTGCTGGATCCTAGGCAGCTTGTTTCCTAGTCAGCTTCTCCTCCTAAGATTAAAACAAATTGCTGGGGATCCCTGGGTGGCTCAGTAGTTTGGTGCCTGCCTTCGGCTTGGGGCATGATCCTGGAGTCCCAGGATCAAGTCCCACATCAGGCTCCCTGCATGGAGTCTGCTTCTCCTTCTGCCTGTGTCTCTGCCTCTCTCTCTGCCTCTCATGAATAAATAAATAAATAAATAAATAAATAAATAAATAAATAAATAAATAAATAAATAAAATCTTAAAAAAAAAGATTAAAACAAATTGCTTCGTTTCATGACAAGGCCACCTCAAGTAACCTAAGTGAATTGAGATACAAAATTATTTCAGAAAAGTATTTTTGGGGGCACCTGGGTTGTTCAGTCAGTTAAGTGTCTGCCTTCAGCTTGGGTCATGATCTCAGGGTCCTGGGATTGAACCCCATGTTGGGCTCCCTGCTCAGTGGGGAACCTGCTTCTTCCTCTCCCTCTGCCACTCACCCCAGCTCATGCTCTCTCTCTCTTGCTCTGCTGTCTCAGTCTTTCTTTCAAACAAATAAATAATCTTTTTAAAAAAAGTATTTTTTTGTCTCTATGTATTCGCCCTATATTTTGATGTTTAGGGTATGCATTATGTATCCTGCAAAGAGACAAATAATACCAATTTCTATCACTATTGGGAGTTTTGCAGTGTTTTTTAAAAAGATTTATTTATTTATTTGAGAGGGAGAGAGAGAGAATTTCAAGCAGACTCCCCATACAGCACAGAACCCCATGCGGGATTCAATCTTACCACCTGGAAATCATGACCTAAGTCAAAACCAAGAGTTGGATGCTGAACTGACTAGCCACTCAGGTGTCCCAGTTTGTAATATTTTTACACTTTCTAGGAATGAAAGCTCTATTTTTAGTCTGTTGTGAGTCTATTGTCCTGCTTTGGTTTTCAGGGATTGCGTACACACAAAGGTGGGTCACTAAAGATAAGGTCATGGAGAGTGACTGCTGAGCCACTTCTATCCCTCTCTCCTCTCTTGTGTTCTTTTTTTTTTTCTTGTGTTCTTTAATTCAAAACTTTTACAGTTTAAACGATGCTTTCAAAGCTGGACCAGAATATTGTCAGTTAAAATAAATTAAGATCCATTTTTCTCAATTAAAAAAATTAATAGAACCATCTCTATTCAAATTTTCCCCCTACAAATTTTGTCATTCCCAAGACCAAAATGAATGTACAATTGCTAATAAATATTACCATAAAAATCAGGGCAGGCTATGAAATAGATCTTTTATTGAGACGTTATTGTAGTTGAGATATTCTAAATAGGACTGCAAAAATAGTCACATAGTTATATATATATAACCTCATATCTTGGTAGAATATTATTTCATAGTCTGCAAGACCATGGAATCTCCAGCTATTCTTTAACCTAGCAAGCTAAATGAGACAGAGTTGAGATATTGGTCCTCAAGAGAAGTCATCTCTGCTGGCACCTCTTTCACTGAAGGCTGCCAGCCACTACTACTCTTGGGCTTGTGGAAATGCCCTCTTCTGCTTCCAAGGGGAGGAGGAGGACTGTTTCTAAAATGCATGCTCAAGCCAGTCCCTATGCATTGTGATGTAGACATAATGTTATAAATAAAAGTTCAATACAGTTTTAAGTAGCAGCATAATTAGTACCATTGTTTGCATCACTTCTGAGGAATGGCCCAGAAATTTAGTCATTATTTGTGAAGACTGAGCACTAAGCAACCTACTTATAACACGGCTTCTGGACTAGAATTCATTCATCAACTGATGATTATCCAAGGAGACTCTCTGCAAAATGGTAAAATGACCAGGGACAAAACACTGAAAATAAACTGCATCTGTTCTACTTGAAAATAATGGGATTCCTATTCTGTGCTATGTTCAAGCTGTTTTGTGCAGTGGCAAGACTGTCAATACTGACTGCCAGATCTAAATGTGAACATAGGTGGTTCTCAACAAGTTAGGTCCAGATCAAATCCTTGTTAGTTCACCATTCTGAACAAATCTTGTTCATTGCTTTTGTTTACAAAAATATTCTCTCTGCCAAAGAAGAGAAGAATTTTCTTGCAGAGCCATCATTCAAAATTACTCATTATCTCCACAAGAAACTGTAATGCAACCCAAGAATAACTCTTACATTTGTTTATTAAAAATCTTGAGTTGGCCTGTCTATGAGTTCCACGTTCATACACACTTTGCTAATATTTAGTGTCTGTATCTAAATAAAAAGATGAGGCAGATTAAGGTAGGTTTACTAATTATATTAATCCTGTGACCTAAACATCAAAGATGCATTTCAGATTTTTACTACAAGATCAAGTAAGTAATTTTTACAGAACATTGGCTTTAAAGCTCCACAGAACATTCCTACAAACTTGACTGTACTTCATAGAAAAATTTTTTTTGGTTGTAAAAATAGCACTGCCAAGATCCTGACAACTCAATGGGGAGCACCCTCCTTTTTTCTTTTTCCAGCTATTGTTTTACATTTGGGATATTTGTTTTGATTATTTCCTCATGGAGAATAAGCCTGCTTTTATCCTTAAAAAAGGATTACTTCTCAGAAAGATTATTTTTGAATTGAAATTTTAGGAAGTATATACTTAGAAGGTCTCTCAACTCTTCAGGATCCAACTTAAGTTATGCTTTAAAAAAACAAAATAAAGTTTATTCTCCACAAACATATCCGCTTTAAGTTATGATATTATGTCATGATTACTGATTATGACTAGTTTTGAATTGAAATGGCCTTTAAAAATCATATTTTAAAAATATGATTACAATCTTTACAATTATTAAAATATGAACTGTGAATATTTATAAAATATTTTAATATAAATTTTAGTTAGTATACAGTGCAATATTGGTTTCTGGAGTAGAATTCAGTGATTCATCACTTACATACAACACCCAGTGCTCATCACAGCAAGTGACCTTAATCCCCATCCCTCATTTAGCCCATCCCCTCCGACCCTCCTCCTCCATCATCCCTCATTTTGTTCTCTATCATTGAGTGAGTCTCTTATGGCTTGTTTCCCTCTCTCCTTTTTTTCTTTTTCCCTTCCCCATATGTTCACCTGTTTTCTTTCTTAAATTCCCCATGAGTTAGATCATATGGTATTTGTCTTTCTCTAATTGACTTATTTTCCTTAGCATTATATTCCTTAGCTCCAATCATGTTACTGCAAATAGCAAGATTTCAATTTTTTGATGGCTGAGTAATATTCCATCTTATATACATATATATTACCTTTTCTTTATCTATTAATAAGCTGATAGACATGTGGGCTCTCTCCATAGTTTGACTATTGTTGATAATGCTGCTATAAACATCGGTGTGGGTGTATCTCTTTGAATCTGTACTTTTGTAGCCTTTGGGTAAATATCTAGCAGTATAATTGCTGAATTATATGGTAGTTCTATTTGTAACTTCTTGAGGAACCTCTAAACTGTTCTCCAGAGTAGCTGCACCAGTTTTATAAAATATTTTTTAAACATTAAAACCACCCACAAACCCACTACCCAGATGTGATTGCCATATGTTTCTTTCTTCCATTTTATTTCTCTTTACTTTCACACATATATACCCATGCACACATGGATTTTGAAACCCAACTCAGATCAGACTGTATATAGTTTTGTATCTGGCTATTGGGCTTAAAAATTTGCCAGAAATGTTTTTCCTGTCATTAAGTATTTTTTGAAAAATTTTAAAGCTCATGCAGCATTTTATATATGGCCACATAACATTTAATAATTCTATTGATTTTTGATATTTGTGGTTTCTAATGGTTTACTAATCAAAATGTGACCAGGAATACTGGCTGGACTGGAACTGGGGCCCAAATACTTCCAGATTGTTACGTGAGGCAAGTCCCGTCCCATAAGGGTTCACTGGAATATGATTCTTTCCACAGGAGCTTTAGAGCTTCCTGAATTTACAGAAACTTGAACTTTGGACAGATATTTGCTAATTTCTGAAGAATTAGGGAAGCCTGTGATGCAGGCTGAGTACCAACCTACCCTACAAATACACCCAACTGAATGCACAATGGAAAATGGGATAAAAATGAAAAGCTGTCCCCAGACTACAGGTAAAACTGGTTGGGGTCTTGATGCCAGTTAATTCCTGGATGATCTGGGCCCTTGTGTATCTTTCCTGAATAGGGTTGCTGCATCTTCTGGTGCTGTTACCCCTGGACAAGGCAGTACCACCTAGGAAGTATTCTAGAGATGCCCTGAGTTCCAGGCGTACCCCATCAGTGCCTCTACTGGAGAGCAGCAACCCCATTTCCCTCTGCATAATTAGTTAGGGTCAATCTCCATGGCTAATCACATATCGCTTCTTTGGTATGCTTTTAGTTTAATGCCAATCTCAATTTCCAATTCAACAAAACCATTGTTGTGGCCCCCAGTAGAAGCAAAAACTACCTTGGTTTTTACAACCTCTAAACCAAAAAGTCCAAAATCATAGGGAGCAAAAAATAGTCAGTGTTTCAACAGGTTTCATAGTAAGAGGTACTATTCCCATTTCCACCCCTGGCTCCTTGGATTCCTATATTCTACCTATAGGAAATGGATGAGAATATTGAAAACTCATTCAGAGCATACACTCCATCTTGTAGGACATCACCCCACTCTTTGAAAGTGTTTGTCTCTTAGCTGGAGTCATAACAGAGTCTTTAATAGGTCATTCCATTAGTATATGAGGCCAATAGTTTCTGATGAATGCATGTATGGCAAGACCAATGAATCCTGTGGACATCTGCCCACTTCTTATTTTTGTGTAGCACTTTTTTTTGGGTGCAGATATATTTTGTGGGAGACTCTGAGAGTGAAGAAGCATGAAGTCCAATAGTGAAGTGCTGACAGAGGTTATTGTGGGGAAGAAAGAAAATTCATATTTAAAGTAAGTGTTTATTCTATTGAGAGAGAATATCTACTCTTTCCATAGTGGAAGGGGTTCAGTATAATCAACCTACCACAGGTGGCTGGCTGTTTCACCAGGGATGGTGTTGTATAGAATAGGGGGAAGGTAGGGGCTCAGCATCAGTCTCGGCTGTGGTACTCAAATCAGACTCAGTGAGGGAAGGCACATTGCTGAGTTCATATACAACCTTTTTCCCTACCACTAATGTCACTCACGCATGAGTCCAAAAAGTAGGCTCTGCCAAGGCTGGGAAAGTCTTGACTGACTGACAATAATAAAATGGACCATATTGTGCATATAATTATTGAGAATGTCACCGTGTCACTGAATCAGATGTCCTATAGTATTTATATAGGACAGTAATATTTTCATACTCTGGGCTCATCCTTAGACATCAGTCCATAAATATTTTCCTTAGTTCTCATTGCCAATCTCCAATCCTTTTCCTTCCAAGTTCCTGACATTTGAACAAATTGGGGGTCACCTGCCTTAAACTGCCATTGATCTGTACACCTAGACAGCTGTCCTTCAAGGCACGTGAAGTTCCCAGAAAAAAATAACATAGAGCTCTGCACATCAGAACAAGTGCCCTCCCCCCTCCATCCTTTGTAGGAGTAGGTGGGAGATAGGAAGTTACTGTTTTATGGGTACAGAGTTTTAGTTTCACAGAAAAAGAGTTTGAGAAATGGATAGCAGTGATGATTGTATAGCAATGTGAATGTACTTAACACCGCTAAACCATACATCGAAAAACTGTTAAGATTGTAAATTTTGAGTTATGTGTATTTTTCCAAAATCAAAAATAAACGAAAACTTTAAAAAATTAGCATAAAGGCACGGTGGGCCTGGTGGTGGGCCATGCTGGGAACCATGTGTGATTCCTTAGCTGCAGCTTGCCAGAGGCTCCATACCACATCTCTATCTGCCACTGCAGATTCCTTGAGCATATTTGGATCTGCTGGGGTCAAAAGGCCACTGTGGTAGGTGTGTTTTCACTACAACCCAAACCAGCTGGAGAGCCTTTTCTTGCTCCAGATCCCACTCAGAGCTGGTAGCTCAATGGGTTAGAGCAAGAAGTGGTAGGGGTGCAAAGAGAAGTGACATGCCTTTCAGACTGGAGAAGCTATTTCAACTTCTGGGAAGTGAAAGCTATGTCCCAGACTATAGCATATCTCCAGAAACTTCACTGTGATGGCAGGCCCCTGAATTTTCCTAGATCGTATCACCGACCCTTTGACATGAGTGCCTTGCTTGGGCATCTAGAGCACATGCTACCTTTTGCTTATCAGATCTAATCAGCATGATGTTGCCAGTGTAGTGGGCCAGCAGGGTATTCCTGGGATAGTGGAGTGATTGAGGTCCCCTGTGGACAAGTTGTGACAGAGACGCATAGAAGTGCACTTCCAGATGAAAACAAACTGCTTATGTTAATCTCTGCTTATTGGAAGGACAAGACAAGAGCTATTTTGGAAGAACTGCATCTGGAGGGAATACTGAAGTGAATTTTGAAACCTCAAAGAATTTGGCAGACAGGAACAGTATGCGCAAAGACACAAAGATAAGCCGATACAAGATAAAGGAGGTGATTGAGTGACTCATTGATACATTCAAAAAAATATTTCTGGAGCACCTACTAAATGCCAGTGACTCACTTTGCTGAGTTTGTACAAGAGAAGGGCAGGATGTGGTCAGGCCTGAAATGACAGAGTAAGGAAATGGTACTTCATTCAGAAGGCTGTCGCAAACCACTTGAAGGTTTGTCAGCTGGAGAGGGCCAGGAGCGAAGTGGCTTTTTACAGTGATGAATCTGGTAGCAGAAGCTACTATTCTAGCCAGGATGAAGCAGTGGGGACCTGAACTAGAGAAATGAAATGCGAAAGGAATGTGAAGGAATGTGAAGGGATCAGCTGAAGGAGGAGGGAATGTACATGTGTCTGAACATGGGAGCCATCAAGACGCATAAGCCAAATATAACTAATTAACTCCAAGCTTTCGAGCTTGAGTGATTGGGATCAACACGAGAAATAATGAGGTCAGGTGGAAGATCTAGGATTAGGTAGGTCATAAAATAGCTGGTATCATGGGACTGAAGCTTCCTGAGGGCAGGGGCTACCACTGCTTTGGTTCCCATTTTATCTCCAGTCCTTGGCACAAGGTGAACATTCAAAAAGTATCTGTCACAGAATATGTTAAATGCTCAATCTTACTGAATTGTCACATCTACCCTAGGAAGGAGGTGTGATTATCTCCTTTCTTTTTTTTGCTATTATTATTTTTTATAATTTTGAAGTACTTAAGGCAATAAAAATATAGTAAATACAATAAACATCCATATAGAGAGAGATCTAGTCCTCAGCTTGAGAAACAAAATAATACATGTTTTATCATTATGCCCATCTTATAGCTGAGAACCCTAAGGCCCAGGATGGTTAGAAAACTGGTTTATGGTCACACAGCTGACACACACCAGAGTTGTGATAAGAAAAGGGACCTGTCTGCCCCCAGCGCCCATGTTTTCAACCCTACCCACTTTGTGGCACTGGTGAAACCTCTGGGTAGAAGCTCTCAGCAGGTGGAAGGAACATAATACATGTGGCAGAGAGAGAACTGAGAACTAAAAATATTGATAGGGGAATAATTTGCATTGAAGCGACAGCTGAAGGGATGGCAGTGGAAAGGCAATACACAGTAATAAGTGGTCTGAGGACAATACTTGGACTTTAGCAATGTGCCTTCTTGGAAGGAGAACAAAATTTAAGAGACTATTTTAAAACCTTTCCTGTTCACAGAGTAAGTGCTGTTTTTATGCTGCTCTAGAGTTTCTTTTTTGGTTCCTAGAGAAAGGGCAGAGCTGCCTGTAATCCATGGAGTGCTTACTCTCTATAACTGGCATAGGGCGAGGCCAGAGAAGGCATCGATATTTTGCATCATCGAGACTATAAAAATCTATGTTATAAAACCTATCCCCCCCCAGGCAAAAATATAGGTTTTCTGCTTCCATCATATTGAGTACCTAATACAGGTCTATCTGAGACTGTGCTTTTCAGAAACATGTGCCCTCCTCCACACATTACATGGACCACTGAGGTTTGATAGGGCTGAAGAGGAGTGTATACAGTTTCTAATCATTAGTAATACTACCCCCTGAGGAAACATTTTTTGGTCTTCACTGCCAAATCAGAAGTTTTTAGTTGCCTCAGGAGAAATGTAAGTATTCCGGAAAAAAGTCTTGCAAGCATTTGATAAGTATCCAAATCTCCTCAGGCCAATGAAGATCACAAGATTTTTGGGTAAGTTCCAAGTTAACATCAAGGTTTTGTTTAAAAAGTCCTATAGCAATATTATTTACAATCGAAATATCTACGTGATAAAAATTTCTTAAGATGTTCTCCAGAAGTTTCGTAATATACAATAGAGTACTTTAAGTCTTGGCCTATAACATATGTCCTTAGGGCTCTTTAAGGACATTTGCAACCCCCTTAAAAAATATCAGAAACACAGAACGGGGAGATAGGATATTACTGTGACTCTCTCTGTAAAGTCAGGATAGGCTAGTCTAGGTACAAAATTTAAACCATTAAATCTCAGTGGCTTCATGCAACCACCACCACCACCACCACCACAAAAACATGTTCTTTTCATTCAAAAGAATCTGCTGTGACTCTTCAGTAACTGCTTTTCAAGTAATGACTGGGGCAAACGGTCTATTTCTTTCTTCCTTCATTTCAGTCTAATGCTAAATAGTTTTTTGAGTATCAGTCACATCATATATGTAGAGTGAATTTACCATCATTATTTCTCTATAACCTTAAGACTGATCTCCAAATATCAAGACAAAGAAGAGGGGGCACCTGGGAGGCTCAGTCGGTTAAGCTTCCAACTCTTGATTTCAGCTCAGATCAAGGTCTCAGGGTCCTGGGATCCAGTCCTACATAGGGCTCCATGGTCAGCAGGGAATCTGCTTGAGATTCTCTCTTCCCCTCTGTCCCACTCCCCACTCATGAGTGCTTGCTCTCTCATGCTCTCTCTCTAAAATAAATAAATCTTAAAAAAAAGGGGGGGGCAGAGGAAGCTGAAGGGCCTCACCCAGGTTTTGCAGATCTTTGGCTCCAAAATGGTACACGTCACTTCTCACAACCAACTGGACAGAAATAGCCACACGGTGCCACCCAACAGTAACAGAGTTGAAATGTATAGTCTTCTGTGTGCCCATGAAGAATAGGAGAATATTGATGTGTACAGTCATATCTCCCATTTTTACATGGTAAAAAACCACTGATACTGTACTGTACTGATAAAATCAGTACAACTATGTTGTGCCTTGGCAAGGGAAGAAGTAGTTTGATGAATATGCAGGTAACTAGATATAACCCTACTATCTGATGTTTTGCTTGATGATGAGAATAGTTTTGTTGAAATATACTTATTTTCCATCAAGGACTCATAAATACTAGAGAAAAATAGCCATTTTTGCAACCCATTGGGCAAAGGCTGATGTAGTGCAAACCTAGGAGTGCATCCATCTGTGAATTATGTAGTGTTTTAAGATTAAGGTTTTTTTTCTCCCCTTCTCACTTCTTGGTTCTGGGGCCATCTGGGAATTTCTGCTTCTTGAAGACTCACAGATGCAGCATTCATCCAAATTTCCCATGGTTTGTTCTAGATACACCAAATATAGAACTTTAAGGACTAAGTATATGATTCTGAGTCTGCCCATTGTTTCCTGTACATAATTAATATGGAAATTGCAGGAAGTGAATCAATCTCCTGGAAGCTTCTTTTGGCATTTCCACATGCTCTGCTACCTTCATAGCTGGTCTACTTTTTGTTGGTGTTATTTGCATCACTATTTTGGAACTTGGTATCCTTCTCCTCTAAATCTCCCTTCAATCTCCCAGTATCTGCCAAGGTAGCTTGTGTCTGACCATCAGTTAATTAATGTTAGTGTTTAAGTTTTTATTTTAATTCCAATTAGCTAACATAGTGTTATATTAGTTTCAGGTGTACAATATAGTGATTCAACACTTCCATACAATAACTGGTGCTCATCACAAGAGGTGCATCCCTTAATCCCCATCACCTGTCGCACCTATCTTCCCTCCCACCTCCCCTCTGGTCACCTTCCGTTTGTTCTCTATAGTTAAGAGTCTCTTTCTTGGTTTGTCTCTCTCTTTTCTTCCCTTTCCTCATTTGTTTTGTTTCTTTAATTCTACATATGAGTGAAATGATGTAGTATTTGTCTTTCTCTGACTGATTTATCTCATTTGACATAATACTTTCTAGCTCTATCCAGGTCCATACAATTAATGTCCATGTTTCTTAAGTAAAGGAGTAGCTAGTTTCTCATTTTTGACCTACTTAGGGTCAACACAGTTTGCATTACAATGATGTACTCTACATTCCCTCAGGTCACTGCCCTCCAACTCTTGTTGCTTTCTTCAATCTCTTTTGCCCCACTGAGTGGTGGCTCAGGGAAGCAGTGAAACTTGGGGATGCAAGGGAGGGTAATTACCAGAAAGTACAGAGTGGCCATCAAAGGTCAATACAGTGTATATAATCTAGTAATCTGAATAGTGACAAGTGGGGGAGGGTTCTTCAGAGAATTGTTAGATCAAACTAAAATGTTTATTTATAGAGATTTCTTTCCCTATTATTTTATAAATTTATTATAAATTAACACAGCTTGTTTTATTGCTGATTTACCCTGATAATTTGAATATAATTTTTGACTCGTTTTAACCTAATGCTGTTTTATAGCTATGATAATGGAAGATGTATTTCTGAACTAATCTGGAAATTTTTTCTTCAAATTAGGCCATTTATACCATTCAGATTTATGTCTTTTCACGCACCAGTTAGTGTTGTGAGTGCTTAAAAAACAAACAACTGCACTAATATGAAGGTCAGTTGTATGCAAAAATTACTTACCGAGTAAACTGTTGGTTTGCCCACCAGCAGAGGAATAGAAGAGTCCTGAAATCACATAATTCCAAGATTGTTATCCCATTCAGAATGCAAACCTCAAAACGAATATAGGATTCTTAGCACTTAGGGAATTTGGAGATGTTAAGCGCCCTTTAAGATCATTTAGGCTGGTGACTTTCACGTTCCAAATGAGGAGACTGAGCAGAATGAGTTGAGAGCGCTCCTGACTCTATTGCTGGTGTTCTTTATTAAGGTAGAAGTTATACCCTGGGTCAATTTTGCCAAATGCAAACATCAACTTATCTTTTTTGTTCTAATGGTCTCCCAGGGCACTGGGAGGTTGAAATGATACTCCGGTTCAGTCAGAGCTAAGTGGAGACGCCAAAGGAGCACCCAACACGGTGCCACGGGAAAAGCAGCTCTTCCAACAGTTAAGTGGCAGGTTGATGTGAAATTCCCGACTTCACAGAACACCTCCTAAGGATTTAACACTGCTGCTTATCCCAAACGCTACGCGCGAGCTGCTCCCGCGTTCCAGCATGTTCCAGCATGTTCCAGCATCGCAGGGACATACCCACTAGGCCGTCCTGGTCCGGAGCGCAGGTGGCAGCCTTCCGTCCGACCCGCCTGAAGTCCCACCTATCCTGGGACGCGCTGGAGGGAGCGGATCCACGGGCGGCGCGGGCTCCCCAGCGCTCCTCCAAGAGGCCACACCCCGCGCAAGGCCCCCATTGTGTCTGGGGGAACAGGGGCCTCGCTGGGTCACGCCGGCGGCCCCCCTGCGAGAGGAGCCAGCCGCCCCAGGCCAGCCGGGCCTGCAGCGGGCGGGGGGCGGGGGCGCTGCCGGGACCCGCAGGCCGGCCTCGCGCGGGCGCCGCCGCACCTGGAGGCGGAGCCAAGGCCCGTGGCCCGCCCGCTGCCGGGCGCGAAGCCCCCTCCCCGCGCCCCTCCCGCCGCGCGGCAGAAGCGCGCAGGTGCGGGAGGCCGCGCCCGCCGGGACCTCGGCGAAGCGGGCGCACCATGGAGCACATCCGCACGCCCAAGGTGGGTGCCCGGGCGCGGGCCGAGGAGGGGCAGCGGGGGCTGCGGGAGGGATGCTGAGCCGGCCCGAGGCCCGGCTTCCCGCGGGCGCTGGCGAGTCGGCACCGCGAGCGAGCGAGCGAGGAGGAGGAGGAGGACGCAGCGCTCGAGCATCTCCTTCCAGGCCTAGCTCTGGCGCTGGCGGAGCCAACCTCTTGTCCTTGAGAGCGCGCGCTGGGCAGGGGGCTGGGCGGGAGGGAACCCAGTTGTCCCTTGAATAATAGGGCTGCTGATCTGCTGATAGACGCCCCCTTCTAGTCTGGCACTACACTGCTGCTGCTGCCGCCTCCCCTCCCCCCAATTTTCTGTTGGCTGCTCTGAGCAGCTGAAAGAGAAACCAGCCTTCCCGATTGATGACAGGTGCAAGGAAAGGAGTTAAAGTACGCGCAGGTGGATTGAAGGCTCTCTTGGAAGCTTGTTGAATCTAAGGGTTCGGACCCACACGGCTCCCCCTGCGGCTCCCCCTGCGGCTCCCCCATCGTCAGTGGACCTTACACAGAGCGGACGATCAATATTCGCCGTGGGGTGAACGTTATTGTCAGTCCTTGCGTCTCCTTGCCTTTTCCACCAGTTTTCTTTCATTGAGGAGAAGGGTGCAGCTTACAGATTGGTCCGCTGGTGTGTTTGAACACAGCACCAGCTTTGGGCCCTCAACGAAAAACGCCTGGTCCCTGGTCCTTCCAGAGAAATTACACTGGAATCGTCGATGGCTGCACCAAACTTTCCCACTCGTAGTTGCGCTAGTCATGTAATTTAGAGTGAAAACGATGGTCAGTATTCCTGTCTGATTAAAACCCTGAACTGGTGAAAGAGTATATTTCAAAAGGAAGTTGGCTATCTCTCTTTACCACCACCACAGCTCTTTGTGTTTCCAGGATGATCTCAGTCCCAAATCTAGGCCCTTGATAGAGTTAAGTCAAAGGTGGGTCTGTGTGGTCACAATTTAGGTGGCCCCAGGGATCCCAACCATTTCATGCGGGTCTGAGGGGTGGGAATTGCTTTTAAATCCAGTAAGAAGAATTCATCTCTAAATTCTAGAATGGTTCCTAAGTACCTCTTTGTAGAAGCAGCTTTATGATGATCTCATGTCAGTGGAAGAATAGATCTTTTAGTTTGCTAGATAGTTCCAATGGTAAATTTAAATTGTATTGATTTTGCACTATGGAATTAAACTGTTGCTTTACTATTGGGAAATTGTAAACATAGAAGAGCGCGCCATAAACCACAAGGTAGGTGGCTCAGAGCTTTCAGGATTTAAGTGGTGCTAAATTATTTATTCCGGGATGACAAATTTAACTCATGAACTCCCTTCGTCCTTGCCAAGGGCATATTTTCTTTGTCGTGGTGAAGGGGGCCCTTTATAGAAATATCTGATGTGATTGTCAATAGCAAGAGTGATAGAGTGACATGTCACTATAGAATATGAATTTGGGGGGTAAAGGCTTTTTCTAATGTATGTCTAAACTTGTACAGCAAGTTTAATGTATGTCTAAACTTTGTACAGCAAAGCCATGTGTTTAACCCTGAGCAGCAAACAATATTCTTTTATAATTGGTTTTGGTGAACACCCTCTAAACAGTGTAGTACCTCAAATCAGAGATCCCTTTCTATCTGGAAATGGAAAAAATGGAGAATCATCTGAAATGTCATTGGATGGAGGATCATTAACATTTAGGATAACACAGGTGGAAAAATTATATACAGAGATTTGGTAGATCAGATTCATTTACTCATTCATTTCATTTCACAAGCCTTTGACAACTTTCATGTATGAGGCTCCATTAGGTCCTGGGAGCATGAAGCATCAGGGAAGTCCTTGTTTAGAAGGAGGAGCAGTTGTAAGTTTGGACAGAGACATATACAAGAGACAGTGACCAGAGGGGTGGATGGATGGAGAACGAACTCAGCTATAGAGGGCGAGGGAAGTCTTATAGAAAAGTGGAGTCTTAACATGGAAGACTGGGAGCTGTCATGCAGTTGTGTCAATAGGATATATTGTAAGATATCATTACAATCTCAGAGAAGCTGAAACCTTGTGAGTGATAAAGATGGAAGTGATGAAATGATTGCTTGAGGCTAAACAGCATCTCTTCATTTTGCACTTTTAAGTGCAAAACTAATTTTCACAGTATAAGTGAAAAATAGAACATGGGAACTACTTACAGAGTATGTGTTGCAAAGTATATAATTAATGATGGTTATATTCATCTTTATTATTTGCTTCCAGTATGCTCTGGGGGAACTGGAATAGGTAGTTTGCCTTAGATTTTTCATGATTCATGTCTTGGGCTATAAGGATATAAGGTCATTCACAAATTTTGTTCTTTTGACCCACTGTGGGTTTGAAGTGATATTTACCATGTAGATAGTAGGTTTTGATTTTAAGAGGAAAAGAAATGCATGTATGGGTGTATAATGTACAGTTGCTTTCCTACTACAATGAAAGTCATTCATTTACTCTTTATAAGCTGTATGAAATCCATCACAGCCTCTGTGTTCTGCTTCAGTCTCTGGAGTGTAGTTTAAGGAGACAGATGCACATGAATAATCTGGAATACTTTGCACATATTTCTTTGTGTGTGCGTGTTTAACTGAAGCCTTTAACAGAGCATATGTTAAGCAGGGTGTTTCTCTCCCAGAATGGTTCCTTTATAGAAAAAAAGAAATGTTCCCAGGACAAGCTAGTTTGCAGCTGGGTCAAAGTGAGGACACCAAGCATTACCTGTACTCATCACAGTGAACTTTTGGGTTTCTATTTCACTGCCTGGATTGATTGATTGATTGATTGATTAATTGATTGATTGATTTTACCACTTGAAAGCTTGCTAGTAAGAAAATATTCTGCAAGAAGTTTAGGGATAATTTGGGTTTAGTTTTATGAAAAGGCTTCAGGACTCCAGGATATAGCTTGAAGTGTTTTGCGGAATTTGGTTTGGTACTGGACTAGGATCCTGGCTAAGTAATCTCACTTTTTATACTTTGATTTTTCTGGAACAGTTTTTTTTTTTTCTCCCCACATCAGTAAATTTTAATTGTAAAATAAGATATGTGATGACCTCTCAAACTGCAAAGCTGATCTTGAAAATGTCTGCCCTTTCCACCCCATCCCCCACTCTGAGCCATTACTGGAATAGCCTACTAACTGGTAATGTCCTCTTCACTCTTCTCTAACCGCTTGTCTACAGAGGGAGTCTGGTGATGCTTTTATGGCACAAGGTGATCATGTTACTTGCCCACTGAAATTCCTGGGTGGCTTCTGTTTGTTTTTGTTTTTTGGTTATTTTTTTAAGATTTATTTATTTTAGAGAGAAACAGCATGAGTGCTGGGTGGGGGGCAGAGGGAGAGGAAGAAAGAGAATCTCAAGCAGACTCTGTGCTGAGTGTGGAAACTGACTCTGGACTCCCTCTCACCGCCCTGAGATCATGACTTGAGCCAAAATCAGGAGTCAGAAGCTTAACCACCTGAGCCACCCAGGAGCCCCAGGTGGCTTCCCTTTGTACCCAGTATATAAAGTGAGAATGCTCAGAGTAGTCCATAAGGTCCTGTGTAGACTGAGCCCTCTTCACATTCTTATTCACTATCCTCTGGTCACAACTAGCCTTAGTGGGTTTCTCAAATGTAAATTCTTTTCCACCTCAGGACTTTTGCACTGCCGTTCCATCTGGAGGATACTCTTATTTTCACTCTTCATGTGGCTAAAACTCATCTCTCTAGTTACAGACTGGATGGAATTTCCTCAGAGACATTATTATCTAATTCCTCCTCTAAGTCATACTTGCCTGTTATATTGTATCCCCAAATGCAATGTTTCACCTTATGCTCCTTGTTACAAGTTTTAGATTTATTTGAGTGATTGTTTATTTTTCTTAAAGATTTTATTTATTTGAGAGAGCAAGCATAAGCAAGGGGGAGGGAGAGGGGGAGAGGGAGAAGCAGACTCCCCACTGAGCGGGGAGCCCGATGTAGGACTCGATCCCAGGACCCTGAGATCATGACCTGAGCCAAAGGCACACTTAACCCACCGACCACCCAGGTGCCTTTTGAGTGATTGTTTAATGCCCAGCTTCCCTGCTAGACTGGGAGCCCTGTGAAGATGAGGATCATATCTTTGTTCACCCCTAACATGTTTCCTGGCACCAATTAAGCATACAGTAAATAAATTAAATAATAGGAGGAGTGAGTAATTCTTGGTCTCAGCTCTTCAGTTATTACTGTTTGCTTTGGTGATTCAGGCCTTGTGTGTTGTACCCGTGACTAGGGACAGTATTGTGAATCCTCTAATGGATTTAGTGTTTAGTACTTGTAGATGTCAATATGTTACATATATGTAATGATATATATTTTGTGATTATACATAGTTTTACTAAGATAGAATCCAAATACTATGAAATTCACCATTTCAGTCGTTTCAAAGTATATGGTTCAGTGTGTGTTAGTGCACTTAAACAGTGTTGTGCAACTATCACCTAATTCAGAGCATTTTCATGTTCCATCCCCAAAAGAAACCCCGTGCCCTTAGTAGTCCCACTAATATACTTTCTATCTCTGTTAGATTTGCCTGTTCTGGACATTTTGTATAAATGGAGTAATCTGAGATGTGACCTCTTGTGACTTCTTTCATTCAGCATCATTTTTTCTAGGTTCATCCAAGTTATACCCTGTAATGATAGACTTCATTCCCTTTTACTGCAGAATAATATTCCACTGTATGGATAGACCACATGTTGTGTATCCATTCATCAACTGATGGACATTTGGGCTGTTCCCACGTTTTGATTATTATGGATACTGCTATGAGTGCTCCAATACTTGTTTTTTTAATGTGTGTGAAAGTAAGGTGGGTTTTGTTTTGTTTTGTTTTTGTATAATTAACTTACAATGTTACCTTAGTTTCAGATATACAACTTAGTGATTTGACAAGTTTATACAATATGCTGTGCTCACCACAAATGTGGCTCCATTGGATCCATTTCATCACTGTTACGCATCATTGACTGTATTCCTTATGCTCTTTTTATTCCCGTGAGTTTCTCGTTGCATAACTGGAGGCCAGTATCTCCTTCTTCCCTTCACTCATTTTACCCAATCCCCTACACCCTGAAAATAAAATTTTAATTCTCTAATTCCTAGAAGTGGAACTACTGGTAATATAGTGATTCTATGTTACTTTTTGAGGAAATTATGATTACATTTTATGTATTATATAACTAAAACTTTATATGTGATTCAAACAATATAGAATGACTTGTATAAAGAACCTAGATACTTTGGAAACAATTGTTTATGAATAGACGTGTGTTATGAATAGGTGTGAATAGATGGTTTGCATCAAAAGGGAACGGTTTCTCAGCCAATCCAGTGAGCATGACATCATATTTCTATCATTCCAAATTCAATTCTAATTTGTGAGTGATCCTTTTTATATAATCATAGTATGCTTTCTCTTTTTTTTTGCTTTTTCTCTCTTACTGAACTTTTTGCCCACTCTTATATATATATATATATATATATATATATATATATATATTCAGAATTCACTTACCTGTTTATTGTTTTTATGACTGCATATTATTTGTGTGACTGTAGTTTGTGTAACCTATCTCCACTATTAGGCATTTGCATTTTGAGCCCCTGTGAAAATCTCTGGTACTGTTTTCTTAATATATACTGTCCAAGTAGTAGGAACAATCTTATGAGGGTGTTACATAATATCTTTCAGTATTTCAAAGATTCTCATATGGCCCAGTGTTTAGGCAAATTCTTTATAGTCTCAGCAGAAACAAAGGATAATGATGGTAGAGAAGGTCTTGCTGGATATAGAGAAGTTGTTTCCCACAATTGTGCCTGTTTGTATAAAAGAAATTAGTTTATCTCTTAAAGGAATAGAGGTATCTAAACAAATGTCTCTTGGCAGTGAAGATATGGAGGTATTTCAGGCATCTGAGAAGAGAATGGACTAGAATCATGTTTGTTTTTTTAATTGAAGTATAATTGACTTACAAGATGATCAGTTTCAGGTCACTATACACTATATACACATATAGTTATATGTTATACACTATAACATAGTGTTTCAACATTTACATACATTATGAGATGATCACCATAAGTCTAGTCACCATCTGTCACCCTATATAGTTATTACAATATTATTGACTATTCCCTATGCTTACACTTTACATCCTTGTGACTTATTTATTTTACAACTGGAAGCTTATACCTCTTAATCTCGTTCATCTATTTTGCCCATCCACAGCTCCTCCCCCCTGGCAACCACTCATTTGTGATCTGTGTTTCTAAGTATGTTTGAGTATGTTTCTGCTTTGTTTTGTTTGTTTAATGTTTTAGACATTTACATATAAGTCAAATCGTATGGTGTTTTTCTCTAACTTACTTCACTTAGCGTGATACCATACCTCCAGGTCCATCCATGTAGTTGTAAATGGCAAGACTTCATTCTTTTTTAACACTGAGTGATATTCCATTGCATAAATATGCCAAATATTCTTTATCCATTCATCTACTGACAGACTCTCAGGTTGCTTTCATATCTTGGTCATTGTACATAATGCTGCAATAAACAGAGGGGAACATCTATCTTTTTGGATTAGCGTTTTTGTTTCCTTTGGGTAAATACCCAGTAGTAGAATTGTTGGATCATATGGTAATCATATAGTAATTCTATTTTTAATTTTTGAAGATCCTCCATACTATTTTCTATAGTGGCTGCACCAATTTACATTCCCACAGTAGTGCATGAGAGTTTCCTTTTCTTTACATCCTTGCCAACATTTGTTACTTCTTATCTTTTTTATACTAGCCATTCTGACAGGGGTGGGGTGTTGATTTTCCTTTCCCTGATAATTAGTGATGTAGAGCATCTTTTCATGTGTCTGTTGACCATCTATATATCTTCTTTGGAAAATGTTCAGATCCTCTGCCCATTTTTTAAATGGATTGTTTTGGGGTGTTTTAGTGTCAGGTTGTCTAAGTTCTTTATATATTTTGTATATTAGTCCCTTATCAGATATATCATTAGCAAGTATCTTTCATTTAGTAGGCCGCCTTTTTTTGTTGATGGGTTCTTTTCCTATGAAAAGCTTTTTAGTTTGATGTAGTCCTATTTTTTTATTTTTGCTTTTGTTACCCTTGTCTGTGAAGACAGATCCCCCCAAAATATTGCTAAGACCAGTATCATTGAGTTTACTGCCTATGTTATGTTTTACAAGTTTTATGTTTTCAGGTCTTATATATCTTTGATCCATATCAAGTTTATTTTAGTGTATGATGTAAGGAAGTGGTCCAGTTTCATTGTTTTGCATATTCTGTCCATTTCCCCCAGCTTTGGGAACATGATACCTCCAGTTTTGTTCTAAGATTGCTTGGCTATTTGGGATCTTTAGTGGTTTCATACAAATTTTTAGGTTTACATTTTCTAGCTCTGTGAAATATGCCATTGGTATTTTGATAGAGATTGCATTGAATTGTAGGTTGCTTTAGGTACTATGGACATTTTAACACTATCGATTCTTCCAATCCATGAGCACAATATATCTTTCTACTTATTTGTGTTGTCTTCAATTTCTTTCATCTATGTCTTCTAATTTTCAGAGTATAAGTCTTTAACCTCCTTGGTTACATTTATCTCTTAGGTATTTTATTCTTTTTGTTGGAGTTATAAATGGGATTGTTTTCCTAATTTATCTTTTTGATATTTTGGTATTAGTGTATAGATTTATTAGGAACAGATTTCTGGGTATTAATTTTGAATCCTGAAACTTTACTGAATTTGTTTATTAGTTTTAGTAGTTTCTTTTATGGAGTCTTTAGAATTTTCTAGAGCATTTTGTTGGCAAATAGTGACAGTTTTACTTCCTCCTTTCCAACTTGGATGCCCTTTTCTTTTCTTGTCTGATTACCAGGGCTAGGATTTCCAGTACTACGTGGAATAAAAGTGGTGAGAGTGGGCATTTTTGTCTTGTTCCTGATATCAGAAGAAAATCTTTCAGCTTTTTACTGTTGATTATAATAGTGGGTTTGTTATATATGGTGTTTATTATGTTGGGGTATGTTTCCTCTATACCCACTTTGTTGAGAGTTTTTATCATTTTGTTAATGTAGTGTACACATTGATTTGCACATATTGAACTATCATTTCAAAATCCCACTTAATCGTGCTACATGATCCTGTTACTGTATTGTTGAATTTGGTTTGGCAATATTTTGTTGAGGAATTTTGTGTTCATGTTCATCAGGGGTATTGCCTGTAATTTTTTTGTATTGTTTTTGTCTGATTTTGATATCAGGGTAACGCTGGCCTGAATTTGGAAGTGTTTCTTCCTCTATTTTTTGGGGGAATAGTTTGAGAAGGATAGGTATTAACTGTCCTTTAATATTTGTTAGAATTAACCTGTGAGTCTATCTGGACTTTTGTTTACTGTTTACTTTTGATTACCTATTCAATGTTATCCTTATATTTTGTTCAGATTTTCTATTTCTTCCTAGTTCAATTTGGAAAATAATTTGTTTCTAAGAATTTAGCCATTTCTTCTAGGTTTATTCATTCGTCTTCTAGGTCCAGTTGGTTGGCGTATAATTGTTCATAGTAGTCTTTTATAATCTTCTGTATTTCTGTGGTGTCAGTTGTACCTATCCTTTCATTTCCTATTTTATTTATTTGGGCCCTCTCTGTATTTTTCTTACTGAGCCTGGCTAAAGGTTTTTCAATTCTGTCGTCTTTTGACAGAACCAACTCTGAGTTATGTTTACCTTTTATATTGTTGTTAAAGTCTATATTTTATTTATTTTCCATTTATTACTTCTAACTTTGGGCTTTGTTCTTCTTTTAGTTCACTGGGTGGAAGTTAGATTGCTTATTTGAGATTTTCCGTATTTCTTGAGGTAGACATGTATTAATATAAACTTCCCTCTTAGAAATGCTTTTGCTACGTCCCATAGAATTTGGACCATTGTTTTTCCATTACCATTTGTCTCAAGGTGTTTTTGGATTTCCTATTTGATCTTTGTTGACCCATTGGGTGTTTAGTAGCATGTTGTTTGACCTCTCTGTATTTGTGGGGTTTTTCCTAGTTTTATTTTTTCTTATAATTCATTTCTAATTTCATATCATTGTGGTTGGAAAAAATGCTTGATTTCAATCTTCTTAAATTTATTGAGACTTGTTTTGTGGCCTAACGTGATCTATTCTGGAGAAAGAAATGTACTTTCAAGTACATTTACACTTGAAAGGAATGTGTATTCTGTTGCGTTTGAATGTCATATTTTGTATATATCTATCAACCTGTCTTGTCTAATGTATCATTTAAGGACTCTGTTTCCTTATTGATTTTCTCTCTGGATGATCTGTCCACTGGTGTATATGTATGGGGTGTTAATGTCTGCAATATTATTGTATTGCTGTCAGTTTCTCCCTTTATGTCTGTTAGTATTTGCTTTACATATTTAGGTGCCTTATGTTGGGTGCATAGATATTTATATTTAAAATATCTTTTTACATAAATATTACAATTACTACGACCTCTTGTTGGAGTGATCCCTTTATCATTTTGTAATGGCCTTCTTTGTCTCTTGTTAGTCTTTGTTTTAAAGTCTGTTTTGTCTAAGTATTGCTACCCCTGGTTTCATTTCATTTGCATTGAATATCTTTTTCCATCCATTCACTTTCAGTCTGTATGTGTCTCTAGGTCTGAACTGAGTCTCTTGGAGGCAGTATATATATAATACAAGACAATGAGTCTTGGTTTATTTTTTTTGTTTGTTTGTTGCCATTCAGCCAGGTCTTTTAATTGGTCCATTTGGTCCATTTACATTTAAAATAAGTACTGATAGGTATGTACTTATTGCTATTTTTTAATTGTTTTCTGGTGGGTTTTATATTTCTTCTCTGTTCTATAATCATGTTTGAGTTTCCTCTAAGCCAAGTTACTTCAAGTTTCATACTTCTCATGCATGGAACTCACTGTGTCCCTTGGAAGTCCATAATGACCATGGACAGCTCTAATCATTAAGAAGTTTTCTTTAGTAAGAATCTGTTTCATTTTAGTTTTTAGCAATTAAGTCTAGCTCTGTCTGTTGGGATATTGCCCAGTACATCAACCTTCCTTCCAGGAAATGGCCCTTCAAGTATTTCATTTGATGCTGCCATTCCCCTAGCTCTTTCCTCCTACGTAAGTAGTTAGCTTACTGTCACCTTTTCTAGCCACCAACCAGTGGCTTCGTTTAAGTCCTGGTTATTTTACTCAGGGAGTTACAAATATGTGATTACTTCAGAGCTTGTTGAATTGGAAGAGAGTAAAATTCACTATTTTTAAATTGTGCATACCACAGAGCCACATCTCAGTGGCCTTTTGGTGAACTGACTGTGGAAGAGAACCCTTAACTCCACATATTGTGCTGTGAAGTATATAGCCTGCCCTGCCTTTTCCATATGTGATAGTGTTTTACCCTCATCTTTGTTGAATATAGTCTCATTGGATTTGGTTTATTGCCTAATCCCTTACTCTGTCTTTGGATCCTGGTACACTTCTTTTGCCCTCTCAGTTTGGTACCACTGGGATTTTAACAAGCTCACCCCATTACCTCATCTGTAATCTCATCCAAGAAGGAAACTAGATTAGGTGGATGTGACTTCCTAGTAACTAAAGCCACTTTGGCCCCATCTCCCAGGATCTCAATCCTGATAGAGATTAACTTCTCTCAGTTTGGTGCCATCCACCATTTGTCCTTCATCACCTCTCCAAATAGCTTATTGAAGAAAAAAATGAAGTCATCTGTGATGATGACTGAGTGAAACCACAATGTTACTGCTGATTGATGGTTTCCTTTTCTAGGGTCATACAAAATTCCATTAAAGAAACAATTTTAGAATGCTACTTTGAATTAATGTCAAAGTCACCAACTTAAAATTACAAAACTCCATATCCCCCATTTGAAAATAATGGTCTGAGTTGCAAGGGTTCTCTGTGATAGAGATCAATAGAGTCATGAGAAGATTCTTTTTCTGTGTCATCACCAAGTGTTCTCTCTTCTTTCAGTTTCATTTAACAAATAATTTTCAGGTCATAAAAGTATTATTTTTGATTCTATATTAGAATTTATATAGAAATTAACCACTGTTAATATTTGAGAATATTTCCTTCTGCCATTCTTTTTCTTTGCATGATTTTTTTTTGCATAAAATACCTTTTTATTTGTTTGTTTAGAAATTAAGGATAACCTAGTTCAGTTTTGTAGTATGCTTCCATTAACTTACCGTATTGTGGTCTTTGAAAACATGCTTTTAGAAGACTGTTTTATAATATGGAAATATCATTATCACATTAACCATTTCCCCATAAGGCTATTACAATGTTACAATTAAAATCTTGTTTGTTAATTATTATCTGCATGTGTGATTACTGTCTTAGGATAGAACCCTAGATGGAATTACTGTGTCCAGAAGATGAATGATGGACATATATTGCCAAATGGCCTTACAAAAACATTGTCAATTTTTAGAAACGAGGTATAGTGTCTTTCTCACTGTGCCTTTTTTTTTAAATTTAAAAAATATTTGCTAATTTGAAGAACGGGGATGGCACTTCATTCTTTCATCATATATATTTTTTTTACTAGTGATGTTGAAACATTTTCTTTTTTTGTTGTTGTTGAAACATTTTCAAAGATGTTTTTGACATTTTGTCACTTTTCTGTATTATCTACCTTTTCCATTTCAATAATTGGTGATTTCATTATGTGATATATGTATATATATATGTGTGTGTGTATATATATATATATATTTAATAACAACTTTACTCAGAATCCACATAATATAAAGTTCTTTTAAAGTATACAATTCTAAAAAAAAAAAAAAAGTATACAATTCTGTGCTTTTTTTGTATATTCAGAGTTGTATATCCAACACAGTTATCTAATTCTAGAACATGTCATCACTCCAAAAAGAAACCCATACTTATTAGTCACTCTCATTTCTCCCTCCTGCTCACCCATCAACCACTAATGGACTTTCTGTCTCTGTGTATTTGCCTTTTCTGGACATTTCATATAAATTGAGTCATGCAGCATGTAGTCTTTTGGGCTTGCTTTTTTCACTTAGCCTAATGTTTTCAAGGTTCATTCAAGTTATAACATGTATCTGTACTTTGTTTATGTGGGGCATGTTTTTCTTTCTCCTAGGCAGAATCTTACTTCTCTAAGAGTAGAGCTGCTGAATTGTATGGCAACCCTAGGTTTAACATTTTGAGGAACTGCCAAACTTTTCTAAAATGACTGTACCATTTCAAAGCTCCACCAACAATGTATGAGAGTTCCAGTTTTTCCATATCCTTGTCAACACTTGTTACTGTCTTTTTTTTTCTTTTATTCACCTTAGTGGGTGTAAGGTGGTACTTGTCACGATTTTGATTTGCATCTCCCTGATGACTAATTTTGTTGTGTGTGTCTTTTCATGTGCTTAGTGGCCATTGGTATATCTTCTTTGGAAAGCCATCTGTTCAAATCCTTTGATCTTTTTTAAAATTGATTATTTGTCTTTTATTTATTATTTAGTTGTAAAAAGTTCTTTATATATTCTGGGTACAAGTCGCTAACTACATACATGACTTGCAAATATCTTCTCCCATTCTGTCCATTTTCTTTTTGTGATCTTGATGGCATCCTTTGAAGCACAAGAGATTTTAATTTCGATGAGATCTAACTTAAGCATTTTTTCTTTTATTGCTTGTACTTTATTTTTTTTTTGTTTTTTGTTTTTTTATTGCTTGTACTTTAGGTATCAGTCATATCTATGTATATTTTTTGAAAAGCCTTTTTTCTGCTTATGAAAGTACATTGAAGAAAATTTAGTTCAAAAATGCATAAAGAAAATAAAAATCATGTGTATCTCAACACCTAGGAAAAACTGCTGTTAACTCTATGTAGATTATCAGCACTTTTCTTTATATATAAATAGAAAAGTAATATAGAAAGATTAGGTTCATTTCTTTCTTTGTATGTATATATAATTTTAGGGGGTGAGAACTGTTTTTTTTTATCTGTCATAATACACTATAAATATTTTCCTCATTTTAAACATTCTGAAAAGTCATCATAACCACAGCATCTCACATTGGATGCATTATAAATTCTTCATGTTAGTAGGCACTTCTCCATGGCTTTTAAATGTTTCTGCACTTTTACTCTGAACTACCTTCTCAAGGATGATTTTACTGCAAATGGCCTTGGAAGATAGAAATAGTTTCTCCCTCAGGGGCAAAGGGAAAATGTGTTTGCAGTCCAAGATAATAAACATTATGTTTTCCTTGGAGGCAGAGGTTGGTTAGGGTTGCTGGCATACTTATGAGATGACTTGATTTATGAGATTGACTTTTCTTAAACACTAGGCTCTGAGTTTCCTCATCTGTGACACAGATCTACTCTATGTGCAACATCCATCCAGGCTGTTCTATCTTGCCCATTAGACTTGGAGTTAGGGTGCTGGCATGGGAAGCTGATGGAAACATGAGGCTTGTGCTTCTAGGTGTGCAGTTAGCAATAAAGTGCTTTGTTTCTGACCCAGGAGTCTAGTGTCTCTGTCAGCCTCCATGAAACCGTGGGAGGCTAACAGTATGTTGCAAGTAGATTAAAATCTCAGACACTTCATAGTTTTTGACAATTTATCCCCTACTATTTGATACTTACTTTGTCTCTGTTTTTCTCTCTATAATAAAGAACTGTGGTAAACATCAATGTATTTAAATTGCTGTGCAATCCCTGTTACCTCAGATTAGATTTCTAAATTATTTTGTCAGATTTTCTATATATTTTTATTGATTTTTAATTTTTATTACTGAAGCCTAGTTGACATACAATGTTATGTTAGTTTCAGATGTACAACATAATGATTCAACAATTCTATACATTACTCAATGCTCACCATTACAAATTACTGTCACCATACAATGTTTTTATAGTATTATTGACTGTATTCCAAATGCTGTATTTTTCATTCCTGTGATTTATTTATTTTATAACTTGAAGTTTGTAATTCTTAATCTTATTTACCTGTTTTGCCTATCCCTCCATTCCCCTCATCTATTGCAACCACCACTTTGTTCTCTGTATCTATGAGTTTGTTTCTGTTCCTTAGTTTGTTCATTTGTTTCGTCTTTTAGATTCTGCATGTAAGTGAAATCATGGTATTTGTCTTTGTGTCGGACTTATTTCACTTAGCATAATACTTTCTAGGTCCATTCCTATCATTTCAAATGGTAAGATTTCATTCTTTTTTATGACTAATATTCCATTGTATATACATATATGTATATATACACACCACATCTTTCTTTCTCCATTCATCTCTTGCTGGGTACTTGGATCGCTTCCATATCTTGCCTATTGTAAATAATGTTGCAGTGAACATAGGGATGCATACATCTTTTCAAATTAGTGTTTTCATTTTCTTTGGGTAAATACCCAAGAGTGGAATTACTGGATCATATGTTATTTCTATTTATAATTTTTTTGAGAAACTTCCATACTATTGTCCACCGAGGTTGCACTAATTTACATTCCTACCAACAGCCTACAGGGTTCCTTTTTCTCATTCTCATCAACACTTGTTATTTCTTATCTTTTCGATCCTAGCCTTTCTGACTGGTGTGAAGTAATATCTCATTGTGGTATTGATTTGCATTTCCCTGATGATGGGTGATACTGAGCATCTTCTTGTGTGTCCTTTTGCCATATGTATGTATTCTTTAGAAAAATGTCAAGGGGGATCCCTGGGTGGCGCAGCGGTTTGGCGCCTGCCTTTGGCCCAGGGCGCGATCCTGGAGACCCGGGATAGAGTCCCATATCAGGCTCCCTGCATGGAGCCTGCTTCTCCCTCTGCCTGTGTCTCTGCCTCTCTCTCTCTCTCTCTCTGTGTGACTATCATAAATAAATAAAAATTAAAAAAAAAAAAAAAAAAGAAAAATGTCAAGGTTTTCAGCCTATTTTTAAATCAGATAATTTGTTTTATTGGTGTTGATTTGTGTAATTTCTTTATGAATTGTGGATATTAACCTTTTATTGGACATATCACTTGCAAATATCTTTTCCTATCCAGTAGGTTAACTTTTTGTTTTGTTAATGGTTTCCTTTATTGTGCAAAAGCTTTTTAGTTTGGAGTGTCCCAGTAATTTTTTTTTTGCTTTTGTTTTCCTTGCCTGATGAGACATATCTATATCTGTATATCCATAAATATGTTGGTAAGGCCAATGTCTAAGATATTACTGCCTATGGTATCTTTTTTGTAGTTTTATGGTTTCAGGGCTCACATTTATCTCTTAATCTATTTTGAGTTTATTTTTGTATATGATGTAGGAAAATGATCCAGTTTCCTTTTTCTGTGTATCCCTGTCCAGTTTCCCCAGCCCATTTATTGAAGAGACTCCCTTTTCCCCATTGTGTATTCTTGCTTCATGGTCATAGATTAATGGCCTACATAAGCATGGGTTTATTTCTGGGTTCTCTATACCATTCTATTGATCTGTGTGTCTATCTTTGTCTTAGTGGTATACTGTTTTGATTACTGTAGCTTTGTAGTATATCTTGAAATCTGCTACTATAGTGTCTCCAGCTTTCTTCTTTCTCAAGATTGCTTTGGCTACTTAGGGTCTTTTGTGTTTGCATACAAATTTTAAGATTGCTTATTCCGGGTCTGTGAAAAATGCTGTTGGTGTTTTGATAGGGATTGCAGTGACTCTCTAAATTACTTTGGGTACTATGTACATTTTAACAATATTCATTCTTCCAATCCATGAGCATGGAATATCTTTCCAGTTATTTTTAATCATCTTCAATTTCTTTCACTTATATCTTAAAGTTTTCAGAGTACAGATCTTTCACCTCCTTGTTTAAATGTATTTCTAAGTATTCCATTCGTTTTGGTTCAACTGCAAATGGGATTATTTTCTTAATTTCACTTTCTGCTACTTGGTTATTTTATATAATCTTTTTTGATAACTTCTGCTAGATTTTCCTCTAGAATTTTCTGCAAGCAGTGTAGCAGGGGAACTTTTTATTAATAATAATAATGTTGTTATTATTCTAGAGAATGGTATGTGAAGTAGGGCTTCTCATTAATTTATATTTCTGCCTATTGGTGAGATGGAATATACTTTTTGTGGCTGTTTATAACAGTAGCAATACAACAATAGTACTGATGAAAGAAAATCTTTATTTTTTTTAAATTTTTATTTATTTATGATAGTCACAGAGAGAGAGAGAGAGGCAGAGACATAGGCAGAGGGAGAAGCAGGCTCCATGCACCGGGAGCCCGACATGGGATTCGATCCCGGGTCTCCAGGATCGCGCCCTGGGCCAAAGGCAGGCACCAAACCGCTGCGCCACCCAGGGATCCCCAAGAAAATCTTTAAATAGTACTTGCTATGTGCTAGGCACTATATTAATTGATTTGCACTAAAGCTACTCTGTGAGGTAATTAGTATTATTAGCCCCATTTCACAGATGAGGAAACTGAGGTAAATATTCAGCCAGAGATCAGGAGCAGAGTGAGGTTTCAAAACCAGACAATGTGGCTTCAAAGATGTATGCTTTCAAACACTACACAATCTTGTGTTTTGCTATTGAGAGCAGACGAGAGAATGCAGTTTGAGTTCTTGGTGGTTTTATAGTTGCAGTCCTTTCTTGCATTCTTGCCTTCAGGTTAATGGGCTGTCTCTGTATTATCAAACATTCCCCTCATTTTTTCTTATTTTTGCAGCTTGATTTTATCAAAGGAATCAAGCCCTACATTGTGTTTTGATTCAGATCTGTCTAAAGACAGACTATTGCCCAATTGCTAGAGGTTCTCTTATTGCACAATATTTAACAGTATTGGGGGGTATAGTCTCTGTCATCAAATATGTTCTTATACTTCAAATACAAGGCTGATAGTTATGGTGAAATAATCTACTTAAAAGTTGAGCTGTGACAGTTATATTTTCTTTAGTTTTCGAAGTGGGAATGGATGGTCTGAACCAAATTATCACAGGAGTTGTGGTTAAGCATTCCTTAAAAACCACTTGCACTTCTTGAAATTCCCCCCTTAGTAGGTTCAGCAAAAGTTTATTTGAAGTCTGGTTGTCCCATGTGTGGCTTGGGTGTACAGAACACACAGTGTGTCACAGAACTTAAAAATCCATGTTCTTTCATTCAGTGTTTATATATAAATGCAAGTAGCTGTCAGGTAGCTTTCTAATTAGGGGGATACAGACTATGTTTGTGCGTATGTATATGTGTGTGATGGAGAAAATGACATGAAGAAAAATAGTGAAATAAAGGGGGAGGGGGATGTTGGTTGGAGCAATTTAGGATTGTTATTTTGTATATAATGATATCATGGCCTTCCTGAGAAAATGCTTGTAGAGCAGAAACCTAAGAAAGTGAGGAATCAAGCTATCTGTATATCTAAGGAAAGCAGAGGAAACACTTGGTGACAAGGTCCTGAAGTGACTATGCTTGGAATCTTCAAGAATAGCAGGGAGACAGCATGGTGGAAAGGAGGGAGTGGGGTAGTGGGAAATGAGGTTTGACAAGGAACAACGCAGGTAATGTACCGACCTTCACTCTGGGGAGGAGATCCATGGAAGTTGATCTGAGCTCTGACTTACATTTAGCAGGGTCTCGGGCAAAAGTAAAGTGGGTGGAGGTGGGAGCATAAGCAAAAATGTCAAGAGGGGACTAGAGGGTAGCAGTGGAGTGAGAATAAACTGGATATAATAATTTATAAGTACAGTGGTGAGGATTTGTTAATGGAGTAGATATGAGAGCAGAGAGAAGGAGGAATCAAGGATAACACCAAGGTTGTTGGCCCCAGCACCAAAAAGATGGATTGCCAAGATTAGAACGGCTACAAGAGGAAGATTGGAGGTAAGCCAAAAGGGACCCCAGGAGTCAATTTTGGACATACTGAGTCTGAGAGTTCTGTTAGACACACAGGTGATGTCCTTAATAAAACCTGGGCACTCCCTTAAGGAACTACAAAATGACAATACAAGAGTGGCATGCATTTTTTTAACACTATTTCTTTTTTATCATATATATTTTATAAAGAACTCAAATCTTTTTGAAAGTAATCTGATGAAATCAATTCAGTGAATAAATACACATTATGGAAAAATTTCTCATAACACATACGTTTGTATTTTAGGTCTTACTTCCCTCTGGATTCCATTGTCTTTAAGAACAATTTAATGTTGAGTAGTCTGTTATATATCATGTACATAAATGATGTATTTACTTTCAATAGTTTAATATTTCTGCTTTACTGACCTTGCCAGTCACCCATAAACATGGCCTATAATCAAATACATTTTCTTAGAGTGAGAGGTATGTAATATTTAAAGGCATGCTGGATGATTCTTTTGTAATATGAGAGATCCTCCTTTGCTTCACTTTCTTTGGTTTGTATATTTGCATCTGTTTTCAACAAACAGGTACATTTATAACTTAACAGCAACAATGAAAAAGAAGCAACTCAATTAAAAAAATGAGTGAAGGACTTGAATAGGCATCTCTCCAAAGGAGATATACAAATGACCAATGAACGTGTGAAAGATGCCTAAAATCACTAGCTGTTAGGGAAATGCAAGTCAAAACCATGATGAGACACTTCATACCCATTAGGATGGCCATTGTAAAAATAATGAAAATAACAAGTATTGACAAGGTTGTGGAGAAATTGGAACCTTTGGACATTGCTGGTGAGAAAGCAAAATAGTGCAGCTGCTATGGAAAACAGGTTGGTGGTTCCTCAAAAAGTTAAATATAGAATGCTCATATTGCCCATCAATTCCACTTCTAGCTATACACCTAAAAGAATTAAAAATAGTGAAACAGATAACTTGTATGTCCCTGTTCATTGCTGCATTATTCACAATAGCCAAAGAGTGGAGATATACATGTGTTCACTAACAGATGAGTGGGTGAACAAATTGTGGTATATATATATAGTGGAATATTATTCAGCCATAAAAAATGAAGTTCTGATACATAATACAAAATGGATGAACCCTTAAGATGTTTTGCTGAGTGAACTAAGGCACACAAAAGGACAAATACTGTGTAATTCCATTTATATGTGGTATCTAGAATGAAGACATTCTTAAAGACAGGGGTTGGGGGTAAGGGAAGTGAGAGTTACTGCTTAATAGAGAGTTTCAGGAGATGAAAACGTGTGGAAATAGAGGTGATGGTTATATAAAGAATATACTTAATGCTACCACATGGTGCACGTGAAAATGGTTAAGGTGGTAAATTTTATGTTATGTGTATTTTGCCACAATAAAGAATACAGCCAACAAATACATTGTCTGCCACATACTGTATGCTCAATAAGTATTTATTAACTAAGTAAATTTTTGGAAAGAGGGAAGGAGGGAGGGAGGCAAGAGGTAAGGAAGGGAGGAAGGGAGAAGAGGAGGAAGGAAGGGAGAGGGAGAAAGGGGAGGAAGCAAGGGAGAAAGAGGAGGGAGGGAGGAAGGAAGGACTGAAGGAGAGAGGGAGGGAAGGAGGAAAAAAATTCTTTAAAGCTCAAACATTTCTAATTTTGATGAAGCCTCACTTATCTATTTTTCTTTGGTTGTTTGTACTTTAGGTGCTTTATCTAAGAAACCATTGCCAAACCCAAGGTTACAAGGTTATACAGTTTAGGTCTTTAACTATTTTGAATTAATTTTTATATTTGGTGAGAATTAGAGTTGTAACTTAATTCTTTTTTGTGGAATTCCAGTTATCCCAGCACCATTTATCAAAAAGTCTTCTCTTAATTGTCTTGGCACCCTCGTGGAAAATCAGTTCGCTAGTGAAGTGATTTTGCATAGACCATAGATGCATGGGTTCCCTACTGGACTCTTAGCTGTATTCATTTGATCTCCATGTCCATCCTTACTTATCACACAGTCTTGATTATTGTATTAGGTATATGATCTTGAATGAGTCACCTGAGGTCTCTCAAAGCCTTGGTGTTCTCATCCATAGTTAGGAGACTAAACCAGAGAATACATTTAGAGCACATAATTACTTGGCATTCAGTACATTATAGTTGCTTTTATTATTTTTATTATCATCTTATTGCACAAAGAGGTGGCCACAGGATTATATGCTGAAAGAACATCTATGAAGTTTGATAATAGAAAACATTTTCTTAATCCAAACATTTCATTTGACACTCATTGACTTTCCCACCATACAATGGGTGACATTGTTTCCTCTGAAGGCACTCTACAAAGACTGCCTTCCTGTAACCCTACTCTACTTCACACCCATATTTGAAAGCATATTTTTCTTTTATAAAAACATTAATTTATCAAACACGATGAATCTGGATCGACATGGATTTTAGGAAAGGTGTCAAGTTTTGTTCGGGAAGCCTTTGCAATGGCCTGTGTTCCTCAAAAAAAGGCCTCAGTGACATCACCCTGGATTGCTGGGGGAGACTTTTTGGAGTGTATGTGTGCAAAGAGACACACTTTGATTTTTTTCATGGATGATTTTTTTCATGGTAACATTAACGTTTTCAAAAGGGAGATAACGGGAGGCATTATATACCAAAGATGACTTTGGATATCTTGTGAGGAATGATAGACATGAAACTGTAATGTTATATATGTGTCTGCTTTATTCATTATTGGTAAATTTCAGTATTTGTCCTTGAACTTTCATCATTAACTGATTTTGTTTGGTTATCACTTCTATTCCCGCCAGAAAAACTGTCTAGAATGTTTGTTTTCACAAAACAGATGTACATATACTTTCTCATCCTTATTTAAAGCTTATTTTTATTGGCTTTTCTATTCTGAACAAGCTGTGAAGTATGCATGAAATTAAACCATTTGACCAAGCACTCAAGATTCCATGATTTTGTCCCGTGTGATGGTTCAGTTTTGTGTTCTTATGTTGCACTCAGAGAGAGTCCAAGCAGCTCATTTTGTACCATATTTCTTAGGCCAGGAACAGTCTAAGCTATTTTTTTTTAGTGCCCTTTCCCCTGGTGGACAGCTAGCTGAAGCCTTTGGGAGTAAAAGTACTTCCCAGGACATAAACCCAACCCTTCCTCCCACAGCCATTTAAAATAGTTTAAAAATAACCCCCACTTAAAGTTTTGTGGCAGGCTATGACAACTTTATAAAAATTGTGTGTTTACTTTTCTCCTCTTTTTCATTTGTTAAAACACTGCTTATCACAGATTCCCGGAGAAATAAATTTATTGCCAAGCTATGAAAGAAAATTTCATTCCCTAGGGCATGTAGCAAAGTATAAGTTATTTATAACGTTCTAGGTGCTCTTACACAATAGACTTACACACTGAAGTGAACTGTTCAGCCAGGTTGGGGAGTAGTGCTTGGAGAAAGGAATTCTGCTTTCTGGAGCTAAGTGCATAGATTCAAAGACACCATTCAGGCATTCAATCATTCACATGTACCTTCGTCAACTATTCCATGAGTGCTTCATGGATGCCGGGTACTGTTTAGGCCCTGGAGATCCAGGGGTGAACTAGACAGACAATGTCCCTAGTTTCATGGAACTTACATTGTAGGAAAGAATTAAATTTAGAAATATTGCCATATTCTTTAAACATGTATATATAATCATATAATCACTGTAAGCCAAGACCTTAGAAAAATCCTCCATTTTTAGATTTGCCAAATCCTATTACCTTTCCCCTGGAAACCCCCCAGTTATTTCCCACGCCTTTCAGAGTGAAAGCCAGAGCCCCCACATTGTCTTGGAAGGTGCCACAGATCACCCTGGCTACCTGGAGCCCCTCACAGACTCCGGTCCAGACATCAACTCCTTGTAGCCCCATGAACATGTCCAAGCTGTTCCAACTCAGAGCCTTTGACTTGTGGTTCCTTTCGCCTGGAATGCTCTTTCCCCAGATTTCCTTATGGCCAGCTCTCTTACTTACTTTGTTTCTCTACTGAAATATCCAGTCATTTGATAGGAGGGGACTTTTCTGGAATTGCTGATGCCTCTCTACACCCACCTGCTTATCCTGTTTGACCTTCCTCCCTAGCATCTTCTGTCATGCATGTATGTATGTATTTTACTCACTGCCTGTTCCCTGCCCACCCATTCCTCAGCTGAACGCAAGCTCCATGCATGCAGTGACTTTGTCTTGTCCTCTGCTATATTCTCAGTGCCTGGCAGAGAGTAGAGCTGTACAGCGAATAGTCACTGAATGAATGAATCAAGGGAATGGTTTAATGTGATGTTGTGTCTAAGCTTTACTGCCTTTCAACAGCCTTGTTTCTTAATATTTTCATTCTTATTTTTTTATACAATTATGCTAACATTTCATTAATTCAAAAGTACTTTACAAGAAAATAGGAGACTGGCTTCCAGTAAAAATGTTGTATCTGGACTTGGTACCAACCTCATATATTTTAGTTTTGCAAGGAAAATCAGACTATAAAGTTAACATTATTACCAAAACTTCAATCCCAAGGATTTTCACAAAACCTGTTAAAAATGACAGCGTGAAAAAAAACCTCTTACACAGTAACTCAAAGTTCAGCTCTGCAGTGTACCCACAAACTGGCGGGACATTGATATCCTGATCTCAACTCAACAAATAAGGATGTTATGAAGAGCTATGTATTCACCTGCAGCAGTCACATAATAAATTTAGAACCTAAAGCAGAGGTAAACTAACGTTCTTGAAAGTTCTCAGATTCTACACTAACAGGGTAACCTCTGCCCTGTGTGAAGGAAGACAAGTGGACTTAAAAAAATAAAAAAATCTCCAATCTAGTTTAATGGTGTAGTTCTTATTTTTTCCTGGTGGCTTGTGTTCCCAGCAGCTTTTAAAGACTTATTTCTCAACTATAGCTTCTTACCATATCCCAGCTGTGGAAAAAAGTCAGAAGTCTTTGTTCTAAATTAGTTTCATGGCACTTAGTATTCACCTTTGCAAATGAAGTTTGGTGGGGTTTTATTCCCCCCTCTCTATTCCTTGTTTTGTACTTGCAACATCTTCCACGATTGAGTATTTCTTCTTGTCTGAAAATTCAAATTCAGTAATAAAGCATTCCTAGATAATCATACCAGATTTTACCTACTAGTGCTCACACACTTAATTGTTATGATAATGTTCATTTTGATTCACTGGACAAATATGTTAGCACATACCTGTGCTAGGCATCAGGATAGAAAGATGAAAAGGGCTAATGCCTGTCCTTCATGTCTGACGATCGTGGGGTGTGATGTTGCTCTGAAATCACTGCTGTGGTGTCTCATTTCAGGAAGCTAATAAGCCACAAACTGTGCCTCTTTCTTTCTTCCCACAGTTATTTTTTTTAATTTTATTTATTTATTAGAGCACGAACAGGGGGAGGGAGAGGGAGAAGCAGTGAGCTGGACGCGGGGCTGGATCCCAGGACTCAGCCAGCCCCACTGAGCAGGGAGCCGGATGCAGGGCTGGATCCCAGGACCACAGGGTTATGACCTGAGCCAAAGGCAGACACTTAACAGCCTGAGCCACCCAGGCACCCCTCTTCCCACAGTTCTAATGTAAGTATGGACCTAGTGTTGTTCATGGTGCTGCAGAGAATAGTGGGAATAAAAGCCCATGTCTTCCATGAGGATGAATAGTCTGAGAAACAGTACAAGTGATCCAGTGAAAATAGCAGGTAATAAGGCAACACAGAGAAAATCAGAAATAAATAGCAATGGCCAGAAGGGTCACGGTGATCCAAAGGGCAGAGAATGGTCCCTGTGGAGTGGAGTGGTTGAGGAAAGCGGTGTTACAGAGGCAGGTCTTGGGTGTTCAGCTGGAGGGGCCACATTGCCCTTGGTAGCCTCAGCTCATTGTGATAGGAAGCTGTGAACCTTTTCTTCCTGGACCCAGAAGAGACCACCACATCCTCGTGTCTGCAAAGCATTCTGCTTTATACTTATTTCCCAGAAATAAGTGATGCCTCCAGAGGGCTGTGCTAGAGGAGGAGAAGGAGAAGAATGTGGTGTGGATTACAGGTCTGTCCTTCGGGGCTGGGAGCCCTGGGTGAGGTATGGGAATGTGTAAATGAGCTGGAACCTGGCCTTGCCCTGGATTGACGACTGTACCCCTCTATCCTCTGGCATTGATACTTACCAAAAGGTGATGGGAGGGAGGCATACGACTTAGTTCTCTCCATGACCAGCTGTCTCCTCTCTTTGGACCAGCAATAAGTTCCAGTTGGCACAACTTGACCTCAGAAAAATGTTTTCCCATAGAGCTATATAAGTAGACGGCCTATGCTTTGCTAATAGTGCCTTTGTCAAAAATATGTCAACTTCAGAAGCATTTTAGAATTTTAGAAATACTTTTGGAGGAAAATCATCATCCAAATAAGCCTTTGACTTTCTGTAGTGCTTCATAGTGAGGTCTTAGTCTCCTGAGACTGTTTTAGTTTTTTAAATGATTATTGTTTTGAAACCACTGATCTTTAACAGACCATTCCATACATTTATTCTTTGAGTTACAATGGGCCTTGCATCTGTTCTCCATTTACTTGCCTCATCACATCTTTCTTCCTCTTTTTCTCTTACTTGGGCTTGTTGAAAATGGTATTTTTGGTTGAGGTTATTTTAAGGTGGTGTTGAAATAAATCCTGGGACTGTCCTCTTATTCAACAACACATGTGCTTTTAAGCCTACACATCCAGGGTCATCCTACCAAAATAAATTATATGGACCCTGCACAAAACTCTCAAGTGCCTGACTTTTTATTTATGAGAGTTGGCTGCTGGCATAACGTTTGTAGTTTCCCCAGAGCAAAAATGGTCTCCCCTTTTCTTGTCTCTGCCTTTTCCAAGAATTCCTAGCAGTTAAGTAGCTACGGCTCTGTGTCCCCAACTATTTTAGCTTTATTATCCCTCTCAGGGAATTTTTTTTAAGTTTGTTAAATTTTGGCCAAATCTGTTTTAACAATTGAATAGGTAGATGGAACTCAACAACCTGCCCATTTATAGGCATTCAAGGCTATCTGAAGTCCAGATATTTCCTTCACCTTGACTTGAGCTGGGTAAAAATATCTTATCTATATAGGAAATTTGACTGATTTTTTTATCTTTTAAAAGCAAATTCTGCAAAGCTTTTAGTTTTCCCAGAGTATAACATTATTTGTTGGAATTATTTGTTGGGAAGATTTGTAGGTGGCTTAAAAACCTGTAGAAATATGTCTATCAAGTGCCCAATTTCTCATGTGGAGAAGACTTAAATTTTCCAGAAAACTGGGGAAATATATAGATACTTTACCTTGGAAGCTGACACACTAAATTGGTATCCTTCTAATGTGCATATAATTCCAGAATCTATTGATTTTCAGTGTCCTTTTGTGCAACTACCCTAACAAAATAGGCTGGGTAGACATATCTATCTTTTCCCCCCTTACTTTTAAAAATTAGATCAAGCTTATCATGATGAACTTTTCAATCAATATCTGCCCACAGGTCTACCTAAATCCCTTGCATTAGGGATTTCTAACTGGATTTTCATCTTTCCAAATTTGAACCATCTTACTTCAGTTAATCTGGTTGGATTTGGTTCTGTTCAGGTTCTGCCTTGGGGTGAGGGGGTAAAGTTGAAGATGTGAGCTTCACAGGCTGGATGGTAGTGGAAGAAATGGAAGTAAGGATTATCGTCACATGCATAGACTCTTGTAGATCAGTGTATCTTCAAAAAATAATTGGTGGCGTCTGGCATATGAACTGGCAATGGTTTGAGGTATGCAAAAGGGAACCTGCTGAAAAGGTAAGGGTGGGCCAGGTTGTGGAAAGCCACAGCAGCAGAGAGCCACTGGGGTTTTATATATGGAGTGACATGAATGGAGTGTATGATAGGATGACTGCTTGGGTGACAGTACTGGGACTAGATCGTGTGGTGGACATGTGCTGGCCTTGGCTGGTTACCCTCCATTCTTACCACTCCCTCTTGGGGACATGCCTGCTCTGTGCTCTGTCCCTGTGTTGGTATGGCTTGTGCCTCAAATCTGGCCACCATCGTGTCTTTGTTGGTTTAAGGATAAGCACATGACCCAATGAAAGGCAGGGAGTGTTTGCTTGGGCCTTTGGTACTTTTCTTCACTGGTGGGAGGTGTGTCTGGGTTGCTGGAGCCTCTGTGAGGAGAGAGCCAAGAGCCAGCAGAGACGGACCACTGAGAAATGAGGATGAAGAGCTGGGCATTTTGAACCCCTGGCCAGTCTGAAGCCAGCCCCATCCCAGATGTGTATGGATGCATATTTCAGTAAGATCCCTTTTGACTTAAGCAATACAGGTTGAGATTTTTCTCTCTTGGTCCTGGAAGATTCCTGACAGAGGTGGAGTTAGATAATCTGCTGGCAGTATTACTCATTAGAAGCCTTTTGATAAATAGTCAGGGTGCTTGGTACAGAGTAGACACTCAACAAATTAATAACATTAATTAACAAATTAAAAGGGCTTAATTAAATTAAAAGCTGATGGATGGCAGCTGCCTAATATTCATGGGGTTCTTTCATAGGTACTTTGCTTTGGAGGCAGCTTGGAAATAGGATTATTTTTATGTAGTCTCAGTGTGTATATCCCACTAGTATTTGTGTTATAGCAAAGAGGGGCCTTATAAAGGGCCAAATGTCCAAGTATTTCTTCTGGTTACATGTCATATATTTTCTTGGACTATGCTTTGTGATTTTTGCCCTTAGTTCTCCAATATCTGACCTCTGAATAAAATGGTCCTGGGAAAAGACTTTCATTGGTTTTACAGTTTTAAACAGATTATATCTGCCTTTTGGGAGAAGGATTAGTGTTCGTGATTATTCTATCGAATGGCTAGATTAGAGAACTCCTGAAGCCTCATTATGACCCCTTATTATTTGTTTAAACAATTTCATGTCAGTGGGGGGAAAAGTGCTTTTTATTTTTAATTTTTTTGCAAACAAGTTTATTATGTAGCATTTTGCAATATGATTTTATTTTTCCAGTTTTGTTGAGATGTAATTGACATGCAACATTGTATTTAAGGCAGACGACATAATGATTTGCTATGTGTCCATATAACAAAATGAGCACATCAGGTCTAGTTAACATCCGTCCCCTCATATCACTGCAAATTTTTTTTCTTGGGATGAGAACTTCTAAGATCTACTCATTCAGCAACTTTCAAATATATAGTACAGTATTAGAAGTGCTTCTTTTTAAGTTGAAAAAACCAAATATCTTTTCTTCTGTTTAAAGAGATTATAACGATTCTAAATGGTTCAGGAATGTTTTGTTGCTTCTCTTTTTCTTCTTTGTCAAGTAACTTTGCAAACACAATCATGTAGTCCACCTTTCTTATATTTGTCGCTACCACTACTTTAACAGTGGAAGATGAAGTCGTAGACATGAGGTAAGCATTCAGTGGGAGCAAGAAGTAAGTCTCTGTTATGGATTTGTTTATTCATTACTCTTTATTAATAACTACAGAGGTACACACTATTTTTTTTTTCTCACACATGAACTTACTTATAGGTGGGATCATTCATTATCCTGGAGCTCTGGCTTCAAACTTAAAACATCTTACAACACAGGGACAACACAGGGACACCTACATAAATGAAACCATTCAGAATTTCTAATAGGGTAGACATTTCTATAATTAAAGCATGGTTGGCTAGAAGAAGTGGAATTTGATTTTTTAAATGGTTCTCCTGATGCTGGAGGATGTCATTACACCTTAGGATGTAAAACATGCCAATACTCATTTCCAGACTCTGTCCAGCTAGTCCTGGGACCACTTGAGGGACCAGACTTTCCAGGCTGTCATGACCACAATACCATGGAGAGTGGCTCCTCCAGACAAGATGAAGCAAACAGGCAGGGTTAAAATGGCCAACCAAGCTGCTCTGTACTGAATTATGAATGCTTTAGCTTTAGCCAGAGATTTTTATTTATGTAGCTCTCTAATTGAAATTTTAGGGAAAATGGAGGATAGGCTATTGAGAGCCATGATGCCTTACCTTATTTACAATATTAGTCTTGGACTGAAGAGACAGTGTAGAGGAGGGGCTTGGAGAAATGGATGTGGGAGTCAGATACTTCTGGTTTAAAATCTGGCTCTGCCACTCTCTAGCTGTGAGTCTGTGGGCAGTTGATTTACTCTTCACGCACTTCTATTTTATCATTTGTAAAATGGGGTAATCATGTCTGCTTTTTAGCTAGGATTAGAAATAGGGTATGGAGCACACTTAGTACAATACCTGGCACATGCTAGTTGCTCAGTAAATCACAGTATTGCTGTTCTTATTACCCTTCCTTCTTTCACTCCCTCTGCTCAAGGGAGAAGTTAAAGGGACTCTGCCACAATTGTGCTTCCTTTTTTACCGTTGGCATTTCTGGAAAAGTAGTCCTGAATTGGCCTGACTGTGATTCTCAGCAGTTAGCTAGTGGGGGAGTGAGGGAGGAGGCACTGCTTTAGGCCAGAGCAGCCTCCACCCACAGGCCTGTGAATGCCCAGGGATGGCTCCCCAACCTGGGAGTTTCCATGTCCCAGTTCTCACATCTCACCACCTCTCCTAATCATTGTGTTCATTACTGTGAACAGTAATTACAGTGTCCTGGACCTATATTAACTGTTGTGTATTTCAAACTACTGTGTATTGTGTATTGTGTATTGTGTTGTCCATCCTCACATTTTGTGGCTCATATGACATGTTCTGCTTACGATGGAAGAACCCTTTAGGAGAAATTAACTCTGTCTTGACTTTTTAGTTTTTCATTATTGTAATGGCCTCAAGTTTGGTCTCTGCACAAGTTCCCCCCTTGACACATAGCCACTTTCTGACCAGTGATGTGGGAATTTGATGGGTGGGCAATTAGAAGCCAGATTGGTCTGTCCACCATGTAGCTTGAATATCACCTTGTTAAAGACTGTAAAAAAGTGGGTGGCTAGATTGATAGACTTTAATATCTTATGTTTTCAGAAATCAGATTGGCATTCTGATGTAAACATACATCATGTATAATGTCTTCTTTCATTTTAACTTAAAGAATTTTATGAGCATTAATATGAAATATAATACTTTAGGAAAGATGCAGTCTGGTGTCATTTGTTAAAGAAAGGCAACCAGGGTTCTTTCTTTTAAACACTACAGTAAGATTCTTTATTGGTTCAGACTTAAAACCAAATGATACTTAATTATCAGAGGTAGAAATAATCTAGGAAGGCTTATACCAAGTCCTCCAAGTTCCCCAGGGAACCAGGTCCTCAAACTCCAAAAAGAGGAAAGAAATGGAAAAGGAGCCTGGAGATTGGGAAAGAGCCAGTGGTGCTCAAGCAGCTTCTCCCCCAGGCTAACGGGCCATGTGCTTGGACTTGCCGTGTTCCTATCTCTCTTTTGGGCCCTAAACGCTGGATGTTGGTGCAGAGTCTGGTGCTTCCTTTTCTTAGGAGATCTCAAGAGTTCGTTTGGCCAGCCATGTTATCAAGTGCCTGGATTTCTGGAGAACTTAATACAGAGTCATTATGGTTTGTATTTTCACAGTTACAGTTGCATGTGCTCTGTGACCTCTGTAAAGGACCAGTACCACTGCATTCTTTTTTTTTTTTTCCTTCGGATTTTATTTCTTTATTCATGAGAGAAAGAAAAGAGAGAGAGAGAGAGAAAGGCAGAGTCATAGGCAGAAGGAGAAGCAGCCTCCTTGTGGGGAGCCTGATGCGGGGCTCGATCCCAGGTCCTGGGATCATGACCTGAGCCAAAGGCAGATGCTCAACCACCAAGCCACCCAGGTGCCCCAGTACCACTGAGTTCTAAGTGCGGCCTGGTAACTTGGAGAAAGACACTAAATATCCTTTTGGTCCTTTACAGAAGTGGGAGCCCAGAGACAGTGAGTAAGCTCCCTGGCCCCACAGTGCAGTTCCAAAACCAGAACCGGCACCAGAGCCCAGGCCTCCTGACTCGCAAATACTTTACTTTTCATGTTGGTAGAACTAGGAAATGTCATGATACCAAATTTAGCATGACAAACTATTTATCTAGCTGCTTTTCTTAGATTAGAACATAAACTTGTCCTAGGTTTTGGCCACGGTAGGCATTTCAATTTCTCTCTGTTCAGCAACCTCTGGATCCCTTCCCCCAAATGATTGACAGTGACCTTCAGCCTAATTTATATATGGTATTGAGGACGTGGTCTTTGGCCCAAGCAGAACTGGCTGCCAGTGACATTTGCCTTTCTTCTGTCTTCTTCACTAAAAGGTAATCCTACCCTGCACTGTGGACTGCTTGTCCTGCAGAGTAGCTCTACCTTTGTAAATAGTCTGGGATGATTCTGGAATCCAGAATGTTCCGTAATCCAGTATTCAACCTACAGAATAGAAGATCAAGGCTCATATCCTATTAAGATTGAAATTAGAAAGTGGTGTGATGGAGAGTTGCTGAAGAGAGGCTCTGTGTCTCTGTGATTTACAGGGTCCCCCTGGTTCCCAGGCAGCGAGGGACGGTCGGAGCAGGACTTGTGTTCCGCAGCCGGGTGTCCTGTTTCAGACCTCGCAGTGACGTGGTAGGGCCCTGGGTTTACACTGAAGCTTTTCAGCCTTGGCCTAGAAAAGCTGATGAAACCTTTTTTCCCCTCAATCTAAAGCCAGCAAAGCAAGGATGGGAATGAAAAGGCCGTTAAACTGGGGCACAGGCTCTTCCAGTGAGCCTGGAAGATTCCTGAGGATAGACAAAATTTCAGTCTTCCTCACCCTTTCGTTCTTTGGGTCTAACACGGTGCTCCGCATAGGCATTTTGTTGAATGGAGGTGGATGTTTGGTGATCTCTCTTTAATTACTTCTGAGGACCCTGAATATCTCCTGCCAGCATCTAGGCTCTTATATTTTGGGCTTTCTCTGTCTTTGGGTTAATTTCAAAGAATATACTGGTAGTGGTTTGTGAATATGGTTTTATAGAATAATTTTGTCTGAAAGCATTCAATTTTCAAACACCAGTTTTCATGTGTTCATTTAACCATAGAACTGGTTAAAATAAATGTTTATAAATATGTATTGATTTTGAAGAATGAGACTAAAATGTCCTCAGAGGCACTCACCAGTGCTCACAGCCCTGGTGTTATGATGAAGTTGGGCCCTGAGTTAGGCAGACCATAGCTCCAGGCTGAGCCACACGCTGCCTGAGTGGCCTGAGGAAACTGGTCCCCAATAACTGTGAACTGGGGATTATGTAAGGACCTAACTCATGAGGTTCTTGTGGAGATTAACTGAGGTCGCTTATGCAAAGTGACAGCACAGTTCATGGCATGGTACTCTAAAAATATTTGTTATTGTTTTTATTATTATTATTTTGGTAATTTTGACATAAACCAAATGACAGCTAAGATTGGCCTGATCCATGAACTATCGGGAAGGCTATTTTGAACACTCCCATTCTTTTCCCCTTGGAAATCCAAACTCTCCCTGGAATTCCTGCCAATTCCCATGGAGGTTTGCATTTCCAGTCTTTTCTGGTATAATCTTCTACTCCTACTGAGGTAGTCAGGTCAGAGATTGTCTCACATCCACTCCTGCATCTATGCCACCCAGCTATGGAGAATTAAAACCTGCCCCTTACTTAGCTACCCAGCCCTCGTCCTACCCATCAAGACATCATGATATATAGCAACTATCCTGAAGATTTGGGGTAAAAGCAAGGCTCAGTAAAGCAAAAGAATTTTCCTTCCCATCCCTGGGATTGTTTCTTCTGGCACTTCACTACCTAATAATGCTTAAATGCAGTATAAGTATTTTCTAAAATACACCAAAAAATTATAAGTGCTTATGTTTGGGTTGTGGGACTAGGACTGGTTTTCTTTCCTTCCTTCTATATTTCTGAAACTGTAAATATTATGTAAATAAGTATACATTTTAAGTTTTGTTAAAGGACCAGTTTTTAAAGCTGGGGGAGAAAGCTTTATAGGATTGGGGAAGACGTCAGTATTAGCAGGATAAATAAATCCTTGCCCAGGAAACCTCATCTCCTTTTCCGATCCTTTCAGATGTATTTCTCACAAGTTCCTCCTAATGGGAATTGTTGTATTTCCTGTGAGTATCCCAGTTCCAGATGCCCCCTTGTTGGCAGCATAATAGGATTTTTTTCTTTAACATGTCTTAACATGGCAGTTGCTTCTGGAAGGCTCCTTCTATCCTTTGGGCTTCCACTGTTCCAGGATGGAGTTTCAGTGGTCAGGCTTTACCTGCCCAGTTCCACCCTTCTACAAACAGAAGAGTCTCTACTTTCTCAGCTCCTATGAAGTTCACTTCTCCTTCCTCTGCATTAGGGCTTCTGATCCCTGTGCTCCTAGGACCACTCCTGCCAAGGTCACCAACATCTTCCATGTTACTGAATCCAGTGGACAGTCTACAGTTACTGCCTTACGTGATCTCGTAGCAGCATTGAGAATGGACACTCCCTTTCTCATAAACTACTCCCTGTGCCCATGGTTCCTTGACAGCACATTCTCCTGACTTTTCTCCTCCAGCTGGATTCCCTTCTAGTTTGCTCTTCTGATTCCTCTTCTATCACATCTTTAAAGGTTGGATTTCCTCAGATTTCTTTTCTTCTGTCTCTACATGTTCTCCCTGGGTAAGCTCTTTGGGTCTTGTGGTTTCAAATATTATTTATGTGCCAATGACTACAAATTTAACTGCATGTCAGCAAATCTAAGACATCAGTGATGGTAAGTTGCACCCAGATTTTTTTTTCCCTACAAAGAAAGACAGAAGTACTGCCAATTAAATGACATAACGGCTTCTTACACATTAACTGTAAGACGAATTCCATTTTCAGAAATGTCGGAATGTGAATAAGGCACACCCAATAATTAATGTTTTGCATAAATGAACTGCTGTTCGCAAAGCATGAATACCCAGTGTGTCTTAAGCATGGTGTTCCTGAGAATGCACAAATGAATTATAATAACATTATCTAGAGAAGCTGGTCCTGTCTCTCCAGGCATGAAATAAGCCTTATTATCTTATAGCTTATTGTATGTCTAAGTTAGAATTAAGTTAGCTGAACAGTGAGATGGAGTTATTGAACCAGTGGTTCATCAAGATGGTGGCCAAACTCTTGAGATTTGTTTGATTTTATCTACAGTTGACTGACTCTAGAGTCACAGTCAAGAATGTTCTAGCTATCTTAGTGTAAACCATGCGGTGGCCCCTGAGCAGTGCTCCCTATCATCATAGAGCTTCTCAAACAATTGAGTTTTAACTTTTTTTACTCATTTATTTTGTTGCTACAGATCACTGGGAAATCATGCTCTTCTTGTTTCCCTCATTTTTTTTTTCTCCCTCTACTTCAAAATTACTTTTAACAGCAATGGGACCTATAAGAACTATTGCCAAATTTTGAAATGTATTTTTCCTGCAACAGCAGCCAAAGTTAACAAAAAGACACAGAAAAAAAAATCTCATTAAGTATTCTAATCTGCCACCATCTGTGAACCTCATTTTGTTTCACTGATGCTTTCCAAAAATAATCTGAGTGGTATAGTTTCCTTCACTGCTATTAAAAGAATAATCTATACTAAATATTTTTGCCTCAAAATATTATCTTATGTTCAATCTGATTATCCCAATAAAGTTTTGTCTCCTTAGTCCTAAGGGCAGGGAAAATTATTTATATTCCATTTTTATTTTTTTTATTATATTTTTTTCTTTATTTATTTATGATAGTCACACAGAGAGAGAGAGAGAGAGAGAGAGAGGCAGAGACACAGGCGGAGGGAGAAGCAGGCTCCATGAACCGGGAGCCCGACGTGGGATTCGATCCCGGGACTCCAGGATCGCGCCCTGGGCCAAAGGCAGGCGCCAAACCACTGCGCCACCCAGGGATCCCCTATATTCCATTTTTAGATACTGCTAACTAGTGTATCACCCCTGAACCTCCACTTAATTTAGGTAGTTATATTTTAGCATGCAAATCAGTATTTTCCCATAGAAATGTTCCAAAAATAATATATCCCCTTGCTTTTCTTCTCCCACAACTCTCTTCCATAAGGTCTTTCTTGTAGTTAGTTCAGAATAGAACATTTACTGACAAAAGTTTAAATAAAATAATCTGATCATGTGGGAATTAAAAAATAATTTTTCTTAAATACTCCTGGGTCAAACAAGCAATAAAAAAAATACAGTTATAGACTCTTCTAGGAAGGAAGAACAATAATACTGCCAATGAAACTCATAAGGTGCAGCCAAAGATTTACTTGGAGGAAAATTATTGGACTTAAAAGATTTGTTATTAAATAAAAGGGATGATAATGAATGAGGTGACTCAAACCTGAGAGTTCAAAAATGAACAAAGAAACAAAGTCACATAATAAACCAACAAAAGCTGAAATATTACTAACAAAGGAGCAGAAATTAAACAATTAGAAAAGAGAAGTATTATTAAATCTATAGGCCCAGGACCTGTTATTTTGAAGAAAACACTTTGCTTATCTAATCATAAGAAAGTAAAAACATAATTCACAACTTAGGAATGAGAGAGGGAGGGATTCATCCACAGATAGGAATTAAAAGAGTTTAAGAATTTGAAAAACAGCTATTAGAATATAACTTGTAAGGAAAATAGATGCCAAAATGAGATTTAGTAAAAAAAATAGTAACATTCAGGGCATCATAACCATGACGAATTCACCTGATAAAAGTAGAACAAATAGGCTGGTACTTGTCGGTATCTCTTGAAAGCAGAGATGCAAAAACAAAACAGAAATCAAAACAGTTATAGCAGATAAAATAATAAGACATATTAAAACACCAATCCGGAGAATCCAAGACTTCTTTAAAGATTGAGAAATATATTCCTTTTATTGGTAATATAGGACTAAAGTAAAAAAGCAAATATTCATCATATTTAAAAAAGACAGTATTCATTCCTGATTTTTAAAAGTCAAAAAGTCGGGGGGTGGGAGTGAACGGGTGACGGGCACTGGGGGTTATTCTGTATGCTAGTAAATTGAACACCAATAAAAAATAAATTAAAAAAAATAAAAGTGAAAAAGTGAATGAAGAATAGGTCACTTCCCCAATGTGATTTAAACAAGTATCAACATCAAACTTAATGGTGAAATATTGGAAGTGTTCCATTAAAAACAAGTACATGAAAAGATGCTTATCATTAATCTTGGGGGAAATGTAAATCAAAATCACAGTGAGATACTGTCTTACGCCTACTGGGATGGTTGTAATCAGAAAGAGATATAAAAAGGGTTGTCAAAGATGTAGAAAACTTGGAACCCTCATACACTGGTAGTAGGAATGTAAAATGGTACAATGGCTTTAGAAAACAATGTGGGAGTTCCTCACAATGCTAAACAGAGTTACATATGACACAGTCTTTCCATTCTTGGGTGTATTATGTGTGTATATATATGTATACTGAAGAGAAATGAAAACGAATGTCCTCACAAAAACTTGTAAAAGAATGTTCATGGCACATCATTCATAATAGCCAAAATGTGAAAACAAGCTGAATGTCCACCAACTGACAAATGGATAAATATAATGTGATATATCTGTATCTATATAATGAAATATTATTTGGCAATACAAGGAAATGCAGTACTGACATATTTCACAAATGGATTAATCTGGATTGAAACATGAGTTGAAAACATGTTGCTGAGTGAAGGAAATCAGTCATAAAGTACATACAACATATTGTAGGATCCCTTTTATATGAATGTCTAGAATAGGCAAATCCACTAAGAAAAAGTATACTGATGGTCACCGAGTGCTGAGGTGACTGGGGAAGAAAAGAAGCCTGAAGGCTGTTGGGCACAGGGTTTCTTTCTGGGGCAATGAAATTTTTAAAAAAATTGATTGTGGTAATGGATGCACGAGGAGAGATGTACGGCACAACGTTGTGGATATACTAAAAACCACTGAGTAGCACACTCTAAGTGAGTGGATTGTATGGAATGTGAATTATATCTCAAAGATGTATTTTAAAAAGAAAAAAATGAAAATGTGAGTGCTATTGCTATTCACTGTTAATCTGAAGGTGCTAGTTACTGCCAGTAAACAAGGAAAAGAAAAAGATGTATAAATACTGGAAGAGAAGAAACAAAGTATTGCAGAAAATATTCCTGTCTACTCAGAGCATCTAAAAGACATTGAAACAATTAATAGAGGCAATAAAAGAGTTTGGTGAAGAGAAAGTTACAAAACACACAAAAATTTGGCCGTCAGCCATTCTCCTTACTAATATAAAAAGTTCTTACGAATACCTAAAAAACGATGATCATCTAGTAGGAAAGTAAACTGGTGACATGAAGACCATTTGCAAGAGACGCAATGATGAATAATGATATGAAAGGAACATATCAATAACAAAAAAAATACTTTTTAGAACTATGAGCTGGTAGGTTAAGACACTCTTATTGAATGAGCATCTTTTACATAGACATTCACAAGGCCTCAGGAATCATGCAACCGCCTCAGACTAAATTGTACGAATAAAAACATATTTTAAATACCAGATTCTTTATTCACCTCATCAGATCCCTGGAAATTGGGAAGAAGTGGGATGGGATTCCTCTATGCTCTTCTCAGAAGGTTGGTTGGTTCCAGGGCTGAGAAGACTGAGGCAGCAGAATGTCTTGAGTGTTGTTTGACCTTGGTGTCCTGAGGAGTGCTCATTAGGTCTTCTATTCCCCTGCATCTTCCCTGGAGCAGGGAGGAAGCCCTGTGTTCTCAAATACATCAGGGCCACCACTTCCATATTAGGCTGAATACGGAGCAAATGTGATTCACTGTTCCCCGAGGCTTCCTCATGGAAGCAGGTAGCCATCCTGACCTGAGGGGGTGAAGGCTGAGCCAGTGTCTGTCTGTAGATGGTTGACCCTTGACTGTAGTAAGTAGTGCTGCCAAGCCCACCATCATTTCAGGAATGTTCATCTGGTGGTTGTGGTGACCTTGCCTTGTTAGAGTCATAGTTCCTTTAATTTCCACTTACCCTGTAGAGGTTGTCTAAGAATTTCCATTATATTTCCTATTGGAATGATACCAGCACCCATATCCTTGAAGCTGCTCTGCTTAGAAGAGAGGTATGCTCAATAAAAATTGTTTCCAGAGATCTCCCATAACCATTGAAGGTCATTGGTGAAAATTCCATTTATTAGAGAAATTTTTATTATAAATGAATGTGAGCATCTTAATTTGGTAGATTTTTCCTTGTAAACATGCAGAACATTTCTCTGATACTTTTTGCTCCCACATGTATATTTCCTGCTAGTTTATGCAGAAGCAAACTGCCTTGAGACTGTTTCTACTACCGAGAAATACATAGGGAAATACATTATTGTCCATTTAATAGACATAATTCATACGTGGTGGTTGTAAAAACTCTGATGCATACACTTCTTGCTTTATATAACTATAGTGAAATAAAAATGCTGACTTATTTAAAATACAGAAAGGCTATTAAAGAATAAGGTCTACAAATCTTTTATGGTACATTTAAAATAATATTTTAAGTAATTGATGAATTTTTGTCTTGATATACAGAATCATATACTGGTATCTAATTAAGAGAACAAGTTTTGGGCTTTATTATTGGAAGAATTCTCAAAATTATATTTGGGATTAAATTCAAGATGTCTTACTATTTATTCATATGAAGTCTTTTGCTTTATTATAACTCTGTCAAACTGATTTCTCTAGGTCGAAAATGTCCGTTTGGTAGATCGGCTATCTTCTAAAAAGGCAGCCCTAGGTACTTTGTATTTGACGGCTACTCATGTCATATTCGTGGAAAATGCACCTGACACAAGAAAAGAAACATGGGTATGCATTCTCTATTTTTCTGTTGCTTAAAGTAACAAGTTTTGACCCTCCTTTTGTTTGTGCTTAGGGTGAGGTGGGTGGGCTTTTGGTATTTGGGTGTTGAGAGGACAGTTTCTGGAAGGTCAGCTTTGCCTTTTTCTGCAGAGAGTCAAATCCACTTGATCTGCTTATTCATCTTCAACACTAATTATTTGAACATCATCAAAGACAAGCCTAGAAATAGCCAGAGATATAAGTGCATCATGTCTCAGCTGTCAAGTAGAGATTCCAGAATATCAGTGCCAGATACAGCATTAATGTAGTGCTTTATTGGAAAGACGTTTTATTTGCAGGATGCAATAATGCAGGCCACTTAGTCATCTTATTATGTTGTCTTCACTTTTCCAATTTGAAAAAGAAGGCAAGAAAAGCTAGGGAAGTGTCCCATTGTCAGGTATTTCTGCTACTTAATAATAAGACCCTTACATCTTATTTGATATAGCCACCCAACCGTGACACTATGACTAGAACCAGAATCCCTGCATTGTAGATTTTTCCCTTTTCTATATTCTATAAACATTGCTACATTTTCAGCAGAAGGTGGCAGGCATTACTGGGTGGAGAGGACTTGTGACAGGTAGTGACTATACTTGGGAGCATAGCATGTGTGGACTTAATAAATCACTATATTTTACACCTGAATCTAATGTAGCAATGTGTGTGTGTGTCAACTATACTCACATAAAATAAGATAATGAATGCTACCATTGATTGAGCAGAAGCCCCAACCACTCTGGCCACTAAAGCACCAGAGAGATGTATTTTCAGCATGACTTTCTTTAACATAGATCTCTTCTCCAGCCTGCCTGACCACCAGCAACTTAGAAAACAACAATCTTAAGTTGCTATTGAACTTGAGCATTCCATGTGGAATTAAGGAGCATGGTGGCACCTCCCAGTGGAGCCATCTCTAGCTTTTGTTGATTGCGAGGTTTATTTTACTAACTTCTCATGACCTTCTTTAATTTTAGCTATTAAGTGCATTTAGCATGTGACTACCAATATGTTCCCTTACCTGGACTTGTACAAAATTATATGCTGAATAATTGGCTCTAAATAATTAGCCTGGATATCAGAAGGCTTGGTAATGAAAAATAAAATGATACATTTAGATAGTTCTTTCCCAGAACATTGGTTCTTGTCATCTGAGTGCAGCTGTTGAGCTAGCTCGAGATGGGGAGAGTGTTTCTTGTCTGTGTTCCTTCAGAGATCTGTGTTACCCCTTGTCTCATTTACCAGTTATTTGTGCACAGCTTCTCCACATGACTTTTGGTTGTAGATTCTTCACAGTCAGATTTCCACCATCGAAAAGCAGGCAACAACCGCTACTGGATGCCCTCTGCTTATTCGCTGCAAGAACTTCCAGCTGTTGCAGCTCATCATACCACAGGAACGAGACTGCCACGATGTGTACATCTCTCTGATACGCCTTGCAAGGCCAGGTAGGGTGCAGGAACCAGGCATTTTGTATGTCGCACCCTTAAGTTCACAAATTGTCTTCAAGAAATATGCATAGCTCAAGAATTCTGGTGTTTTAGGAATTATATGCTATCCCAGTCCTCAGAGGGGCCAAGAACTCTCCATGATTCCTTGCCTTTAAGGCAATGAACCTCTTTGATTATTCTTACTATTCACTTTATCTTTGGGAAGGGGGGGGGCATAGCTTTTCATTTTGTAGTGAAATTGTACTAAAATTGTGCCCTTGCCAGACTGTGATAGTTGAGCCACCGTGCTTGAAGCCTAAGCTAAAACTGATAAATTGTTTTGTGTGAAAAATATTAATATCAAACAGTTCTAGGGCAGTTTCCCCTCTTGGGGCTTTTAAGGCTCTGTTTTTTTTTTTTTTTTTATTGCTTTTTGATGGTGATATATGTTTCCCAAGGTTGTAACTAGACCTTTGTTAGCAATAGTTGTATTCACAGTATGGATATGTTAGTTCTCCTAAACAGAACCTTCTTAAGTGTCATGGGAAGAATGTTTAGTTGATTTGAAAAATAGATGCTGACAGTTACTCTCCTGTTATGTCCCTCGGGTTGGGGTCTTCAGAGTTACCTCTTACTATACACTTCCAGAAGTGTATAGTCTTGTCTTTCTGTGTGGCTTGTATGGATTGTGGTGTCCTCTCGCTTAAAAGAAATAGACATCTGAGTTTCTGGGGAGAATTTAGTAAAAATAAACCTTTTATATAAGAGTAATGTCTATGGTAGTGTTACACCAAAGTCACTGACAAGGAAGATGGGATACGTCTTTACAGTTACTTTGCTAACTGCTTTTGGATTCAGGACAAGAAGTTCGATCGTAACGTCTGCATGGGGTTTAGTTGGGTCCTCCGTTTCTTATGATGTGATCATCTCGTGTAGATAGTGAAGAACTAAAGTTATTTCATGAATATGATGCCAGGGAGCTGTCAAAATCTGATAATTTTGACTTGACTTTGCTTCGTGTTCCAGGCAGCCAGTGGAGGCTTTTTCATCTCACTTTTTCATCTCACTGTGTTGCAAAGAACTGCAGAGTTAGCCAGAAAAGCAGTTGAACTTTTTAGAGAATGCACTATAATTGGAACAGAAGTTCTGGGAAGATGTATGTTAGGTTGCGTGCAGCAGGGAATGCGAGGAGAATTGTGTGCCAGCAATTTCTGTGTCACTGATTAATGGGTGTACTGGATAATAAATGTGCTCTGACCGGATTAATAGGATTTAGGAATAGCCCAGAGAACTGGGAAAGAGCTGAGTGGCTGGAAGAGCAAATCACAGTGACTGTGAGGGCTGTGGCCAGTGATGACAGCGAGTGCCAGGACTCTCGTTGTGAGGGCCCTCAGGGAGGAAAATCTCTGTGGCCCTCACTTTTTAAAACACACACTTTTTCTTAAAGGTGACATTTGGGAGTTAGGTATTAGAAATAGCCGGAGAGCCAAAAAAAAGGAAATCATGGTAATTAATTGAATTAAACCTATTACCTTAGAAGATTTTTAGAAAGCTACTAGCATTTTCAAACATGGAATTAGAAATGCCAGTTTGCATAAAACATAGTGCTCTAATAAGTGTGGGAAGATGAACTAGAACCCAGACAATTTCACAGTTTAATGTCAGAGGCAATGCTAAAATTAGGACACGTGACATCCTATAACCTAGGGACCAGGCTTTTGAATCTGGGTGGAGGTAAAGAAAGGTGGAGGGGGTCCCAGCTGGGAGTAGAGGTGGCTTATCAGAGCCATCTGAGGATCTTTTACAAAATACAACCTCCCCCTCCCGTAGGTCTTTCAGAATAGGAGTGTGTGTGTGTGTGTGTGTGTGTGTGCATGCACGCGCGTGCATATAGTATACTTTGAATTCTAGTAGCACGATATAGCTCTCTGTGGTTCCAGTTAGTCACCAACACAAATCAACTTTTTCCAGCTACCCTCATAGACATAGCTAAACTGCAGGATCCTATGGAGGACACTATATATATATATATATATATAGTGTCATTTATCATTTTATTATATAAATGATACAATATATTTATACAATAATATATAATAAATATATATATGTATATTTTTTTTTATAAAGAAGAAATGCTTGGGAGTCCATTTCAGTCAAGTCTTATGAAAGAGATATTTTCAGAGCTCTTGAGATTCCCTCTTCACTGAGTTAGGTTTTCTAGAATAAGGGTACATCAAACTACTAAAACATTTAGCGAGGTTTTATTGGTTTGTCCTCTGTGTGAATTCAGACTTGGTAAGAGTGAAAAATTGAAGTAGCCAAATTCAGTAAACTCTTTAATTCTTAGTCAAGAATAATTTAGTTTAAAGTAAAGCTTTGGCCCCAATGAAAAATGGATCCAGCGTACTAAGAAGGATATACATTTTTCTGATGAGAAGACCCCTATTTCTCAGAGAGCTCCCACTTTTCCCATGTGCATTCGCCTCTCTCTGATTGGCCTTCTGTTGTTTATTTTTCTATCAATTATCTTTCCCTCGGTAGTGTTCGTGGACCATTTAACATTTAAACCATCTTTGTTTATTTTCCCATTTTTTCTAAACAAGTGTTTTTTTTTTTCCAGTTCTTAGTCCCCAGTTCTTCTGTACACTTATATGTTTTTTAAAATCTCATGATTGAAATCCTATCATTTGCTTAATTTACCTTTTTAATTTTGCTTAATTTTACCTTTTTGGCTTAATTTCACTTTTAACGTTCTCGTCTAAGTCATGGCTCCATATACAGTGTCTGCGGTGGTGATTTGCTTTTTATTGACGACACTAATCTCTGAGTCCAGGAGTCCTTTTCCACCACGAGGTAGCTGCCTCAGCCCTGGTGTTTCATTCAAATACTTGTGCAAAAGAAACAGCAGACCTTTCCTGATTCTTATTCTAAATCTGCCAAGTCCAGGAATAGCTGTGCTGTCTTCTCACCCCGTGTAAATGGTTTTCCAGCTCTGGTTATTTGAGGGTGCCTGAAGGTGCAGAAGGTTGGGAGCAGCTGAGCTTTCAGTTGTGATTTTTGGTTCTAATAAACTGCACGTATGTGCATCTCCCGGTGCTGCCCTTCCCAGACCCACCTCTGCATTCTGCAAATGCCCATTCCTGTTCTTTCCTTTCGATTTTTAAAAACTTTGCCAAAGGGAGACCATCAGGAGACCATCAGTAACATAACTTTTCTTTTTATTTTTTAAAGTATTTTTTTTATTATAGTATTAAGTTACTTTTTGTTTCTCCCAATGAGTCTATCATGGTAATTCCCCAGTTTTGTTTTGTTTTGTTTTGTTTTTTTCTGAAATATTCTGTTCTCCAGAACCATTTAGCCTGATACCTGGGAAACAAACTGGGTTGTTTTTCTTTTTTCTCTAATTGCTTTGTCTTACCCACAGCTGCCTTATCTGGTGGAGTGAACACCCTTTCCTTTTTTATGAGAGAGAAGGAGCAAGGGTGGGGTGCAGAGGCAGAGCCATTTGTAAGCTTGGTGGTTCCAAGTTGAAAATTGCCACTTGATGGCGTAAATCTTCCCCAGAGAGGAGGAAGAGGGGGATGGCCCAGGAGCCAAGGCCCTGATGAGAGCAACAGGTGTGGAACCCCTTGCAGGATCAGGTGCTTCCCTGTGTTAAGGAGTCCATGATGAACGGTAGTGCTCAAAACCTGCATCTCTTATGCTGTCTCCTGAGTCTTGAAACACCGATCTGGCTTTCCTAGAAACATCACCCAGATGCTACCCACTCTTGATTTAATCTAGTATTTTAGAAATTATTTTTTTTTTCTTTCTGAATAGGAAAACCTTCAAGTCTGCCTTTGCTTAGCAACTGTAAGCTTTAGGTGGGTAAATAAAGTAAATACCAGAATGATTTCTGATTTTAAAAGTAAATACCAGAATGATTTAAAATTTTCTTTAAAAAAAATAATGTTTTTTTAGATTGGAGGTACACGTTCAGCTTACTCCAGCATATGGAGTGTTCACTTCTTATGGGAGCAGCCCTGGGGGAGGGTCCTTCAGCACACCTCCTGTTGAACCCTGCCGCCTCTAACAGCAAAAGGCATTTGATGTTGGATGTGATGGCTCAGACTTTGTGGTGTGAGAAGCCAGTGGAGTATTTAACATGTCTGTTTTAAGAGATGAGGGTGAGAAACCAGGGCTCTGACCTCTCTGAAGGAGGTGTGTCCTCTCAGTTCAGATTCTGTAAAGACTAGATTTCTCTAGCCCTACTTTTGTTGTTTTTAACTCCCCTTCTTGCTGATTACTAAGAATTCTGCTATGTATTTTGCAGGAGATGGAGGGCAACAGAACATTGTGAATGGGAAATATTCAGTAAAATTTACATCTGTGTTAGTGGTACTTTTTAATTTCTCAGAGTAGGCTATCGTCTGCCAAAGGCTTCCCCTGGGCTGGCCTTTGGGTAAGAAGCTCGCTTATGTGAATAAGACCGAGTTTTGGCTGACAAAAATGGCGGTTTCTTTGCCCTCATGTAGAATTTTACTTAACTTGAGCCAGAGCTATGGGTGATTACCCTTTAGCTTAAAAATAACTCAAAACATTTCACAGTTTTAATGGCAACTGATTCTAATGGCTCCCAAATCAAGAATGATCTTCTTAATGACTGCTATAAATTACTCTTCCTTTAGTTGGTGTTCTGTGTGCTTGTTTTCCCCCAATGCCAGCCAGTGTGAGCTCATACACAGAAAATTCTCAATAGTTCTAGAATGGTTTTCTCCTTCTACCTTTAAACTTAGTTGTAACTATTCAACAAAGAGAAGTTAGCTTCCATTATTAACCCTATATTCACAAGTTCTTCTTTGACTGCAGGAACTGAGGCTTTCTCTAGAGATTCTCTTGGCCTCTTGAACAAATTGCATTTGCGGTTAACATTATGATATCAGAGGCCTGAGTCATGAAATGGTACTGAGAGATGGAAAAGATGTGTCAGTGTCCAGATGATGGTTCCCAGAACAGGATCTCACTTTCATAGGCTGCCTACCGCAGTAGCTGAGATTACAAGAGATGGTTCCTACTGAGAGCAGCTACTCTGTGTGTGTACAGGTACCTGGAGGTGTGTGTTTCCTTATTGGTTAAAATCATCAGTATTCTAAAGCTTGAAGTTTAGAGATACATCAAAAGAAACTGAAATAGGACATAGTTTAACTGATAAACCAACTTTTGCTTCTTTTCTACAAGAAAGAGTACATGTCTAATGAAAAAGTCTAGTCCTTAAAATATGACCCTTATCTTTCTTCTTCCTTGTAGATGAGTCATTTCCATAGTAGTCACAACAAGCCCGAAACTGAGTTTAGCTCCCAGGCTGCTAGTGTGTTACTGTGGCCTTTTGCTGGTGGTGAGATCCTTTATTGGGTCTCCAGACACACATTGAAGAACAATTAAATTAGCCACATCTGAATGCATCAACAGATTAAGGCATAAAGGTGGAGGGGACCTAAGAAAACTGTGAAGAGAAAGAAATCTATTGGAGAAAAAGATGACTCGGGGTGGAACAAGGGAAAAGACACAAAAGTGGTCCATCTGGGGAGAAGGAGAAGGATCTGCCTTAGAGAGGCAGTGCGTGTGATTAGGGGCATGCACTCTACAGCTAGATTGCCTAATTTAAATCCAGAATTCCCACTTACTAGCTGTGTGGCCCCGGGTATGTTCCTTAACTTCTCTTTGCTTCAGATTTCTAGTCTGTAAAATGAGGCCCATCATGGGTTAATACATTTATCAAGAACAGAATCTAGAATGAAACAAGGGTTCAGTGAGTATCAGCTATGATTTGTCTTTACCAGATTGCTTGGATCTGCACTATCCAAGATGGTAGTCTGCGGTATCCAGTATGGCTGCATGTGGCTGGTGGGCCTTGAAATGTAGCTAGAATGAATGAAGATGTACTGTCAAGTGTGAATCACACACAGAATTTCAAAGACATTATGAAATAAGATATATGAAATACTAAAAAGTTTATTATGCACATATCAAAATGATAATAATTGGATATGGTGGGTTTCTAATGAAGAATATTGGTAAAATCTTAACTTCATTATTTCTTTTTAGTTTTTTAATGTGGCTACAAGGACATTTTAAGTGACATATGTGGCTTGCTTATATTTCTGTTAAATAGCACTGGCGTAATTGCTTCCTTCAACATAACAAAATCAGAGCAGGAAAATCAGATCCTAGCTCTAAATGGGAAAGGCTGTTGGGCCTGGCCTCACAAGCAGAAAGGGTGTTACATAAAGACATGGACATCTTGGCAGAATTGAAAGCAGACTTTCATCATGCCTCCTTGAATTTGACCCTCATGACCAGGGTGCCTTGCACAATGAATTGATTTTTTTTATGAATCCTATGAATTTTGTATGAGCAGTGCAATTATGGCATTGATGTGTTTGCTAAAAATTCATATGTTTTCAGGGCAAACCCTTGAATACATTCCACAGCTTTTCAATTGTTATTTTATTTTTCATATTGTGGCAGGGCGTGGGCCTCCATCTACCTCTGAGAGGCCATCCCAAATCCAAGCTTGATAAACATAAATTGAATTCTTGATGTCTAATGATGCATACATTCTTAATTAATTTTTTGAAGATTTTATCTATTCATGAGAGAGAGAAAGAGGCAGAGACATAGGCAGAGGGAGAAGCAGGCTCCCTGTGGGGAGCTTGATGTGGGACTCAATTCCAGGACCCTGGGATCAGGACCTGAGCCAAAGGCAGATAGATGCTCCACCACTGAGCCACCCAGGCATCCCTCTTAATTAATTTTTAAGCTCCATTTCTTATTTGGAGAATATGTTTGTCTTCAAAAACTTTTTTTTTTTAAAAAAAGGCAAAAAATGGAAAAGGCCTTGTTTCTGAAAGGAAAGAAGCTCTTGTGAAGTTGAGTTTGCTTGTCACAAAATCCCTGTGCCACTGATGGGAGGAGGTGGGTGGACCTGCCCACAGAGATGGGGTGCTCCAGGAGCGTCCCAAGAGGCAAGAAGCTGGTTTGGCTTCTTGATAAACTCCAACCCAGGCAGAATGCTTTTGGGGAAATTTGGTCCTAGTTTTGATTTGGCTTGATTTGGCTTTATTCTCCTTTTTCTTGCAGTGAAATATGAGGAGTTATACTGCTTTTCATTCAACCCCAAGCTGGATAAAGAAGAAAGAGAACAGGGCTGGATGCTGATCGATCTCAGTGAAGAGTACAAGCGAATGGGCCTCCCTAATAATTATTGGCAGCTCAGCGATGTGAATAGAGACTACAGAGTGAGTGCAGGCATCTAGTCAAATCCAGATACTTAATTCAAGTGAACTCATGATCCAAATAGCTTAGCGTGACTTCTGTTTAATCTCCTTTAGTTTTTATAGCTCTTTGTAGATATAGATCTGTGGATTTACAAGTCTCCCTTGGTTATTACAAGTGCAATTCTTACCTGCAACTAGAAACAAAAAATTTGGCCAAGGGAACCATAGAGACCACCCCCCCCCACACACACACACACATACACACCTTTCCCTCATGATTGAGGAGCTGGAGACCCAGAGAAGCCCAGTGGTGGGCCTCTTCGCCAGGCAGTGGTGGGGAGAGCCGGCCAGTGCCAAGTTCTCCCATCAGCTCTTTTTATAGTGTAGCGAGTGATTAGTGGGGAAGTCACAGAGACTCTGATGGCAGTCTGGCACCAGCTCCTCTCTGTACTCACTGAACTCTTGATTGGTACACAAGGTCACCAAGAGGCTTCCCTAGAGAAATGGGGAGAAATGTGTCTATGCTTACAAAGGCGTATGGAGAGGAAAGGAAACAGGAGAAGCAGAATCAATTTCGTATTGGTCCTCATGATGGGCTTACAAATCAATGTTGGTTTCCCTATTAATTTTTTAAATATTTTAAGTAGTAAAAGTAATTTAAGAATGTTGCAGAGCATTTATAAAAGAGAGGAAAAAGAAAAAATATCCAGCATCTCAGTGCCCTCACATTCTTCCATTAGATTTTAAATTTTTCCTTCAGTATCTTTTCCTCATCTGCATAGTTTAATAACTCCTTTCTCATCTAAGTAATACATTTAATTATTTGAAATTGGAAAACACAGAGGAAAAGGAACTGTTCAAATATATATAACAAATACGGAATCATGTTACACATGCCTTGTGTTCTGCTTTTCTTCATATATCGTGTTTTTTTCCTGCCAAGAAGTATATTTTGTATCATTTAAAAACATTATGTAACGTTAGATAGTATGGCCATATCCTATTCTTTCTACCTAATCTCCAGACATTCAGAGGACTAGTATTTTTTCCTATTTTAAATAAACATGGTGAGAACATCCTGGTAACTATACCTCCACCCATATTAAAATCCTTTTTAAAGACAGATTCCTAAAGGTGAATTTCTATGTCAGAAAGTTTATACAAATTTTTTTTTAAGATTTTATTTATTCATCCATGAGAGACAGAGAGAGAGAGAGGCAGAGACACAGGCAGAGGGAGAAGTAGGCTCCATGCAGGGAACCCAATGTGGGACTTGATCCTGGGACCATGGGATCATGCCTTGAGCTGAAGGCAGATGCTAAACTGCTGAGCCACCCAGGCATCCCATACAAATTTTTATACATATTGTCAAAAAGAACTGCAGGAAAATTGTCCCAGTTTATATAAATTCTCAGTAGTTTGTATGAGAATGCTTGATTCTTGTGCCTCACTGGGAAAGAGGTTCATTCTTAGAAAGTTTTCTTGACAACTTGGTAGTGGGACAAGTGATTTCTCATTTTAATTTACTCTACATGCTTTGATTCCTTGATATGTAGATTTGTATATGCCAATTGACCATTTATATCTAATCTCCTGTTATTGATCATTTCTGATTACATTTTTAAAATTTTTTATTATTGAAGAATAGGTGACAAACAATGTTATATTAGTTCCAGGTGCACAACATAGTTACTCAGCTATCTTTATGTTACCTAATGCCCACCAGGGTAAGTATATTCACCACACAGTGTTATTACAATATTATTGACTATATTCCTATGCTTTACTCTTCATCCCTGTGAGTTATTTATTTTATAATTGGAAATTTGTACTTCTTCCTCCCATGCTTCCAGAACCTCTCCCTTCTGGCAACCAATTTGCTCTCTATTTGTGAGTCTGTTTCTGGTTTGTTTTTTTGTTTTTGTCTTTCTCTATAATGACTTATATTTTACTTAGCATAATGCCCTCTAAGTGCATTCATGTGCAATAAGATGGCAAGATCTTATTCTTTTTTATGGCTAAGTAATATTCCTCTGTGTGTGTGTGTTTATAATATCTATATATATTATATAGATTTTCCTTATCTATCAGTGGACGCAAATTGCTTCCATATCTTAGCTGTTGTAAATAATGCTGCAATGAACAGAAGGATGCATGTATCTTTTCAAATTAGTGTTTTTGTTCTCTCTGGGTAAATACTCAGTAGTGGAATTGCCAGATCTTATGGTATTTCTATTTTTAATTTTTTGAGGAATCTTCATACTGTTCTGCATAATGGCTGTGCCATTTACATTTTCACCGACAGAGACATGATGGTTCCCTTTGCTCCACATTCTGCCAACAATTGCTATTTCTTGTCTTCTTGATATTAACCATATTGACTGGTGTGAGGGGACACTTCTTTGTGGCTTTGATCTGCATTTTCTTGATGATGAGTGATGCTGAACATCTTTTCATGTGTCTGCTGTCTATTTGTATGTCTTCTTTAGAAAAATAGTTATTCAGGTCCTCTGCCCATTTTTCACTGGGATTATTTCTATTTTTTGTGTTGAGTTGTATAAATTCTTTATATATTTGGGATATTAACCCTTTATCAGATATATTATTTGCAAATATCTTCTTCCATTACATTTGTTTTGTTGATAGTTTCCTTAGTCCCAATAGCTTGTTATATAAATTTAGTAATAATTAACTATATTGTATATATAGTATGTAACATATATACACACACACACACACATACACACAAACACACACAAATATATATATTTGATTGCTAGCTTAGAAATAAAAACAGTATCGTCCTGGTACAAAAATAAACACATAGATCAATGTTATTAAACCTCCCTAATGTTCCCTCCATATCACCTCTGCTGTAGTGTCACTGTCCCCAATTTGGTGTTGTCCTTGTCTCTATGTTTCCACATTTGTAAGTAGTAAAAATGTGGTATTATTTTGTGTTTTTTATGCTTTCTATACGTGGTATTTTACTGAATGTAGTTTACTGAAACTGATATTTCACTCACATTGTATTTGAGAGTCATCTCACTTAGAAAACACGTCTATTATAGTTGCCACATGCCAGGCACTGTTCTAAAAACTTGACAGATGTTAGCAGTCCCATGTGGTGGGTGTGGTTAATATTCTTGCTTTGCAAATGGAGAAACTCAGGTATAGCCCAATAGGTAACTGTCTAAGACATCGAGAAATGAAGAAGCTGTTGATACCTGTAGCTCTCCTTCCTTCATTCTTCACTATTGTATTATACTGCATTTTACAGATGGACCATGGTTCAAAAAAATTATCCTTATCACCCTCTCCCTCCCTTTTTGTTTTATCATCAGAAAGCTGTTAACTGGTTTATACATGACTCATAGTGTATTGAGAGTTTCCATTTAGGAGTAGAATTTCTGAGTTAGAAAAATTAAAGAGATTTTAGCCTTACTAGGTATTGTCAGATTCTTTCCAAAGTGAATGCATGGACATATAGACCTAATAGCAAGATAGACAAGTTTTCCCTACTCCACAGACTCGCTGATAATTGATACTGCCTTTGTTTGGTGATAGACCTACTCATTGACTCAGCAGTCTTACTTTTGGGAATTTATTTTAAAAAGTCAACAGTATACACACACATAGTGATATATAAGGTGACTTATTGAAGCATTGTTTGTAACAGCATATATTAGAAGAAAGCCAAGTTTCTTAGTAGAGGATGAGTTAAATAAGTTTTGCTCTATCCATATATTAAATTAATGTGTAGCCATTAAAAAATATGGTAGATTCCATCTACTGATAAGGAAAGATTACTAAAGTATATCATTAGGTTAAAAAAAGTAAGGCACAGAGATGCCTGACTGGCTTAGTTAGTGAAACATGTGACTCTCAGGGTTGTAAGTTCGAGCTCCACATTGGGTATAGAGATTACTTTCAAAACTATCTTAAAAAAAAAAAAAAAGCTAGACACAGTATATTGAATATAGTGTTATATCTTTTATCTGAAAAAAGAATGAGAAAAATAAGAAAATATGTTTGTATGTGTGTAATTGTCCCAAAGTGATAACCTGGAGAGTAGATGGGTATGGGGTGGACAGAACACAAGGATGAGGATGTGCATCTTTTTGTATTGTTTCATTTTATAACCATATGAATTAATCAAAAACTTAAATTGGAAAAAGTGCCAATCTTATTGGTGTGAAATGGATCTGTGTGGTTTTATTTGTATCCTCCCCATAACTGGCAAGTGAGCCTGTATTTATTGGTAACTTAAGTTGATTCTCTGTGACTTGCCTATTTGTTATTGTTTATCCTTTTTTTCTGTAAGGTTATTTGTCTTTTTCTTATTGATTTGTAGAAGTTCTTTACATATTCTAGCTCATGATGTGTTACTGTTTATAGCTGTTGCAAATATCTCCTCTTAGTAGATATTTACATATTGCCCCTGGGGAATCTTTGGATCCTCAGGGTTTTGAGTTGTGTTTCCTATTTTGTTCCATGTTTTAGCTTATTGCTTTTTAAAATAAACCCTACCTACCTATAAATTCTCCCAATTAGAGACTATATAATTTCCATAATTACATTTGTACTAATTATGGTTATTATGGTTTTATAATGACTTGATATTGTGCAGGTCAGTTCCTTACACTAATTCTTCTGATATCTTTTTTTTTTTTTAAGATTTTTTTTATTCATTCATGAGAGACTCAGAGAGAGGTAGAGACACAGGCAGAGGGAGAGGCAGGCTTTCTGTTGGGAGCCCAATGTGGGACTCAGTCCCAGGACTCCGGGATCCCGACCTGAGCCAAAGGTAGATGCTCAACCACTGAGCCACCCAGGCATCCCATTCTTCTGATATCTCGAATTTATAGATTTTGGGGGGTAAAATGGACATGTTCACGATACTGAATTTCCTTTGTTATCACACTTAAATCTAACAACCAGAGTCGTACAACTGTGAATAGACATCTGGGGCTTCTCTGTCTCAATCATGATGAAGTATGTGGCAATTAATTTTTAGCCTTGAAATGAAAGGAAGGAAAATCCAAGTTTACTAAAGAAAATTGGATACCTTTTTAAATTTTTAAAAAAATATGACACACCCTTGAGTCAGGAAGAAAATGAATCTAAGCTACATCTTGTGGAATAATATTTTCTTGGAAACACAGGTTCTTCCTATTTTTGATGAGATTTCCTTCTAGAATTAGCACCACAAACATGACTCATATTTAGTCACTTAAGTCTTAAATGTAGAGACTACAAAACACGAGTTACTCAATGTTTATTTTCCAAAGTAACACACAGCAAACCAAAACTACAACCAACAAACTGCGTTGAAACAGAAAAGGTGAAAACCTAGGGGATTTTCTGATTTTACTAATACCAATGAAATAGGGGGAAAGATTATATACCTTTATTTATTGCCAACTTATATAATAAAAGTTGATTTTCTCAAAACTTTCAAATAGTCCATTGAGAAAGTTATGGTTCATCCGTTACTTTTGCTTTTCCTCTTGTGGTTGAGAAAATGTTTACTTTTTCCTCCCTTCTTTTTCTTTTTCTTTTTCTTTTTCTTTTTCTTTTTCTGTTTCTTTTTCTTTTTCTTTTTTAGATAAAGTGGGGGAAGGGCAGATAGAGAGAGAATCTTAAACAGGTTCCATGACCAGTGTGGAGCCAAACATGGGGCTTGATGTAACGACCCTGAGATCATGATCTGAGCCAAAATGAGGAGTTACCCAGGCACCCCTATTTCTTTCTTTTTTTTTTTTTAAAGATTTTATTTATTTATTCATGATAGTCACAGAGAGAGAGAGAGAGAGAGAGAGAGGCAGAGACACAGGCAGAGCAAGAGCAGGCTCCATGCAGGGAGCCCGACGTGGGATTCGATCCCGGGTCTCCAGGATCGCGCCCTGGGCCAAAGGCAGGCGCCAAACCGCTGCGCCACCCAGGGATCCCCCTATTTCTTTCTTTTTAGAAAAAAACACAGGTTCAGAGCCTGTGCTGCTTTGTTCTGTTCATGCGGTCTTTGGAGGCTAATTATCACATCACCATCATCTCTATCATCATTATTCATAGTCCTACTCATAAGACTTGTCTGCAATAGTCAAACTCTCAAAGTGAAGATTTCCTTCTGTATGTAACTCTTGAAAACATTTTTTTTTTCAGATTTTATTTATTTATGAGAGACACAGAGAGAGAGGCAGAGACATAGACTGCCTATGGGAGAGAGAGGGAGAAGCAGGTTCCTAGGGAGGCTGATGCAGGACTCAATCCCAGGACCCTGGGATCATGCCCTGAGACAAAGGCATACGCTCAACCCCTGAGCCATCCAGGCATCCCTGAAAATGTTTTTCTTGAATAAAGTAGTTGTCATTCATTACTAGGTTAAAATTTTACTGTTTCTCTTGGAATAAAATGTATAATCTAAGCCAGTAATTTAAAATCTTGTTTATTTCAGTTTTCTCCAGCTATATTTTGTGTATTATATATTATTTAATTATATATAAATCATTTTATGCAGCTTATTCCCTCCTTCTTCTTCCCTAATATTACATGGTATATTCCTTGAAATAAATTTTAGATCTTAAATGTTTAAGAAGAAAGTTGTCAGGGTACCTGTGTGGCTCATTTGGGTAAGCATCTACCTTCAGCTCAGGTCATGATCCCCAGGTCCTGGGATCGAACGCTGCCTCTGTCTCCCTGCTCACTGGGGAGTCTGCTTCTCCCTTTCCCTCTGTAGCTACCCCTGCTTATTCTCTCTCTCTCAAATAAATAAATAAAATATTTTTGAAAGGTAGTCTACAAAAAAAAAAAAAAAAAGATAGTCTATGTAGATCTATCTCAGTCTCTGACAACTAACTCTCCAATGTGCTAAATTGATGGTCCTCAATAAATACAGAGGTATAATTAAGATGCTTTGGATGGCATCTCAGATGGTTACTACCCTGCCATGGCAAATGCATTTACTGCAAGATTACAACCAGGTCTACAGAGATCAGCTTTCCTGGGAATATAAAGTCCTTGAAGCCAGTAGCTGTTTTATTATTCATTACTATCCTAGCACCTAACATAATGCCAGGCACATATGAAGTATTCAGTAGAAACTTGTTGATAGACAACAGTATTGTACTATAATCAACAAACTTGCCAAGAGTCTAGAAGTTAATGATTCTGACCACTGAAAAGAAAGGAGAATTATGTAACGTGATAAAGGTGCTGATTATCATTACAATGGCAATCACAGTACAGTATATAAATGTATCAAATTAACGTGTACAATGGTATATGTCAAATATATTTTTAAAAACACATGTTGAATGAATGGAAGAATTATCAAAAGAGATTTTTTTCTTGGCAAGACCAAACCAAGATAGGCGGGTATTCCACACAGGCTAATTTATTTAGTGGAGGACAAGCAAAATCATTTCCTCATTAATAAAAAAAAAATGTATGCAGAAATTATTTTAACTTCACTTTCATTGGCTCAGGTAGTCATATAAAGAAGGAAAATTCAGAGGAAAGCCTTTTCTGAATATCTCCCATTCTCTCTGAACTTTCTTATGTGATTTTCCAAACCAGGCAAAATTTTGGAAATTTTGATTAGTTTCAGAATTTGGTGGTGTAAACTTCACTGTGCATTATTCATTGTCAGAATTTTAACTATAACTGTGTGAGCTTCTTGCAAAAATGACAGTGGTCAGTGCTATGCAGAACCATTTTTTAAAAAAGATTATTTGAGAGCACGAGAAAGATGCATGAGCAGGGGGAGGCACAGAAGGAGAGGGAGAAAGAGAAGCAGGCTCCCCCAGCACTCGATCCCAGGACCTGGGATCATGACTTGAGCCCAATGCAGATGCTTAACTGAATGAGCCACCCAGGTGCCCTCAGGACTGTTTTTAAATTTCTACATGAGGGCAGCCCGGGTGGCTCAGTGGTTTAGCACCGCCTTCAGCCTGGGGTGTGATCCTGGAGACCTGGGATTGAGTCCCACGTCGGACTCCCTGCATGGAGCCTGCTTCTCCCTCTGCCTGTGTCTCTGTCTCTGTGTGTGTGTGTGTGTGTCTCTCATGAATAGATAAATAAAAATCTTTAAAAAAGTAAACTTCTACATGAAAGTGCTGTCAGCTTTCATGAAAGCTTGATGAATTCACTATTTTCTAGCTTGGTTAAGAATTTGTGTCTTGAAACTTGAGCTAACTGGCACTATGGGTCTGACTTTTTATTCCAAAGGTGTTTTAGCTTTTTGTAGAGCTTCCCACTCAAGTGCTTATCAGAATGCTCTTATTTCAGTTCTGAACCTTGAATTCTTTTCATCTAGACCTTGTGCTCTGGGGAAAGCAGGAGTCCCCCATAACTGGCCTCATTGGCCCTCACTCAGGCAAACCTCAAAAGTCCATGATTTCCAACACTGTGGAATGGGAACACCCGGTACTCTTAGAGGGTGGGAAAGCCTTTGCTTCTTTTCTTGGGAAGGAGGAGGGTGCAGAGTGGATAGCAGTCAGGTCCCTAAGTAGGGTGGGGCCAAGAGCACTCAGGAGAGTTGACTCTGTTTACCTTCCTCTTGGTGCACCAGGGATGGTGCATGTAAAGGTTACAGCATGAGACAAGCTGAGCATCCTTGGTCCTGGGAGGCCACAAGAGGACCCAGCAGGAGCTCCCCAGTTCCAAGACCCACCTCTGTTATTCAGAAAGGCTGTATGTATCAGGCATGTTGAGAAATCCCATTTATTACTTTCTTATTTTATTTCATCATAAATAACTTTGCAATTCCCTAGTGTTGTAATAATGAAGAAAGGTGATTCCTACCTTACTGAAAACCTCCCAACTTCCTTCTTAAAACTGTTATTTTAAGAAAGTGTCATAAGCCTGGTGCCATGACTACATGTCTCTTTAGCCTCAGACAAGCAGGTGTGGTCTGTGGTGTCATGTTTTGGCCAACCGACTGAAGATGGGTTCAGACACCAGATTTGCATGGGGAAGAAGGCGTAGTGTCTTGTGACAGTAATTCCAGGCAGAGCTCTCTGGGTCCAACTAGGTTGAGCCATCTGTTCTTGGTACAAGATTTTCCTCCAGAGTATCGGTGTTCCTGGAACTGGATTTCCTCCAGAGTGCCCAGGCCAGAGTCTCAAAGTCTTTCAAGTCTTCGGTAATCTTCCCTAAAATGTCTTCGGCTCATTGCTGAAATCACACGTTGAGCCAGAGAATGTCACTTCTCTGGCCCTTTTATCTCCGGCTTGATATTGCTCACCAGTCTGGTAACAAAGACAGAGGATGCAGGCGAGGGAGGGCTACATCCTGGGGCAGGTGTCAGGAGCTGAGGTGGAGGCTGGGCTCTTCCTTGGGGTGGGTTTGTATTCCCTTCAGTTCCATTTTTCCAGAGGGGTAGGTGTGAGCAGAGATGGACAGAGGACATTTGTCTAGCACATTTCCCTGTTGCTACTCCTCCTTGGGGACTCCTCTTACAAGACCAAGAAGATGCTTGACTTCTGAGAAATAAACAGCTACTTTGGTGAAGCCCAGGAACTGCCATCTGGGCAATCTTCACTTTGCAAAGAGATTGATCGAGCAATGTCAACATGCCGAGCAACAAGTCAGTGATTACTGTTGCCACCACTAACGTTTATTTATGTCAGACTTTGTGGTTTATAAAGTGCTTTGTCATGGGTATTATCTGATTTGACCCCTCTATCAACCGCATGGGATATTATTTCTGTGTTTTATCAGTTTTAGAGGCCAGCATAATTTGACTCTCGGAAGGTCACGAGGTTGGCAAATCAGAGCCACGTTCTAAACTGCTGATTTCTGACTAATTCACAAGATTATTCTGAGGCTCTAGAGTTTCCACAGTGGGAATCACTGCTAGTGATTTCTGCTAGTGCAGGAGGAGTAAAGTCATTTCTTACCATTTGTGAAATCACACCTAAGAAACGAAAACAAAGCTGTTACATTGTGTGCTACCGAGTCAGATCTAGAAACTTACCTGAGCTGGAGGCTTTGGGAGGAAGCTTCTTGAAAGAGGTGGAGTTGGGTTGTCTCTTGAAGAATGGAGAAGATTTGGGGGGATCGAGGGGGAGAAATATCCAGGGAGGGCATGGCCTTGACTGCCAGCTCAGAGGCAAGAGTGAGCCTGGGGTGTGCCAGGGACGGAGAGGTTCCCCTGGGGGGCTCACTGCTGGCACTTGCCTCCCACTGGTGGGCTATCTTTCACTCCAAACAGGCAGCTGAACTTTTTTCAGCTACCAAGATGCCGAATTATAATTTCTTCATTTTTGATGAAAGAAATGCTCACCTGTTGCTATCTTGCCACTCAGAGTGCCCTCAGAAGGGACCATGCCAAAGGATGGTGTTTGCTCTCCTTTGCCATGATTTCATGGAATCAACAGCTCCTCACTTCTCTGAAGTGGCTGTTGGTTTCCTCAAAATAGTCTCTGTAACTTGATTAAGAAAACTTAAATGTGCACCTTAGAAGTAAGTATGGTGAATGGAATTTCTTGTGGCAGTTCACAAGGCATTACTAGATGGCCTTAAAATCCCCATGTATTTTCCGTGACAGGTTTGTGATTCTTACCCTACTGAACTGTATGTTCCCAAATCGGCCACGGCACACATCATAGTGGGGAGTTCCAAATTCCGGAGCAGACGGCGATTTCCTGCCCTTTCTTACTACTATAAAGATAACCACGTAAGTCTCAAGGCATGCTTTTGTTTTATGTTTTGCTTTTCTTGTTTTATCATAAACAGGCATTTTTCTAGCAGCCCTCTGCTGTGTGTGTGTGAATTCTTAAAGGTATGTGGATATTGCTGTGTGTGGTATTACACAACACAACTGTGCTTAAACGTTACCTCATGTTGACCTTTCATGTTTATTTGATAATAAACTAATGGGATTCAGTCTGAAAATACCTAAACTTAATCATCCAAGTGAATGCCTGTCCTTTTCTAAGTGGTCACCTTGGGAAGCTCTGTGCTTGTTCAAACAGTGCTGAAGAGACTCTTTGAAATGCTTATTTTAGGAAGGCTCCCAGAATCCATGGCACCTTCTTCTTTTTTTCTTTTTTTTAATGGCACACTCTTTTGAGTGTCCTCAGTATAAGAAATCTTTATTTATGGAGAGCAGGTTTAGTTTTTAAAATATTACTTATAAGGGACCCCTGGGTGGCTCAGTTGATTAAGTGACTGACTCTTGAACTCAGCTTAGGTCTTGATCTCAGAGTCATGAGTTCAAGCCCTGTGCTAGGTTCTGTGCTGGGTGTGAAACCTACTTTAAAAAAATTATAAAAGGATTAGATTTGCTGCAACTAATAGAGCCTCTAAGTAACAGTGCCTTAAACGGGATAGAACTTTATTTTTCTTTCATATAAAACTCCAAAAGCGGGCAGTCCAGGCCTAGAATCTTGGTTGTTCACTACTCAGCCTGAGCTCCTGCACCTTTCTGCTCTGCCTTCCCTTGTCTTTGACCCTCATCAAGTGGCATAAGAGATGACTTCAGTACTACACATCATTTCCACACAGCAGCGGGGTGGGAGGGCTAATGGGCCTGCACAGCTTTCTGAGGAAGGCTCCTGAAACCGCCACAAGACACTTCTGCTCGCAATCCTGTTAGAATTGCGCAGAGCAGGAAAGAAAATAGTCTTATGGGTAACTGTGTAAACAACTAAAAATTATGGTTCCATTTCTGTGAAGGACAAGAAAAGAATGGTCTTTGCCACACACTTCAGAAGTTATTTGACTTTAGCCAGGTGACAAGTTTGATTTTCAAGCTAGATGATATAGTTTGGGATTCAAAGGCAAATTCATAGCCATAAACAATTGGTTGAATACATGTGTGTGAGTGTGTATGCACGCACATGTACCTATGGGCGAGGGAGTAGGGTAGGGTCTGTGTCTGATTTCATTTAGCAGTAGGAGTTTCATTAATTGAAAGGATATAAATCGTCTTACTTCTAGTTATGCTCACTGCTTTGAAATGGGGTCTAAAAAAGGCCAGTATTTTGTTAATGTTCTGTATTACTTGACTCCAACTATATTTCACTCTACACAGAACTGGAGCAGTGATGAATGAAAGATATGAATTTCTTAAAAAAAAAAAAAAAGATGGAGCGAATAGAGAATTTCATGATATTGCATTTGAAATTATGATGCCAGGAACACTGACACTTTTTATAATATCCATTGATAAAGAAGTAAGAGAGGGAGGATCTTTTATTTTTTTATTATCGTTTAAGAGGCAAAGGTGGGCTGGGCATTTAAAAAGTAGGCGTAGTGTCTATCCTGCTTCTTTTCCTTCTGTTCTGATATTCTTGAGAAAAGGGATTTTTTTTTTTTTTTTTGGTCAGTGTGAGTATTGCAAAGGGCAAGTATGTGATGTCTCAGAAGAGACTAGAAGTCTTAGACATTAGACCACAGAGGCCAGCTTCTTCCCCAGCTGACCTCAGATTCTCATCATTTCATTCCTGCTCTTGTGTGCCATTCTTTTTAAGATTAAAAAAAAATAAAAATTATTCATGAAAGACACAGAGAGGCAGAGACATAGGCAGAGGGAGAAGCAGGCTCCCCGCAGGGACCATGACCCGAGCCAAAGGTAGATGCTTAACCACTGAGCCACCCAGACATCCCATTGTGTGCCATTCTTTACTTGATCTCCTTTTCTCTTGAGAAGGAATCATACAGCCATCATTTATAATTTAAAATAATTGATTTCCTATATTTAGAACTTTAAGAAAGACAATACCTCATGTTTTAGCTCTTCTTAAAGTACAAAACAGAGATGTGTTTTTGAGCATTGCTCTATGAACTGGTTACCCCAGGGAAGCACTGAATGTGCCTGTACATGCATACCCCCTCTCCCACCTCCATGAACTAGACTCTGTCCAGCATGTAGCATAATGATCCATTTTGTTTTATAACAATATTGAGGTTTTAGTATCAAGGTTTCATTATGTAAATGTATCTGATGCATCCAGTAATTTTTTTATCAAGGGAAATATTGTCGAAGGTGGATTTCTGTGGTTAGATGGATGATTGTGAGGTAACATAGCAACAGCTCATGTTGTCATTGCTCAGGAAAACTCACACATAAACCAGGCAGTCCTCCATAAAAAGTAAACAGAAAAATCAGGTAGAGATTATGTAAACTTGCTGATCTTTCTTCCTTCCCTTTTGTGGTTTTTAGACATTTTAAACTTAAGAATATATATTCCTCACCCAATAAAACTTATGCTTGTGAGTAAGAATATCATATGTTTTGGTTAAACTGTTCCTCACAAACTGTTTTGTTATTTTAGGGACCCTTTTGTTGGCTGGAAAGGTGGCTTAGCTGATGTGGGGTTGTGGGATCTGTAGTTAGATTAAGATGCGAAATGCGCATCATCGCATGAGCTAGAAGTCCTGTGGAGAATCCTCTGATCTAAATGCCCCTGCCGAGGGTACATCATTCCTTTTGGATCAGCTTTTAAGATACGTGGTGTTGTAATCACTTCCTATTCACTTGTTGGTGAGATTAGCATTCCTGCCCTAGGGTTCCAGGGAAGGCTGAGCACATGACACCTGACAATGGGCAGAAGAGGTTGTCAGCAGTTTGTTAGTTGTACATACTCACTCCCCAAGGGAGGAGGACACGGCATGCTGTGCAGGGCCACAGAGCACCTGCACTCAGGAATTGAGTGAACCAGCAGGGATTGCAGGAAGCAGGCTTTGTAGTGAAGAGGGTGAGATGACCTCAGGTTCCACTCACGGCAGGATGTGAGTGGCTTGTTTAATTCCATGGGCTAGCAGGAAACAGAAACCCACTATTCAGACGGGAGCAGGAGCTGCATCTGGTCTGTAGAGAGAATTGGTTAGCCAGGAGGCTTTATCCATAGGAGCAGAGTGGGCATTTGAGGCCTTCCCAATTTTACCAGATGTCAAGAGCAGCACAAAATAAAAATTTAGGCCTTGAACCGCACAGGAGTTATACAGAGCCATCCAGACTCCTTTCGGATATCAAACTATTAACAGCTTTGTAGATAAAAGTTAGAGATGTATAAATGAGAAATGTCGCTTATATTCGGAAGCCTGTTACCTACCAGCCCTTAAAATTGCTGTATCCTTTGTTCTTTCTTACTAAATGTTTCAATTATTTTTAAGAAAGCAGTTTTGCTTTCTTATCACAATATTGTGATCTCTAAAAATCACAGTGCAAATCTCTGTGAAACCAAGCTCTGCAAGATTTCCAAACAGGTGATGTCCCTTAAGAAACATATAGACCTTTTTCTTCCTTTTATAACTCATGTTTATTGAAACTCGCTATGTGTTAGGTATAGTTCTAAGAAAATTATATATCTCATCACAGTCTGTAGGTTTTTTTTTTTTAGAGATTTTATTTATTTATTTGATGGAGAATGAGCAAGAGAGCACAAGGACAGAGGGAGAGAGAGAAGCAGGCTCCTCACTGAGCAGGGAGCCCGATGTAGGGCTCGATCCCAGGACCCTGAGATCATGATTTGAGCCAAAGGCAGATGCCTAAACGACTGAGCCACCCAGGCGCCCACACTCTGTAATTTTGATATTATTATCCTCATATTGTAGATGAGAAAACCAAAGTTCAAAGACAGAGGCTACCGTCTTTGTGTCGGTTACCCATTTTTTTAAGCATTAAAAAAATGTTGGATATTTTAATTACCAGTAGCATTGTAAATGAGCAGCTCTGGTGACAGTGTACCATCGAAGCTTTACCTCTGCCCTCGGGTGAAAGACATCAGTAAGAAAGGCTGCCAGGTAAGGGGAGTGTTCTCTCAACAGCGTGACTGTCTGGGGTACGTACAAGGTGAGCAGAAGCGCTTCAGGACTACTTACTGCTCCACACAAAATTGGTCACTATGTTAGCACCAAGGCAACAGAGAATTCCATGTGGAGTGTATCTATCGGTTATTAAGAATATATAACTACAAAATATGAAAATGTAGTTGGTTTAATATATCTGGTTTAGTTTATTGACCACGTTCTATAGTGTAACTGTTCTGATCTAACCCTTTACTTCAAACTAGCTGCTCTCAACCTGCAGGTGATCATTGATGGTTGTGGTCATTCCCTGGCTGCTTTTCCTTTCTTTTCTTTTCTTTTCTTAAAGATTTTATTCATTTATTTCGAGAGAGAGAGCATGAGAGTGGGGTGAGTGGCAGAGGGAGAAGCAGACTCCTCCGCTGAGCAGGGAGCCCCAGACGGGGCTCGATCCCTGGACTCCGGATCATGGCCTGAGCCAAAGGCAGACGCTTCACCGACTGAGCCACCCAGGTGTCCTCCCGGCTTCATTTCATAGTTGGAGTCTCACTTGTTTAGTGAGCTCAGGTGTGGTGCGTGACGATTTCTCAGACAAATTCTCACCAGTTAAATGTGCTTCCTTCCCATCCAAGTCCTCTGATAGTCTAAGACCTTACCTGGGGGGAGCTGCATTAATGATCTTTCCCTAACCCCGGTGAAATATCTCATAGAACTTGCTCAGAATTGTGCTCTCGCCTGTCAGAATAGCCTCAGGGCACGGGGCAGAGCCTGATCCCTTTGAAGAGCAGAAGCCGCAGAACCCACAGGAGAAGCACTAAGAAAGCCATCTGTGGCCATCTCTCCGTGGCAGCCTCCTGCCTTCTGTTCCCAGCGCCCCCTCCCCGCCAGTGGTCCCCACCACTGGTCCCCGCCAGGCCTGCCTTTCTCCCCAACCTGTCCTCATCCAGGTTCAGCACTGCCCACCCCCAGTCGCTTTCTCTTCCATCCTGCAGTTGCACTTCAGCCAATAATTCAGGAATTCTCCAACTCCGAGCAGCTCTGCTGCCCCTTTGCTTCGCTTGCCGCTCTCCCTTGCGCTTCCCTCCTGAATTCTGAATCTGGCTGCAGGGCCCAGAGTTTAGTTTAGTTTTGTTTTTTTTTTTTTGTTTTTTGTTTTTTCTTTAAATCTATTTATTTGTTTGAGAGAGAGAGAGAGAATCTCAAGCAGACTCCCTGCTGAAGGCAGAGCCTGACTTGGGGTTCGACCCCAGGACCCTGAGATCATGACGTGAGCTGAAACCAAGAGTCAGATGGTCAATTGACTGAGCCCCCCAGGTACCCCCAGAGTTCTTGACCGACCTCGGTGACTGCCCCTCACTGTTACAGATGGTACTGGAACTCTCTAGCAGTCGCGCATATATGTGTCTAACTGTTCTGCGATCCTCGGACTGGCCAGCAGGTCCTCAGCTGAAGGATGGTATAGTGAGTGAGAAGCATCCCCACCTTCTCCAATGAGGAGCACCCAACGCTTCCTTTTCTTCCAGGGAAACTCAAACCTGAGCTAAGTTGTCCTGGGTTGAGCATTAGGGACAGTTAAGCTGTGCTGGGACCCTGAGCTGGGTTGTCCCTTTCTGGATAGAGTCTGAAGTGCAGGCACCCTGAGCGAGCTTAGCCATGATCGTTTTCAGGGTTTGGCCTGCTTCACCTGTCCACCTGGAGCGAGCAGGTTCCCTTCCTCACTGACCCCCGCTTCCTCCATCCTCCCATCTGGAGGACTCACAGCCTCAGTGCAGATTCCTGGAAAGAGTCATTTCTTTAAGTGTGAAAATAAAATCTAAGTCCCTAAAAAGTGCTTTGCCATAAAGTGTAAGTTTTAGGACTGCGAGGATGTATCCATACTCCCCTACTGCTAACTCAGGGAAAGGTTTATGCTATTGTTTATGTTGTCTGAGCATGTCTATACAACATGCTCTGTCGGACTTGCAGACTAGGGAAATTGCAGAATAGAATACAGCCTGATTCCAGAGAAACCCCTGCTTCTAACACGCTAGGGGCAGCCTGGGGATGTGTCTGCTGTCCTAGGTGTCAATGCCAGTGGCAGCAGCCTGGGCTCTCGTCACAGTGGAAACACCCCCATTTAGGATTAGAATTGGTTTTTAGTATTCGTGAGGTTTCTAAATGACTGGTAAAAAACTGATGGAAACCATTACAAAATAACTTTTTTTTTTTTTAAAACCAGTCTTGCTATTAGCAGTATCCTGTAAATTTTAGGACAATAGTTATTTACTTTATATTTCTACCTTCAGCAGGAAGATTAAATAATGCCAGTGAAAGGGAAAGTAAGCTGTTTAAGTGGCTTTATATTTCATAATTTAGGTCCAGCCTAAGCATGCATGTTCACTCCTAATTTTTTACACAGAAACTTTGCACTGCTTACCCTTGTAGTGGTTTCTTTGGCCTGTAATTAAAAAGAAACCAGCCTTGGTTTTTGGAAGGCATTGAGATCCTTCTGCAGGTTGGCTCAGGGTGTGAGAGAACCAGAGGCTCGTTGTTGGGGATGCAGTCGCGAGGTGCCGGTGGGAACAGTGGGGCACCTGCCTGACCCTGCCGTGTCCCGCAGGCCTCCATCTGCCGGAGCAGCCAGCCCCTGTCCGGCTTCAGTGCCCGGTGCCTCGAGGATGAGCAAATGCTCCAGGCCATCAGGAAGGCCAATCCGGGAAGCGACTTCATTTACGTCGTGGACACTCGGCCTAAAGTAAGTGTCGCCGTTCACATCGGTGTCTTTGCAGCTTTGAAGCGTGGACCTGGGTGGGAGGAGGCAGAGGTACAGGGGCCACCATCCCCTCTCTGAGGGCCTCATCTGCAAAGAGGCTGCTCCTTCTTGGATAGTCAGGATGTGGCTGCCCTGCTGGGCTGAGCGTGTCTCCACGAGGTTTCCACATCTGTGCAAGTCCACGGGTGACCTGAGTGCCTCACCCGCCAGGTACTTGGGAGAGCTCCCCGGCTCCTGGCATTGTGCTGGGTACACAGTGCAAACAACAAACGAGCATGGCTTAATTCTGGAGTTTGCCCTCCTAAGCACCACCAGATTTCTTTTTTTTTTATTTTGGTTTGTTTCTAAAATGACCTTTTCCACTCTGACAATAAGAAATTACTGTGGATCTCCCACTGTTTAATTTTTGTGAGGTGTTCAGCTATATACCGTGTCAAATTCAACTTGCAGCAATCCATGTCTGTGATTCCAGAAGATTTACAATATATAATGTCAAGTAAAAAAAAAAAAAGATCACAAAATACTATGTATACTATTATGTTTGTGTCAAATAAAACTCAGGTATATAAACATTTCTATTGAAATTTTTAAAAATCTGGAAGGATAAACACCAGCCTGTTAAAATTCCATGGAGAAGAGAGGATTTAGAGAGGTAGAGAACTTTCTACATGTCTCTTGTTGAAAAAATTACTTTAATTATGCAAGTATTTATACACTGATTTTATAATTTAATAAAGTAATCCAGAGGAAGTAATGGATCTAGTTGTCAAGAGGTAAGCTAAGTTCATCTTGCAGGCTATCTTCCATACAGATTTCCATTTTTTAGGTCCAATTTAACTTCCTATTTCACTGCTTAAACCACTTCTTTGTAAACCAGTCAACAAAACGAGTCCTCAGAAGGATGTGCCAGTGAATACATACCAAATCACCTACAAGTGCATGGAATATATCAGACACAATGAGATTATAAAGCAAAATGGCCTTATTCAACAGATTTGGCATTCTAATTTCTTGCCAATAATTAAAATGTACCTGGACTTATGCCTAAAGAAAGAAAAAAAATACATATAGCCCATCTCTCCATATAGGTATGGAAAAGTGCTCAAGATCTACTAGTAAGCAACAAGAGTGAGATACAGAAAATATGTATAATGTCATCCCATTTATGTAATAATAATTATAAACAGATATTATTTTTTTAATTTTTATTTTTTTTATTTTTAATTGGATCATATATTATTCTATGTATTGAAAGAATCTGAAGGAATGTATGTGAAGCCGTTAACAGTGGTTTTTCCTGTGGGGCAAGAGGAGGATTTTAAGAAGGTTTTCACTTTTTATTTTTTTTTATTTTTTTATTTTTTGGTTTTCACTTTTTAATTATTATAGTTTGAAAACATTTTAATCATGAAAAGGTTAAAAGAGCATTAGAACCTTTAATGTTAAACATAGTTACCTTATCATCAACAATTCTACCCCTAACTTGAAAGAAATGAAAACATATGTCCACCAAAAACTTATCTGTGACTATTTCTTCATAGTTAATAATAGCTTAAAAGTAGAAGCAACCACATGTCCATCAACTGAGAATGAATTATTAAAATGTGGTATGTCCATTCAATGGAATATTATTTGGCCATAAAAAGAAATGAAGTACCAAGATGTGCTACAATGTGGAGAAACCTTGACAATGTTACACTAAGCAAAAGAAGTCCGTCACAGAGGACCACGCATTGTATGATTCCATTTATATAAAATGTCCAGAACAGAGAGATCTGTAGAGGAAGAAGGTGGACTGGTGGTTGCCTTGGGCCAAGAGGATGAGAGGAATTGTGGGTGACAGCTAAAGGGGAGAGGATTTCATTTGGGGGTGATTAAAGTGTTCTAAAGATAGATTGTGCTGATGGTTACAAGACTCTGTAAATACACCAAACACCACTGAATCGTGCTGTGCACTTTCAGTGGATGAATTGTAAGGCCTATGAATTATATGTCAATGAAGCTATTTTTAAAAGGAACATAAGGACACAATAAACATTAGAACAGGAAGCAGAAAGTATGATCAAGAGCCCAAATCACTGAAAGTATCACCAATATTAAGAATATATAGACATAGTCTATACTCGTGAGCCATATAAGAATTGAGAATTGGATATTATCCATTATGTAGGCACTCAGCCCCTGGCGGTTTTCAATGCTCCTCGGAGCCTCATCTCACCAAATACGGTGATTCATGACCTGGTTCACTTAATTTGATGTTTTCCTCGTTTCCGATCTGTGCCCTGGTCATACCCTCAACCTCCGACTGTCCCGTGCTTCTGACGGAAGTGCAGCTGTGGGATGGGTGTGGGCGGGGCAGCGGAGCAGGAGTCCCTCTCAGACACCAGGTCAGCAAATCAGTCCTGGAGATCAGTGATAAGACCCAGGTTACAGCTAGATCCCGTTCTAGTAGATTATAGGCAAAGGATTCTCTTGCTTTTCGGTAATCTGAAAGCAAAACACACTGGTAAGAATTTAAAAAAAAAAAAAACAACAACAACGAAAACAAAACAAACATCAACAACAAAGCTGTTCTGCTTACAGATTTTCACTTGAAAGAAACCAGAAGACCTCTGACTTTACTTTGTCTTCGGATTTGTGCTTTTCTCTCTGGCTGATCGCCCTGTAACCCCTCCCTTCTAACCTTGACTCTTTTCTGTCCTCTCCATTGTACCTTTCCGTAAGTGAAGTGCAGCTGTTTGGAATTTCCTCATGACCAGAGGTGAATTAAAGAATGCCTGCATCTTAGCCAAATGGACTGAACACAGGATAAGGAAAGAAGGGCCAGGGCTTTGCTGATTTGGGGTGCCCTTCTCTTGTCCTATTGTCCCAGATTTAAATAAAGCCAAACAGATTCACCTACTCATTCCAGGGCCAGGGATTCAAGTGTGTACTATGCCCCACGTAAACCTTCTGGGAAATGTGACAGCTGTTGAGGCAGGCATATTCCGGATTTAAAATGAATTAATCCAGAGGATTTGATTTGAAGGGTATATTTAGCTCTAAGCATGTTTACTGTCGGCGATAAGAAGTATGACGCTGATCCATTAAAGAAAACTGGCGTCTCATACAAGTGCCCTGTACTTGTATTTGCTCATGCATACGTACACACACATCCTGTGAGTTTTAAACTGTCTGCTTAGAACAAAGTCTGTTGATTTTTGGTTCCTGCAGAGTGTTAGGCTTCCTTGGTAGCCAGGAGACGGACCCCATGCCTGCTAGAGGTGGTGGGGAGCCGGGAAATGGGGCACTGCTGGGTTTGCTCTCAGGTTTAATTAAAAAGAGAAAGGATTAGGAGGCCACTCGGATCATTGCTGCCCTGAAAGCAAGACTGGTGAACGCATGCACGCTGCCTGTTGTGAGGAAAGCCTTCTGGATTGCTCGTTGACATTAAAATCTTGAGAGGCAGAGGCAGTAAGGTCCTCAGCATGTATTGAATATCTGCTCAAAAACAACTATACCCTTGAGGTCATATATTACTGCTGGGATTTGGTGCATCAAGAAGATAGGAAACAGTATTAATGCAGTAGATGTTGAATTGTAAAATGAGAGGGAAATAATTTTATCCCAGCCTTGTTGATGACTTCTTGTTACTTCATCCTGGGACTTTGCTCAGCTTGCAAAAATGGTCATTTAATTCTTACAATAATCCTGAAACTTGGGAGATGTTTTCTTTTTATGGCTAGGGCTGAGATTTGGAGAGGTCAAATAATTTGCCCAAGGTCACACAGTTCAGGACAGTGCCCACATGCCATCCAGGCTCATCTGACACCAAAGCCTGTGCTCCTTCCACTCGACCATGGTGCTGTTCGCAGAAATCTCCAGGGGAGCCTTGTGTCCAAAGGAGGCTCAGGAGGGCTGCTTACCTCCGAGCACACACCCAGTGGAGCTGGAGACACAGAGCTGAAGGACCAACCCCAAGCTCATCCAAAATCAGGCCAGGCCAGAGGAGCCAGCGGGGCTCTGAGCGGGACTCTGATGGCAGCACCTTGGGAAGAAGCACTGAGAGGTTCTGAGAAGGAGTGAGGCGAGGCCACCACCTGCCTTTTGTCCTTGCTCCTTCTCCAAAGACAGCTTCATGGCTATGGTTTCTAACTGCACCCTGTACGCACTTTTTTTTTTAAGTTGCATGACAGGATGTTAAAAGTTTTTGTGTTTCTCTAGGATCAGTAGTTAGGTGGTTTCTACTCACCAAATCCTGTGAGGGGGGATCTGAAGAATCGGTTGTAAAGATTAGGGTGCCTGAAAGAGAGCGTGTCTGTCCCATCCTTGCTGATGGCCTCCATGGTGGTGAGCAAGGGGAAGGGGAATTGGAGAGCACAGCGTTCAGGGGCAGTGGAGCAGTCTTTCTGCCTTTTGTTTGGGAGTACAAGGATGGAGGAATTTCCTGGGGGGTCATGTACACACTGACTTAGGAAGTGCACAGGAACCATCTTGCTAGTGTCCCTCCAAAACAGGCACGTCCCCTGGTGCTTCCCAGCTGCGTGTGACTGTGGGGTGGTTGCTGGGGAGCGAAGGTGAGGGGATTGGAAGAGTCTCAAGCCAGGGGGTGTCCCATGTCAGCAACCTGTGTACCTTATATCTCCAAGAGCCCACACGCGTGCCCTAGGGGATGCCGCATTTGGACACTTGTCACCGAGAGGGCAGCGATGCCCAGTGAGTGTCACCAGGAAAGCAGTGACGTCATGCAGAGAGAACCAGTCTTGCCTGCTTTGTAGAGAGATGTTTACCACATATCCCTCCTCTGCACTTCCCCCGCTACACACACCCTCCCAAAGCAGCGCCTAGAAGAAAGAGGAACAGGAAGGGAGTGGGAGAACAGACCCCTCACCTGTCCCCATAGCCTGTAATGAGGAAAACAGAGAATTTTCCCTCATATAGGGGATTGGAATTTTAATGGAACTGCATGGTGATTTTCTCTGTTGAGCGTAACCCAAAAGCTATTCATTCTGTCTAAGATGTCCTCAGGGGTAGGAGAGGAGGCTTTCCCTAGCAGAGTTGTAGACAGTAGTAGCAAGAAAGCAAGCCTTCCCATATTTTCATGTTTATGCCACAAGTTAAGGTTCTTCATGTCACCAGTTACAGATGGAGGGAGGGAAAAGATCGTCATGTGACGCCCGCTGCGAGGCCGTGGCCCAGTCTTCCTCCTGCCAAGATAACTTTTGTTCTCATTTCCCAACGCCGTCAGATCGGCTCCTGTCATTATTCAGGTACAGGGTGTACTCTACTGAAACTTGAGACTGCAAGGCTCAGATAGTTGTAGTCTTTTGAGTGACCAAGCTGACCATTAAGTTGATATTAAGATTATCGTTGGCTAAGTTCTCATGGTTTAGCTGTCTCTGATTGATTTAGGGTCAGAGGAAGAATCTGATTGTGTTTCTTAACATTCTTGGGCTGTTCACCTCTCTACTTCAATCTTCAGTCCTTTGTTTGGCCGGCCAGTCAGCAAGTCTTCACTGAGTCGTGCTGTGTGCCACTTGGAGGGATTTGACCACAGACCGGCCCTGCAAGCTCCCCATGGAGCCTACATCTTCTACCCTGGTCTAGTGGATCTTCTCTGCCATCAACACTAAATCTTAAAATTTTCAAATAAACCTGCTCAGAATCCTCCAGTTGCCCTCCACCACTGTGGGTAAAGTCTGACCTTCTTAATTGAGCCTCTCTGTAGAGGATGCTAAATGATTTTTAGCTTCCTCTCTTGCCTCTGCAACCATCCATGAACCATCTGCTCCCCGGTTGGCTCACTGATCCCCATCTGCCCCTTGATTTTGCCTCTTGCCTCTTCTGGAATGCCCTCCCCTTTGTCTCCGTTTTCCAGATGATTGAAGTCGATCTCTCAAGGCTTTTTGCTTTCATGAAATGTGACCCCCAAGCCCCTAGGCCACATGGGGCTGTTCTGGACTCGAACTCCTGCCGCCGTCATAGCCGCTGCCTGTCACTCAGCAGCCCTGGCTGGTCAAGTCCATTGTGATCTGGTGCCGTGTGCTTTCCCTGCCACGCTTAGAAGCTTATGGCCGCAGAGACAGTTTCATATTCATCTTTCTATTCTGTTCAGCATCTGACACACATAGGTGTTTGTTAAGAGTTTGTGGAGAAATGAGTAGGTTCTTTTTGTTTCACTAAAGAGTTTGTGCCTAAAGATGTTGAGATTATCAGATAGTAGAGTGATCTTGGGTGAGAAAACAGGGCATTTTCTTTCCAGCCCTCCTAGCCATTTGTCTCTTGTGTTCCTCACACATAAACTGAAGCTGTAACACATTTACCTTCAATGTTTTATTTCTTTGAGAGTTTTTCGAGCTGAGATGAATAGCTTTTCCGTCGGTCATGAGATGGAGTTCTCAGCCAAAGGCAAAGGGACAAATTAGACTTACTCTAATACTGTTTGGTTCATACAAGGGACACTGTATCTGGAAATTTATAAAATAGGTCCAGATAGCTTCTTGAATTTTTATTAATCACACAGCCTATTTCCTGCTTTGAGGGTTAGGCATTTGCTACACTACCCTGATAGGTCTCCTGTGAAATCCGTGGAAATCTTGACAAAGTACACTTTGGATGATAGATTAAATATTGCCATCTTCTGTTCATTATGAGAAGTACCATTGACTTTCAAGAAGCCATCTTGTGTTGCTCCTTGGCTTTGAAAGACTGTCAACAAATTATCCCAGGTTGCAGGTACTCAACCTTTAAAAATGGGAACACAGAGTTCTAATTATACATTCAAATAATAATAATGGTATTTGGGGTTTTACTTATTATGCTGTTTAAAAAGAGTATCTTTGCAGTATGTGGTGAGTAGGCTTAACGTGAATTATTCAAGATACAGAAGGAATATAAGGCTCATTATTGCAAAAGGATTCTTGCAAGTATCCTATCAGTTGTTTTATTTTATAAAGCTTGTCGTTAGGGATAGGCCAGCGGCTTTGGAAAATAATTATACAAAGAGATGATATTTTATAACAGTAAGTTTCAATTAGCAATAATCGCGCCTCGGATAAACCTCATTGGCTACGATACTGCCACTGCGCAAAGCTAACAGTAAGTTTCAAATGAATGATGTGTATAGGTAATTTTAGAAAACAATTTCCCCTTTAAATATGCAAAAATTTTAAAGCATAAACATAGGTTGTCTTCAAAATAACATCATTTTTGTATTTTTTTCCTTAAGGCCAAAGCCCTTCTCCTCATAGTGTGCCCAGGAGAAAGGTGACAGTAACTGGAAACAGTGTCTGGGGCTGATGTGGCTCAGCTGACATCACAGGAGCTAAGTCATGAGCAGAACTGCTGTGGAGATGTCAGGCATCTGCCGGCCCCAGCTCTGAGTGGCACTGGCTTGCCCTCTGCTGTTTTATTTTTCGCTTCTAATATGTGTTATGTCTATTATTTAAATTACAAACCTAATATATCTTGTTGGTAACAAAAAATACAAAAGCATCAAAAGTAGTATTGACTGTGACCCCTGGCCCTTGTCACCTCTGTTTTTTTGCTGTACCTGTGCCAGGTTGGTATAGGTGTTCATATGTTTTAATCCACTTAATCAAACACGTATAAACATAAATACGTTATTTGTACCTTAATTTGTTTTACAAGAAATGAGATAATTGTATGAATATTATCCTGTAGGTTACTCTTTTCATTTAACACATCATGGGCCAATTCCAAATCAGTCTGTGTGTGTTTCTGTCTCCGTGTCTGTCTCTTTTTCTCTCAAATCCATGTCTTTTTGTCTCCGTAGAAGTTCAGGGTAGGAATATGCCATAGATGAAGTATGGTACATTCTTAGGTTTTTGAGTCTTTACTATGAGGAAGTTCTAATAAACATTCTTAGACATCTGTCTTTATATGCTGGTACTTCTAAAGATCTGGGTGAAAGAATATTTATGTTTTTAACCTAGCTTAATTTTTTAAACTCCAGCTTTTTGCAAGTATTTGTTCCTATCCTCTCAGTATCACTGTAGGCCTGAGACTGATCTATTTCTTCTGGCGTTGAGTTCTTGGTGTCAGGATAATCCACCTGCTTTTTGTGGACAGAAGAGGAACACGGTCAGTGACTGGTGTTTCCTAGAATGGGACCACCTACTTAGCCAAACAGCAAGGATGGAATATTAGCAGTAATACATCCATCCCAGGAATGTACGTATTTCCCAACAGAGGCCAAACTTGTCTCCTTCCTGGTTTTAGTTACATAGAACGAGGGCAAAAGTTTGCATTTAATAAATGTCTTCAAAGTCCATTGTCTTTAACCCAGTTTGCACTGGGAAACCCCCCACCATATACAAAATTGTGGTGATGAAAATGGTCCCAAAGCCCTCCTAACAGGTGTCTAGACTGAAATAAAGGGCCTGGAGAAAATGGCTCTGGAGGTAGTTCTCCAGGCGCTCGTCATTTGAGTCAGTGATTCCTGCTCGAGGTTTAATTGGTGGATTCTTGTAGACAGATTAAAATCACATTGCCATTCCTGTAGGATAATGTGTTTATTGGCAATATAATACTGGAAGATATAATTGAACTTACGGAGCTTTCTATTGCCAGCTGCCTCTGCTAATATTCTTCTGCAAACCTACAGGTTACAATGTTTGGTTAAGTCAGGGCAACTTGGCTCTATCCCAGAATTCCATATTCAAATTTGGCATCTCTGACCGAACCCATGAAGAGGCATCTCCCGAAAGCTTTCCAGCTAAGAAAGTGTGCCTCACATCAACACATTTATGGTGTTGAATGTAAGCGTGAGTGCCTGGAATCACACAGCTCAGTAGAATGTTCCCATGATCTCAAACATGTTACGTTTCCGCACATCATTTTGAATGCTGTTATGGCTGTCGGTGAGCTGTATCGGTCGTTTTCTGCCCTGAATATCACTGGTGACTAACTCTGTTTTGCTGACCACTGGCAGCTCAATGCCATGGCAAATCGTGCTGCAGGGAAAGGCTATGAGAACGAAGACAACTACTCCAATATCAAGTTTCAGTTTATCGGCATAGAGAACATCCATGTCATGAGGAGCAGTCTGCAAAAAATGCTGGAAGGTAAGTCATTTCCTTATGCACAGCATTAAAAAAAATACAGTGAACTATGGTAACGTCAAGTGGAATAAGATAGTCTTTTGTTTCTTACATTGTTTTTACAATAATGCTGTTTATATAGGTGGGATAAGTTGAGATGAGAATATCATATTGCAGGGACTCTCGAAACATTTAAGTCTTCCTCTTATTTTTTCTAAGTGTCATGGGGAAATGGTTTTTTAACTTGGTTAGCAAAGCCACGCACTGTCCAGTGCTTAGTATCTAAGATAAAAGTGCACAGGAGTTTTTCTTTCTCCCTCATCATATTAGTTTGACCCACGTTCAAGGCTATTCGGAGATAAAGCAGTCCTACATTTAAAGCAGCAGCCGACTCTGTTCATGTGTGGAGATGAGGTGTATAAAATGAATCTGAGTGGCCGAATGGCCATTAGAAGGGAGGGTGTTGCAGGACCTGATACTCATTTCTCAAAAGCAGCAACACTGCGGTGCTTCTGCACTCAGATCACTTTCCCACGCGACGTCCCTGCGCCCCGGCCCCCAGCACCTTCCACCAGGGGACACATGCACACAGGCTTATGGGGGAGGAAACGACAAAGATGGATTATGTAAGGTATGATGGCCATTCTTGCGGCCAAACCAGCCATAAGCTGATTAGCAGAAATTCTGCATTTCAAGCAAAACCAGCCTCATTTACTGCTTATGCTCCACATGATTGTGAAGGCACTCGAGGAGGAATCTGCCACCCCGTCCACGACTTCTGGCTCTGGTGGGAGTACAGGGAAAGGGGGATGCAAAACCCTTGGCTTTGTGCATTGAGGTCGCGGAGAAGCTGTGAACGCTGTGCTTGTGCTGGCGGTGAAGGCCCTGGAAAGGGTGGGGGGTGCTGAGTGCGGGGACAGTGGGCTGTGAATAGGAAATGTGGGGGTGGGGGGGTAGGTGTGAGGGAGGACCAAGAAAATGCTGAATGACTTTTCCCGAGGAGGACACATTTGCTCTCGGTGTGCAGGTCTCTGCTTGACCAGGAGGACAGTGGGTAGTGAGAACGTGCCCACAGGGCTGGAGGGCCTGGAAAGACCCGCTCCTGATTTCCATTTCCCTTGCCGGACTCCCGGGGCCGGCTCCATCACTGTAAAACATGCAACCAAGCAGTTCCCCCCCTTCCCTGGGCTGTGTTACCTGCCATAAAATGAGAGGCTTAGACTAATTATTTCTGTGGGTCCCTCCAGCTGTGTCAGGTCTGTGACTACAGTTTGAGGCCCCTGGTTGCGAATATTTGAGACTTGGGTGTTTGAATGCTTAGGAGAAATCTCATCCTGTATCTGAAAAAAAATCAGGGCCCCAGAGAATCTCCGTCTTATTTCCACATGAGAACTGCCATGTTTTATGCCACTGTGATACCTTGGGCATGGTTGTTTGAGATGCCTTTTTTTTGTTTTGTTTTGTTTTTAGAGGATACCTGGGTGGCTCAGTGGTTAAGCATCTGCCTTCAACCCAGGGCATGATCCTGGAGTCCCAGGATCGAGTCCCACATTGGACTCCCTGCAGGGAGCTTACTTCTCCCTCTCCCTATGTCTCTGCCTCTCTCTTTCTGTGTCTCATTAATAAGTAAACAAAAATCTTTTAAAAAAGAAAGATTTTATTTGAGAGAAACAGAGCGAGCACAAGCAGGGGAAGAGGCAGAGGGAGAGGGACAAACAGACTCCCTGCTGAGTGGGGAGCCCCACAGAACCCTGAGATATGACCTGAACCCAAGTCAGACCCTTAACAGACTGAGCCACCCAGGCACCCCGATTGTTTGAGCTTCTTAAACTTGAGCTCACTTATGTTTGAGCTTCTTAAACATAAATAATCATTGACAGTTTGGCTGTCCCTGCTATCAGCTTTACTTTTTAGGTGTCAAAAAATTGGACTAGCTTTGCACTGTTATTAAAAGGATGGTCTAACATTAGTATGAAGGGTGTGCATCACTGTCAGAATCATTAAAAAACACGTAGTTGCTATGCTTCATATTTTTCATTTAGTAATTTCATAAACTGACTTTTGAGCCACATACATTTTCTTCAATGCAGAAAGTAGCTCTGAGGAGTTTTTGTACCCCATCACTCTGACCTTCGTTTCGGAATTAGCCTTTTTTTGGTCTCTTATTAGGAACCATTTCTGCTTTGTCCTCTTACCTGTGGCCTGACTCTCTTCTCCTAAAGGATAGCAGACTGACCAAGTCCTCGAGGGCAGTCCCTGTTGCATGAGGGATCACAATAATTGGGCATCACTTTCCAGCTCACTGTCAGCGCAGTGAGCAAGGACAACCTTCTGGATACCTTTCAGGGAACTTGACCAATGTTTGACTATCTGTTTTTACCAAGTAAATTATAAACCACTTGTGGAGGCTCAGCTGATGAAGTGATGCAACCAGACCCACCTTCTAGGGCTTTTTCTGTTTCCAACAGCTGTCCTTGGCATCAAGAGAGATTGAAAGGTTCATGCTGCTGGTTATGTGGTAGGAAGAGGCATAGTGAACTTTTATTCATGGTTATTATTTTCTTGGATTCTTTTAACCACTGTTAATTAATATTATCAGAATGGATTTTGAAAAAAAAGGAAAAAAAAAGGAAAAAAAAAAGAATGGATTTTGAATGACAGAGAAGAAAAAATTGCTTGCATTCTGGCTCTGTGAGCAAGAGCTGCAGGATATTTCATCAGAAACTGATCTTGAGGACTAAGTTCACATCCGGTGTAGGTCCTTTTATAGAGCTCACTTAATTTTAACTTTGATTTATAAGTTCTGAAGCAAACTTTGTTGCTTTGCGGTATTTATATCTATCTCCCAATGAGACAGAAATGATGCCTTCCAGTTACATAGCAATTTTGTAATTGTTTTCTATTTCCTTCTTTTTCAATCATATAATGTTTTTCCCTCAAATAATAAAATGGTGCCCTACATTTTCTCTTTTTATTGGAACGGTCAATAAGAAAGCCCACATTTCTTTGCCATGTGGACACTTCTATATATGCTCTTCACAACATGGCAGCTTATTTTTTCAAAGCATAACTCTCCAGTGCTACAGTCTAGCATATTACATTTCATATCCATCTATCCATCTATCTGTCTATTTCTTTACATAGGCTCCACACCCAGTGTGGAGCCCAACATGGGGCTTGAACTCACAACTTTGTGATCAAGACCTGAGCTATTGTCGAATCAGACACTTAACCAACTAAGCCACCCAGGTGCCCCATATTTAAAAATATTTTTATATTACATAATTAATTTAAAAGTTTTTAAAATATTCACTTCCCAGGATCTCATAACAAAGCAAGATTTGAGCCTAGTACCTCCTGTCACGTTAGAGCATTCCTCATTGATATGTGGGTACAGCATTGGAGAGGCTCACAGATAACCACCCCACGTTGTAATGGTGTTAGAACATCTACAAGGTGATTACTATGTACCAGACATTATTTTAATTCTCTCAGGTGTATTTATTCAAGTAGTCCTCATGGAAGTCTTGCTAGAGCTATTTTTAATACAGTCATTTTACAGATAAGGAAATGGAGGAAATACAGAAGCTAAGGAACTCGTGCCAGCTCATGACAGTAGGTGGTAGAACCAAGATTTTCACCTAACCAGTATGGATCCAGATGCCACACTCTTAACCACTTGACTTTATGGCCTCTCTAGGTAGCGGGTTGGGTAGAAAGTGCCCTGGCCTAAGAGTCAGAAGATCTAGGTTTGGGTTCTTGCTTTATAAAAGTCTCTGAATAAAGGTGAATAAACCTCATTTCCGGTATTTGTAAAACAATGTGAACGATGTATTGTCTCTAACTTACAGATTTATTGAAAAGATTCCTTGCAAACTGTAAAGTGCTTTCTAATGTAAAGTGTATTATGCTTTCTCTTGGGAAGCAACACTGCACTTGGAAGTAAGTACTGAATAAAATGGGTCAGTTAATGCACTATGGATGAAGTTGGGCAGCCAGACAAGTATTTGATGGGTCCTAGGCTTTTTTTTTTTTTTTTTGTAACTTTTCTCAATTTCTTTATTCAAGAGACATGGAGTAAAACAGTGCAATTTCAGAGGTAGGGAAGTGCTTTCCTGGTGACATGGTCACTGTCCACTCAGCAAAAGTCCGTCAAAAATAATTTACAAAACCACCTGTCAGGCCTTGTAGATGTTTTCTCAGCAAATTACTTTACAGAGATAGAAACCTCAGCCTGATGGCAGGTCGTATGGTAATGGGTCCAGAGCACAAGAAGAAAGGCCAGTGTCCATTGAGCGATTTGGGCAATACTACAGTGAAAAGCTGTTTGAAGGGGGCCAGAGTCAATGCAATTAAAAAGATGGAAATCTTTGTATTGGACCCCGAAGTGTAACCACTTTTGTCTTTTCCCCCGGAATTGTGGGCATTGACAGTGGAGAACGTTTTGTGGCAAAATCAGATGGCCCCAGAGAGCATATCTGATTTGTACTCTGTGTGAAGGTTCTGAGGCCCATTATTCAAAACCTTCATTAGGTGTAGAAAGGACAGTTGAAAGCAGAGAATGTTGAGTACATCATGGGAGGCAGCGAGTATTATGGGTATCTGACTAACCACTCCGGTTGCCCTGCCAAGTTGCCTTGGGCACACCAAGGTCTAGAAAGGAGCAGTCCCTCACACACCCAGCTCTAAGAGGTCCATGAAACACTTCTCTCTGCTTAGAATTAGGGTTGTGGCTTTCAGTTCAAATGCCCCTTTTGTTGGATACCTTCTTGCTCACCTCCTGTCTTTATGAGGTGATGGCTACTTCTACCTGGAAGAAATGGAGTTCAACTCTTTATAGATATTCAGATTTAAGTTCTTCATTTTAAAGTGTTTCCTATTATGCTGCCTACAAGTTGTTGAAGTTCTACCACATATGAGCTAATAAAAGGCAACAGAAGTTCATCTTGTTTCCGTTCTCTGTGGTTTGACTTTTTACCACTATTAATTCCCTCAATTACTAACCTGTTAGATGAGACAGTCAAGGCCTGGCTGAAAATCTGGTTATTGTCCTTCAAAATTTAGCAATAAGGCATGAGTTTCCATGCAAAAAAACCTTATTACCCATTAAAATAGAGCTAGATCGCTTCACGTCTAAGGCTTTCCAAAGAGCATTCTGCATGACCAACAGACCTGTCCTGTCAGGCTTTACTAGTTATCAATTCATGGTCACTTGGAGGCAAGAAATGGATCATGAGCGTGTACCTTGCTCTCTGTGGTGTTGTAAGAGGATGTAAAATGTGGCTGATAGAGTGCTGGGTGGTATCAGCTAATCTGGACCATAATATCCTAAGCACTAAGGCATGGAGGAAAGAGCCTGCGCCTTGGGGGTGTATGTGCAGCTCAATTATTTACTGGCTGGGTACTGGATGATGACTAAGTAAACTTCTTAAAGCCGTCTTTCCAATCCTTGTATTGGGAGTAAATAATACCCTTACGGGAGAGACTGTGGAGAAGCAAGCCCAGTACCAGCTGGGTCCTGAGCACCGTAGTTTGCTCAGACATTCATCAGTACGTCAAACAGCTATTGAGAGTTTTCTACATGCTGGGCATTGGACGGAAAGATGTTTCATTCATTAATACAAAACAGAGTGCTAATTTTGTTGTAGGGTAAAAATCGTGGGCGGGGAGAAAAGATGATGCTCGCTTGTTACTGAGGGCTGTCCCTGGGTAAGGCAGGGGGTCCGGTGTTTTCACTGGATGTCCACGCCAAAGACTTTTTCTCTCTTGACATTATCAAGGAGAGGACAAGAGAAAACAAAGTGATTTAATGACAGACTAGGGACTATTTTTATTCCTAATTATGCTTTCTCTTGACATTCACTGAGACATTTCAAAGATTAATTTCACCTTCAGAATTACTGCTTTATATTTTGTTAATCACGATGGCCAGTTTTTGTACAACTAGGACATTTACAAAAGGAATGCTTATAGAAGACAGTGCCTCCCATTGCAACTAAAGATAGACGTGACTCATTTGAGTGACAAGGCAAGCTGTTCTTCCATAAGGCTGAGGTTGAGATTTGGCAGTTCAGTATTTGCTTGTAGTGACAGTGAGGTTTGAGATTTGGTGAGAATGTTGGTTCTGGCAGCTTTTGCAGCTGGTATGATGGGTGTGGAATGAGTCTCCATCCGCTCCCTTCCCTGCCACTTCTGCTGCTTATTCACCACGTCCATCATCTGCTGTCACCATCCTCATTGTCCAGGAGCCCTGAGCCTTCTCTCCAGTGCTGACCGCTGGCCGATATCTTGCATCCACCCTGACTTCCCAGCCTCTTAGCATCTTCTCCCGGCCTAGACTTCTGTATTGCCATTTGCTCTCAGTTCCCTGTTTAGACTTTCAGCCTTACCTTCAGCTAACTTCCTGCTCATCCTGCCTGGCTCAATTTGCAAGCTGACTTAATTATTCTCTGTTATTGGAAAAAATATGGAAATTGGAGTCAAGGGAATGAGACTCCTATCACAGTGTACTTACTGGGCCACTGGCATCTGAACCTGTACCTCTTCGATAAGTTGAGAAAATCAGACCTACTGTAGATGGGAGGTTGTGTCAGGTCATTGAGAGAAAACCACCAAACACCAAGCCTTGCATATAGTAGGTATAATATAAATGGGCACACACTTATTTATTTGTTTGCCACAACTGGTGTTTTTAGACAAATTCACATGCAAAGCTAATAAATGCTGAGGGCATTCTTTTGTGAACCTGCTGCTTGATTTCCTGTAGGCCAATGGTAATTAATATTACCGGAACACGTGTATATACATGGATTTATACACACGTTCATGTTTATTCGTAGCTGGACATACACATACTCATGCACGTGTGTGCTTGTGTACAGTGTTTTCTATGCTACAACTTAGGCAGTGCTAACAAAGATATAAAGAATTTAGGCTTGATTGCATCTTACTAATTTATATTATCAACAAATTCTTTAAAAGAAAGCAAGGCTGTACAAGCATGGGTTTCATAGAATTATTATATGGCAATTCCAGAAAATAACATCATGCACAAGGCTGGAATTGTTCTAAAGAATAATCACTAATCTTGTTGGTATTCAGTGGAGATGCTAATATGCGAAACTCCCTAGTTAACGTAGAGTTCTCTAAGAGAGGGGCCATGTTGCTTGGCCTGGGTAGGGAAGTGCATACCACTAACATTGATAAATTGAATACAATTCACGCAGAGCTCAGAAGTTCATTCTATGTCACCATGGTGGGCTCTAAGTAGATGGCAGACCGTAAAACAGGCTTAACCAGACATTTCCATGTCACAGGCCATCGTTAAGTCTTCTTTAATGGGTTCACCTGCCAGGATGTTCAGTGAAGGGAAATTATTATCGTTTTACCAGTTCTTTGTTATTCTTTTTCTTTTTCTTTCTTTCTTTTTTTTTTTTTTTTTTTTTTTACATTTTTACCAGTTCTTTGAAGATCGTCTCATCGGATCTGGCATTTTGACTCCAAAACAGGAAAGGGACAAATCAAACCATCAGCAGAACGCAGGAGGCTATCCTGCTGGTAATTAAGGGAGTGCCATGAAATTTTCAACTTTAGGTCTTAGGAGACAAAAAAGAGCGAACCTGTGGGGGTTCAAATGGAGACCACCTTTGCAGCCTCCCTATCCCCCCCTGCCCCAACTGTACACGGAGAAATGAGACTGGTGTTAGGAACTCTCTAAAGAAGATCACCCAAGGCTCTTTTTCTTCCAAATAGATTTCTTCTTCCTCTTATCTCTTATTTTCTTATGTCCTGTAATCATCTATCTTTTCTCTTTTTAGCGTTATCTATATGTGTTTAGGGGATATGGTTGCCCTTTTATGTAAAACAAATATTGTTAGACCTGGGCATTAAACTCCCAGCGAGTACTAAGTGCGATTCTCTGTGGCATATGCCTCTGATGTCAGCTGAAATGAACTTCGTTCAGCAAAATGGTTTGTAAATATTGGTTTGGGTTTGGCAACAAGAGTGAACAAATCGGTATTTCTGCCTTATCCTGAGTTTATCCAAACAAATCCACTAGTTTTATATTTAAAAATGCAGGCACGGATTGTTTGAGTCTCAAGTGTTCCCCCATCTGTCCCGTGTATTAATCATCTCCAGAGCTGTTTGCTCTGACCCGGCCGCTCAGCATTTGGCCCTCACACCCTCGCAGTGGTTACCTTGCTTGAAAACCTGGTGAGGTTATTCTACTTGACGTACACAGTTTTAGTGTTCCTGAAAACAGGAATGTTCAACGAGGAGCCATTCTCGGTGTGGGAAGAAAGGAGCTGGCCTGGCAGGAAATACAGCAGCTTGTCCCCTTGCTGAGTGAGCTAAACGGAGAGGGCAACACTGGAACGTTCTCTCTGGCAGTACATGTGAGGGCCTCGTTTCTGTGAGCTGTCTATGCCTCTCTTGATTTTGGCACAGACCCATCTCCAGGTTAGCTGGAAAGCCTGGTGTCTTTATTTTTAAACTTGCTGTCATTTCCATGCCTTGTGGGAAGAGAAGGTGAAAAGGATCATTTGTTCTTGGGCTGAGCTTCAGAGTTTGGGTGCCAAGATATCCCTCAGGCTCCCCGGACCTTTTGAAGTAAACAGGAATGCCAACGAGCCCTAAGCCCTATAATAACAACCAGAAAGTTCGGCCTCTTTAGTGAAAAGGGGGGAGAAAAGAGTGTTTGCAAGGTAATGTTATCTGTGGAAGATTTAAAGGAATCAGTGGAGTCCTGAGACTCTACGTGGTGGAATGTGTGTATTTTAGGATTAAGTTGAACACTTTGGGTCATGGCCTGGGGTTAAACAGAAAGACCAAACAGCAGGCGCCCAGGGAGTGGTGGGAGGTCCCAGGCCGTGCTGGAATTTCAGGCCTTCCCACCGGGCTGGGTGCACAGGCAGAGGCGAGCCTGTCCCCTGCAGGAACCGAGTGGTACTGCTGGGCAGTGTCACTTGGCGGGCAAGGCAGGCTTGCCCAATTTTAATCGGGAGGCTGTCGTCCTGCCTTTGCATCAGAGTCCACAGTCTGTCTTCAAACTGGGTACACGCAGCTGAACTTGCGAGAAGACTTACGAGGTGCGCCCTGGCTAGCTGGCTTCACGGCATTGACTTTGATGTGTTCTCATTCCTAAAGCTGCTGCCCCTTGGAACGCTCCTTGGCCTGGGCTGGAAGCCGCCTCTCCTTTGCCACCTCCCCCTTCTGGTTGCCCTTTTGCCAACTTTACAAAAGACAGACACACCCTTTAACACATCCTCAGTCTTATGGTGTTTTATCGGAGGGTGCAGGAGAGAGTGCATCATTTCAAACGTTATTGCAGGGGTGCACGTGCAGGAACGTTTGAAGACTGCTAATCAGGTTAATCTTCCTCGAGCCATCTAAATCACTGCTGTCCCAGAGAACTGTAATGGAAGTCACGCGTGTAGACAATATTTGTAATTTTACATTTTCTAGTAGCCGTGTCAAAAAAAGGGAAGGGAAATGGGTGAATTAATTTTTATGCTACATTTGTATTTAACTCGATATGTCTCAGATATTATTTTTTTAAAGATTTTATTCATTTATTCTTGAGAGAGAGATAGAATCAGAGACACAGGCAGCGGGAGAAGCAGGCTCCATGCAGGGAGCCCGACGTAGGACTCGATCCCAGGTCTCCAGGATCACACCCTTGGCTGAAGGTGGCGCTAAACCGCTGAGCTACCTGGGCTGCCCTGTCCCAGATATTATCATTTCAACATGTAGTCACTACAAAAACTATTAGTGAGATATTTTTTTATTCTCTTTTTCATACTGTCTTTGACATTTGGGACACACTTTGTGCTCACAGCATGTCTCAGTTCAGACTTTGCTCCATTTCAGATGTTCAGCAGCCACGTGTGACTAGCAGCTGCTACACTGGATGGTACAGTTCTAAGTGACAAAATGTATAATCTTTAAGCTGATAGTATGTGGGAGGCAAGGAACATTTAGAGTGGTTCGTGTTTGAATTGCAAAAAATAATATAACTGAGATCGATAGACATTGCTTAAGAGCATGGACTTTGGAGTCAGACTGAATCCCAGCCTCACTGCTTATCAGCTGGTGACCTTGGACAAGTTACTTAACCTCTCCTTGCATTGGTTTCCACTTTTATAATAAAAAAATAACAATAATAAGAGTCCCTTCTTCATATGATTGTTATGACTGTATATAAAGCACCTGGAGGAATGTCTAGCATCTGGTAAGCACTATTTAAGTTTTGCTATTATTATTAATAGTAGTAGTACCATTTCTAGTTAAAGCCACCAGGGTAGCCATGGTATAGTAGCAGAAACTCTAGGCTTTGGTCAGAAGACTTGTGCTCTCCTTCCATTGATCACATTGTGTCCTAACCTTCCTAACACTTTGAGGTCAGGTGTGAATGAGTCTGTACCTCCTACCTCTTAGGGCACCACACTAGATGAACAAATAATAAAGCGTATTTCATAGCTACCATTTCTGAGTCTTCTATCTCTCAGCATAATATTTTCTCTCATATTACCCTTCAATTTACTCTTTGAGGAAAGTTTTTTATCCCCCTGGCACCCTGGAGGAAATCAAGGCTTGGGTAACTAGCCCCAAGTTGTGTGGCTGGGTGGAGACTGAGCTGGAATTTGAATGCTAGAAGGTTAGACTCTGAAGCCCATGGCCTTGAGCAGGGCTGTTGAGCTGTTGCCCCTGCATACATCATGATTAATACTAAGATGCACAGATTAGTTCACATGAAATTAAAATCTAAGTGAAACCCGGAGGTTTTCCCATTTCCCCAAGATATCAGATTAAGTTAATATGAAACACCCTCTAATAAGAACACCTAGAAGTGCCAGACAAGTATAGCAAACATTTTCTTTCTTTTTTTTTTTTTTAAGATTTTATTTATTTATTCATGGCAGACACACACAGAGAGAGAGGCAGAGACACAGGCAGAGAAAGAAACAGGCTCCATGCAAGGAGCTTGACATGGGACTCGATCCCGGGTCTCCAGGATCACATCCCAGGCTGAAGGCAGCATGAAACCGCTGGGCCACAGGGGCTGCCCAGCAAACATTTTCTTAAATGAATATCGAACTTATAAGACAGAAGAGGAATAAGCCATCAGGTAATCAAGACTGTGGTGAGATACCACTGCACATCCACTAGGGAGGCGATAGTCAAAAGGGCAAGTGATAACAAGTGTTGGCTAGGAGGTGGGGACATTGGAACCCTCACACATTGCTGGGGGGAATGTAACATGGTGCAGCCGCTGTGGGAGACAGTTTATCTGGAAGCCTCTCAAGTGGTTAAACCATGTGACCCAGAGAGTCCACTCCCAGGTATGTCCCCACGAGAAATGAAGCATACTTCCACATAAAACTTGTATGTGAATGTTCATAGCATTATGCATCAGAGCCCAGAAGTAGAAATAACCCAAATGCCCATCAGCCGATGAATGGATTAAAAAATGTGGCAAACCCATTCCGTGAAATATTTGGCCTTAAAAAGGAGCGAAGTACTTATATGCTACAACTTGTATGAACCTTGGGAACATTATACTAAGTGAAAGGAGCCACTCACAATGAGCCAAATGTTGTATGATTCAGTTAGATGAAGTATCTGGAATATGCGAATCTATACAGAAAGAAAGTAGATTAGTGGGTTGCCTAGGGCTGGCGGACAGGGAAAATGGGTGACTGCTAATGGGTTTCTTTTGGGGGTGATAACATCCTGGAATTGAATATGGTGATGGATACACAACTCTGTGAATATACTAAAAATCAACGAACACTTTGAGTGAGTGAATTGTACTGTAAGTAAATTCTATCACAAAACGTTTAGAAAAGAAATATGAGGAACTCCCCACCCACCAGAAGGGAAGAGTTGGGGGAGGGGAGGGGGGGGACATTGCCTTCAGTGAAGGCTGAGAACTTCAGATTTTGTTTAGATTTGCTTTTCATTTTTCAAAAAGTGTTGTAATTATAGAGGGTTATAAAAAAATCATATAATTCTATGTGTGTAACCAAAGCAAGAGCCAAAGTGCCATCCTCTTCCCCAGCCATGCCCACTTCCATTCCTGCTTCTCAGGAAACCGCTTCCTCTTACCTTAGGCCTTGGCCTGCATGTTTCCAGTGTCACCTGAGTTCACTGCTGTTGCCTGATGTTTCCACTTTGGGTAGCGTCTGCCGACGTCCCTCTATGGAAGAGGAAGGATGGCTGACCTCTCACATCCCTCATCTGCCTCAGAGAGTTAAATCACAATTTTGATTAGCTCCTTATTCAGTGTGTACAGTTTTGTTGTGTAATTATTCTCTTAGCTGAGGCTTTTTTTTATAAAAGTGCTCTGGTCCTGTTTCCTTTCTAGAACTGTCTTCCCTGATGTTAATAAAGTAGGGAGTCTGCACTGCCCTACAGAGTTAAGCACGGGGAGTCTGCACTGCTTCATTTTTGCCTTCCAGATATCCTGCAGATGCCTGCGGTGGATCCTTACCTGGGACCCTGGAAGGGGGACTGTGGGCATCCTGGCTGTGAGTTAGCCGAGGTGACCAACCATGCAGCCCCACCGTGGTGGCTAACATGATGCTTTTCCCCAGCTGCTAGGAGCGTGAACTCAAACACGTCGGGAAAGCGATGCATTTTGTGTTTCGTTGGTGGAGACTTCCATTCTTCTGCTCCAATTCAGTGATATGAAACCGAGGTTCAGATTACTGTTCTACTGTATCATATTCTTGGGGTGCTAATCCTGTACCTTTTCTCCTGTGTCTCTTTGCTCTTACCTGAGAATACTGTACTCTGGTGTGTTGTAATTTTTTATACTTATCTTCAGTGAAGTTAACCTGTGCAATCCCACAAAATTATGGAAGTGTTGCTCTTGAGCAGTTGTTGGTTTGCTGCTGCCAGGGATCATGAGGCTGCTGCCCAGACATGGTAATTTCTCAACTAGGGAATCTCACATGTAAGGAAAAGATACCTTTGGATCCCAACCACATATCAAGACTCGACCTAGCATTTCAACATCTCAGGATAAAATTAAATTTTTCAATTTTTTTTTATTTTCTTAGGATAAATTTTTATTTTCCTCATGTGGAGCCCAGGCATCCTGGTCACCACCCTGCGTCCACAAGTGGATTTTTTTTTTAATGGCTCAGTTTAATCCCCATTCCAACTCCGACTCACACAGACCCCACATTTGACCGTGCCTTGCTGCCGGTTATATTTAGCGTACTGAGGCATGTATTCACCCGCTCCCTGCACCCCCACTAAAATGATAAGGAAGTGGTTAAAAAAAAAAAAGCAAAACACAGAAGAGTGAGACAGTGGGATAACGGGAAAGGATGTGGCAGCAACAAAAATGTCAACGCTGGAAAATAGATGGATGAGTAATAACAGTGAGTGAACCGACGAGACAGAAGCTGAAATTTATGGTGGGGGTGTGAGAAACACCGAAGCAAGCCCGACAATCCCGCAGACCCTCTGAAAGCTCCAGAATGAAGCATGAGGTTCCTCTGAAACAGGTGAACTGATTGACTGTTCGTCCTTAGACCCCCAGCCTCCTCCCTCACCTGTGCTGCCCAGTGAAGGCTCTTACCTCACCTTCACGAGGGAGGATGAGTGAACTTTCTGGAAAAGTTGACTAGAGAGACTCTGGGCTCCCAGACAGCAGGCGTAGCTGGAAGAGGGGGCAGGAAATACCAGGCCAAAAAAGGAGGCAGTACGTAAACGAGAATGGAAGAAGATTCCCCATGGTTCACCTCCCAGCCCTGTTCTGAGCACATGGCATCTGGTCTTACTGAGTCACTCAGACATCGGAACATCCCTCCCTGGGACCTGCAGCCATTCCAAGAGAACAGTTGCCGAACCTGAAGTTTGGGGGTTCAGGCCCCCCACTTCTCACACAGCAAAGCCCCACAGCTAAGAGACCTGCAAGTGCACCCAGCGCTTACGTATAAATGGACAGAGGTCACCGGACACTTGGGGAAAGCCCACCATGGAAGACGGAGACAACACGCACACGCACACACATAAGCACACGCGCAAGCAAGGAAGCGAACCTAATGAATCCAGAAAAAACCGATTCATCCAGACAGTAGAAGACATGAAAACAAACTGGCATTAATCACCTTAGAGAAGTAACAGTGGCCCCACCGAAAGCACTGGCAGAAGCAGGTGTTGGGTAGGGTGTGGGAGGAGGGACTAATCCCAGGCTGCTGGAGAGGATGCAGCAGCTCCTGGAGCGGCTCCGCGATTCCTGGTGGGATCCGCTGACCCAGCCCATTTCACTTACTGAAATGCATGCACAGGGAGACTCTCCACCCGGAGATTGTAGACAGATGTCTTTTGAAGCACTGTTTATAAATATTGAAAAAGAAGACATGACTACAAAAAAAAAAGAAAGGAAATCTTGCCATTTATGATGACGTGGATAGAACTAGAGGGTATTATGCTGAGTGAAATAAGTCAATCAGAGAAAGACAATTATCACTCATGGTTTCATTCATAGGTGGAATTTAAGAAACAACAGAGGATCATAGGAGGGAGGAAAAAATAAAACAAGATGAAATCAGAGAGGGAGACAAACCATAAGAGACTCTTAATCATAGGAAACAAACTGAGGGTTGCTGGAGGGGAAGGTGGGTGGGGGAACGGGAGGTAACTGGGGGACGGACATTAAGGAGGGCATGTGATGTGATGAGCACCGAGTGTTATGTAAGACTGGTGAATTACCTCTACCTCTGAAACTAATAATATATGTTAATTGAATTTAAATAAAAAAAAGAACCAACTAACAACTGTAGGGGAAAGGATACATAATCTGAGATATATTTAGAGTGGGGTGTTATGTGCTTGTGAAATGCGTGAAATCTAGTTGTATAATATGGCTGTCTCAGTAATAAAATGTTGGATAAAAAGATCAAGTTGCCAAGGCTAGAAGTGGGAATGAGGATAATTAATAGTCATGAGGGCTAACATATAAGTTAACTCTTTGTTCTAGGGGCTGTTATTATCCTCACTTTATATAGCCAAGGAAACTGAGGCGCAGAGAGGCTAAATGTCCAAGATTACACAGCTAGTAAATAGTGAAGGGGCATAAACCTGCCTGGTAATGTTCATAGACTTTAGGCCGAAGAGCAAGAGGACATAGGAACATGGGACTTTATTTGTAACATTTTTTTCTTTTCTTTTTTTTTTTTTTTTTTAAGAGATCTGAAATGATTGTGGCCAGTCTGAGTGTCCATTATATTATTTTAAAATCTTTTATATGTTCAAATATTTCATAACACATTTTAATGACCAAGGAGACCATAACCTTGGAAATAGCCTACTGCTGAGTGCCCAGGGCGGCGGGGCTGACCCATAGAGCTCGATTCTATCCATCAGTCTGTGTATTTTTCACTGAGCTTCAGCAAAGCACCTTTCCCCGTCCTGTTCCGCACGTGCTTTATCATCGATACTGGCGGTGTGCTCTCGTGCAGGTGGTGATATGGGCCGGAGGGAACAGCACCGTAACCCCAGACAAAGGGACCATGCTCGGGGGTCAGAGCAGGGCCAGAGAGAACTCAGTTCTTTAGCTGCTGATTAGGTCCCCGGAGAGCTGTGCTTCCAGCTGGGCAAGAGTTTGAAATTTTGCCTAAACTACTTTATAACATGGTTAAGTAGAGCCTTTGCCGGGAATTTTGGTGTTATTTTCTTCATCATTGCTGTCATCTCTGACTCAGAATTTAATCACTTGTGTGTTTTCTTTCTTTTTTTTTTTTAATGTGGCTCTTAGATTGCGGGAAATGAGAGTGAACCTTCTCTTATGTGGCACATTTGAGGAAAGGACAGCTGACAAATATTGTAATGAACAGTTACTCTATTCCAAATGTGCAATACTTTTTTTTTTTTTTTAATATTTCACTTAGAAAGAAAGTACCCAAACATGAGTCGGGAGAAGGAGAGGGAGAGGGACAACAGACTCCACAGGTTGAGCACAGAGCTGGACCGGTGGTGGTGGCTCCATCTCATGACCCTGAGATGACTGCCTGAGCCTGAAACCAAGAATCCAACACTTAACTGAGTGGGCTAACCAGGCACGCCCGAGTGTGCAGTACTTTAAAAAATTAACACAGTTGAATCTGGGAGGTTGGAGTTGGAAGGACACTGAGATATGGTTTAGTACACCTTCCCTATTTTAAACATGAAGAAACCAAGGCTCAGAAAGTTGAAATGACTTGTGCAAGACTATGCAGCTGTGTACTGACAGCACTGGGAGTGGGAGAAAGGGCTCCATGCTCCCTGCATGTGTCACTGCACCACAGAGTACAATAAAATGTACTTCAGCCAACAAGCAGATATTTTCATGGAACATTATTTGTCATTGGTTGATTTAGAGGACTCCTTAAAACTACTTCATACGTATAAAACCCATACACTTTGGAATTGTAATATTTCTGATACGTAGTCAGAACGCTAGCTCTGAAGCTTTTTTGTGCTTTACGTTAACTAAAAGTAAGCTCTGGAGCTGAAATTTCTTGTGATAATATAGAAGTATTGACACACCCGCCTTAGTTGTGTAAATATAGATATCATTATGATTCCAGATGACCTTTCTTTTCAAGGGGAAACCTCCTAACTTGATGTTAGAGCAGCAGTTCAGAAGGACAGGATCTCATTTTTACTCCCAGTTGGTGGGGGTTGTTGGCAAGAGGAGTTGGAACATTTCCTTCTGAGATGTTTCGGTTAGTTCTGTGTTTTCACAGTGGTCCTCAACTGACATGGTCGAGTGCTGCGGAGTTCGGAGTGGGCAGGCGCTGGGGTTCGTCACAAGAACTTTCCTCTGTAGCACGCTCATTCACGTACACCAGAGATAGTGGTCCACTGCCAATATCTTTGCTGGAAGGGTAGATAGATCTTCTCTGCTGGACCTCTACGATGGTCACAGTCAATGATTTTCATTAATATTGGGGTCTAAACTTTACAAGTATGATACTGCTGAACAAATGCAGCCTCCCCTGTGACCACAGAACGTAGAAGTGCCTTACTTCAAGTGGTTTAGGAGAACTTCAGTAAGTATGGTCATTTATCCTGATGTAGTTTCTTCCAGGAAATACAACGAAGGAATCATTAACAAACTACCTGCAAATATGATCGTATGTAAAGTAAGAGCTTGCCATTATTTTGCTTTCATGACATGATTTATCTTGCAGTGTGTGAGCTTCAGTCTCCCTCCATGAGTGACTTTCTGTGGGGGCTGGAGAACTCTGGCTGGTTAAGGCACATTAAGGCCATCATGGATGCAGGAATCTTCATTGCAAAGGTACGTAGTAAGGGCAGAGCAGCTGGGGGACTCTGACTTCAGAACAGAGATCCCATTTGCTCCCAATCTGCTGTGGCTGCCCCCCTCCCCGCAAGGAAGCTGTGGCTCGCTGAGTGGGGAGCTGGCTTTGCAGACCACAATGCTTGGCCTCTTAACATGTGACTTTGCAGAAGAGAGGACAGTGCTCTGCTGATGGTATGCTAGCACAGCAGTAAATGATAAAACATTGTTTAGAGTGTTCTCTCTTTGGTTAGGCTTGGTCCTAATTGGAGGAAAGAATTTTCTGTAGGAGAGTGCATACATCCAAATGTGTGACGCCTCAGGGACCAAGGCCGGGCTTCCATCTTAGTAAACAGCAACTCCTTTGTCATGAGGGCAGGTCAGGTTTCCAAACCTGGTAGGCAGGTTCCCTTCTGCCACAGGAACAGCGTTGCTGCAACTTCCATGTAAGCAGGGTTTGAATGTGTTGTCTATTTTGTTTCTCGATGTTTTTTGTTGGTTGTTTTTATAAATCCCTCTCAGATTTATACCTAGAGACAGCCATGCCTTTTCTGAGGATATGATATGCTCCCCTTTATTAGATAATTCATTTGTTTCCCAAGAATTTATTTAGTGCCAGTCACTTTTATAGGTGCTGAGCATGCAATGCTGAATAAACCAGATCAAGTCTCCTCTCTTACAGAGCTTGCATGGGACACAGAAAATGAATAAATAAGAATAAACAGAATTTCTGGTACTTCAAAGTGCTATGCTGCAATCTCTGCCATGTTGCCCAATTTACATTTCCTGCCAGGATACTCAGCTAAAAATTGTGTGTGCATTTGCAATAGCAAATAGAAATTCTTTTCTTTGAGACTTGCTGCTATAACTTTTACCTTGTTTTCTCTTCCTTCCCCCACCCCTGGATGCATGACTTGACTCCTATCCTTTTATCTCTACTTTCATAGTTGTACTTCTTATAATTTTTGTGTCTTTCCCTTTTTGGAAATGATTGAGACCAGTAGCAGCTGCAGAATTGCAGTATTGGAAAGCTCTTAAGGGAACCTGGAGGGGAGGGAAGGGTAGAAGGTGGGCCAGGACACGTTTGGGCAGGAAGCATGCTTTTGTTGTACCACATGTGCTTAGCTGTAGTGGTCTGGGGGGGTAGCGCCTGGGTATGATAGGTTGGAAAAGTTTTGGTTGCCAGCACCAAACCACTCCTTGGGCTCTACCCTAATGGATGGCGCGTGAACACTAAATTAGCTGTCTGGTTTTTTTTGTTGTTGTTGGTTTTTCTTCTCCTCTCTTTTCTTTTTGTAGGTATAAAACCAAAACTGGTTCTGATGAGACATTTTTCCTTTCTGTAGCCATTCTTTCTGACTCTTTGCTGATTCTGTGTTTTTTAGGCAGTTTCAGAGGAAGGGGCAAGCGTGCTTGTTCACTGTTCAGATGGCTGGGACAGGACTGCCCAAGTGTGCTCAGTGGCCAGCCTCCTGCTGGACCCGCATTACCGGACCCTGAAGGGCTTTATGGTGAGTGTGGCTGCCAGGCCACTCGGCCCACACCGGGTCTCTAGCAGAATGGACCTCTCTTTCGGGCAACTTCTTTCTCTTCCCTTGTTATTTTTCTCATAGTAGATTAGCAAGATTAAAGGAGAAAAGGTTGGGGCTCAGTTGATGAGTATCTGCCTTTGGCTCAGAGCGTGATCCCGAGGGCTTGGGATAGAGTTCCTTCCATATCGGTCTCCTCAGAGGGAAGCTGCTTCTCCCTCTGCCTATGTCTCTGCCTCTCTCTGTGTGTTTCTCATGAATGAATGAATGGATGAATGGATGAATAAATAAATGTAGAAAATTGGTCTTGGAATAAAAAAGTGAATTTCTGGGATGTTGGAACCAATTCAAACTGGTGCTGTTCAATGTGAATTTGGGGGCAAATACAGAATATATTCAATAGTTTATAAAATATAAAATATCTTTATACATTATTTGCTCACAAATATCTTAAGCTTGAGGTAACATGTAAACATGTAGTAGAAAATACTTTCCAGGAAAAAATATTTGGAGATAAAAAGTCTTCTGTATTGTACATGCAAAGTCCTTGAGAGGAAAACCTTTTTATTTACTACTTTGATTTTTTAGATAGTCCTTCACAACTCTGGATGAGAGTATTGAAAGTTTGTTTCTGTGCTCTTTGTTGAAATTATGAGTACACCCTTTCCTAGATTTTCACCTTTTAGGTGTGCATCACAGGGCGACGTGTTACTTCCACCTGCAGAATCTGTGTAGTTGCTGGGATGGTGAATCTCTGGCCCGGCTGGAGCCCTGTTCTTAACATGATGGCAGGGGCTTCCTAGTGACTGGAAGATTACCTGGTTCTTGCCTCTGGCACCATGGTTTGGTAGAAAGTGCTTCAGTGGATCCTGAATCCATGCTAGGGATAGATGCTGACAGAGGAGCCTGAATGGGATATCTCTACTGCTAGATCTCCTTCATCAAGTAATACCCGCTGACACTCTAGGGACAAGAGAGAAAAGGCAGAGGCAGGTTTCCTTTATAGGCTTTTTCTTTTTTTGTGTCAGGGAACTTCCAATTACCTGTGAGAGCACTGAGACTTCAGATTGATCTCTCAGCTTTAGACTCCTCCCCTGGATTCCTTCATTCCATTTGGAGAGTGGAGGGTCTCCGGCTCAGGCACTCCTTCACACCATCCTCTACCATTATTGGTTCTTGATTCTGTCCCATTAAGTTTACATATTGTCAAGGGCAAACTTCAACCACTCCATACATTTGTAAGGGAAAATCTCTGGCCATTTTAGAGCATTGGTGATAGTGATGGGATTGGTCTATATTATTTCTTTTTAAAATCTAGACAATTGAAGATTATAAACCTATGCTACCCCAACTCCAAAGCAGGTTGAAACTCCTCCATTATGTCCCAAACCCCCAACATTTTAGAATTTGTCTAATGTGTGGTAAAAATCACAGGAAAATATTCCTATTACCTCTTGTAAGGAGGTTGGTACTTTCTGAGATGGGCTTTGCTGTAGAAAGAGCTAGGTTATGAGGTAGCATCAACCACTTCCTAGTTGTGTGATCTTAGTATTTAACTTCTTTGTTTTCCCTTCTGAGAAATGAGAGTGATCATACTTGTCCCACAATGAAATGAGATTATATATGAGCAATATGAACAGTGCTTTCTAGAAAGCTCTCAGTGGGTGCTGCTATTACCTTTTCATGTATCCATTCCCATTTACCCTTCCTGTGGATGACCTTCAACTTTACCCTTCTGCTATGCATCTCTATATGGGTGGACAATGAGTGCTCATTTATCTGCAGGCTACCCGAGGAGTGACTTCTCTAAGAACCTTTGAATCCTTCAACATTGATGGTTGGGGTCTCTTATTTTTCCTTGTTTGCTTCTCTCCATGATATTTATATATTCTTTTTTGTATAGGTATTAATTGAAAAGGACTGGATTTCCTTTGGTCATAAGTTTAATCACAGGTAAAAAAAAAACTTAAAAATCTGTTGATTTGAATGTGTAGGATAAAAAAAAAATCTGTTTTTTAAGTTTTTAATTGAGTGGGGGAAAACAGCCTTATTTTCTTTGTGTATCTTATTCAAAAAGTTAGTTATATATGTTGTAACACAGATAAACGAAGTTCTAATTACTGTTGGTATTTATTTGTTGAGCAGAACCAAATAATGTTAAATTGCTCCAGGAAAGACAGAATGCTATTAATTGGCTGAGAACCGATTTTTCCTTTTTTCCTACCATATGCATTTGATTCATTAAATTATTCCATTTTTGAAGTGCAGATACTTACTCTAAGCTATAAGGTGTGATATGTCTGTGGAACAGTTTCTCTTTGACCTTTCACACTGGGAATTAAATTGGAGTTTGTCTCAGATGTCTGCAGAAAGTTCCTGAAGGCTGCTGGTCTGGGTTTTGGAGTCAGATTCAGCCCCCAAACCCAGACTGTGGCATTTACTAGCTGTGTGGCCTTGGGCATCTGTCCGGAGTGTTGGGCCTCCCTCCCATCTGTGAAATGGGGATACCCTCCCTGTTCCACAGGGCTATAGCAAGGCATTGCTAACTAATCTAGTTCCTTGCCTACCCATACTAAGCTTTCAGTAAATAGAAGTTACTGTTTCTAGAGCCACCAGTGTCCCTTCTGGTGACAGGGTTGATAATGCCTGACAGGTGTTTAATCAAGCTCTTAATGCTGGGGTAATCGAGTCTTTTAGAGCTAAAATTTTAGGCAACATGCTAATAATATTTTAAATACACATTTTTGTTTCAGTGTTCCTAAAGTAAATTCTAAATTCATGGAACTGCCCATATTTAATTGTGTAACTTTTGCATTTAGCATTAATCATTTTCTGTGGTCTTCTAGAATTGTTTTTGAAATTATTTTTCCAGGAAAACACAATGATTCTGTTTTATAAATGAGAAAATTAAAGCCCACAAACATTTAAAGTAACTTCCTTTCTTTCTTTTTTTTCCTAAGTAGGTGCCATGCCCAAAGTGGGGCTTGAACTCACCACCCTGAGATTAAGTCAGATGCTCTACCGACTGAGCCAGCCAGGTGCCCCTTGAGTAACCTTCTTAAGGTCACATTGTTTTCAGTGTTGGGGTTCTACTATCTTATGGCAGTTAGCATCTCTGAGATAGAGGATATATGGACAGAAAAAATGTGGAAATGGCTAAAAGACTAGCTATATAATTGTTTTATGAGGAAACCATTTTTAAAGCTACCAAGTTGAGTGGAACTCAAACTTTTAAGAAGTTTTCGGACAGTTTCTAATATTTTCACTCTTGGAAAAACTCCTAAGGTGATATTCACTCATTTCTCTTCCTAAAGTTGGTTATCCATTGCTGAGCAGATGAGGTTCTCTATTGTTATTTTCAATGTAATGATACCCAAATCATTCTTTTGGATTCTAAAATTCACAAATAGCACATAATAGTGTAAAGACTATGCAGCCTTCATTTAAAAATCAATAGAAGGGGCGCCTGGGTGGCTTAGTTGAGCATCCGATTCATCTTGGCTTGGGTCTTGATCTCAGAGTTGTGAGTTCAAGCCCTGCATTGGGCTCAGTGAAGGGCATGAAACCTATTAAAAAAAAAAAATCAATACAAATGTGAAGGAGATTCTAAAATACTTTTGAAAAACAAAGATGGGAGATATAAAGGTATATGGGAGTCTGGGAATATGGGAATTACCAGATGGGAAATAAATTATGTGACAGGTTTTAACATTGCTCTAGAAATATCCTGAGAAACTTGGGAAACCACAATTTTTTCAAGATGTCTTTCTTCCTCTTCCCTTTCAAAATAGAGCAAAAGCAAAAACCTCTAATGTTGCTTAGATATTTCTTCCCACACTTCCCCAAATTGCTAATTAAATAAAGTGGAAGATTTACTTAAAAAATCCTGATGTACTTTTGAAACTTGAACTAAAGGATGCTCAAAACAAACAAACAAACTTTTTGCCATGGAAAGTTCCCTTGAATTTTACCTTTTGCACTAATGCTTTCTTTTCTGTGTGTCCCTTCTATAGCCAGACCTTCAGCTCAAAGCTTCTCTTAAAAGTAGAATTAAAGAAGTTAATTTTTTTCCACTTCTGCCCTCCAGGTTTATATGTTTATTTAAAAACTGAGGTTTCTTTTGTGATTGCTTTTGCATTCATAGCTTTATAATTTAAAAAAAAAAAACCCAACTTGCTATAAAGTCTCTAATATTTTTTTCATAGATATGGCAATCTAGATGGTGATCCAAAAGAAATCTCTCCAGTTATTGATCAGTTCATTGAGTGTGTCTGGCAGTTAATGGAACAATTTCCCTGTGCCTTTGAGTTCAATGAGAGATTTTTGATTCACATTCAACACCATGTTTATTCCTGCCAGTTCGGAAACTTCTTATGTAATAGCCAAAAGGAGCGACAAGAACTCAAGTAAGTGTTTGGTTGTTTAATTTTTATCTAAGGATTTTGTGATTGAGAATTTCAGATGGCGTTTTAACATTCTGGAGACTATTTTAGCTACATATCTATAGCAACATTTTAAAGTTATTTTTTTTTCTGACATCACTTCATAAATGGTTTAATGTCAGCAGCCGACAAAGATAGACACAAGCTCATTTGCCCCAGTGATATCTACAGACAGAATGGTAGACTTGATGCTCTCATAGTGAAAGGAAATTTCCTGGAGTCAGAGAATGTGATTTTTGCATTTAAAAGAAAAAAGTTAGATATCTTCAGTGGATATACTGTCTTAGTAAGACCTGCAAATCTAACTGGGAAAGCACATTTCAAACGCAAGCCGTTCTTTTATTCAGATTAAAACTGTATTGTTTTTATCCAGAGGGAGAATCAATGAAATGTAGAATTTAAAATAAATTGCAAAAGATAAATAAATAATAAAATAAAATAAATTGCAAAGTCAAAAACTTAATAGCCAAATGCTTTAGGAACTACAATGAGAGAACAGTTTTCAAATTTTCATACAATGATTTTAACTGTGGTGTCTAATAATATCAGATTTAATATTGGAAATGATCAGTTCAAGTAAAATGGACTCCACTGTTCTCTCAGGAACTTCAAGTGTGATTCTGGGTAAATGGTAAATGATGAAAAGTACCAGAGTGCATCCTTCAAGCTCAACTGTTTTCCTAGACTGTTTTGTGGTTTGCTGTGATGGACCAGTCACTTTAATGGTGTTTGCTTGGCTTTGAATCCTGGCTCTTCCACTCACTATGTGTCTTTGTGACTATGTGACTTTTAGAAACTGCTCAAATCTCTTTGCCTTGGTTTCCTCATCTGTACAATGGACACATCTCACAGTTCAGTGAGGACTGGATGAGAGAAAACAGGTGAAGCATTTAAATAGTACCCGGCAAATAATAAAATGTCAGTGATCATTTGGGGAAAATTTCCCCCAAATTATATAGTTTTATTTTGCACTCAGAGAAATTAAACATCTTGCCCAGGTCAGTACAGATAGCAGAGAGGTTGAGACTATTACAGTGCCTTCGGCTATATCATGAGGACACACACCGACTGTACATTTTCCTGCTACAAAACAGGGACACCCCAGATATTCACATAACAGTTATTGGTCCTTTTCCAGCTTTAATATTACACATCTACAATTTCTAAGAACCAAGATAAGGTCATTTTCAGGCTTCTTTTCTTTATAACAGAATTCAAGAAAGAACATATTCTTTATGGGCTCACCTGTGGAAGAACCGGGCTGACTACATGAATCCTCTATTTAGAGCTGATCACAGTCAGACCAGGGGAACACTTCGTCTCCCCACAACGCCATGCAACTTCATGTACAAGTATGTAAACCTTTAGATCTTACTGAGTATGGCTATGAAAAAAAATATGTAGATTCTGCTACTGTTTGTTATCTGGAGGCCAAAGCGTATGAAACACTGAGCCTCAAGGCTTCTTTTGGACATAAAACACACCAGAGGTTGCTTAAATATCTGATCTGGTATTTTTGCCAGTGTCCCCTCTCCCTCTTCTTTCCTCCTACATGTGGAATTCTCTTTAGAAGTTGATGTTTTATAATAATAATACTATTTTAAAAATGTAAATTCCAATATTATTATTTTTTAAGATTTTATTTATTTATTCATGATAGACATAGGGAGAGAGAGAGAGGCAGAGATACATGCAGAGGGAGAAGCAGGCTCCATGCCAGGATCCTGACGTGGGACTTGATTCTGGGACTCCAGGATCATGCCCTGGGCCAAAGGCAGGCACCAAACCGCTGAGCCACCCAGGGATTCCCCCCAATATTATTTAAAGGCAAAAAACAGGGAGGGAGGAAGAAAGGAAGGAAGCAAGAATGGACAGATGAAAGGAAGGATGATGGATCAAATAAACCAAGTGTCTTGTAAGTTAAACCACAAATTTAGGTAGTGATCATGACTTAGCTTACCTTCTTTCTCTGCTGAATCTCTGCCTAGTGGAAGGAACTATCTTCCCATGGAAATAAATTATTTTAAGACTGTACATATTGGGATGGGAGAGCAGGGTGGCATCCTACAGATTCTATTAGGGTTATATGTTATATTTTATCCTTTGGCTTCTCTATGTAGAGGTTGTATGATGTGGAAGGATGTCTCAGAGGTCAGCAAAAAGACAAACTTCTACAGAATAAAATGAGAAACGCTTTTTTCTCCCTACCCATCCCCAAAAACGCTCTTAGTGCTTCATAGCTTTTCTCTGTAGTTTTTTTTCCCTCCTCAATTTGTTTTTAATTATTTCTATCTAATTATTTCCCTAGAATTGTAAATAGCATTAATTGTCACACTAAAAACAAAAACAAAAACCTGTAAAACAGAAGTTTGAGAGCTGTTGAGATACAATATAATCAATTGAATTGCTCCAAATTTGTTAGTAATAGTCAACAAATATGTTGAGTCAAGCACTATTCTAGGCACTATGGATAAAACAATGAATGACATCAAAACCCTGCTCCTTTCTAAGTAAAGCATGGATCAACAGATACTCCTGTGATAATATTATTTATTCTTTGCAATCGTGCAGGATTAAAAAAAAAAAAGGAAGACTTATTGCAAATGGAAATGTCAATTTTTGGTGGTTGTGAGAAAAAAAAAAGCAAACCAAACCCTCAAATCTGTAACTGAAAGATTCCAAATGTTAATATAATCACCGATTTTCCAAATTTACTTCAAAATTAAGAGCCATTTTCTTAAAAAGAAAAAAGAGGGGCAGCCCAGTGGCTCAGCGGTTTGGCGCCGCCTTTAGCCCAGGGCGTGATCCTGGAGACCCGGGCTCAAGTCCCACGTTGGGCTCCCTGCATGGAGTCTGCTTCTCCCTCTGCCTTTCTCTCTCTACTCTATGTCTCTCATGAATAAATAAATAAAATCTTAAAAAAAACACAAAAAATAGAAAAAAGAATATGGTAATATGTGCTACTTCAGTCTGCTTTAAAAACATACATGCCTTCTTATATAGGACCATACGTATAAGTAGACTCATCATGAATTTACCCTCCCAAAAGGGTACTGACCCAACAAAAATAGAGCATCAATATGAAATCATTACCTTAAATAGGTGTCTTCTTTGAGCTCGTAATTCTTGACTGTTAGGACTTTGGGACTGTGGCATTAAAGATGCCTTAGAAGACTTGAGGAGGTGACTTTACAGATTGTGATATAGTGGCATCCTAAAGCTCTACCATCTTTTGCAGGTTTTGGAGCGGGATGTACAACCGCTTTGAAAAGGGACTGCAGCCCCGACAGTCTGTTACAGATTACCTTATGGCAGTGAAAGAGGAGACCCAGCAGCTGGAGGAAGAACTAGAGGCCCTAGAAGAAGTAAGACACACTTGTTCTTGTTCGTCTTTCTGTGCTTATTTCTTGACAACCACTGTTCCATGAAAGTCTCTCATAACTCAGGATATATGAATCGCAGCAATATAGCCATTTCATACTTTTAGCAAAGTACCTGAAACAGAACCCTATCGGGTGAGCACCCAGATGTTGGAAACCCCAACCCAGGTACTCAGTACATTTAGACATCTTGCTTGGGGCTCACTTAGATGGTTTGTTGAACTAGTTGGTTATTCCTACTGTAGGTCAGGTTTTATTTTGTTATTGTTACTTGAGAGAACTAAAATGAATTCTTTCTGGAGAGTACATGAAAAAAGGGATTCAGAGTGAAGGAACAAAATCAGATATATGTACTTGTAAAAATTTCTCTACTTTTAAGAATAATATTATATTAGGCTATAAATGGTAATAGCTGAGATCAACTTAGCAACAGCCTAGTTTTGACCTTTTATAATTTCCCAGTAATTGGCCAGAAAGGTTATAATATACATATTTTTGCTAATTATATAACTTTGTTTCCAGTGATACCACGGGTTTTACTTGCTCACTAAAACCACTTGGATTCTTTGCTTCATTCTGCCTCACTTATGCTCAAAAATTTCCTCTGGTCTTGACGTAAATTATGAATTAAGACTAAATATTTAAATAAGATGAAAAGCCTTTTCCCCCGTCCTGAGATCATATGTATATTGGTTATGTTTAAATGAAAGTTCACAAAATACCACAAGATGAGCTCTAACAAAGTCCACTCTTTTACCTAATGGATAGTCACCTGGAGGTCATCCCTAAGAATGATGGCTTGGGGGACATGCATTGTGGTTCAGGGACCCCAACCATAAAGATAATCACTTAGAGGTAGCTGATGTGGCTTAATTTTACATAATTGGAGAAATAGTTTTTGACTGTGCATCAAAATCACCTCACCAAAAATCGTACTGCCAGGGCTCTAAGCCCAGTGATTCTGACGAGAATCTTTGAAGCACCACAATGATTATAAATTGCCACCAAGGCTCAGAGACCTTGAATTAAATAACACACTTAGAAAACTGAAACGAGGCACAGTATTTTAGGATTCTGGAGCTCTGGTAAAAACCTATAATTTTTGCCATTTTAGGTCCACTCATGACATCACTAGGCCACTTTTATTTCCTCTTCCTAAAGATACCCAAGCTTTATGAAAAACTTAGGATTCTTCTAATCTATTCCAAAATTCCTTTTGTTGAAATACTAAAAATGAAAAAATTACTTAGAAAAAACCTTAATTAAAAAGACTTTGGCTTTTTTCCGTTTATAATAAAGTCAAAACCCCTCAGCATGGCATTTAGGATCTTCCCACAATTCAGTAATCAATCCTTTCAGCTTTATTCTCTATTCCTCTTGCTCAAATTTAACTGTTTTCTGCTTCTTGTACACAATGACATCTTCCTACTTTTGTGTTTTTTCTTCTGTCCCTCCCTACTGCCATAAATGCTCTTACCATCACCTCCCAGTTTAATTCCTTCACAGACCTATTAAAATGCTCCATTATTCTTGAAGCTGACTTGGATATCTTCCCCCTAGCCATCCCATCTGCCCTCTTAAATAATTTTTACTCTTCCAAATTCTTACATGATCTGAACTCTGCCTCCATATTCCAAGTTCTTTATGGCTGGCTCTGTATTTATCTCTGTTATTCACACTGCCCAGTACAGTGCTCTTTGCACATACCAACTTAAGATGAATGCTTTTGAAATGAGTATACAATACTTGGTCTTTTAACACCTCCTTTGGTGACACCAAAGGATGAAATCTGGTAAATGTATTTTCAACAACCCTAATGTCCATCATCTGATGAAGAAGAGATGAACAAAATGTGGATATTCATGCAATGTGGTATTAAATAATCATAAGAAGGAATGGAGTTTTGTATACAAGCTATATTGGGATGAAGCCCAAGAACATAGACTAAGGGAAAGAAGCCAGACACCAAAGAACATATGTTGTATGATTCCATTTATGGGAGATGTCCAGACCAGGCAAATCCATAGAGATAGGAAGTAGCTTAGTGGTTGCCAGGGCAGTGGGAAGGGGGAATGGGGAGTAACTGCTAAAGGATATGGGATGTTCTGGGATGAGGAAAGTATTTTGGAATTAGGTAGTAGGGAATTGTTGTGTAACCTTGTGAATATACTAAAACCAATGAATTGTAGATTTTAGAAGGGGAAGTTTTATGGTAAGTGATTTATATCCTAATTTAAAAACTTAGTAGTCATCCTTCTTTCTATACCTGTAAGGTTTTACATAATGATTTCATCCAATGAACTCAAAGTACATTTTTTTTTTTTAAATCAGGAATCAGGAATGAGGTGTTTATTACCTGATTGCCGGGTGCTGAACCTAGGGTTTTTTGTTTTGTTTTGTTTTGCAGTTTACAGAAAACCTATATACTAAGGCAGGTATTACCTTCCTTAATTAGAGATGAAGAAACCAAGTCTTGGAGAATCTTTCACATTATACCCAGCTGGAAAGTAATAAATATTAAATTATTTATGGTTTTTCCTTTTTTTTTTTTTTTAGAGACTGGAAAAAATTCAAAAAGTCCAGTTAAACCACACTAAAGTGAAAAGTAAGCCGAGTGAACCCAGCAAACACTCAGGGTTTTCTACCTCAGACAACAGCACAGCCAACACTCCCCAGGATTACAGTGGAAATATGAAGTCATTTCCATCCAGGAGTCCTTCACAAGGTGATGAAGATTCTGCTCTCATCCTAACCCAAGACAATTTGAAAAGTTCAGATCCAGATCTCTCAGCCAACAGTGATCAGGAGTCTGGGGTCGAGGATTTAAGCTGCCGGTCTCCAAGTGGTGGGGAGTGTGCACCAAGTGAAGACAGTGGCAAGGACCGCGATTCTGATGAAGCTGTGTTTCTCACTGCCTGAAGTTTCCCTTGTGGAGATCCAACATAAAGGACACACAAGAAACACTTTCCAAAAATAAGGGAGCAGTGCAATTTAAAATAAAAAATAATTCAAGCAATGGTACATGTCCTTGAGAATTGTAAAATGTAGCAATGAAAAGGGAAAAAAAGTCCAACTCCTAGTTTCCGTAGATGCTGAAACAGGAAGTAGCCATTTCTTTTATCAAACAGATATAAAAGAAAAATTATTCCCCATTTTAAAAGTTGTTCTAGACTCTGAAAGTTTTGTTCACTATGTAGTGTTGACCTCTTCCATCACCTGAGATATCAGTACAAATCTTCCTTGTCATAGCATGCATCTGCTCAAAAAGTGCCCTGACTCCTCCTCCTCCCCTCACACCTGTTATCCTCAGCCTTTCCTCCTATTTTACTTCCAGACAGAGATTTTGTTTTCTAAAATATTTGACATTGCCTTCCCTCATGACTCTGTTACCAGTATTTCCAGTAACAGAGTACACTGTGGAAACCTACCCCTTTTGGTTGGCAGATGTGTCTAATTGAGGAGCTTTGTGATTGCTTGAGCTAATCTTTCAGGTTTAGTGATCACTTTAACTTTTCCTTAGATGATATATTTTGAATCGTTATTATAATCTTGTTTCCTTTTTCTGGAATCTCATTTAAAAAATGCTGAAACTTCTAGAATTCCCTTTTCTCTAACATAGGTCTAATACCTAATAAAATAGAAGCAACATTTACTCTTTGGTTCTTAACATCAGAATTCAGATATTAGACATAATATTTTAAATTATAAATGTTATAAAATATAGCAGTTTAAAATAACTGCCTTTTATTACTATTCTAGAGACTTCATTACCATGACAGTGTGGGCCAACCACTAGCCTGATTCTTTTAGTATAACAAAGTTAGTAATGTAACATTTTGATGAGGAAAAATACTGCTTAAAAACTAGAGAATTTGGTTGTCTATTTAAAAGTTTTATCACTTATCATTTTAGACATTGTGTAACTGGTTACTATAATTTAACATTAATAACCACTCACTGCTGAAAGTTCTAAAGAGTTTGGTTATAAGCTTTTGATCTGAAGAAACTTAGTGGAGAAAGTTTGGACAGAGATAAATAACATTTACAACTGCATGGTTTTTAATCATCAGTACATTCTAGAATGTAAAGGACCCACTTTTATAATTTGCATCAATATTTTTTTTTTTCTTTTAAAGATTTATTTTAGACATAGTGTGGAGGGGAGAGGGAGAAAGAATCTCAAGCAGACTCCCTGCTGATTGCGGGCCTGATCTCACAATCCTAAGACTATGACCTGAGCCAAAGTCAAGAGTTAGATACTCAAAAGACTGAGCCACTAGGCACTCCTAAATCAATATTTTGAATAGGTAAAATCTGTTGATAAGTTAATGTATTAAATTTTGCTGAACTGGGAATAAGAGAAGGAAGAGGAGTGACAGAAGTTTCTGATTTTACTCCCCTTCACAAGATGACTAACAAGATCTAGAGCTCAGGAGTGAGGTTAAGCACCCCCCCCCCCCAACACACACCAGGGACCGAGACAGACCGCATTAGCTATATGCTGACCACATTGCCCCTGTGCCAGGCTGGCTCAGCACTATGTGGAGATCTTTCCCTTGACCCTATCTGGTTCTCTAGTAGGACTAGCCCATGGATGACATCTAGCCCCCACCCACCCAATGTTGTGAGTTGCTTAGTTGGAGCCCCTCCTGAAGTTTTACTTCACAAGGACTGCAGGAAAAGCTGTGGGTTCAATCACTAGAAGCCTTAGATGGAGAAGGGGCAAGACTGAGCACAGAACAGCCTAAGTAATAGTCCCATCCAGTAGTTTTGTTCATCTGCAAGCCAAATCAGTGGCACAATTTGGGGAATTTGGAAGGATTCAGGCCTGTCAAATTTGGGTCTCAAAAGAAGCTGTTCTGCTGGCTCTGGTGTTTGGTCTTCCCATGCCCTGGTAGAAGAGCTGAGCCATAACTACCCCTGCTGCAGATCATGGCTCCTGGCCCCTCATGATCAGAAAATCTATTCAGGAAAATTTGAGAATTGCCTGAAGTGGGCCCTTCCAGTCTTGCCCACACAGTAACCAGAGACACAGCTCTCTCCTGCCCCTACGTCTACAAAGCATGGCCTCCTGCCCATCTGACAGGAAGGGCTGGCAAAAAAAAAAACCCTTGGGAGCTATGTATGTAATCCAACTCTTAAGCCAAGGAGTGGATAGGCAGAAGTGACAGCACCAAGAGCAAACTCAGTGGTCTTACTTGGCCAGGGAACTTGAGGCATGGCTTGGCTTGAGTCAAGAGAAGGGCATTAATGGCCTTTGAACTGTTTCTCCTGCTGCACCCAGCCAGGGAAACTAATTCATAGCCCCACTTACTGTTGAATACAACCTTCAGCACACCCACACAAACAACCTAACCAAAAACACGCAGGAAAATGTAGAGCCTATCCAACAGCCCCATTTACAGTACCACTTGAATAGAGCACAGCCTATGGCTTCCATGTCTATAGAGCAAAACCTGGTGGCTCATCTGACCAGGATATTCAGTCTTTACTTCTGCCTGAATCAGGTCCCCAGACAAGCTCTACAGGTCCTTGTCCTTATCCTGCTGTCCTACTAGGGCAGAGAGGCTAATTCATTGCCCCAACAAATGCTAAATACAGTACTCAGTCCCAACCTTCTAGAAAGCCTAATCAGAGAATCCAGGAAATCACAAAGACCATCCCACAGGCTGACTTGAATAGGGAACCAAGCCAGCAGTATTATCCAGCTATTCTCAATCCCAGACATACCCCTGACCTCAGAGCATGAATAGCTAGCTGCCTTGCCCCAAAATAGACTCTAATAAGATATCCCACTTACCCAAAGATGTTATCAGCAGACATGTGCAGAATCCCAGACCGAGCTTGACTGGTGAGGAAATGTCTGCCAAATCAAACATGCTAAGTCTGAAAGAGGAGACCCCTTATTCAAATGTGCAGGTACCAACTAAGGAATCAAAGATTTTGTGAAAAATCAGGTAAGTATTATACCATCAAAGGAAATAAATGAAGCTCTAGTAACTGACCCAAAAGAAATGGAGACCTGTGAGCTGTCAAATAAAGAATTCAGAATAATTCTCATCAAGAAATTTAGTGAACTCTAAGAACACACAGCTAAAAAAAATAAAGAAAATACACAAGAAGTTCAACTAAGAAATAGAAATCATTAAAAAAAAAAAAAAAACAAAAAAAAAAACACAAAACCACTCCAAATCCTAGAGCTGAAAAATATAACTGAATTGAAGAATTCAATAGACTTTCAAAAGCAGACTCGGCCATGCAGAAAAACAATGAACTAGAAGAAAAACAATTGAAATTACACAGCTAGAGGAGCAAAAAGAAAAATGAAAAAAAGTGAAGAGAGGCTACAAGAATTATAGGACACGATGAAAACAAATAATATTGGGATTATGGGAATTCCAAGAAAAAAAAAGAAATGGACAGAAAGTATATTTAAAGCAATAATGGCAGAAAACTTCCCCAACCTGGGTAGAGAAATAGATACTCAGATCCAAGAGGCCCAAAGGACCCAAAGAGAGCTAAATCAAAACACTTTACCATTAAATGGCAACAAAGACAAAAACTTTTGAAAACAACAAGAAAAAACTGAGATTACAAAAAAGAGAATCCTAAAGGTGGACCTCTCAACAGAAACTTTTCAGGCTTGAAAACAATGGGAGGACATATTCAAAATACTGGGAGCAAAAAACCCTCAAAGTTTCAATCCAGATTTGTATACCCAGTGAAGCCGTCCTTCAGAAATAAAGGAGAGGTAGACTTTTCCAGACAAAAGCTGAGGGAGTTCATTACCACTGGATCTGCCTTAAAAGAAATTCTAAAGGGAGCTCTTTGAGTGAAAATAAAAGATTGCTAGTTAATAACACAGAAACATAAGAAGGCAGTGTAAAAGTCACTGCTAATGATAGTGAAAAATGATTCTGTAATAGGGGAATGGTGGTGTTTAAGTCATTTAAGTTTTAAAGTTAAAAATGGGCACCTAAGTGGCTCAGTCAGTTTAGCATCTGCCTTCAGATTGGTTCATGGTCCCAAGGTCCTGGGATCAAGCTCCACATGGGGCTCTGCTCAGCAGGGAGCCTGTTTCTCTGTCCCTCTCTGCTGCCACTCCACCTGCTTGTGCATGTGTGGTCTTTCTGTCAAGTAAAATCTTAAAAAAATTGTTTCTTATAAAAAACAAAAAAAAAGTTAAAAACAACATAGTAAAAGTAACTATATCTTTAATAATGTTATTACACAATAAAAATGTAAAATGTGAGAAGTGTAAAGCTTAGGAATCCAATTAAAGTTGCTGATAGTTAAAAATAGGGTGTTAAATTTTAGGGTATTTTATGGTTCTCATGGTAACCACAGAGAGAAAACCTTTTAATTACACAAAAGAAGATGACAAGTCAAAGTATACTGATGACAGGACATCAAACCACAAAGACAACAGGATAAGAAACAAGGAACAATGGACCTACAAAACAAACAAACACAAACAGCAATATTAAATCCTTACTGATTGTTACTTTAAATGTCAATAGATTGGGCAGCTCCAATGGCCCAGCAGTTTGGCACCGCCTTCGGCCCGGGGTATGATCTTGGACACCCGGGATTGAGTCCCACATCAGGCTCCCTGCATGGAGCCTGCTTCTCCCTCTGCCTGTGTCTCTGCCTCTCTCTCTCCTCTCTCTCTGTCTGTCATGAATAAATAAAATCTTAAAAAAAAAAGTCAATAGATTAAATTCTCCAATATATAAAGACACAGACTAAGTGGATTAAAATAACAAGACCCAATGACAGTCTCTCTACAAAAGACCTGTTTCAGAATTAAAGGCAAACAGACTGGGGATCCCTGGGTGGCTGAGTGGTTTGGCGCCTGCCTTCACCCCGGGGCATGATCCTGGAGTCCTGGGATCGAGTCCCACGTTGGGCTCCCTGCGTGGAGGCTGCTTCTCCCTCTGCCTGTGTCTCTGCCTCGCTCTCTGTGTGTCTCATGAATAAATAAATAAAATATTAAAAAGAAAAGGCAAACAGACTGTGAAGAAAGACATTTCAAGCAATGGGTACCCCCCCCCAAAAAAAAGCTGGGGTAGCTATACTTCTATCAGACAAAATAGACTTTAAAAATTGTAAAAAGAGACAAAGGTCATTATATAAAAGATAAGGGGGTCAACAGAGCAAGATGACATAACAATTGTAAATATTTATGCACCCAGTGTTATCATCAGCACATAAAGACAATGCAAAATGAACAAATCTAAAAGGATAAATAAGCGACAATACAGTAATAGCTGGGGACTTTAACATTCCACCCAACAATGGATAGATCATGCAGACAGCAAATCAATAAGGAAAAAGCAGATTTGAACACTATAGACAAAATAGACTTAACAGTGATATATAGAACATTCTATCTGGAGAGCAGAATACATTCTTCACAGGTGTGAATGGAACATTATCTAGGATAGAACATGTGAGGCCAAAAAACCCCCAATTCTTAGCAAATTCAAGAACAATGAAATCATACCAAATATGATTCTCTGACCACTCTCTTCAGGAGAGTGTTGTATAATTTCCATTGTTTTTCTATAGTTTTCCTCGTTACAACACTCTCCTGAAGAATGAATGGATCAAAGAAGAAAGGGAAAATAGAATATTTTGAGACAGATGACAATTGTGAGAGACAATAAGAGCAATTCAAGGAGGGAGGTTCATAGCAATAAGCATCCCAGATAAATAATCTTTTTTTTAAAAAAAAGATTTAATTTATTCATGACAGACACAGAGAAAGAAGGCAGAGACATAGGCAGAGAGAGAAGCAGGCTCCATGCAGGAAGCCTGATATAGGACTCGATCCCAGGACTCCAAGATCATTCCCTGGGCCAAAGGCAGGCACTCAACCACTGAGCCACCCAGGTGTCCCCCAGATAAGTAATCTAACTCTAGTCCTTAACAAGTAGAAAAAGAATAACAAAGTAAACCCCAAGTTAGCATAGAGAAGGAAAAAGTAAAGATTACAGCAGAACTAAAGGAAGGTGAGAAGCAAGCAGTAGAAAACATTACCCAGACTAAGAGGTAGTTCTTTGAAAATATAAAATTGACAAACCATTAGATAAATCAAGGAAAAAAGAGGAACCAAATTAACAAAATTATAAATGAAACAAGGAGATATTACAACTGATACTCTAGAAATACAAAGAATCTTAAAAGGTTAATATGAACAATTATATGCTAACAGGAAAACATAAGGAATTAAAAAATATTAGCATGCAATTTACTGAGACTAAGAAGAAACAGTCTGAATTAGACTAATTACTAGTATGGAGGTTTAATCAGTAATTAAAGCTGTCCCAACAAAGAAAATTCCAAGACCAGATATCTTAACTGGTAAACTTTATCAAATATTTAAAATAAAATTACATAGATCCTTCTGAAATTCTTCTAAGAAATCAAAGAGGTGACACTCGCAAACTCATTTTACAAGCAACATCACCAAAGCCAGAAAAAGATGCTACCAGAAAACTATGAACCAATATCCCTGATGACAGATGCAAAAATTCTCAATAAAATACTAGCAAATGGAATTCAGCAGCTCTTGAAAAGGATCATTTACAATAATCAAGGGTAATTTATATCTGGGATGCAAGGATGACTCATCATGTGCTAATCAATCAATGTGATACATGACATTAATAGAATAAAAGAAAAAATAATCGTGTAGTCATTGCAATAGATACAGAGAAAGCATTTGAAAAAACCATCTTTTCACGATAAAAACTCTTATCAATTATATATAGAAGGAATGAATCTCAACATAATAAAGGCCATATATGAGGGATGCCTGGGTGGCTCAGCAGTTGAAAGTCTGCCTTTGGCTCAGGGCATGATCCTGAGGTCCTAGGATCGAGTCCTGCATCAGCCTCCCTGTGAGAAGCCTGCTTCTCCCCTCTGTCTGTGCCTGTGCCTCTGTGTTGCTCATGAATAAAATAAAATCTTAAAATAAATAAAATTAAACAATTAAAAAATAAAATATAAAGGCCATATATAAGCCGACATCTATTACAATATTCAATGGTGAAAGGGTGAAAAGCTTTTCCTAAAGGGAACATGACTAGTGTGCCCACTCTTAACCACTCATAGTGAATATTGTATTGGAAATCCTTGACAGAGCCATCAGGGAAGAAAGAAAGAAAAAGTATCAGAAATGGAAATGAAGAAGTAAAACTGTTATTTACATATGACACGATTTTATAAATAGAAAATCCTAAAGACTCCACCAAAAAAAGTTAGATCTAATAAATGAATTTGGTAAAGTTGCAGGATATTTAATTAACATACAAAGATTCATACTATTTCTAAATAGTATGAATTACTATTTTGTTAAATAGTAACAAATGACCTGAAAAAGAAAGAACATGATCCCATTTATGACACCATCAAAAGCAACAAAATACCAAGGAATAAATTTGACCAGGAAGTAAAAGATCTTTACTCTGAAAACTATAATATACTGATAAAAGAAACTGAAGAAGACACAAATACATGGAAAAGTATCCTGTGTTCCTGCACTGGAAAAATTACTATTGTTCAAATGTTCATACTGCCAAAAGCCATCCATAAATTCATGCAAATCCTTATCAAGATTCTAGTGGCATTTTCCTACAGAAGTAGAAAAAAAATCCTAAAATTTATACAGATCAACAAAAGACTCTGAATAGCCAAAGACATCCTGACAAAAAAGGAAAACTACCAGTAGGTGTCAAACTTTCTCATCTCAAGCTGTACTATAAAGCTATAGTAATCAAAACAGTAAGATACTCCCACCAAAGCAGACAAATAGATCAATGAACAGAACTGAGAACTCAGAAATAAACCCAAACATATGGGGTCAACTAATACTTGGCAAGGGAGCCAAGAATACTCTGGAAAAAGACAGTCTCTTCAATGAACGATGCTGGGAAAACTGGATATTCACATGTTAAAGAATGAAACTATATATCTATCTTACACCACTTATAAAAATTAAAGTAAATTAATGACTTAAATGTAAGACTTGAAAAAATGTAAGACTAGTAAAAAGAAAAAGGAATAAAGGTCCCTGACATGGGTCTTGGTCATGACCTTTTTTGGATGTGACACCTAAAGCACAAACAACAAAATAAAAAATCAGCAAGTAGAGTCACATCAAATTAAAAGTTTCTTTTGGAAAAGAAAAAACACAGTGAAAAGATAACCTGTGAAATGGGAAAAAAGTATCTGCAAACTATATATCTGATAAGGGGTTAATATACAAAAAATATAAAGAACTTATAAAAACTCAATTATAAAAATAAAGATAATCCAATTTAAAAATGGGCAAAAGACTTGACTGGACATTTCCCCAAAGACACAAGAAAGGCAACAGTTAATATGAAAAGATGCAAGTCAAAATCACTAACATATCACCTCATGCCTGTTTGGGGGGCCATCCTCAACAAGACAAAATATAACAAATGCTGGTAAGGATGTGGAAAAAGGGAACACTTGTGTACTGGTGGTAGAACTGTAAACTGGTGCAGCCAATATGGAGGATCCTCAAAATATTAAGATAGAATTACCAAACCTATCAGCACACAGCAGAAGTTGAGGTCAGGACCCACAGCCTTCCAGACCAAGGGTCACCCCATGCCAACCAATTACCCGACAGGGCTTATGGTTGGTCCTGGCAACCGCTCAGGCTAGGGGCCACCAATAACTACCATGCCCACAGCACTTGTGCACACACTGACACAAGAGGGAGTGTGCAGCTCACACAGGGGGTATCCTTGGAGGATATGGCTCTGGTGGCCAATGGAGATTGCGCTTCTGGGCCCTACAGGATATCTCTTACTTTAAAAAGCTACTCCCTCAAGACTAGGAGACATAGCTGAAGTACCTAATACACAGAAAGAAACAAAGAGAGGCAAAATTAGGAGGAGACAGATTAGTATGTACCAAAAGAAAACCTAAAACAAAACCTCAAGAAAAAAAAAACAAAACGGAGATGATTAATCTAACAGAGAGTTTGAAGTAATGGCCATAAAGATGCTTATCAAAGTTGGAAGAACAATGGATAAGGTGAACATTTCAACAAAGAAAAAAATGTAAGAAAGTACCAATCCGAGAGTAAAATAACAGAAATGAAAGCTACACTAAAGGGAATAAACAGCAGATTAGATGATAAAGTATGGGTCAAAAATCTGGAAGACAGGGTGGCAAAAAATTACCCAAACCAAACAGAAAAAAAATTAAAAATATGATAGTTGAAGGCATCTCCAAGACATCAAGAATACTAACAATCACATTACAGGGATCCCAGAGGAAAAGAGAAAACAGTAGAAACTTTATTTCAAGAAATAATGGCTGAAGACTTTAACCTGGGAAAGGAAGCAGACATGCAGGTCCAGGAAGCACAAGTCTCAAACAAGAGAAACCCAAAGAGATCCACACCAAGACAAATCACAATCAAAGGTCAAAAATTAAAGACAGTATCTCAAAATTAAAAGGTCAAAAATTAAAGGTAAAGAATAGTATCTTAAAAGTAGCAAGAGAAAAGCAATTAGTCATACAAAGGAACCCCCCCGCCCCCACCCCACCATCACCATCACAGAACTATCAGCTGATTTTTCAACAGAAACACTGCAGGTCAAAAGAGAGTGGCACAATATATTCAACTGCTGAAAACCAAAAACAAAAAACCTACAACCAAGAATACTCTACCTGGCAAGGTTATTATTCAGAATTGAAGGAAGAATAATTTCCCAGACAAGAAAACACTAAAGGAGTTCATCACCACTAAACCAGATTTTCAAGAATATTACAGGAAGAGAAGAAAAGCCTATAACTAGAAATAAAATATATGGAAAAAAAATCTCACTGATAAAAGCAAACATATAGTAAAGATAATGGATCAACCAGTTATATAGCATGAAGATTAAAAGACAAAAGAAGCAAAATTAATTATATCTATAATAATCATTTAAGGGATTCACAAAATTAAAAGATGTAAAGCATGACACCAAAAACATAAAACGTGGGACAGGGGAGTAAAAATTAATTGCTTTTGGAATGTGTTCAAACTTAAGCAACCACCAACTTTGAAGACTGCTATATACATAGGTTGTTATATATGAACCTTCTGGTAACAACAAAAAACCTGTAATAAATACACAGTAAAAGAAAAGGAATCCAAGGGTAACACTAAAGAAATCACCAACACCAGGGAAGAGAGGAAGAATGGAATAGAGAATATAAAAGCAACTAGAAAAAAATTAAGAATATAACAAATTCATACCCATCAGTAATTATTATAAATATAAATGAACTAAATGCTTCAATCAATAGACAAAAGGTAGCTGAATGGATAAAAACAAAACAAAACAAAATGATGCTGATTACAAGAGATTCAGTACAAATGAAAAGACATACAGACTGAATGGGAAGGGGTGAAAGAAGATATTCCATGAAAATGGAAAAGGAAGCTGGTAGCAATATTTATATCAGACAAAATAAATTTTCAAACTGAGGTTATAACAAGAAACAAAGAAAGGCATTAAATAATAATGGATCGGGCAGCCCCAGTGGCTCAGCGGTTTAGTGCCGCTCTTCAGCCCAGGGCCTGATCCTGGAGACCTGGGATGGAGTCCCATGTCAGGCTCCCTGCGTGGAGCCTGTTTCTCCCTCTGTCTGTGTCCCTGCCCCACTCTCTCTCTCTCTCTCTGTGTCTCTCATGAATGAATAAATAAAATCTTAAATAAATAAATACATAGATAAATAGATCAATCAAACAGGAACGTTTAACATTTATAAATATTTATGCACCCAACCGAGAAGCACCTTAATATTAGGAGATACAAAGAGAGAAATTGACAGTAATATAGTAATAGTGGACTTTAACAATCCATTGACTTCAAAGGACAGATCTGCCAGACAGAAATTTATTTATTTATTTATTTTTTTCAGACAGAAATTTATTAAGAAAACATTATCCTTAAATGACACATTACACCAAATGGACTTAATATATACATAATATTCCATCCAAAACAGCAGAATATACATTCTTCTCAGGTTCACATGGAATGTTCTCCAGGATGAATCACATGTTAGGCCACAACAAGTCTCCATAAATTTAAGACAACTGAAATTATATGAAGCATCTTTTCTAACCACAAAGGTATGAAACTAGAAATTAGTTACAAGAAGAAAACTAGAAAAAAACACAAACACATGGAGACTAAACAACATGCTACTAAACCACCAATGGATTGATGAAGACATAAAAAGAGGAAATTAAAAACAAAAAACCTTGAGACAAATGAAGTAACAACATTCCAAAATCTATGAGACACAACAAAAGCAGTTCTAATTGCAAGTTTACAGTGATACACACCCACATCAAGAAATAAGGAAAATATCAAATAATCTAATCCTACATCTAAAGGAACTAGAAGAACAAACAAAACCCAAAGTTCATAAAAGGAAGGAAATAGAAAAGATCAGAATAGAAGTAACTGAAATATAGACAAAACAAAACAAAAACAATGAAAAAGATCAATGAAACTAAGAGCTGCTTTGTTGGAAAGATAAACTTCAAAACATTTAGTCAGACTCATCAAGAAAGAAGACAGGGCCCAATAAGTAAAATCAGGAATAAAAGAAGCATCATAAGAGACTACAATGAATAATGATATACCAAAAGATTGGAAAACCTAGAAAAAATGGATAAATTACTAGAAATACATAATCTTCTGAGACTAAATCCAAAAGAAATAGAAAATCTGAACAGACCAATTAGTAGTAATTGAAACTGAATCAGTAATCAAAAAACTCCCAACAAAGAAAAGTCCAAAACCAGATGGCTTCACTGAATTCTCTCAAAAATTTAGAGTTAATAACTATCTTTGAACTATTTCAAAAAAAAATGCAGAGGAATAAATGCTTCCTTACTAATTCTATAAAGCCAGCATTACCCTGATATCTAAACTAGAAACAAACAAACAACAACAACAAAAAGTTATAGGCCGATATCCCTGATGAACATAGACGCAAAAATTCTTGACAATATATTAGCAAACTGAATTCAATGATAAATTGAAAGGCTCTCACCACAACAGAGCTGCACTTATTCTGGGGATGCAAGATGGCTCAACATTTGCAAATCAATGTGATAAACCACATCAACAAAATAAAGGATGAAGATCTTACGATCATCTCAATAGATGCATAAAAAGCACTGGACAAAGTACAACATCCATTTATGATAAAAAGTCTCAATAAAGTAGATATAGTGGAAATGTACCTCAATGTAATAAAGGCCACATATGACAAACTCATAGCTAACACACTCAACAGTGAAAACCTAAAAGCTTTTCTTCTAGGAGTAGGAACAAGACAAGGATGTTTATTCTGTTTTTTTTTTTTTTTTTTTTTTTAGATTTTCTTCATTTACTCATGAGAGACACACAGAGAGAGAGAAAAAGAGAGAGAGAGAAAGAGGCAGAGACACAGGGAGAAGGAGAAGCAGGCTCCAAGGAGGGAGCCCGATGTGGGACTGGATCCCAGGACCCCAGTATCATGCCCTGGGCCAAAGGTGGCGACCAAACCGCTGAACCACCCGGGCTGCCTGATTCTCACTTTTATTTAACATAGTATTGGAAGAACAGCCACAGCAGACTACCAAATCAATACACAAAAACCTGTTGCATTTCTATACATTAAAAGAGAAAGACACTAGAAAGAAAAATATACTAGAAAGATAAAATAAAATTCCAAGGACAATTGTATCTGCAAGAACAAAGACTTAGGAATAAATATTACCAAGGAGGTAAAAGACTGCTGAACAGAAAACTATAAGACATTGATGAAATAAACTGAAGATGATACAAATAAATGGAAAAACATGCCATGCTCATGGATTGGAAAAACATTGTTAAAATGTCCATACTAAAAAACAAAGTGATACAGATTCAATGCAATCCTTATGAAAATTCCAATGGCATTTTTCACAGAACTAGAATAACCCTTAAGTTTATATGGAATCACAAAAGACCGTAAGTAGCCAAAGCTATCCTGAGAGAACAAAGCTGCAGATATCCTGCTCCTAGATATAGGATTATTATAGCATGCTATAATAATCAAAACAGTACAATAATGGCACAAAACCAGATGCATACATCAATGAAACAGAATAGAGAGCCCAGAAATAAACTTACACTTATGTAGTCAATTGATCTTTAACAAAGTTGGCAAGAACATACAATGGAGAAAAGACAGTTTCCTTAATAAATAAATGGTGATGAGAAAACTGGACAGCTATATCCAAAAGAATGAAACCAGACCACTTTCTTATACCATACCCAAAATAAAATAAAATTAAAAATTAAAAATAAAAAAATAAAATAAAAATAAAATAAAAAAGTACTAAAGACTTAAGTGTATCATATGGATCCACAAAACTCTAGAAGAAAACACAAGCAGTGATTTGGTTTTAGCAACATTTCTGGGGGACCTATCTTTTTAAAAAAGGACAGCAGTAAGCAAAAATAAACAGGACTATATCAAACTAAAAAGGTTTTGCACAGCAAAGGAAACCATCAACAGAACAAAAACGCAACCTCCTGAATAGAAGATATTTGTAAATGAAATATCCGATTAGGGGTTAATATCCAAACTATATTAAAAACTCCAAAATATATTAAAAACTCATCAACTCAATATTAAAAAAAATAAAGAATTTTGATTTGAAAATGGGAAGACTTGAAAAGCTATTTTTCAAAATAAGACAAAGAGGTAATTAACAGGCATATGTAAAGATCTTAACATCAGCAATCATGGTGAAATGCAAATCAAGACTACACTGAAATATCACTTTGAATCTGTCAGAATGGCTATTATCAAAAAGATAAGCAATAAAATGTTGGCAAGGATGTGGAGAAAAGGGAACCCTGGTGAACTGCTGGTAAGAACATAAATTGGCACAGCACTATGGAAAAACAGTATGACATTTACTCAAAAAATTAAAAATGTATCTACCAAAAGATCCAGCCATTCCACTTCTAGGTATTTATCTGAAGAAAACAAAATCACTAATTGGAAAAGACATATGCACCCCTTTACTATATTGGCAAAGATACTGAAGCAACCTAAATATGCGTATATACGAATGGATTAAATAAGTGTTTATGTGTGTGTATGTATATTTATATACAGATACACAGTGGATTATTATTCAGCCTTAAAAAGGTGAAATCATATTATTTATGATAACTTGGAAAAACCCAGAGGGTATTATCCTAAGTAAAATAAGTCAGAGAAAAACAAATACTGTATGATTTTGGTTATAGGTGTAATCTGAAAAGCAAAAAAAAAAAAAACAACAAACAAATAAAACAATACATGAACACTCACAGATACAGAGAACAAACTAATGGTTGCAGAGAGGAAAGGGAGGGATAGACGAAATAGGTGAAGGGGATTAAGAAGTACAATCTTCCAATTACAAAATAAGACGGGATATAATGTACATGTAGAGCATTTAGGAATATTGTAACAACTTTGTATAATGATAAATGGTAACTAGACTTACTGTAGTGATCACTTCGTAATATATACAAACAAATCATTATGTACACCTGAAACTTAGAAGAAAATATTGCCTGTCACAAAATGTCCTTGAAAAAGGAAAACTGAACTACCATGTGTTCCAGCAATTCAATTTCTGGAAACACATCCAAAGGAAACAAAAACATGTAACTCTAAAAGGTATCTGCATGCTTATGTTCATAGCCAAGACATGGAAACAATCTGTTCATTGATGTATGAACAAAGCAGGTGTGTGTGTGTGTATACATATACACACACACACACAATGTGTATGTGTATATATACATACATACACAATGTGTACGTATACGTACATATATACGTTGTATATATACACACACACACACATTATATATATATTGTATATACAATATATACAATAATACAATGGATTATTATCCAGCAATAAAGAACAAAGGTATCCTATCACTTGTGACAACAGGAATGGACCCTGGGGCCATTATTATGCTAAGTGAAATAAGTCAGAGAAAAGCCAATATTGTGTATGCTCTCTCTCATATATGGAATCTAAAACAAAAAACAAAACAACTCAGGAAAAGGGATCAGATTTATGGTTGCTGGAGGTAGGGGTATAGGGAGGGGGAACTGGAGAAAGATGGTGAAAAGGTGTAACCTTCCATAGAGCATGAGTACAGCTAACACTGCTTCATGATACACATGAAAGTTCAGTTAATCCTGATAATTCTAATCACAAAGAAAACAGCTTTTGCTTTTTAGTTTATCTATCATAGATGAAATGATAGACACTAAGTCTACTTATTGTGGTAATCATTTCACAACGTATATACGTCAAACCATTATGTTATATATCTTACACAGTGATGTTTATCAACTACACACCAATAAAACTGAGGAAAAAAGAGAAAGGACAAGAAAGCTACATTGCTGAAACCTCTAGTATGAATGGTTTGGAGGGGGTATAGTAATATCTTTAAATAAAATAATCAATATTCAGTTGACCCCCTGAACAATATCAGCTTGAATTGCATGGCTCCATGTATATATAGATTTTTTTTTTCAATAAAGCACAGTAGTATAAATGTATTCTCTCTTCTATAATATATAATTTTAACATTTTCTTATCTCTAGCTTACTTTATTACTACAGTATATAATATGTATGACATACAAAATATGTGGTAATCAATCATTTATGTTATTAACAAGGCTTCCAGGCAACAGCAGCCTACTGGTGTTGAAGTTTTTGAGGAGTTAAAATTGTACATGGATTTTTGTCTGTGAAGTCGGTGCACCTAACCTCTACATTGTTCTAAAGTCAACTGTAATTGTTTATGTGTTAATTAGTTAAAAATAGGACTCTTAATATGTTAGAGATGTGTTATATAAAAGTACTCTGTTAATGTAAATAAAATAAGTGTAATTCTTTTAGAATATAAAAGTTAGCATACTATACTGAGGAATATTTGTTCATTTTTTGCAACTTATTATATATAGTAATACCCTATTAATGATACTTAGGATATAGTTGTAATGGATTTTCTATTATTATAACACAACTCACTACATGCCATTCCTATAGTTATCTACTCTTAGAAGCGTCTTTACCTAATACTGAGGATGGGATTTTAATTTCTTCCATCTGGCAATTTATATCTACAAAAATAGAGAAGTAAAAAAATTTTTAAAAATGACACATTACATATATGAAACAAAACTATGCATTTATTCTGAAACACAAATAGTATAAATATATAATATTTTAAAATGTCTTTAATGTGATGTCTTTCACATTAGACACAAACTCTTTTTTCAGCCTTCCCAAACATTTTACAAGTTACTATAATTTATACATGTTCATTTAGACTTATTAGAAGTTAATCTAATACTGATATTTATATAAAAGGTAACATTTATTGCATATTAAAACTTTATTATGCTTTCACAGGGTCTAGAAAGAGCATGGCTAATCCAAAAGACTAAAAATCTCTATTAGCACATTTTCAGTTTAAATGAAACATCAATCAGGAAGTATTTTATTGAGGGTACCTGGTCTAAGGCATAGGTAATAAACTAATGTAAGTATTTTATTGATGGTACCTGGTCTAAGGCATAGGTAATAAACTAATGTAAAACTGACTCAAGGCAGATTACTTCTCAACTAGTAATATTTAGAGTTCAAGTGACTTGCTACTCACTAATACTTTGGAAAATTTAATAACTTTGACCATGATTCATCAATCAACAAAGAACTTTTTTTTAGAGTAAAGTTAGGTGAGGATAAGGAAAAATCTGGCATATGGTTTTATTCTTTAAGATCAAGTTTACTTTGCCCCTAAAAATGAATTCCAATTTTAACTGAAATTCCTTCCATTAAAGCAAAATGTAATTTATGATCAAACTTATCTATCAAAGAACCTCTATTCCAATAGGAATTTCCTACTCTTATTTCTAGGAAATCTTCCAACTTTGAAAGGGATATCTTTACTGTACATCTCACTTATTTATAAAACCTTCTTCTATTTGAGATATTAGTGTTTAAATTTCTACCTATGACAAACCTGTACTCTGAATAATAACTCCTAAGCTTTCCTCCATTTCCTGATTTCCATCTGGTTTTCTCTTACATGTTAAAGTAAAATCAGAATCTCTGCCTTGCCACGCATTTTTCCCCCTCTGGCACAACTTCTCCAAATGACCAATTTTTAGAAGAAAACAATATAGCCATAAAATTGCCCCCAAAATCATGTACTTTTTCTACTGCAATAGAAACCAAAATTCAATTATTCAAATGCAGACATTTTTCTGTCTTGGACAACTTATACAACCTATATCTGAACTAATTGTCTATTGGTTAAATGCAAATATTCATGATTGAACTCCTCTTTTTAATGACTGGGTTGTAAGGAAGTTGCCTAATTAATTTTGGAACGAGGAAACAAGCTAGGTTAACAGGTACAGAATGAAATGAGGAAGAAGTTTGGTTTAAAGACTAAAAAGCGTTGAGATGAATATGTGATTATATAGAAATTTACTGTATAAGAAAATGTGTTTTGGTTTGTTTGTTGTGTTTTCTTTTAAATTTGTTTTTATGTGGAGGGGAAGTTAGATGAGCACCCAAGCAACTAAACCATGTTTGAGTTACTGTATAGTATTTCCACAGTGCCTTATTCTGAATAGGTGTTTCCTAAAATTAGTAGATCAAATGAATTTATGTCCCTTTAAACTGTCTGTGATCTGCTGGTCTCTTATTATGGGTTCTATATAGTTTCTAAGAAAGATACCTGATTGATTGCAAAAGACTGGAACTATTATGCCCTCTATTGCAGTGACTGCTGGGAAAATCGGAAGTTCTGCTGGTCTGTACAATATGGAAAAGTTTCTAAATACCCAGAAGACTCTGCCACAAATTTAAAACACTTACCTCAGTTATTTCATCTACAAATCCATAAAAATCATGTCTGGTCATTTTGAAGATTAAACAGCATGCCCTTAGCACAGCGCTAGTGAGACAGGCAATTAGTGAAAGTTAACATCTTTATTCCAATTATATATTTATAGTCCATATGAATACTTGCTCTTCCACAAAGCAAAGACAGATTAAATATTTTTCAAGTCTAGGAAAATAATTTTGTTTTTCCTAAAGTTCTATTGCCAAGAATGTGTATAGAAAGAAACAGAATGAAGGAAAAAGAAATCTGTACTACTATATGCTGGCATTTGGAATAACAATATATATTGAGATGAAATTTAAACAAAAATTTGCACTAAATTGTTTTGTGATTTAGATACTAACTTACCAAGCCTCAGATACATATAGTTACAGATTTTCTCCTTTATTAGCTTTTACAGCTACCCATAAAATGTGTTCATTCTGAAACATGGTACAGAAGCAAACTACTGAACACTGTATCATTTAAAGAGCAAATTTAATAAAACTAATTAAAAACTGGACTGCCTAAAAGTTAAATATTATTACTAAAGCTGTTCTCTTATGAAAAGCTAACTCACAGTAAAGGTCAAAAAAATTCATTGACTTCTGTGTCTAGATTTTCTATTTATTAACAAAAAGATTGTTTTTAACACTAGGAATTTATAAAGTATTTCATTATCCAATCATAAATCTATCATATTTATATAAAAAAATTAGTATGAAAGTTTATGTTGGACTGGGTGAAGTGGAAGGCAATTTTTTTTCTGCTAGGTAAAATAATTATTTAACTGTATTGCTTCTTAAATGTATCTTTAATTTTAAAAATTAAACAATAAATGGGCAGCTGATGTATTCTCTTGATTTATTGTGTATTAAAAGTTACTTTTTTGAGATGGCACATTAGTAGGTTTGATATTTCCTGACACTATGAATAATTTAAAAACAAATGTTTTTTAAAGTTTTATCATCATGATAGAAGGAAAAATAAGGCTTTCTATAGTTGAAAATAGTCATTTTTCAAAAAGGTTAAGAGGAAAAATATCTAAACAAACCATTTTTGATAAAGAAATGAGGCAGTTTCAAACTAAAAATATAAATTTAAATGAAGCAACTTTATAAAATATTGATACTAGCTAAAATTACATGCATAGGTACTTAATAAAAGAGGAACAGCAGTGGAACTTATATATGATAGGATTTATCAACAATAAATAAACATTTATAGTGCAAATCATGCAGAAAAATTTCTCAAAGCAAAGACCACAGCAGTTATTCTATAATCTGTACAAAATCAGTCTCAGTTCTGCATATAGTCTATCCAGAATATTTATGAATTCAGCCATTGTGATGAAATGCCAATTTGCAAATCATACATATAAATGTGCTTAGTCTTGTGTCATTTCTGTCTTGGTGGTTTATGTTTTCAGGAAAATCTGAAAAGAAAAGAACATAAAAAACCCTAAGATTTAACTTAAGATGATAAATTTTCATCTTTTTACATTCTTTTCCAATTAAGATCTACCTGTAAGAAGATAACTTGACGATGAGGGAAAAGAAGTAGGGAAAAGATTCTAGCATGTCTGTATAAATACTCAGTGCCCACTTTCTTCTTAAACCATATTAAAAATCAACCCTTACCCAAGGGACTGGCAGTGTGATTTGTAAAACAAACAAACAAAAACAATTCAATGTTAGCACCAATGTCATATACAACTAGATTAAGAGAAGGGGCACAGAAGTCTGAGACAGAGATGAGAAAATCCTGCCACTTCCCTACCTCTAAATGCTCCTTTCTCAGAGTCCACTCCTTCAGCCCACTTGTATCAGCACAAGATCCCATGACCCAAACTGTTGCTGGGCCGGTCTCTTTTCTGAGGATCGGTAGTGAAACCCTTGTTCATATCCCTGGGCTGCTTGAACTGTCATTATATGATCAGATCTGCGGGCAGCAATGGTGGAGCATGTGCAAGTGGAGCAAAGAAAGGCTCTCTGAAGAGCATGTCAGGAAGCACAAGAGAGTGAGAGGAAAGAACAGAGACACAGAAAAGAGAAACAAGTAGCCTTGGCAAGAGTATGAGAAGGAGAAGTTATTATGGCCTCCTGTCGTGTTTTCACTCTCAGCAACTGAGCTGTCCAGTGTGCATTTTGCCTCTATAAAGTATGAATTGTTCAATAATACGAGCTTTTATTTAACACTTGTTGGGGTGGGAACTAGTTTTTGCAACCAAATCACCCCTAAAACTAAACAGAGGAGAGGAGAAGAAGTATCTTGAGATCAGATAAAAGTGTGACCAAAGATACAGTGATAGGAGAAAGAACAGGAAATAGAGAACTTAAGGGGAAAATGGAAAATTGAAGTGGGTACTCTCAAATACATGCCAGATTATAGAAGGCTTAAAACCAGAGAGAAATTTAACATTTATCCTACCATTGCTAAGGTCTCACCGTAAGTTTGCAGCAGTGAAATTATACCACAGGGTGGTATTTGAGGAAGATTATTGTCAGTGCTGTGCAGGAAGGAGAAACACTACATTCAGGGGACTGGCAAGACAGTTACCGGAATCATTCTGGTGTGAGATGAAAAGCGACAGATGAAGTTCATTGTAAAGGAAGAACTGACAAAGGAGACTAGTGAGAAAGATGTCAATGAAGTGATATGGTATACACCATACACCAGCTAAGAGATAAGAACTAACTATAGTTTCTGATTCTACCCAACACTGAAAAAAAAATATTTAAGCTGACATCATTGTAACAAAATATCCAAAAGATTTCCTGGTTACATGCTAATGCATATAAAATTATGCTTAATGTATGAGGCATTTCATGTGTTATCTAACACAGAAGCTACGACAGAATTATGTCAGGCCCTGGTAAGAAGACTTCAATTAAAGAATATTCATGCAATAGCCTTCCGACACAAACTTTCTGGAAGACAGTTTACCTATAGTGGGGCATGGAATTGGCTATGCACTGTTATTGCTTGTTGAAGTTTCTCTTCCTTGGCTCTTCTACAGTGGCAGATCTAGAAGATAAATGATTTAAAATACCAGTCACTTCTCCAATGATTTAACTATTACTTCTTAAATTATGACAGAATATGAAGTAAGAATCCTTTAACCTGTTGACATTTTTTAACTTGTGAATGTTTAACGTAGCTCAGAATTTAAGAATACCCAACTCCGTAAACACTGACTTGTATTGGGAAGATAACCTTTGCTTGTGAACTAACAGAATGTTAAAACAAACCCTGACCCTTTAATTCTGATTGTGGAATTTCAAGCATCTGCATTTTAAAAATATAAAAACAAAACCCTACTGTTGTTAACCAGGAAGCTTAATAAATACAAGCTTCAAGGTATAGTTATATAGTACCAGAGAAGAAGGAGCCAGAAACCAATGCCTTACCAATGTTCTAAGCATAGTCTTTAACGCCCCTAAACTTTAATTTTCTCTCATGGAAAATGGGGATAATAAAATCTGCCCACTTTCCTTAACAGGATATGCATACATATAGCACATGTTTTACAAAGTTTATTAACAAAAGGTTACTTTTCAAATGTGATGTTTCAGAGAAATTAGGTAAATATTTAAAACTCTATCAAAGGGCAAAACACTGTTAAGTAGATTTTCTTAATTTTTCTTTAAGTATAATGGAAATCAGAACAGAATAGAAACTATTCCAGAATGTTCTTAATATTATTTACAAATTTTAAAATAATTTGTAGGTTATTCCCTTTTTAAATAACTTGTTGAACTTAAGAAGTTGTATACTCCTATAATTATTAAGACCAGACTTAAGCTGATTTACTTGCTTCAGTACAAAATGAAAGTAAGATGTTGCTATCATTCTTAAAGAATAGAGGCTCTTCAGTTTCTCCTCATGGCACTCAAAACTCCAGCTCAGTAACATATTAAAGTTTTTTTACTCATGAATATACTTAAGTAATCTGATATTGCTGTCACTTGTCCTCAACTGAAGAGTATTACATACTGTTCTCTTTTCCATGAAGCTACTGAGAAAATCATCTATTTCAGTTTTTCCCTCTAAGAAATCTTCAGCAATATTATCAGATTCTTCCTCAGCTTCATGTGCAGCTACTTTCAGTCTTGCCTGTAGGGCACTCACACTACAACTCTGAAAAAGAAAATCAAGTACTAATTTAGTTTACACTGCTCAGAAAAACTCCTTAGAGGCAAAGGAAATGAGACGGGATAGTGAGGGGCAATTCACTATATGCTTTAAATAGCCTCTTTTTTGAGGAAATCTGCTACCCACCAACTTGCTCAGCTTTTGGATACAGTAGATACTAAATACAAAATAACCCAATCCACTGGCTGCAGACCACTGAATGAGGGAAACTGAGCCAATCATTGTCTTCAAGAGTTAGGAATTAGGTCATTGTGGTAGGCACCCTCTAAGAGGACCCTTGTTATCCCCACCTCCTGGTACTTCTGTGAAAGCCCCTCCTCTTAAGTGTGTGCTGGACATGGTGACTCCCTTCTAATGAACAGAATATGGCAAAACTGATGGAATTACATATAATCAAATAGACAAAAGACCTGTACAAACACTGCTGAGAGGAACTGAAGAAGACATAAGTGGAAAGACATCTTATGGGCATGACCGGAAGACTCAGTATTAAGATGACAATACTACCCAAAGTGATCTACAGAGTCAATGCTATCAATTCCTACCAAAATCTCCGTGACAGTTTTTTTGCAGAAGGTAAATAAAAATTAATTCAAAATAGATTGAAGACCTAAATGTATGAAGTAAGACTTTATTTTTTTATTTTACTTTTTTAAGTAGGCTTCATGCCTAGTGTGGGGCCTAAATGGTGCTTGAACTCACAACCTTGAGAGCAAGACCTGAGCTGAGATGAAGCATTAGACGCTTAACTAACTGAGCCACCCAGGCATCCCAAGACTATTTTTAATAGTTGTCATACTAGTGGGTGTAAGGTAGCAACTCACTGTGAAATATTACACACAAGAATGAACAGGAATGAGCCATTTTCTCAACACCCTTGCCAACCCCGGTCATCTATCTTTACAAGTTTGGCTCATAAGGATGATATAAATTTTGATTATTATTATTACTAAAAAGTTCAATATCTGTTCTAATGTTTCTATCATTTATTCCTGGAATATTTACTGAGTATCTACTATGTGCCAAGTACTGGACCTGGTACTGGGAACACAGGGGAATAAGATATGGCACGTTTCTGCACTGCACAGTCCAGTTAAGTGATTTATATACTTTACACAGAAGACTGACTCATCATCCCCAGAGTCTGAGTGAACACATGTAGAGACAGGAGTAGGAATCAAGGTTGTATTTTTTTAAGTGTTTCAAAAATCATTTTAAGCAAGTCTTATATAAATGGCACAGAAGACACAGTAACTGTTAAAGCAGTTTGTCTACTGGACATTCATACTTCTCTTTGAGTTTCTTGTTCTTTTCTATGCCTATCTTAGGCATCACTATCTTATTCCTAATATTAAGAGGATCCTGGAAATTGACAGTTGTGATGCTTGCTATTGGTTTCTAATATTCTTTATCAAGTTAAGGAATTAATTTCTATTCTTAGCTTACTAAGAGTTTACAAAGAATGATGTGACTATTATAAAAAGCTTATTCACCATCTTCTAAACTCTAATGTGCAGCTAAGAATGCTTCAGTTGCCTCTCTCAGACTTTCTGGTTAAGAGAGAGGGAGGACTGCTTACCTTTGATCCCTGACTCTGATACTTTCTATTTATACGACCTCATATAAATATCCCTGTGCTTCAGACTGCTTATCTGTACTATGAAAAAACTAATGACATCACCTACCTCCTAGGATCTTGAGGGAATAATGGGCAATATATGAAAATAGCTTAATGCAGTGCAAGACACATAATTATTATTCAATGTTAGCTATTATTTTTGTGTCTTTAATTCTAAAGGATGACCAAATTATCTGAAATCCATTATAAATTTCTATTCTCCTTTGCCATCATTTTTTTTCCTGTTGTTTTATTTTCTATTTTTTGTTTTATTACATTGGCTTTATCTTCCAGTATTGCTTTTAAAGGAAAGTGGATGTTGTTTTTATGACAATGGTTATTGATATGAGATAAAAAGATTTTATCTCCTATTCCTATTTTTAAAGATTTTTCATAAATACGGGTTGAATTTTATAAAGTGCTTTTTTCAATTTAACTGGATTTCTAGCATAAAATCTATTATTTGTGGTGAACTAAAGTTTATAATTTTCATTTATTTTTCAACTTTCTAAGTTTTCATTTAAGATATCTATACATAAGCTTACAAGTGAGACTAAAGTTCAAGTTTTAGATTTTATTAGAGGACGTAAACTGGCATTTATAATAACATTTTTAGGAAAGTTATTTATAGGGCTTTTTGTATTTTTCTGTCTTGGAACCAAATATAGTCTTGCATGAGCACCAATAATTTATAATGCCCCATAACTAAGAGCTATTCATCTCACTTGAAAGTATCAAGTCTTATAAAGACAGTCACCTAATAAATGCTTTCTGATAATAATGAAAGAATGCAGCTCATACATATTGAGATTAAAAACTCTTATGGCACAGGAAATGAGCTAAACATCTTACCTCACTAAGTTCATGCTGCCTTTGCATCTTCTTTTCAAAAGCAGATTTCAGTTGTGTAAGCAATTCATACTAAAACATAAAATAAAAATGTTATTTTATTACATTTTTAAATTGTATCAATTTCTTTAAAATGATAATTAACTCACCTTATCTAAAACAGTTTGCCTTTTGGCTTCCAAGCTGGGCTCCAAAAGGAGATTTTTTCCTGTAAGATAAATTTCTGGTTTATTTCTAGGTAAACATCATATTTTTCTTAGGAAATTTAAGAAGTAAGAAAGACATACTTGCTAGCTCTTCAATACTTTTTACTAAGTCATCCTTGTCAGTAATAATCTGTTTTAGTTGGGGCAAAGTCAGAAACTGTTCTAGTAATATTTCCTCTTGTTCATTCATATCTGTAAGCTGTGACACACTAGAAACACAACAGAAAAGTTAATGAATATCAGTCATCTAGTTTTTCTCCATAATAAATATTCGTAATTTTTTCCATTTTATTCGGTTGATATGCCTCTAAATAATTTTTGACCTATCAATATTTATACATAAGAAGGGAAATTATAATCTTAAAAAACAAATAAAAATCAACAACAGTGGAACATAAAGTAGTCTGAAAGTAGTAGTGTCCAATCACAATAGGACCAGTAAGATGAAGATTCATGAACAATCACAACAATGTTTACCTGTATCTATTTAGCTAATAGATGTATGGCTATCACAATAAAAGATAAGTACATGAATTTGTGTGTTTACTGATATTCATAAAATAGTTAAATAAAAGCAATTATGAAGGACTAAATCAAAACCAAAAATCAATACCCATAGGGTGAAAGAGGGAAATGGATGGGTGGGAGAGGAATAGAAGCTAAACCTTTCTGATCATATCTATCTATTAGTTTTGACTACTGAGCTATATAAAGCAATGTATGATTTTTAAAAATCAAATTAAAAAAAAAAAAGCAGTCCTTAAAATTCAGAGCAAATGAAAATAAATAAACTTTTTTTCCTAAATTACGTATCATCCAGAGAAGTATTATCTGGTTAACTTTAAAAAAAGCAGTATCCAGCTGTACATGTCAGGTGTGATAGAGCCAAAACATAAAATAAGTATAAAAACCAAAACTCTTGGGATCCCTGGGTGGCGCAGCGGTTTGGCGCCTGCCTTTGGCCCAGGGCGTGATCCTGGAGACCTGGGATCGAATTCCACATCGGGCTCCCGGTGCGTGGAGCCTGCTTTTCCCTCTGCCTGTGTCTCTGCCTCTCTCTCTCTCTGTGTGACTATCATAAAAACAAACAAACAAACAAACAAAAAAAAACAAAAAACAAAAAAAACAAAAACAAAACTCTTATCCTGAATTCAATATCACAGTAATACTACTAGTATTGTAATTCTGAAAAAGAACAAGCGCCTTTCAGAGAAATTATTTCAGGCCAGGGAAAAGAAATTTCACAATGAGCCCATGGCATCTTTGTTTTGTCAGAAAGGATATATAGAATCCAAGGTGAAGAGTCTGCTAGTGATTAAAGATAGAACTGTTTAAGCATCAAAAAAGAACAGTGCGGGATCCCTGGGTGGCGCAGCGGTTTGGCGCCGGCCTTTGGCCCAGGGCGCGATCCTGGAGACCCGGGATCGAGTCCCACGTCGGGCTCCCGGTGCATGGAGCCTGCTTCTCCCTCTGCCTGTGTCTCTGCCTCTCTCTCTCTCTGTGACTATCATAAAAAATAAAATAAAATAAAATAAAATCTTAAAAAAAAAAAAAAAGAACAGTGACTGCAATAGATTGAAACACATCAAATATTTTTTAAAAAAATTTATGAGTTCTTAATAACACAGAAACAACTACCAAAACAAAAAACTTTCCCTCTCAAAAACTTTGGAGCTTGTTTGTGCAACAACTCATTATTCTGAAACTTGAACAAAACAAGGATTTATCTTTCCATTCCTATATGAAGGGTATTTCAATAAAACTGAATAGTTGATAGAGAAAGTTGTTCTTCAAAAAATTCTGGCTGATTTTGGTAGTAGAAAATCACATTTGCAATCCTTAATGAAATACTGGATTCCAGGTTTCTGTTTCAATCTTAATGTCACTAAAAATAGGGCAATGAGACATCATTGTTACCTCATGTGATGTAATAGGAAATATGCACGCATTAGGATGTTAAGTATTCTTGACAAAAGAACATATTTTTTTGCAGCATTGAAATATAACTGACATATAACATATAACATTGTGTAGGTTTAAAGGGTACATACAGCTCAATGATTTAATACAACTGAACCCAAATTTAACTAAAATTCTAGATCCAGCCATGAAGAGAAAGAAATAGGGGAAAAATAATATCTTCAATGGTACCACAGGATGCAATCAGGCAAAAACTGGATATAGAAAATTCCACAAAACAACCGATTTCTTCAATAAATGTACAATAATATAACATGTATAATATAGCATTTTCATAATTTTTTAAAAGAAGGAAAAAGAATCCTTCATAACATTGAACAGTAACAACAACAACAAAAAAATTGAACAGTAACTACTTCCTGAGGTTGCTGCAAGCATTACAGTGTATAGGAAATCTTAATACATATGTGATACATTGTAAACTTTCACTGACTATTACTAGCAGGAAATAATGAATCACTATTTAGTATAAATGAATATAAAACACTGGGTCAATTAAGGTGACCTTTTTTTTTTGAAGAGTAGTTTTTCTCATGGGTATTTGGCCATATATCCCTAGTGGGGTATGTCCTAGAGACAAAAAGAACTACAAAATTGTTTAAAATTATACTCAGAAGTCTTGTAATAACAGCCTTATGAGTATTATAAAACTTCCATGGGGTATAAGGGATGCAATGCTTCCCAAGTTGAGTGGCCACAAAACATTTTTTTTCATAAAGTACCGTAGAGAAGTAGCGTTCCACGAGAAATGGGACCTTACATTTGAATACTACAAATTAATGTCATCCATTGCAATACAATTTGGCTGTGTAAAAACACTGTGCTATTACTTTATAAGAACATTAATGTGTTTCTCTGTGTATAAAGTTCTACCTAAAAAGGAACAACGAAAAGGTCTCAAGCCAAAAAATATATGAAATCACCAGGAATGATGTCTTGAGAAATAATTTTTGTAATAATGTAAGCCTCAAGAGGGAAAGGACACCATTATCCTGGTAACTATTGTATCATTCCCAGCAATGAGGACAATCCCTGGGTACATACTAAGTCACTCAATAAAGACAAACTACAAGACATAAAACTGACTTATATAACTATATAACTTTCCTACCCAACCACAATTTAGAAATATTGAGGATTTAAAAAATTTTTTTCTTTAATATGAGTATGAAAATGATGATCTGCTTTGTATTTATCATTGTCAAATAGACAGTGAATACTATCATTACTTTCCCAAGTTTTTTACCTTAGTTCTGAGAGTTCTGGAAATGTATCAGGAACATCTGGCATCTTGTAACCAAAACCATTTTGGCTTATCTAAAGAGAGTTTGAAATGATATTAAGTTTTAGCCATTTTTTACTTCCTATTTACTTGCAAATGTAATTTTTAATGTACCACATCCTATAATGTTTCAGCATCCACCTTTATTTCTGCACATTACATTGTCCTTATTCTGCCCTTCTTTCTTTACTACTATTTTTCAGGGTACTTTATACATAGAGGGTTGATTTTTTTTTGTTTTTTTGGGGGGTGAGGATCATGTAAGTACTTGTGTTAGCTCTTTCTTAGGCAAGTATATGACTGTTCAATAAAACTCTTAAGTGTATCTGTCTGTGACAAGTACAGAGAATTATCTGTGGATTTCATTGATATATATGGACACACTTGCCTCACGTAAAAGACACTGAATTTTAAAAAAAAGTAGTAAGTTGCAAAAGTCTTGAATAGTTACATAACTAAGACAATAAGATAGATAAGGAATAGATAATTCATTGTTTTATAAATGACTTTTTAAAACTGAGGATCTGGGGATCCCTGGGTGGTGCAGTGGTTTGGCGCCTGCCTTTGGGCCAGGGCGCAATCCTGGAGACCCGGGATCGAATCCCACGTCGGGCTCCTGGTGCATGGAGCCTGCTTCTCCCTCTGCCTGTGTCTCTGCCTCTCTCTCTCTCTCTGTGTGACTATCATAAATAAATAAAGAAAAAAATATTTAAAAAATATAAATAAAACTGAGGATCCTGGAAAGGTTCTCTTTTAATTTTGTTTATACTAATTATAATTAAAATTCATAATATTCACAATATTTGTTCATAACATTCTTTAATACAATGATGAAAGGTATTGGAAAGTAAAGTCTGCTTGGGCCAATATTTTAAATTACTACAAACATGAAAATTAGTAAGATTGAATACAGTAAGGTTTTATAATACTTAGGTATTACTGTGGATGATACTCAAGGTTAAAATGAAGATTTTAAAATTGCTTCAGATGTTTTATTCATTAAGTATTAGTCTCAGTAACATCCCACATGGCAACAGCTACCAGCTTATTTAAGGACACAGAATATTTTCAAAACCAATGAGACACTTGAAGCCCTTGGCATGGTAGACAGCAGATCCTCCACAATCTGATACCTACTTCTCTTACATGATCACTTCTTGCACCTTTGCCTATTTCCTATATGACCGCCACAGAGATCTATTAAAGGCAGTTTCACAAAAACGCAGTTTGGTTTATGCCTCCGTGGTTTTTTCAGTACTAATACCTCTTTATGGAAGGCTTCATATAACCCCTTTCATCCTGACAAATTCTTTACCATCTTCAAAAGCTGGCCTTAAACATAAACAAATTTATTTTTCTGTCTCATATTGAAGTGAGCACCTACTACATGTATCAATGTGGTTTGAGGCACTAAGGATAAAGTGGTGAAAAAGGAGAAACACATTTTTTATAAAAGTATCCCTTCTAGGTCTACCTCCATTCCTAGGAGCACTAACCATTTTCTCAACTGCATCTTCACTCTAACTCTAGACTCTCTCTTCTACTCTACTGGAAGTTTCTCACTTACATTTAAGTGAGAAAACTCACTGGTTTCCTCTGAGTTTTTTTTTTTTTTTTTTTTAATTGAAAATGTGATTTAATCTTTTAACCTTTGTGCCTTAGTTAGTGGGTGGCATGAGAAGGCATATAATAAATATTTGTCGATTGGATGAACTGTCAAGGATACAAAAATAAGGAAAACTGAAGATACCCACCGGTGCTGATGTGTCTGTTGTAGGAACAGGTAGCGGCAGATTTGAAAGGATGCCAAAAGGAGCTGCAGGTTTGGCTGGTGTGTAACTTGTTGTTGAAGAAGAAATAGTGTCAGCAACAGACAAAGAAGTGACAGTCCTGTTAGGTTCTTGTGGGGGAAATGGAGAAAGAAATGGGAAACCCTGAGATGCATAAGGAGGCAGCCCACTTGGATTACTGTACAGGCTGAAGAGAAAGACAAAAAACAAAAACAAAAACAGTAGATTAGACTTTAGGGGGAAACCTATAAAACTACTGCCAATTAGTTTGAGAATAATAGATAACAATGGTCATGCCACAGAGACAGGATCTTGTTACTATAATCATATAACTGAATTAAAAATTCTATAAATTGATTAAATATGACCCCCTCTCCCCCCAAAAAGAAAAACGTTTTAGAAAACATATAATTCCACTCATCAGAGTAGAAGTGAATAGATAGGCTTTTTGGGTTTTGAGCATTCCATTAGCATAAATCACTGACATCATAAAGAGAATGAAGAACTTTGAATCCAGAAAATGTATTTACAACAGGTTGCTTGAACAACAGCTCTCACTTTATCTAGAAAAATATAAATGAAATTCATGACTGGTTTTCTAAATGATCTTAAAGGAAAATAGTTAAATGTATAGAAAAACTGCTAAAAATGTTAAAATATAAAAAATACACATTAAAAAACACACACGTAGATTAGAAAAAGTGGTACAGCAGCATGTACTCAGGATTGAATCAGGGAGCACTATTTTTTTCTGCATGTAATAAATATTTGGGTCCTGGTTCAAGATGACAAGACAGTAAGATCTTGAAATCACCTCCTACCAGGAGTGCACTAAATCTTCAGAAACATGAATAATTTCCTCAAGAAAAAAACCCTAAAATTTAGTTGTGTAAGTCCTACAAATCAGCAAGCAAGAAAAATTAATATTGAAGGAAGCAGGAGAGGCTAAGCCACAATCTCCCTGTAAACCCAACCCTCCACACAGAGATGTCTAACCAGGAGAGAGCTCAAAATCTGAAGCTTCTTCCTGAAGGGCAAGAGTTTGAACCCCACACTGAACAGTCTCTCTTTTAAGCTCTGCATCTCAAAGAAGAGTCCCCCAAACATCTAGCTTTGAAAACCAAAGGGGCTTGTGTGCTTGGACTCACTCACCCCACCCAGAACCCAGCACAGAAGCAGTTGATTGAGAGGCACCCAGATTTTTAGCTGAAAGAGTCTCAATTCCTAATCTTAAGGAATTGAGCTTAAGGGACAGGTACCTAATGTAACCCACAACCATCAACCCACTGGGATATGCTCTGGGGACAAAGGATGGTGGGACCTCTCCTCATGTTCTCTGTCACATTCCAGACCACTAATATCTCTTGGAGGAAAGCTCTTATGCACATATGGTGCCTTATTTTTATGTCTGGTGCTCCAGTTTTGGTAGCTGTCATCCACAAGATCCCACTGACTGCACAACTCTGGAGGTAGGGGGTTCATGTTCCTGGGTCCATGGGACTGTAAAACAATGACAGGCTACTACTCCCAGGGCGCTGCACAGACAGCAGATTGAACACACCCCTAGTCTTCCTGCGAAAGAGTCTGATAAACACACCTAAAAGCTTTTGCTTGATGAGGCTTCTGGTCTGGCACAAAACTAGAGGTCTAGGGAGGCAATCCCAGGAAACGTAGGTTGGTGGATGCCATCTCTGCACACTTCCTCAGCCTCACACCAGCTTACCAGTATCTCCAGAAAGAAGCTTATACAATCATCTGGAGCCTCAATTTTGCAACTCTATCTCAGGACCACACTTCTAGATCACCTGGCTTCGGTGGCCAGCAGGGCTTTCACTTGCAGCCCCACAAGACTACATATATTTGCATACTTTAAAAAAAGCTACCTGAGGGTCTGGCTTCTAATCAGCCTGAATCTAGGTGATGGATGAGATCCTCTCAGGCCCTGGCACACTCTCAAATACTGGAAGCTATTAAGAATATAATAGGCTCCTTGGACAATTACAATGATTTTATAGACAATCAAGAGGTAGGGCAAGTAAATAATAAGGTTCATCTCCTGGTCCAGTCCTCAATACTGAGGTGGCTTGAGTCTTCAAGGTGGCTGTTTTATCTTAGGCATAGAAACAAACAGAGAGTCAAGGAAAATGAAGAAAAAGAAATACAGTCCAAACGAACAAACAAATAGAAAACCTTGGGGAGGTGGGGGGAGGATATAATAAAATGGAATTAAGTAATTTACCTGATAAGAGTTCAAAGTATTATACTTGGGGGAAGAATGGATTAACACAATAAGAGCTTCAACAAAGAGATAAAAAATATAAAAAAGTACCAAACATGAGTCAGGGAGGTTAAAAAAAATACACTGGAGGATCTCAACAGCAGACTACGTGAAGCAGAAGAAATGTTTAGTGTATTCAAAGACAGGGCAGAGAAACTCATCCAATCAGAAAAAAAAAAAATGCTCCCTGATTTGAAACTATATTACAATGTTACAGTAGTCAAAACAGAATGTTACTGGCATAAAAGCATGCAAATAGATCAATGGATCTGAATACAGAACCCAGAAATCTATGCATATCCTGTAACCAAGAATACACAATGGAGAAAGGACAGTCTCTTTAATAATGGATGGCCACATGCAAAAGAATGAAATTACCACTTCCTTACATCAAATACAAAAATTAATTCAAAATGAATTAAAGACTTAAGTTTAAGATCTGAAACCATTAAACTCCTAGAAGAAAGCCTAGGAAGTAAGATTCTTGAAACTGGTCTTGGTGATTTTTTGCATCTGATACCAATGGCAAAGGCAACAAAAGCAAAAATAAACAAGTGCGACTATATCAAACTAAAAAACTTCTGCACAGCAAAGGAAACTATCAACAAAAAGGCACCTTACTAAATGGGAGAAGATATTTACAAAAAATATATCTGATAATCAGGAGCTAATATCCAAACTACGTAGAGAAACCATATGATAGCAAAACACAATCCAGTTAAAAGAATGGTCAGGGATATCAATAAATACTTTTCCAAGATAACATACAGATAGCCAACAGATACATACAAAGATATTCAGCATCACTAATCATCATGAAAATGCAGATCAAAACCACAATGAAATATCACATGATACCTGTTAGAATGGTTATCACTAAGAAGACAAAAAAATAAGTGTTATGGAGGATGTGGAGAACAGGAAACCCTGTGTACTCTTGGTGAGAATGTAAATTGGTGCAGCATAGTATGGAAAACAGTATAGAGGTTCCTCAAAAAAAACTTAAAAATATAATTACCATACGATCCAGCAATTCCACTTCTAGATATTTACCCAAAAAAAATGAAAACACTCAAAAAGATTAATGCATCTCCATGTTCATTGCAGCATTATTTACAACAGCCAAGATATGGAAGCAAACAAATGTTCATCAATGGATGCACAGAAATAAAAATGTAGTGTTATATATGTGATGGAATATTATTAAATGACACCTTGCCACTTGTGGTAATAACATGGATGGCTCCTGCAGGCATTTTAAGTGAAAGAGTCAGGAAAAGAAAGACAAATACTGTATGATCTCATTTACATGTAGCATCTAAAAACAACAATACAGAACAGTCAAGTTCACTGATACAGAGAACACAGTGGTAGTTGCCCAAGTAGGGGGTTGGGGTGAGTGAAATGCATAAAGGTGGTCAAAAAGTACAAACTACCACTTATAAAAGAAATAAGCCAGGGGATGTAATATAGAGTATGGTGACTATATTTAATAATACTTACTGCATATTTGCAAGCTGCTAAGAGACCCTATGTTAAATGTTCTCATCACAGGAAAAACTCCAGTTATATATAAGGACAGATTAAGTAGATTTATTGTGGTGATCGTTTTGCAACATTTGTACTAATGTGGAATTACATTGTACACCTGAAACTATATAATGTTGTATGTCAATTAAACCTCAAAAAATATTTTACATTTTTTTCTCTTAGAGAAGTTCAGAGAACCAGACTCTAAAATAAGTAGGGTAATTCAGGCCTTACTGCAGGTAAAAATAATCTAAACCAATATTTAAATTAGTATTAGTTTTATATGGGTCAGTCATTCTTATGTAAAGGATAAAAAGGCTTATGCTGGTTTTAAATAAAGTGCTAATACTCAATAGTTCACATTGTTTTCGTGGTATAATAAGAAATGTATTTGGTCTTCAACTAGGTTCCTGGCACAGAGTTCCTAAGTGATAGGAACCTGTTTTTGTTATTCATAACACTGAATCTATGCTAATGAGGTGACTCTGTTTGGGCTCCTACAGTCTCAGAATGGGACAGGTCACTAGAAAGACACAATGATGAAGGGCTGGAATTATGAGCTACACCCACTGACCTCAGGGAGTAAGGGGCTGCACACTAAGCTCTATGAAAACTCTTGAACAATGAGATCTGACAAACTTTATTGGTGAATGCATCCACATCGGGAGGGTAGTGCATTCCAGCCCATGAGGACAGAAGCTTCTACATTTGGGACTCTCCCAGTCCTTGCCCTGTGTATCTCTTCACATGGCTATTCATCTGTATCCTTCTTAAGTTCTTTTATAATAAACTGGTAAACATTAAGTAAATATTTCTCTTGAGTTCTCTGAGTGGCTCCAACACATTAACAGAACCTGCAAGGTCGGGGGTGGTTATGGGAACCTCTGAGTTTATATCCAGTTGGTCAGAAGCAGGAGAACAACCTGTGGATTTGACTCGTGTTGGAAGCGAAGCAGTCTTCTGATACTGAATCTATAACCTGTGGGACCTGACACTATCTTCAGGTAAACAGCATCAGAAATGAATGAAATTTATAGGAAACCCAGTCACTGCTGACAACTGGAGAATTACTTGGTGTTGGAAAACACACATAGAGTACTGAAACATGCTCCAAAATATATAAAGCTTGAACAATTTTTTAAACTGGAGTATTATTATTTCATTAATGACAAATTAACGAGTTGGAATTATGTTGGAAAGTAATTTTTATTATGGATTTTGAAACATACAATGGTACTAAAGTTCATATGGAAAATTATAGAGAAAAGTATCTGAAGGAGGGTTAAGAAGAGATTAACTGTGACAGCAACACAAATTATAAAACTTTAATAATTACAAGAAAAAAAGAGAAAAGAGAACTTTTTTTTTAGAGTAAATAGTGGTAAATGGATATGCAGATCAATGGAACTAAATATAAAATCCAGCAAGACCCCAAAACACATAAAAGAATAAGGATATTTAAAAAAAAAGAGAGAGAGAGAGAATAAGGATATAAGACAGATCAGAAATAAATGGAAAAAAAGATCAGTCAATAAACAGTGCTGGAAAAATAAAAATAAAAAAAAGTAAACAGTGCTGGGACAGCTTGAAAAACTGAATTAGAGTCAAATACTTATAACAGGATAAAAACCAAATTCATCAAAAATTTAAATGCTTAAAACTAAATCTTACAAGAATTAGAAAAAAATCATTGGGAAATAATAACCTTCGGGTGGGAAAGAACATTCCATCATCCCAAATTCTGAGGTCATAAGAGAAAAAGATTAATTGCTTGATATTAAGAAAGAACAAAAAACAAAAACCTCTACATGACAATGCCCATTATAAGTTAAGACAAATAGCAAATTGGGGGAAAACATTTAAAACTCATATCACGGACACAGGGATAATTTCTCTTCTAAGATATAAAAAATTCCTACAAATTGATAAAAGACTAATAACTCCATAGCAAAATGGAAAACAGGATAGAAGACAGATTACAGGAAAGAAAAACATCTCTAAATCATAGAAAAAAGATACTGAACTTCATTGTTAGTAAGATAAATACAACTAAAATTATACTAACATATTATGTTCTGCTTATAAATTGACAAAGATCCATTCCAGTAATATATTATGATGGCAAAGAGTATGGGAAAGTAAGCATTGTGTATAGTGGAAGAAGAAACTGTTGGAACTTACTCTGCAGGGCAATTCTGCAGTATTTGTCAAAATTACAAACGTGCATGCCACTTTGAGAATGTATCCAAGAAATAAACTCATATTTGGCTAGAATTTTATTTTTAAGGTTATTTGCTACAGCAGTGAGGGGTAAAGAAGGTAGGCCTTTCAGGAAAGAGTGGAAACAAAAGTATCCATCAAAAGGAGTCCTGTCAAATAAATTAGACTGCATCTGTAAAACAAGTACTTTGTGGTCACAAAGAATAAAGAAATGCTTTATGTTCCAACATAGAAATCTCTCCAAACTATACCCTTTAGTGAAGAAAAAAAGGGAGGAGGGGTATAGTATGCTACTATTCATATAATGAAGGAGGGAATAATGCTCCAACTACATATTTCTTTATATGTCATAAAATATCTTGGAAATTCTACGCATACTTATTCGAAAAAATTCTGGATATCAGCAAAAAGAAAAACTAGTTTACACGGGAGAAGAAAGTTGGAAGGAAGACTTTATTCCCTATCACTTTATATTTTTTGAATTTTGATTCAAGTAAATACAAGTAAATACATGATCTATTGATAAAATTAAGTTAAAATATGTTTTCTAATTTAGCTTATTAAAAAAACAAAAGGGGGGGCTCATCTCGGAGTTCCTGTGTGGCTCAGTCAGTTAAGCATCTGCTTTCGGCTCAGTTCATGAGACCCGCGTTGGGCTCCCTGCTCGGTGAGGAGTGTGCTTCTCCCTCTTCCCTTGCTCCTTCTCTCTCTCTCTCTCTCTCTCTCTCTAATTCACACACTCTCTCAAATTAAAAATATTTTAAAAAATTAAAAAATGGCTCATCTTTATGTTAAAACTTTTATCTAAAGATATGATGTTAGTGACATAAATAGAAGTTACTTGGAAATAATATGACCAACATGAAAGAGCATTTGTGTTATCCTTGAATTAAAGTCTTTATTCTGAACCAATTTGCTTTGTTTTGACCTCAGTAGCATGTACAACTTACTAAAAAATCTCTAAGAAATGTATCAAACCAGCATTTTAATAACCTGCACATAATCATAGAACTTATTTGAAATGGGAATAAGTAAACTTATTGGCTTATATTTTCAAATAAGGTAAATGAACTTATATCCAACCCTACCCAGTCAGAAAACAGGAAATACAGTTTTTATGTAAGGAATATTGGTGAGGCCTATGACTCCAGGACAAAGACACAAGAGAGCAAAGATGAGGGCTGGGGCTGATGGACCTAATGAACTGGATAATCTAGCTAAGGAGATTTCCAGGCAGTGTTCAAGAGGCTGCCTGACTCCTGAGCAAGAGCAATTTCTTGAAAATTAGGTAGGACTGGGATATAAAACCGAGAAATATTCTGAGAAAAGAAAACAAAAAGACCAACAAGAAGGTGCATCATCATTAAATTTCAGAATACCAAAAATGTTTTCTAAAATTTACAACGGATCAGAAATCAAAAAGGCATTGGACACTTTGCAATAACAGAAGTCATATAGACAACAATATAGCAATATCCTCAAAATTGAGTGGAAAAGCACTTCAACTTAGAATCTGAACTATACTGATTATGAACTCTAAGGGGTAGATTAAAGATTTTTCATTTCAAAATTTATCTTCTAACAATCTGCGGCATATTGTATTTTCAAAAAATGGGCACAGCAACATTTCTGGTCCCATACTCCCCCAGAACCTTGCCATTCCACCAAGAAGCCTATTTTTCCTTCCCTTGAATCTGATCAGGATATTGTAACTGCCCCCACAAACTGAATGCAGCAAAAATGACAGTGAATGTCATGCTGAAGACATCAGCGTCTAAGTCATAAAAGAAATATGACTTCCTCACAGCTCTTAACATGTTCATTCTGGGGATCACCATTATGTTGTAAGGAAGCCCAAGCCACAGAGAGAGGCCACGGGTAGATAGGCATTCCATCTGACATCCCCAGGTAAGGCCTCTGATGAGTAGGCTGAGAGCTCACTGATGATAAGGACAGCATACAGGAGCTCTCTGATGAACCCTTCCTGAATTGATGATTAGTGAGCAAAATTCATGTGTTCAGCGTTTTTAGCCAAAATTTTGCTAAACCTTAGTAGCCAGAACAGATTTTATCACCTAGAAGTGGAAAGCTGCTGGTATTTAAAAAAAAAAAAAATAGAAAAAGAAAAACCTAAAACATAGGAGTAGCTTTGGAACCTGACAGGTGAAAGCCAAATGCACCCTCAAAGAGAAGCCTGAGGGCCTGTGAGGATGCGCCAAAGAGTACTGGCAGGAAAAGTGAGGAAAATGTTGGAATGGGAACTTTGTTATGTATTAGTAGAAAGTTTACCAACACTGTTGGCTGCAATAACGGGGAAAGTAGACAAGTATGACTCATTTTATTGTGCTTCACAGATACTGTTTAAAAATTGAGAATTTGTGGCAACCATGCATCAATCAAGTGCGGGGTGTAGCAGCAAGTGCTGATAATAGAAGCTGCAGAAAGTTACCCAGAAAATCTAGCTAAGACAATTAATGAAGGTGGCTACACTAAACAAGATTTAATTCTAACCCTAATTAAACAGACTTCTATTGAAGAAGATGCCATCTAAAACTTTCATAACTGGAGAAGAGAAGTCAATGCCTGGCTTCAAAGGTCCAAAGAACAAGCTTACTCTCTTGTTGGGGGCTAATACGGCTGGTGACCAAACTGAAGCCAATACTCATTAACCATACTAAAAATCCTAGGGCCTTTAAGAATTATGCTAAATCTACTCTGCCTATGCTCTATAAATGGAAAAAAAAAAAAAAAGCATGGATGACAATACATCTGTTTACTACACGGTCTACTGAATGTTATAAGACCACTATCGAGATCTGCTCAGAAAAAAAAAAAAAAAGGTTCCCTTCAAATTCTGACTACTCATTAACAATCCACCTAGTCACCCAAGAGCTCTGATGGAGACATACAATTAAGAATAGTGTTACTTTCGTGCCTACTACCATGATATCTATTCTATAGCCCATGGATCAAGGAATAATATCGACTTTCAAGTCTTATTAAAGAAATACACTTTGTAAGGCTATAGCTGCCAAAGACAGCGATTCCTTGGATAAACCTGGACAAAGTAAACTGAAAACTTTCTGGAAAGTATTTGCCATTCTAGATACCATTAAGAACATCTGTGATTTGTGGGAATAAGTCAAACATGTAAGGAGTTGAGAAGCAGTAGATACCAACCCTTACGGACAACTTTGAGGCATTCAAGATGTCAGTGGAGGAAGTAATTGCAGATGTGCCAGAAATAGTAAGAGAACTAAAATTAGAAGAGGAGCTAAAGATGTGACTGAGCAATCTCAGGATAAAACTTTAATGTAGTTACTTCTCAGGTTTGAGCAAAGAAAATGGTTTTTAAGATGGAATCTACTCCTGGTGAAGATGCTGTGAAGATTGTTGAAATGACAACAAAAGATTTAGAATATTCCATAAACTTAGTTGCTAAAACAGCAGCAGGATTTAACAGCACTAACTTCAATTTTGAAAGAAGTACTACTGTGGATAAAATGCTATCAAACAGCATTGCATGCAACAGAGAAATCATTCATAAATGGAAGAGTTCATCAATATGGCAAATGTTACTGCTTTAAGAAATTGTCAGGTCATCCCAAACTTCAATAAACACCTACCCTGGTTTATCAGCAGCCATCAACATTGAGATAAGACCCTCTACCAGCAAAAAGATTACTACTCACTGAAAGCAAGTTCAGATAATGGTAGGCATTTCTTAGCAATTGACAATTTAATTTATGTAATTATTTTATCTTTTAATCTTTTATTAAGTTTTTATTTTAATTACCGTATAGTTAACATATAACATATTAGTTTCAGGTGTACAACAGAGTGATTCAACAATTCGATTCACCCCGTCCTCATCATGACAAGCACGCTCCTTAATCCCCATCACCTATTTCATCTAACCCCCACCAACCTCCCTTTCTGGTTACCATCAGTTTGTTCTCTATAGTTAAGAGTCTGTTTCTTGGTTTGTCTCCTTTTTCTTTGCTTGTTTGTTACTTAAATTCCATATGTGAGTGAAATCATATGGTATTTGTCTTTCTCTGACTTTTTCACTTTGCATTATACTCGCCAGCTATACCCATGTCGTTGCAAATGGCAAGATTTCATTCTTTTTATGGCTGAATAATATTCCACTGTATATACGTATCACTTCTCTATCCATTTATCTATTGATGGGCATTTGGGTTGCTTCCATAATTTGGTTGTTGTAAATAATGTTGCTATAAATGTAGGGGAGCATGTATCTGTTTCAATCAGTGTTTTGTATTTTATGGGTAAATACCCAGTAGTGCGATTAGTGATCATAGAATACTTCTATTTTAAAATTTCTGAGGAACATCCACACATTTTTCCACAGTAGTTGCACGTTTTCATTCCTACCAATGATACAAGAAAGTTCCTTTTACTCTACATCCTTGCCAACACTTGTTTCTTGTGTTTTTCATTTTAGTCATTTTGACAGGTATGAGGTGTTATCCCTTTGTAGTTTTGATTTGCATTTCCCTGATGATGAATGATGTTGAACCATCTTTTCATGTGTCTGTTGGCCATCTGAATATCTCTGAAGAAATGTCTATTCATGCCCAGTTTTCTGAACACTATTTCATGAAGACATTGCTGTTTTCCCATTGCCTATTCATTCCTACTTTAACAAAGATTAATTGACCATATAGCTGTAAGTTTATTTCTGGGTTTTCTATTCAGTTCTATTGATTTATGTGACTATTTTTGTGCCAGTACCATACTGGTTTTTTCAAGATTGCTTTGGCTATTTGGGGTCTTTTGTGGTTCCATATACATTTTAGGATTGTTTGTTCTAGTTTTGTAAAAAATGCTGTTGGTATTTTGATAGGGATTGTATTAAATCTGTAGAATGCTTTGGGTAGTATACATTTTACCGATATCTGTTCTTCTAATCCAGGAACATGGATTGTCTTTCCATTTCTTAGTGTCTTTTTCAAATTCATCAATATTTTATTTCACAGAGAATAGGTCTCTCACCTCCTGGGTTAAGTTTATTCCTAGGTATTTTATTATTTTGGTGCAATTGTAAATGGGACTGTTTTCGTAACTTCTCTTTCTGCTGCTTCATTATTAGTACATAGAAATGCAACAGATTTCTATACATTGATTTTGTATCCTGTGGCTTTACTGAATTCATTTACCAGTTTTAGTAGCTTTTTGGGTGGAGTTTTTAGGGTTTTCTATATATAGTATCATGCCATCTGCAAATAGTTAAAGTTTTACTTCTTCCTTACCAATTTGTATGCTTTGTATTTCCTTTTGTTGTCTGACTGCTGTGGCTAGAGTTTCCAATACTATGTTGAATAAAACTGGTGAAAGTAGACACTTGTGCATTGTTCCTGATCTTGGGGGAAAAACTCAATTTTTCACCATTAAGTATAATGTTAGTTGTAGGTTTTTCATATATGGCCTCTATTATGTTGAAGTGTATTCCCTCTAAACCTACTGTTGAGTCTTTGTCATGAATGGATGTTGTGGTTTGTCAAATGATTTTTCTGCATACACTGAAACAATGATAGGGTTTTTATCCTTTCTCTGATATGTTGTATCATAGTGATTAACTTCATTTTGTTTTTAAAGATTTTATTTATTTATTCATGAGAGACACACACAGAGAGGCAGAGACTTAGGCAGAGGCAGAAAGCAGGCTCCCCATGGGAGCCTGATGTGGGACTCAATTCCAGGACCCTAATATCATGACCTGAGCCAAAGGCCGATGCTCAACCACTGAGTCACTCAGGTGTCCCAATGACTGACTTTTGAATATTGAATCATCCCTTGCATTCCGGTAATAAATCCCACTTGATTGTAGTGATGATTTTTTTTAATGTATTGTTGGGTTTGGTTTGCTAGTATTTTGTTGAGGATTTTTGCATTTATATTTTATCAGAGATACTGGCCTGAGTTCACTTTTTTGTGGTGTCTGTATCTGGTTTTGGTCGCAGAATTATACTGCCCTCCTAGAACGAATTTGGAAATTGTCCTTCCTTTTCTACGTTTTGGAATTGTTTAAGAAGAATAGGTAATAACTCTTCTTCAAATGTTTGTCAGAATTTGCTTATAAAGCCAGCTGGTTCTGGACTTCAGGTTTTTTGGGGAGTTTTTTGATTACTGATTCAATTTCCTTGCTAGCCATCGGTCTGTTCAACCTTTCTGTTTCTTTTTTCAGATTTGGTAGGTTATATGTTTCTGGGAATTTATCTATTTTTCCTGGGTTGTCCCAATTTGTTGGCATAATTTTTTTTTCTTTTCTTTTTCTTTTTTTTTTTTTTTTTATGATAGTCACACAGAGAGAGAGAGAGAGAGGCAGAGACACAGGCAGAGGGAGAAGCAGGCTCCATGCACCAGGAGCCCGACGTGGGATTCGATCCCGGGTCTCCAGGATCGCGCCCTGCCCAAAGGCAGGCGCTAAACCACTGCGCCACCCAGGGATCCCTCATAATATTCTCTTACAATTGTTTGTGTATCTGTGGCCTTGGTTGTTATTTCTCCTCTCTCATTTGTGATTTTGTTTGAGTTCTTTCTCTTTTTCTCTTAATAACTCTGGCTACAGGTTTATCAATTTTTGATTTTTTCAAAGAACCAGCTCCCGGTTTCACTGATCTGTTATATTGGTTTTTTTAGTTTCCCTATTATTTACTTCTGCTCTAATCTTTATTATTTCCTTCCTTCTACTGGTTTACGGTTTTGTTTTCTCTAGCTCCATTAAATGTTAGGTTGTTTGAGATTTGTCTTGCTTCTTGAGATAGGTCTATATTGCTATAACCTTCCCACTTGGAACCACTCTTGCTATATCCCAAGGATTTTGAATCACTGTATTTTTTTCATTTTTGTTTCCACATAAGTTTTGATTTTTTTTTTTATTTCTCAGTTGACTCATTCATTGTTTAGTAACATGTTACTTTATTTCCATGTATTTGCTCTTTCCAGAGTTTTTCTTATGGTTGATTTCTAGTTTCTTAGTATTATGGTCAGAAAAGACACATGGTATGAGTTCAATCTTTTTGAGTTTGTTGAGACTTGTTTTGTCACCTAAAATGTGATGTATTCCAGAGAATGTTCCATGTGCACTTGAAAAGAATATGTATTCTACTGTTTTAGGATGGAATGTTCCTAATATATCTGTTAAATTCATCTGGACCAGTATATCATTCAAAGTTTCCTTGATTTTCTCTTTGGATGGTATGTTCAATGATTTAAGTGGGAAGTCCCCTACTATTACTGTGTTACTATCATTTAGTTCCTTTACACTTGTTATTAACTGTTTATGTATTTAGGTGCTCCTATGTTGAGTGCATAAATATGTACAATTATCATATCCTCTTGTTTGATTGTCCCTTTTATTATCATATAGTGTTTTTCTTTGTCTCTTATTTATCCTTGTTTTAGTCTACTTTGTCTAATATAAGTATTATTACTCTGACTTTCTTTTGACATCCATTTGCAAGGTAAATGTCTCTCCATCTTCTCACTTTCAATCTGTTGGTGTCTTTAGGGCTAAATGAATCTGCTGTAGGCAGCAGATAAATGGGTCTTTTTTAAAAAATTAATTCTGTCATCCTATGTCTTCTGACTGAAATGTTTAATCCACTTACATTCAAAGTAATTATTGATAGTTACATATTTATTGCCATTTTGTTATTTGTTTTGTGACTGTGTCTTTAGTTTCTCTCTAATCCTTTCTTCTCTTGCTCTCTTTCATGTTTTGCTGATTTTCTTTAGTGATATACTTGGATTCCTTTCTCTTTATTCTTCATTTATCTATTACTGGATTTGAATTTGTGGTTATCATTAGGTTTGTATAACATATCCATTTCCTTCCCCAGATTAAGGGAAGTTATTATTTCTTAAAAAAAATTTTTTGCCCCCTTTTTCTCTCTCTTTTTTTCTGGGATCCCTTCAGTGTGAATGTTATTATGTTTGATATAGTCACTGAATTCCCTAAGACTATTCCCAATTTGCATAAATTTTTCTTCTCTCATTTGTGCAGCTTGGTTACTTTCCAAAACTCTGTCTTCTGTATCATTAATTTGTCCCTCTATTTCATCTATCCTGTTATTTATTCCATCAAGTGGATTTTAAATTTCATTCATTGTGTTTTTCATCTCTAATTGGTTCTTTTTTCGTCCTTTTAAGGGTTTCCCTGATGTCTTCTCCTCTTTTCTCAAGTCTAGTGAGTATTTTTATGATCAATACTTTAAATTCTCTATTGGGCATATTACTTACATTCATTTCATGTAGCTCTCTGGCAGTGGTTTGGTCCTATTCTTTCACTTGGGACATATTTCTCTGTCTCATTTTGTTTATCTCTCTGTGTCTCTTTCTGTTTTAGGAAAGTCAGCTATACCAACTGCTCTTGAAGGTAATGCTTTATATCTAAGAAGTCCTGTAGTGCCCGGAGGTGCAGTGCTCCCTGTTCCCCGGGACCTGCTGCTTCAGAGGGTGTCTCCTATGTATGTTGCATGTGTCCTATTGTGTTCTTGCCAGTTTTCCCTTCAGTTCAGTTTTCTGCAGTGGCTTTTTGCCCACTATGGGCTGTTTGGTCCCCAGCAGAGGTGGGGTGTACTGGTCTGTCTGCTAAGTAAGACCTGGAGCCTCTACTGTTGGGACTGGATCAGCTTAACCAGATCTGCCCACAGTGCCTGGGTAGGGCATGTACTTTTAAGAAGATGTACCTCAGACTTTTGTAGCACCTGCTACCACACCTGGTACAAGGACTGATGCCCTGCCAGATGTGTGGGTTGGGTGTCAAGGTATTGGTGAGGGTTGTGCATGTCTTCTGAGGGATACACTATACTGCTAGGACTCAGGCAGTATGACTGGGGAGGGCAGATCCAATGCAGCACAGTAGACAAGGCTTGGTTTAAGCAAGTTAGGTAGGGAGTGTCGGTGCTGCACTGCTTCCCAAAGGTGGCTGTGTCTTTAAGCTGAGGTGCAGGGCAGAGAAATGCAGGTGCCAGCTCCTTTGTTCTAAGAGGTCTCTCTGAGATCTCTCTCTTGATAAGCTCTGTAATGAGTAAATCACTGTCCCTTCCATGTGTCCCAGGTAGCTGTCAAATTGCTGATTCTATGCTGTACCTGCTCAGGCTGTTTGGTGTGCTGTCTCTTTAAGAGTGGGGGCTCCACTTCCTAAGGTCCTCCAGGCGCTCCCAGAACTGAGCCTGCAGATTTTTAGAATTCTAGGCTTTAAGTCTCCTTGGTTCTAAGAACTCACAAAATTCAACCCCTCTTGCTTTCAAAGCCAGATGTTATGTGAGTTCATCTTTCCCTTGTAGGCTTCCTTGCATGATTATGTTCAGAGACAGCTATAGTCTGTCCAGAGATGGCCATAGTCTGTTTAGGTCTCAAATCACATCTTACCTTCTTTGATGTGGCCTCTTCTCTACCTTTGCTCGTGCAGTTTACCCTGACAGTCTTCAGGTCATTTTCTGGATTATGTATGCTGATGTGAATGTTATCTAGTTGTACTCATGGGACAAGGTAAGCCAGGATCTCATACTCCACCACTTTCACCTCTCTCCCCTCATGTGCATATTTTTTTAAACGTAACACTATTACATACTTAATAGTCTACAGTATAGTCTAAACATAACTTTTATATGCACTGGGAAATTCAAAAATTCATTTGATTCACTTTACTGTGATTTTCGCTTTATTATGGCAGCCTGGAACAGAATCCATAATATGCCTGTACTTATTGAATTAGATGATCTAGCTAAGAAGTCCAGGCAGTATTAATGGTACCACTTACTTCTAGTTGGCTATAGTAAAACCTGAGAGAAGAGAGAAAAATAAAAAGAACTGCTAAAAATAAAGAGAGAAGATCTCTTGGGTTTAAAAAGAAAAATGTCTCTCATTCCTAGCTTCTCTAAAGTTTTCAAATTAAGAAAGAGCTTCAAAGAGATGAAACCCAAGATGGGCTAGAAAATTCTTTGTTAATTCCTCTGAAGAAAACTGAGGCAGTGCCTTAGATAACTGTCTAGCCAGACAAAAGGCTTCCTAGGGCTTCTAAGAAACTTAAGGGAGCCTAAAGGCTTATTTTGTAGACTTGTGGGTATTAGTTTTGTCTAAAGAAATGGATGTAAAGTGGATTCATAAGAAAACTACAAATATTTTTAAGTAATTGTATCATCTTGGTCTAAAAGGGATAGAGACAATATCAAATGAATAGAGGCCTATGGACACTTAGCTTCTATAGAAGAGAAAACAGGCTAAAAAAACTACTCATCTGCAAATAAGGGCTACATTTTACAGAAAGAAAGCTGATTCAGAAGGCAATATGAAAAACCCAGAATTACTCCATCAAGAATCATTTCCAGAAAGTGAAATTAATTCCTTATCAAAGAAATGGCAACATCTTCCCAGCTGGATTCAGAACTGCTATGGCCCAGTGGCTCCTGCATAGCTTCCATTTTTGCCCTTTTTCAGTGGAAGGGCCTAGAGTAGTTTTCCTAGGCCTATGCACTGCCCTATGATAGGTGTGTGGGGGACAGTTACCTGCTACCCTGTCTCTTTAGTTCACTTGTCTTCATACCAAAAAAGACTGTACTTGAGGAACATACCCAAGAAACCTCATCTGTACCTGAACTTAGATACTTAACCCTCAGACCCTCAACATAGCCTGATTCTTTTTTTTTAACATGAGCCTGATTCTGTAATGTGACAGAGTCTGGAAGTTTCAGGGGAAGGAGCTGAGCACATTTTTGCACATAAGAGAGAAGTAAATTCTTATTGCCAGGATTGTGACAGATTGTATTTTCCCAAATTTCCATAGATAGACTTCTTGACCTTTGCCTCTCTATTAAGAGATGGAATCTATTTCCTCCTCTTTGAACCTAGGTGGGACTTTGTGACTAACTTAAAAGTGCCAGACAGGAAAGTTAAGAGAGCCTTTAGAGGATTCCAGTCCCTAGACTTCATGCCATAACAGCTAATACAAAAAGTGGAATAAAAACTAATTATCTCCAGTAGTCTCTAACCAAACTGCAGATTCACAAAGAAAATACATGTCATCAAGGTTTGATCTGAAAGGTGCTTTGCAGAGCTGCTGAAACATGTGGAATATTAAAAAGATAAAACAACCAATGGAAAAATGGAAGTAATTATTAACTCCAGAAAAAGCAAAAAAATTATACCATAAAGAAAATATAATCACGACCAAGTACTTAGTTCAGCAATGGGGAATATTTACAGAAATATTTACAGAATTTAAGTAATGAAAATACCAAAAATGAAGTTAAGTAAAAATCATGATATCACAGAGAGAATGAGGGGAAACAAACATTTATGAAAGATAAAGATAACTAAAATCCTCATCAATCATAATAGAAGGTCAATATATAATATCTAAAATGAAAGAACCAAGATATGTGTGTGTGTGTGTGTGTGTGTATATATACACTGTTTAAATTATTCAGAAAGATGAAGGTAAACATTGGAAAAGCAGCTACAAGAAGAAAACAAAGTTGCCTCTGAAAAGCATGAATGTATCTGCGTGAAGGTGGGAATGTGGAACAAAGAGAACTGCCTTTTAATATCATCTGAAAATTTAAACTATATTATGATTATTTTGATAAGAGTAAGTAAAATAAATATATGCAAACTTTTTTTTGGTATAAACATACTTACTATGGAAATGCTGTTGAAGAAGGAGCTAAAACTGGAGGATTCTTCCAAAACTCATCCAACAGACTCTGAATAATTTTTCCAAGATCTGAGTGCATTGTAAACTAAAAGTAACAGTAATACAGCATGATCAAAATCACTTTCAGAATAAGTCTTATTAGGATAATATCATTCTAAAGCTTATCTTAAATCTCCTTTGGCACAGCAAGAATCAAATGAAAAACAAAGGATATTGTGTCAAATGACCAGATTAGTAATCTACAACTGACAATATTTTCCCATTGGCTCAATGCCACAAATCGGTTAAAAATCTATTTAACCAGTAATGCAGCAAAAATATTTCCACATTTTTTTAAATAATTTGAAGGTTCAAAGGTAAATACTCAGAGTACATTTAAGTTTAGTCCTTCAAATTAATCAATCATTGATATATCCTAAGAACTTTGAGACATATTTGAATTTTATCCCCTCCTAACAACTACGGAAAATCTACTGTGAACCAAAGTTCTAAGATCAACAGGTCCTCATCACAGAAAAACAAATAAAACAAATAACCTTCAAATCAGTATTATCTATTAGATATATTGACCTTTTGCGGGGGGGAAATTACTTAGACCACATGAGATTTTAAATGCATTTTAAATTTATAAAATATGCAGTAGTAAAGTAATAATACACCTGTTATACTACTCTGAAATAAATTATACTATATACATACATTGTTTACTAATGGAGAGGTAACATATACTCCTTGTTTATCCATTAAGTGATGTTGTATTGGTGGGTAAACACTGATCACTGGTTTTTCCTGAGGAAACTGTGGAGGGAGTAATCTGTTAAAAGTAGAACAGATGAAAAAAAGATAAATGTTATGTTATATAGTCATAATTCTAAAATAAAGTTATAAGCAAATTAAATTTTCATGCTTTCATTTGGATTAACTATTCACAGTAATAAGTTGTATTATGGTTGTTGATTGAAAATACACAAAATGATACACTTGAGCAACAAAATTATAAAGCAATTCAGGGATCCCTGGGTGGCGCAGCGGTTTAGCGCCTGCCTTTGGCCCAGGGCGTGATCCTGGAGACCCGGGATCGAATCCCACATCGGGCTCCCGGTGCATGGAGCCTGCTTCTCCCTCTGCCCGTGTCTCTGCCTCTCTCTCTCTCTCTCTGTGTGTGTGTGACTATCATAAATAAATAAAAATTTAAAAAAAATAAAAAATAAAGCAATTCAATACAGTAAAATCTTCTTAATGTAAAATATGGATACCCTGAGTTACAAGGTATTATTCACATATGTCAATTAATTGCTTTCAAGCATAATATACCAAGTTATGCAAAATCTCAGATAAAATCAGGTCAGGTATTTGTATCAAGAGAACCACAGGAACCAATTTGACTATTAGACCACAGGTTCTGGCCATATAATTTTCTTGTGGTTTTCCTACTTATGAAATGCTGCCAGGAATTATTACACCATCTATTGAATTTTTAAAGAATGAGTAAAAAAGCAAAAGCAAAAGCACTATGATTAAAACAGTACAGCTGTCATTATGCCTTGGTGTTATAAGGGTATCTTCTAATTGTCCCCACTAACACAATTCTTCCAAGTCTGAGGTCCATCACATGGTTTCAATCAAAGAACAATCAATTCTCAATACCAAAACAAACAACAACAACAAAAAAAGGTGAAAATCTTAACCTTTAATACCACCACAAATTTAAAATTCAATATTGAAGTCCTAAATGGATTTTACTGGATATGAAACTCTTGATTTCTAAATGTCTCTAAACTCAGAAGAATATGCCCCTTTAAAACTGTCTCTCTGTTCCCCTGTTGGATCAGAAAATGGTTTGTATGGCAGCACTGTCAAGAAGAAAACTGGGTCCTTTTCGGCTTCTCCTACTTAGCCCTTCCTAGAGCATTTGGTAGAGATAAAACTACTTAATGTATATAGTCAAAGATGTTAAACCAGTCTGGTAAGGACAATGAATAGCCTTAGAGCCCAACAAATCTGGGTTTGTACCCTAACTATGTTACTATCTGTGTGTGTAATTTGTCCAATTTGCAGGGCTGCTGTGAGGATTCAAAAACTCCTATATCAAGATAACACAGCATAATGCATGGCATTATTATACATTCACACTTTCATTCACTTATTCAACTAGGATTTAATAAGGCCTTCTCTGTGCAGGCACTATGCTATACAATGAGAATATGAAGATGAAGAAGCCATGGTTCCTATCTTCAAGTTAGGTGCTTCTTACCTCAACCAAACACCTACTCTAGCACCCAGCCACCTCCTGCAATCTGAGGCAATAACTTTAAATACTTTCATACTAAAGATTAATAATTATACTTACAGTTAAATGAGTACTTTAGCAATCATTTTGTCCCATCTTTCCTCTTAAATAACCTCATGACTGTAATTTTTAACTGAATTATTTTTCTTTAAATAGTAGACCAAATTCAGCCTTGAACTTTCTGGTTGACATAGTCTATCTGTTGCTGAAGACTAGAATATTTTCACTTGTTTCTAATATAGAGGTGGATATATGTCTAACAGTTTTCCATATGCAACTTCTTTGATTGTTTCTCATCATTTGTAGATTTTCTCTTTCAGTCTACCTCCGGCTAAGATTTTAGTGCATATCAATAAAAACAATGACAGTATTATTATTATTACATCTTTTTAGTGCACTTCTTCTTGAATAGTTTCTTTCTTACAACAATATACTTTACAATGTCTTTAAAAATTTGTTTCACAAAACTGTGTGACTTTAGTAAGTTATAGTTTCTAGAAAAGGAATATTTTAAATAAGTTCACTTTAAACCATTTACTTCTAATAACTAAGAAAATAGGAAAAGATTTTTAAAAGTACTAATACATAAAAATACAGGATACAATTCTACTCACATATTAATGTTAATTGTCAGGTTGTTTACGGTGAATGGCAATCTGTATTCCACATCTTTCTGTATTTCAGCTATACTGTAGGAGAAAATTTGAGAGAAAAATTCACCTGAAGGTATAAAACCATTAATGTTAAAAAGAACACCAAATGTTTTTAGACCCTACTAAAACTATTAATTTTAATCACTGAATCTAGCCATATAACTTGTATCTTGAGGGAAAAATGATCATAGATTTATCAAATAAGCAGGCAATAATATTCTGAGATATCCAAGTGTGTGTGTGTGGAGGGTATAGTAGAATGGGGACAGATGCTGAGGTAAAGTGGCAAAGAAAAACTCTCATACTAATGCTAGACTGATTTATTATCACTTTAATTCATCATTAGTAGATGTAATTGTGATCCCTCTGGTTAATACAAGTCAGCAAGAAATCTGGGTTCTGACTATAATTCTGCCATACCCAGCTATATAGACAGCTCGGGAAGTCTGGGTCTTAATAGCTTAAACTTAAAAGCCTGGATGAGATGTCTCCTATAGTCTTATGACAGACTGCTGGCTGCTCTCCAAAAACAAGTAACCTCCCTTTCTCTCTAAGCAAGAAAAGTCTGATTTTACTCTGAATAGCAATGTCCTAGCCTTTGCAGCTAGCTGTTCTTACAAACTTAAGTTTTAGCCAATAAGATAGATACAGAGAGGTTGTAGGATAGAATTACCATGAAAACATCTAAAAGAGTCCATTTGCCCCTCCTGCCTCTACCTGATAGCCACACTTCTAACAAGCCATCCTGGGCCACGAGTGACCCTGAAAATGGAAGTCATACACAAGGGAGAGCTAAGCAGAAAGAAAGAAGTAGTTTGGGTCTTCAATGACTATGGAATTGTCAAACCGAATTTCTTTTTTGTGAGAGAAAAAAAAAAAAATTCTATCTTGTTTAAGTCAGAATTTTGGGAGTCTTTGCTAGTAGCAGCTGAATATAAGCCAACTAATATAATTTCCTTATACTTTAACATTCTATATTTAGAGTCTAATTTAGTTTATTGTTAATTGCAGGGATACATTACTACAATTATAATCTAGCAGCCAAATCTTTGGGGGACTCACTCCAAATTCTAACGAATATTCACAATATTTCCAAAGAGAAAAATGTTAAGTAGTATTAATGAGTTAAGGTTGAGAAGAACCTTAATATTCAAAAAGACATGAAGCTTTTTTAAGCATGCATACCTTTGGAAGATCTAGGGTTTACATAATTTTTTGTTCTTTTGGTTGCTTCAACTAATGCTCCGTATTGACATCCCATGGAATAGGGTTAGGATTGAGATGAAGAAACAGCTGAGAACAGACTCAAAAATATATTCAATATTAGGACTTCCATAGTTTTATAGAAGTTTCTCTTTGGGGTTTAGTTTTGGACTAGAATACTAACAACCTGCTCAGTTGTAGGAACACCATATAATCAATTCAATGGCTTAAGTTTTCTATTCTTTTATATTATTTTTAGGACTCTATGATGTAACTGCTTCAAGGCAATACTGGTCACAAAAGCATCCATCAGTTCTAAGCTAAGCAGAACATATTCATGATTAAAAGTATGACCTCCTAATTAGGTTTCCTGGGTTCAACTCTCCCTCTAACTATTACTTATGTGATCATATGCCAACTACTTAACCTAAGGGACAACCCAGGTCGCTCAGCGGTTTAGCACCGCCTTTAGCTTGCTTCTCCCTCTGTCTGTGTCTCTGTGTCTCTGCATCTCTCTCTCTCTCTCTCTCTCATGAATAAATAAAAAATCTTAAAAAAAAAAACAACCCAAAAAACTACTTAACCTAAGCCTTGTCTCTCAAATGGAAAATAGGAATGTCAGTTGTTAGATTAAATCAGATACCTTCACAAAATACCATAATTGTTCAATACATGTTCAATTGTTCAATAAAGAATTAGCTATTATCAAATATGTATTTTGAACATGCATCGAAGTTGGAGCCTTTCTAAATCTGTAGTACCAAAGTTTTAACTCAGTTTTTCAGTGTATTTTTATATAAAACAAATTAAAGTGAATTTGACTAAAATAATTTTTACTTAAGCCATTGGTTAGAAGTGCTTTCCTTGTCTCCACAATTAGAGTGTTGACATTTATTAAGTTTTGACAAGTTTCCTTCACAAATGAAGTATAATAAATAAATGAAAGCAATTCTTATAATATTAGTGAGAGGTGTACCATCATTAACAAATTCCAATACAAGTTGTTCATGGCAATTGCTGGACTTCAGGACATGCCACTGCAAAATATGGCACTTCAGCATCTTGAATATTTTCAGCTGAAGGAGTTTAAGAGGAGAAGCAGGAAGGTTACCTTCTTCTCACCTCTTACTCTTTCCCTGAAACTGATCATGAAATCCTCATGTGAAATATGCTCTCCTCATACCAAGAGGAAAGTAGCATCCTCCACCTCAAAAGACAGAGGGACACTAAGAATAGTAACAAGCCTTGCTAAGCTGCCTACCCCCTCCTTGACTACAATCACCTCACATTCCTTTACCCATTGTATTCCTCCATGACTGCGCACTTCTTAGAATTCTGTACACTTTTGATGAAACCCAGCATTAAAAAACTCAGGTCTAACTATTTCTCTGGGGTTTTCCTTCCTTATTAAGTCATCCATCTCATTTAAACTTACATTAAATAAGTTTGTAGGTCTTTCCTCCTGTTAATCTGTCAGTTTAATTTTCAGGCCCACCAGGGATCTTAAGAGGGTTGAGGAAAATGTTTTCCTCCTCTACACTAGCTGCATTAGACAAAATAGCAGATATCTGTTTACTTAATTAAAACTAGAACCATCCCCTGAATATTCACAAATGTGATTTCAAATTTTTTGCTATTTTAAATAACTTTTTAAAAAAGATTTTAGGGATCCCTGGGTGGCGCAGCGGTTTGGCGCCTGCCTTTGGCCCAGGGCGCGATCCTGGAGACCCGGGATCGAATCCCACATCGGGCTCTCGGTGCATGGAGCCTGCTTCTCCCTCTGCCTATGTCTCTGCCTCTCTGTCTCTCTCTCTCTCTCTCTGTGACTATCATAAATAAATAAATAAAATATTAAAAAAAATAAAATAAAAAAAAAAATAAAAAAAAATAAAAAAGATTTTATTTAGGGATGCTCAGTTTAGCGCCACCTTCGGCCCAGGACATGATCCTGGGGACCCGGGATCAAGTCCCACATTGGGCTCCCTGCATGGAGCCTGTTTCTCCCCCTCCCTGTGTCTCTGCCTCTCTGCCTCTCCGTGTCTTATTTATTAAATAAATAAATAAATAAATAAATAAATAAATAAAATAAAATCTTAAAAACAATAAAAAATAAATAAAAGATTTTATTTATTCATGAGAGAGACAGAGAGAGGCAGGACAGAGAGAGGCAGAGACAGAGGGAGAGAAAGAAGCAGGCTCCCAATGGGGAGCCCGATGTGGGACTCAATCCCAGAACCCCGGGATCATGACCTGAGCCAAAGACAGATGTTCAACCACCGAGCCACCTTTAAATAACTTTTTAAAAACTTATTCTAGGGGTGCCTGGGTAGCTCAGGTAAACATCTGACTCGATTTTGGCTCAGGTCATGATCCTAGGGTTAAGGGATCAAGCCCTACATTGGGCTCTGCTGGAGATTCTCTCTCCCTCTGCTCTCCCACCATAAATAAATAAACAAACTTCTCTAAAAATGATTCATTCCCATTGGTGGCCGTGGGGGATAACAAGCAAAGAGAATATAAAAATCACTCAGGAAGTCGTATAGCCAAGATAACCTCTAACACATTGGTATATAACGTAATCTTTCTATATTTATACCTTTATGTAAAACAAAATACAATTGTATGTCTACACAATTTTGTAACTTGCTCTTTTCTGAATCAGTAAATGCTATTTTAAATTATCTTTTTAAAATGGTTATAAATAATGTTTTACTATATTGTTTCACCTATCCTCTATTAATTACTGAGATTATTTCCAATTTTTACTATTACAAATTACACTTTGATAAAAATTTTTTGCATCCTTATCTTTGAGCTGACAGGTAGCAGTATTTTGGATGTTAAGTACACACACATATTTTAAAGTAATACTGTAATCACACTATAAGAGCAAATTTGAATGATCTTCCATTAATACTATTATGTTCCAGTTTCTCTGAGAAGTGGATTACTATGGTTTTGCCTCATCAACTCTAAATTGGTTTGGAATTAAAGAAAGCTGAAAATTCTGTGTTAGAATGTGTGATTAATTGGCATTTTCATTTCTTCCATGGTCCTTGAAACTATAAACAAACAGACCTTGAGATGCAATAGAGGTACTGGTTATGGTTAAAAGACTCCTTTTGTAGAATCATTTATCTCTGATGTTATTACATTTTGTGTAAACTTGCATTTCATAAGAAAGACTTTGTTCAATTGTACAGCTACCATCTTAAAGAAAATACAGAAATGTGTGGTCTCTGAAGAGGGACACAGGATGAAGAAAAAATATCAAGTGACTAAAAAAGATCAAGATACTGAGAGCATGCTTTTTCCAGTGTAGGGTAAATGGAGGAATGTTTATAGCTAAACCTAGCAAATAAGGGATTCGAATGCTTTGATAAAGATGGCAGATCAAGATAAGACAACTTCCCTTTCCCAACTAAATCTCCAGGAAGTATTACAAAAGTCTAAACAACCAAATCTGTAACAGTGCTGAGAAGCAAAGAGTAATCAGACAAGAAGTTCTGAGGAATTTCTAAGATATTAAAAAAATGGATTAGATTTAAGGAAAAGAATGATAAATAAAGAAACAAGAAAAAGAAAGCAAATACAGGAACTAATGACAACCCAAAACATAAGATCAATGTAAAGTAGGAGTTGTTTAAAGGTCCTCCAAGCCCTTGAAGGAAGTCAATGCATATCAAGAGTGTAGAGGGCCACGCAGAAGCATTTCTCAGGGTAAGGAATGGGAAGACATGTGCAACAGCAGGTAGCAATCTTCTCTTTTCCCTGCTTGTTCCAACCAACAGATAGCACTAATATTTGTACCCATAAGAACTGTACTCAAAAGTAGCAGTGCCTTAGGAAGGCTTCCGTGCAGCCTGTTTCCAGAAGACAGCTATCAGCTTGTCCCATATTGGAGCAAAGCATTTTTTTTCATTCATCACCAGACGCAGGCTATCATAAACAGAGTTAAATATCCACCAACAAGTCAACAAAGAATTTCAAGCAGAAATGAACATTGATATGAAAATGAAAAATTAAGAAACAGGAAATTTAAAATAAATAGCTCAAATATATGGTTCAATACTCTGTTTGGAAAATGTTTCATACTATATATTCTTTTCTTGGAGAATACAGATGCATTTTTAGCATATTAAAGGCTTTGAGAAATTCTAAAGCATTTGATTTTTGTTTTCTCAATCTGTTTGACATGGACCGCGTTCTTTAACAGTATTCTTTGCCTACCGTTGTGTGGAACACAGGATAATGAAACAGATGTGCAAAGGCCTACAGGAACACAGAAGAGAGCACCCAACTTAAACAAGGGTGGGGGGGGTGGGGTCTTCAGGGAAATAAAATATCTAAACTACATTTAAAAATCAAGTAAGAGTTAACATGCAGGAAAGAGAATCAGCAAAACCAATTATACATTCTAGACAGAAAAAACACCATTGGAAGAACTTCAGATATGAAATAACACCGGGTCCCTAAAAAGTCTACATATCCTTTGCCATTAAAAATTTCACAACCTCACTGGCTTGTTAAAAAGAAAAGCAGAGGTCCAAAATTGAGACACTTAGGCCAAGTCACCATGGTGGGGATTAATACCTAACCTAACTGCAACCTCCTTAGAAATGTAGTCTTAACCAGTCAGGAATTTTCTACACAGCACTAAATGGGGTGATCTGTCACATGGGCCTTTTCCATAGCCCCCAAGATGAGATAACCCACCTAATTAATTAGACTCCCTACCCTTTACCCTTAGGGAAAAGTGACCCTGGTACAATCCTTTTTTAAATTTTGCTAACAATTTCTTTGCTCCATCATCCTTCCTATAAAATCCTCCGGTTTTGCACAACTACTGGGAGCTCCCTTGCTCCCTAGATGGGATGCTGCCCAATTCATGAATCATTTAATGAAGCCATCTACATCCTCAAAATTTGTTTTTTGTTTTTTTTTTTTAACAGGTTTTGTGGAAGCAGCAGGATCTGAAGTGAACTTCTAAAAGGCCTTCAGGGATAAAGAGAAACATAGGTGCAGCACTCTGTGAACCTTTCAAATTCACTGTCTTGTCATACATTTCCAAGGACTGTTGGTGAGCTCCTCTGGGTTTGAGCTCCACCCTCTTTGCATTTGAGCTTGGGTCTAATTGGCTTTGCAGTCCAGGGTTAATGAGTCAGTCTACACAGACAAGAGACTCTAACAGAGCTCCAATCCTTAGCCCTTGGTTCAGTCTATAATTCCACATTGGAATCCCTTCTCCAATTGTAGTTGGAGTCCTCATTGACTGGTATTTACTGGTTTAGTACCTTCCCCATTTGCAGTCCATTGTCTCCATTCACTAGAGTCTGCTGGTCAGCCTGTGCTGGGAACTGTTGGTGGCCACTGGCTAGAACTGGACTGGGTCTGCCTTAAGAACAGGCTGGGTCTGATCTGAGCTGGATTCGGTCCAGTATGAGGCCTGTGGTATTATTTTAAGTAAGGGCTAATTGATAATGGGAGTCTCGGATGCCAGAAATAAGGCTGCAAACACTGGTGGGCATGGGTCAAGCATTTAAATTCAAAGGCTATTAGGGCACCTGCCACCTTTAGAAAATTTCTGTGATAGAATAAGTTGGTTGCATTAATGCGTTATATTGACACTAGGTCACCCACCAAGATAATTTCTGCGCAATGAGGTACACTGCAAAACACGTCACAATTCCCAACTCCATCACATGTCCCTCTAGGTATTAGTTTGATTCTGAGAAACCCAGAGGCCTAGCTAAAAAAAAATGTGGGGGAATCTTTCATATCCAGAGTTGAGCAGGCTGCCTTCTGACGTACTTATTACCTCATGTCTAAAAACATAAACTTCTGTAGTCTCATAAGTTGCAAACATTAAGTTAAATGACAAGATCTTACTAAAACCAACCTAGGATTACAATGGCCATTATGATAAATGCTCCAATTAGAGAAATAATTAAGGAAGTGTACTTGAAAGCAAAGATTCTTAAACAGAATGGAATACCTATTTTAATTGGTATGCAGAAGCCACCAAAAGGTTTCAAAATTCCAGAGTTTCATTGATTCACTGCAAAAGGCCAATGAAAAAGAACAGTATCTAAAACAAAGACTGAGACTAACATATAAAACTGCATTAATTCCTACTGTTCTCTCTCCTTTGAGTATTCTTTCTAGTAATCCTGTCAAAAGGTCTGAATGGCCTTTTGACTCTGAAGAGACTAGTAGTTACCTTTTAAGATAAAGACCACCATAGGCTGCAGGCAATCCCCTACAGGTACTTTCATTCCAGGATTAAAGGCCAATAGTTAAATAATTTAAACCCACAGAGGATTTTCAAAAGGTTTGTTTTGTTGTTGTTTTTGTTTTGTTTTTCTCAAAAGGTTTTATAAATAAATTACCTCCTGAGCCCAATATGCAGGGGAAAAAAATATTCCCTTCCTTTCCGAATCTTATTAAAACCAACCTAGAATTACTAATTAGAACTAATAATTATTGAACTATTAATTATCTCCCAGAGATAACTACTGCCTTCTTGATTGTCTTATGTCCTGAGAATTTGGCTTGGCTTTCAGCCCACCTGGTACAGGCAGGTTGTGCCTGGCTAAATTTGGGAGTGACTGGATCTTGTAAAGATAATATCTTTTGCACCCTCTTTGAGGATGCTGCTCGAGTCCATGGGGTTAAAACTGCCAGAAATATTTACTGTATGGCCTGGCTGAGACCTGACAAAATATCTGAAAGGATTTACTAACTCTGTGATCAGAAATTTGGCCAAGTTTGAAGCAGATTCAGAGCCTGAAAAGAATTTAAAGACTTCTTCCCTGAGCTAAATATACCCAGAGGGTGGAAAAACACATAGGTGGATGGGTATGGGTGTCCTCTGATTACCATTTAGGTGGCAACTTAATTCTTTGAGGAATTAAAAACAGCTTTAAACCTGTCAGAAGGGCCAAAATCAAAACGACAAGAAATAACAAGTACTATGAGGATGTGGAGAAAAAGGAACACTCAGCCACTGTTAGTGGGAAAATAGTTTGGTACAGCCACTGTGGAAGAGTATGGAGGTTTCTCAAAAAAGTAAAAATAGGAATCCCATTTGATCCAATAATTCCACTATTAGGAATTTATCTAAAGAAAATTAAACCCTAATCTGAAAAGATACATGCGCCCATTTATTGATGCATTATTTACAGTAGCCAAGATATGGAATCAACCTAGTGTCCATTGATAGACGAATGGATAAGGAAGATGTGGTAACATATGCAATCAAATATTACTCCACCATAAGAAAGGATTAGCTCTTGTCAACTGACACAACATGGATGGACTAGGAGGGTATTATGGTAAATGAAGTAAATCAGATTGAGAAAGATAAACGCCATATGATTTCACTCATGTGGAACCTAAGAAAACAAATGAATTAACATACAAAAAGCAGAATCAGACCTTTAAATACACAGAAATAATGGCTGCCAGATGGAAGGCGGGTGGGAGAGTGGGTAAAATGCATGAAGGGGAGTGGGAGATTCAGGCTTCCAGTTATGGAATGACTAAATCATTGAAATAAAAGGCATAGCATAGGGACTATTACCAATGATACTGTAATAAGAAGTGTTATGACACATGGTAGTTACACTTGCAGTGAGCAAAGCCCAGGTATAGAGAAGCTGAATCATGTTGTAGACCTGAAACTAATGTAACACTGTGTGTCAACTATTCTCAAATAAAAATTTTTTTTTAAAGTATAAGAGGTCAACCTTTCATATTATATTAAAATTTAGCCCTTAAATTAAAAATAAGGAAAAACTTAGATGTAGCTTCTTTTACAACTATTGAGTTTTGTGTTTTTGTACCTAATTCATGGCAGCAATTTAAGGCCATAAGCTATGAGGTCTCTCTACATCTGTATCTTTATGTGTGCCTCTTTATATACAGTAAATGTGTGGTATTTTCTACCTCCAGATGGTATTTTTAAAGTTTATTTGTAAATTTAGTTGGCTTAAAGATCTATTTAATTGGCTTAAGGAAAATTAAGTGCTTATGTAAATTAAATTCTCAGAAATATAAAACACCCAAATATTTTTCAAGTACCTGGATAATCTTCTAGTAAATTAAAGCTAGTTTAAATTCATTGGCTTAATTAAAACAGGCATGTCTTTAGAGTTACCAACATTAAATATAATGCAGATAAATTTCATTCTACCTAAACTTATTAGTTTAATTAAATTTGTTATAATTTGTCAGTAAAAATAACTTAGAATGATGGTTGGTTTTATCTAATGTCTCATCAAGTTTCGTGGGTAATCTAAACATAATTGTTGGAGCAAATGATTTAGATGTTAAGTGGGATAAGAATTTATAGATAAGCTTTTTAGCAATTCTATTTTATGGTATGTGTGCTTAAAAAAACTTTTCCAAAACTCTTTAGCTTGGGATTTTAGGACTCTTGTTAAATCAAATGATGGAAATGTATTGAATATTTAGGTTATTTCCAGATAGGATAAAATGCTGTTATTGAACATAGGCTTATCTACTTTTGGTTTATTGCAAAGAAACTAAAAGATATTTAGAGGGACGCCTGGGTAGCTCAGTGACTGAGCATCTGCCTTTGGCTCAGAGCGTGATCCTTCCTGGTCCAGGGATCCAGTCCCACATCGGGCTCCCTGTGGGGAGCCTACTTCTCCCTCTGCCTATGTCTCTGCTTCTCTCTGTGTCTCTCAGGAATAAATAAATAAAATCTTAAAAAACTATATACATATATTTAGATTTGCTAATTTTACACTGGAAAACTGAAAAAAAAAACATATGCCTCTAGAAATTATGAAATGTATTAATAACTTGCTAATCTAAAAAATGCTGATAGGACAGTTCACAATTCCTTCTTAGTTTTCACCAGAAATTAAGATTTCTGTTAAAAATTCTAATTGTTATTACAGCTACTAAAAATAAAAGAAACACCTTTATATGTAAACAAAGTAAAGAGTGTGTTTTTGTTTTTAATTAATTAATTTATTTATTCATGACAGACACATATATAGAGAGAGAGAGAGAGGCAGAGACACAGGAGGAGGGAGAAGCAGGCTCCATGCCGGGAGCCCGACGTGGGACTCGATCCCGGACCTTCAGGATCGCTCCCTGGGCCAAAGGCAGGTGCCAAACTGCTGAGCCACCCAGAGATCCCCAAGCGTGTGTTTTTGGTCAGAGAAGAACTAAGGAATGGAGATACATTTTTTTGTTGAGGGAAAAGAAAGTAATTTTGTCCTAAAGCAAGGTTGGTTGTTTAAAGAACAGGACAAAATCTGAATGTAAAAAACAAATAACAAACTTATAAAATAATGAAAAAGGAATCTTTGGAATGGAATTTTATGAGTGGTCAGGGCTAACATTAAAATGAGTAAGTTTTAATACCGAAAGTAAGCTGGTACAAAAGTAGAATTTGATATTCACTGTTAAAAGAACAAAGGGGTTTTTTGGACTTTGGGTCTGTTTTTGATAACAGATTGTGAAAGCATCTTTACCTTTTAAGTATCAAGTTTCATAATGATCTGTAATCGTATTTAAGCAAACTTAAATTTTTTTTTTTTTTTGCTATTTTTTACAAAGTTCCCAAAACCAAGTTCCTAATGAAGTCTTTTTGACCTGTAAAAAATTTGGAGTTCTTCCAGAAGTGTCTCTGGAACACTTTCAAAAAACTTGTTAAACTAAGTAGACTTATCTGACATATTAAATTACATGGGCAGCATTGTCAAGTAAGATGTAATACTGTGTCTTTCTTATATTGTAAGATTGTGTTGTATGTGTGTGAAGTTCATTTTGCTTCTGCAAAAACTGGCCCCTCGCTGCCAGATCTTTGTCACCCTGATATCCCTGTAACAAGGCAACAGTCTGCTCCTGAATCAGAAAAAAATGAAGATGGGTCAGTAATAGCTGTAAGATAAATGAACAGTTGGCCTATGGGAACCCTAAGATGGCTGCTTGGTAATTCTCAGCTCCCAGGAAAACCCCACTTCTCAGGTTTTTGCATTCCTTTACCCACCGTAGGGCATTTAAGAGGACTAAAATTACGAATCAGCACTGGTGGGGAGATTTCTACCTGTCAGGTCCATAATCCTGGAAAATAACTTTTGTCCAAAGAGGCCTCAGATCTCCCCTCTCTGGACCCTTTGAATATCTGCTGGAACTCCCTCTTAGTGTCAGTTATCAATATGTTCTTGTTATTGCATGTATGTTTTCTGAATGGGTTGAATCCTTCTTCTGTGGCAAGGCTAATGCCCTCTCTGTGGCAAAAAAAAAAAAAAAAAAAAAAAAAAAAGAAAGAAAGAAAAGAAAAAAGAAAAAGAAAAAGAAAAAGAAAAAGAAAAAGAAAAGAAAAGAAAAGAATATGTTTTTCAGTTAGGGTATACCCTCCACAATATCCAGTTAGTGATCAAGACACCCACTTCACTGGACAAATTATATAAAGCCTTCATGAAAAGTTTTCAAACTTCTTGGAATTATCATAATCTCTATCGCCTTCAATAAGACAAGGTCAAGAGAACTGGTGATATTCTTAAACTTAAAATTTCCAGACTTGAAACTACTGGGCTTCCCCGACCTAAGGTACTGCTTTTGATCTTGGGGACTATTTGCAATATCCTATTTGGAAAACAAACTCACTACACACAAGATAGTCACTGGGATACACCAATGTCTATTGGTATACAACCCTCTGTTCATCCTGTGTCTCATGCTAGTATGACCAAGAGACTCTCTAAGTCTCTAATGTCTTATGCTCTCAAGCCTATCATCAACAGGTTAAAAAATCCTTTCCAGCAAAAAAAGTCATGACCTATGGATGTCATAAAAAGGAACAACAAAAACCTCCACAACTTCAGAGCCATGGCTGAGAGTGGTGCTAATGCCTTAGATTTTGACCACATCTCTTGGTCAAATTCTAAGGTGACAATTTGATCAAAAGGGGAGTAATTGTTAAAAAGAAAACCAAAGACCCCAAATGGAGGCTCTTATGCCAAGTCACTAAACCTGGGCTTAAAACCTAATCTAATTGCAGTTTCAGCCTCCAGAAAATTCCTGATCAGCACCAATGAAGTAATCTATCTGTCATATAGGCCCTCTTCATCTCCCTCAAAGGAAGGTAATAATAAAACTCTTTGCCCTTCCCCCTAAGAGAAGGTGATTTTACCTATAACGGTTCTTTCCTTTTGTCAATAGCTTCCTTGCCCCACTCTCTTTCCTACAAAAACCTTCCATTTTGTACAACTCCTTGGAGCTCCTCTCTCCACTTGCTAGATGTGATGCTGACCAATTCATGAGTCGTTAAATAAAACCAACTAGATCTTCAAATTGGACTCACATGAATTTTGTTTTTTTAAGTCTGTTGATATCACCACCTTCATGGACTGAGTGGAAACAGGATGATCATTTTTTTAACTTAGGTAGCACACAGCAGATAGCTTAGGAGTTCAGGGGGATGAGGAGAAGAGTAGATGTGGCTGGGTTCAACCAGCAATGGAGAAATGACTGCTTGTGTTGTTAATTTTTTTAAGCAGGTATGGACTGATAGTACTGAGGGGAAAACTAACTATAGACAGTACTTGAGCTGTTATGATCTACATAGGAAAAATTTTCTTTTTTTTTTTTTTTTAGGAAAAATTTTCTTAAATGGTAATATGATTTATTATGACATATATTCTGCAATTGTAACTTAATCATGGGTTATAAATGGACTATATGATTTAGTGCATCAAATTAAGATTCACTTAATTATGGGACTGCTTGACATACACAATTTTAAAGTTCAAAATAAGAGTGCAATGCCCTTTATAGAGTCATAGTGTTGACATTTTGTAGATTTCTATAGCTTCAATAGGCTAAGGCATAGTAAATTCTTGTAGGATTTTTTATTGCAACAAGTTAAGGTGATTTCCTTCCACAAAGAAGTTTTAACCTCAAATACCTATAAAAAGATAACATACAATTGCTTGCAGCACAAAAGGCAGTAACCACAAACTGGGAAAGTAGAGAGAGGAAAGCCCCATAAATGAGGCAGCTATTCTTCAGCTCAAAGCAAATGCTATGTGGATCTTCCAGATCTTTTTATTTTAAAAGAAAAGCTGGAGGGGGCAGTGATTATATGGAAAATCATTAAACCTGCTACTTAATTTTGTAGTGAACCTAAAACTGCTCTAAATTAAGTCTTATTTCTTTTCAAAGTTGAAAATCTGGATATTTTAATGAAAAATCTCAAATTAAAATGCCAGCAATGGATCCACATTTTAAAATGTAATGTTGAACAAATTAAAATGCATACACATATCTTCTCATCACAAATTTGTTGTGTCACCAAATTTGTGTAGGAGTCCTTTTGAGCCAACAATAAAATCTATAGGAAAAAAACTATGGAATTTACGCTTACTCAGAAACCCATGAGGAGGAAGTTTTATTAACTGTGAGCAAAGGGTTAAACTTAACAGCTACAGAATAAATAACTACACAGCAGCAGACTCTTCAAGGAAGTTATAAAGCTAAAGGTTTGGGGCAATTAGAACGAATGATGGTATCCAGGGACTGTCAGCAAAAGAAAACTCCAAAAACATTTTTTAAAGACTATGCAGATTAGCACCATTATTTTTAAGAAAAAATAACTGCCATTTACTGAGTATAACAAGTTTCCTTACATGCATTATATCTTAAATCCCTCAAAACAGGTATATTTCATTTGTGAGGAAACTATCTGAAATGGACGAGCTTACTGAATGGCAAATCCGAAGTATTCCTACCAGAGGCAAATGAGCTGTAGGTGAACTTCTGAGGGATTCACAAACAATAAGCTGGCAAGAAACATGCAGGTTAAGAGGCAAAGGTTCCATGTGTATGGATTCTTTGCAGTGGAAAGAAGAAATTTGATTTGTCATATGCTTACTATGTGCCATGTACTCTAATAAATACTCATATATGTCACTTAAATGTTAACAATCTTTCACGATAGGAATCACAATTTCTGATTTTACAGATGGGAACTGGAGGCTCAGGGAAGTTAGGTAACTTGCCAAAAGATCACATTGCTATCATGTGTTACAGCCTAATTGGAATCCAGGTCAGTTGTGTACAAAGCTTTCATTCACCTAAGTCATGCTGTTTTTCCTAAGGTCAATAATTTTTGCTTACTTCCATATATATTGCTCAAATTCATTTTGTCTTTTATCTTTACGAGAGTGCTTACATCCAGGAACCTGAGAAAGCAACAGACTTTCACAGTTGGGTGGGGCAATAAGAGATCAGGCAATTAATCCTCTTACTTCAGGGGTCCTAAGGTCATTAAGGTTATGTGAGCATCCAAGTTTGCCCTGCAGTTAATGTTACATCAAGGTCTCCTAACTTCTGGTTCAGAGCCTCTTCCATTAAGATAGTCATCGTAATAGAATGAAAAAAAGCAATTCTGACAAACATAAAAACCCCCAAATTACATTTCCTTATTAAATATAAAATAAAAATAGCACCAAAATTACCATGTAATTATTAAAATGAATGTAGAAGTTCTTTACTGAGAGAGCTGATATCTCTAAGTAAAAGGTAATAAAGATTGTTATTTGTATAACTTTAAATTCACATAGTCAATAACCATTCCCAACACAGTTCCAGGTTACAGTTTTAGAGCTAAGGAAATAAAAGAAGCTAATTAACTTAAATATTGTTAAGAAAGAAGAAACCAAGATAGCTAGAATGGTTAACTGATAAAACCATCAGTTCTTAGTATTTTCTGATTGTAGTACAATGCAGGGAAATAATTAACAGCTTCACTTCTGAAGAATCTTTAAATACAGGGATTAGTATCACTTGGCAAATTTTCAATTGCAAGAAATTGAAAACTCAGGTTCAAAGTGGTTTAAACAGTGAGGGGTTACTAATCTTAAAAAGGATTAAATCCAGGGACGCCTGGGTGGCTCAGTGGTTAAGCATCTGCCTTTGGCTCAGGGCGTGATCCTGGGGTACCAGGAACGAGTCCCACATCAGGTTCCCGCGAGGAGCCTATTTCTCCCTCTACCTATGTCTCTGTCCCTCATAAATGAATAAATAAAATATTGGGGGGCGGGGAGGACTAAGTCCAGAGGCACCAAAAGTTCCAATGCTGATACAGTATCACAATATTATCACGGACATTCCATCTGTCTTTCATGATCCAAGCAGTTCCAGATGTTCCGTAATTAACAATATCCAAAACATAAGAGAAGAATTTCCTTCTGAACATATCCATTACTCAGAAAATATTTTGAGCAGCTCCCCAGCTGACTTCTCCTCCAACTCCCATTGATCAAGAGTCCTGCTTTCACAACTGGCAGTGTGAATGATTGGTATAAACTATCACTATTTGCCTACTGGAATTAAAAGAGCACAGCTTCCCTGAAGTATGTGATCCTGCATACTGGAAACCCAGATAAAAACTGGTGTTCTTTCAAGAAGTCAGGAAAATTGGATTTGGGTGGGAAACCAAGAGTGTCCGTCAAAGCGAGCTTCTTTAGGAAAGGAAGTAGAAGAAACAACATAACTAATTCTACCCTTGTCCATAAAGACAGGACTGTTCGTGGTAAACTGAAAACTATGATGACTATTATTCAGAAAGTGGAATATATTATTTGAGTCTAGTCTACAAAACTTTCAGTTTCCATTTTCATAGCAGACAAACATGTTATTATGCTTTGGTTAAAAATTTTTTTTGTCATCTATGATAGTTTCCCATTTTGCCTGCCTTACCAGTAAGATCAACATGAGGAAATACACATAAAATTCAGCTCACCTTTAGGATGCACTCTAAGATGAGTTAAGAATTTCTTAAGGTAATTAAAAAAGGAGATTAAATTCATTTAAGGAAGGAAATCAAACAGATGATTTCCTACAATGCAATTTTTTTTTATCATAAGGAGTTAAAAAAAGAAGAAAAGAGCTGGAAAGTATAAGAGAGAATGTGGTTACTGAGGAAGTCAGAAGTTGGATACTTTCCTTTGCTAGGAAAGAGCAGTTGATCTTACATCTGAAGGATTAGAGTATGAAACATTAGGGAAGTGGGCCGCATGCAACAAGATACTGATATTCATAACTTAGAAAGTTTTTCTATTATTCACCAAAATATCACTTGAAACATTCTTTCAACTTTCGCAGAATGCACCTTCAGAATCACCAACCACAGTGTCTTACTGCACAACAATCTTTCAGTATAATTATAGTACTGAAATTTGGCTACTTAGGCAACATATTGTCATATACTGCATAAATAGATCATTTTTACCAGCTAGTTTTAGAATGTATGACATGAGTTCAAATGGCAGATTTAACAAGAACAGATGGATGACACTTTTTTTCTGGCATTGTAAATTCCTTGAAAACTGAAAGTACATCACCTAATTGTCTCCAAAATTATCCAAGTATAGTTTATAAATGTGAAATATTTCAATAAAACAAAACTACAAGTATTTTTTATAAAAGAACTTAAAAGCTTAAGCCAATTCCAGAATTTCTTAGATTAGCAACTGTTTTAGAATGTCACCTTATTTGGGAGCTCCCCCCAAAAAAACCACACAAGAAATTTCAGATCAGTCACTACCCTTATTTACTAATCTTAGCAGCAAGAGGCTGTATTTAAAAAATTCAACTCCAAACTCAAAGAATAAAAATTTGCCAGCAGTGAGAATATTTAACAGAATATATTCCAAAACCTTAAAGGCAATTAATTCCAAAGGTGTGGTTCTAAAAAAGTATTTTGGCAATATAGTACTAGAAACAATCTTCCAAGCTGATACTTTCTAAGGAGACAAACTTTTGTTATGCTTCTTCAAAATGAGTCAACTTATTTTATAAGCATATCTCTTTTTTTTTTAATTTTATAAGCATATCTTGTAAGAACGGCTCCTACAGGTTAGTACAGAACACTATTTAGAATAAGACTGACTCGCGGCGGGGGGGGGGGGGGGGGGGGGTGTGTGAAAGAGCAAGACTGACTTGGAAGAACCCTGGGAACTTAATTTTCCAGAAAGGAAGCCACCATTAAAACAAATAGCATGCCACTCTTCTGTTAAATACCATACATTTTCAGCTTTTGAAACTTCTGGACCAGCAGAATTGAGACAAAGAATCAAGAAACATCTGAAGTTCAATCAGCAGTAGCCACTTGTTCTGGCCGTAACAACTTTGCAGTGAATTTTTCTTTTAACAACGTATTTAATTTTAAACCATTCTACACTGTAACTTACTTGCTCCAGGAAAAATTATTAGAGTAACAGATAAAGTGGCCCCTAATAGTCTTTGAACAGGAATTAACCTTATTGTCTCATATGTTTGTTTGTTTGTTGTTTTTTTAAATGCATGCTCTTTTTAAAAAAGAGGGCTGACTGATATTGGTATCTTTACAAAGACATGTCGTGACACTGTTAAGTAAATAAACTTGCATATTCCATAAAAGGAGGTAGTCTTAAATTTTTGTAAACCATTAGAGGCCATAATATTTGCAATATAAAGGGCTGAAGTTTACAGAAAAAAAAAAAAAAACAGCTGAAATAATTTGAATTGCAACATATTTCTAACCTGACCTGCTGAAAATGAAAAACTCCTAGGAAGGGGGAATCCCTGGGTGGCTCAGGGGTTTAGCGTCTGCGTTCGGCCCAGGATGTGATCCTAGAGACCCGGGATCGAGTCCCGCATCGGGCTCCCTGCATGGAGCCTGCTTCTCCCTCTGCCTGTGTCTCTGCCTCTCTCTCTCTATCATAAATAAATAAAATCTTAAAAAAAAAAAAAAACCCTCATAGGAAGACAACAGATTAAGATGAACATAAAAGGCAATTCCTGGGTGTGAGAATAAGAATAATAAAGTGAGAGGAGCCCTAGACTAGTAGTTGGCCAGATTGAGGGGAGGCTGCTGGAACCGGGTAGATCCTAAAGACTTCAGAAGATTGAGTATGTCATTCCCAGCCAAAAAGAATCCACTGATAAAACCTCTGGCTCCTCTTGCATGTTACAAGTTTCTTTCTTTTTCCCAAACGTTTTTACACTCTTGTGAAACCTGGAGGTTACTCTTTACTGTTCTTTTGAGCCACGGGCAGTACTTTAACAATCCTGGTAATGTGGCAATCAGGTGGGCAAAGGAGAAGGCCGGGGAGGAGGCCGATCATACTGGATACAGACCGCAAGGCAGATTACAGCCGCCAGAACTGATGTGTCAGGAGGGATGAGCAAGTCACAACTGCAAGAGCGGAGCCGCGGTGAGGCCCGAGGGAGGGAGGAAGGGTCCGGGGCAAAGTCCCGACCGCGGGTCAGGGATGGAAGAGCAAGCGTGCGACCCAAGACGAAGCCAGGTGTGCCAAGAGGAGGCAGCCGGCGGCAGCGGGCCTGAGGAGCTCCGAGCGGCTATGGCCGCGGCCCACCCTCCCGCCCTACTTCGTCCTCCTGTCGGGGAGGCAGCGACCGGCCAGTCACCTGGAGTGTGAATTCCGGAGGGACTCTATGAGGCGCTGCTTCTGCTGCTGGAGGCTGGTGAGGCCAGCGGGGGACCCAGCTGCGGAGGAGGAGGCGCTCTTGGTCAGCGGGAAGAGCCAGCTCATCCTCCACGGGTCCCCGCGCCCGAGGCCCCGGAAGGCTCCGGCCTGCTTCTGCCAGCTGCTCCGGCCCGCGCGCGGTTCCCCAGCGACAGGACGAGCGGTCCGAGACGCCCGGGTCCCAAGTGCCGGGGGGGCCGCGTCTCCTCCAAGGAAGCCCGGCCGGGGGGATCCCCGGGGCCTGGGCGACGGGCGTCAACACCCCGCTTGCCGGCAGCTAGAGCGAGGAAAGCAGCCGCGCGGCACACGCAGCTCTACCTTCCCGGCCTCCACGCGCAAACCAGCCCGAGCGGCGGCCCGACCGCCCGGCGCCCCGCCACCCCCGCTTCCGCCCCCTGCGTGCTCCGCCCCCTCTGCGCGGCGCGTCATCACCGAGCGCCCCCGCCAGGACGTGCGAGAAGCGACGGCGCAGCGCGGTGCGGCGCCAGCCCCGGCTCCCCTTTCCCCCTTGCTGGGCGTGAGGTGTCTATGGGGCACCCGCTACTGCCGCCGCCACCGCCACCGCCGCCGCCGCTGGTTGCTGTCTCTATGGCGAGGAGGAGGAGGAGGAGCGCGAGCTCAGCGACACAAGTAGATCTTGCGTCTGCCGGGGGGGGAGGGGCGGGTTGGGGAAGTCGAAAGGGGGCGGGAACGACGAACCTGAGAGGGTGAGCGATGGCGCCAGCTGGAAGGCGGCTGGCGAAGGAAGGAGCGCGGCGGCGGCGGCGGCGGCGGCGGGGGAGGGGGCGGGGGCAGGGTAGCGGGCTGAGGGTATGTCAAGGGGGCGGCGCGGAGTGATGACGCAAAGGCTTTGTACCTGGGGCTTCGACGTTGTTGGACGGAAATTGGGAGTGGAGGGCGGTGGCCTGGATCCTCCGCTCCCCGGCTCCCCGTAGTTGTTCCCGCAGCAGTGCTCGGGAGTCGGTCTGGCTCCATCAGTGGTTATCAAGCACCTTCACCCCGGCCCCCTGCCAGGGAAGAGAGTTATCCATGACTTGAGTGCCTCGGTGCTTGTCCTCTCGTTTCTTCGGGAGCCCGCAGTACGGAGATTCGATCTCCCGTGATGAGAAGGCCTCTGGTGCCTGGTCGGGGCTTCTGGAATCGTAGAGAGAGAGGGGGAATGGCCGTGTTAAGCTACAGGGTCTTCGGAGTGTGGGTGTGGGTGTGGGTGTGGGTTCGCGGAGTGGGGAGGGTAATAAAGGCGAGGTCCCTCTAGATCTCGGACTTCTGTTCTTAGAGGACTTGAGGTGACATCTGTGACTGAAGTGTTTTTGGGGGGGAGGATCATAAGTCCCCTTTTTTACCCTTTTTAGGAATTTCTTCCCCCAAACTTCTGTGAAAAATGAAGGAGCCTTTGGAATTTTTCTGTCCAAGATGGGGCTGTACTCTTATCATTAGGTAGCATAATACTCTGCTTATGGACCAGAAACGAGAGATGTGTATTTGGTAACTTGGGGGGGGGGGGGGGGAGATGCTCAAGCTTTTAGGAAATGAGAAAACAGTTTGAAATGCATACACCCTATTGTTTTCTCTCTTCCTCCAGTTTTGGACAGTGAAACAATTTCTGTGGCTGTTACTTATTTTTCAGAAAGAGCTTTTTTTTTTGCCCCCCCTCCCCTTCTGTTGGTGGTAGTGGTTTACTAAAAAAGGTCCCTTCTAATCAGACTTGAATAAATGCCACTAAAGTAGATTTTGTCATCAAGTTAGATTTTGAGTGTTCTGTTAATGAGTAAAAGCAAACACTCCTTTTGTCCTAGTAACATCCGATCCTGTTTATATCACTATTTTTTTCATTTTCTATGTGGAAATGGATGTCTTTATAAAGTTTTGTTCAGAGAAAGAGTTTCATTCAGAGCAATCTTTAATTAATGGAAAGTTTTTCAAAGTGATTAGTATGTACACATAAAAAAAGACTGTTACTTAATATTGATATTAGAACCAGAAAACCTATGTTGTAGGTCATTTTTTCCTACTGATTAACTGTGTGACTTTTAGACAAGTCATTTCCCAAACTGATTATCTTACAAATTAGTGACTTTGAATAAATAATTTTTTAGGTTTGTATCAACCCAATTATCCTGTGATTCAGATTTCTGATATTACTGGTTTTATTATTTATTATTATAAATTTGGTTTTTATTTTGACAGGTACAAAAATAAAGGATAAAGTATTTTATGAAACAAACAAATCTTCAATCAAGTATAACATTTTGATGCTTGGCATCTAGACTTCTGTGCCCTCACTATGCCAGCAGCAACTGTAGATCATAGCCAAAGAATTTGTGAAGTTTGGGCTTGCAACCTGGATGAAGAGATGAAGAAAATTCGCCAAGTTATCAGAAAATATAATTACGTTGCTATGGTATGCCTATGCTCACATCCTTAAGATGCTTCTTATAAAAGAGGAAGAGGGATTTTAAAAGCCCTGAATTCAACCCATCTAGTTAATATTTTAGGGATTAATCTAATTATAAAAAAATTTTATCAATGTCCTCCAACCAGAGACCATCAAGAACGCTCCTGCAATGTGACAAATTGGGTTTATTACTCATTACAGTGAGGGAAAATGCATGCCACTGTAATCATGGGATATTTCAGTAAGAGTGTTAGAAAAGACTTTTAGGATTTGGGCTTCTGTCAGGTGGTTTTAGGGAGGGATTAAGGAAGCAGGGCCTTGTGCAGAATTGGATGCTGTTGGGAAGCTGGGGTAGTTCTGTGACAGGGTATCTTAATAAGTCTTAACTAGAATGAGAGAAGAATAGAGTGAGAATAAAGCTATAAAGAAGCAGCATTCACTTACATCAGCCAAGCTAGAAGGATGTTTGATCATTTTTGTGGTTAGAATAATGTTTATGTTTTTGTCTATGTTCAGTCATGATGACAGAGTGGTCTTGTCTGGTGATGAAGTATGAAACTGTTTATACTCAACAACAGATGAATGTTAGAACTTAGCTGTGAGTGCCAGGTCAGCTCCCAGCAACACTTAAGGTGTAACTGATAATACCAGATGAGCGCCCAAAAGCTAGGGAGCTTCTGCATGTCTTTTCAGAAACTCAGATCTCCCAGTAAAACTTTGTTGGTCTGCAATTTTTGTGTTGTTTTAATCATTGGAGTTGATGAACACACTGCTGTTAAGCATCTCTGCTTTTGCATATAGTATTCAATCTACCTCTACCGTCTATTCAGTTAATTATTTTGCTGCTTTACCTACTGTACCTTGTACATTTGTGGTAATTACCGTACTGTTTTCTAGATGTAAGCTCTGCAAGGCAAGGGGTTAGTGTCCTAGTCTACCTTTTCTCTCCCACAGCACACCTACCATAACACAAACATCCAGTGATGTGGTTGGTTGTTGAGTTGGACTGAATTTAGAGTTTTAATTTCTTTACCGTTTCATAGTGACTTGATATTCAGATTTTGTTCTTAGCTTCCCAGTTTGTTTTAAAATTAAAGTGATATATCATAGTATCATTTCCTCAATATTTTTAATGCAAATACATAAATGTGCTTCTGTGGGGAGAGGCAGGTTGAATGGTGAATATATGAATATTTGAGTGTACCTAGATACCCTATTTAGTAAAGGTATACTTAACCCGTAATTAGAATTGAAGTATTTTTTCCTACAAAAATTTATAGTGATCATTTCTTAGATGATAAGGAGTGACATTAGAGATGTGATACTGTTTTACAGGAATAAGTGGGTATCATGCAATTTTTGATGATGTATAGATTATAGAGAGAGAACTATTTTACCCCAAGAAATGAAGAGGGTTTTGATGTTTAGACAGACTTTGTCTCAGAGAAATGATTGCAAAGCATGATGCATTTTCCATTCTTTTTAACCAGTTCCTTGGTTTTAACACTAGCATACTGTGAGCATAGTTTCACATACCCCTTGAGGAACATGAATTTATATTTTCCCCTCCCTTGGGAAGAGAATATTTGGTGCACTTATCATTTATTACTGATACTTAAAGTCATTAAGTTTAAGATAAGAAAGTCATTAAGTTTATTACAGTTTTATGCTTCTAAAAAGTGAAGTTCTTCATAGTTAAAAGGTAATTTGTATTTGAACATGAATGTGTAGAGCATTATCTATAATAGGATTATTTGACTTGAACTGAAAATTACATATTTATTCTAAGAATTTGTGAATTGTGGTTTTAATCATTTAGTAAATAATGAATCTTAAAACTATTTTACAGGACACCGAGTTTCCAGGTGTGGTTGCAAGACCTATTGGAGAATTCAGGAGCAATGCTGACTATCAGTACCAACTATTGCGATGTAATGTAGACTTGTTAAAGATAATTCAGCTAGGACTGACATTTATGAATGAGCAAGGAGAATATCCTCCAGGAACTTCAACTTGGCAGTTTAATTTTAAATTTAATTTGACGTAAGTGGGAAATAAATATAACCCAAACTTTTTTAGCTTAATTTTAAGAATTGATTTCCCTCACGGTGAAAAATGCTAACTGAATTTGGCACAGTTATCCTAGAGATACTTAAAACCTAATTTCAGAAGTTTAGATTTCTTCTTACGGGATGAAAGAACTAGGATAAAGAAGACTTTATATTCAAATACTTTGAATTTTGAAGATGTTGTTTGAAAAGTATGACTGCCACTTTTTTTGAAACCTGAAAAACTTTGGGTATTGAAATCACTTCTTGATAGAAAAAATAACCTTACGTTAGTTTTACTTTCAAACTTTGTTTGCAGTTTGAAATATATATATCTTTGTTGTAGTAATTATCCTTGTGAAGAGATTAATATATCTGACTCCAGTTTATGAGTAGATTACATGTCAGAGGCAGTAAGGCATTTCTTGGAAACTTGGGTGGATTTTCCTTTCAAGTCAATGTTACATAATAGTTACGTTTCCAATCAGCCCACAAAACCTCTTGTAACTTACATATATAGGAGAGGTAATGGTATCCTTGAACTTTATTTCTTTCAGATACAGTTCAGAATCTGAATTCTAAGTTAAGCTCATGGTTGATAGTTTAGGGAAGTTTAGAGTGTTTTTAAGTGAGGGCAGATTGTTTACAAACTGACTCTAAGGTGGGGAAATACTTAATATATTCTAAGTTACAATATTGCAGTGTCCTTTTATTTGACAGCTTGTACTTGTGTAATATCTTATATCTGGTTTAAAAAAATAGTAAAAGAAGCTGTGGGACAGTTAGCAGTAGTGCCAATGTAAGAACCTCAATAATGTGATATTTAGCATATAAGATCTAAAAAGCCAGGGCAGATGGTTTTAGAGAATAGTGTTATAGTACTGTGGCTTATAATTACATTGTATTTAGCCTCATTCTCTGTTTTACTTTGTTGGATTTCATAATGTATACTAGAATCTTGTAAAGATTCTGTACTCTCTATGTAAACTGGTAATAACCTTCTATAAGTACTACAGTACTGAAATACTGAAAAATGTCTTTTATCCTTTTCTCAAAAGAGAACCATTTTTAAAATTAGTTCTTCACCATTTCATTTGTTCCATGTTATTTTTTTCCCAAGTTGATCATTAGAACAATGTTTTTAAACTAAGATACTGTTGTGATATAAATACATGAGTAAAAGGGGACCCATCCATGTCTCCATTCTGGTAAAATTGACATTTTCCTTTGCTAGAAACATCTTTGTTATAGTAACAACTGCCTTATTATTATAATCTTTGAAAGACATTTTTTCTTATACAGAGAGGGCTACTTGTTACCAAGCTTTGCTACTATTTATACTAATGTTAATGTCCAAGAAGTTGTTTAAGGAGAAGGATATAGTAGAATGCACTATTTAAGTAGAAATGATTAATTGGAAGATAAAACTGGGACTACCTAATGTAGAGACAGTACGATGAATAGAATCTAGGTATTTTGAAGAAAGATGAAAATTGACTTTTTTCTTGAGTGCCCGGAATGTGTCAGCAACTGTGTTAGGCACCAGGGATAAATGTTGAGAAAAGTTGGTCATGGTTTATAACTTAATGTTCCTGTAACTTTTCTGTCTGCTTTCTATTGCCAAAGTCCAAAAATTAGAATTGTTAGATAACGATGAATGTATAGGAGTTCTCTCCAAACTGAATTTGGAATTGATAATGTAAAATGAAAATTGGAGTAGACTATTGAGGAGCTGTGCAAATTAAAACTATCAAAGGAGATGAGAACAAATTTCTAAAACATCAGTTTGATGATTGTAATAATTCTTAGTGTTTGAGGGAATCATTTTGATAGTGTAATAAAGGTTATAGGACATTGTGGGTTCAGTGGTAACTGAAAGGAAGCTGATAATCATTTAAGCAAAATGGCAGAGGAAAGAAATGGAGAATCATAAGTAGAAAGGACAGAATCAAACAGTGGGTGGTTTTGATTTTGTTTTTTGGGTCACGGACAGGCATTTGAAGGCTAAAGGGCACCTAAGTGTCAGGTATGGAGTTGCAGGCTATTTGTGTTGTCTTTCATATAGCCTTTGCAGATTTTTTGAGCACCTTATGTATTCTTGGTTTGAGTTCATTAAATATTAAGCTAGTTGACCATTCATACATTTGTGACAGTCTGTATTCTGGTTTGCCTTTTCTCATGATTTTTAGCAAAAACAAATATATAGCGTGTGTGTTTTAAAATGTAAATGTAAAATGTACAAACTATAAAATGTTTAACTTGTGTTTAAAAATGTGAATTTGTATAGTAGGCTGAGCTTATACTTATAGGTAGGTCGAAAAGTTGGGACGCCTGGTTGGCTCAGTTGATAGAGCATGCGACTCGATCTTGGGGTTGTGAGTTTAAGCCCCACGTTGGATGTGGAGCCTACTTGAAAAAAAAGTGAAAACATATTTCTTGAATTTAACATACTATTAAAGTTTGGTTGGTAATTTAACATACTATTAAAGTATGGTAGTAAAGTTAGGTTGGTTTCTGTTTTTAGGATATTATTTGAAATGAGCAGCCTTGTATATATCTGCTTTTTGGGAAAACCTTTTTTAGAGATTTGTACATGGCTTTCACTCCTGTTGGGTTATTATACCTGAATATTTTGCCACCTTAAACTTCAGTAGTTGATTAGTATTAAGAGCAGTCACTGCTGTTCTGAACAGATTGTTCTAATCAGTAAGTCAATCCCTACACCTGCAGCAATCCTTACATTTTGGACACAACAGTGTTTTCACTACTTTTTTGAGATTTGCATCCTCTAATATATTCCTGCATTTACTGAGATTTTTTTTTCCATTTACTAAGATTTTTGAGGGTGGGGAATGATTTGAAAACTTGAAATGGATTGGGAAATGGACAGTCTTGATTCGGAATTGAATTGTAACAATTTTGGAGTTTTCCTTACCAGCAGGAAATTTTCTTCATCCTATTTAGAGATTTATTAGCCTACCTGTATAGAGCTTTCGGCTTTCTCTTCTAATGAGTTGGGCATTATAACGCATGGAATTGGTTCCAAATTTTAAAATATTTCCTCCAAAGAAATTTAAATGACAGTATATTAGCTTACGCTGCATTGAGTTATGTAAACTATGCAGAAAAAAGAGAAAGAAGTAATTTATCCTCCCCTTTTTTTAACCAAACTTGTTGATCATCGAATGCCTGAAGTACTTATCCAGGTCTTTCTTCTGGATATTGTGATTCAGTAGGTCTAGGCATAGGACCTGGGATTCCATATTTTTGATAAGCTCTCTGGATGATTCCTGTTACTGTTCTACCTCACATGTTTTTTGGCATGGTGATAGACATTAAACAAAATAGACAAAAATCATTGCCCTCTTAAAGCTTACATTCTGATTGAGAGTGTACTGTAATAAAGATTAAGTGAGCATATGGCCCAGAATAATGTGAGCCTAGAGAAAGAATCTGTTATGCTTTGGGTTGGTTATAATTTGCTAAAGTATGCCTCCCAGTGTGGGTATCAGAGCCTGGTGAGTGAAACTTGCTGTTTAAGATACATATTTTTAGTGTAATAAGGCTAATAATATCTGTTGTTTAATGAAAAAAACTTAGATTTATTCAGATATCTTTCCTAAAGGGTTTTTCTGTGGGGAGTTTTGGTCTAAAGTGATGATTGTAGTTCCCCTCTATTTTCTCAAATGTTTCAGAGGCTAGTTGTTTTGTTTTTTTTTTTAATTTTTACATTAAGGTACAGTTTATATACAATGTTATATTAGTTTCAGGTGCATAAGGTTCCATACATTGTGTAGTGTTCACCACAATAAATGTATTTACCATCTGGTGTCATAGAGCATTACGTTTTGTTATTTTTCAAAGACATCTAGAAGCAGACTGATGTCCAGAGAATAGACCTTAAGAATACTTTTTTACTTAAAATGTTTCTTTTGGTTTAGTTATATTGTGGCTTTTAATAGAGTTTTCTATTGCCAAGTGGTGGAAATTAATATTCTTGCAATTTAAAAAGTAAATGAAAATACAATGGGCAGTGCACAAAATACTTCTCATGTATTCTCAGAAACCTATACCTTTGTTTTGATCCTTTTTTAATTTAACATTTTGGATTCCTGTGTGTGCTTAGAAATTAGGGCTTGCTTTTTTGCCTTAAGTAAAATCTTGAAGGACTGGTTTATATTTAGATTTCCTGGTTTGACTTTTGGAAGGTGATTTTCTAGGATTAAGATTGTTAGAAGAAATTATTGCTGTTATAGCAAAGGCTTTCATTTTAAGCATGTTACTGGTTATTGGAGCCATTTGAAAGGCTCATCATTAGTGAGAGGAGGAATCTCCCTTTTTCTTTAGGATGGAATGTAGTTTCACTTAGCCACATCAGATGTTTTCTCCAGCTTCTTCCTGGAGCTGCTGGGAGATGGGAGATGTATATAGGCTGTCACCCCAGTGGCTACAGCTCCATCTGGCAGCTATAAAAAGACTGCTGAGACTGAAAGCCCCTGGAAAAAACATGTCTTTTATTTTGTGGTGGTAGCCCCTGGTGAGTAGAAGACCCTTTTTTCAAACTCAGTTAAATATATCTAACTTGTGAAAGGCAAATGAAATTGAATCGATAGTAAAGCTTAAAATCTTACCCTTGGACTGTTTTTAAAAGATGAATTACTGAACAGTTTTCAAAAATAATAACCTTTATATTTAAATTGTATTTTCCTTCATATATGTGAAGCACTGGAATAATTGGACCCAAGCCAATCCTCTGTTTCGTTGTTTCTGGCACTGTAGTTGTAGATGTAAGTGGGAGAAAAACAGTTTGAAGTATGGCGCTTTTGAAGGTTGTCTTTCTTTTTCTCCTGCCAGGGAGGACATGTATGCTCAGGACTCTATAGAGCTACTAACAACATCTGGCATCCAGTTTAAAAAACATGAGGAGGAAGGAATTGAGACCCAGTACTTTGCAGAACTTCTTATGACATCAGGAGTGGTCCTTTGCGAAGGGGTCAAATGGTTATCCTTTCATAGGTAAAAAAGAAAAAAAAATTGCATTGAAAATAGCATTTGTGTTTCTGTTTCCTAGCTGCTTTATACTTGGTGTGGGTCACTGTTCGAGAGGGAACTGGCTGCCGCAAAACAGTCTCCTCTCTTAAGAAGCTAATGTTGGTCTGCTTAAGGGTTAATTTAAAGGTATGAGATTCATTTTTAGCCTATGAGAGAGACTGTATTACATAGTGGAAAAAGTTAAGCTGATAAAGTAGATCTTGGTTTAAATCCAGCAATGCCATTTGGAATCAATGTTACCAAGAGTCATTTAACATTTCTGAGCCTTAGAATTAAACCATTCATTCATTAAGAAAATATTTATTTAATATCTACCAATGCCAAGTACTGCAGTATAAGATTCTAGGAATTAAGCTGTGAGCCAAACAGACAAAAATCCTCATCTTCATGAAGTTTATATTCTGGTCAGAGTAGGCAATTTTTTTTTTTAAATGATGACATTTATATTGTGGTTTATTGGTTAGTAAGTGCAATGCAGTAAAAAACCAGAAAGAGAGTGTTAGGGGAGGGTAGAGGTTGTGGATTTTATTATTATTTTTTTTTAAATAGAGTGATCAGCTGGCATTACTTAGGTAAATATCTTGTTTTAATGACCAATGATATATTTAGAGCATTTTAGTAAAAGACTTTACACACAGTTAATTCTCAACAAATAGTCATTTTTAATTCTTATTATAAAATAAGACTGGATTGTTGAAGAGAATTTCCAGAAGGGGAATTAGTTCCATTTTTTAAGAAGAGACTTCCAAATAAGACAGAGTTTTCCTATTTAGGTAAACTAAATTAAACTGGAAGCCCAGGGACTAAAAGTGGCCTCGGTAATTAATTTATTTGGCCTTCTCTTAATGTTCTTACATTGGGTCCATTCCACACATTTAAAAAAAAAAAAAGGAGTCTCCTGCATTTTCAGCTCTAGCCTCTGGAATGATTATAGTGAAGGACTGTTCATATTGCAAACTCTGGTGTAATACTAAGCAGTAATTTTTAAGTTGGTACCGAACATAGTAATTCTCACCTGTCATCTTTTCTCTTTGTTCTGCATTTGAGCTTTACTTCAGGAGACAAGACTGAAGTCTCTGTTAATTTGAGGAATGTTTTTTCAGTTTTTTGTTTTGTTTTGTTTTGTTTTACTTCCTGGTCATAATTAGCATCATCCTTGTCCTTTTGTTGTATAGGACTTACTTCATTCAAAAAAAATACTCTGAGCAAATACTGTGTGTTAGGCATTGGAGATATTAAGAGGAACAAAGGGCTCATGTCTTTTTAGAATGTAGAGTCTAAAAATTAGACTCCACTATTTGTCAAGGTATGTTTTATTCTAAATGCCATTTTAAATATTTTCTTCATATTCTAACCTATTTCTAGGAGATAAAGACTAGTTTAAGAAATTCATAAACCGGAAATTCTCATAGTCTTTTACTAGTAGTAAGCAAAAGTATTAATTTATATATAGTTAGATAGTAATTACTTCCTTGCCAATTACCAGAAATTTAAAGGTTCTGCCATTTATCGCGTATACCGTAGTGTGCTTTACCAGTCTTCAGTAGTAAAGCTTCTTTTTTCTTTTTAATATTAGAAGTAATTCTGAATATTAAATAGAAATTTTATTTGTATCCCCTCAAAAGACCGATTAATATCGTCTCTCATCAAATATGTACTGAGTTCCAGCTATGTGTAATAAAAGATTTTGAGATATTTTTTAAAGTGTGATTCCTACTTAGACTAGTGTAGAAAACAATACCTGCATTTTAAAGCATAGTAGGAGAAAACACCTTGTATAAGAAATTACTGGGAGTTAGGCTCTTTGAGGAAGGTGCCTTGTAAGAGGCCCTTGAAGTAAATAAAGGTAGACAGAGAAAAAAAGTTAATTATGGCACAGGAATGGAGGGACATATAAAGCTATGGGGAAAAAAACACTAGAGAGAGGAGATCTTGATCTGAAAGTGTGGGAGTTGGTATTTTATTCTCTGGATTTTAGTTCTCATTGTTTACTACTCTTATTTCTTCCATGTGCAGCATTTTCATTGGTATATCTTGAGGAGCCATAGGAGATAGGAACAGAATTTTGAGGGAAGAGAATGACTGATAAGATCATGTAAGGAAAAGAAAATACTTCCATTAGGGAATTACTCTTTGGGTTCTTTTTGTTTTTGTTTTTAATTTTTAAGTATTTTAATGTGGGGCTTGAACTCACAACCCTGAGATGGGAGACTTAAGCAGCGATCAAGAGTTAACACCCTTAACTGATTGAGCCACCCAGGTGCCCCACTCTAGATTTTTAAGCACATGACCTCTTTATGTAAAGTATGGGAAGAATTGTATTATTTTTGCCAATTCTGCTACCTTTTGACATTTTCAGCCAAGTTTCCATTCATATTTATTTTTCCATTTCCATAGTTATTTAAAATTTTTTGAGATATCTATAGAGTGGTTTGATATTCCTCTTAAAGAGTTCTTCCTTCAGAGTTCAGCAAAATAGTAATCTGTGACTGCAGGTTTGGGATGCTAGTATATTGATATCTGAATGATAGTGACAAGTTCTTATCACTCTTGGTAAGGTGATGGCATTTTCCCATTATCATAAACGTGTCTTTTCTCTCATGTGCTTTTTTTTTTTTCTTTTTTTGGTTGATTCCTTTTTTGACCTACAGTTATGACTTACTTATAATTTGTATCAGAAAAAAAATATTTTTTCACCTCTGGTATTTATGTGTCTCTATTCTATATTTAATTCTTTTGTAGTGGTTATGACTTTGGCTATTTAATCAAAATCCTGACCAACTCTAACTTGCCTGAAGAAGAACTTGACTTCTTTGAGATCCTTCGATTATTTTTTCCTGTCATTTATGATGTGAAGTACCTCATGAAGAGCTGCAAAAATCTCAAAGTAAGGCTTCAAGTGGCAGTTGGTAATCCACACTATTTAGACTGAGTGATAAGTAAGATCCTAGCCTGGGATGTTGTTTTAAGCCATATTTTAAATTTTATATTAAATGTAGTTACGTTATCTGGTTATTTTGTTGCATAAATAATTTGTAGGAAGTCTTTTTCAGAACTTCAGCATACATTGGCAATATAAATTCTCAGCAAAATTCATTTTTTTTTTTTTTTTTTTAATCTCAGCAAAATTCAAACCAAGAATCAGGTTTCTCATGACTGCTGGATTGAAAATCATAAACCTGAACAAAAATGTGAGGACTAGTGAGGCTCTCATGCACAGAAGTGCAAGTTTACACTGCCCAACATATGCACTGTCTATCCATGCAAGATAAAATCTGAGGTGGCCAGCAATGTACAGATGGTAGTCAGGTAGCAAACAGTTTCCTCTTCAGCTTGGATAAAAATTTTGTTCGTTCTAGTCATAGGATCACGTTCCTAGGATTATACATGGAAAGGTTTTTTTTGTGTTTTGTTTTTTTTTCCTGTTCTAAAAGATGTCAAGCAGTTAGTGCTATGGTAATGTGTAGTCCTGTCTGGGACAGTAGCTTACATTCTGATACTGCTAAATGCATATGTAATAGTTTATTATTTCTGAAAATTCTTTCAAAAGGAACGTTTCTTTAATAAGTAGAGTGCTCCTTCAGTTTGAAAACTAATCCACCCATGGTGGCAGACTCCCAAGGAATAGAAGGGCTTTATTTTTTTTTCAGATGTGTTTGTATAGAAGCTACAACTAAAAAGCACATTTAGGTAAAGTGGTTGCTTCATAGAACCTTCGTCAAGGTTGATCATGTTTTTTTATCAGGTTTTTAGAAGTACAAATAAAGTTCTACTTTTAGGAGATGGTAAAAACTCTAAGAGCTTTACTTTTAAGCAGAAAGAATATTGTAGGAGTTGAATAAGGAAACTGCTTTTGACAAATGAACTTAAAATCAGAAGCGAAGTAGTTTTTTGGCCGAAGTTTGCTTGCCTTACAACAAAATATGGTATATAACTGGGGAAATTTTTAAGAAAGATTACTTTGTGTTTGTAGCACCTAAAAGCAGCAGGATTGTATATAATTTGAAGAGACTTCTTAGCTGTGAGTCAAGTGAACTTGCAGTTGTAGTAGGATAGCCTTATTGCTGTAGAAATTGAGTTCACCTCCTGAAAGTATTACATGCTGAGAATCCATGGTCTAAATGTTTTAATCTGGCTTTAGAAGTGCTTTGTAGAATCTGACATGTCTCTACAATGACATTTTTTTAGGAACAGAATCAAATTACTGCTCCCTATGTGAATGATATTGGGAAATTTCTAAGTACACCAGATATTCTGTATATGCCCTGAGTGAGCTGCTTTGTCAAATTTAGGTTGAAGGCAAAGGTGCTTTTTGACCTATGGTCACTCATGCTGACTGCCCTTATTCTGTTGCTCTCCTAAGCAGCTGCTAATGATACCTAATCCTCATGTTATTTTTAGCACAGAAGTAAGCACTGTTTGTGCAAAGCACTGTTTCAAGCTGTGAATCAGAGGGCTAGTTTGCCTTAACAATTTAGAGAGGAATTTGGGTCTGTTTTGTTGTCGTCCTGTTCTTTTTTTCCTAACTTGCCTCCAGTTCTCCCTCCATTATTGTGCTTCCCTCCCTGCCCTGTTAACTTCTCTTTTATTCATTCTCTCTTCTTTTCTTTCATTGTCATTTCTTTGTGAAGCCTGGCAATATTAACATAAGCAGATCTCAGGAGTTGTAACTTACTCTTCTTAACAAAACCGTAATTAAGCACTTAATGAATTTTTAAGGATTTGGTTAATCGTAATAGCTTTATTTGGTAACAAATTTAGATGAAACTACTTAGAGATGATTGATGAGAAGCTTAAGAAAATTTGAGAATTGCCAATGGGCAGTTTTATGTTGATGGATGGATTGACTATGAATGTACTTGGTAAATGTTCCCTTGTAGATCTGTTCTCTTGTATAGGATCTGCTTCCCTTAAATCTTTAGGAAAGTTATTTGCCTGTCACATGCCTTAAAGCATATGATGAAGATAAATTTTCCCAATTAGGATCTCATTTTCTACTAAATTATATACTTCTCCCTTTATTCAGCAAGTACTTTAGTTTGTAATTCACCTTCTCTTTTTTTTCTGATCTTCATATGGTCCACCACCTTTCTGTGCTAAAGTCCATTTATATTTTGGTCAGCGTCTGAGTTACATAATTTTTGAATTCGGGGATTGTACTGATTCTGTGTTGACAGATGGATTTTCTTTCTCCTAGGGTGGTTTACAGGAAGTTGCTGAACAGTTAGAGCTGGAACGGATAGGACCACAACATCAAGCGGGATCTGATTCATTGCTCACAGGAATGGCCTTTTTCAAAATGAGAGAAGTATGAAGACATCAGTGCCTTTTTCTCAGTTGGTTGTTAGGTTGAGAACATTAAAAATCTTACGGCAAAAGTTTTTGGGCGATAAGTGCTCATTAAATGAAGATCCGGTTAGAGGTGCATGTAGGCTGTGTCCACCGCACTTGAATATGGTGGAAAGTGTTCAAAGATAAGTCCTCTTGAAATGTAGTTCAGAGGGCAGTGAAAAAATGATTTCTTCATAGACTGAAAAATGAAACACTTTAAACTACCTTAGGAATCATATAGGTCCAACCATACTATTTCTTAGATTAGAACTGAAGCCAGAGGCTAGTAACTTCTATCAAAAATGTCACCCGCACATTACTAGCAGAACTCTAGAATTCTTTCTGTAGACCACATCGGTGCTGCTGCTGCCAAGTCAAGTAATCTACATGTTAGGTTTCCCTGGCATTGTCCTCTCTTAGACATTAAACTGCTGGTAAAATACCATTTGCTCATGCCATTTTTCAGCACTTTGAGGATTTGTAGAGTAGTGCTTATATAGTGCTTTTTAGTAGATTCTTACAGAGAGGTTCTGAATTCTCAAGTGGTTAAGTAAATCTGAAGTAGTTTTTGAATCAAAAATCACACTGAGCAGAGCCCTTCACGTGGCAAAAGGCAGTACTGAATATAAGCTAGTCATGGAAGAGTGGAATTGAATGAACCCAAGTTTCCTCCTAGCTTACGTAATGGAGTGATAGATATAGGTATACCTCACTGTAAATTAAATGCAAAGAATTTCTTTTTGCAAAATATAACTGTAGAATTCTTTAGAGTATTCCTCTTAGACGCTCAAGAATTGACTGAGAACTATCTGGAAATTTAAAACTTTTGTAGCAATTGTATTAATAATAGAAAGCATAATAGTTGTTTTGTTTTGCCAAGTATTGATTCAGAAGTGATTTGGACTGTCTATTCGTGACAAGTAAATACTTCGTTTTGTACTTCTTCCAGTGCTACATTAGAGAATTAAAGCAATCTTTGGATTTTCAGCTTTGCATTTTAAAAATACCTTAATGGTTCAATTAATGGTGGATTCTCTGCTGCTAATTTGTTATCTTTATTTTTCTGGGCTTCTTCAAGAATAGTAACCTAGTGTGAATGTTCAGATTTATTGTCCAGAATGTGTTTAGGGTTTGATTGTTTTCAGCCAACTCGGCCTTGCATGTAGACTCAAGGCTACTTACAAGCCTAAACTTTTTTCTCCCATCATTGGCGATATTCATTCATTTTCACCATTGAGTATTGTTACATTAATGAAATAAAAATGCCTGCCATTTTCCCATCATTACAGACTCTCATAAAATTGATCTAAAATGTTCATAGGAAAGACATGTTTATACATTTTTTTTGTAATCTTTTTCTTTGGTTTCTCTTGAGCTCTCTGTACTTCTTGAGGACATTAGTCTTACTCAGTGAATTTAAAATGTGTGGCCTCAAAGGAGCATCATAGGAAAGAGCTGTCATTTTAGTTAATGAACAGTCAGTACTTACATTGCTGAAATATAAGTTACCAGTGGTACCTTTTGGTTAAAATTATCTTTTTTTTTTTTCCCCAAAATTCCTTTTTAGATGTTCTTTGAAGATCATATTGATGATGCCAAATATTGTGGTCATTTGTATGGCCTTGGTTCTGGTTCATCCTATGTACAGAATGGCACAGGGAATGCATATGAAGAGGAAGCCAACAAGCAGTCATGACATGAAATAGTCCTTTTATTTTTATTTGAGCTACACACAAGCTTGTATATAGGTTTTATCTCTGGTTGAATCCCTTGAACAATAGATACTATTTTTTTTCTTTCATAGCCCATTTTATTTTCTGCCTTTCAGTACTAGTATGACCATTCCTATCTCAGATCTTAATAAATAGAAAAGCATTCAGGTTAAATTTGGCCTTAACTTAATATACTTGTTAGCAGGCATGTGTGACAGAGAGTGGGGAAAGCTGCATCGTATTGAATATTTTGATAAACTTTATCTGCTTGGGCTTGGTTTGTTTTTCCCCCTTCCTAAATTAACTAGCACTGACTGTAATTTATTTCCCTGTTTCATGTCTCCCTTCCATTCTGCAGGAGTTTTAGCTTTTTGAGATTGTGGACCATCAATTTTGCACTTTAGAGAGTGATTCTGACTCAAATCCTCTGTTTTATCAGAAATTTTGGCTTTTCTTGCTCTTAGCTGGAAAAATGACCATCTGCCAACCTTATACAGTATTTACTTGTTTTTGACCCACAGACATAACACATGCATTGTGCAAACGGTTGATTCAGCAAGACTACAAAAAAAAAAAAAAAAAAAGACAAAAAACTACTGAGGAGCTTAGTAACTGCTGTTTCTGTACGTAGTGTTTAATCTTCCAAGCACATCTAGTGTCTGTCAGTTTCTCATTGGCATGTATAGGCTGCTCTGTGACAAGAATTTTTCAAACCAGCTTTACACCCTTCAGGAGAAATCCCTTGTGATTGGATGTTTAATGTCTGCCAGGAAACTGGCATCCAAGATATTGAAGCTGCAGTTATTTTATGATAGCACACTTCTCTTTGATATGCTTTTTATTCTGTCACTGTTTACCCTTATTTTTAATTTTTTAAACATTTTATAGCCATACTTACGATGCTCTTGCTTTTTTGTTGATTCCACAGATCAATTTCATTAAAGTCCAAAGATAGCAAGTCTTTAGGTATATTTTGTACCAAATTAAATTAGAAGACAAAAAATTGTGCTTTCATAGTTGTTACAAAGATAAATAATGGAGAGATTTGGTGCAAAACAAAATACAAATATATATAGCCATATGTATATATATGTACATATGGCTATATATATATATAGCTAATTACAATTACCTGAGGAGTGTAATGCTTGTTTATTTTTTTGTGTATATCTTTGCAATCTATTTTATATATATTGACAAAAGAGACTGTGAAATATTTAGCCATGCAGAATATGTGACCAGACCAGAGCATGTGTAGGAAGACATTTTGGTAATCATTAACTCTTCCCTGAAATGATAGACTACAAGTTATGATGTGTGTTATCTACATTTCAATCAGTAATACTAGCAAATCATAAAATGTAGCCACATTGGTTTGTTTCCTTTGTACATTCTTTATTCATGATTATTACAATGCTGTTAACTGGGTGGTCCTTTTTAAACAAAATGTTATTTGCAAAACAGAGGGTATTTGTTTTTAAAGCTTTTGTAAATAAAGGCTTCAGAAATGTTTTCTTACATATGTTGATGCCTGGTAATTTTGTTTTAAAGATATTTATTTGGGGGATTTTTGTTTTTTAATTTGGGCAAATGAATTTAGTAACTCAGTAACTTCTTTAACTGTAGCTATTAGTCTCTTAATCGAGCCTTCTGCATTTCAAACACTGTCAGTTTATTCTTTTGAATACCTCAACTAGATGTTAAGAATTGATTTTTATCTCCTTTTCAGGAATGCATTTATTCTGAAAGACAAAGTAAATGCATTTGATATGACTTACTGTGGCTTCTTTTTAAAGCTGACAATATAACGGATAATTGGTTTCTTTTTGATTTTCACCTCCTTAAAAAAATAGGAATTATAAAGATTCCCTTTTGAATAGCCACATAGTTGCTGAATTTCATAGTTCGTGTCAATTTTGGTTTTTGTCTCAAGAAGTAATAAAATTTTATAACTTCTACAAGAGGAATATTATGAACTTTACTAAATCTAGCTTTTGGGCATAATTTAGCTGATAATTTTGTAATGTTCCTAAGCCATTAATTCTGGACTCACCATCTTCTATTTAAATCTCTTGGATCAAAGATCAGTAAAGTACGTAAGGCCTACAGGCCAAAACCAGCCTACTGCCTGGTTTTGTATGGCCAGTGAGATGAGGATGGCTTTTATGGTTTTAAAATGGTTGGGGGAAAAATAAAATCAAAAGAAAAATACTGACATGTGAAAATTAAGTGAATTCAAATTTTAGTGTCCATCAATAAAGTTATTGGAATGCAGCTACACTCATCATTTCTGTACTGTCTGGCTACTTCTGCACCACAGTAGGAAGGCTGAGTAGCTGCTACAGAAACTGCTTATGGCTTTCTCATCCTTTCACATTCCTTCTTGGTATGCTACAAAATCAGTGATGCAGATACGATGTGAAAGCATTTGGAGTGCCTGGTCTATCTATACAACAATTTATTTTTCTGTTACCAGCTTATATCCATTATATCCAAACAGAAAACTGTACTTTGAATGATGTGCCTTGAAGGCACAATAGAGTGTTAACTAAATCATATGGTAAAATAATGTGTCATGCAATGATACTGTAACTGCTAAAAAATGCAATATATGTTGACATAACCAGACCAAGCACTCATCACAATATACCCAACTATTGGGAAAGCGTAAACATTTTAAAACGGAGTATCTCATCACATCATGATTTCTTCACAAAAATAAGTGAAAAGTCTATGTCTGGCCCATTTGTTAGCCAAGCAAAGCCATTTACTGATAGTTATGTCATGGTTTCTGAATGTAGTAGCCCAAAGAAATAACGTCTAGAGAAAATAATTTTAACAACTTAGCCTTTTGGAAAGAATGGTTGAAGAGTGAGGACATTGGGTATAACATTTACAGTTAATTATAAAGGGACAGGATTTTGAGTATTGTTCTTTGCCTCTAAATAAAATGTTCTAGTACTTTCCCAGCTATTCTTTGAGAAATCAATGCTAAGTTTGAAGTGACCAAAGAATTAGTTTCTTTTCGTAGTCTGTATGGAAATACAGGTGAGACCATTTTCAAAGAAGTTGAGAAACCACTATGTCATTGCAACCCGAAATCGACTCAGATGTATTAACAACTGTAAAAATGCGCATGGAGCAGAGAAAGGTTGAGTTGGTCAAATTTAAAACCTTGTGAAAATGGCAGGTAGCCATTTCACTTATCACCTTTGTTCTCTTTTTTTTTTTTTAATTTATTTATGATAGTCACACAGAGAGAGAGAGAGGCAGAGACACAGGCAGAGGGAGAAGCAGGATCCATGCACCGGGAGCCCGACGTGGGATTCGATCCCGGGTCTCCAGGATCGCGTCCTGGGCCAAACGCAGGCGCTAAACCGCTGCGCCACCCAGGGATCCCATGTTCTCTTTTTTTCTAAACAAGAATAAACATTTCATTGTTAGCCGGTGTCTTACTAGTGCAAAGACCATGTGAAAAGAGAATAAACCAAAAAAATCATACTTGTGTTACACGTGTGTACAGATTCTCCTCCAGTTGATTCTTTATAGCCATTCTGGGTTTACCCGTAACGTCTCCTTGGCCTAAGGATATTTTTTAAAGAACTTTGAAACATTTGCATGTTACACTAAAATCAGTGTGTAATTAAAGTTGCTCTTTATTAATATTCTCTCATAATAAATGATGGGGTCATTTAAGGTGCTTCTAATACCAGACTTTAGGGGGTTATATTATACTTACTGAAAAAGACAAGAATTCTAAACTCTGTCAATAGCTTTATTTTCATAGTTGGATAAAAGACAACAGAAGAACTGAAGCTTTCTGTGATAATCAGTTTTTAATTCAGCATCAACAGAATTCTACTTTGGAGCATTATTTTTTTTCTCAAGCACCTTTATCTGTCAAACAAGATAAAGAATTGTTATTAATAAATTCAGGTCAGGAGAGCCCCTTCCCTGGAAGATGCAACATAAATGATTGTTTTTTATAAATCATAAAATAGTACTGTCCATTCTGAGTAATGAACTCCTTTACATAGCATACACTGGAGCTTAAAATCACTTCTCAAAAAGCCCCTTTGGTTTCACTGGTACTCAAAAATAAGTCAAAAGATGAATCATCCTAACACATTTTTTCCCCAACTGCTAATACTGAATACTAGCTACAAATAAGAACACCAAAGATCTGTGGGTACTGTCACCAGTTTTGTTTTTGCTATCACTTTCCTGCCATGAGAAAAAACTGCAAGTGATTTGTTTGGCATTGCCCAGTCATATTTTAACTTTTTGTGGAATAAGAACAATTAAAGAGCTCTGAGTAACCTAAACTGCCTTACATCCTCTCTTTTTGAGGATGGAAATACACTGAACATTGTGCTGTGGGACACATGTATGTCGAAATAGGGAAAATCTGCTCATCTAGAATTTAATGGAGTAATAATTTTTCACAGGTTGTTTTCCTGAAGCATGAATCATGATTACCACCTTCATTTTTAAAGAACATATTCTATAAATCCTTTGTATTTGAGTTCTCTAGAGGATGTGGTTATTGCCAAACATACGCCATATTTCCCAGTTACCTGTTGAACAAGCGTACTCAAGTTTTATGGTCTGTTTCTAATTGCCCTCAGAATCATTTTAACCAATACATACTTATCCTGTCATCCACCTCTCCTCAAAAGACCTATGTTATGACCAGGTTGTAGATCAGCTTTGTCTGCAGTAGTTCTGGTAGACTTAGGAAAAAGTGTATCTTTAAAGCAACTTCGATTGTCAGTGCAAAGGCAATTCCATATAGACAGCTACTAAAGGTGATCAACCAGACTTTATTATGGTATAACAGGAGGGAATTCATGAATAAGCACTTCCTTGAATGTCCCATCATTGATTTAGATGCAATAAGTTTATCTTTGAAAATACAAACCCTCTTTTCACTGCACAATGGCAAAGTTAACTAAAAGTATATGAAGTATTTGTACATTTAAAAAAAATCTTAAAAATTTTACCTATATATACGGTAGAATTTTGAAAAACAGGAAAAATCAAACATCAATCAAATGGATGATCAGGATAGTTGAAGTATAAGTGTCTAAGTATAAGTTTGAGTTGAACAATTAAATTTTTTAAAGCAAAATGTTTAAAATGTTTTTAAGGTACATTTTATAAATATGTACAAAATGTAGGTCTATTTGATGCTTTATTCACTCGGTAAACTTTATACTGCATATCTAATGAGATATGCCATCATCTCTAAAAATTATAACCACCTAGATTAAAAACAAAACAAAACCCTTAAAAGATTATTCACTGTATGAAAACAAAAAGGGAACCATTACAACTTAATGGAAAAAAATTTGTAAAAAAAAATTTTTTAAATCTGATTCTAATGTGTACTGACTCATGTATATCAATAATTACACAAAAGGAAAAACTTAACAGTACTCTAGCAAGGTACAGAATAAAAACTTCTCTTTTTTTCTTCTATTTTGACAAGGAACATGTCACAGAATCCTATCCACAAAAATGGCTATAGTACTGTGCTTTGAAAAAAACCTGGCTGCGTATAATTCTTAATACATCATGTGATGCTGTTGCCCTTAAGACTTCTAGCAGTAGCTATAGGTTCCAACCTGGCACTTCAGGTAATAAAAAATGATGACCAAAAAATCCTTTAAAAGTAAAAAGTAAGAATGTATCATATCTTCTGAGATTTCCTGAAACAGATTGTCAGATCAAAGTCTTTAGCTTTAAAAAAAAAAAAAAACTGAAAGAGTGCCATCCTATTACTCAAAGAATTACACTCAAATGATCTATAAAATGAACTTCACTGATACTGATTCTTTCACAAACTCATTTAAATATAAAACTTTATATTTCTAGAAAGAATGGGTTTTGCAAGGATCTTTTTTACTCCATTATCCTCTGGTCTACTAGTCTATTATGTGTTGCATTTTTGTCTAACTCAGATTTTGAAAAGTTTAATACCATTTTCTCTTTGATTAAATACCAGTTCCTTAGCTATGTAAGTTTTAAAAGATAATCTGCTTTAAATTCTCAAAATCAGTACCAAAAAATGTTTACAGCTTATTCTAATCTCTAACATTTACAAAACTTACACTCCACATAAAAAAAAAAAAAAAAAAAAAAAAGAATAAATTTTTTTCAAATAGTGCATACAAGGCACAAGAGCTTCCTAGTATATTTACTGAAGCCGAACATTTGGCATCAACAAACACACCACTTTAGTTTACCTTAAACTCAATTTCCAAACAGCACACCATTTAGTTCATATTGAACTAAATTTCTAAAAGTATATTTCTTTTAATGATTTGCATAATTTAATCTTAAGTATTTGAAGAAATATAAAGTATAACTGTCATACTTTCGATGAGGGGACACAGAAATAATATAGATACCAATGGAGGATTAATCTATTGGCCCATTAGGAATTATTAACAAATTCAATATTTTAGCTATATGTTCAATAGAACAAATAACTTTTAAAAAATGAGATTTTTTAAAAAGCCAGAATGGCAAAAGAACATCATAAATGATTTTTTATAATTTTCAGCCAATTTAAGAGGATCAGAAGAGATGAAAAATATATTGTGGATGTAGTAGTAATTAATGTATTAGTTATGATAAAAATTGCTAGCTAGTTGCTTATCAGTGAGCTCAGGCTTCAATGACCATACATCTTTCCCAGCAGGGAACAAAGGCTAGAATTAGATTAAAGTCTGGCAAAAATGGTGGTAATCTTCAACTGTAGGCCACTTAAAATTTGCAATGAATTCATAGTCATTATAGTTCACTCAGTCTGGGGCTGGATTCACAACAGAGGGAATGCTACCTCCAACTCGTTGGTAACTAGTAGGTTTTATAAATAAAGCTGTCATTATACGGTAATTTGAAATCTTCCAAATTTCAATATCTTAAATAGTCTCAATTTTCTGAATCAGAAACTCAGATGATTAATGGGCTTTTTATGTATAGACATTGTACTACCCAAATATTTGGGTGAAAATCAGCCCATGAATTTATTCCAAGTTTTTATGATAGAAGATACTTTTGCCTTTGATTCATAAACCATAATTACTTCTAATATGTAAGAGGAATTTGTGTTAGTTCAAACAATCTGTATATTGAATTTAAAAATGTGTTATGTTTTAAGCAACAGCTTGGAGAGAACTAACCAATTCATATTCTGCATATCCAGCCAAAGGAAAATGGGAACAACTGGCCAATGGTGCCTTCCTGTGGGAAGCCTCTTCCATCCACCTACAGCATGGATACCTTGAAATGAAACAGAAATCATGAAGCTATTGTGTCAACTATAAAAAAACAAAAAAACTAACCACTCATTCAGTGTTTGTTGAATAACATTCCTTGTTCAAAATTAAATATTTCCTAGGCAGAAAGCTCAGATATGTTCTTGAATACAGACTTCTATATCAGTGCTTCTCAAACTATAATAAGCATATAGAAGAAGACTAGAGGAGCTTGTTAAAATGCAGAAAATGCAGATTCTGACTCAGTAGGTCTAGGGTAAGGTCCAAAATTCTACATTTCTGTTGAGCTCCCGAGTGATGCCAATACTGCTAGTTTGGGGCAGCAATTTGAATGGCTGGTTTCCTTGTTCTGCATTTGTCTGAGGCCAGTAGGAGTTTAGGAGTGACAGCTGAGTTGGGATGGGGATTTAGGAAAATACGTTTGAAATTTCACATACATAGAAGCACAGCATTTTTTACTCGAATAAAGAGAGAAGGTGGAAAAGGCTAATTTGACTTATATATTAGTGCTACTATGGGTCTAGGCACATGGCTATCTGCAAAGTATGATGAATGAACTAATAAATATTTTATAAAAAATCCCAAAGGTAATTTATTAATGTACATCAAAAAGAAAGAATATGAAAATATATTTCAGTATTATCATTAAATTAAGCATATCAATATCAGATATTATTATTCAATATAATGTACATTGAAGGAATTGCAAGTCTGAGATGTGAAGCAGGAAAAACCATTTTTAAAACTTTTAAAAACTATTTGGAATATTAGCTACCTTGGGAAAATTCAATTTTTTAAAGAAACATTTAAATGTCATGGGTTAGATCAATAGAATGAAAAACATATCACAAAATCTTTTTTTTTTTTTTTACATCGCAGCTGATTCATGCTTCCATTTGGCTATTATGACCATTAATGTCATATATTTGTATATAATAAAATCAAGTTTCTGTGAGATTTTTAATTTTAACCATGTTATTCTATAATTATTTACAAAATGTTTATTTAGAGCCTACTATGTTGTCTGATATTATGCAATGTTGAGAATAATGATTTTCAAACTACATTAATCTTGTGTCAAAATACCGGGAAGTCTATGTGACTTACACACAATGTCACTATGTAAACTACTGTAAAATATTTACCACGTATGACCTCACAAACATTCATAATTAGGACTAATGATTCAAATTACTGAAAAAAATCCTATACAACTTTATATGGTTTATAGAACTATTTCTGTAAAATATTTTAATAGTGACATTTTAAGAATTACTTCTGGAAATTTAATATTGTCTCTTTGCTATTTAACCAAATTAAGATTAAATTTTCACTACCCTAACCGTAGTTATGATTTATCTGATCCACTACACCTTATATACAGTCATCCAAAACCAAAACATTAGTCAACTGGCAAACTGCCAGATCGGTACTTTGCTGTTATTTACATAGCTATTCATGAAAACAAAACAAAGAAACAGATTTAAGAAAAAAAATAACAACACAGATTTGAGGATTAAAATGGGTTAAAAGAAACAAAAAACAAACAAAATAAAAACGCAGATATCCATGAAGTACCTTGACACAAATGATTTTGTTTCAGATTCCACTCTCTTGTTTTCTTTAGAGTTTAGGATTCTGGACTACAGTTTTGTAAATAAAAATTTGTCTTGATAGCTTTACTGTTCAACTCTACACTGTTTATTTTAACAGTATATATAGTTGTTGGTTTTCTTTAGATGTCTATGGCTTTGTTTCAAAAGGGCTTTTTACTGTATTGACTGCAGGCTTATAAATAAATAATCTTTTAAAGATACTGATTTGGAGCAACAGGTTTAAAAAAAATTATGGTTTAAAGAACATTATTTGGAACACTTGTTTTAAGGATAACACACACTAGGGGGTCCTACAGTAACCAAAAATGATGGAGGTTTGCACTAACAAGATATAATTATCTTGTACTGAGACCCAGTGAGATTCTGCTGATAGATGGTCAAGGTTATAACCACTGTATATCTGAAGGATAGAAAAACTAAAAATAAAAAATTACAAGATTCTATCATATGACAAGATAATTACCATGTAAGTTCAATAGTTTAGGAACAATCCTTGCCATTTAGTGCATTCCTATAAAAATTAATTTTGTACATCAACTCATTTCTATTTTGTGTCAAGTTAATCTTACATATAGCTAAAACCAAAGCTAGGTCCACATTCAGAGGTCTCCAGCATAATGAATAGGATCCTAAGGGTGAACTACAACATCTTAAAATTTCAATTACTCAAAAATAAATAATAATGTCTATGGAAACTATTTGCCCTAAGAGAACAGAAAGGCTATTAAAAATATAAAACGTCACAATAAAGGAAAAACATCTTACTTCCATAAAGTATGAATTTATTTTGTTTGAAGAGTTAAGTCTCATTCTCCATGGTTAATGCAGGATTGCTCATACCTTCAAGAAAGAATATAAATTAACATTTTGTTTGCAGGGGGTTGCTTTTGAATAAATAGGCAGGACTTGTTTATCCATCTATGAATCCCCCCAATATGCTTCCAAAGGTGCCCTGCAAGTAGTACAGATTTGTAAGGTAGTCATATGGAAACACACACACACACACACACACGATACAGTGTTGACTCCCACCAGTGTCACAAAAGGCTCTTTTCTTTTTTTAAAGATTTTATTTATTTATTCATGAGAGAGACACACAGAGAGAGGCAGAGACATAGGCAGAGGGAGAAGCAAGCTTCTCGCAGGGAGCCCAATGCAGGACTCGATCCCAGGACCCCAGGATCACACCCTGAGCCAAAAGCAAATGCTCAACCACTGAGCCACAGAGGTGCCCCTCAAAAGGCTCTTTAAAAAGAGATATTCAGGGGGTGCCTGGGTGGCTCAGTCAGTTAAGCATTGAACTCTTGATTTTGACCCAGGTCATGGATCTCAGGGTCGTGGGATCAAGCCTCAAGTGGGGCTCTGCACTAGGCATGGAGCCTGCTTAGGATTCTCTCTCCCTCTCCCTCTGCCTCTCCTCTCACCTCCATCTCTAAAAAGATGAATAAAAAGAGATATATACCTCAGGAAGTGGGAGGAGTGAACAAAACCATGAAAGACACATTAGACCTGGCAATTCTCACATCATCTTAGGGTATTCCTTCTAATTCTACATTTACCTCCCTCAGTCTGGTGAAACTAATCTTTGAGCCCTTTCTCAGCTCATCCTTCTCACATTTTCCTTCCAACTTTTAAGCACCCTTTATACTTTAAATAAGTTTTCAATTCATCCATCCAAGTAACAGAAAATTAATCTAACATGCCAAATGATTAATAGCACATGGAAGCCAAGAAATCACTTCTATGTTAGTGCAGAACTATACAAGGCAACATGAATTCCTTCTGAAAGAAACAGAGTTCTTTGTCTTTCCACCACCTGAAAATTATTCTCCAACTATAGATCATTTCTTTGCCTCTAAGGAAACTGATGGAGTCAAAGGGCTAATAGGTGACATCAACTTTGTTGCGGCAAGGTCTAGTCCTTCCCATAGACTGGAAAATGTAACGGCAGGTTTGAAAAAAGACAGACCAAATTATGGATATTCACATAATAGGGATATTCATGCCTATATATAGGCATATATGTTACTTAAGAATAAGTCTCTTTAAAGAAAGCCTATATTTTAGGAGGATATGATTGATTGTAGATTAAATAGTGACCTTAGAATTTTTACTTAGGAATGCCTAGTTTTCATTTTCACTAAATCCCAAAGAAATTTCAAAGAAAACAACAATCACTTTAAAATGGAGGGAGCCAGGGTATCTGGGTGGCTCAGTCAGTTGAGTATATGCCTTCAGCTCAGGTCATGATCTCAGGGTCCCGGGATCGAGCTTTGCATCGGGCTCCCTGCTCAACAAGGAGTCTGGTTCTCCCTCTCTTTCTGCCCTTCCCCTTGCCCCCACTCATGCTCTCTTTCTCTCTCCTTCTCTCTTTATGTTCTCTCTCTCTCTCTCTCAAATAAGTAAATATTTTTTTTATTTTTTATTTATTTTTATTTATTTTTAATAAATATTTTTTTAAAAAATAAAGTGCAGGGAGCCAAAGTCAGGGAGGCTAGGAGAGTTTGAAGAAAGGACTAGAAATGAAGGAGCGATTTTCTGGCTAATAGTGCCTTAATCATGGTTATTTATAGGGACACCACACATATATTTATACACTTGTATGTATGATCATACGTTTTGATTAATCTTCACCAACCTGAGAAATAAATAGCATTTTATTTATTTTTAATTTTTATTTATTTATGATAGTCACACACACACACACACACAGAGAGAGAGAGAGGCAGAGACATAGGCAGAGGGAGAAGCAGGCTCCATGCACCGGGAGCCCAACGTGGGATTCGATCCCAGGTCTCCAGGATCGCGCCCTGGGCCAAAGGCAGGCGCTAAACCACTGCGCCACCCAGGGATCCCAATAAATAGCATTTTAAAGAAAGAAAGCTACATCTAAAAGAGGTTAGGTTGCTACAAATATCACACACTAATCAGGTGTCCAAACTGGGATTTAAAATCAGGTCTGACTTCAAAGCCTTGCTTTTTCTTTGCCAATAAACTATTTTGACTGAAGTAGTCAAAGGTTAAAATCAATAATAACAAGGGAAATGTAAGTGGGATCCAAAGAAATAACAGCTAAAGTTATGATAAGTATGCAGTAACTTTACTTTGACATTTTGAAATTGGATAGAATCTTAAAAGAACCATATGGTTTAAGATCCCTTTTACTAGATATTTTTCACTCTTTTGTCTGAGTTGATTATATTTGCCATTACATATTTAGATTTTGAGTATATCATTTTATTTGTTAGGCAGTAGTAACTATTTGTTTCTTATACTGGAATAAAAGCAATGCAGATCTTTCACAACATGATCTTTTCAGCTTACAGACCTTAATCAAAGTATTTTACAAACAGAAGTTCCTGAAAATAATTCTAAATTTAAAATGGGAGTTCAACTCCGAAGCTAGGAAGAATCTATAAGAATATGATGAAATTTGTGCACTACTTTCACCTTTTATAAATAAAATCTATTAAAATAGCCATGTAAGCACACCCTTACCAGCTTTGCCTTTTCCCGGGTTTGTGCTGCTTTCTGTCCAAGACTGAGAATCAGTGAGAAGATGGCTCTGGGACTCTCTCAATGGCTTTGCAGGAAACTGATGGTTTTCAGGACTGAGTAATAATAATCAACACCATAATCATATGTTAACTCTTAATAGTATTAAGCTAAGGGTTTCTCAAGGTACAGAATTCAAACCACTTCCCAAGAGAATTGGGTGAAGGGGGAATAAGGCATTTAATCACATTGACTCACAACGAGAAAACCATTCTTCCTTCCATTCTCTTTTCATTCTTCTAAATACAGTAAGATGACAATCTTTAACTTTGGCAAGTCTCCATTTTTAAGACAGAGAACAGGCTTCCGCCCCTAACTTTAGCAGGTGAGGGAATCTAGTTAGAATTTAATAGGACTTTATTAACAATTTTATTTTTTAAAGTCATATTCTATTTATGGTAAATTATACTAGTTTTCATTTCATTTTTCATTTCATTTCACTATATATTAGTGATATAATGTATGATTTAAAAATAAGCTTCAGTACCAATTTAAGTATATCAAATAAAAATATTAGTTTGGTAAGTGGTATGGTGATATGGAAAAAAATATATGAAGGTGATGGTAGAAAGACAAGTTTGAGAAAAATTGGTCTAGTGTTTCTAAAGTGGCCTAACTTGTCTTGAACAAAGAATTCTCTGTCTTCCTCTATAAAACTGAAACAACAAATTTGAGCACTATCTTGCAGAAACGTTGAAAGCATCTGGTATCATCAGGTCTTACAAATGTGATGTTTAACCTGAGGAATAGAGTCTTAAAAGAAAAATTTAAGTTTAAAAATTTAAGTAGACATGCTATATATCAACATATGTCAATATATAGCATGAAAAAATATAAATTAAAATAGCATTTCACTTAGATAAAGTTATTGGCAGAGAAACTATAAGTATACTTTTAGAACACACCCTGAAACCATAATTACTATAATGTTCAAAAGAAAAAAATACTTAAAATTCTTCCAAGAATAATTTCACATATGCGAGTTGACTATATTTTTTAAAGGATATGCTTTTGCTCCTTGATAATTACCTTATATCTAAAATTTGAGAATAATTCAATTTTGTGTAGTTTTAACATCCCCTTATTGAAATTTTGGAGGTAAGTCTAAAAAATAAAAAGGATATATTTTATTTCTATGAAAAAAAAACCCGTAACTCTTAACTCTCTTTTCCTCTAATTATTATTCTTCAAGAAAGGGACCATATACCAGGTATAGCATAGTAACTAGGTTGAGGTTTAGAGACTCCTTGCAGATTCATTGCTGCTTATAAGACTCTAACAAATGACAAGGAAGGATCCATTCATTCAACAGCATTCATTGAGTGCCAATTACATCAATGAATAGTTTCTGATCACATGGAAATTTCATTGTAATTAGGGAGGAATAATAATAAGTAAGCATAGATATAAGAAGTCAGGTGACAGTAAGAGCTATGACAATAGATAAAGAGCAGTAAGGGGAAGTGGAAGAGCAGGTTGCTATTTTACAAAGGGTTTTCAAAGATGGCCTCTATTGTGAAATTACACCTGAGCTAGAAGTGAATGAAGAGAAGCTGAAAGATCATTCAGAAAGAGAAAGAAAAATGGTTAGGAAGAGGAATTGGCAAGTACAAATGTGCTAAGTAAGGGACATGCTTGGTATACTTGAGGACCAGCAAGATCTGTGTGTCTAGGGATTGTGAGAGAAGGGAAAGTGGTAAGGGATCAAGTCAGAGAGGTACTGGGAGTAGATTAGACAGGACAAGGTCAGGACATGCATTCACTTTTATGCTGGTTAAGATGGGAAGCCAACAGAGGGTTTTGGGCACAAGAGTGACACAATCTGATTCTTAATCGAGAACAGACTGGAGTAGGGCAAAAATGGAATCAGAAAGATCAGTAAGGACGGTATGGAAATAATCTAGGTGAGAAGTGACAGCTTGGACCAGAAAGTAGTCTGAAGGTGGTAAGACTTGGATTAATGGAATATTTTGAATGTATATGTGATAAAATTTGCAAATGAAGTAAATACAAGGTCATTGAAAGAGGAAGCTAGAATGACTGCACAGTTCCTGGCCTGAGCATCTGGGAGTCTGAGCATCACTAATTGGGACATATGGAAGAATGTAGGAGATTTAAGCTGAAGGTGAGAATGTCAATGTCTGGGAATTAAGAATTCTGCTCTGCATCTGTTCAGAGGGAGAGGACTTTTAGGCATTTAAGTGGTGGGAATGTTGAGTAGATAGTCAGATATAAAACTCTAGAATACAGAGGAGAGACTATCACTTGCCATAACAATTCTATATGGGCTAATCAGGGGAAATTATATAATTATGCAAAAGATATGTTAGCTGTCAAAATACAATCTCAAAATTTAAAGGAAAGGGAAGAGAAGCCCATAGTGGTTACAAGATCACCTAGCTGGGCAATAGTGCCAGAACTAGGATTTCCCCCAAAGCCTATTTAGCAAAAAGAGAGATACTATTTCAGAAACCCAAATCTTCTTGAACTACAGAAGCCCCTTAAGAGGCCAAAAAAAAAAAAAAAAAAAAAAAAAAGATTATTGAAAACTACTACTAAAATTTATAAAAGCCTGGAAATATTCTAAGTAATCTATTAAAATGAGATTTTTCTGCATCAAGATATAAAAAAAAACCTCTTAATCCTTCAATGTTCAAGCCAAAACTCAGAGGGTATACCCCAGTAAGACTGATGCCTTTGAATATCCCTGTAAAACACATTGGAATGGCCTCCTCATTAACTGGTTGAGTCTGGTCTGTACAAAGGTCACTCTAGGGATGGGGTGGTAAACAGGTTTCATCTCTTAACAATTTAAAATGTTTTGGAAAGGCTACCAGGATCACTAACTCAAAAAGAATTCTAGGGTCATGACAGGCTCCACCAGAGAAAATACTGTGATCAGTAGGACATCCACACTAGATGGGAGTCATGTAGGGTCAGGTGTTATGAGCATGGCATTCCAGCAACTAAGAAAAATCTCTAACATTCAACTAAGAATGATATGGTTATGCTCTTGCTATCAGCTTTCATTTAATAATTAGAGGTATGGCCATATTCAAATAAATCTGTCTTAAATATGCAAAAATTAGTGTTTCAAACTCACAAATTCATAAATAACATTTTAAAAAGTTTGAGTAGTTTTGCCTTTTGCTTGTTGGTAGCAAAGTCAGAATTAAATTTCAAGGTCTTCCTCAAATTCTTGATAGACTGGAACCAAAAAACTTAGAGCAAGGGCAAAAGTCTCCAAACACTAAATTTCCAAGACTCCTTCCCTTCTCTTTCCCCAAAAAAATGGTTCAGATGATGTTTACAGGTTTTTATCAAACATTAAGAACATGGCACACTATTGAGTGGGTGTGGGGGATTCCATTTGATCTCCAAAAACCTAATCCAGGTAAGTTCTTCTGATCTTTTTATAATATTATAGTTACCTCAGAAAGGACCTGGAGGGTCAGAGGTCAAGTTTATTGTCCACTCACCTGATCACTGGGGGAGCTAATGTGGACTGAATATTCTCTTCTTTTATGCATTACATTTTAAAAATCAGTCAACCAAAATGTACAGAGAATCAATATCTGTTTACCCACTACCTAGAGTAACAAGTTTTACAAGTATAATTGAAGCTTGCTCTGGGCCCCTCTCTAATCATACTTTCCTTTCCCCCTCATTCCAAGTGGGAACCATTATAGTGAATTACGTTCTTCCATTTTTTTCAAAGAAATATAGAATCAAAGGTCACAGGAAGATAAAATACATTTTTTGAAAGTAAAATAGAAAAAAATATGGGATTACTTTTTCGATGTTGAATTCAATCCTGCAGGAGTAGATGCTTGTTCAGGATCCTGATTAACAAGGCAAGTTGGAAAGGAGCAGCCATCACCTAGACTATAATTAAAATGAAAACTTATAATTGAGCAGTAAACAAGACAACATAAGTGAAGCTTTGATGTTTGCGAACAGAACACAGTTATATTATGGACAAAACATGTGTATCAGACATTGGCTTCCATACAGAACGTTTAAGGAGATGAGTTAACTGACTACCACATTGATATAACAGTGAATCATAAAACAATTCTTAAAAAAAACAGGAACTTGCATGCAGGAGGATAGTTCCTCTGGTGGATTACTTTCATTAGTTTAAAACTTGAATATTTTCACAACAAAGTACCTGGAAAAAATGGGTAGCAACCAGTACTTCTTTTCATCACCAAAAACTTGTCGCATGTTTTTACTGAAACCCAAGCTGAATCCATTCTTATCTGTTCCATGTCGAAATACGGGACTTCTAAATGCCTCTACAAAACACGGTTGAGCAACTCTGTGAGTTTAGAACATATCTAGTAATCCCCGTAGTTATAAATTATTGCTCTAAATGAGAGAACTCTAAAAATTGATGGCTAGCTTCCTGTGAGTACTTATGTCCCTATCAATAGGCTCTGCAACACGGATTGTCTACTCTGTTTTAAAATAATCATAAGATATGATTACATGTATTTTAATATTTAAAGACCCTGCTCTTATAGCAGCACATGTGCATTGCAAAACATTAGAAAACACAACTGAGCAAATAAACTAAAACTTTACATCTTCTGGATCTTTATTAAATAGATGTGTGGATGGATAGATGGATGGATATAGATTTACACAAACCTATACAGTTTTTTTAACCAATGAGACTGTACTTTATATACACTCTACAAATTCCCTTTTTTCCAGTCAATAAATTCCATTTTCCAATTTGATTTAAATTTCTAGCTGGTCAAAAATTTACTTTAAAGCTGGCTTATCTGAAGCAGAATCCAGTGCAAATGCAAACACTGTGCCTGGTTGTACATACTCTGCCTAATGAAGCTGGGCTTCAGAGAGGCCATGGGACGTGTCCAAAATCATACAGCAAATAAATGACAGCAGTGGAACCTGAGCAAGGTAATGAATGTCCCTTCTATTACGATACAAATTCTTCTTAAATAATGCTGATAGGCAAAATCTGAACTTTTATTTTTGGAACATGAACAAACAGAAGTTTGTTTACTTCTGAACAAACAGAAGTATAATGATTTTTTGTCCATCATTTAAAAAAAGAAAATACTAACAGAATCATGGTACTATGAAAAATGTGGCAATTTGGAAGACCTTTAGCATTTGTCACCCTGGGTTATATATATAGCTTTTAATAAAATATTTTTATAATTTTAGGACTATATTGCCTAGAGGAAGTTCTTTCAGTGTTATAAGTTAAATCTAGAAGTTCCTAAACTTCTAGAAATAATTTATTTTCTGCTGAATTATAATTTATTATGAATTATAATTTAATTATCTAACATATAATTTGAAATAAGATAATTTGTTTAGAAATTATTATATCAATATAATATTTGAACAATATCTGAACAATATTGAGCTGACTACCACATTATTTGAAAGTAAAATAGAAAAAATATGGGATTATTTTTTGAACAATATTTGCTGTAGTAAGATTTCATCTGAAAATTAAAAATTAACATGTGCTGACTATATACTATAATTAAATCTTCACTACTCTAATCATGGTGTCTCTCAGCTCAAAGTGTTCTTTGAGAGACCATAAGGATTTATAAGTCCTCATTGCATTCCAAACTCCTAATCTTAGCCTAGAAGATAAGTCCCTCAGCTTAGTCCCTACTTACTTCTCAAACCTCATAACATATTTTTTGTTCTTTAGCTTTCAATGCTCTAGCCATGTAGATAGTTTCACAAACATTTTAGCTTTTTCTTTTTTTTAACTAGAGTGAAGTTCACAGAATATAAAATTAACCATTTTAAAGTGAACAAATCAGTGGCATTCAGTATATTCACAATGCTGTGTAATTAATGACCAGATTCCAAAATATTTTCATCATCCCAAAAGAAACTCCAAATCTATCAAGGAGTCTTTCCCTAGGCCTCCTTCTTCTCATCCTCTGAAAACCACCAATATGCTTTTTTTTTTTCTAAGGATTTACCTAATCTGGATAGTTCACATAAATGAAATGTAATATTAATCTTTTGAGATCAGCTTCTTATTTACTTAGCATATTTTTGATGTTCATGCATGTGGTAGTATCTCATTTCTTCTTATGGCTGAGTAATATTCGATTGTTTAGAAAATATTCATCTGTCATGGACGTTTGGATTCTTTCCATCTTCGGGCTATTGTGAAGAGTGCTGCTATGAACACTGACATAAAAGTATCTTTTAAATTCTCTGCTTTCATTTGGGGTATATATCAAGGAATGCAATTGCTGGGTCATATAATTTCATGTTTAGCTTTTTGGGAAGCTGCAACTGTTTTTCACATAAGTGGATCCACCATTTTATATTTGTACCAGAAAAGTATGAAGGTTCTGATTTCTTCACATCCTCAGCTACGCCTGCTTTCTAGTTTGTTGATTTGGGTGTGCATTGGTATCTATGGTTTTGATTTACACCATCCTAATGATTAGCAATGTTTTTTATGTGGTTTTTGGCCATCTATATATTTTCATTAGAGAAATGGCTATTTAAATGTTTGTTCATTGGCACCTGGGTGGCTCAGTCAGCTGAGTGCCTGACTCTTGGTTTCAGCTCAGGCCATGATCTCAGGGTCGTGAGATCCAGCCCTAGGTTGGGCTTTGCACTCAAGCAGGGAGTCTGCTTGAGATTCTCTCTCCCTCTCCCTCTGTCAGTCTCCTACTCTCTTTCAAAAAATATATCTTTAAAATAAATAATTAAATGTCTATTCAAATTCTTTGCCAATTTTTGAATTGAGCTGTTCATCTTTTTTGGTTGTTGTATGATTTCTTTTTATAATTTAAATACTAAGTCCTTATCAGATAAATGAGTTGTAAATATTATTCTTTCTGCTTTTTTGACAATGTCCTTTGATGCACACATTTTTACAACTTTGGTAGAGTCCAATTAATCTATTTTTTCTTTTGTTACTAATGCTTTTGATATTATATCTAAGAATTCTTTGCCATATTAAGCTCCTTAAGTTTTACCTCTATGTTTTCTTTTAAGAGTTTTATAGTTTTAGCACCAGTTGTTAAAGACACTATTAAGTTCTCCACGAATGGTCTTCGTACTATTGTGGAAAATCACCTGGCCAAAGGAATATGGCTTTATTTCTGGATTCCTCATTCTACCATTCTATTTCATTGGTCTATATCTCTATCTTTGTGCCACTACCACACTGTTTTGATCATTGTAGCTCTGTAGTAAGTTTTGAAATCAGGAAGAACTTTTATTTTTTGTTGGGTCCTGTTTTGGCTATTTGGGGTATCTTGCAATTTCACATGAATCTGAGGATCAATTTTGCCATTTCTGGAAGAAACGCTATTGAAATCGTAATTGATATCACATTAAATCTGTACATCACTTTGGGTCATACTACCATCTTAACATATTGTCTTCCAATATATGAACATGGGAAGTCTTACCATTGCCTAGATCTTTAATTTCTTTCAGCCAAGCTTTGTAGCTTTCAGTGTACTATTGTTGCACCTCCTTGGTTGAATTTATTCCAAGGCATTTTACCATGTTAGATGCGTTTGTAAATGGAATTGTTTCTTTAATTTCCTTTTGGATGGTTCATTGCTAGTGTACAGAAATACAACTGATTTTTTTTGCATATTGATCTTATGTCATGCAACTTGTTGATTTTGTTCATTAGCTCTAATAGTTTTTATTGTTGATTCTTTAAGGTTATTTATATAGAAGACCATGTCATCTGCAAAGAGAGATAGTTTTACTTCTTCCTTTCCAATCTGAATGACTTTATTTACTTTTTTTGACTAATTTTTCAGGCTAGATTTTCTAGTGCAGTGTTAAACAGCACTAGTGAAAGTGGCAGTCCTTGTTTTGTTGCTGGTCCTAGGGTAAAGATTTTTGTTTTTCACTATTGAATATGATACTATTTATAGAGATCTCATAAATGCCCTTTATCGTTTAAGGCTTAAGGAAGCTCCTTGTGTTGAGGAAATTCCCTTGTGTTCCTAGTTTGTTAAGTGTTTTTATCTTGAAAGGGTGTTGGATTTTGTCAAATACTTTCTCTACATCAGTTGAGTTGATCATGTGGGGTTTTTTTCCTTTCATTCTATAAATGTGGTGTATTACCCTTGACTGATTTTTGTATATTGAAACACTCTTGCATTCCTGGGATAAATCCTAATTGGTCATGGTATAACCTTTTTATTAAGCTGCTAGATTTGGTTTACTAGTATTTTATTGAGGATTTTTGTATATACTCATAGGGGATACTGGCCTACAGTTGTCTTAGATGTCTTTATTTGGCTTTGGCATTAGAGCAATGGTGGCCTCATAGAATGAGTTACAAAGTGTTATCCTCTCTTCTAAGTTCTGGCAGAGTTTGAGAAAATTTTATGCTAATTTTTTTTTTTTTTCTTCATTGGGAGGTTTTCGATTACTGATTCAACCTCCTCCCTTGTTACAGGTCTGTTCAGTTGTGGTGATTGTTTTGTTTGTTTTTAAAGATTTATTTATTTATGTAAGAGAGAGAGCAGGGGGAGCGGCAGAGTGAGAAGGAGACAAGCAAGCTTCCCACTAAGCAGGGTGCCTGACTCCAGGTTCAATACCAGGACTCTGAGATCATGACCTCAGACAAAATCAAGAGTCATTTAACTGACTGAGCCACGCAGGCACCCTGGTCTGTTCAGATTTTATATTCCTTAGATTAGTAGTTTGTGTGTTTCTAGGAATCTGTCCATTTCATCTATGTCGCCTAAGTTTTTGTTGTTCCAGGCATTCACTTATAATTCTTTTTATTTCTGTAAATTCAGTAGTAATGAATTTACTACTTTCATTATTGATTTTCATTATTTGAGTCTTCTCTATTTTTTCTTTCTAGCTAATGACTTGCAAAATTTGTTAGTATTTTCAAAGAATGAATTGTTGATTTCATTGAACTTCTATTTTTAATTTTTTAACTTATTTATTTTTAAAGATTTATTTATCTATTTTTGAGGGTGGGGAAAGGGACAGAGAGAGAGGTTGACAGAGTCCCAAGCAGACTCTCCACTGAGTGGAGTCCAACATGGGGCTCCATCCCACGACCCTTGAGATCATCACCTGAACTGAAGCCAAGTGTTAGACACTTAACCCACTGAGTCATCCAGGCACCTCATCAACTTCTATTTTTTAAATTCTCTATTTCTGTTCTCTTCTTTTTACCATTTGCTAGCTTTGAGTTTACTTTGCTATTATTTTTGTACTTCCTTAAGATATAAGGTAATTGATTTGACCTATTTCTTCTTTCTTAATGAAATAATTTATAGCTAGGTATATACATTTCCCATTAAGCACTGTTTTAGTGCACGCAGCTCTGTAGGGCTTTTGAACATACTGTTTTCTCTGCCTGAGATGTTAATGGTTTTTACCATGACTGACTTCTTAAGTTAAATACTCATTGTTTTGGTGAGCTCTGTCCTGTCCATTCTACCTAAGTAGGTTCTCATCCACAGTTCTTGGGGCCTGATTCACACTTCAGCATCCTATTTGTTTCCTATATAGCACTTTGCATTTTGCAATTACTTTTATGTTTGGTTATTGATTTTCTGTGCCCCTTACTAGACTACTTAGCCCTTGTTCACCACCATATATACACAATGCTTTACACACAATGGACAGTCAATAAATATACAGCACGAGTGCATTTGTAGGTGTCTCAGTCGCCAACCCACAAAACTGTGTGTGAAATAAAAATGATTTTTAGCACATCAGAATGGGTTGGCATTTAATCATATGGCAACTTTCGATGAGTATCTATTTATGTCTTTAAAGTTCTGTTAACTACAATAATTGAATACTCACCTAATGTAGATTTATTTTTGCTGACTAGCCAACAATGATAGCCAAACAGAGAAGACAAGCTGACAGAAAACATAGCTGCAGCAAAGAATAAAAACATAATATGGAACTTGGCTTGAGTATCGGGTAGGCCATTCTATAAAGAAAGGAAGAAAATAAAATGTTTTGTCAAAGGGATAAGTATTCCCCTACTTTTGTAGTAAGATTTTTTTTTTTTTTGCTCTACTTTTTAAAAATGTAGATATGGAGAAAGATACATGGCTTTACGTTAAAACTTTGAGGAAAAAATAATGTCATAAGATAAAAAATGTTTACTATTAATGAATACAGATTTTAAAAGTATTAAAATTTGGGATATTTTGTTTTTCATAACTGAATCATAGAAAAATGATAGTATATGGGTAAACTGTAACACTAGGAAGCAAGATAAAAAGAACTACAAAATATAGTTTTTAATTTACTTCCTGAAAATGTTCTGTTAACATACTACAGCTTTACAAATGGTTAGTTTTATTATAATGCCTGTAAATGAAGGTTAATTGGCACAAATACTATACTTATTGATGTTTTACATTACTACAAAACAACAGCATCAACTACAAAAACACATACAACAACACATCCACAATAATGCTTTAAGCTATTTTAAATAACAGCATCACAGAAAAGATCGACACTAGTGCATAACACCAGTCTGAAACAAACCTTTACAGTATCCAGGTAATAAAACAGGCCCTCTCAAAGCAAAATTAGCTTGTCTCTTACTATACGTACTGTCCAAGGAGACCTGAACCCAGTCTAGAATAGTGGGCTTGGTCTATGAACACTTGGTGAAGCATCAGAGCTGCTAGGAGGTATCCCCTTCTGAGAGAAGGTTATACTATTCCGATATCCTATATTGACACAGGTTCACCAGGTCTCACTCCTAGCTTTTGACAGCAGAATCCTCACAGTGAAAACTGGTCATTCCTTTACATATATATTTATGGTTTGGAACTAAAACCATCCAGAGGATTGAGAAGCAATGAGGTAATATTCTTTCAGACACTGATTAGGGATCATTCTTCATGCTAGACATAAAAGTATTCTTGAATGCTAGGAGCCTGTCCATATACCTGTATATTCCTAGTGGTTGGCAATGAAACTGGCACACAGAGGCATTCAATAAATCTTTACTATTCAGTGTGGCTCAAATCTGACCTAAATTATCTAGGAATTTAGAGAGTCTTACCATCATAAAGGATAATTTAATGAAAATAAAGCAATCCTGGCCTGGGATAACTGGTTTTTTTACTATTGTTTGGGGTCAACAAGGAGTATCTATGGATATTTATAATACTTGGATATTTATAATACTATAATTTTGTTTTGCATACATTTAAAATACATAGCACAGAAAAACAAATGAACTACTTAAAGCCTAATCAAGCAATACCTAATAAAAACTCAGGATATTATAAAGACATAATAGTTTTAAAAAATAGTCTTTATACACATAAAGAAAATACTTCAATTTTTAAATACTGAAAAAAACACTCCTAATAAAGTCAATTCTCATTATTCGCAATTGTTATGTTCTATAAAGGTGTCATGAACACTGACTGTGTAAATATGGAACCACTGCCACATGAAATTTACAGGGTTAGGTTCTTAGGAGCTTTTGGTCACAATATTCTCATCAACTGATCAATACAACCTTGTTTTATGTGTGTTTCTGCTTAAAAACACCATACTGACATTTAATATATATAGTTGATTCATTACTTATAGCCAACAGCAGTGTAACTCACATCTGTAGGAAGCTTCTCCAACACATGTATTTTCACCATAAGGTATATTAGTCTTCTTTTGCTTAGAAACACGAGAAGCACTTCAGCATCATGCATGAAGACCATTTTAAATAGCAAAATCACCAACAAAAAGTACAAAAATGCAAAAAATAGGTGACACTAAACAGACTGAAAAGCATACTTGTTTACAGTAGGAGAACAAGAAGAAAAAAGAAGGCAGTGTGCTGCCTTGTTTGATCTCAACTGGGAATGTGCACATGGGGTGAGTCAAATTTTTCCCACGCTGTGCATGTCTGCAAATGACCACAAAAGCTCTGTGAGCACTGAGTTGGGGATTATAAATAAATTTTAGCAAGCAAGAGAATTCACAAATACAGAATCTGTGAACAATGAGGACTGACTATATATAAAAGATTGACTATATATTAATAAATCTGTGAACAATGAGGATTGACTATATATAAATGAACAATGAGGATTGACTATATATATATATTGATTGCATATAAATTTTGCAGACCCTAGTCTATAAAATTAGTGTCTGAAATAACTCAATTACTGAAAATCAATTATATATTTTGTGTACCAGAAAAAATCACCAAGGTATTGACTTACTGTCCAAAATTTGATAAAATACTGTAAATCTGTAGCAGCAATAAAAAGGCAGTACAGCAGAGAATAAGCCAAGAAAAGGAGGAAAAATTTGTAATTTGAAAATCCAACACAATTGTTCACCCTGTTAACAAAACAAAAACAATATTTTCAGTGAGTGGTACACTTTTAAACTAGGTCTACATATGCACACCTTTAACACAGAATTTGGTTTCCTATCATTTAAAATTTATTGGCATTTCTTTAAGTATGACATGACTCATAAGATTTCTTTACACATACAAATATTGAAGAAGTCCATTTCACTAAAAAGGAATTTCTATTTATACTTTTAAATTTGATATGTGGTATTGCTTTAATCAATCATGAACCATGTAACTATGTTTCTTTTTTTTTTATTATTTTTTTTATTTTTTTATTTATGATAGTCACAGAGAGAGAGAGAGAGAGAGGCAGAGACATAGAGGGAGAAGCAGGCTCCATGCACCGGGAGCCCGATGTGGGATTCGATCCCGGGTCTCCAGGATCGCGCCCTGGGCCAAAGGCAGGCGCCAAACCGCTGCGCCACCCAGGGATCCCTGTTTCATGTCCAATTTTGTAAATAAGCACATCCCTAAAAACAAAGAGCCAGTGAGAAACCCAATGAAGTCAGGCAGATAAGAGGTATCTACTAAACTCTTTCTCTTTGGATTTGATTTCTAACTATGATTAACTTAAATCTTTCAGGTATTCCCAAATTAGATGAAATATCTGCGAACTACTCACATGCCATCAGCATACCAGTGAAACAACCAGATTATCCAGAGGAGGTTTAAGAAAAGAAATAGGATTGAGAGTCAGACAGCCAGGGTCAGAAAGTACATCTGACACTCAATAATTATGTGGTTTTGACCAAGTCTACAGGAATTTCATTTTCCCTATCTGTCAGATAAACGTTCCAGGGGAGCTGGCTCTATAACCTTTGATTCTAAACATGGAGATTGGTAATTCTCAGTTTGAGTATTTTGGAGAGAGGAGGAGAATTCAAACTATTATGTCAATTAAGTATAAATACAAATACAACTAATACTTTATAGTCACACTTTTCCATCAAAAGTTTTTTTAATTTTCCTTTTGACAAAGACAAGGGAATTGCAGGATGATCATGTAAACACGATACAACACCTAAGTGGAAATGGCCAGTATCTTCACTGATCAAGGTCATTTTGTTACTTGGTCTAAATAAACCTATCGCATAGAATATACACAGATTGTTTCCTCTCCTCAAATATCTATCTTACTCTAATGTTCCCAAGCTGATCTCATTCTCTACTGACTTTGCTAACAAACAGAGACATTTTTCTTTTAATACTTTTAAAGCGAGGGGCACCTGGGTGGCTCAGTTATTGAGCATCTGCCTTCAGCTCAGGGCATGATCCTGCAATCATGTCCCACATCAGACTCCCCGCATGGAGCCTGCTTCTCCTCCCCCTTCCTATGTCTCTGCCTCTGTGTCTCTCGTGAATAAATAAAATCATTTTAAAAAATGATTTTCACAGTGAAACAACGTACACGTGAAAAATGTTTACTCAACTGTGCAAGACCAATAAGCTCTAGAAGTCTGCTGTACTACACTGTGCCTATGGTTAACAATAGCGTACTGTGCACTTAAAAATTTGTTAAGAGTAGGTGTCATGTAAGTGTTCCTACAATAAAAAAAAAATTTAATTAAATAAAATAAAAAGGTAAATGTTTTCCTGGCTTATGAGTAAACTGAAAATTTGGGGATGGGGGAAGAAAAGTGTTGATATCACCTATCTCAAGAAACATAAAGTAAAGGGAACAACACTGGACTTAGTAACTTTGGAACATAAGGGTTTTGTATATGGCAAATAAGTTCATAAAGAAGACAAAAATTGTAGGTGCACATTGTATAAAAACAGCTATGGTTCTAGTGTGAGTGCAGACCAATTACTAAGATTGCCTTCTATGACATCTGAATGAAGTAATGGCAAGGAATAATACTGCAGAGTTCCAAACAAGCCTAGTCTAATTGCATTCTATCTCCAAAGGATATAGGATATTCCCTTGGCTTCCCTGTGTTGGTTTCCAGAGGAGAGAATGCATAGACAGAAGCTGGGGAGCCATAATACTTTGAAGAGGGGGTGAAGACAATGACTCTCTTGTGGACTAAGGGAAAATAAAAAGGGATAAGAAAGATGGTTTCTTTCCCTATGGGAATGTAAGAAGCAGCTTTTGTATTAAATAATACAAGCATGGCGTAATGTGCCTTATCTGCCACTTAGGAAACAGAAGAGAAAGTCAGTAAATAAAAACCAAGTATCTTAGACTTTGATAAGTACTTTACTCTTGAGGAAATACAGTAATAAAATATCTCTTCATAAGACACAGTGAAATGTTTTAACTCCCTACTGCTTTGTAGACTCAATTTGAAAAGGAAGAGATGGGGAATCCCTGGGTGGCTCAGTGGTTTAGTGCCTGCCTTTGGCCGGGGGTGTGATCCTGGAGTCCTGGGATCGAGTCCCACATCGGGCTCCCTGCATGGAGCCTGCTTCTCCCTCTGCCTGTGTCTCTGCCTCTCCCTCTCTCTGTGTCTCTCATGAATAAATAAATAAAATCTTAAAAAAAAAGAAAAGAAAAGAAAAGAAAAGAAAAGAAAAGAAAAGAGATGTATCCTGAGTTTGAATGATTTTATATGGAGAAACAAAACATGCCCAAGGCAAATATCCCTTATATACTGTTTAAAATTCAGTGCAAACAGCTATTGGCCCTAGAATCAGGGCAATTGCTTTCTGATTCTAAATGAAGAAAAGAACATAATATAGGCAGGGGGGAAAAAAAAAGGAAAAGAATGTGGCCTTTTGGAGTCCAAAAAATTTGTCATGTGACCTTAAGCCCACTCTTTAACTTTTCTGAGCTCTACTTCCCCCTCCTCTTTAAAATTGGACAAAGCAGGGATGCCTGGGTGGCTCAGCATTGAGCATCTGCCTTTGGCTCAGGTCATGATCCCGGGGTCCTGGGACTGAGTCCCACACACTGGGCTCTCCACAGGGAGCCTGCCTATGTATCTGCCTCTCTCTCTGTGTCTCTCATGAGTAAATAAATAAAAGAACAAATAATTTCTATAATTTCTAGAAAATTATACAGTACTTACAACAGATTTCACATTTATATCTATATATAATCTCTAACACATTATAGGCACTCAATAAATTAAAGCTAAAATTACTGAATTTAATTAGTGTTACCTTATCTTTGGCAAGCATGTCAAAACATATCATTAATATAATTAATGAATGAACGAAAATTTTATGTTAAAAGAAAAAAACTCTTCGGTGGGAGACTCAATAAAGTAAATACTACAGGATTTCTATTTTAGTTCAAACACAAGTGTGAGGTTGATCCCCTGACCATCTTAACTACCCACAGCAGATACGCTGAAGCCACTGACCACGGTTTTCTGATTTTTCAAATGCTCAAAGTTGACAGATACTGAACTTTAAAATTATATGTAAGACCTGCAAAATAAGGTTGCCCTAGAGATTGGGAACATCCTGAAGATCTTTTAATAAATGACTGTTATATTGACATAATAGCTATAAAAAAGATTATATACGGATAAGAAAAAATTTTACAGGATATATTAAGTGAAGAGGGGAAAGAGGCACAGACTCAATCCACAGTGGAACTACTCGCATTAGAAAATGTATAAAATATTTTTGTGTGTGTATAAAAAAATGTAGCGCGCACACACACACACACACACATTTATATCTGAAAAGTACACATGACATTTAGTGATATGTTCCCTGTGAAGAGGAGAGGCAGCGGGGGAGAGAGAACCAGGAAGATCACTTTATTTTTGAAAATTTTTTTATTTTTTAAGATTTATCTATTTTAGAGAATATGAGGGGCAGAAGGAGAGAGAAAGAGCATTCTTAAGCAGACTAGCAGGGAGCCCAATGCGGGGATCGATCTCATGACCCTGAGATCATGAACTGAGCCAAAATCAAGAGTCAGCCCCTTCACCGACTGAGCCACACAGGGGCCCCACTTATTTTATTTTTGAATTGAGAACCGAGAGTACGTATTATCTATAAATTTTTTTAAGTTAACATTGTAACTTGAAATTTCAAATAAATAAAATGGCTGCTTCATTCAGCTGGCACCAAGAGAACACAAGGCCCTTGGCACAAAACCCTTCCTAAATCCACCTGGCTACTGCTGGCAGCAAGGGCGTGCCCAGAGCTGAGGCACTGGCTGTGACGGTGGCCGTGGCAGGGGATGCCACAGTGCAAAGAACCAAGGACACAGAAGCTGAAAGGCACTGCAGTCAGCTCATCCAACTTCCATGTTGCCATGCAGAGTGAGCATGCTAACAAGGAGTACATGGGTATGTAATCTGCACCTATTTTTAAAACCTCTATAGCCTTATATCTGTTCCTCTTCACTTATTTAACAGGATCTGTCAAAATTTGAAAGACTGTCAAATTATGTCAAAAGTCTCTTATAATGGCAAATTAATAGCAGGTTTAGAAAAATTGCTATCATAGTAAATTGTTATTTCCTATTTATGTGCTTTAGTGAGGACAACAAGGGCATGTAAAGCTTGGGATTAATACTGGTTGTTTCCACTTCTCCATTCCTTATCATCACAATCTCATACTACTGTTAAGTCAGAAAAATCAAGGTCAATTCTATGTCCCTGATTTCTTTCCCACTCTACTAAATTATACCGAGAATACACAGCTATTTGGAAAAGAAGAGTGTCTTTGTATGCGTTCCCCCACCACCACCCCAAGAGCAGACCCTGAGACAAGAACTTGGATACAGTTTATTTGAAACAAGGAGGACAGAAAGGCACATAAAGCATGTCTTGTTGGCCAGGCACTTGCCAGTTGGGGGTGGACTCTGGAGGCATTAATGCCCTGGCATGTCTGGACTGCTTGGCTGATCAGCTGACCCAGCCTCCTCGGCAGAAGAGAGCGCTCTTGGGCAGAGAAGAAAAGAAAACAGTAGTGCCTGAGGCAGGAACTGCCAAGGGCATGCCAACTGTCTGCAGCAGATGCAACGAAGGCACAGGTGGATCGTGCACCTATGGGTGAGGCCCGGACACATGAGCTACTGGGAGGAGCAAGAGAGGAATGCAGGGAGGATTAAGAAAACTTATAGGGATGCGTGGGTGGCTCAGTGGTTGAGAGTCTGCTTCAGCTCAGAGTGTGATCCTGGGATCCTGGGATCAAGTTCTGCATCGGGCTCCCCACAGGGTGCCTGTTTCCCCTCTGCCTATATCTCTGCCTCTCTGTGTGTCTCTCATGTACGTATAAATAAAGTATTTTTTAAAAAGAGAGAAAACTTATAAGATGTTGGGGGAAAAATCACTTGCTGAGAAAGAACAGAATGAATGAAAGAACAAGGAAAGCAAAAGAATGACTACAAATGAATATTAATAGCAAGCGAGGCTATTCATTGAGAACATTACTCTCATAGGAGTTAACTGGCCTTAACATCTGAAAGAAGAAAATCTAGCTGGAGAAAAGCAAGAGGTCTCTAGAGAGAGAAAATATTGTAAAGCCGACATTCCTCTATTATTTCCTGCTAAGATAATTATTCCCTATATGTTTCCACTTACACCTAGCACAAATTTGAAAGCATGTCTACCGTTTTCTAGGGTCACTGGAAAGAAGGCAAGCCTTTGTAGAATAATCATGCCCTATGTCCAAATCCAACCTAGCTGGCACCCTGAGTATAGTTGTCACCGATAGGTGCACACTGAGAAGAAAAATCAGAGGGAGAGGTAGAAAAATCAATCTTCATTAGTTAATTAGAGCTTTCAAATCATCCTCTGTTAAAGTGCCTGATCTAAAATTATTTTTTAAGTGTTAATAAATTTCAAGTGGAAACCTTGTTTAAACACATGTGTATTTATGTATTTGCAATTCTCCTCAATGTCAAGTTTTATTTAAAATAAATTGTCAAAGCTTGAGATGAATTAATTTGTTATTCAAAACTTCCAGTGAGGTATTGTGTATAATTTATGAATACATTTTGGTGTAGTTTCTGGGAAGGGTTTCAGAATCTTTCTGTTTATGCATGTGCAGACAAAACCATTTGTTCTAAGTAAATATGACAAATTAACTTTTATGATGTTAACCTACTGGCTTTAGGGCAGCCCAGGTGGCTCAGTGGTTTAGCGCTGCCTTCAGCCCAGGGTGTGATCCTGGAGACCCGGGATCGAGTCCCACGTAAGGTTCCCTGCATGGAGCCTGCTTCTCCCTCTGCCTGTGTCTGTGTCTCTTTCTGTGTCTCTTGTGAATAAATAAATATTAAAAACAAAACAAAACAAAACAAAAAAACCCTACTGGCTTTAAAGTTATTCCATGGAAATTCTCCCGAGTAAAACCTCTTTTGAGCTAATTCGACAAATACTAGAAACTAAATCTCAAAGTACCTCCTGGTTCAGCTAAGGCAAGATTTCACTTATAAAAAGATTTAAACAGATAAATGATTCAATTTATTAAGTTCTAAGGGACAGAAAGGTGTTTAAATATAGAGCCATACTCACCATGGGCAATGATGATCCATCTTCAAAATACATCTAAAAGAATAATAAACACACACACACACAAAATTTAACACCTCATAAAATTTTAATCTCATTAAGTATAAAAAGGAAATATAAAAGTTATTTAGAAAGTTGTGGCAAGTAAAATATTGCAAACCTACTTATCTAAAAATTCAATAAATAAAAGTCCTCATCTTAAATACATTATAACCAATCCTAGTTATGATATATAATTATAGAACTCTCAAAATATACAATCTTTAAAATACAAATCAAAAACCCATTTCGTAAAAACAATCCAATATGTTAAATACAATTACCTTATGCTAAAAAAAGTGCAAAATTGTCAACAGATTTACAGAAAGTCTGGATAAAAGTTTACCCTTTAGTATCAATCTTTAAGCTAAGTAACACTGTCCTTGTGGTGTATTCAGTATCTAACAATATCTGATTGTTGTGAAGTCAAATGAGCTAACTTTATAAAGGTGAAAAAAGAGTCACAGAAGTCTTTACTAAACAGAACTAGCCAAGTCTGAGTTACCAAAACTCGTGTACTTCATTCACATCAGCGTGAATCTGGGGGGAAAAGGGACAATTAGGTGATTATGGTCCTAAGCCACACTCATATTAATGCAAGGGGCTGTCCGGTTCTATGTCCTAAATAAAGGTCTCAGAAGCACAACTAAGAAGAAAAGGAAATAATCTGGAAAGCAGTGAGGAAAGAAACATTATTAATTAAAAAGACCACCAGCATGTACACATTTTAGAAGTAAAAGGTTTTCTTACTTATCACAGACGGAACAATGATGGCAGCGGTCTGGTTTTATGAGTTGGCATCTGTCACAATATCGGATTGCTAGGGACAAAAAGCTCCACTTAGTCTTAGATTAAACACTGAATTGAATATACAATTAAATGGCTTTTTCATCTATCCAAATTTAACTTCTAAAAAAGCAAAGTGAATTTGAATTTGGTAAAAATGAGATATTCTGCTGTGTAAATACAAAAATAGAATGGCTTGCCTACAGCCTGTCTCTCTTTTTCTTTCTTCTTTTCTTTCCTTCCTTCCTTTCTCTGTAATCTCTACACCCAACATGGGGCTCAAACTCATGACCCTGAGATTAAGAGTCACTCTGCTCAACAGCCTGAGCCAGCCAAGTGCCTCCAGCCTTAGTTCTCTAGAGAGGTTTTTCAAGAAAAGAGAATCTTTGGGAAGAATTTTTCTAAGGCATTCCTAATTGTCAGTAATGGTGGAAGGCTCACAAAGAATGCAAATATGTCCATTTCTATCAAAGAAAACAAAATGTCTCCCTCAAGTAAATCAACTTCTTTCCAGTACCTTAACAGGATAAGTACCTGATGATACAACCACATTTTAGAAGTTTTATGTGAAACACATTTTAGAAACACTATTAAATTCTATTAGTTGCTTAAATTGGGAAAGAGCTCACATGTTCTCTGTTGGGTGAGATACAAGGTTAGAAGTGAGTATTGGAAGAAGCATTTCCAATACACGATCTTAATTCTTGTAATGGTAATCCTGATCCTTTCTTCTCTAATACAGATAGCAAAGACAATTATGGATGACTAAATTGAAGATGCTATTTCAGTACACAGACATCTTACAAGATACAAGCAGTCTACAAAATTACAGGAGAACAGTTATTAGGTGGGCCATGGGTCAATAAAAATCAAAATAGTGAATTTAAAATTTGGAAAAAGTACTTGAAACAAATAATTACCACTGTTACATTAGCTAATATTATGATCTTTGAAAAAGGTAACAGTTGCTATAAACTAAGATTAGGATGAGTTTTTTCAGACAAGACCTATATGAATTATTTTCAGTATTAAAATAAGTTTTCAATCATCCCCCTTACACAGCTCTCTTTTTTCCTGAACTACAGAGATTAACGGCATGACTGGCTCATTGCTGAATGAAGAGGTATCATAGCTACATTCCAGGGAAAGCTACACAGTATCACTGACTCATGCAGAGCATTACAGCATATTGTAAGCAGTATCATCCAGAAGAAATATAATGTGAGCCACATGGTACTTTTAGATTCTCTAGGAGTTATGTTAAAAGAAAGAAAAAGAAACAGGGAAATTATTTTTAAGATAATATAATATTTGACCTATGTCAAAAATGTTATTTCAACATATAATTAATATACAAATATCAATCAAATATTTTACATTTTTTCATACTAAGTCTTTGAAAACTATTATATATATTTTTTACATTTATAGTTGCACTTTAAGCGGTGAGTTTGGTGAGCAATGCTATATTTTCTCCAGATGGTGATTATTTCAACTTTAAAGTACACTGGGGAAACAAAACAAAACAAAACAAAACAAAAGCCAAAACAAAACAAAACAAAAACCTCTCAAATAAAAGTGGGTAATAATTCTCAGGAAATCAAAACAATGTAGAAATAGTTTTTTTTTTATAGTCTTTCATAAACAGAAATTTACTCTCATTAAAAAAAAAGAAAACAATCCCATTTACAACTGCATCAAAAATAATAAGATACCTAGGAATAAACCTAACCAAAGAGGTGAAAGGCCTGTATTCTGAAAACTTTATATAAAACAATGCTGCAAAATATTGAAGATGACATGAAGAAACAGATAGATGTTCCATGCTCATGGATTAGAAGAATCCATGACACAGTTAAAATGTTCCTACTACCCAAAGCAATCTACACATTTGATGCAATCCCTATCAAAAAACCAACACCATTTTTCACAGAACTAGAACAAATAATCCTAAAATTTGTTTGGAACAAAATATGTGAATAGCCAAAACAATCAAATAAACCCACAATTGTAACATCAATTAATTTATGACAAAGGAGGCAAGAATATTCAGTGAAGAAAAGATAGTCTCTTCAACAAATTGTATTGGGAAAACTGGACAGCAGTAGGCAAAAGAAACTGGACCACTTTCTCACACCATACAAAAAAATAAACCCAAAATGGATTAAAGACCAAAATTATGAAGAAATTTACAGGAAGACAGGAAACCATAAAAATCCTTTTTTAAAAAAAAAAAAAGATTTTATTTATTTATTCATGAGAGACCGAGAGAGAGAGACAGAGACAGAAACACAGGCAGAGGGAGAAGCAGGCTCCACGCAAGGAGCCCAATGTGGGACTCGATCCCAGGACTCCAGGATCATGCCCTGGGCTGAAGGCAGGCACTAAACCACTGAGCCACCCAAGTGTCTCACCATAAAAATCCTAGAAGCACGGCAGTAATTTCTCTGACATTGGCCATAGCAACTTTTTCTAGATACTTGCCTAAGGGCAAGTGAAAACAAAAGCAAAAATAAACTATTGGGATCACATCAAAATAAAAAGTTTCTGCCCAGTGAAGGAAACAAATCAACAAAACTAAAGGGCAAACTACAAAATGGGAGAGGATATTTGCAAATGATGTATCTGATAAAGGGTTAGTATCCAAAATATATAAGGAATTTACACAAATCAACACAAATAATCCAATTAAAAATATGAGGAAGATATAAACAGCTACTTCTCCAAAGAAGACCTCCAGATGGCCAACAGAAACATGAAAAGATGCTCATTATCTCTTATCATCAGGGAAATGCAAATCAAACCTCACTGAGGTATCTCTTCACACCTCTCAGAATGACTAAAATCTACAACACAAGAAACAACAGGTGTTGGTGAGGATGTGGAGAAAGAGGAACTCTCATGCACTGTTGGGAATACAAATTGGTGCAGCCACTCTGGAAAATACTATGGAGGTTCCTCAAAAAGTTAAAAATAGAACTACCCTACCATCCAGCAATTTCACTACTGGGTATATAGCCAAATAATACACAGACACTCATTCAAAGGGATACATGCACCCCTATGTTTATGGCAGCATTATTTATAATAGCCAAGAAATGGAAGTGGCCCAAGTGTCCATCAATTGATAAATGGATAAAAAAGTCATGCTATGTATATATACAATGGAATATTACTCAGCCATAAAAAAGAATGAAATCATGCCATTTGCAATGACATGGATGGAGCTAAAGTGTATAATGCTAAGTGAAATAAGTCAGAGAAAGACAAATACTATATAATTTCACTCATGTGGAATTTAAGAAACAAAAAAAAAATGAATAAAAGCAAAGAGAAAGAGACAGACAAACCAAGAAACAGACTCTTAACTATGGAAAGCAAACTGATGGTTACCAGAGGAAAGGAAGTGGAGATATGGGTAAATAGGTGATTGGGATTAAGAAAGGCACTTGTCACGATGAGCACTGGGTGATTAAAATAAAAACGAAAAAAAAAAAATTCCATGTGCCAATATCAACTAAACTTATACCGCTGTAATTTAAAATGAACCACCTGATTATCACTTAAAAGCTCCTACCAAAGAGAATTTTAACTGTCTTGTTTTCATTTTTTCAGAGTTTATCCATATATCTCTTATGTAATTTAAAACCCTTTTGGGTAATGTTGAAAAGAAATTATTATTAATTTCTGTGTGCAAAACGATAAGCTCCATCACCTCTAGCTGTTATCTTCTTAGTCAAAATCTACAAAAAAAAAAAAATTTTTCGTAGAAAGAGATCAAGGGCAAGAGAGAGCTAAAAAAGCAAAGAGTCCTCATTAATAAGAATAAAAATAAAAAACAATCTAATAAAGTTTGGTGATCCCTGTAAGAAAGCAGAAGATGGCTGGATCAGGAAAAAGCACAGGACTACCAGGTGAGATAATCTCCTGCTTCACCTTGCCCAACACTAAAGTGTGAATGTGGTTGGATTTTTCCCCTTGTTAGGGCAGTCAGTTTCATATAGGCAACCGGCATTGTTCTCTTTGGGGTTTGGAGGAAGTACTGTGGATTTAAAATGGATAGTAAAATCTTCAATTACATTACCATCCACTTTCTTCAATTCTGTCTATAAAATATAAAGTACATGAACATCAACTGAACTTTTCAGTAGCTTTAGTAATCCACAAAATTTCTCAGGACGAAGAAGCAAGTTTTCTAGAGAACCCTGAGGTCCTGGCTGGGGGTGAGGTAAGAAGCACCCCTCTCACGTTCTCGCCTTGGTGGGACTGTGGCTGCTCCCCTGAATGTCCATTCTGCACCGTGTTCACCTCTACATTCTATATATTCCAGAGGGGGATCAATCAGACCAACATCATCTATTATACTTTGTGTGTAATTTAATTTAGTTGATGACTTTAGTCAGCTAATATTGATTTTTGCAGGCATCCAGAATTTTTGCACTGAAAATATAAACAAAGGTTATATTAGGAGATCCAGACTGTATTCCATACTTTCACAACTCTTAAGAACCATAAGTTCATCTCAGGAGGTAGGTATCTAACACCTGAGAGGAACAGAGATTAACAGCCTTAACATTATACAAACTACACAAGGAGATGACTTATAAATCCAAAGTGTAGTTATTATTAATAGAAATTAATACTTTATTATGGTATGACTTATGCTTCTTCCCTCTTAATCCAGTGTATCAAGCTGTACAGTTAAAAAGCCCTGTCCTAGGAACATGGAGACTAGTTTTTCATACCTGATACCATCACTGTCATTACTAGTTTTGGAAATTTGTGCAGTAATTTATTTTTAAGGAGATTAAATTTCCTCAGTATTTGCTTAGGCTTATCTAGGGTCAATATACATAGAAGTATACAAGCACATCTGTCTTTGTGCCACAGAACCAGTGGCATTAATATTAAATCAAGAAATTGCCACTTGCCCATTGAGAAATAGGAAAAACAAACAGGTAAAAATTGTAAGACCTTGACTTAGATTCAATTATGATTCTCAAGTGAGTTAGAAACAAATATAAATAATATAAAAATATTAATGAGATATGTTACAGTCTTTTTGCCATACTAAATCTTTGAAACCAGGTGCATATTTTACACTTAGAGCACAACTGAATTTGGAGTGGCCATATTTTAAATGCTCAACAGGACATAGGGCTAGTGCTACCAAAGTGGGTGGCACAGGCCTAGAGTTATAAAATTTCTGGCTGAGTCTTGGTGTGTGTCCATTTTAAAGACAATTCTTTAATTACATAGTTGTTAAACTACCTAAAAGGTCTTGACCCAGGTAAAAGAGATTTATTAACTGAATTGCATAAGGAAAGGAAAGGAAAAGGAAAAGGAAAAGGAAAAGGAAAAGGAAAAGGAAAAGGAAAAAGAAAAGGAAAAGGAAAGGGAGAGAGAGAAAAAAAGGTGAAAATTACCATACATTTTAAAGATAAAAAAATTATAACAATACCTTAAGTTTTATACTACTTTATACAATTACTGCTTTAAATTTGTGTAAAATTGCCAATGTTATGTTCATTATAGATATTGCTCCCTTTTAAAAACGAAGATCTATAATTAAACTTTTAAACTTTAAATATAACTACAAATCAAGATTTCAGCAGTTCTAACATCTCCACTGAGTCCCAGCTAAGTGACTAGAAAAGCCACAAGACAAGTAAAGTCAGTGTGGATGCGATTGAGATCTCTGGGCCACGCTGTTATTCACAGGTCTGTTTTGTGGAATTGTATAGGAAAGATTCAATAAACCACCCAAGACATAACACAATGCGTTTCAATGAGTGTTTGGCAGTTTCAAGTATATAAATATGCTGACAGTCACCACAACAATCGTGCCAAAGCGCTCATTATCATGTACCTCCAGACATGGTCCGGGTATAGATGGGAAGATCTTTGGCTGCTCGCCTAAGAACTTCCTGATGGGCTTCTCCTCTTGGCTCTCTCTCCAACAATTCTTTTTCTGCATAAGAGAGATGGAACTGTGGAAAAAAACTGAATTTCAGTCAGAGTTCTCAAGAAATAGCACACTGGTCTACTACACCTACAAAGAGATATATATAAAATATCAATAGTATGTATCATATAGATTCAGAGTGGTAATAGAGCTTGAATCTGGGCAAGTCTGTTAATCTGGTAGAGCATTAGTTGATGCATCTAGAAAAAGAGAATAATTACTAATATCTGCTTCCTTTGATGTTCGTGAAACTCAAGAGGAACAGAGTATGTAAAGTTGTTTTATAAACTGTAGAGTTCGGGGCACCTGAGTGGCTCAGTCAGTTAAGCATCTGCCTTCAGCTGAGGTCATGATCCTGGGGTCGTGGGATAGAGCCCCAAATCAGGCCCCCTTGCTCAGCAGGAAGACTATTTCTCCCTCTGCCTCTGCCTCTCCCCTGGCTTTTACTCCCTCTCAAAGAAATAAAGTAAAAAAAAACAAAACAAAAAAACCAACAGCAGACTTCTACTCCAATATTAGTTATATTAATAAATGAAATGGTAAAATAAATTTGGCTTGATGGACACATTTTTCAACTGAATATTATTAGGATAAATAATATTCAGAAATGAATTCATCAAGTATGTTTTCTCATCTAAGTGAGTTTTAATTTAGGGATAATCATATGAATTCTCCAGCACTCAAAAGAATTAATCATGTATTTTACTTCTTAACCTGTCAATTTGGCCTACCCAATTAAAAATATATATTTGACAAAAATCAAATTGGTTTGAGCTGCACATATACCCACAAAAATGTCACAAAAAAACAGTTTTAAAAGTCTGTATAAAAAAGTATAAATCTGTTCCAGGAGATATGTACAAGGATACTCACAGCATCAAAGTTAAAAATGTAAAAAATTAAACACAAGCCAAATGTCCATCAAAAGGATAATGGATAAATAAACTGGAGTATGACATATCCACATAATTGAACCCTATATTACACTGCACAATTAATGAATCACATATATTCATATATATAGTAAATTGTGCATTGTATATGCTCTTTTGTATGTATATTCCATAATTTTTTAAGTTTTAAGAAAGTGATCTAATTATGTCAATGAAGGAAAGAAATATAATTTATTGAAAATGCAGTCATCATATTTGAACCTACATCTTTCTCTTTGGAGAAATATAAATTAAAAATCTTTGTTTAGAGGTTGACAATTCTATTGAGGTTATTTTAAAAAGAAAAACAAATTTCCAGCTTTCAAATGTAGATCATTTCTAAGCTACCATGCTATTACCATATGCAGAACATTTAGTTAAATATACTGTAAAATTTCAGACTTATTAAGGTAAAGAAAATAAAATATTTTGCCTAAGTAGAAATTTACATCATACAAATTATTCTAAATTAGTATAACAAATTTACTGGCATTAAACTAGTAGATAAAAAAAATAAACTAGTAGATAGGTTATAGTTAGGTCTTTAAGAGTTTCTAAGATAATTGAAAAAAGAATTCACATTAAACATTCCTTCTGTTATAAATCCACAGCATTTCTTTTCCTATTAATTTCATATTGTTCCAAAATTACACTTCAACCAGTCCTTTCTCAAATGAATACAAATAACAAATAAATAAAGGTCACATATATGAAGGCATAGTGCATTCTGTCAGCTGCTCTTCACTTGCTTGCTACCCTAAATCTCAGTTTAAAAAAAAAAAAAAAAGAAACATTTATACAAGTATTCTGATTGGTCGAATATATATGTGAAGATGGTGAGTGGCTGTGAGTAGTGCTGAATTTCCAGCCTAGAAAAGAAAGATCTTGCAGCCTGATCCCAGAGGCTGTGGCAAAGGAACAGTAGATTAAATATCTTGGAATCAAAGGAAAATTTGGGAACTACATTTCAAATAGGTAAACAACTATCTCCCAATTGGATAACAGATTCCTACAAGTTATTCCATTGTTTTCGAAGATACTCTTAAAAAAAGAACTTTGATAGGAGGCGGGTGCACTGAGAATGTTGTCACTCTTTAGATCTTATTAACTAAATTAAAGAGCTGGCAAAGAAAAATTCAAATTTTTTAGTGATCCATCATATGCAATTGTATTGGTTTATCAGGGGATTTGTCAGATATTCTGGCTTATTTAACAATTCTAGGTTAGGGGGATCCCTGGGTGGCTCAGCGGTTTGGCGCCTGTCTTCGGCCCAAGGCGTGATCCCCGGGATTGAGTCCCACATCAGACTTCCTGCATGGAGCCTGCTTCTCCCTCTGCCTGTGTCTCTGCCTCTCTCTGTCTCTCATGAATGAAAAAATAAAATCTTTAAAAAAAAAAATTCTAGGTTAGACATCATGCACCTTACTACTTTAAAATTTAAAATGTGCATTCATTGTTTTGAAAGAAAAAAAAAACAGTGACATAAAGGTAAATGGTCCTAACAGAACTGCATATCTTGTTTGGAAATATTTAATTGGTATAAAGGGTATAATATCAAATGATGTCATAATGCTGTAAAAGTCAAGAAAAAGACATGGTCATTGTAAAAGTGTCTGTGACACACTTGTGAAAGTGTCTTCGCACATGCTGATTCCTCTCCCTAGAAGGCTAGTCCTCACTCTATAGATGGCTCCTTCTCATTTTGCAGATTTCAGCTTAAATGTCATCTTCTCAAAGAACTTCCATGATTCCCTTACTAAGGTAAGTACCCTGAAAATTCTGTCCCTTCCTCCTGTCACACCCTCCCTTAGGTCCATATATTCCTTCTTTGCATTATGCACCACAATTTTAAATCATTTTGTTTGTTCATTGGTCCTTGTCTAACTTTCCCACAAATACGTAACCCTACAAGGGCAAGAATCAAGTCCTAGCACAGAGTCCGCACTCTCTTACAATTATGAAATGGATAAAATGTCAGTAGTCCTATGTTAGACCAATCAAGGAAAAATTTATTTTATATCTCAGTCCCCAACATTCCATTCTCAGATTCCCACCATTTAGGCAGATATATTTCCCCTCCTTATTTCTAAAATTAGTTTAAAGTATAGTATTGAAAATCAGTTTAATAAAGACTTAATATAGTCAAAAGAATTAAAACCAACAACATGTTACCACATTTTCTTATGGAGTTTGGGATCCTTTTTACCTTAAAGGAAAGTTTTAGTGAGTGAACTGAAAGACTGCTGAGATGTTTAATGCTTTTATTAATAAATAAACAATATACTTCATCATGTCCAGAAAACCAAATACAGGTTGGTAGAATTATTACTCATATAATAAGGATGTTCAAATATCTAATATTAACGTGGAATACACCAAATAGAGTCCTGTCCCCCAGAACACTTTAATGTGCCAAGGTTTGTCATGGATTTGAAGAAATAACATTTGTAGATATCTGAAAGAATGGAAGATCTCCTAGGGTGGAAAAGATAATATCTTTGACCTACCACCAACTTGTAAGTTATGGCAGTCCTCTGGCCAGTTAATGGATGTTGTTTTGTCTTGTTTAAATAGCTTTATCAACTTTAAAATTAAAACACTTTAGATTTATAGAAAATTTGAGAAAATATTACATGCTTCCCATATATCTTCTCGCCAAAATGCCCATATTATTAACATCATCTATTAGTACATTATGGTACATTTATTACAATTAATAAAATCAATACTGATGCATTATTACTAACTAAAGTCTATAGCTTATTCAGATTTCCTTTGTTTTCACTGAATATCTTTTTCTGCTCTAGGATTCCATCCAGTACACCACAGTACCTTTATTTGTCCTATCTTAAGTTCCTCTTGGCTGTGACAATTTCTTAGATTTTCCCTGTTTTTGTTGATCTTGACAGTTTTTCTGGATGCTGCTTTATTAAAATCTGATTTTTTTTTTTATGATTAGGTTTGAGATTTGTTGTTAGAGGGATGAAGACTGCAGAGGTAAAAGTGTCCTTCTCATCACATAATATCAAGGAGATATACTACCAACATCGCCTATCCGTGCTTGCATTAAACTTAATCACCTGGTTGAGGGAGCGTTTGTCAGGTTTCTCTACACTAAAGTTCCTCATTATTTTCCCTTTTCCATCCTCTGTACTCTTTGAAAGAAATTTACCACCTGCAGCCTACATTTAAAGAGTGGGGATTTATTCTTGCCTCTTCTAAGAGCAAAATATCTACATAAATTACTTGAAATTCTCCAATAAAAGAGATTTTTCTCCCCATTTATTCATTTACTTATATTAGTAGATTGATAGATATTTATTGTATACTTTTGGCTATAATCCAATACTATTTTATCTATTTTGTTGCTCAGATTGTTCTAGTTTCAGTCATTGGGAATTTTCAACTGGCTTCTGTGTCCCTTTGAAATACCACCATCAACCTACAAATGCCCCCCACGTAGAATGGCCTCACAATTTTTTTTTTTTTTTGACTTTACAATGGTGTGAAAGTGATATCCATTCAGCAGAAACCATACTTCAGCTTTTGAATTTGTATCTTCTCCTAGGCTAGTGATATTCAATATGATCTTCTCTGATGATGTAGGGCTGTGGCAGCAATCCACAGCTCCTGCCAGTCAGGTGATCACAAGAGTAAACAACTCATACACTTAAAACCGTTTTGTCCCCATACAACCATCATTCTTCACTTTCAGTACACTATTCAACAAATTCAACAATTTATTATAAAATAGGTTTTGTGTTAATGATTTTGCCTAGATGTAGGCTAATATAAGTGTTCTGAGTATGTTTGAGGTTGGCTGGGCTAAGCTATCACACTTAATGGGTTAGATGTATTAAATGCATTTTTAACTTACTATATTTTCAATTTACAATGGGTTTACCAGGACATAACCCCATCATAAGTCGAGAAAGTGCTCTATTTTATTTTATCTTATTTACTTTTAAGCCCTACCTTACTTTTTATCACCATAAGATGATGGCTATTACCTTACAGATGGCTCTTCTTATTTAATTTTGATTTTTACTTTTTATTGAGGTATAACTAACATACAATATTATATTAGTTTCAGGTATATGACATATTGATTAAACAATTCCATACATCACTCTGTGCTCACCACGTTAAGTATTGTCACCATTACAACGTTATTACAATACTATTGACTATATTCCCTGTGCCATATTTTTCATCTTTGTGGCTTATTTATTTTATAACTGGAAGTTTCTACCTCTTACTCCCTTTTCCCTATTTCACCCATTTCCCCCCCACCCACACTCTGGCTCATCCTGAGTTATTTCCTGCCCTAGTTCTAGAATCAGTCATTTCTCCAAGGATTCCTCCTTCCTTTTACTAGAAATTAGAAACCAAGATTGGAAATCAAATAGAGTTTTCAGGCTAAAGAAGGTATAATTTTACAAGGATATACAAATTAAGAAAAAACCTGAAATCTAATAACAAATAGGACACTCACGGAATTGTATGCTTTACTAAATAAAATCTTTATAAATAAATAGGCAACCAATGGCTTTTCTTTTTCTTTTTTTTTTTTTTTTAAGATTTTATTTATTTATTCATGAGAGACACACAGAGAGAGGCAGAGACATGGGCAGAAGGAAAAGCAGGCTCCCTGCAGGGAGCCTGATGCGGGACTGGATCCCGGGACTCTGGGATCATGACCTGAGCTAAAGGCAGATGCTCAACCACTGAACTACCCAGGTACGCCACAACGAATGGCTTTCTTAATGACATGTAATGCCAAAGGTCTGATTAAACTGTTGGCACTCTAACTTGCTACCATTCTCTTTTCAAACGATTTTGCAAGTGATTTAAATTTCCCTGGTCTGGTCATTCAACTTTTGAGAATATTAAGGAAATAATCCAAAATATAAAGTGTGCACAAAACATATACAAACATATTAACAAAATCATTGTAATACAAAAAATTGGGATCAACCTAAAAATCCAAGTTAGGTTTTTACATATTTCAGTGAGAATATTATGCCATTATTAAAAATGACAATAAACCAATGATGGACTATTATGTGGGGAAAAACTAAAAGATGTGCATGTTGGATACAACCAGGAAAAATAACTCAAAAGAAATTCAGCATGTAAACTGTCTATATTAGCCTGGGGTGATTTTTTTTTTCCTTTTTCTTTTTGTCTAGTCACCATTCTCAAAATATAATTTAGTATGGTTATCTTACTTTTATGGGAGAAAATCTTATAAATTGAAAAACTATTAGCAATTTAACAATCCTGTTATATAAAAGGTATATTTAGTTCCAGATTACTTATAATTCTTTCAATAGCAACAAGAAAATATTAACATTATTTTCTTATACTACATCTTCTCTGCTATTTTAGTCCCATTTTCAAAGATTTTTAGCAGTTGAGAGCACTCTATTGTCAATTTAAGTCAAGGACTCCACAGTTTATAACTGGGAGGGTCTCTGGATTCTGATCAATTAAAAGATTAGGGTGATATCTTGCATTTTACTAACTCAGGATTCTTAGCCAGAGAGTTGGGGCTCTTTCTTTCATAATAATGGCCTCCAAATTCTCCTGATAATGGACCCATCACTAAAAAATACTCTGGGACCAATATGCATATTTATTTATATATGTAGTATTAGCTAATATACATATGAAATTTTCATATTACATATGAAACGTTTTATATGAAACATTATATATTTTATACTTATATATGTTTATATATATTACATATATATTTCTGTAAATTTCTATACCTTATACATGTAACTTAAGTTAAAAAAAAGAAACACTAAAAAATAATAAATGGAAATGCTGTTTTTTTTTTCTTTTTTTTTTCTCCATGCTCCAACTGATGTCCTGGATGCACCTGCCCACAGTAGTGTCCATTCTCTGTATTAAGCCATGGATACTGGCAAGAATGTAGGCTTGATGGTCAAAACAACTTCAGTTTGAATGTTAGCTGTACCACACCACAGAGTTCTAGATGCTCTGGGATAATTAGCTAACATTCAGAGCCTATGCTCCATTTGTAAAATGGTAATAAATAGTATCTAGCTCAGGGTGCCTGAGTGGCTCAGTTGGTTAAAGCATTTGCCTTCAGCTCAAGTCTTGATTCTTAAGTTCCAGGATCGAGCCCCAAGTCAGGCTCCCTACTCTGTGGGGAGCCTGCTTCTGCCTCTCCCTCTGCTGCTTCTCCTCCCACTCATGCTCTCTCACTCACTCTTAAATAAATAAATAAAATCTTTAAAAAAAAATAGTATCTGTCTCACACAGTTGTAGGAATCAAATAAAGTATATGGATTTTGTTTTTGTTTTTTTTGTAGAAAAATCATAAACAAAGCCTGGTACAGCTGTAAATCACTCTCCTCAGTCTCGACTGCTCCCTCAATACTGTGTCATTTCTTCCATTTCTTCCACTTTCCCACTCTCTCTAACCACTATTTCAAACCTCTCCTCTCCCCAACCTCAGTCAACTTCCCTCCCTCCCATTCTTAGCCAGTGATCTCACACATAATTTTAGGGGGGAAATCAGAAGTTACTTCAACTTCTGCCAAAGTCATAAACACAAACCTGCATGTGTACATGTAACTTCTACTCTACATCCAATCATTTAGCAAATACTTATTGATCACCTTTTACGGGTCAGATACTGCTCTAGGTACTGGTTATGGGTCAGTGAACAAAACAGATAAAGTTCATGCCATTGCAGAGCTTACATTCTAGGAATGACATTAAAAAGTGATTATTTATGAGTCATAGAATGATATGCCATGGAGAAAAATATAGCAAGGTTAAGGTTTATAGGGGATTCTGGAGATAGGGTTTAACCACTTTATACAGAGTGGTCATGGAAAACCTCAAAGATAGGGTCTTATTTGAGCAGAGATACAGAGATAAGAAGTAAGTAAGGGACCTGGCCACACAGTTATCTATGGGAAGAATGTTCCAGGTCAAGGAAAATACCAGGTTTGTAGATCCCTGAAGTAGAAACACGCATATTGACATATGAGCAAGGAGAGAGGAATGTGACTAAGGCAGTGCTGAAGAGGGTCAGAGAGGTGGTGTGGGGCCAGACCCTGAGCAGCCTTTTAAGCTACAGCAGAGAATTATGTTTTTACTCTGAGGGAGCTTGGATATCAAAGAAAAGTTCTAAGCAAAAGAATGGTATGATCTGTCTTGTGTTTTGAAAGGATCCCTGGATACTATATTGAAAATACACAGGATCGGGAAACTGGTTGAAAGGGCTATCAGATAGCAAATGGAAGAATTAAAAGTTGATTTTAGACTTCCAGCTTTGGGATGAAGGATGAAGCTTCGCAGGACTTTGGGAAGGGAATATGGGCAAGACTGTAAATAGTGAAACCCTATGGGGGATTGCAATGACTCAGACAAAAGAGATGATTGAGACCCTGAATTAGGGTAATGGTATGAAAAACAAAGAATGAAAGAAAATAGAGGGGAGGGGTTGGAATCAAAAAAGGAAAATTAGAAAGTAAAAACAGCAGGATTTGGAGGTTGGGGGAAGGGGCAAGGAAGCAGGAGAATTCTGGGCAAGGCTGCCAAGCTTCTAGAAGGCTGGAATGTCCAGAAAGATGAGCTGGATGGCAGCAGCATTAACCAGTATAAGAAACAGATGAGTCACAGTTTGGGGAAGGGGAAGGGGTGACTTCAGCCCTTGATGTGCTGTATTTGAGGTGTGAGTAGATTAAGGAGCTATGTTTGGCAGGGAGACATATAAATTTGCAATGGGAGAGGTCAGAGCCAGAAATAGATTTGGCAAGTGTTAATACAGAGGTCATAGGTAAAGCACCAGATAGGATAAGATCACCTAGGACAGGCGTCTGCATTCTTCTTCATACCTACAGCTAAGACCAAGATGGGGGTAAGAGAGATAATAGGAAAGAAGCAAATCCAGCAGGAGGGATGAAAAAAAGTTAGGAAAAAAAAATTAGTAGAGAGTAGAAGGAAAAAAAAAGGCCACATGTAAAACATTTTAGGCCAAGCATACCACTAATTCTGTGCAAATATCTGTGGTTTTCTTTTTAATATCCTTTCCTAGGTCATATAGCAAATTTATCAGCCTTTCTGACCACAGCTGCATTTTAAACAGATTACTTCAGGGAACAATTTGCAGTGGTGCTTCGATCTGTCTTTTCTTTTTTGAACTTGGCCAACTAAGACTCTACCATTATTACTGGAACAAAGTTTATTTCAATTCAACAAACATGCACTGGACTAAGTGCCAACAATACAGCAATGAGTAAAACACAGTTCTTTGCTCCAAGAACTTTTAACCAGGATGAAAGACTCAGCAACAAATACTTTGAATGCTCTTTTCAAAGTGTAAATTTGACCGTATCACTCTACCTAAAACTTTCTGTAGCTGGGACTGCTAATCCCCCCCGCCCCCTACAAATAAATATCCACAGTTTTCTTCTTGTAACATGGTTAATATGGTTAACATGGCCACTGAGAATAAAGACTACATTCCCAACCTTCTGCACAAAAATATATGGTCATATAACTAAGTTCTAAAGTAAGTGGAAATGTCATCAGCAACTTCCAGAAGGTATCCTTAAAGGGAAGGACATTTACTTCTACTCCTTTATCCTACTTTCTCTGACCAGCTGTCTGGAAGGTAGATGTAATGGCTGAAAATGGAGCATTCATCTTAGGCCAAGAAGTGATGTTGGAAATGGGGGCTACACATATCAGAGCAAGAAGCTGTGAACTAGCTACAGACTTTGAATGTAAGATAAAATTAGTTACATTGTTATTTTGTTGTTGTTTCTGGTGGTTGACAGCCAACTAATCTACTGTTAGTATAACTGATAATTATAATACAGCAATATCTACCTTCAGCTCTATCTATTTACCCATCCACCACCGTGATGTTTGAGTCTACAGTAGAAATGGAACACACAACAGATTTAATATTGGATATACAATACTCACCCTGTGCAAAAATAATATTTGCCAAATGAAAATTCAAGTATTTACAGACACATTAATATAAACAAATCACTACACTTAATAAATTTGCAACATTAACAAAAAGACATAAAATTCATTCTTTAGACATCAATATTATTGACTTCCAACTTTAAGATAACTTCATTAATATTTTAACTTACTTCTTTTGAAGGATTCATTGGTAATGTAAAGATAGTTTTCCAATATGACCAGACAAACATTGCAAAAAGTAGATGATAAGCAATCAGGCACACAACTAAAATGAGAAGAACATAATTACCATTATAGTATGCAAATGCAAACTAAAACCATCCATGATATTTACAAAAGATCTACTTGTTCTCAACCAAATTCTTTAATAATTTAATTATTTCATATCCCATGATTAGAAAACTCTCATCTGTAGACAAGCCCGTCTATTGGCCAAATGGCTACAGGGACCTTTCCTAAATTATAAAAGTAAGGCAGCTATGCCTGCGACTTTAAATCATAAACACAGAATTAAAGCATTGGAGGCTTTAAGAACTTTACTTCACTGACGAATAATAGCAAACCCAGTTCCTATTTGAGAAGCAGTTTGCTAATTTTGCTTAGCTGTGGTCAAATCTGTGGCCCTGATTATGCTAATGACAACATATTTAAATAGAGACCATCTGGACAAAAAGAGATTTCCTCCAACAAGAATTCAAGTGTCTTGTTTATAGCAGGGGACAACTGTTAAGAAGAGCATAGTTTTTTTCAGGCAATGTGTATAAACACACCTTGTATGACTTTAGTCTTGAAATACTGTACTATGCAAAGTAAAATATTAATTTTGTATACAGTAACAAGGATCAATTCTGAAAATACATTAATATACAAATTAATTCTGTAAGACAGCTGAATAACATTTGTAATTTAAAATGCAGCCTATTTGGTATTTTAAAACTGTGGCACTTTTTAAAAGAATGATGACATTCTTCATTTATCATCTTTTTAAAGAATGACGATACAGAATCATTTAAAAATTCAATTATTCATTAAGGCACTTAAATGAGTGTGAAATAACTAGAGCTAATGACATTTTCTACAAACAATACGGGTGACTCAGGTGTGAGGCAATACTCTAAGTTGACACAGGAGTTGTTTGATATTCCTACATCTCCAAGCCACAGGAATCTTTGGCACAGTGGCTACCATTTCAAGGGAGAGGTCTGTGCCAAGCATCTGAGAGAATTCAGTCTGGGGAGTGAGAGAAGTTTTTAACCCCACCTTGACTCTGCATTCTCAAAGTATGATTTATTAATCCCAACCAAATCTCAATGAATGCTATTTTTTAAAATTCTTTTTAAAATTTTATATCAAAAACAATAATAAACCATAATCTTACCTTGTTCTCCAACATTTTCCATGGACACTAGAGAAATAAACAGAAAAAAGAGTATAGATTAGGACACTTCTGGCAAACACAGGGCCTGAAAGAGACATAGGGCACTCGAGTAGGTTAATAACCTGGCTCCCCTTCAAACCAACATTCTCCAAATATTTGTTCAACTTTATTTCGGGGAGAGGTGAGAGTGAGTGGAAGAAGGAAGCCATGGTTGCATTCAGTCAGGGCTCTGTTGGCATTTCAGCCCTGAACACCACACAGAGAACAAAACCAGTCAGGCCTGCCCCTTCTGGGTCTTAATCCTAGATCGATGGTTTCTCAGTCTTCCCAGGGTTCAGATAAAAACAGTGTTCTCCAGGTCATCACATCTCCGGAGACATTTATTGCTCTTTATACATTGGCAATTGCCTAGTTAACTCCCCGGAAAGCATAAAATGTTGTGTCCATGGCATACACTCTTGTCAAGTTTCTCAAGTATAAACGCTGGTGCCCAATGAGTAATAGCTCCCTACTGTACAATGAGAGATGCAGGAAGCATGCCTGAGAAACTGCCACTCCTTGGAGGCTGCTGTAAACACCCCAAGGTAGATGAGGACCCTCCATCAGGGACCACATAGCTGAAACACGCTGGGACAGGAAGCTGTATTTATAACAACCCAGGCAGTTTTCCTACCTTCTATACTGTCTGCTTGTTCTGTTTTCCATATGGTCTTCCTCCATTGTGACTAGAGTCTTTTTTTTTTTTTTTTTTTAGTTAAAAATTACTTTTATTTTTACATTTTTAAAAGATTTATAATTATGAATTTGATTTATTTGATTGATAGAAAACAATCCCAGTTTTTTACATTTTCTTGAAATTGTTTTTTTTAATTGTGTCTTTTAAGGAATTTTTTTTTTTTTATTGGTGTTCAATTTACTAACATACAGAATAACCCCCAGTGCCCGTCACACATTCACTCCCACCCCCCGCCCTCCTCCCCTTCCAATACCCCTAGTTCGTTTCCCAGAGTTAGCAGTCTTTACGTTCTGTCTCCCTTTCTGATATTTCTCACACATTTCTTCCCCCTTCCCTTCTATTCCCTTTCACTATTATTTATATTCCCCAAATGAATGAGAACATATAATGTTTGTCCTTCTCCGACTGGCTTACTTCACTCAGCATAATACTTTTTTGGAAGTTTCGGCCTATCTCAAAGTTGGAAGTAGTAGTGAGCAAAGGTCTGGTACTTCCTGGAATATGATTCCATTGCTATTGATAAGAAGCAGTTCAGTAAACCACTGGTAACTTAAGTCTAGTTCAACTTTTAGTCATAAGTACATCCGAAATCCAAAACTTCAAATACTAAAATACGCCCTCATAGTAGGAAAAAAAAGTATTTCCCCCTTAAATTAGCAAAGAACAGTTATGTAATTGTTGCTAGAACAATTTGATTTTAGGTACTTTCATTGCAAATGTGTATTGCTGTGATCTTTCTTAGTCAGAATTTTCCTTGCCTTCAAATTCAAACTCTTTTTTTGGAGGAATTATTTACACCACATATACACAGTAACTTTTCTTTATAAATCCACAACACTATTCCAAATTCAGTTCAACACAGATACATCCTAGCCCCATATATTCAGTCTGATGATGACGAATGCCAAGAATAAAGATTTGATTCTAATGAATGAATTGTAAGGAGAACACTATAGCTACGCTCTTTTTAATTTATCTTTAACTCATTTACTGAAAGACATTCACTACGCTAGGCTTAGTCTTGAGGATAAAATGGCAAATAGGATTCCATCCCCGTGCTCAAAAAGCTTAAAGTTCATGATCACTCAAATTCAAAATTAAAACTAACAAAAGACAAGGACACGCGGTCATTAAGGCATTGTCAATTAAGAAATCAGAGCAGCTCAGATTCAGAAGATTAAAACAAAAATGGTAGTAGCAGCACAAATACGCTTTAATATCTCCAGTCCTCACAAAGTGTCTGTGTGTCTCACGTGTCTTTGATCTCCTGTCTAGCTGTTACCCATTTTTCTGGCCTTTTCACGGGAAAAATGATTTTAACAATCATTCAAATGTACTGTCTCTACCCCTGCCAAATTCCTATTACCATCTCAACCAACTCCAGCTGGCCTTGCACCCCAGACTCCACTGCTCATCACTCCCATTTAGGTCACCAAAACTCTCCCTGGCAGTGGAATCTCCAGACTCAAGTTACTCCAACACAATTAATGATGCGTTTGTCAAAAACAGTTCGTCCAATTGACAGTGAATTCTCCGACTGAATTGGCCTGCAGGAACACCCTGAAGTAGAATCTTTTGTCCCTTTAGCTACTTTCCAAGAAGCTGTAGCTCATTTTTCAGGTATTACAGATCAAAATTTGGGCGGTAGGAGGTACATGACAAATCATTCCCGGGAATGCTAGTGACACTGCTGCCAGACCATTTTAATGACAGATTTAAGAAAATACATTATTCAGATCAGTATTTCCAGTTGAATTCCAATTGTATTTTCTTCCTAGCAAATGTTTTTAATTAATGTTCCTTATAACAGATTTACTTATATTTTTAAGCCTTTATCAAACTGTTCCTTTCTCATTCTCATCTGTCATTGTGATTGTATTGACAACTGCAGTCCCTCCCTAACCTCAGCTTAGGCCATTCCCCTTTTTATGCAGGATGCTTCACCACTGGAGGCTACCTTGCTTCTTTTTCTTCTTCTTCTCCTTCTTTTAAGATTTATTTATTTTAGAGGGAGAAAGAGAGCATGTGGGGGTTGGGGAGGGGCAGAGGAGAACCTTCAAGGAGACTCCCCACTGAGCGCAGAGCCTGACTTGGGGCTCCATCCTATGACCCATAAGATCATGACTTGAGCCAAAACCAAGAGTCTGGATGCTTAAAACAACTGAGCCACCCAGGAGGCCCCAGGCTGCCTGCTTCTTGAATATGCTAATATTGTGTCCTCTGCACCTGCATTTAGCTGGATGGTAGGAGATCTGGACTCTAGTCCAATCCTCCCAATATGTGTGACCTTGACCATGACATTCAGCTGTTCTGTGCTTTGATTTTATTGTTTAGAAAAAAATCGTACTTTGACAGTTCCTCTGGCTCTAAAATTATCCTAAGTTCTACCCTGATGTATTCTGAAAAATTACTTACTTTTAAAAACCAAGGACAAAAGTCACCTCCAAATAAATCTATCCATGGGTTTATAGGAAGAATTTGTCAAGGACAAAGTGGTGGCCTTCCAGACAGAAACAAAGAGTAAGGATAAGGCTTCTTATGCAGAACATCCCAACCCATGGCTTCCAATTGTGCTCAAGACTAAGAGCCTAATAGCCCTGACCACAAACATCATGCCAGTCTACATTCCTCATTGGATCCTCATCTAATTCCTTAAAAACTCATTTTATAACAAGGCAACCATGGTCTCTTTTAAAATGTAAACTGATAGCATCATCTCACTAAAAACCATCCCATGGCTTTGCACTGAATTCACAGTGAAGTTCAATCTCCTTATTTTCTCTGGGTTGAACAAACATGATCTGGCTCCTACTTACCTCTCCAATATCACTTCTCAACAGTCATCCTCTTGCTCACTAAGCTACAAATAGGCTGGCCTTCCGTTTCTAGAACATACTAAACCTCAGTGTCTTCATGCTGTCTGAAAAGCTCTTCCCCAGCTCCATTCTTGGCTAGCGCTTTTTCATGCTTCAAGTTGCAATTTCAGTAACAGTTTCGCACAGAGTTTAGCACAGGTCCAGCTCACCCCTGCAATCATTAGGATATACTGTTTCTTTCTTAACACAGTCCAATCTGCAATTATTTTTGTTTCTTTTCCATGTCCCTCTCTAAGGTTTGAATTCTATCTCTCCCTGGATCCAGGTTTTATCTCAGCCAACTTACTTAGCCCCTCTAAGCGTTATCTCAATATTTATCCCATTGGGTTGTTTTGTGAGTTAAACTAGGTAATGTAGGTAAAAGAACCTAGAATAGAACCTGGCACTAAATATTAGGGGCTCAATAAATGTTAACTGAATATGGAACATAAATATCACAAAAGAGGGAAGTGTTAGGAGTTCCCCCAAAGTTTGGTGTTAACTGTGTTAAAAACAATCTGGAGAAAGAGGTACGCAGTGCATTTTCAGCTTGCAGGAATGCTATAATTTTCTAGAGAGTGTCATGTGAAGTCAGGGGGAATAAATTGCTGGAAGACTTTTTGAGTGTGAATAAGAAAAAAAAACAACAACCCTGCAAGTGAATTACAATGTGGGCAAATTAATACAAGAAAAACTAAAAAGTGACTTTTAAAGTATATTTTCTTTCCCTACCCATTCCAGAGATTTTATTTATTTATTCATGAGAGACACACAGAGAGGCAGAGGGAGAAACAGGCTCCCTGCAGGGAGTCTGATGTGGGACTCGATCCCAGGGTCCCGAGATCACCCAGCTGTCCCCCTGTCCAGGTTCTGATAGAGCCTGACATGCACCAGATTCTCAGTAAGAGGAGCTGCGTCATATGGAGAAAACTAGGACTTGCCAGGTGGCTTGATGCATTCCTCCTGCCTCTAACCCAGAATTTATATCTAACAAACACTCCTGAACTAAAGTATATACTAGAAATTATCAAACAACCACTCAAGATGGTTGAGGAATCGCTGGAGAACTTTCCCTGAAGGATGGCACAACACAACCTCAAAGACAAAAATGAACCACAGTAAGTCAGGCAGTATAAACCACATAGAGGAAGTCTCTTACATAAGAATAGGTTATGGTCCAAAAGATTATGCAAGGCATTTGTCATCTGGGTGGTTAGGCCTCCATACTGGCCACCAAAAGCTTTTCTAATGCATAACCCGCCTGGAACAATATTGCAAAACTGTAAATTAACATGTTATAAAAATTAGCTATTCTGTGAAGGAAAGGCTTTGGAGTTTACAAAATCCAAACTCATCGCCTTTCCATAGCAGGCATTCATACATATTTTTAGCAAAGACCCCTGGATTCCTCAGCTTGGGAAAGCACCACAGACTGAGTGGCTTAAACACCACACAGCTGTTTTCTCAGTTCTGGAGAAGAGAAGTCCAAGAACAAGGTGTCACAAGGATTGGTTTCTTCATAGGCCTCTTTCCTTGGCTTGTAGAGGACCGTTTTCTCCCTGTATTTCACATCATTTTATCTCTGTACATGTCTACGTCCAAATTCCCTCTTGTAGAATACCAGTCAACTTAGATTAGGACCCACCCTCATTAACCTAATTATTTTAATTTAATTATTTCTTTAAAGGTTCTGTCTCCAAATACAGTCATATTCTGAAGTCCTACAGGTTAGGATTTCAAGCTATGGATTTTGGGAAGACACAGTAGAGTCTATAACACTCCCCAAAATAAGACTGAAGCTTGAGCAGGGTGAAGGCTGGTGGGGTTTAGAGGGCATCACAGGCCAGGGAGGGGCAGGAGGCAGACGTCAGGGGGTAAGAGAGAACTAAAGGAAGGAATAGTTAATTGAATGCTTACTATATGCTGATGATTGTGCTAAATTTTTCAAATGTTTCTCTCATACAGATCTTACAGCAATCTGTGAGGAAGGTATTATCACAACTTTAAAAGTTAGGACGACAGTCTTACAGAGGTAAAATAACTATTCTAACGTTATTCAAGTCATAACATATGGAGCTAGGATCTAAATATAAGTCTGTCTGACTCCAAAATTCTTTCAAGGACTCCATGTGGTCTCCCAAGTTCTGAATGCATCCCCCAGGGCTTCTCTGTCCAGGGCAGCCATTCCTTCTTTGTTGCCATCACATAATCCTGGCCTGTTTAATATCATGCTACCACCTGTTACTTCTGATTTGGGATGCAGGGTTTAAAATGTCCTCTTTGTCACCCCTTCTCCAGTAACCTAGAAATCGATCATTTTACAAACTTTGAATACAAAAAATTAAAATATTTGGTCAGATTGGGGTGCCTTGTTGGCCCAGTCCACTAGGTGTCCGACTCCTGATTTCAGCTCAGGTCATGATCTGAGAGTCCTGGGATTGAGCCCTACATCAGGCTTCACACTCAGCAGAGTGTCTGCTTGTGATTCTCTCTCTCTCCCTCTCCCTCTGCTCTACCCCCCCTTGCATACTGGCATGCTCTCTAATAAATAAATACATCTTTAAAAAAATATTTGGTCATATTTCAGAACAGTACTTGAAGTTGGAGTTTTGTGAGCTCCCAATTCAGTAATTAGGAAGGGAACAGAGCATCAGGTTCCTGGGACAAGAGTGAGATGATGATATAGGAAAGATTAGGAGATGGGAAGGGGGTTTGCTGATCTTACTCCTGAACAGTAGAGGGAACAGTGTACAGGCTCCTAAGGTACATCTCCCACGTGTAGAAACTGGCAATAAAGAGAGATGGACCATTCATCTGTCCTGATATGGTGATCTGTAATTCTTACAGTTATCAAGATCTTCTAAGTTAGAAATATTTTTCTCTCTCAATAACATGTTTTAGCAACGTGACCAAATCATAGCTCCAAATATCTAAGAAGCTCTACTCTATAGAAACAGTGTGAAACCCAACTTGTCCAATTGAAAGCTGAGAATCAGCTTAAATCATTAAGAATGTTTGTGGGTCTTTCAATACATCATTTTTGAAAGGGAAATTAAAAAGCTTTGTCTCATGATTATGGCTCTGAAAACTCACTGCCACTTTCCCCTTGGCAAAGGCCAAGGCAATTCCTGAATCAGTAACTGTACTAAACAGTGCCGTGAAATACGGACATATGACCTCAGGGCTGGTCTTAGCGTCCTCATTTCACAGCTTAATCAATGGAATCCTATAATCCCTCTGTCTCAAATTAAAACAGAAGAGATTCCCAGGGCCAGCAAGTTGTGCGGATTTCAGTGCAGAGGAGTTTACCCATTCCATGAAATAGAACTGTGTGGTTCTCCCTCTTTCACACATGGTCACAATCCACTCAGATACCTACAGTGCCTGGATCTTTTCAAGGCCAACTGCCTACCTTTCTAATTGCAGATGCCCTTCTCTGGGTTGGAGCTGAAGGGCATGACCAACTCCTCTGAGCCATGCAAGTCTGTAGTGGACGCTACACCCCTAGCAACGTTTTACCTGGTTCCCATATGCAGGTTGTCTGCTATGAGGGAGAAAGTCAAACAGGGGTTTTAGATCCTGAAAATATTTCCCTCATTAATCAGAACTAGAGTTTTAGAATTGGAGGGGCCTTAATGATTACACTGCCCAATGTAACTATCACCTTTCTTACACAGGTATGTACATATTTATTTATTGGTAGCAAGCAAAAATGCCACTTGTATTTTGTTTCTTTCAGCATTTAAAGATGTACATGGTAAAATGGAAACAATTTTTGTAGTATATTTTTTAGTGTCATTGTATCAATCTCATTATTTGATATACTCAGAATAACCAGAGAAGATAATACTAGGAGTGCTTTCTTCTTACTCCCAAACATTGGCTGTCTGATTAGGTAGAAAAATTAATGCTTCTCATCTGCTTTTCCAAAGAAACAACTCTGAAAAACCTCCCCAGGCTAGCGCTACATGCCGAGTACTATATGACCAGGGTACATATTGCAAAGCACATATAATACAAAAATTAGGCCAATATTTCTAGGTTTGTGTAAAATACTTGGCACTTGTGTAGTACCCCAGAGGAAGGAACTGTATAAAGCTGTAATTCCAACCTTTTTGCCTCTGATGTTCATCAGAAGAGAATTTACAGTAGCACCCCTGAAGGGATAAGTCAAAAGATTTAAAACAACATTAGCATAGCAATAATTACTGCAGTATCGCACTGGGTCACAATATCTATTAACACATGCAAGGGTGTCAAACTGGGTATCATCCTTCTATACGGAGACCCTGGGAAGTACTATCTTCTTTTGTAACTTTACTGTCACATACTCATGCAGGAAACTCACACACACAATCTTCCTTTGATCTCAGCTTGAATTAGTGTTCTTCTAATGTGCAACCAGTCATACCGTTGCACTACACTGCTTTTACCTACAGCACTGGCAGTCTGCCTGACAGTAACTGCAGGAATGTATATTCCATTGCAGCAGATTTGGTATAATTTGATATAATCATAAGCCGGCAGCCTCCACACAGAGAAGAAGCGTGTTATTGCTCCCGCTATATGATACAGTATATGACAACAGTGCAGTATTATACAAATACCACCTAATTATATGGTAGATGGATTCATTAACGTTAAGTGGGAAGTTCTAATATTTGTGTTCAGAATTGAGTAAGAGACATCAATATTTGGACTGAGTCTCTTCCTCTGTTCATTGTGTGAGCTGCATTTCGTTTTACTGCCTGGATCTCTCCCCAGTTGTACATACTGATTTTTGCTTCTGTTTGTAAATCATTTTCACTAACCCCAGCCCTGCAGACAACACAAATGCCTTGCTATTCATTGGTGAATTGTGTAGTCCCTGTACTGTGGATAAGGAGCTAGTTCAGGATTAATACCACAGGTTACTGATGCATCCACAGAAACACATGTGTTTCCCCCACTTTTCCCCACCGGCTCCTGTTTGCCAAGTGTGTGTACCATTGACACTCGTGAATGTGTTGCTCTTTAAAAAGATGCAATTTGGGCAGCCCAGGTGGCTCAGTGGTTTAGCGCCGCCTTCGGCCCAGGGCGTGATCCTGGAGAGCAGGGATCAAGTCCCACGTCGGGCTCCCTGCATGGAGCCTGCTTCTCCCTCTGCCTGTGTCTCTGCCTCACTCTCTGTCTCTCATGAATAAATAAATAAAATCTTAAGGGCAGCCCCTGTGGCTCAGCGGTTTAGCACCGCCTTCAGCCCAGGGTGTGATCCTGGAGACCCAGGATCGAGTCCCATGTTGGGCTCCCTGCATGGAGCCTGCTTCTTCCTCTGCCTGTGTCTCTGCCTCTGTGTCTCTCATGAATAAATAAAATCTTTAAAAATAATAAAAAATAAAATCTTAAGAAAAAAAAAGATGCAATTACTGCCACTTAGCAGTAGGGTTCTGGTTACTCAAGAACTATTGCTGAGTTTTAGACTATGTACAATAGGCCAGCAGCTCTCAGCATTTCTGTGTTCGGCATACCTGATGACCTGTGTTTCATGAGGGACATGCTCCCCAGTAATAAAGGCCACCTCATGGGCAAAATAGGATTATTCACAATTCCCTGACCACCCACTTTCCTGCTGCACCATAAAAGGACAAGGCAGTTAAAAACTGTTACAGTGACATTGGGATGGACCTGACAGATGCCTCTGGAAACCTTCAAATTTGGATGTTTACAAGGGCATACACAGACTTCTCTGGAATCACACTTTCATCAAAAATCAACTGTTGCAGGAAAACTGTCTGATGATCCCTAAAAAAATTAAACCTAGAATTACCATATAATCCAACATCACATTTCTGGGTACATACCCATAAGAATTGATCTCAGGGACTTGAACAGATGTTTATCTGCACAACCATGTTCAAAGCAGCATTATTCAGAATAGCTGAAAGGGGGAGACAACGTAAATGCTCATCAACAAATGAAAGATAAACAAAATGTGGTGTATACATACAATGAGATATTACGGATCCTTAAAGGGGAATGAAATTCTGACACAGGCTACACCATGGATGAACCTTGAAAACATGCTTAGGTGAAATAGACACAAGTGTACAAATATATAATTCTACTTCTATGAATTACCTAGAACTGTCAAATTCACAGATACAGACAGTAGAATAGGGTTGCCAGGGGCTCAGGAGGGGAGAATGGGTTTTATTGCTTCATGGGTACAGAGTTTCAGTTGGGGAAGATGAAAAAGTGCTAAGATGGATGGTGCTGATAGCTGTACAGCAATGTGAATGCACTTAATGTCAATGAACTGCACGCTTAAAAATGTACACAGAAAATGGCAGATGGCTAGGGGCATCTAGCTGGCTCATTAGGAGCAGCATTTGACTCCTGATCTTGGGGTCATGAGTTCGAGCCCCACATTGGGTGTAGAGATTACTTTAATAAATAAAACTTTTTAAAAAATGGCAGGTGGCCAAAATGGTAAATGTTTATATTATATATATTTTGTCACAATAAAAAAAATTAAAAATCACTTTCTTTAGAGCCTTTCCTCAAACTGACAAATTATAGCAATATTCAACTTGACCTAAAATTTTCTTTCCTACCTTTGGTTATTTCCACAGTCAAGTGTTTTGTGTGTGTGTGTGTGTGTTTCCTTTTCCTTAATCTTTTCAAAAAAAGGAATCTCAGAAGTGGTAAATAGAGAAAAGTCTCTGTAAGATGTAGATGCCTGGCTAGGCATTTCCACTGAAGTGCTTCATTCATGAGCCTTCCCAGATTCTCAATGCCTGGGTTTCAAAAGAATTTTTGTCAAGGCAAAATGACAAATTCCACTCCTTCTTGACCCTTCCAGTCAGTAGGAATCAGAGGAAACTGGGAATGTAAAGGGCCTTGGGTATTCACTTCATATGTGTATCTGTCTCGGAATGATAGCCTTAACTCAAAGTTAAATTATGCAGCATACTCTATTTGAGAAAGGTTGGGGCAAGAAAGAGGGAGCTGAAACGTTTTAGAAGGCCTTTCTTTTTTTAATCTAAAAGGGATTTAAAAAATGTCAGCACATCACGGGGAAATTTCAGTTATCTGAAAATTATTAAAATGGAATTTGAGTGCTTTATGCACATGTATTTCACTTCTTTCTTAGTGATTATTTTTATACTAGTGCTAAGATTTAATATACTCTATTGTAATTGTTCTTTTAAATTTTCAAATGGATTATACAATTAATTTTATCTCAATCCTTATTATAGATGATTACATTTCCAAATCCAGAAAGAAAAAAAAAAAAAAAGTAGCTGATTGTTGTATTTGTGTATCAGTTTGCTAAGGATGCTATAACAAAGTGCTGCTGAAGGCATGCGACCTAAAGAAGAAAATGTATTTTCTCACAGTTTTGGAAGCCAGAAATCTGAGATCAAGATGTTAGCAACTTTGGTTTCTTCAGAGGTCTCTCTCCCTGGCTTGCAGATGGTCATCTTCCTCCTGTGTCTTCACCTGATCTTTCCTCAGTACCCATGTCCAAACTTCCTCCAGTCATATGGTGCTAGAACTCATCCTAATGACCTAATTTTAACTTAATTGCTCTTTAAAGGCTGCATCTCCAAACACAGTCACATTCTAAGTTACTGGGGGGTAAGTTTTCAACATAAATTTTGGGGGGCAGGGTGGGGAGATTCAGCCCATAACTTGAAACTATAAAAATATTACAAGCTTGTTTGCGAACATCTGAGTGATCAAATAATGAAAAGGTAAAATAGAGGCACCTGGGTGACTCAGTAGGTTAAGCATCTGGGTTTGGCTCAGGTCATGATTCCAGCATCTCTGGCTCCAGCCCCAAGTCAGGCTCCACGCTCCCTGCTGAGCAGGGAGTCTGCTTCTCCCTCCCCCTGCTCTTGAGTGCACACTCTCTCAAATAAATAAATAAAATCTTTTCTTTAAAAAAAAAAAAAAAAGGTAAAACAGATAATGCTCTCATAAAGGCTTCATGTTCTTCGAAGATTAAAAATGTCTACTTGGGCTCACAAAAGGCTCAAAGTTCAGCTGATATTCTTTCATTTAAGAAAAGTAAGTATTGAATACTACTATGTGTCATCCTCTGTGTCAGAGCTACAATATTAATCAGACATTGTCCCTGCTCTCATGGACTTTTCTGTAGATTATCTTCGTATAATGAAAAAGTTAAGCTTGCCTAATAGAGTAAAGCCTTTTTTAATTTGGATTGGATGATTTCAGATTTCCCAGCAACCCACACGCTGGTATATATGCTTCTTTTGGATAAACCTTTTCAATTTGGAGTCTGCTGAGTAGTCAGTAATACATCCAAAATAAAAATTCAATATCCACACTGTTAAATTCTCAGTCCTCATTTGATTGAACGCATGAGTCTATTTGTTGATTCCCACCTCCTCCTTGAGCCCCCCTTCCTCTCCAGGCTTCAGGACACCATATCCTCAGTTCTCCTCCACTTCATGCTGGTTCCTACTCACCTTCTGAACTCTCAAAGTTTTGTCTCTGCTCACTTTCCATTTATTCCTTTGGGGGGACAAATGTATCCAATTGTTCTTGAAATCCATTTGTATGCTGAAGACTCCCCAATGTATTCCTCCAGTCCTGACTCTTCCCCCAAATGCCAGTTATAAATGCAACTGCTCACTCAGCATCTCTATTTCAACATCAACATGCCCACTACTGATCTGAGGTCACCTCGTTCTACCCAGAACTTTTCCATCTTAGCTGATCGCCCTCCTTCCAGGTGTTTAGCCCAAAATACTGGAATCGTTTTACAACTCATGAAAGTCTGTCTGGAAATTCTGTGGCCTCTGCTTTACAAGTGCATCCAGAATCTGACCACCTCTCATCACTTCCACTACCCTCACCGTGATGTGACATATCATTTTTTCTCACATGGAGTGATGGAAGTAGCCTACATTACTCAGCAGTAGGAACGATCTTTTTAAACGTTAAGCCAAAGCATGTCACTCTAGTGCTCTACATCTTGCAATGGATCCTCCTCTCATTCCAAGGAGAGCTGAAATCTTCACAATGGCCTAAGAGGCACTATACAATTTCTACCTTTCTCTATCTCTTTGACCTTGTCACCTACTTCAATTGCCCTTGGCTGAAATGCACTTAATTCTTGGATTTTGTAATTATTTGTTAAAATGCAAGTTTTTCGGGGGGGGGGGTGTTATTATGAATCCCTACTCTTTACTCTCCTCCAAATGACATTCTGCCCTTAGTTGTTGGCCTTTTGGAGGTCCCAGTCCTGGAATAGGCTGCATTTCATTAAAACTACACTATGATCAAAACCTTGACTAAGTCAAAGTGATTTCTGTCCTTCACCCCTTCACATTAACTGACCTCTCTGGAGATGCCCCCACAAGTCATAGTTAAGCACATCAATCTCTTACTTCCTTTCTTCCTAAAACATGTCATATGGAGTTGCCTACCTAGAAAGAAATTCAATCACAGATTAGCTCCTGCAATTCACAGCAGGTGAGTTGTAAGTGGCATCAGGCGTTTCTCATAACAGCTTGACATCAGCTGTTTTGGAGCAGGCTGCTCTTCCCACTTGTACCCCCAATGTGAATCACATGTACAGTATAGAGACCATATTTTAAGTCACACCATCTTTCATCCCTACAAATTTGGTGAAAAGCCACACTTCACATTCAGCTACCTACCACTGTGAGATGACCCTTGGGGCCCCAAAATGATTGAGGACAGACTGCAGTCTGAGTTTTAGACACCTCATTCTAAACATACCCTTCAAATACAATGAAAATCCAGTTTTCACATAATACAATTAACACAGAGAAACTTGATTTTACCTCTATATAAGAAAATATACATCCATGACAAAGCATTTTAGTTTTCCAAATTTCACTGAATTATAATTAAATAAGTCTATAAAGTTCTTGGAAATAAACTGCTTTTTTACAAGGATTCTATCTATCATTAGATGATCATGAAGATAAGCTGCATTGAAACTACTGTATTCTTTGGATGTTGCTTTTAAAGGATGCTTTTAAAAAAGGATTTTTATTTATTGGTGTTGGTTTTGTTGATGCACTCCTCTAGATCATTCTGCTCCTCCAGGATGGCAATGCTAGTGAAAAATAAATAAATGCTAGGAATGCTTAATTTACACTTCACAAGAGGAGAAATTTCAGGATACCATGAAAAAATACTGGCAAAGACATAAAAATCATCTATAAAAGCACTGCTCCTTCATTTGCATTTTTTAAATGTAATCAACATCTTATCTGAAATGAACTACTGTCAAGTATGCATTTTAGAGTGCAGAGAAGTGCTAAGATGATCAATGCAGCACATATTTTTGCTCAAGAGGACCTCCCAAATAAAAATGGATTTTGTAACATTTCTGGCACTAATATTTATAATTAAATTTCAAAGTTGCAATCAGATAAAAAGTCAAATTAGGAAAAATGCTACACAAATGTTTCCAAATGTGGCAGGATTTTGAAAGGAAAAATTTCAAGCAATCATAGCTTGTTACCTTATTGCTACCATATGCTTCTTAAGAAATCAGGTCACTTGTCTCCTCCTGCTGCCCTCACCCCACCCCCTGCCCTCCAAATTCCACCCTTTTGCACTCTCAGCGTTTGACTGAGATAAAAATTAAGACATGACAATAAAGCTACCCTTAAGGGAATTATAAGATATTTCAACAATTTTCTAATAGACTACTAAAGAAATTAATTCAATTATGTTCTAGCTTTATTATTAGTTCCCTGTGGTATCTCTAAATGGTAATATGAAATCATACGGTTCCACATAATATTAAGAATGTCTTTCTAAATGATCTTTCTTTGGAAAACTATTTTTCCAACAGAGAGCATTAAGGATCTATGCCATGTTCTAATCTATCACTTTGCAAGTTAGATATTGTATTTCTATGGTCATGACACACAGTGCTGGAGTCTCGGGAGACTCATGAACTCACCACTTCCAGGAGAAAAGAGGGCTGAGGGATGTGATATAACCATCAAAATACATGAAATCAGCAGCATAAACTATAAAATATAAGTCATGGGTCCTTTTTTTTTTTTTAGATGAAAAAGCACAAATTTCCCAAAAAGATGAAAAATAAAAACAAAAACATTAACGAGAATCCTCATCCATGCTAATCTCTGGTGGGATGTGTGTGTGTGTGTGTGTGTGTGTGTGTGGTTTTTTTTTTTTTTGGTCTTCCTGGCATTTCTCCCTATGATGTAAGCCAAAAAGATCAAACACCTGCTCTTGCTGAACCCTGTTGCCTGGAACATGGGCACAACAATTTCAGCTCAGCCAGCTGATGCTCCTGGAATCATCTTTACAAGAGTCACAGTAGCTGCAGCGCTCTGTGATGGCCAGCCACCACAGCAGCAGCTCTTACCAAAGACCATTCCTCTGGTATAATGTCCGCTTCATTTCATCCACCTTCTCTCGGTTTTTGCCTATTTTCTAAGCTAGGTTCTCCAGTCTTTCCATAGATTCAATGAGTTGTTTTCAGGAAGTTCTCTGCTTCCTCCATTTCACCCACCAAATCATAGGCCCTGAACTGGAAGCTGAGTAAAAGTTGCCCTGGCAGCAGGTAAGGAAGGTGGGGCTGAAACAGCCAACTAGTTCGTAGCAGGAGCAAAAATTGCTGGTTGTAATCTTACTCTAAGATATTTACATGTGGTATGATTTATAATATAATTAGAAATTCATTACTACTGAGGTGCTCTCCATCAGCTCTTTTTACCTACGTCATTGATTATTCTTTTATGCTGGTCCAGCAACCAATTCACAGGCTCCTAGCAGTGGGGTATTTTGTTTTCCATTTCTGCTTTCCTGCCTCTTCGCTGTGGGAGTGGCATTCCGAAAGGGAACAACTCTCTCTCCTTATGCCAAAGCTGGACAGAAGGTTTCAGGGTTTTTTCCCACCACTCCAGAGGTAGTTTTTTCCTTAGCTATTAGGACAAGATCTCCATTATGTCTTCCTCTAAATCACCTCTGTGGGAAAGTAACTGGCACAAAACAGGATTCAATAAATGCTTTTGAATGGACCTTCCCCAAACCCTTCTAAGCTGACTTCTTCCTAACCTTGTGGAAATGCACCCTCTCAGGAGACAATTAATTATCGTGATTTAAGAAACCATCCCTTTGGCTTCTGCTTAATTACTGGAAACACTGGAGCACATATTTAATTTAATGGCATGGATGACATTCTCAGTAGGCATTTGAAAGCAAACTTTCTATAACAAGTTTTAGTTTAAATTGAGTTTTTAGGGTTCCCTGGGTGGTGCAGCGGTTTGGCGCCTGCCTTTGGCCCAGGGCGTGATCCTGGAGACCCGGGATCGAATCCCACGTCAGGCTCCCGGTGCATGGAGCCTGCTTCTCCCTCTGCCTGTGTCTCTGCCTCATTCTCTCTCTCTCTCTGTGACTATCACAAATAAATAAAAATTTAAAAAAAAAAAATTTTTTTTCAAAAAATAAAAAAATAAATTGAGTTTTTACTACTGGATCCTGCTCTTTCACTTACTTACATTACCCAAAGGCGTGTTCTTATATTAAAACACTGATCTAGTAAGACTTACTAAAATCACAAAGAGATCAATTCATTCAATAATTATGGAGCACCTCTGCATGCTAAGCACTGTGATGATTGTTTGTTGTCTGTTATATAAGATACGTTATCTCTAATAAGATTTAATAGCAAACAGTAATGCTGCATTGTCCAATATATCAAAAGAAAAAGAATTCTCTGACACACTAAATGGAACCAAGAAAGCATTAAGCAGAGTCTTCTCTTCCCCTGCTTTCCTGGGAATCATTTAAATTAAAGTCAAATGGCAGCACAGATCAAGAATTTGGAGCATATCATCTCTTATACATTTGAATTTCAGATTTGATGAAATGTTTTTATCCTCCTTTCATATAATTTAAAATCTTCAAAATATTTGAGAATGTCAAGAAGTCACAGAACTGATATATTCTGAATCATTACTGTCAACAAGAAATGATTTCTAAGTCATTTAAGACATTAAACATTTACATCAATTTTCTTTGGCTCAGTTATCTTCTATGTCATCTAAAACTATTTTGTAATTATGGAGAGGTAACACTTGTATTCCGAAGATCATCTGCCTGTAGTTTTTTTTTTTTTTTTTTTTTTTTTTTCAAAAGAAGCTTTAATGTCCTGGAGATTTTTTTAAATGATAGTTTACCAATAACAAGAACACACTTCTATCTCTGTCTAGCTCAAGTTCAATTCATAATGGAAGGTAATTCACTGCCCCATTCAGTCTCCATTCTTGAGCTTGCAATGACCTTGAGTTAATGGTAGATCGTAGGTTAACGGTATCCAAGCTTTGAGATTTTATATATTCTATCATTAAGGATGTTTGTTTAAAGGAAGGAAAACATAACTGTATCTCTCCCAAACTGATCTCAAAGTATGTAGATTAGCTAATTTAATTCTTGAACATCTTCAATAATCACTGTGGTACATAAGAAATTGCAATCATTTTTGAGGATTGTTTATTAACAAAGACTTGCAAACCTGTGAGCAAAACCCCAATATTCTAATGGGCTCGCTTAACATACTCCCAAGTCAGCAATCTATTGCCTAAGGGCTAAGTCCCACCTGCCAACTAGTTATAAACTTCACTGGAATCAGGTCACACCCACTTGTGAAGGTAACTGTCTACAGCTGCCTTTTTGCTACAGCAGCAGAGTTGAGTGGTTGTAACTATGTGGCCCAAACTCTAAATCATCCTAAAATTCTGAAATCATTTTGTAAAGACTGTTAGCTCACTTTTAGTGCTGTGTTAACTCTTACTCAGCAAAAACAAAGTTTAACAGACTTGCTAAATAATCCCATTAGGCTAGAGAGATTTAAGAGGTTTGAAGGGAAAGAGAAACAGACATTTTAACATTCGCACCGCAGCAGCTGAAGTCACAGCTGACACCTTCACTGGTTCATTTGGAGAAAGAACACAGATAATCTCTAAGCTTGTCAAGCTTCATGGTGGCTTCGAATGCCTCAAGTAAAGCCATAAGCAAACGCAGAACCACATGAGTACACAATGATTAAGAACTGTTTCATGGCACCTGCCTCAAGTGAGGGCGGAAAAGTCATACGTTTTAGAAAAATGTAAGCCAAAATGGTAAAACGAGGGTAAGGGGGAGGTTTCTTGTACTATTCTTGAAACTCTTCTGTAAATTTGAAATTATAACAAAATAAAAAGGTAGAAAAATAGCTAAGACAACTTTGAATGTTAGCACTTAGAAGGGAAAACTTCAGTTACCGTGGTCAACAAGCAAAGTTAACAAGGTAACTGCCATAATGGGCTTGTAAAACATATGAACCATGTCTAGTGTGTCCACTGAACCAAGGATGATGGAGACTGCAACTACCTTTATTCCAATTCAGCATCCTAAAGTACCATCTTACAAATTTTACCCTTCAAATTTACCTAATTCAAATTAACTAAAGGCATCAAAAGATGGATAATACACAAAAAAGGCTGGGGTGGAGAGAGAGGGAAGGAAGGAGGGAGAAATAATATGAATAAAAAATCCTAATCAACAAACATGTTCTGACTGTTCACAAGTATTAGCAGACCTCTTTTATCTTTTCTTTGGTAGACTGGAAAGAAACTTAACCAAAAGACTTGACTCTCATACAACATATGTATACCCCATATATTTTTATATATAAATATTCCAAGAAGAGAGATGACTTTATAATTTCATTAAATACAACCACTAAACAAACATCATGCTAACTGAAAAAGTGCCTAGAGAGCCACACACATTCACACTGTTAAATATAGAAACTAACTGTAATGAGAATCATTATCTCCAGTTTCCAAGGATACCAGGATAAGCACTACTCCTAAATTGCAGTTCATTCAGCAAAGGGCACAGAGTAATTTACATTCAGGGTCATCCTCAGCTGACAGCAGATGTAAAAGGAGGACTAGGGTAAATCACCCTGTTTATTCTATTTCTATTCTGTTACCTATTTCAGTTTCCAGTTACTACCATGCTCTGGTCCCAACCCTGGCCAATGTTTATAGGTGAAATTTGGAAAATCTGATTGTAGATAGCAACTTCCAACAGAAAAGGAATCCACAAAGGGCAGGGCAGTCTGAGATGTGATTAATGCAGGGGAGGGGTGGGGGTGGAGGTAGGGAAGGTTGGCATTCCCCTTTGCTTTGTTTATGGAAAGGAGAGGAGGCTGGTTTTGTGTCTGTCATACTAGTACCATCTTTCCCAGGGCTTATAAAGGAACTGTTCAGTTCAACTCCCTACTCAACCAAGGCTATCTAGCCATGCTATTAGAGCTTACTATTCCTAAACTGCCATAGTGTCTAGAATGAAATTTGTTTTCAATTTGTCCTGCCTTCTAGACTCTACAATCTAGACTTTCACATGATCACTGTTTCTATAGTAATAAAAATATAAAAACTACTGTCTGACAACCTCAGAGATATTGCCTCTGTATCATCTATTTGTTTATTCAGGGCCATTTATTGATTGCTTTCAACGTGACAGGCATCGTACAGGCCAGATAGGCAGTGAGTGACAAGAGGTGATACGAGACTTCACTTTTGATCATCAGGGAAATAACAGGCCATGTCACTTAGGCAGTTTAAACCCACCAATTCAGGTGATAAAGATTTCACAGATGCTTTAGATTTATCTTAAATTTCCAGAAAGAATATATATAAATGTGATCCCAATATAACTGTGACTTTCTATTTATTCTTTTCTCTATTACTCTTCCTCTATTACCTATCTATCCAATACAGAAAAACCTCCCGTGTAACACTTTACCAGGATAGAGGTAGTTGCAAGGAAAGAAAAGCTCTGCCTGCCTTCATAGGCTTCCTCCTGATGAACATGAGACAACGTACCAGGCTAAGCTTCTTAGCTTAATGTGATGATCTAGGAAAATAAACTCCTGTTTTGATAATCAAGACTTCCATGATTTCCCTCTTCTGAAAAAGGCTCAATAGCTGAAACTGTTCATTGCTTTTAAGAGGGAGAACCAATGCAATGCAACAAAGGTTTCTAGTAGTTATGTAATGTATATAGTATATCTCAACAAGACCAGCTATTTTGATAGTAACAATAATACAAAAAACTAAACCATGTTTTTGAAAACTTTCTATACATTTTAGACCTCAATGTAACATATTTAAATAATATGATGATTTGAGGGCAACTCAATCCTTTTTTTAAAAAAATAATTTCTTTTGTACTAAAATCATTTTCAATTCAATAAATCAATAGTATCACATTTAAAAACTAAGTTAAAAGTGATGTCAGTAACGACTTGGGGGCATTATAATGATACCTATTTCTTACAAGGAGCAACATTTTGAGGTAAGATGGCTTCAGACAAGATTCCACGTCTGAGTTGAAGTTCTGAAATGCTTTAGTTAATAAGATTCAACTAAGCAGGCCACTGTTTAACATTTCTCCTTGTCCCACCCGAAGCTAGTGCTCAGTAGGGCAAAAACATAGACACTTAGATGAAATACCAAACACAAAAAGCATTTACAAGTCACTGGCAGAAAGGTCATCCTGTTTTAACACACATTCCGATAGCATAGATTGGCTTTCACAAACCTCTGAAGGTGGAAGCCTGCTCGTGTGAAGGAACATAATTAGATTCCCTAATTATGGACACTCAATCCCCCCCCCCCCCCCATCTTCAGCACTGACAGTACCCTACTCACCAGTTCAGGACCTAGAACTTGGACCTGAGCCACCTTGGCTCTCTGGATGAAAAAAAATGCTCCTATAGTCACCTTTTTTTTTTTTTCTTCCCCTCCCCTATTACCGGAACATCTACATTACGGGTCCTGCGTATTGCATGTGTCTTCAGAAATACTTTCCAAGAGCTCCCCCACCTCCGCCTCCCGCTACCTGGAGTGTACCACCGGCACCCCCGATCACACGCGCTGCAAAGCCGCCCCTGGGCGCTGCCACAAATGTCCAAAAAGTGGCTTAAGGACAACGGGAGGAGGCGAGCTGGGCCCCGGAGGCCGAGGCCGAGGCCACCCCCCCCCCCCCCCGCGCGGGCCCCGGCGGCTCGGGCGACCCTGGCGCGGAGGCTGCGGGCGGCGGGGCGGGCGGGCGTCCCCCGAGCGGGCCCGCGAGGCCGGGGGTGTGGCCGCGGGGGGCGGGGGCGGGGGCTGGGGCCGCGGGGGCCGGGGCCGCGCTCTCCGGGCAGGGTGACCCCTCCGCCGAGCGGCGTCCCGGGACCGGGGGGCGCTCACCTATGCACAGCTGGACGGCGTAGGCGTAGTAGGACCAGCCGAGCAGGAGGCTGATGAACACCACGGGGACCCAGTAGAGCACCCGCCGGCACCGCCGCCTGACGCTGCCCGGGCCCGAGGGCGCCATGTTCCAGCCGCAGGCACCTGCCCAGCTCCGCCGCCGCCGCCGCCGCCCGCGGGCCTGGCTCCGGGGCGGACTGGCCGCGCCCCGCGTGCCCTGCGGGACCGACCCGGGGGCGGCGGCCGGGTGCGCTGCGGCCACTGCCGCCGCCGTGGCGCTAAGTCCCCATCCCGCAGCCCCACGCCGGCGCCGCGGGGTCCCCGCTGCTCAGCCCGGTGGAGGCGGCGGCGGCGCTGGGAGGGCGGGGGAGGGGGAGGGGGAGGGGGAGGAGGGGAGGGGAGGGGAGGGGACGAGGGCGGAGGGGGAGGGCCGAGAGGAGGCGGCCGGAGCCTCCGCCCCGCCCCCCCCCCCCCCCGCGGCCCGCTGCGCCCTCGGGCGGGCTTCCCGGGCGCTCCCGCCCCGCCCCGCCCCGCCCCGCCCCGCCGCGGGCACCGCAGGGACGCCCAGGGGGCCTGGAGGCGCCCCCCTCGACCCTCCGCCCCCGCCCGGGTCCCGCGCCCGGATCCGGCCCCGGGCGCCCCTCCCCCAGGTCCCCGCTGGGCTCCCCGTCCCGGACCCGGCGGCCGCACTGCGCGCGGGGGGGAGGGGGGGAGGACCGAGCCGGCCTGGGGCGCACGCGACCGGCACCTGCCGAGGCAGATAGGGAGCCCGCGCCCCGCCCCGCCCCGCCCCGCCCCGCCCCGCCCCAGAGGCGCGCCCACCGCGAAGTCTGCGGGCTGCCTGGGGCCCCTGCTCGGGGTCGCGGTCCTCGGGCGGGGGCAGCGGGGCCCCTGCGGGGGGCGGGGGGCGGGGGGCGGGGCCACGAGGCGGGGCGCACCTGCCCCACGGGGCCGCGGCGTGCGGATCGCGAGGTCTCCGCGGTCACAGCCCACAGGACTCCCGCTGGGAATTGGGGCTCTTCTGTTGGTTCCTCGGTGGCCCTCCCCTGCCGGGGTCCGGTGCTCGCGGGCGCCTTCCCCGGCCCCTCCCCGCTGCGAGCTCTTCCTTCGCGGCGGCGACTCTAAATGCAGCTGGTTCTAGGGTGGTCGCTGAAACTCCTGGGAGGGACCCGAGGGGTCGTTTAGACCAAAGCCCTGGTTCTATGGGCGATGAAATGGGGGGGGGGGATCTACCAATGCTTTTGAGACTGTTTCCATTTCGCCTTCTGTTCAGGAACGCACCTGATTCCAAGTGGAAACATCTCAAGGAACGTACAGTGTCGGAATTATATACATAATTACCGCGGATAGTGTGCACACTTTCACTTAACATAAATGAATGTATGTGTTCACACCACACAGCAACCACACTGAATGAGGAAAGTGGCATAAATTCAAAGAAATACAAGCTCTGGTGTCTTTGAGATTATCTTGCTGTTGACCAGATTAAAAGCAAACTAATCTCCCCCGAAGTAGCTACTATATGTTACACACGCATTAAATCCCTTCGCACTTCTATTAAAAAAGGCACAGACAATGCCAGTCAAATTTCTGTGGGATTTTAAATAATTCAAAAGGAATATTTCTAACCCAGTGAGCATTTTATTTTGGTGCAGCACCTTACATCCTTTACTCGATATCCTGTAGAGTAGATTAGTATAAAAACACAACTTGCGTGGAATCAACTTTTTCCCATGAATATCAACCTTATGCTCCCAACCAGAAGAATCTAAAAACCAGAAATAAAATCCCTACCAGGACTGAAATACTCCTACAGAGACTAGCAAATCCGTGATGGAAGGTCACTGAGGACTACCAAAGTATGAAAAGTCAAGTCACATTTCCCATACTGGAAACTGGAATAAAGTGGAAATTGTGCCTATCTGGGTAATAGATGGATGCTGCCTCTCTTCAGATGGCCTTACCAAGGTCTTGAGGTCTGAAATGGATTAGCATTAAACAGTTGCTTCTTTTGGAAAAATATGCAGGTGGAACATCTTTGAAGGATGCTACACTGTTACTCCTTATCTAAAATGTTAAATGTCGGGATCCCTGGGTGGTGCAGTGGTTTGGCGCCTGCCTTTGGCCCAGGGCGTGATCCTGGGGACCCAGGATCGAATCCCATGTCAGGGCTCCCAGTGCATGGAGCCTGCTTCTCCCTCTCCCTGTGTCTCTGCCTCTCTCTCTCACTGTGTGCCTATCATAAAAAAAAAAAAAAAAAAGTTAAATGTTCATATTTATAATAAATATTTGTGGAATAATTGCAATCTATTTTTAGCCATTTTAAGAGTACTACTATTATTGAATTCTTCAATGGTATCACTCTTATCTTGAAAAAAAAAAAGTCTAGCCCAGAAATAATAATTTCCAAAGCCATACAATGACAAGACTTCTCTCTGCACAGGCTCTAATAAGGCGGACATAAGCATAGGTACACAACTGTAAGCTCTTTGGTGAGTAGCCAATCTCTAGATATTAGGCTCTGATGCGAGTGGAGGTATAACTTTAATTTTAGAATAGAGAGCTTTGTTTTTTTTTGTTTGTTTGTTTGTTTGTTTTGCCTTATTCAAGGCTGTGCATCAACAGGAAAACAATTTGAAGGTCATGGACAATTAAACAACTTCACTAGAGGTTCACTCTTTTTTTAGAGAGAAAAGAAGAGAGAGACTCTGTGACTATCATGAATAAATAAAATCTTTTAAAAAAAAAAAGAAGAGAGAGAGCATGTGCATAATTGGGTGGGGGTGGGGCTGGACGAGGTATGGGTAGGGGGGAGAAGGAAAGAGAGAATCTCAAGCAGGCTTCTCAAGCAGGCCATGCCCAGCTCTGAGCCAGACATGGTGCTTGAACTCAAACCCGGAGATCATGACCTGAGCCCAAACCAAGCATCAGATGCTTAAATGACTGAGTCACTCAGGTGCCCCAAGACTCACTCTTTAGCTAGAAGTACAGGAGGTTCAACTCACAAATTTTAGATATTCAATAATTACATCAAATTGTGAATTTCATGTAATGTTTTGATTAAACTGCAATGGCCATTTATGAAAAATGGAGTTGGCCACAGCTAAAGAGGAAGAGGGCAACATAAGGAAAAGGGAATGGCTGGGCAAGCAGGAGACCAACAAGGGCCCTACAAGCAGAAGAGAGAGGCCCCCTCATCTGGCCCACCAAGACCCTAAGAACAGTCATTCTGTCCTTACCAGGCCTCTGCCCGATGCTCCACCCATTCAATAGTTTATAAAAGTCATTCACCTCCAAACTTTCAAAACCCCTGTGAGCAGACCCTGTCCCCACAAAGGAAACTTGATTTTCCTCTTCTCTCTCCAGTCAAGATCTCCTTTGAACCATTTTCCCAGATTCTTTAGTGCCCACATCTGAAATCTATTCTGCTATCCTTGTTAATACTCCAAATCTTCCTTCTTCCTCCAGATCCAGATTAAAGTTTTCACTTCCTTCCTTCCATAGTGTGAATCATGAATAGCATGACCACCAAGCCGGGGGAGCCATGGACCCGCCCCATCTCTAGAACCTCCGTCCATGCTGCCTATACTGTACCATCCTTATGTCATCTTTTCAGCCACATCACCTACCAGAAACTTTATTAGGTCATTTGCTTGATAGTGTCTCTTTCCTTTTAAAAGTGTTCTTAGGGGGAAACATTGCATCTTTAAAGCATAAGGTCAATTTTGTTACTCTCAGCTAGGTGAGAAATTGATTGTATTGATTTCGCTATTAGGGTATGGTATGTGACAAATACTGCCTTTTAAATTTACAAGGACAGAAAGGAATGAAGTTGAGATCTGTATGTATTCTTTTACTTATGACTCGCCCACCCTTCCTAGAGTGTTCTGCAAAAACCTCCTGTACTTCCAGCAAAAATACTGATAATTCTCTTTCAATGTTTTCTTAAAGTAGACTTAACAGTTTTTTTGGGGGGGGGAATCCTGTTATAAGTCATCAATGCATGACATCAATGACTCTAATGTTAATTTGCACTTTTATAATAGTGGCCAAGATCCTCTCTGTCCACATGTTGTTTTTCTGGATTCAGAAAGAAAGAAAGAAAGAAAGAAAGAAAGAAAGAAAGAAAGAAAGAAAGGAAGGAAGGAAGGAAGGAAGGAAGGAAGGGAGAGAGAGAGAAAGAAAGAAAGAAAGGAAGGAAAGAAGGAAGGAAGGAAGGAAGGAAGGAAGGAAGGAAGGAAGGAAGGAAGGAAGGAAGGAAGGAAGGAAGGAAGGAGGAAGGAAGGAAGGAAGGAAGGAAGGAAGGAAGGAAGGAAGGAAGGAAGGAAGGAAGGAAGGAAGAAAGAAAGAAAGAAAGAAAGAAAGAAAGAAAGAAAGAAAGAAAGAAAGAAAGAAAGAAAGAAAGAAAGAAAGAAGAAAGAAAGAAAAAAAGCAGTCTCAGGAAGGGAAACTCCTTTAGGGAATGTAGTTACAGGTAATGCTGAGATACACTTTGGCTCTCAGAGACCCATAGTTTGAAATTAACGTGAAATGTAAATTGAGTATAATGGAAGATAATTCCAAAGGCTTAAGAAATATGAGGTTGATTGGGTCAAAAGATTGGGGAAATTATAAAGTGGAAAAAAACTGTCTTGCAAATTTGGCCTTTGAAGCCCTTTAGAGCTCTAAAATGGTATTAACGTGTCTTGCCACTAGATGGCAGGGGCACACCAAGCAGTGCAGCTCTAGACTTTTCATAGATTTCAATAGCACCAACCATTGGCTTAACCAAGGCAATTATAAATTATGAATTTAATTTCATGACAATTATACATAACTATAATTATGTTATACAATTAATGTTATACTTCAATGGCAAGTGATTAATAAAAACCACATGCAGAAAATTGAAAAAATTAAGATAACATTTTTTTCTGTAGAGCAAGTCAGTTTGATTCTACTTCCACTTCTTTACAGTTTGCACTAAGGTTAATTTTTTTAGAAATAAAAAAATTCATTTAAATGAATGCTGAAAAAATTCACTTAAATGAATGCTGTGGCCTACACAAACCCACCTCCCTTGCCTCAAAATGGAAAGAAGGCAGTGTCTATGAACTCAAAAGGTAGGCAAATATTTCTACCCCACGGACTGACAGTATCTTTAAAGAGTAACACAATGACAAAGGTTTGATTAGAAATTATTTGAGCTGGCCATTGTGGAGTTGAAAGGTCAATGGCCAGCAGAGCGAGGGCAACAGAATCCTGCAGCATGGTGGCAAGTGTCCAGTGCTGTCAAGGCCAGTAATGGCATCCTACTCAGACTGTTCGTAATGGCAAGAACATGGTCATACATCACATTCTTCTGTGCTGGCTCAAGGTTCATTCTTCAGGCTTCCTGTTGATTCTGTGAGGAGTCTACATACCAGCAAAAATATTTTTGTGTGTGTAAGTCAACCAGCATTGACTTGTGTTTGCAACCAGGAATGTCAAGTGGATCCTAGTTTTAATTTCATTCCGCATCCCATTTCTTATGGGGTCAGTTTCAGCTCATGGAGACCAAGGTGCTTTGAGAAATTAGGGATACAGGAATTGGGGACAGAGGAACCTGCTTGGTGCCTTTCAAGTCATAATGTCTAGGCCTGCACTGTCCAATAAGTAGTTGCAACCTATATGTAGCTATTTAAATTCAAATGAAATTAAATACAATAAAATTAAAAATTCAGTTTTCTTAGTTGCAGTAGCCACATTTCAAGTGCCTATTGCCAGATGGATCTAGCAGGAACTGTTTTGGATAGTGAAGATCTAGAATGTTTCCATCATCATAGGAAGCTCCACTGGACACAACTGACTAGACATTTTATCTTGTCTGTATATTCATGAGGCAGGCTTTAAATGCATATTTATAAGTGCAAGAAACAAAAAGTCTCCTCTCTAATTCTATCTCTACTGTTTTAAAGAAACAAAAAAATGAGGGTTAGTAGACAGTTGAAAACATTTTTTTGGTTTGTAATGTTAGGAGCTTTATTTGAAGATTAAGTCTAAAGATAAGGAGCCAGATGAATCATAACAGAGAGGGAAGAGGTAACACTATCTTTAACCTGAGGCTTGTATACAAATGTTTACTTTCGAAAGATTTGCAAGGAGAAACTTATCAGAATACGTTTCCCAAATTCCTAAACTTTCTTCCTAGATACCTCCAGCCTTAAAGCACAATATCAGCTATCTTCATCCAGTGGGCATCAGGATACTTTGCCTTTTGTTGTTTGAGCAGATAATCATTGAGGTGCCCCCAAAATAATTGTCTATATTCAGCTCTGTCTCTGTCAGGCTCTGTCTCTGTAGGGTAGATGATTAGTCATGCTGGATTTTCCATGTGGCAGAAGTTGGGGGAGGTGGAATTAATGTGTCTTGTCCAGTGATCTGTACAAACCCACATTAGCTCTGGTTCAAGACATTCTCTTCTGCAAAAATAAATAAATAAGTTTATTTATTTATTTAATTTAATTTAAAAAACGTTCAGTGTTTTGTATTGGTAAGTATTTTTAGGGGCTTTATATTGGTAAGTATTTTTAGGGGCTGCCAGAGGCTTTAAATGTAACTTGAAGATCAAGCTCGCATTGAAATTTATAATTGTGGAAAGAAAAATAATTAACTAGGGTTTTTTCAGGCCTATGAAAAGAACTGGGAAAATGAAGAATAAATATTTAATGATGACGTTTAAGAAAAAAAGGCATGTTGGCTTTGGATTTGTAGTAGCAAAATTTTGATTGTCAGGGATTCTTCCAATGGCTAGAATTTACCCAGTGTAAATTATGTCTTATGCACAAGAGTCTTTGAGTCTATAATTATTTCCAAGGGATACTTAGATACTCTAGACTCTGAATTTCTTTGGATTATTTCACTGGTTGATAACACTTTTCCCCACTGGCTCATATCTCAGTCTCTTTGATAATGGGTCATGCTATGAAATGCTAGGTGGATAGTGGAATATCAATGATTTTTATATCTGGAATATGAGACAACACGACTTTTTGTTTTTCAAATACTCAAAATAGTAGTTGAGGGTTCAAAGTCCAAATGACTAAAGATTTTGGATCTTATGCTCAGAACCAAATAATAGACTTGAATAATAAATTTTCATTCTTTTAAGCTTTCCCTTGAATTCAGTAAAATAATAAAGATAACATTTTTCTTAATTTCCAGAAAGTAGAAAAGATTGAACAACTTGGGATAGTCACTTTGTGAATTGTTGGAAAATGTTCATTGAATTATAATGTAGAAATTGTAGAGTTTTAAAATATTTTTAATGGGTAGGAAAGTTAAATTGGACTTTATTTATACATGATGTGCTAATGAAATATTTCCAGTGGTAAAGATAGGGACCTATAGGAATTTATCATTACTTTTTAAAATTTAAATTCAATTAGCCAACTTATACATCATTAGTTTCAGATGTAGAATTCAGTGATTCATCAGTTGCATCTAACACCCAGTGCTCATCACATCACATGCCATCCTAAATTCCCATCACCCAATTACCCCATCCCCCCACCCACCTCCCCTCCAGCAACTCCCAGTTTGTTTCCCAGAGTTAAGAGTCTCTCATGGCTTTTCTCCCCCTCTGATGACTTCCCATTCAGTTTTCCCTCCCTTCCCCTATGATCCTCTGCACTATGTCTTTTGTTTCCACATATGCATGAAACCATATAACTGTCTTTCTCTGACTGACTTATTTTGCTCAGCATAATACCTTCCAGTTCCATCCACATCAATGTAAATGGTAACTATATCATTACTCTTTGATCAAAAGGCAAATTCCAGTGACTTAAACTAATGTTATAAACATCAGTATTCTTTTACTTTGTTAACTAGAGTAACCACTGCCATGACTTATACTGCCTCCAACACTGGAATAAAATATCTAGATTGGCTAAAAGTACTAATTAATTTTCTTTATAAAAAGGCAGTTATAAATAGCTGAAGAAACATAGAAAATCACAGAAGTTTCCAATATGTTTACAAAATTTAAATATCATGAATCTATTGAGGCTACTTAAGTATCAGCCACAGTATCAGACCTTTTAAAAAATCCTGCAGTGTATTATTTAACAAATATTCATTGAAAGCCCAGATATACAGACTAGAGAATGTGGTCTCTAGCTTCAAGGAGCTTAATGGGTTAATGAGACCAACGTACAGGTACTTTCAATAATAAGATAAAGTACATTTAATACTGTACCAAGTACATCACTGGTAAAGGAGAGTGCCTCAGGATGCCTGGAACAGTAAAGGAAACCTTCCTCAGGATGCCTGGAACAGTAAAGGAAACCTTCACAGGAAAAGTAGAATTTATACTAAAGCACAAAAGATAAGTAGGAGCTTGCATCATGGGGAAATGAAGGGAATTTTTTTTTTTTTTTTTTTTTTTCCCACAGGGAATGCCTTCTTCTCTTGAGCAGCCTATTTTGGGAACTAGAAGTAAAGGGCATATATGAGTCAAGATCCAGCCAGGAAAGCAAAACTCACACCAGGGAATTTAGTGGGAGGAATTAAATATGGGAAATCAAATTTTAAAATGTTGGAAGGTTGAAAGAGCAACCATGGGGAGGTGAGACAAACCTAATATTGGCAACTGCAGGGGGAGGTCACTACCAGCCCAGGTCCGGAAGGATGAAGGGAAGGTGGTGGTGCTACAGCCCAAGATGATGGGTCACCTGGTAGATACTGGGGACCACTAAGGTGATTTATCTACTGGTGGAGACAAGGCTTGAGGGAGAAAAAAAGGGAGAGAGGAGGGAGAAAGAGAATGAGGGAGAGAGAGAAACACAAAATTTATTTGGAAGCCAGATGGCAAAGGAGCCAGGAGGACTGTGATTTACAGGAATAGTTGCCCTAAGTGTAAAGCAAAGCAAAAGAAGGATGAAGAATAATCTAAGAGCAAAGAGGCAACTGATCAGTGCAAGGGAAATTAGAATGGAGGAATCTTCAAAAGATGAAATAGGTGCCAGCTCATTAAAACCAAAGATGAAGGTCTTGTATGGGTAGAGCTTTCACTAGAGAGCTTTCAAACAATTTTAAGCAGGAGAAGAAACTCTGGGTATGAATTCCAGTTCTGCCACTTACTAGCTCTTTGACAAAAAAGATGCTAAATTTATGCTAAAGAGACAATTCTGAAAGCACTGTAGTGAATACGGTGGAAAGACAGAAGAGTCTAGAAAACTCTTGTTCTTGACCAGTGGAAAGAGAATGAAATCCTGAATTGGGACCATGACAAGGGGGATGGAGAGGAGGAGTCAGATTCTAAAAAGACCAGAGAGATCTGAAAAACAGGAAAGATCAGATTTCCTAGATTTTGGAGTCTGCAGAAAGGGAATCCAGGGGAAGGCCCAGGGGCCAGGCCCATCACCCCCACTGGGCTCCAGTCCACGATAGCAGGGCCTGAGTCCATTTTTAAGGTTCTGAGATCTTAATTTTCAGAATCCCCCTGCATTTCCTTCGTGACCTCCAGTCCCCACGTGACTATACAGTCTACCGAGGAAAGACATGCTCCAGCCGCCTCCGCTGCCATTAACCATAACTTCCATGAAAATGTTACTTCTATATAAGATGCATACAGGATTACAGAGTTAGCAATGGAAATGGTGATTTCTTTCTGCTTGGGAGGGGCCTACACAAACCCATTCCATTTGGATCACACAGGGCATATGTGAAATTTTCGTTTGGGATTTTATCTGTCAGTTACTCCTTGTATAACCCTTCACTCTCTTTTTGTTCTGTTTTGCTAAAGTTTGCTCCTTACTCAGTGCTAGGGCTGCAACTTTGAAAAGTCACTTCCTTGTCCTCCATGTTTGAAATGAAAAAGTAGAAGCAGTAAAGAGATTAGGCAACTTGCCCGAGGTCATAGGGCTCTGCTACCCAGTCAAGGAACCAAGGACCCAGGCCTTGCGACTCCCAGACTGCTGCTGTTTGCTCTTCACTGTGAGTCTAAAGGGACTGACTGACTTGGTTTCTTCTAAAGTCCACATGTGGCTAATTTTTTTTAAAGATTTATTTATGTATTTTAGAGAGCAAGAGAGCACATGAGGTGGGGGAGATGGCAGAGGGAGTGGGAGAAAGAGACTCTCAAGCAGACGCCCCATTGGGCCTGTCTCCCAGGACTCTATCTCATAACCCTGAGATCCTGACCTGAGCCAAAATCGAGAGTCGGATGCTTGAGTGACTCAGCCACTCAGGCACCCCATGGTTCGTTTAAGAAGCTAAATCCAGGAAGTTCAAGTTCACAGGGGAACTAGTGAAATGCCATTGTTAGATTGTATTTAAAGAATATGAAATATGCCTGGGATAGTCAATAGAGTCAGGGAAAAGATCTAACCTAGCAAAAGTTGAAGAGTCACTTAGAAGCTGAGGTGCTGTTGGCATTTAGGGCAAGACAGTTATTCATTGTGTGGAATTGTCCTGAGCTCTGCGGACACAAAATGAGAGGACCACCTCTCCTTTGCACACAAAATGAGAGGACCACCTCTCCCAGGCATTCTGACAAAACCATCATCTCCATCTTTGAGACAAATACTGTTAGACTAAAGAAGAATACAGAAGTTGCAACCTTAAATAGTTGGTGGAATGTGGGAATATTTTGCCATAATGTTCATTCATAAAGAAAAAGTACATTTATGTCAAACTATATAATAAAACACTCTCATCTGGAAGAAGATTACATTTATCTCCAGAGATATTGAAGACAAGATGAAGTTTTATCATGTTTGCACTGGCATGAGCAGGGTCATATTCTCAGGCTAGATATTAGTAATAGAACCAAAGTACCAGTGTTAGAGTTCCATTTACCTCAGGTGGTTGCATCAAAAAATCTGGTGTGAATTCTAGTTGGGACACTTTCTAGCTGTTTGATTTTTTTTTCAGATTTTATTTATTCATGAGAGACACAGAGAGAGAAGCAGAGACATAGGCAGAAGAAGAAGAAGGGCCCTGCGGGGAACCCAACGTGGGACTCAATCCCTAGACTCTGGGATCATGCCCTGAGCCGGAGGCAGACACTCAATCACTGAGCCACCCAGGTGTCCCACTAGTTGTTCCATCTTAAGCAAGTGACTTAAATTTTTTGACATTTCTTGAGGATACTTCTTGTTTCCTCAACAACAACAACAACAACAACAACAACAACAACAAAAATGGAAGAGCAACATGTGGAAGTCCTTTAATAAATCCATTCATTCATCCATTCAATAAATTTTGGTGACTTCCCATGTTTAAGGTATTATGATAGGTGATGGATACATGGTGAGCAAAAAAGCCAAACCAAACCAAACCAAACACAAAGAGCATGGCTTAATGAAGTTCATAACACAGCTAAACAAAATGTCCACTTTTTATAGCTGTTACTTGAATGTGAATAACTTCCTAATGAAGTATGATAGTATATACTATCAAAAATATCCTCCTGGTTTGTAAACTGTCTAAACTTACTTAAAACCTGTTTGAGATATGTACTTCCAGTTTCAAGAATTAATCTGAATTGGACACCTGCTTGGCTCAGTTGGTTGAGAACTGAGGGTGGTGGGATCTGGCCCTGCCTCAGGCTCTTTGCTCAGTGGGATGTTTGTTTGCTTGAGGATTCTCTCTCCCTCTCCCTCTGTCCCTTCTCAATAAATAAATAAATAAATAAATAAATAAATAAATAAGAAGTGATCTGAATTGCCATGACCTACAGCGTGCGTAGTCTATGTCTAAAAGTGAAAATGTCCATAACTGGTGTGATATCTGGACATATCTATATGAACAATTTGATGCCAAAATGTATATTCCTCAAACATCGATGTCAATTTTTAGTATAAAGTATAAACTTTATGCAAGATTTTTGGAATCTTCTCATCAAAGTAGAGCATTGCCCAACTATTTTAAATAATCTCCTGGGTAATTTAATGGATATTTCCATTTGGTTTTTAGATTCTTCATCTACCCTTCTTTATGTTATAGGTGGCTCACCTTTTAAGATCTACATCAAAGGATTCCTTCGAACTCTGGATTCTGGTTGGTTCAATCCGTGGGAGGCAAGCAGGTGATCCAGAAGGCTAGAGAATAACATGGGGGTGTTTTTTTCACCTCCCACAGCTGGGTGTCTCAAGATCACAGCTTCTGTGAAGACAGCTGCTCTCCTTCTTTGCCTCTTCAAGCCTGGGGCAGGGCCACCACCTACCTCCCAGGGCTGCTCAACTGTCTGTGTTGGTTTCCTTTTATTAGATGCTTCTCAAAAACCACTTTTGGCTATACTTTCTTCCCTACCTCTTCCACCACTGATATGACCCCTCGCAAGCCTATCTATAAATCTGAGTACAGTCTATTTTTTGCTGCATAAAAAAGCACACAAATGCCTACTGAATCCTTATTTAGAAAGTCGGTATTATCTTTAATTACCTCTTTCAAAAAATAACAGAATTATACATTATAGAACAATACATAACAGAAAACTTGGAGATAGAGAAAGAAAAATCTTCCATGAGCTCACCAATTAACACAACCATTGTTGTTATTTTAGTATGTTCCCATCTGGCCTCTTTTTTTGTGCATATTTTTCAACATACAATTTTGTGTTCTTTCATAAATTTATCACAAATGTTTTTCATATCACTCTACAGGCTTCAGAAGTTTATATAATTATACAATATTCTGTTCTTTAGAAATACTATAATTCCTAAGCCATTCCTCTGTTGCTGAATATTTAGGTATGTTTTCTAATTTTTCACTGGTATAACATAAATAGCTTAATGAGGTCATATAGCATTTCCCTTATATTTCATTTTTCCTTTGGAAATAGACAAATTAAATAGAAAAGTCAACTTTGAAAAATGATGCAACTGTAGTAACTTTAAATATGTCTACAGATTCTCTCAAATAGTGGAGGCTAATTCTCCTCTTGAGAATTAGACTGGACTTAGTGACATATAAGTGACTCACTTATAATGAATAGAATAAAGCAGAATTTGTGGTGGACAGTTTCAAAAACTAGGTAAAAAGAGATACTGTGACTTTCTCCTCTCTTTTTCTCTGATCACTTCTGGAAAAAGTTAGCTGCCATGTCATGAGCAGCCCTATGGAGAGGCCCAGTTAGCAGGAGACAAAGGCCTGCAGTGAACAGCCATAAGAGCGAGACTTCTGAAAGTGGCTACTCTAGCGTCAGTCAGGGCCACAGTCTCCTGGCAGTAGTCCAATGTAGAGAAGGACTTATCTCAAAGATATTTGTGAGTGTGGCATTTGGCTGGAGAGAACCCATAAGGTTACATGGGAGAGCCCCAAAGTTTTGAAGAGAATTATCTTCATAGCAGCATTGCCGGAAACAGAGTCCTTTGGATTTCCAAACTTCATTAAGTTGGGAACTACTGAGGAAATCACACAACTGCACATACAAGCTACATTTCATGAAAAAAGGGATAACTAAGGTGACAGAACCAGAGAGCAGAGCTCAGAGCCGTAGAGCATTATTCCTGGGCAGGAGTAAGACTGAATCTTAATGAAGGACTTTCTAACATTTCAGCAAGGCTTTCAGAATTGTTATGAACCATTGACTCTTTTATTCTTCTCAATTTCTCTCCTTTTTTATTTTATTTTCTATTTTTTTAAAAAAAGATTTTATTTATTCATGACAGACACACAGAGAGAGGCAGAGACACAGACAGAGGAAGAAGCAGCCTCCTCACAGGGAGCCTGATGTGGGACTTGATCCCGAGATTCCAGGCTCAGGATCACACCCTGAGCCGAAGGCAGAGGCATAAACCCTGAGCCACCCAGGTGTCCCCCCCACCCCAGTTTCCCCCTTTTAGACAAGAATGTCTGAGTGGTTATCCTGTCTCTGTTCTACCATTGTATAGTGGGTATGTGTGTGGCGGAGGCAGGTAACTCTTGTTCACACACCTTCAGGTTGAGAGGATCTTTACTGAAGGACTATACCTAAGGGGCCTCCTCCATACCAGGAACTGATATGATGATGAGATTCTGGAGTTTGAGCTGACCTATTTGATTTTGTGGACCTTGGGAAGTATATTTTACATGCAGGAAGACTGTAAATAATCTGTGGCCAGAGGATGGACTGTGGTGTTTTAAAATGTGCACATAGATTCTTTGATATTGCTCCCCTCAAGAGGCAGAGTCCAATCCCCCTTCTTGTGAGTGTGGTTGGACTTAGCGTCTCATTTCTCATGGCTAGAATAAAACGGATGTGAGAGAGGGAAGCTTTCGGAACTAGGTTACAAGACACTGTCCCTCCATCCTCTTGCTCAGATAGTTTATTCCGGGAGGAGTTAGCTGTCATGGCAAGAGTAGCTGTGTGGAGTGGCCCATGTGGCAAGAAGCAGAGTCCTCAGAGTTAGGTGTCTCTCGTGTTTTGTCACCCTCACTGAAATTTTCACTCATTTTCTCTCCTTTCCCTTTATTCCCTTCTCTGGGAAATGAACAGGGGGTAGTGGAAGGGGAGGTGGGCAGGGGGTTGGGGTGACTGGGGGGCAATGAGAGGGGCACTTGGCGGGATGAGCACTGGGTGTTATGCTATATGTTGGCAAATTGAACTCCAATTAAAAAATTAAAAAAAAAATAGAAGAAGATGACAAAGCAGAGTCCTCCAGCTGAGAGCACTGGGAGGGAGCGTTCCGGGAAGTCAATCCTCCAGTCGCAGCCCATGCCTTCAGATGCCCAGTCCTAGCTCACAGCTTGATTGCGACCTTGCAGGAGACCCAGAGGCTGAATCACCCAGCAGAGCTGCTCCCGAATTCCTGACACTCAGGAATTGTATGAGATATTAAATGTTTTCTTAGGACACTGCATTTTGGGGTGATTTGTTATGCAGCAATAGATAACTAATACAGCAAAGGAGAAATATTCTTTTGTAGCATTGGTCAAGTAAGTTCAAATATGAAGCACTTAGCTTTCCAATGTCAGGTAATCATGGCAAATGATTGCCACTTGAGGTACATGGAAAAAGCCAGTGAGAGACAGAGGGCACATGTATTTACTCTCAAGTATGTGAGTAATTGTATTTATTAGTTTTAATATTAGAAGGCAGACACATGGTTAGGAAATGTGTACAGGAACAAGGTAAAAGTCAGGCAAACACAATATTTGCCATTCAGGCTTGAAATGCCTTACTTCATTCGGTCATTCATTCATTCATTCACACATTATCCACTTATTCTTTCAACAAAGATACATTAGTTATCTATCCAATCCCATGTACTACACTAAACACAGGGTTGAGCAATGCTTTGCAACAAGAATAAAGATTTATTCCCACTTCTTCAAGGAAAACACTACATTTAAAAAAGGTGTTGTGTGGGAATATGAGTGACTAGCGATCTGAAGCCAAATTAAAAAAAATATATATATATATATCCACACATACACACGTATGTCTTTCAGGATGACTAGATTTTGTTTTAAATTAGCTTTGAGCAATAGAAGCAATTTTCTGCTATAAAAAGGGATGCATTTTAGCTTTTGACTTAACTCGATTTTTTTAAACTAAGAGTGGGAAAATGTAAATTATGTCAATATGTAATTCAGAATCCTGGAGATAGGAGCAGAAGGAGCTGACAGGAAGACAGAAGATTTTTTCTTTTTTTGGCCATAGGCAACCCTCTTTTCTGTTTTTAGGAAGAAAGAAAACTAGTAGACAGAAATAGTCTTAGGTCCATGGGCTCTATATTTCATATGCATACCACAAAATATTTAATAAAGTCAAGTAGGTGCCTGAAAACCAAGAAAATTCAATAGCTCATCAGCTATTGGTGACAGCAATGAAAATAGGCAATATACATATAGGTTAGGTTTAAGACATTCGGCAATATCATTAAAAAAATTTTCAAAAAATATTTTCTTTTCACTGTGTTTAATTCCCTATGATAATAAACATCATTCTATACTTTTCAATAGCTCGCGAAGTCATTACTTTTGTATTCATCTTCAAGGTCAAGTTTATGAACAAGTTACAAATAAACTGATTCTAGATGAATTAGGGATATTATTTTAGGAGTAATGATAACCAACATTCATTAAGTGTTTGTTAAACTCGAAGCCTGACAGACCACATCCCCTCGAATCCTCCCAAAGACCCCAGGACTCAGCTGTGATCACTGTTGCATGTGAAAAAGCCCAGGCCTGGAAGGTGGAAGAACCTTGCTTGACTACGGGGGCAGGTGGTGGTAGAGTCAGGATTTGAACTTGAGAAGTCTGGCTTCAGAGCCTTGCTTAATTAACCAGTCTATTCTGAATGGATGGGTTAAATGTATTTCACCTCTTTATGTATATTTCCCAATTTATCTTTTTTGGAAAAGTAACGTTTTCTTGGATTCTGCTGTAAGTCCTTGCCCATTTTCTCTGTTCTATCCAAGGATCATTGAACCTGAGAATTATGCAAGTCCATACCTGTCTGCATGATACACTGACTCATTCATTTTGTTGAAAGGTAGAAAGCAAATTGGCTTTTAAAAATACATAGGAATCTAATTGAAAAATGTCATGAATCACTTTAATGAGAAACTAGTAGCGAGATCTCAAGTACAGAGAGCCTCAGACAATTGCTTTTTAAAAGCACTGCTTGGCTATACATATTCATCTCGAATGAAAATGTCTCTCTAGCAAGACACTGTATGACAATTGTAATCACTGAAGTTTAGGATGGGAGAACCATTTCAGTGACTTTTAAATAATTGTTCCTTATTCCGGCTCAGGTCTGACGCTGCTGGACCAATGCACCACCGTGCTTGAGCTGGAGAGCTCCCTGGCAAAGTCCAGTCAGACATCTGTCTCTGCTTTCCACGGGCCTGATGGTCATGTGGATGGGCAACTCCCAAGGGTATAGCAAGCTCTAAGTTAGAAAGTGATAAGTACTCGGATTAGGAGTGGGTGAAAGGCTTGTCTCCACTGCGTTGTGATCTCTGGCTGGCTGCCGGCGATGCATCATGGCACTGCCATGGGTGATAGTGGAGGGCAGGAGGTCCTCCACCATCCTAAGCCCCGAAGTGCAGTGGGGTGTGGGTGCCTGCCCCATTCCTACCCATACCTGCACCCAGGTCCCTGCCAAGGGCTGGAGGTTGGAAACAAACAGTTGGGCTCCAAGCCCAATCTCCATTGTCTCAAAGATTTCACCTATAAAACAAAAATTCAAAGAAAACATTATTAAGAATTTGAAGATGGTGACTGGAGAGCAGTAGACCCCAATTGTGATGCCCTCCTGTCCTGGGCTTTGTGCAACTCCATCGATCATATGTCTATGAGACCAGTGCTGCCCAGGAATACTATGAGCGAGTTAGTTGACCTGCAAGGGGGTAGATGTTTTTATATAAAACATAGTTGTAAAATAAAATACTGAGAAAATAACCTTTTATTGTTTCTTCCCATGATTCATACATGAGAAATTTAAAATACTTACTTTATTTTCTTTAAGACAATTTCAGAAACATTTCACTCATGCAAATAAAAAAAATCCCACAGGAATCTTGCCCACTCAAACCACATTCAGTCCTCTTGGTTAATAACAATTGTAATGGTACTACTAGCTAAACATACCTATGAGCCAGACAGACATGGTGCTAATTTTTTTTGACATTGTGCTAATTAAGCACTGCATATAAATTTACTTTATATACATTATTTCATCTAATCCCTATAATATGGGACAGATACCATTTTTAGCTCCACTTTGGAGATGAGGAACTAGATGTAGGGAAGTCAGCTTGTCTAAGACCAGGATATGAAAAGAATGGTCTGCCACAATCAGACTTTATTACATTAATGTAGAATAATTTAATATTTGGAAGCCTACAAAGCAGATATAGCGCATCTGGAGGTAAATTGGAAAAATGTCTAATCGTCAGTGGAAGCTGAAAAGGCATTTGAGATGATTCAGCTCTCATTCCTTTTTCCAGACTCTTTTAAATCCAGGAAATAAAGGATACAAGATAAAGTATTTATTTCAAATCAACAGGAAAATATTATCCTTCATTGAAAACATTAGAGATAACCTTATTACACAGGAAATCAAGATTTCTGCTATTGCTATTAGTATTTTCATTGCTCTGGGAACTATAATCAGTGAAATAATACTGGAAATAGAAATAAAAGCAATAATATAGAAATGAGAAAAGACACACTTGCATATAATAAAATACACCATTTGCATATAATGTGATTTGCCACCAGAAAACTCAAGAGAATCAATAGAGAAAAATGTCAGAACTGCTAAGAGTTTAGTTAAGTAGCTGAATAAATAGATGATTTTCTATATTCCAACAGTAATGATAGAAAAATCAATGGGAAAAATTCCCATTATTAGAAGCAACAAGTATGTAGGATCTAGAAAAGACCTTATCAGAAGTAGTATGACCTAGATAATGAAAGCTGTACATTTTGAGGATAAATTACTGGGATAATTGTTCCTGGATGGGCTAAAAATATTATAAAAGTGTTGTGATGGTTAATTTTTTTAGGTCAACTTGACTGGGCCATGGAGTACTCAGATATTTGGTCAAATGTTACTCTGGGTGTTTCTGTGAGGGTGTAACATTTAAACTGGGAGACTAAGTACCACAGATTGTCCTCCCTAATGTGGTGGGTCTCATCCAGTCAGTCGAAGGCCTGACTAGAATAAAAGGATGTCTTCCTCAAGTAAGAGAATTCCTCCTGCCATATTGCCTTTGAATCGAAACACTGGCTTTCCAGCCTGCCAGCCTTAGGATTGGACCCAAATCATCAGCTCTGCTGAATTCTCAGGACTTCAGACTCAGATTGGAACTAGACCATCAGCTCTCCTGGGTCTCCAGCTTGCTGACTCACCCTGCAGATTTGAGACTTGTCAGTGTCCGTAATCTTGTGAGCCAATTCCTTCGCATAAATCTCTGTATACACGTACATCCTATTGGTTCTATGTCTGTGGAGAACCTAGTATGGTGTCATTTCTTCTGAAATTAATTTGTCACTCTACAGTGATTCCAATAATCACTTGGGAGGAGATATGGTAAGACAATTGTAAAGCTCATCTGAAAGGATAAACAGGAATAGTTAAAATTTTTGAAAAGAAGAGAAATTTCACTGTGGCTGTTGTAGGGGGAGGCAAGCTAGTCTTATGGAATATGAAAACATTATGAAGCTACAATAATTAAAACAATGTGCTTGCAAGGATAGTCAGGCCAGGAAAGAGAACAATATCTTAAAAGCAGATTCAGATATATAAAAATATTTAAAATACAATTTGCTTTACATTATATGGCAAAAAGGAAGAATTACTCTGCAAATAGTGCCGGATAAAAATTGGCTCAATATTTGTAGGGGAATCTAGTGTTAGTTCCTCATTTTATTTTACCATTTAACAAAATTAGTCCTAGGTGAATTTTTTTTAGTTAAATGCAAAGATAATGCAAACCATAAAATATATGACAGAGTGGTTATCATATTGGGAGAGGAATTTCTAAGCTTAAAGGCAATGGAGGCAGGGCTCCTGGGTGGCTCAGTCAATTAAGTGTCTGACTCTTGATTTTGGCTCAGGTCATGATATCAGGGTCCTGGGACTGAGCCCTGAATTGGACTCCATGCTGAGTAGGAGAGTGCTTGACGATTCTCTCTCCCTCTGCCCATTGCCTCCCCCCAACTCTGGCTCTCTCTGTCATTCTAAAATAAAATTAATAAATCTTAAAAAAAAAAAAAAGGCAGAAAGATGGGTGGTTGCTCTTCTAGGTGGAGTGATTGGTCCCAACTACTAAGAAGAAACTGGGTTCTGCTACTCATTAGAGGCAAGAGGACTGCTTCTGTGATCCAGGGTATTTTGTGGGTTTCTTTTTTTTTTTTTTTAGATTTTTTTAAAAAATTGATTTATTCATGAGGGATATAGACACAGGCAGAGGGAGAAGCAGGTTCCCTGCAGGGAGCCTGATGTGGGACTCGATCCCAGGATCCTAAGATCATGCCCTAAGCCAAAGGCAGATGCTCAACTACTGAGCCATCCAGGTGCCCTTGTGGGTTTCTTAGGTCTCTATACCCCATAGGAAAGGTTCAGGGGAAACTGCTACAGCAGCAGCAGCAGCAGCAGCAGCAGCAACAACAAAGGCAGGATGACTGGGACTTTTCAGGAATGAGGGTTTAGATTAGTCTACCAGGTAAAAAATGCTGATCGGCTGATTCTTCTGGCTCAAGTTTGGATAAAGAAAGAATAGTGGAAGAAGGAAGCCTCGGGTAACAATTAGGACCTTGTGACCAGTTACAGAAATGACTATAGTTGCTTTTCATATTTTCCTTTTGCTTCTTACAGATCTGTGCTTATGGGTGTGTATATGTCGACAATATCCATCTCTTCTCTTCCCTTTCCTTAAAAATATTTCTATACAGATTGTTAGAGGTTAATTCTACAGTTTTTTCATCATTAGGCAACAGAACATTTAGGAGATTTTTGAGAGGTGATTAATATAGCCACAGTGGTATCTAGAGTGATTTTTGGGTTCCGGTAGGCTTGTTGCATTGTTGTAGGGCATTCTGGGGTGTGTACAGGTTATGCCGAAAGCTGAGTGGTCAAAGGGGCGGACCATGCTCTTTATCAACTTATTTCTTTTTGCCCCCAAATTCACCCTTTTTGCTCACTCTGTAATAATGAAGGTGGATTTTGTAAAGGTTTCTCCTTTGCCTGCCAGCCTGGTGTTAAACATCATCAGAGGAGGGTTCTGGGAGGACAGTGGAGGAAGAAGAGATCCTCAGTTCTGGAATCTGAGTCATCCTGTTGGTTTGCTGGACCCTTATGGAAGGCTGCCTCTCTAGGTCCTGGTTCCAACGGCTCCCAGCCACCAGCAGCAGTCCCTGGCACCTAACAAGCTCCAAGGCTCACTGAGGACTCCATGATGATTGAGGGCTCGAGGTCTATGTAGACGGTCTTCCCTGGTACCTTACAGCTTTCCAGCAAGTCCCACATAGGAGGCACCACAGCATCTTACCACCTGGTGAGTCAAAGTGGCGCCCTCTCCATAGAGTCTTTTCCTTTAAACTCTTTAACATATTTATAAATGCTCTTATTAAAGTTTGTGTCTGCTAATTCAGACATCTGGGTCACCACTGGAAACACCACTGTTTCCATGGTCCATTTTATCCCGGTTAAGGGTCACATTTTCCTGCTTCGTGTCTAAAATAGTTGTCTATAGTAGATATTGTAGATACTACATAATTAAAGATATAGATTTTGCCATCTTCCTTTGAAGAGTACTGAATTTTGTTTTGTTACTACACTGGCGGATCAGCTTGTGCCTATTGTAGATTAATTTTAGATTTTATTAGGATGGGTCTAGAATCACTTTTACTCTAGAGTAGCCTTACTCTTAAGGCATTCCTTTAATTCTCGAGTTGTTCAATGAGACCTTTGCACCCTGCTGATTTGACCTCTGATGTCTCCCAGGGCTGTGTGACCTCCAGTAGCTGCTTTCTGCCAGGCTTCATGGAGTCTTGCCCTGCTTATGTGCCCTTGGTATTCAAAGATTTAAGAATTTCCCTCTGCAGATTTCTGGTGCACGTTCCCTGCACCGCTCCTCCTTCTCTGGTCCTCTGTCCCACACATTCCCACTACCTGAACTGGCCTGAACTCTGGTTTCATTTCTTCCATCCCATGAAAACTTTTATATATATATATATATATATGTATATATATATATATATATATATATATATATATATATATATATATATTTTTTTTTTTAAGATTTATTAGAGAGAGAGAGAGCACAAAGTGGGGAGTAGCAGAGGGAGAGGGAGAACAGGGGGCCTGATGTGGGACTCGATCCCAGGACCCTAGGATCAGGACCTGAGCCAAAGGCTTAACTGGCTTAACTGAGCCACCCAGGAGCCCAAAACTTCTATATCCTATTGGGGCTTCACTTCCCTTTGCTGCAGTTTGGGAAGTGTTCCCAGGGAGAGAAACGGTGAATATAGAGGTCAGCACACTGGTGTCTTCCTCTCAAGGAACAAAGCCCTAAAGTGTTTATTGTCCAGTGTTGTAGTTTATGATAGAAGAATATGTCTACTACTGATTTCAGTCATGGCGGGACCCAAAACTCTTAATTGAGGTTTTGATTTCAGCAATTAAATATTTTATTTCTAGAAATTCTATCTGGTAAGTGTATCTGTTTAATCCCAGTGGCTTTTTTTTTTTTTTTAAGTTTTTGTGATTTCATAGTTTGTTTCATACATGGCTCTTGTGCATTCTGTATTCAGTTCCAACATCTGATTCTTCGGGCTCTCATGCGTGGTCTCTGTTGATTCTCACTCACAGTGGCTGGCCTTATCCAGATTTGGTAGTCTTTAAGAGATTATGCTTGATTGTAGTCTATGAGAGTCTTGGTGGATGCTTTCTTCTGCTGTGGCCAGTGTGTTTCTCACCCTGTTTGTGTGTCTACTTGTCTCAGGACCTCCTTCAAGATTTTAGATCAGAGAGGGGGGCAGGTCTTGGATTCAGCTTCTCCTCCTGACCCTGCTTCAGGGTTCAATATGCTCACAGATTGTCAATAGAGAACTCTAGCCTCAGGGCAGTCCTGCCTCTTCACAATGCCTGAAGGCTCCGCATTATTCTAGTTTCAAGCCCTTGTGAACTCTGTTGCTCCAGCCTGGGATCCTTACCTATGTTCCTGGTTATTTCTAGCAAGTCCAATTCAGGCTGCCAGCTACCTAACCTAGTCTTCTCCCTGGCTACTTGAGGCTCAGCTCTTGGATTTTTAAAAATTTATTTTTACCCCCCTCCCTTTACCTTTTTTTGAAGGGAGAAACCCCTGGAGACTAGAAATGCTTGTGTGTGTTGTATTTGGTGGTCTCGCTATTGTGGAAAGAAGTTTACCTTTGACCTTCTAAAATCTCAAGTATTGGGGAGCAAAAACACATGTATTCATTATATAATTAGGAAAATAACAAAGAAGTCAACAAATATCTGTATCTGAATTACTAATGTGCATTATTTGTGTGGTAAATAATCACTGAGAAATTGAGTTATTGGTATATTCTATTTAGTATTTTCGTGATGTCTGATTTTTTCTCAAGTCCAAATACTAAAGGATACTTTCCGTAGACTGAATCTTTGTAAGTTTTAGAAAAACATATTTAAGTTGACAAATGAAGACTGACATTTGGCTATGCTTTAATAGGCTGAACACCAAGCAAATCTTTTCCTTTATTTGTTCATTTTGCAATAAGTCTTGACATCACCTTCTCCTCTTTCTTAAATTTGCTTACTTAGCAGGGCACAATGCAGTTTTGATGTGCAATCTGATTTCAAAAGAATCTTTGAGACAGCTAATCTTCTGTACACTCACTGTAATAAAATATTACAGCACAAATGGTACATAAGATACTCACTTTCTTGAGAACCTCTTAGCACCAAAGAGCAATGACATAAAAAAGTATAGATTTTCAGAGTGTTTTTTTTTTTTTTTTGGTAGATTTTCCAGCTTGAATCTTTAACTCTTATAACACCTAGAGCTTGCAAAGAGTAAAGCATTATATGCCATAGACTGCAAATATGTTTATTCATTGTCTTTCATTACTAAACTCATTTTATTTCAGTTTAAAATCCACTGGCTTTACCCTTGAAAATATGCGAGAATGCCTTACTGAATTAGACTAATAATCAACTTCAGTTCTTTGTCTCTTATGGTAAAACATCACCAAAATATGTTTTGTGAGAGTATGGCTGCTATCTTCAACTTTTTTAATCTACTGATTTCCACCATCTTCCATTATCAATTAACCCCTTTCTTATCCCTGCCATCCAAACTGAAATCATGTGATATTCCATAAATTCATAATCATCACTATGCTTTAATTTTTCTTAAAACTGTCTCTTTGAGAAGTAACCTAACTCTGGATTTGGTGAATAAATCCACCCAACATGTGACCTTCATGATTTATTCTTTTTCTGCACTGAGATTCTAAGTTTTAAAAACATGCTTTTCTTGAAAAAATAAACACATGGTAAAAATGCAAAGTAGTCCAGTAACAGCTCATTAAGTCTATGAGCTTATGGTCCCCTTCCTTAAATAGATCTATGGCCCTGTCTCCACAGGTGACCAGTTTAGTTCTATATGGGTACTTCTAAACATATTCTAAGTTTGGAGGTTAAATACATTGTTTTAGACACAATTTTTTTCCACTCCCTCTTAGAGCCATACAAAATGACAGAAAAGTATAGCTTTCTTTCTCAGGGACAAGAGAAGTGGGCTCCAAATTTTCAAACTTCAGAAACAGATGGTAATTAACTTCTAGACCAAAGTGAACTAAAATGCCTGCAACAAAGAGACACTCTGAAAGAGGCAGATTGACCCTGCAGAGGTCCTGAAAGACTTAAGAGTGGAAGGACCCAGATACCTCTGAAGCTGGCACTGTAAACAGGATGGACTGAAATTCTGTTTGTAAAGCATTGAGACCCCAAGCTCCCTCCTGCACCAACACCACCCCACCCCCACCCCCCCACACCAGCAGAAGACTCTTCAGAGGTCCAAGCACAGGGATTCCGTTTACAAAGACTAGCACATTTGACTAGCACAGCTCTGGATAAAATAGTGGCTAGGCTTTGAACCAACAGGCAGAAGAGATCTGACGAAAGAGAGAGGTTTATCAATACTGAAAAAAGTCCAGCTCCCTCGTACAAAATGACTAAGCCAGAACAGCAATGAGACTCACCTGTCAAAGCTAATTCCATGTGCTTGCAATTTAAGAGTACAAATGTATAGCAAAAGGTTACCAGATATTTGAGAAAAATCTGAGACACCCCAAAAACAAACAAAAAAGAAAAATGAGGCAATGAAGAGGACAGAAGAAAATCTATAAGAAACTAAAATAACCAGAGGATAAAAGCTATTGAATAAACAAGAACAGGAGGTAAATTCAAAGAATGACTTTAAAAAGTGACAGAATAAACAAAAAGCTCAAGAGAATGGTTAGACTGTAAGAAGGTTTTCAAAAAATCTCAAGTAATTTTTTTAAAAATGACAATAAAAAGTGGCACCTGGGTGGCTCAGCTGGTTAAGCGCTGGACTCGGTTTTGGCGCAAGTCATGATCTCAGGGTTCTGGCCTTGAGTCCCACATTGGGCTCTGTGCTCAGCAGGGAGGCTGCTTGAGATTTTTCCTCTCCCTCTGCCTCTGCCCCTCCTCCCATTCACATGAGTGTGCGCTTGCGCTCTCGGAAATAAATTAATCTTTTAAAAAATGACAATAAAAAGAGATTAACAGTAAGAAAGAGAAAAATTACAGGTGGTGTAGAAGCAATATCTGAATAGAAACTCTCAGTGGACGGGACAGAGAAAAGAGGGGAGGGAGCACTCAAAGAAATTTTTATTATGGTTTTGTTATATTTGCAGAAATAAATGACATTAAGTTTTTAGACTGAAGACTATGGAGTGCCCAGCACATCAATGAGAAACAGTCTTTACCAATTTATATCAATGTGAAATTTTAGAACAGTAGTGACAAAAAGAAGATTCTATTGACTTTTAGAGAAAGAAAAGAAAACCAAACAGGTCAGGAATCAGAATGAAATGTATCTTGAGAACAATATTGTAAGCTGGAAGACAACAGGGCAATCCTTTCAAAGTTCTTAGTGAAGAGGTGTGCCATTCTCGATGCCTATCCCTGGACAACTTGTTACCTGAGCATGTGTTAGAATAAAAGCATTTTTAGGCCTATAGATCTCAAACATTTATTTCTAATGCAGCCTTTCCCAGGACACAATGGAGGATGGTGCTCCACTTCAAAATATGAAAAGATAAGAGGAAGACCAGGAATATGGAGAGGGTGAAATAGAATGATAGAGAAGGGAGATCCTGGAATGACAGTTCTGCGTCAGGACTAGAAAACAACCATTGTAGATGGAACGAAAGCCCTAGGAGGCATCTCTAAAATCATGAGTAAAAATTTACATATTTACCTGATGGGTTGGAATGCATTAACAATGTATGTTTAGTTCTGGAGATGAGTCTGGGGATGAATTAGTGATGGTAGGTAAATGAGAAGTATACAAAAAATTAAAGATAAAAAATACCTCTAGGGAAAGTAAGATGTGTAAAAAAGGAAATAATTGATGATGCTGTAATAATTGATTTCACTAAAATTATGCTCTAACTATGCTGAAAGGATGGGGAAGGGGAAATGTCTGTCTTGGAGGGGGATTGTGTAAGACAGTCAAATTCCTATCTTCCTTTGGAGGAAGTCAACGATTAGTAATCTAAAAAAATTAAATCAATCAATCAATCAATATCTGTATAATATATTATCCTGAAATAGGAAGGCAGATTCCAAGAGAAACTGCTACAAGATTGGAAAGTGGCATAGCCTCAGAGGAGCAGAAATGAGGGCTGATGGGAAGAGAGATGCTGGTTTTTATTTTAACCCTCTAGAGCTTTTTGACTTTTAGAAATATATACATAGAACTTTGATGAAGATACCTTAAAATATAATTCTATGCAATGAAAGTGTGTTTTGAATAGACGCAGCATATTGTAGATTCTTCTGTACTTTGCTGTGCTCCTATAAAAGTGCCTTGCAGATCATCTCATATCATAAATGGACTTCATTCTTTTTCATAGTCACATGAATGTCATTGTATAGTTATATTTGTTGGCACACAAATTTATCAACATATGTATTGGGATATTACAACCCAGAAGTAAAATTCTAGGTGAAAACTTTGGGCTATTTCTATATATTGCTCTCCAAAGATGTTGCACCCAAACATATGGCCTCACTGTTAATTGCCACACATAGTTAACCAACACTGTACATTCCAAACTATTCCATCTCTTCAGTTTGACATGAGAAGGGATATATTGTCATTGATAATTTAACTTGTATTTCTTTAAATTTGTTTTTTTAAGAACTGTCTATGCATTTCTTTAAATTTTTCTAAAAACTGTTCAATCTCAATTTAAAAAATCTTTCCTCATTCAGATCCCTTCTCCAATTCTCTACTTACTTTCTCCATCCTGCTTCCCATAATTGTTTGTCCTTCTCTTCCTTTATAATACTGGACAAAATTTATCTTTTCCAGAAAACGTTAATAACAATGTTTTTATTTCCTCTAAGCATTGTATATTTATGTGCCTGTAGTCACAATTATAGGTATATTCCTCAGTTTTTAGTGTGCCAAAAATACTGATTGTGATCTACTGATTATAAAGATATAGAGAATTATATCTTTGCATTGATTTTCCTCATACAGTATTTCACAGAATACAAGATGTGATTGATTGTAGGACAAAGTTATTTCATGAACTATGAAAAAAATAAAAGTGCTGCCAATTAAAAGAAAAAAACACACAATGTTTTCTTATCACTTAGAATTTTTATTTAATACTTAGCGAATATTACACAATTCATATTTTTACAGCCTATGGAAGTAAAAGCACTATGTTAAATGTTAATTTATGGCTATAAAAGAATAGGAGTTGTCTTAGTAAAATGAGGTCTATCACATACCAACATTAGTAGTGTTGGTTTAATCACTTTAAGACATTTAAACACTCAGTTCTGTAAAGCAAAATTGATACTTCATTAAGTCACATGAAGCTTCCTGAGAAGCTTTCCAGTACCTATGACTATAATTCTACAATATATGAATTCCTATTATACACTTTGAGAAGCTTTATGGCTCTGTGATTTATTTATTTACACCTACTAAAATACTGGTGAGATTAATCTCATTGGCATGTATTGCCATACCAGAAGGTCTAAAATCAATGTCGGTTTGGTTATCAACAAAAATTTTCAAAGTTCAAAGCTGACATTTTTCAGAAAGACAGTAGTCCACAGATATACATAAAACAAAGTACTATTAAGTTTCTTAGTTCAAGGGCAGGTATATTTATTTTAAGATAATATAAGAATGTACAACACTTTGTTATTTTACAATTATATATTATAATAAAAACAATAAATTGGGACTTAAGTTAAATGAATTTCTAAATATGAAATGATCCTGAGAAATAGCAAAAACCTTTTAGGATGTAGATTTTCTGTAAAGTATGACACTAAAATTTATCTATAGCTTCATGTTTCCAAAGAATAATTTGTAGAAGGAAATACTGAGGATAACAGCATACATTTAGTCTGTTACTATTTTCAGAGCATTAACAGTTTTTTAATTGATGTAAACAAAAATCCAGGGAGATGTTTTTACCTCCCATTTTATAGATGATAGAGTTCAACAGTGATAATACAGAGGGACTGTAATTTACTACTTTTTTCATTTAATCAGAATATTTTATTTATTCCCATTTTAGTATTATGCTGCAGCCTTATAAGTAAAGGAAAATTCATTTACACTGAAAAGCAATAAAGACTGCATATGTAGGATACCTTGGGAGACTGACAGAATTATGAAGAATTTTAGTGAACGAATTCATTTTTAAATCTATATTTATAGAACTGTTCTCAATAGCAATTTCTCCACGTAGGCAAGATAATATAGCTTATAGTCAAAGATAAAAGTAAATTGCATTAAAAAAATTTTTCTGGATATCAAATAATTACTATCGAGAACATTCAGTGCAAGATAAAACAGGCCGTGGTCATGTTAAATGAGTGGACTGGCATTTTCATGTAGTTAGTCAATTGAATCAACCTTCAAAGCAGGTGAAATTAAACTATTATACCATATGGAATCTTCAAATCTATGAATCATATAATTCTATATCAATGTAATAAATAATACCAGATAAAGAATGTTAAAAAGTTTAACAAATACATTAATGCTAATAGTAACTTTTTCTTGGAAATAATATTTTTATAAATAGGCTGATGTGGAACTATCAACTTCACATTAATAACTTATAAAACCAAAGTATTTCCTATTTTCATATGCAAAAGCAAGGTAATAGTTGGAGTGTGTGCAATTTACATTAAATACATCTTAAAAAAGAAGATAAATGAACTTATCTTCTACATATAATATATAAATATATTAACTTAAATTCAGTCTTATTTTTGCACAGTATCCTTTTATAAATTACACTTTTTAATTGAACAGACTTCCATTAAGTACTATCAAATTATTTTCTCCATGTGAAAGTCTCATTTTGTTTCTCACTAGAAAGTTTCTCTTTAAGTCATATTGTTTTGAAATAATGAATTATTCTTAAATTATTCATTATTACTGGCTGTCTGGCATCCCTTCTGCATGTGGTCCTTTTACAAGAAACAAAATATTCTATTAAATATATACATCACTCTTCTAAACCATTTTATATTTGCATTTTATAGTACTCACAGACTAACAATATGCAGGAAGTTGCAAAGCTGCAAGAGACTATTTTGACTGGTGTTATGAACATATGCCATCTGCAGTGAGGAGCAGCAGCATGTTCAAGACCATAATTGCAAGGACAGGGATGGCTGCCATAAATGCTACTGCTTCTACCATCAAGATGTGACTTTTTTTGAGAAAAAAGAATCTACATTTTAAATTTCTTTACTGCATACATAAAAGAATACCAAACATTCTGATGATTTTGGTAAATGAACAAAAACTTTTTAAAAACTTTATATGATTCACACAATGTATAATGAGTACTTTTATAAGTAAAAGTATAATGTAAACCATCACAGTGTATTATATAGTGGCTTAATTTCTATTTGTTTTTCAAAACTATCTTAATGTAATTAAAAACTTGGTAATAATGGGGATTTATAAACAATTCTAAAGGCCCTAAAATAAATCTCAAGGAATATTCATTTTCTGAAAATAAGTTCACAGTTCAAAACCAAAGAAAATATGTTGTTGCTGTTAATTTTTAAATGATCTAGATTCCAGGAGTCACATTGTATTTTAAAATGAGGCAATTTCTAATAAATAAAAAAATATTTAAAATACATTCTTATATAGTCATTGGAAGTATCTACATACTTCTGAAGGGAATGAAAAAGTACAAAGAATTCAGTAAATCAAGGTAAAAGCTCAACTTGATAACATGTAACATGTAAAGTTAATGAGAAGATGCATTTTATCTGTCTTTTGTTTAAGAGTTCGGTCAAGAAAAATTATAATTAGCATTTCATCTTTTCCTTCATTTCCACATGTTCTGATCTCAGACCTGCTTCCACTCTCTGAAATTTGTGCTTCTTCCATTGTCGTGTAGATAAGAATCGTTAAAACTCTGCTTTATAAGTACCTAATTAAAAAAAATACATATATGTATATATATGTAATATTATATGTATTACCTATAAGCAATATTTAGGATGAAATCAAGAGGTGATGACATTAACTAACTAGTATTATGATATTAATGTGAAACAGTAAGGCACATCATAAAAACACTCAACAGAAAATACAGGATTCAAAACAACAAAACATTTCCTTTAAACTTAAATTTTAGTATTTTGTTTAGTAACTTGTCTAACCTTCGGTATTACAAAGGTTTAAAAGAAATGTTGTTTTTGTCTATGGTTCTATGTACTACTACATGGTTGAGAATACTACTTAAGTGAACAAATAGTATGGTCCTACTTTTTTCTAATGTTAGCGAAAGTTCTTATATGCAGATGAAGTTCTTTCAAATAGAGGAAGAAGATCTGACTTCTTTTGTTCACTCAACAGTTACCACCTTAGATAGATAAATAAGCTTACTTGCTGCTAAACATTTTAGACCCAAAATGAGTTTCCCAAATGTGTTCCATAAAACATTAGATCTGAAAGCTTTGCAAAATAGTGGATACTTGGGTTTTCTCTTAGACAAATAAATAGTGGCATATTAACATTTAATAAGTTCTAACGTAGAAGAAACTTACCGAACCATGCTTATTATGGTATTTCTCAAACTTACTTGACTAAGCAGCTTTTTTGTGTTTTTTGAATGATACATATTGATAGCCTATGGAACTACTCTGGGAAACACTGCCATAGACAAATACAAATGTTTCAAGCTCGGGAGAAACAGCAGGGAATACACATATTTGCAAGCATGTATAAATGAACGAAACCTTCACTGTTTAGATCTACCTTAAGGAGAACCTACAATCCAACCAAAATTTTGTAGCTACGATAGACTTTCACAAGAAAAAAGGAAAAGCAAACCTCTCATTCTGGAGATGAGCAGCAAATTTGAATTATTTCTTTGGACTGACATAAACTGAATGAATTTCCTGCATCTTCCTCAACTACTGCATTCTGTGGTGATAGTTTAGTGAACAATAAATAAGATAGCTTTGCCATCAGACAGAATGGGGCTCAAATCCTAGTGAGCCATTTACTAGCAAGTTATCTTGGATAAATTACTCAGTACATCTTTATTTTCCCTGGTTTTAAATGGGACATCCATCTGTGAGGATTAAATGAGACACTACACGTAGAACACCTCATATAGGGCCAGGAACCTAAATAACTAAAAAGTTACCTACTATTATTACAGCAGATGTTTGGACATGATCCTATAAAACAGTAACTAATATTCCTTAGATGCTAATGGTCCTAGATTATAAAAATCCTATTTGGATTCATTGTATTGTATCTTCTCAGATACAAAATTGTAGGTTTAACAGAAAATTTTTTATTCAAGACCCTCCAAGAGAATTCCAGTCAAATGATTATTCATTCTAGTTCATTTTTGGACCACAGCCTAATAGCAAACTAATGCTTTGGAGTGACTGATTCTTAAATTACTGGTCTAAAATGAAATCATTAGAAGATTAATTTGTAAACTGAATTAGTGACCTAAAAGTAAAAATAGTTATAATTCTGTTTCTTTCCTAAATGTCATAATAAAAAATAATAAATTATGATCCTTCGTTACTGAATGAACTTAGAGAGACTAACATACTTATCTGCTATGAAGTTCCTTCTTTAGACAGGATTTAAAAGTGGGATACTTCTGAACTGTTTTATAACCCTGTAGAACAAAGGATTAAAAGTATGCAAATGTAACTAAAACGTTACAGGGCATGCAATAAAAATATGGGGTATGCAATAAAAAGTAAAGCAAAAATAAAAACATTAAACATTTGAGAGAGAAATACAGTGTCACAGGTTTTATAGCATAGTTTGTATTTTAATTCCATCTTGCTGCTCTAAAGTTTTTAAGGAAAAGTAAGTTATTTTCAATGTATATTTATCCTTTCAGGTATTTGTGCTATCAGACTCAAATGTTAACAACTGACCACTAGGTGGCAGTTAAGTACACAATATCTTGACCAACAGGGCTTGGATTTACAAAAATCATGAAAAATCTTTAAAAATATTAAGATTTCTTGATTTTTTCTTTTTTTGGTATATATAACTTTTTATCTTTTTAGATGTATAGTACTTTGGGGTATTCTTACCAAAGAGAACATTCTAGCTGTTAATAGAAAACTTTTTCTTGTGGCACATCTACAAATATGTTAAATGTATGAACTTTTGTTGACCTATACTACATTTCATTACTTAAAACACATTTCTGAGAAAAAAAATCATTAATAATTTTCAATATAAGATGTAAACAGGAAAAAAAAACAGTTCAACAAAGTTTTTTTAACCTTGTTTTCTATTTAAAGTTACTGAAGATGTAGTGACTTAATAGCCTCAAATTGCTGGTCGAACTCTGCATCATGCAAAATGGAAATCGTGCTATTTGATTATCTAGTACCAAGTCTGAACTGCCTGTGTGCTGAATGAATTAATCAAAAAATATTTGGCAACATTTCTCCCCACAAACTGAGATGGAGACATTAAGTTAATTGCATACGAAAAAAAGTTACTAAAATTCAAATTGATTTATATTTTTAAAAAGCATTAACTTTTAACACCTCAAAGTTTTTGAAAATAAGTACAATCTTATGTTTTCTCTTGTCAAATATAACATTTCATGTTTATATCCTTAAAAATTAATAGAAATTGTTTTTGAAACATATGGAGCTTTTTCCTTTTTTTGTTTTTAAAAAGAATATCAATAGGCTTCAAATTTATAGGTTTACCCGGAATCCTCTATGGAGTCTGTCTTTCATAATTCCAATAAATTCTTTATAACTTAATTGATCATCTTTGTCAACGTCAAAAATCTTGAAGACTGTATTCACTAAATGTGGTGAAAGTTTGAGGCCAGTAGCTACATAGACAGCGCGCTTAAATTCATCTAGACAAATGTTACAGAAAAGAAGTAAATAGTTAATAATGTTTTTATAATGTGTTAATTACTTGAAAGGTTATAAAAGAAGTTTTTCCAAACGGGGGTCATGACCTTATGTAACACATGACTCTTCCGATAATCATGCTATCTTTTAGGGAACAGAAAATTTCTGTGGTTTGAATTAAAAGGGCCAATAAGTAGCTATATCTTAGGTTAATAATGTATTTATAGTCAGTGGATGTTTAATGAGCACCTACTATCCGCGATAGACACTTTAAAGATTAAGATGAATAAGTTATCAAGACACTTAAGCCAGTTGGCTCTTCTGTAGATAGATATACATCCCTCAAGGTTACCAGCGGTTATGAGGTTTCTTCCTCTTTGGATATTTATAAGCATCATTAGTTCTTCCCCATAAAATGAAATGAAGGCCAGTAATAGACTCAATGGAAAAACTTAGCAAATTTCCCCAAAACTCTGCTTAGGGAAAATAGATTTCCCATCGAAGTATACACCATACTTTCAGGCAACTTGATGGCTAATATGAAAACTGCATTAATTTGTTGTCAAAGTCCCTAGAAACAACATAGGATTATTTTTTGCTTTTAAGTTTTGAAAGATGATTACTTACCTTGTCCTATAGAACGACTTGCAAAATTATACATATTCAAGGCTATTGCAAAGTCTTCCAAGTTGTTCAAAAACTGGAAAAATGATCTGAATTCATCAAATGTGATACCCTATAGTGGGAGAATATATGTAAATATATTTAGTTTTGCCAAATTTATTATAATAAGTATACTTACTAGAAATAAATAGATTAAGCATCTGCGATGTATCTTGTAAATAAACATTTCCAGGGTAGATTCTGAAACCTTTCTCCAAGCAGAATGTAAAATTCACTCAGATATATTTCCACTGCATAGGGTTGTGACCAATAGCAATAACAGGTGAAAATATTTTTAAAACACTGTCATATCGGGATGCCTGGGTGGCTCAGCAGTTAGGCATCTGCCTTCGGCTCAGGGCACGATCCTGGAGTCTCAGGATCGAGTCCCGCATTGGGCTTCCTGCATGGAGCCTGCTTCTCCCTCCCTGTGTCTCTCATAAATAAATAAATAAAATCTTTAAAAACTAAAATAAAAAAACCCCACTGTCATATCAGCACAGGTTTCAAAAAATGATACAACAAAAATGAATAAAAAAGTTTCAGAAATAATTCTGTATTTCAGGCCTAAATTTTTTAAACCCTGTAAGTAAATATGATTAAGAAAAAAAAAAGAGGAAAACAATCCCTAAAACACCTTTCTCCTCTACATGTATTCCTTTAATACAGCTTAGTATTAGGTAATCAACATCTGTAATCATGACAATGCAAAAATCAACATGTTGAATAAGCCAAAAACAGTGTACTTATTTCTGCCACGATAGCACTGTCAGGACAGCAGGAGGAAGTGCAATGAGTGTACACTCACAGGTCTGGGCACTACACACAGGGCTCAGTGAGGAACTGTGGAAAGAATTCTAGAATGTCACTTACATAAATTGCAATTATTGCTACTGCTACTAGTTCAAATAAACAGGAACATTATTTGAAGCAAGCACAATGTATTTCAGATAATACAAATTTGGACATAAAGACCTACATTTAATTACTGTGTTCTCAGCAAAATTGAGAAAGAAAACAGAAAAAGAGCAGAGGGCCAAGAGCTGAGGCTTAACAATTGAACACTTTAATATAGTCGAAAAAGGGAAAGGAAAACTAGCAAGGTAGCACTGGAAAGCCAGGGAAAGAACCAGAAGAGTCTAATATAAGCCAACTACTGATTAAATGATTATCGAAATAATATTCATTACCAATTTATTATCAAAATAATACTAATTTTTGGTATACATTATTTCCACTTCACTTGCAACCCTAATTTTTACTTGTGAGGAGAATTCTCACTGTCATTTCTTTTCACAATTTTCTCTTTGTCTTTCCTTATATCCATTTATGGCCACCCCAGCCCTGGATCCTGCTTTGTGACCTGATCCCACCTGCCGTATTTTCCAGGGAGAGTGTATGAATCAATTAGGGGGACTGAGCCAGAAGGGGTCTGTCTTGATGCGGAGCGCTTGTTGCTAGGGAAACTGGTCACTGTTTGGGTTCCGTGTCAGTTTATGCTGCGACCAGCTGCCACGGCAATTTTTAAGTGAAGTATAAACAAAAATGCCAATACTTGTAAGGAACATAAGACTAAGAAGCAAACCACAGAATGACAGAATACAATGTTTGCCATCTGAATCTTCAGATTTTTTCAAAATAGTGTTCTCATGTTGAGAAGCCAACTCAAATTCAAAACTGTATAGTAATTCTTCTATATAGGTTTAAACTCTTTGTGTTTGGAAATATGGAATCGTAAACTGAAAAACAGGGCATTCATCTTGAGGGAGATAATTTAAAGCAATCCATTCTAACAGCAGTGAGGGAAAGTGGGTCAGAGAGAGGGAGGATGGCCATTTCTTCTTCTTCTCCACCTTCACTACCAGAATCACTTTTGTAATGCATCATCTGGATTTGAATGAAATGTGTCCTAATTGTTAGAAGTGAAGTGAAAAGAAGTAACTTACATTTTAACAAAAACAAAGTGATGATAACTGAAAAAGTTAAAGCATCAGAAAGACATGAACTGAGAGTTCAGAAATAAACCCAAATACCTATGAAAAGATTGATTTTCAGTAAAAATGCCAAGGCCATTTACTGGAGAAACAATGTCTTACTTTTTAACACCTTTTTAAACAAATAGTGCTAGGAACACTGTATATCCACATGTAAATGAAAGGAGTTGAATTCTTAATTCATTCTATATACAAAATTTAACTGAAAATGGATCAAAGACCTAAATTTAATAGCTAGAGTTGTAAAAATCCTACAAAACCAGAAACAAAAATTTCATGATCTTGGAATTGGGTAACAGTTTCTTCCCTCTTTTTTTTTTTTTTTACATTAATATGTTATTTATTTTCAAAGTGGAAGGGATGTTGTATCTCTTACTTGGTAGTGGTGTGTTAAATATGACATCCAAAGTATGAGCAACAAAACTAAAAATAGACAAATGAGACTTTGTCAAAAGAAAACACTTTTGTATATTGAAGGGTACTATCAAGGAAAGTAAAAAGACAACCCACAGGAGAAAATATTTGCAAACTATGAAGACATGGGCAAAAGACTTGAATAGATATTTCCCTAAAGAAAATGTACAAATGGCCAAAAAGCATAGGAATAGATGCCCAGCATCATTATTCACTGGAGAAATGCAAATCAAAACCACAATGTCCCACTTCACATCCACTAAGATGACTAAAAATAAAAAGACAGGCAATAATAAGTGTTATTGTGGAGAAAAGGTGAAGAAATTCGAAATTTCATACATTATTATTGGGATTAATATTGCTATTTTGGAAAGCAGCTTGGTAGTTCTTTAAAATGTTAAAAATTAAGGATGCAATGTGACCCAGCTATTTCCTCTGAAGTATATATCTAATTTTCTGACAATTCAAAACATATGTCCACATGAAAAAATTGTATATAAATGTTCATAGCAGCATAATTTGAATAGTCAAACTGGAAACAACTCAAAAACAATTCATCAACTGACAAATAGAAGAAATGTGGTATATCTATATAATAAAGTATTATTTGGCAATGAAGTGCTGATATTTGAACTTTGAAAAAGTTATGCTAAGCAAAAAATTACAATGCATACAAGAATTAGGAAAATATGGCCATTGACAGGGGAAAAAGTCAACAAACCATCCCTAAGAAGTTTAATCATTGGACTAAATAGACAAAGATTTTGAATCAACCATCTTAGATACACTCAAAGAGCTAAAGGAAACCATGGATAAAGAAATAAAGGAAATCAGGAAAACCATCTGTAAAAAAAATGAGAATATCAATAGATGGAGACTGTACAAAGAACCAAATAAAAATTATGGAGCTGAAAGGTACTATAACCGAAATGCAAAGTTGAGTAGATGTTCAGCAGCAAGTTTGAGCAAGCTGAATAAAGAATCCATGAACTTGAAGATGGGACAATTAAAAGCATTCAGTTTGAGGAACAGAAAGAAAAAAAAAATTGAAGAAAAGTAACAGAACCTAAGGAACCTGCAGATACCATCAAGCATACCAAAATACACATTATGGGAAAAGAGAGAAAAAGAGAGAACAGAGCAGAGAGAATATTTTTAAAAATAATGATTGAAAACATTTCTCTGAAATTTGATGAAAGATAAAGTCTACACATTCAAGAAGCTTTATGAACCTTAAGCAGAATAAATTGAAAAAGACTCATAACAAGACATATACTTAAACTGTCATAAGACAATAGCATTCATGAAAGCAGCAGGAGACAAGTTCTTCTTCATAAATAAGAGATCCTCAGTAAGACTAACAGCCGATTTTTCATCAGAAACCATGAGGCCAAAAGTGAGTAGAACAGTTCAGGTGCTAAAAGAAAAAAATCTGAAAATCAAGAATTCTATAAGTGGCAAAGTATTTCTTCAAAAATGATTATTCTCAGATAAACAATATGTGGTAAAATTATCCTTCAAAAACGAAGTAAGACATCCTCAAATAAACAGCAGCCAAGGGAGTTCATTACTAGCAGATCTGTCCTATAAGAAATGCTAAAGGGAGTCATTAAGGCTAAAAAGAAAGGAAACCATATTCTAACTCAAAGCTATATGAAGAAATTAAGAATTCCATTTAAGATAGAGCTAATGGTAATTACACAGATTCCACTTCACATCCACTAGGATGGCTAGAACTAAAAAATCTATATATTCATCCATGGACAGGTGAATGGATAAACAAAAGTATACATACAGTAGAATATTACTCGGCCTTAACAAGGAATGAAGCACTGATACAAGTTACAACATACATGAACCTCAATAATATAATGAAAGAAGCCAAACATATAAGGTTACATACTATATGATTCTATTTATATAAAATAGAATAAGTAAATCCACTGAATCAGAAAGCAGACAACAGATCCTAGAGGCTGGAGGAAAATGCTTAATAAGAATAGGGTTTACTTTAGATGTAATGAAAATGCTTTGGAAATAAAGATGGTATTCACACTGTGTCCACTGAATTGCTCAATTTAAGATGGTTTACGTTACATGATGTTTACCACAACAAAATAAACAAAAGACTAGAATGAGAAAAAGATTAACTTGAAAAATCCAAATAAATCATTAGAACATTATCAGCCAAATAAAATAACCATTCAGAAAATATGGACTTACAAGGGCCTCAAGAGTGAACTACATTTGTTCTCAACACAAAATGCATGTTATGAATAATTTGAATAGGTAACTGATCTAACTGACAACTAGATAATAACTTTTAATATATAAACAACTTTAAACGGTTGAGGGAAATGGACCATTTTGGAATAAACAGAAAATTCAAACTTGAAAATTTACTGGTTGAATGACCTGAGACAGGTCACTTAAATCTTTCTGAACAAGTTTCCTCAAACTTAATAGTGAATTTTACTACTTTCTTATTAGTATTTACATTACATAGTTATTATGAGCAACCCTCTCTCTTCTATAGTCTCTACCTACATTCTCTTCTAGATAAGTTAACCTGGTCTGAGGGCATTTACAATTAAGTTATTTTATATGGCACTATACTCATCTTTTCAAAATTCAAAAGGGACAAAAGCATGTACAATGCAAAATTTCCCTCCCTCCCACCCTTCCTTAGCCATGCAGTTCCTTTCCTTGGAGGAACCACTGTCTCTAGTTATGTGGGTCCTTCCAGAATTAGCATAGGCTATCTTTTTAAACAAATGGTAGTATATTATACACATTGTTTGAGACTGTGCTCTTTTTCACTTGCTGTGTGTTGGAGATCATTCTATAGTAGTATATAAAGAATCTTCTTCATCTTTTTTCGGGAATACCTTTTCTATTCTATAGATACAACATAATTCATTTAACTACTGATTTACTAAAAGACATCTAGATAGTTTCCAATCTTTTGCTATTACAAACAACACTAATAAATAACCTTGTATATCTGCCATTTCACATGAATGAATATATCTGCTGGTAAAATTCACAAAAACAGAAAAGCTTTAAGTTCTACTTCTTTAAATACTATCAATTCATTCAATAGGCATTCTAGGTACTGAGGATATATGAATGAATAAAAAAGATGAAATACCAGTACTACATTCTAGTCGGGGAGACAGACAACAAATAATAATAATAAAAAACAAGTTTTGTTGCTTACCTAGATAAATAATGAAAAATAAACAAAAACTAAGCCTATATTATATTGCATACTATAATATAGTATGTTAGATGATGATAATGCTATGGAATAAAAAGATAAGGGAAGAAAGAATAGGGAATACGAAGGGAGGGGGTTATAGCTTATACAATAGATTATTACTTATATAATAGATTATATATTATTTATATGATAGGTGATTATTTATACATTAGATTGGAAAGAGTAGGCCTCATTGAGAAATAACATAGGAAGCCATGTGGATATCTAAGAGAAGAACATTCTGGGCAGATAAAGGACATATACAAAAGCCCTGAGATAGAAGACTGCCTGGTGTTGAAAAGCAATCAAGCTGTCAGTGTAACTGAAGCAGAGGAAGCAAGGCGGGGAATGGGAGGAAATGAGGTAGGAGGAAATGAGGGAACAGCTGGTGTGGGCTTTGTAGGCCACTGTAAGGATTTTAACTTTTACTTTGAGTATAATGGGAAGTTAAAAAGATCTGAATCATGTTATATGTCATTTCCTTAATTGCTAAATGGAGAACAAATTGTAGGGAGGCAAAGCTAGGAAGAAAAGAGATGATTTAGGAGGCAACTGTAATAATTCAGGCAAGAGAGAATCCTGGCAAGGGTAGTTTAGCAGTGGAGATGACAAGAATGGTCAAATTCTGATGGAGGCAGTGTCAAGAGGATCTGTTGATGGATTCTATGTGGAATGTGAAAGTAAGGAGTCCAAAATTTTGGCTAGAACAACTAGGGGAAATGGAGATTTCATTAATGAGGCAGGAAAGATGGTGTATGAAATTTTGGGGATGATCAGGAGTTTTGAGGTATCTACTAGATACCCAAGTGGAGATCTGAGTAGACAGTACAATGTAAAAGTCTGAAATCCAGGGAACATGTTTAAGCTGTTTGCAAGTCTATACACTAATGATTACCAAAAATAGTCCTTAGTTAAGACTGCAATAGATTGCACCTTAACATTTCAGAGTCACCATAACATATCCAACTGCCTAAGTTGTTTCTTCATTTAGATACCTTATAGCAATCTCAACTTAAATTGTCCGAAATGAAACGATTTCCTAACCCCAAACTTGCAGTCTTACTTATTAGCTCAATGAATGGCACCACTGTTTGACAACGCGGTTCAGGCCCAAACCCTAGGAATTCTTGATTCCTCTTTTTCTTTTACACTGAAATCTAATCCAGCAGCAAGTTAGATTTTTGCAACTAAAAAATAGTATAAAGAGTTCCCATATACTCTTCACCCTGGAATTGAACTTTTTGAGTTACAGATTTCTATGTTGCCATTTGATAAAAGAAAAAGAAAGCCGACTCATTAAGGCCCTAAATAATATCCTAGCAGTAGTAGAACTTCTAATATTTATTTTTAGGGAAGTGTCTATGAATTGAAAAATTCAGTTTATCATGTAAAACAGATAAAAGTCCCCTAAGAGATTATGTAAACTAACAGCCAAATGCATCAAGTCTTTTCTTCTCATTCCTTAGGAAACTGAAGAATTGTTAGCACTGTCACAGTGTATCCATTTTAAACAAAGTCAAACTATTTGCAAGTTTCTCTTGGATAGATTAACTTGACCCTTCTATAAACACAAATAGAAGGCAATATATCCAAAACATCTCATGCTTGAAGGGGTACTTGTAACACCAGTTCTATTTAGTTGCAGTGATGCATTCAAATACCACTAGGTAATGCAACTGCTCAGAATTGCTGACAACACATTTGCTGCTAAACAAATAGACAATCAGTTGTCCCACGTTCTTAACCATTCATGCCATCCAAACTCTTTGAAAAACTTCACTTCACTTCACTTGCTGATAAGATCACTCACTCATCAATGGCCATCTTCAAATGACCTTTTATTAAGAATATTACAAAATAAAGTGTGACTGAAATGATGTCAATATAAACTTTTATATGAGGGGATGTTTATGTAGTAGTCAAAGCATATATCTCAGCAGAATTCTCTTCAAAAACGATATTCAAAATTTGAATAAAACAACTGCTAATAACCTTAAAGGTTTTAAGCATATCTAAGATCTAATGAATCTCTACCCAGAATTTTACATTAATCAATTTTTAAAATTTAGCCAGACAACTTAGGACACTGAGGAAAAGAGAATGAAATATATCCAAAATATCTAATAATCCACAGAGGAGAAAAAGAACTAAGAAAGGATGATATATTCTATAGATGTACACAATTATAAGATAATATATGTAATAAAATAGATATAGGGAATTAGATACCTTTTCTTCAGGTACCTTTTCTTCAGGTATACTGTAACGCACATTTTCCAAAAATACTGATGTATTTTCCACATTTGTATATCGTAAAAGAATATGAGCAAAATCTTCTTCACTGATAGTGTTCATCCCATTAGAGTAGGAAAGGAATTCTATTTCTAGAACTTCTGTCTGAAGGTTATCCATAAATCTATGACAAAAACATAAAGAATGAATAAGATAAATGAAAGATGATGGCAACAGATGATTTATCAACAGATAAATGAAGAGTGACAGCCTCTCAGGGCTTTGGCTTCCTCATCTGTAAAATGAGGATAACAAAAAGACTTTGCAGGGTAGCAATGAGACTTAAGAGAGTTATTGTGTAGTGCCTGGGATTTACTACAGTAGACACTATATCCATGCTTATTACTATGGCTTGCTGAGACAGAGTTGGTAATATACTTTCTTAGGAATATCAGGAAATGACCAATCCAGATATCCAGGCATTTCTTATCATTCAGTAACCTCCCATTATACTTATCAGTATAGTGACTAGTATACAGGTACTGATGGAAATGCTTGTTAGAAAATCTTCAGTTAAGAAGATGAAACAAAAAAAAAGATGAAATCAGCAAACAGGTGAGTGTTTCTGCATCAGATTATTCCTAAAGACCACTGACTTTAGCATTTTAACATTTTTCAAAACAAATACAAAATTAAGCTCACCTATAAAAATCTTCAAAGTTGAGCTCAGCTTTTCCTTTCTTTCCAAAAAAGTGTACAAGCAGTGTAGTATCTGTTACTAAACTTGTAATGTCATCAGCACGCTTAAAAAAAATCACAATTTAAAGGTTAGCTGAAATAAACAAACAGAATAGGGATACCCAATATATCTCAAAGAATTTTATCAACATTTAAATGCCAAGAACATGAATGTATTAACATTAGAATGAAAAGCTTAAGGCTGCACTAATAAATGCCATTGCAGTTAAAATGAAGTGCAATATTTGAAAATAGAAATATGACTGATATTATCTTTATCCTCAAAAAAATTTAAAGATAGGACTATATTATTAGTTTTCTTTATTTATTTATTTTTATTTTTTTATATTTTCAATTTTCAACCTCAAAGTATGTATATAGGATATCTGTGTTTGGGATCCCTGGGTGGCTCAGTGGTTTAGCGCTGCCTTCAGCCCAGGGTGTGATCCTGGAGACCAGGGATCGAGGCCCACGTCGGGCTCCCTGCATGGAGCCTGCTTCTCCCTCTGCCTGTGTCTCTGCCTCTCTCTCTCTCTCCGTGTCTCTCATGAATTAAAAAAAAAAAAAAAAAAAAGGATATCTGTGTTTTAAATTATCTAAAATAATTAAAATCTTTTAGTAATCATCTAAATGTTTTATCTTCATTTATGTCATTTAGTTCAGATTTTCCTAATCAACCTAAAAAATCAATTTTTTTAAAGGATGTTCAAAAGAGGCAAATTCTTCAGATGTATGGAATATACAGGGCTGACAAAAGAATGGTCTTAAGCTGCACAAAATAGTTTCCTTTGAGCATGATACTTTTCTATTGTATTCCATATTTATGATAAACAGAAGATACTGTATTTTGAGAAACTCCTTAAAAGTCTTACATTATTTTTTGAATGGATAAGAGATTAATTCCAGAGGACTTCCAGAGGTTCCAACAAGTGTATTCTTAAAATCATTTAATTCTAGTCCTTATAAAGTTTAATGGCCTATGAAAGTAGTCCTTCTTTCCTTTAATGTGGTTTTATAGATTTTCCTTTCTTTTTCCTCCCTCCTCTTCCATTCCTTACTCTTTTTTCCTTCCTTCCTCACTTGGTCATTAACTCATATCTATCTTATAAACTCAGGTACAAAAATCATAAAATTCAAATGATTATAACTCTCCCCCATACATTATCCTGGGAAATATAAGAAAAATAAGAGGCTTAATAATAACTAGCATTTTCTGTATTAAAAAATTAGCTGTAAATGTCCATTCAAAGGTACATACCTGAAATGTTACTTCTTGGACAGTATTCTGTTTCACAGAAAACAGAAGTAAAAAGTATTTATTTCTCTACAGAGGGTAAGTTGTGTTCTATGATCTCTGACAAAAAGTCTTCATCTTACCCATTTCACACTAACTCTTGGTAATCTTTTGATTTCTTATAGCTCTCTTCCCAATCTTTCATAAAGATAGCTATTCTGTCCTTCATTACATTTGTTGGATCTGTATTTCCTTCTCCCTAGACCAAATATTATTAACTTCTAATGACTAATTTGGCATCATAAAGACATCTTGTGATTGGGCTTTTTCCCTCCTACATGCCTTCTTTTAATCCTTGTTTTTCTTAAGTGGTCCCTTTGCCTCTTTGATTACTTAGGCCTCTCTTAAAACCTCCAACATGTAGGGTATCTTCTACTTTAAATTATCTAAAATTGTTGAAGCTCTTTAGTAAATTGTGTAGTCTTATTTATTTTTGTTTAGCTTGGATTTTCCTAAGTAATCTCTAGCATATAACCTTCTTATAATTGGGTTGAAAGATTTCTATTTAGTTTAGTTTGCTGACAGGTCCCAAGTATTTTTCATATATATAAATGTGTTTGTGTGTGTGTATATACTTCCTCCCCTGTAATATATATAACTTCTTCAAAGATCTGATTGCCAGGGAGAAAGTAACAGAACCTGGAAGCCAGGTGTCACATACTATCTTTTAAATATGCCTCCTAAACAAGCTTATAATGGATATTGAGGAATATTAGTGGTGCCAACCTTTCAGTGTTCTATATATGACAACAGACTAGGATAATTTTGAGTAGTGCTCAAAAGACACTATTACTTTCACAATAGCTTTAGGTTGAGGAGACAGACTGCTATAAGAAGAGGATTTAAAATCAGAATGCCTGAGTTCATAATCTTTAGTTTCCTTATCAGTAAAATAGGCATAAAACTATCTATGATCATGGTTTTGAGGATAAAATTAGACTATGAGTTTAAATGAAGCATATAAATGTTAATATTGGCATATAAGATGCTTTGGAATAAAGCATTAAGACCTTTGGGAAAAAAGAGAGATCTATAAACAGTCTTTTGTGATTGTATATAATCAAGCCTAGTCCATTATTATCCATGGAACAAGCTTAAGTAAGTTTGGGAAGAAAATATTTGAGAAGGCATGCCTAATGGAGCACAAGAGCTCTGGAGGTTCCATTGAATCAGAAATCAACATTAGGAACTGGGGTATCTATCTAGAAGCTGGAGGGGTGGAATGTGGGGGAGAGATAAGGTAAATCAGAAGAGAGGCCATGGCGTTTTAGAAAAGTTGCTTACTTCACAAATAAACACTGGTGTGGTGAGCATATTAAGATGATGAGCTCAAAGCCAGTCAAGGATTCTGCCTTTGAATCCTGACTTTTCTCCTTATTAACGAAGTGACCTCGGGGAAGTTAATCTCTCTGAGGATATTATTACCCTCAAGAATAACAACAGTACCTACCTTAAAGTGTTGTTGTGAGGATCTGGTAACACATCTAAATCATTTACCACTAACTGGCATATTGTACATGCTCAACAAATATTATTATTATTTTTGCCAAATCAATATATTTCAGTTGAAAAAGGACTTGACAAGACAGAAAAGATAATAATGTTGAAGCTTAGTGGAAAAAAGTTTTACATGGCACACTATTACTTCTTTTTTAACTGAAACTACATATGTGTTATATAGATCTGACCAAAAAATGCCTTCAAATAAGAGGTCACAGGAACACCCAAAATTAGTGAACTCAGGTAACAATTATGAAATGTTTTCCTTTAGTGCAGTGATGTCCTTTACCTCAAAATCTAACACAGTGAAATGAGATGGCTTTGTTTTATACAGGTTTTCTATAATGACCTCATTCTTTCAGCTTTTCTCATGCCTACTGAGCAGAGCAGATCTTCGTTTACAGTCTTTCATCATCAAAATCTTATTAGACTTAGGTTGCACTTATCCAGATAATCCAGACCCACAGAGGCATAAGTAACAGTTTGACATTAGAAAAAAAAAATTAGAAAATGGAAATGGTGAAAACTTTTCTCTCCCCATTCAATGAAACAGAGCACTATTGGGAGTCATTGAAAACCATACCAGTGTCCTTAGTATCCTAACAGTGTTATATAACTTAAATCACAGGGGAGTTGGGACAAAAATAGAGACTTTATCCCTTTGATTCTTGTGTCCATTGTTAAAATAAAATGAATTCAGGTGTTTTCATAACAAAGCAAGAAAAATCCACAAAAAAATCCCATGGGCCATTTACATGAAAGGCCCTTATCTTTGTTGTCAAATGATTTCATCAAAAATAAAATAGATACATTTACATGGAATTAAAAAGTATGTAAAAATATTACAGATTTTAAGATAATCTTTCAACCTATTTTTACTGATTACAATGGGATAATAATTTTATTGAACTCTATCTAAGGGCAAAGGGGAGGGAAATCAAATATATTTCTAAGCTTTCCTTCTGAATCAATTTGAATCCTGAAATACTTCTACTATAAGCAATTCAATGTTATGGTGGCATTAGTAGTAACCTATAAGGAATTTCAATGAGTTGTAACTCAACTACGGTTAATTTTCAATTATCCTTTCTAAAGTGGGAGGGTAGTAAGAGATAATCTCCAAATAATTATTTTACTTTAGAATACAATGTAAGTTTTGTTTTCTTCTTTCTTCTATCAGATTTACTTTCATGATGTTTGAATCAATTCATTAATTAATTTTGTAATTTATGATTATAGTGTGGATTGATTATAGCCCATGATATGCTAGTAAACTAGCTCTTTAGGAAACAAAACAAAAGCCTGATTTGTAGTGTTTGCCAATTTCTATGGTATTAATACTTCTATCATAGCCACTTTCAAGTACCAATAGGATATTACGGATGTTGAGTTGGAAGACATGTACAGAATTAACTCTAGGAGCCATAAAAGCCAGCTCCAGCAACCTCTGACAGAATGATAAACATCTTTGAAAGGTCTTATGCCTACCTTATAATCTTTGAGTGTATGTAAGAACTGACTAGGCTTCTAATACTAAACCTCCCAAGACTTGAATTAAATTCAACATTGAATTAGTGGATTGTGTCTAATTGTGAGAATTTCGAGCAGAGTTAAATTAGATTACAGATAGGCTGGAGGCCAAGGTGAACAATCTAGGAGGGAGAGAGAGCAGTGATAGGCCTGTTAGTTTGAAGCTAGGACCCAGTTTGTTTCTAGGACTCTAGGGCCAATGTCCCTATTTGCTCTTATTTGTAGGCACTGACTAGTATGTGCCTGCATAAATGATTATAGAATTAAGTACTTCTGAAATATCTTACATGAAACATCTATTACCACTTTATGCCTAAAGAAACTGGTTCAAACCCAAAAGGTGATTTTAAAAGGTTAATTACTGATCATAATTACATCATATTGACATATCAGGGGTAAATTAGAGAAAGGGCAAAATGCTTTATTTATTTGTTTTGGGATTTTAAAAATTGAGCACAACTGACAACATTAACATTTCTAAGTACCTGTGCCAGTCTAGAGATGCCAATTGGAGAAACACTACATACAGATAAGAGAAGTCACACCTGGTTCCAGTTTACTTCTATAGATATTTTTAGGCATAATTTTTAAAAGTCAAACTTCAGAAAACGAAAGGAGAAGCCAGCTTTAAAGATGCAAAGAATGAAAAATATATCTTCGTATTTACTGAAAAGTTCTTTGTGGTAAGACTGATAGTCATTTCTAATAAATTCTTAATAGGATATATGAAATCATGTTTAATGTAGAAGACATATAGTCCATCTTTTAAAATGACAAATCCCTAAAAAAAACAACAAATAAACCCAAAACAAAATGACAAATCCCTAGTAACAGTGGCATGATGAGTGAGTGGTGGAAGTAGTCCACCTGAGTGCAGCAATAAGGTGCATGCCTATGGAATTCCAAAATAATAATAAATAACAGTCAGTCTGTTTTTAATTTTCTATGCACTGGCAACCCAAAACAATGTCAAGTTAAAGTAATCCTCCCTTCCTTGATTGACTGCTCCTACCATACCTCCCTTACTCACTCTTGGTAAGCTACACACAACTAATATTAGGAAATTAAATGTTTGAATCTACCATAACTCTAAAGCATTAGTTGTCTTTTACTAAGTTAGAAGTTTCAACACTTCATGAAACAATGTAAAATTATAAGGTTAAAAGATTCAGTGAAACTATAAAATAGTATTCTCAAATTTCCTAAAGTGATCCTTAAGTTAAAAATAACAATATCTCTTTTTAATTAAGTTGGAAAGTCACATTTTCTACAACAAGCAAGTTGAGACTATTATATTATATAACATAGACTCTTATAGGTGATCTTGCAGCCCCTGCCAACACAGGTGACATATTCAAATATATCATTTACATATAGAAATTATTGCTTTACTGCAGAAAAAGGAAAATATAAAATTATTTTTGGTTTCATCATTATAACTCTAAAATGAAATGAAGACTAGTTTAACAAAATGGCAAATAGTACAGGGTCCTGGTTGAGGTTTAATTATACCTCTGCGAGGTCTGAAAAGAGTGCTTGGCTTGTATTACGTCTCAGTGTATCCCAATAGCTTCTGGAGACAAGTTCCTCAGCATCTGTTTTAAGTACCTGTAGAAGTTTTAAGAAGTACATCTGAAATCTAAAGAATAGTCACAAAGAATGATAATTTATACACTTTAAGTCTCTTCTAGCCAACCTTGAAAAGAAAACACATTAGCTTACCTGTTTTGTTTTCTGCTGCGCACAACAGTATTATATTACATTGCTGGTAAACCCAGGGTATTTTCAAAGGTGTAATGGTATATAAGCACTAGCTGGACATACAATGTGGCTTTGTCAAAAAGAATCACATTCCTCAGCCCTCCCCATGCTGTCTACTGAAACATGGGTAACTTCTAAGAAAGTGTGAAACAAAAACTTTATTCACACCTTATGTGAAGTAAATTCATTCTGAGAGTATTGTGGTAATCTTGTAGCAACCTATAAAAATTATGCTTAATTTAAAAATCAATTATTATTGCCTAGTATATATCATGTTGATGCATCAAAGAATAAAAATGACCACATTCACATGTAGAGAAACAAAATTCAAATCAATCTAAAACTTGTCAAAAAGAAATATGCCAGTTTAGGTTAAACTAGTCAAAGCTACTCAGGAATTTGGTAGGTTTGTCTACTGTGAGTAGATACAGTACTTTCTACTCTATCGCAAGGACAGAACACTAGCTTCTGTCTCAGAACTGGCTAATCTGAAGAAGGTGAAATCATGATTAAGATGTGCAGTCTAATCTTCATATGAAAATGTAGAAGTACAAAAACAAACAAACAAACAAAAAAAAAAAACAAAAAAAAAAAACAAAAAAAAAAAAAGAAAATGTAGAAGTACAAGCGTAACTTGGGTCTCTGTAAACATAATTAAATGCAGTTTCTGTCAGGATTTATCAGAGAAGATTTCACAGGGTCTCAGGCTTAGTATTCTGGTTCTTGTGAGAAGAAAATGCTGCCTGATGTACATAGGAGTGAGTGTCTGATGATGAAGAGAACTTTTATTTTTGTGTGTTTATTTTAAGTCTGGTGCCACTAACAAAACTATAATGTGTTTAGGAGTTATTTCAAAAAACTAAGCTTTAATTCATTATTATTAATTAGAAAAACACTGCCTACTGCCTATATTTTAATAAAATCTTAATAATAAAGTATTATTTTGCAGGAACCACTTAGATAAATGTAGAATATTTATTACAATCAGTGTAAATGCAGCAATATGTCAGAGAATCTACTCTTCACACCCTCTAGTAACAAAACAAACTTTAACTAAGAGTTATAAGCAAAGTAAAATTAGCTGAATTCAGAACAAAGTTCATCTCTTTATATAAATATATTGTAGAACCTCAATAAATGTTAGCTAGATTGAATATTCTGAAAATATTATCTCAATATTTTTCAATGTGGATACATTTTTTATTGTAAATGAAAAGGTTAGTATATGATAAAGAAAGGGGTTGTTAAACCTATCGGACTAGAAAATCAGGCTGACCACACTACTATTTGGAGGTTAACAGGAATAACTGATTCACTTTGTAAAGTAATGCCTCCTTCCTTCTTCCAACCCTGGTCACCATCACCACTCACACACACACTCCCATATGCACACACACCAACATGGATGACATCAGAAGGATGTTTACAAAATATTAAAGGGTAAAAGTAGTTTGACAAACTATATTGATATGGATCTCTATAGAAAAAAATACACTTTCTGAGCATAGAAGTAAATATATTCGAACATGATGATTATCTCTGAATGGTGAGATTAAGATGTTTTCTTTTTAAAAATATTTTAAGAATGTATATTTACTTTTTTCAATTAAAAAAATCTTATTTAGAACATAACAGCTTAATAGTCCCCTCTGTTGAAAGCTTTCACACTCAATATTTAGGTCCAAAGATTAAATTATGATAGAATACATAACTGAGTTGCTGTAACTGCTGATATATGGTTTTTTATCCATGCTCTTTTAGATTAGAGTTTCTGAGAAAAGGAATAATATTCTCACAGCAACTACTGTCATTTCTATATTAAGGGGAAAAAAGCTCATATATCAGTGATTTTCTTGGCATAGTCATAGATTCCTATAAACGTGTCTCTTCAGGAGCCAGTATTTAATTTTTTAATGATTTAGCTGATGAGAGTAAATTTTCAGAACATGCAAAACTAGTGGAAAAGCTCAATATCAGAAAAATATAGTATTTAAAATAAGCTTAAAGTAGCAATGACAATCAGAATAGATTTTATAGCAAGAAATGCAAAGCAGATACAAAACCAAAGTATCTGCCTACAGACTAAAGAGAGACTGAGAGGGGAGATGCCCAAATATAACTAACTGAGCATTGTGATGGTTATGTAATAGACATTATGATGCTCTGATATGTAAATATGGGAAAATTTGCAAAGAGTTCCTTAAGTCTTCTTCTCAGGGTCTTTGATTAATACATGAACTTTAGGCTTCCTTACTAGAATGTTAAGTCAGTTGTAGACTTTTATTAAAAGAGGTAAAAGAAGACATAGATAGTTCAGAAGAACTTAAAAAATGAATGGCACAGGCAAAATGATGTCTCAAATGTACTGTATTCTGTAAGTATGACACATTTTTTGCCGAGGTTTAGAGTCTGTTATTAGTAGAGTTTTGGTCAAGAATTCCCTATGCCTTTTTGGCTGAGCTAAAGTAGGAATTCTACTGAAGACATTAATGACAGAAGGAAATTAATGATGACATTAATGATAGAAGGAAAGAAGGAGGTATGATCTGAAAAGTTCCTAGGCTGAAACCCTAAACCCCAAGGTGATAGTATTAGGAGGTGGGCCTTTGGGAGGGGATTATCAGGTCAAGGTGGGGTGGGGCAGAGCCTTCATGAATGGGATTAGTGCCTATAGAAGCCCAAGGGAGTTCCCTTATCTTCTTCCACCACATAAGGACATAGGGAAAAAGTGCCATTTATGAGCCATGAAGTAGATCCTTATCACGCACCACACTGCATCTGCCAGTTCCACGATCTTGGACTTCCCACCTTCCAAAACAATGAGAAATGTTTGTTCTTTATAAACCACTCAGTTTATGGTATTTTTATTATAAAAACATGAATTGACTAAAACAGAAGGAAAGAAGGAAGAAAGGAAATAAAAGAAGAGAGACAGGAAAGACGGAAGAGAAAACAAAGTTAGGAAAAAAGAAGACTGATTTCAAGAAGGGAATATTATCACTGTGGTAAGCAGAATAATGGCTCCCTGAAGAGGTAAATACCCTATTTACAGTTAGTATCTGGGAAAGATTATACTCAGAGATTGGGCAGGCTTGGAAAACAAAAACAAAACAGAAGCCCAGAGAACCAGAGAGTAAACTGTCTTTACTATTAGTGATGCTCAAAAAACACATACACAAAAATTAAAAACAAACAATAAAAAAATTTGTATAATCTGTGCCATTATGACAACTGTGGCCTGGAAAACTATAATCTGAGACTTGTAATTTCAAGTTACATAGAACTGCAATTTTCCACAGAAACACACACACACACACACACACACACACACACACACACCCTTAACCCAGTCAGTAATGAGTCTCCACAGACACATTCCAACAAATACATGCTCAAAATACAAAATTACTAAACACAGAAGAGCATAAACCACAAGTGAGAACCAACAGAAACAAACAAATAAACAAAAATAGAAGACCTGCCAACTTCAGATATTGAAATTATTAGGTATAGAATATAAAATAAGTTTAATAAGCTTAAAGAATATGAAGCTGTATTTGAAAGGATTTTTTTAGTAAAAACAAACTACCAAAAATTAGTTGGCTGATCAGAAAAAGAACTAAATAAAGCCTCTGGACATTAAAGATGGAACCACTGAAGCTTGGTATTATATTACATGTAGCTAGAGAGAAAATTAGTGAACACGAATGTAATATGAATAAGTTATACAGAAATGCAATGTGATGATAAAAATATGGCAAATTATTAAAGAAAAGTTAAGAAAAAGTTGTACACGTAGAAGACAACATGAATGTCTATGAAAGTTCCAGAAAGTAGTAACAGATAAAATGGTAAAAAGACTATATCCAGAGAGATATTGGCAATGAATTTCCAAGACTTAATGAAAGAAAACAATACCCATACTTGAGAAGCCTGATAAATTTCATGATAAATAAAGGCCAAAAGACAGATACACTGTAGTAAAATTGTAGAATACGAAAGGAAACAGAATCTTAAAAGTAGGTAGAAAGAAAAACAAGATTAAGTACAAAATAATTAGATTCAGAGCTGACCTTTCAATTTCAATAACAGAAGCCAGAAGACTGGAATGATATAATTTGCTGAAAATAAATATCAAACTACAATAATATATCTAGTAAAATTATCTTCCCAAATAAGGGCACAGATAAATAAAGATAAAAAATGAATTCATAGAAACAGAACAGATTGGTAGTTGCTAGAAGCAGGTTGAGGGGTAGAGGAGTGGATGAAGATGGTTAAAAGATACCAACTTCTAGTTATAAGATAAGTAAGTCCTGGAGATGTAAGGTACAGCATGGTGACTACAGTTGATATTGTACTATGTATTGGAAGTTGCTATGAGAGTAGATCTTAAAAGTGTTCATCAGAAGAAAAACAATTTGTAACTATCTGAAGTGACAGAGATCAACTAAACTTACTGTTGTACTCATTCTCTAATATATATACATATCAAATTATGTTGTACACTTTAAACTGATATAGTATTATATGTCAATTATATCTCAATACAACTGGGAAAAAATAAGGGCAAAATAAAGTATTTCCAGAAAGAACATCACTTGAGGATATATATGTTCTGAGATTAATATTGTAAAAATTAGGAGAGAAGGAGATTAAAAAGGAGATTAAGAAATGGTAAATATGTAATTCTTTTTTTTTTTTTTTTAAAGGTTTTATTTATTTATTCATGATAGTCACAGAGAGAGAGAGGCAGAGACACAGGCAGAGGGAGAAGCAGGCTCCATGCACCGGGAGCCCGACGTGGGATTCGATCCCGGGTCTCCAGGATCGCGCCCTGGGCCAAAGGCAGGCGCCAAACCGCTGCGCCACCCAGGGATCCCTAAATATGTAATTCTAAACTAACACTGATACTATATACTTAAGAAATCTAGTTTCTGAGATTTAAAAAAAAAAAATTGTATAACCTCAAGTATCCCTGCCAGGAGAATGAAAGACATCAAAGCACTGTAAGACTATTTTTAAGGAAGAGGTGAAGATAGAGCCTATCTAGTGAGAGACTTGATTATTTTAAGTATACTTAGTATTAAAATTTCAAGAATAACTATACAAGAAATAGAAATATAATGAGTGTCTTCTAAACTAATAGGAAAATGAAAAGAGTAAAAATAAATCTTAGTTAATTCAAAAGAAAGGTAAGAAAGAAGAGTATATACAATGGCTAAAATCCAAATAAATTAATAGTCACAATAATGTAAATTGATTGGATTTGTCAAATTAAAAAGTACAAATTATCAACCCATATAAAAAAGAACCAATAAAATACACAGATTATATGCTTTAAAGAAGACATATCTGGATATAAGGAGAGAGGCTGAAAAGATAGATCAGACTTCTATTAATGACAGGATAGTAAACAGCACTGACCTTCTCACTGACAATAACTGAAAAGGTTGGGCAAAATATAAAAGATATCTTTTTAGAAGTATCATAAAGACATTATTTGCCTCTGGTACTGTGTTGATTGCTGGTGTGGTGGGTGAAACTGCTGGTGCCTTAGTACAGTGACAGCAATGGCATCAAAGACAAATCATTACGTTCTATGTAAATCATTACATTCTTCAGTTCCATATACTCACATCAAAGAAATTTACTTAAGAATGTACTTGCTAAAGAATAAAACTTACAATTTTTAAAATTAACCTTTGAGCACACATATTTTTCATATTTATTGTGATGAAACTAGAAACATTCATAAAGCACTTCTGTCTTCTGAAGTATGATGGTTGTCTTGAGAAAAAAACATTAGTGCAAGGGTTTGTTTTGCAGGATGAACTAGTCATTTATTTAATGAACTGTCATTTTTACTTGCAAGAACAACGGCTAGAGAAACTGTAGTGATTCAGACTTTGGTAGCTGACAGGCACTTTTGTGAAAATGAACCAAGTGAGCCTGTCACTTCAAGGCCAACAACTGATAGTATTTGTTGCCAAAATAACAGGTTGCAACAGGTTGAATGCAGAAACATCTATGAGAAACAGCTCTCTTCTATTAAACCAGACATTATAGAGATTTGCAAAAAAATGTGAAATACCATTTTCTTCACTACATTTTTAAACTTATTTTTCATAAAAAATATCTGTCTTGTGAATTTATTATTTCTAAACAGATTAATAAATACTTTTAAATTTCTCTTTTAATTTCTAATGTGATAAATATAGATGCAACCAACATAAAAACTCTTTTGGGTCCTCTATACTTCTCAAGAATGTAAAGGGATCCAGAGAACAGAATGCTTGAGAACTGTTGTTACAGTAAAAAAATTAAGTGAACTAGGATTTGATACAACAGTGCATATGAAACTGACAATCCTGATGGTTGTGTCAAAGAAGCAAGAACAGAAAAATTCATATAATATTATTCCATTTGTATGAAGCACAAAAATGGGTAAAACTAATATTGTGGAGGATGCATTAAGTAGGTGGTAAAACCCCAAAGCAAAGCAAAAAAGTGATTTATATAAAAGTAATGATTGTGGTTATCTTTTTGGAGGAGAAGGAGGGATTATGACTAGAAAGACCTGTGAAGGGGCATTTAGGGACATGGCAATGTTTTATTTATTGATATATATGAGGGTTAAGCTTTTATTATTCTTTATTTTATATTTATATTTTGTTTGCAGTAAATTTCTTTTTTTTTTGCAGTAAATTTCTGAACTAAAAAGTATATTTTAAAAATAAGAGAAAGTTGCATCATTATTAGAGTAAAAAATAAAATAGAAATAGAAATATATAAAATATTAATAAAAATAAAGTTGATATATTTATTTTGACAACTATATTGATTTTTAGGCAAAAAAACATTTCTAGAGATCTGCCTTCTTATATCAGGCAATAACAACCCTTCAAAATATATAAAAAATTTAAAATAACAAAATTTTAAGTAGAAATTAACAAGTCTATCACTGTAATGTATACTTTAACATACTAATTAACAGATCAAGCTGACAAAAACATTAATGATACAGGTTTAAAACCTGTATTAACATGTTTGGTCTTAACAATATAACCCTATACCCCCAGTTGGAGAATACACATTCTTTTCAAACACATTGTTTTAGTCCATAAAACATGTCTTAACACATGTTGAAAACTGTATAAAAATTGGCATGTTTTCTGATTACAATAGAATTAGGGTAATTAGAATAATCTTTAAAACACTTAAAGAAATCATATGGGGCATTTCAAAGTAAAATATACTTGACTCTGCACTATTTATTCTTTTGAATTTTTTATACTTATTTTCATTGCTGTGGCAAGATAATCAATAGTTGAATATGAGAAATATGGGAAGAATCACGGTTGTTTGCAACAGAAAAGGCTATAAGGTAACTATCTTCATAGATATGAAGGAGAATGTTCAACCTTACACTCTACCAAGAAATAATCTGACATAATACAGGCAGAAGCTCCTGTAAGAGTGATTAAATTTTCTAACAGGCTATTGCGGAGGCCACAGAACCTTTCTATAGTCAAAGTCAGGAGGGTCCCTACCTTTCCTGAATGAACTTCAGGAAAGAACTAGAAACCAGGAACTTCTTCCTAATAGTAGAATCTTAGGTTATATTCAGCTCCAGGATCTGTATTCGCATTAGATACTTTGACACTACAGTTGATCTACAATTTTGGAAACCAGCACATAACTACCAGTTAATATATAACATTGTACTAATATATCTGTGCAATATGGATATCATGGTATTTCACATAAATTTTGGGGCCAACTGAATTTTTTTCTAATTTTAAACAAGTTTCCCTTGGTGCTTCCATTTTTAAATTTTTTAAAATAATCATCCCCTTCTGAACAAAAAATCATTCTATTAGAGGGAAAAAAAAGTCAGTATATATAACCAAGTAAACCCTAAGGGAGTTGAAAAGTCATGTAATCCATTTAATAATAAGATGGTATCGTTTAAAATGACATCAAGTTATATCCACTTAAAATATGTTTTATATTCTTAGATGGAAAAATTATGTCTTCAGTTAAATAATAAAAATAAACAAACATTACCACAATAAAATGTAAAATCATATATTTACTTTCCTATTAAATAAGCAAACAATATAAATGAAATAGGCAATTTAAATCTGCTTAATATTATTCTCTTACTGTCTGAGTGACTGCAATTTATATATGTAAATTAAACTAGAGCTATGTTAGTACCTGTTTCCTTTTAACAATAATACTCTGGAATGTATATGTTTAATAACTGCATAATCATCTATATGAAAATTATTTGCATTTAAAGGAAAAATATAAAATGCCAGTTGGAAAAATGGGTCATGCAATGACACACGAGATTAGAAGATTAAGTAATAAACTCACAAGTATTATTAACATTTATTAAGTGTTGGAGGGCATATGGCATTATAATCAGATTTTCATTTTATACATTCTTACAAATTTTTGCAATGATTAATAGAGGAACATTAAAATCTTTAAGAAAATGGCAGACTTTATCTAATGGAAAACAGTAGTGAATTTTGCTGTAAAAGTTCAAAGTAATTGTAAGGTATCAATTATGTTTCAGTCATAAGGGTCTCATGGACTTGGCTTATTCTCCAACGTGTTCTAGGTCCATTCCTTGTGACTGAAGCAAGATAACTTGGGTTTATTTTTTGCTGAATCATTCTCCAATGTATGTTCAAATCTAGGACAGAGTTAATTTTATTGTTTGGAATTTTGATTAACTCTCCAACATAGGAGACAGCATACCTGCTTGTAGAGTTGGACACTATAACACTTTCAGCAGGACACTGAGTCAGTAAACCTGAATTCAAGGGCTTCTCTCAGAGGGAGTTTCTATAATTTGAAAGATTCTTCTAAGTGACTTAAGGATCCTGGGGAAATTAAATGAACTGTGCACATTTACATACAAAAGGGGCTATGGCCTATTCTCAGTTGTTTAGTAGCTGGGCTAACCAACAAGCTCTGACTTTCCAGGAAGAAGGAAAGAAGAAGAAACCTTAGCATAAGTATATCTGGAAGATCATTTGCAGGAACTCTCAACTTTTTCAAGAAAAGAAGAGTCTGAAAATCATAATCCTCTTTGCGAAATAACATGATACACTGATACATTAAACATATCAGGTATCATACCAGACTTCTGTATATACCACAGGCAGTATCCAGGAATCAAAAATTTTAGAAAAATTTTGCAGAAATACTGATGACTAAGAAAAGTCTATCTATTAATATTCTCTTTATTAGAATTGAGAAAATACTATAGCTGATGGAAAGATCTAGATCTTAAAATACCTGTGTTCTGCAGGAGCATAGCCTGAGAATCTGCTCCATAATTTGTACTTAACTCTTCAAAAACTGCTGAAAAATATAAAATTTTGATTATTTTACCAGAGCTTCTGGCTGTTGTTCACTCAGCTTTTCCTTATTTTAATCTAAAGTTAAAAATATACAATTGCTCTGTAAATTTTATTCTTCTCATAAATCTAGGAAGGAAATAAAAATTTTGGCTTGGCTGCACCTTATCATATTCAATAAATTCCTAAACATTCTCAATAGCAGATATAGCTGTATATAAAGAAATAGCATTATAAGTATAACAGGTGAGGGCTATTTACATAAAGAACATTTAAAGTATTGTACATACACTATTAGTAGGAGAATGGTATCCATAAAGTTGAAGACGCTGACATAGAGCACAAAGGGCCAAATGAAGTGTCACATTTCAGAATGAACCCAAGTATAGCAAAAGAAAAAAGAAAAAGACGACAAAATAATCAATTAGGAAGGGCAAATCATTATGCTACATTCTATATAGAGCACACACACAATACAAGTGGGATAAATGTTAAAGATGAGTAGCAAAGTTTTCAAATCTCATAATTAAATATTAAATGAATCTGTGCTCATTTCAACCATTTTCATTTTAACTTTCTGATAGAACTATTGCTTTGAGTAAAACATTCCTCTGAAGTACACAGTTCCATTTAGACATGCTTCAGCAATTCTATACGGGTTAGGGGAAAAATCTAGATGTAGCAGCATGGCAGTGGAAATGGTATGAGAGATCTGCAGTGGAATCTTGTTCTATTTTTAGTGCTGTGATCTTAGGCAAGTTAATGAACTTCTCTAAGATGGCTTTCTCATCTGCAAAACAGGTATGATACTTACCTGGCAGAAATGTAATGAGGACTACATGGGAGTAACATTTATAATGGATATAGCACAGAGTGTCTCAGAAATGTTATGTTGCCTTCTTTCCTTCGGAAGCATATACTGGTAAGTGGCTACATGTTTTAGCTCATTTAATCCCTGTAACGATCACATGTGGTCATTACTACTATTATCCCCATTGCACAAATGAAGAAACTGAGGCACAGGCAGGTTAGGACCTGTTCAAGGTCACCCAGATAATGAATGACAGAGCTAACATTCAGACTTTGAAAATCTGGCTTCTGAGCCTGTGCTACACTGTCTCCCTAATGAAATCTATATATTTTCACTATAAGCCAAATATCAACTGTTTAAAAACTCAAAAATCTCATCAGTTCAGATTTGCATTATTTAAAATGTGGCAATAATCAACAATAAGTTACCTCTAATTATCAATGTTGTTAAACATAATAAAAATATTTGTAGAGAGTTTTACTGTCTTAGAATGCTGTTTGTTTAGTTCAGAGGCTGTACTAAAAATTATTTCTGAATTGTTTTAAGGAATTGTTTTAATAGCTAATTATGTAAGTAAATTTCAGGTGCACTAATTAAACTGTACGATAAACACCTATGAGAACCTGTGCAGATCAATGTCTCTAGGAAGCATTTCTTTACATATAAGCAAATTATACAGTATATTACTTATAAATTATTTTTGTTTTTTAAAACAAGTTTCCTCCGTATATTTACTAGAGAATGCTTCACTGACCTATATACATATAAAATTATACAACTTAGGGTATGCTAATATAATTTAAATTTCATAATTCAGATAGACTTTCCCTAATTAATCCAAGTTAGCGAGGTTTTATTGTATCACTATTATGAACTATTTGCATTAAATCAGCATTAACTTTACCTAAACCTCAGAGCCCAGCTTTGTGCTGACAGTGTAACTTTTCCCAATATGGGTTGTCTGCTATCATGTCTCCTTTTCCTCTCTCCCTTTGTTATTTGATTTATGTATTTTAGTAAATGTTAAAGATTAGAACAGTATTGTGTTTTTCCTGAAAGATCCATAACTCCTTTTTCAAAGTAGCATAAATAAACAAATAAATATTCTGAAACTAATGTAAAAATTGTTTCAATTATGCTTAAATTAAAAAAATTAAATTTCTATCTACCACTGAAATATAATCTATTCTATCACTGAGGTATATCAAAAGATTAATTAACATAGTTCATGTTTTATTAACAACTTGTTTATCCAGTTAAGTATATTTAATCTATCAAAATTAAAATAATTGCTTACTCGTTCAGTATGTTATCTACAGAAAACAAAATTTCTGAAGGTATTTAATTCTCCATTGTTGTTTGCTAATACTCTAAAAAATGGCATTATGGGGTTAATTCCTTTGGGATTTATTGATTATAATTTGAAAACCATGAGACCTGAATTAGACAACTTGAAATGCTCTTTTTAATCCTTGGCTAACATTATAATCAGCTCTTTGATTTTTTGAGTGTCTTCTATAAGCTTTGTCAATTAGAATATTGGGGGTGGCTCAACAAATATTGATAACTATATCACAGTCAAAAATCCTATGAAAAATAGGTATTTCACATCCTGATAATCTGATTTTATTAATATAAATATAAATACACACTTAATCTATTAGGATTGAATATGGCACCATTTGCTACAGATAATCCATGTTTTTAAAAAACTTATTACATATCCTTACAACAATGAAAATAATAAAAAATGTTGCAACTCTCTGAAGTTAATTATTTGAATTCCAAGTAGACCAACTAAACTACTGTACAGAGCCACTAGTTTGCAAAGGAAACAGTTATCATTTACATCTCAACAAAACTGTGTTTCTGCTATCTAAGTAAGTACCAGATGAAAATACGTTATAATGGGTAAAAGTACAGTTTGGGAACTGCCCAGGTTAGACTCCAATCTTGGCTTTTCCATAATTACAGATAATAACAGAATTGTTGGCAAGTTAAATGCATGCAAATCATCTACTACAGTCCCTGATAGTAAGATCTCAGTACTTGTTTGTTATTTTTATTATGTGAACCTAGGATACTATCAGGCTGAACTATATGGGACAAAGAGAAAACTGGTAGGAAAATGGTGGGAAATGTTGCTTAACTCTACCTTCAGAAAAAGTTGAAAACATTACTCATCCGTGAAGAGCCTGTATTTTTAAGAATTCAAAGAAACACTATTTCCTTGTTTTTGCTTCCACATTCATATGGCTATAGTGCCACTAAATTCACTCACATACATAATTAAATCTTTGCAATTCACCTTTAAATTTTTTCATGCATAATGATCTGTATTCATCTATTATATGATATACCCTTCAAATCTCATGGTTAACAACAATATGGATGAAAATGATATAATGAGTGTGATTACAGACACAGATGTTTAATATCAATATTTGATATAATATTGATACAGATGCATATAAATCTGAAGCAACTTTTCTATGTAAGAACTTTAGGAAGTTTTCCTGAAAGGGACAGCTCCAAAGTTACAGACTTTAAATATTCTTTCTCAACAAGAATAAAATAATACTCAGCTAGAAAACCCACCTTAATCTACTATAAATTATTCTTACCAGCATTGCACGTTTTTCTTCATCTCCTTTTGTTTCTCTCTTTTCATTTTTTTTCCTGAATATCTCTTGAAGCTGAAAAAGAAAGTGATCACAAATAAAATATCCAGTGAGTTTCTTGGTACCTACTTACCACTCTGCTATGTATATATTCTAAAAGAATTAGCTTCATCTACCAAGAACATTAAAACTACTATAGATACATTTTCTGATACCAATTTTTTTTTTTCCTGAGAAAAAGAAAACACACCCTTTGCAACTGGCAGCCTATGGTTCAGTTAAATGTATACAATTATACCTTTATCTCTAAGACATAAAGACAGGGAGTCTGTAACACAAATAAGAGATGAAGACTACTGGGGTATAAAGAACACTGGAATAGAATTCAGGGACTCTAGGTTTGGGCCCATCTTCTGTCACATGCTAATTTTATGATGGTGGACAGTTCATTCATCCCTTACGAGGCTCCAATGTACTCATATATGAAATGAGGATGCCCTCTAAAGTCCCTTTCAGGTAACTGTACATTGTGGTGGAAGCATGCGCTCTGCATATAACCCCCTGAGTAAGTTACTCTAATTATTCAAGGGATTGTTTTCCATTTTGGGAACATGGAGATAATTCCTTACTTCAGAAGAGTATCTCTTTTCTCCATTATTACTGAGGTATAGTCACAAATCTTGTAAGAATGTTGTGCAGAGTAAATATTACAGACAGTTACTCAGGCACATTGCCTGTCACATAGTAACCACTCAAGACATGTCAGCTATATTATCAATGGTATTATTTCCTCTTTAAAATCCTATTTTATGGGCAGCCTGGGTGGCTCAGAGGTTTAGCGCTGCCTTCAGCCCAGCGTGTGATCCTGGAGACCTGGAATCAAGTCCCATGTCAGGCTTCCTGCATGGAGCCTGCTTCTCCCTCTGCCTGTGTCTCTGCCTCTCTCTCTGTCTCTCTCTCTGTCTCTCATGAATAAATAAATAAAATCTTTTTTTTTTAAATCCTATTTTACAAATGGAAGCCTAATCCTCTATCACAGCTTTCTGGTGAGGTTGCTGTTCTTGGCTGTGTAACTTGAATAGGTTTTTTTTTTTTTTTTTTTTTTTTTTAATTTATTTATGATAGTCACAGAGAGAGAGAGAGGCAGAGACACAGGCAGAGGGAGAAGCAGGCTCCATGCACCAAGAGCCCGATGTGGGATTCGATCCCGGGTCTCCAGGATCACGCCCTGGGCCAAAGGCAAGCGCCAAACCGCTGCGCCACCCAGGGATCCCCTGAATAGGTATTTTTAGCTTGTTTCATTTTGTATGGCAATACTTGAAAGTCAAATAAAATGTAATATCTCCCAAGACAGTAATGACACAAATACAGTACAAGATAAAAGTTATTAATAAATATATTTATTTTCATACTTTTTCTTCGTGTAAAGAGTTTTTATAGCAAAGGTTATTAATAAACATTTTATAAATAGGCAAGAGAATCATAGATTTTAGACCTCTATGAGGAAGTAAGCTCAACTCTACCCCCTGCTTTCAGGAATTCTTTGCTGTTTACAAATAAAACAAACAAACAAACAAACAAACAAAAAAATGACTTACAAAGGCAGCAGTATAGCCACTCCAAAGAGTACATTGCAGCTTTTTATAAGAGTATAAAGGGGAAACAGAAGTTCTCTATGAATGTTTTTACCTCCTATCTCCACAAACAGACAATATTCCGAATGGCGTCTATACAGGCATCTTTCAGCAGACTGAGTTCTAAGTTACTCTGTTAGTCGATGGGGTAGAACTTGGCAGTGTTGCCACAGAAAATTTATTAAAAATCATTTAGATTACTAGGCCCATTTTGAAAGACCTAAAGTTTTATGCTATTATAACAAAACTATATTAAGTTAAATCTGTGTATTTTAGCATGTTAGGAACATATGTCTATTTTGCAGTGAAACTGGAAACTCTCACCTCCCCACCATTCTGAAAAGCACTCAAATGAAGGGCCTTTCATGGCTCTAGGTCTAATTGTGTGGCTCAGGGACTGTCCTCAGGCAAGGGCTACATGGGTATTAGAGCAAGCCATTTGAGAGATCCCAGTAATTAATCTGCTGGCTTCCTTTTGAATGGCTACTGATTAGCTACAACAAAGATTTTGATCTTTTCCCTTTCCTACCACAGAAAACCATGATTTCATAGTTTCTCTTCCACATTCCAGCCTCTGAGGAAAATAGTAAGCTGTTTAAGAGGTTTTTTTGAGGGATTTTTTGATGGCTTGTTACAAAGGAAAATAATAAATAAAATGGCTATTTATTTACTATCTTTCCCTTTTCTCTTTATTAGGAAATACAGGTAAAAACAGAGTTGAACATAAATGCTAAGGGAGGAGTTGTTACTGTAAGGATCTCTTCTTCGGAGAAAAAATAGAATAGGCATTTTCTCACACAAGCAGATGCTTGTTCCATGGGTAAAAGGAAATAGAAAAATTCTGGAAGGGGGAGTGGCAAGATGAGTGAGCTGTGAGCAGTGAGATGATGTTGCCAAACAAGTACCAATGCTGAATCCATCAGGTAAGAAAGACTGAAGGTAGATAGGTAGATACCTAAGAACCATCTTATTTCTCCTCACTTTAGATCACCCCGTTCAAAGATAAGAGAAGGGAATAGCAGAATGGTGACAAGACTGGAATGTAAGGCAGTCATGAGTGGAAGAGAAAAGCAGAAAGAAAAATCACAAATCCTATTATGAGGAGGAAAGGAAGTTCTGTGGCAGAGCTGTGGCTGGGGGCTGATACGATGGGGTATGAGTCTAACTGAGCATATACCACCTCTCTGGATGGCCTGTATCCACCCAATGGAAAGTATCTGACTCATTTCAAATGTTCAGAAAACATGTAAACAAGTATAATCATCTTTATATAATGGGTACAATTTATATTTTTATAATATAAAATTATTTAAAGTACACAATACTATACTTAAGGTGAAAGCATAAATTTTTCACTCTTCCTTCTACATTATTCCAAATGATGCAAAAACATAAGAATATAAATAAACAATATTTAACTATTGATGAAATGCAGCATTTAATATACATACCACCAAAAACTCCTTTTTATCCACCATCTCATTGCCATCAGTGTCAAACATGTTGAAAGCTATTCTAAAACCTGCATGTGGCTCTGCCAGAAAGAATAGAAAAGTACTGGTGAAATGGAAATTTTTTTAAAGATTTTATTTATTTATTCATGAGAGACACACAGAGAGAGAGGCAGAGACATAGGCAGAGAGAGAAGCAGGCTCCATGCAGGGAGGCCGATGTGGAACTCGATCCCAGATCCTGGGATCATGCTCTGAGCCAAAGGCAGACGCTCAACCGCTGAGCCATCCAGGCGTCCCTGGAAAAATGTTTTTAAAGTACAGTTGTAAAGAGTTAATTGTACAAAAATACTTTCTTTAACCAAGAGATTAAAAGCAGTAGGTTACTAATACTTAAATATAATAAAAGCACTCTCTCTCGCGTGCGCGCGTGCTCTCTCTATATATACATATATATATATTTCTGCTTCATTTATTAGCATACTTAGTAACAAAATTGATAATACACTTTGAAAGCATTTGTGTGATACCTGCTGCACAGCACAGACAGTAATATTTAACTACCTTACTTCTAAAAATAAATACTTCTTTTTGTTATCTAAGTTTGTCAGTTTAAAAGGGAAATATCAAATCATCACTTATGTTCAACACTTAGAACAAAAGAATAAAAATATGACACAATGGTCCAGTCCTGATTCTTAGGAAAATCAGAATGGAAATGACCTATGAAAATAAATGTCAAGCATAAGAGATTACATATTTGAGTTTAAACTTCTAGAAGCTTTAGAAGCAGAAACATAAAAAAGGCTTGAATAATTCTCAATTCCCCCAAAATACAAGGAACAACTGCTTTCCTGAGAAAGACATACTTTTACACACTAAGAACTGCTTTAATTTTATGAACCTTATAATGAGGGTCAATCCCTTTATCCCTTCTAAAGCATAAAGAAGAAAATCTGAACAGAAGAAACTTTGAACATGTCCTTCAAAGAAGAGCTCAGTGCACATGCCTTTGAGAAACATCTGACCTTTGTTTTTCTTAAAGATTTCATCCATTCATTTATTTTAGAAAGAGGTAGATAGTGCATACACACACACACACACACACACCCAGGTGCATATGCATGCATGAGGTGGGGAGGGGAACAGGAGGGGGGAGAGAGAATTTCAAGCAGAATCTGTGCTGAGGCAGAGCCTGATGCAGGGGTCAGTCTCAAGACCCAGAGATTATGACCTGAGCCAAAAACCAAGAGTCAGTAGCTTAAGGGGGACTGATCCACCTAAGTGCCCTTCTGATCCTTTCTTTGGAGATGACTGGCAAAAAGTTTTTAAAGGGGGCCTCCCACAGATACATTTGGTATTACCTGTCATAAAATCTTGAAGCTAGCAAAAGAGAAGCATGTAATCCTACTTTCTTAACCGATAATAACTGTCTCTGAAAATAATGGAAACAGAAGCCAGTCTTATATGCAAGCTCATTTCTTGCATATAGTTTACTAACTGAACTTTCTTTCATTAGCATTCAGTTAAGAAAGAAAACATTTCATCACCTCTGATAACCCAGTTTTAAGCTTTAAAGTGATCTTTAAAATATACAATGAAAAGAAGTCCTTACAAGCACTGTTTGGAAGGGAAAATGAAGTTAAAACAATAAAAAGCAAAGAAAAAAAACCATAGACAGGTAAGGTGGATTCTCTAGCCCACTCCCTACCAGCTCTGTTTTCACATTTCTGTTGGTTCTACTCTAAAAGACATTACAATTTTTTGGTTCAAATTCCCAGAAGTTTCTCAAATGGGTCCTGAACTCCAAAGGAAGATTCACTGCATTCAAAGATCCCAACCTTTACATATAAGCAAAACCACCATGTATTTTTTCTAACACTCTTAACCATACCCTGTAGCATCTCAACAAATGGTTTTCCTAACCAGTTCTATTATATTCTTGCCAGTCACTCTGCTGCTTTAGGTATTTCAAACTTAGAGTTTTATAAACCAAAGTTGTTCTATAGCTAATAACATTAACTTTTTATCAAGTCTCTGAGACACTCCCTGGCACTCTTCTAATTTTCAAGGCATATTCCTCATTGACTATCCTTGAATCATAGTGTCTTCTAGTCTGGAACAACCTCAGATAGTGCTATTACCACCTGCACCAACGCTTCTTGTTCTTCAGCACCAACATTTTAATTTCATTTTGAGTCCAGGAGAAAAAAAAATACAAGAAAAAAATAAAGGATGATAATTTTCGAAATACATATGCACAATGTACATTCCCCAAACTTCCCGTAATAGAACTCCAACATAACATTTATTACTAAATTCAGAATAACACAATGGCTCTTAATTTACTAATCCTAGAAGTACAAGGAATTTTAGGACTTGTTTCTAATGACAGAGTTTCACTGATAATTTGTATTTCCATACATCTCCACAAATCCCCACAAACAGAAATCCCTCTAGTGATATTCTTCCATTTATTCTTTTTTTTTTTTTCACTCATTTACCAACTGGTTTTTGAGAGGCTACCATGTGCTAGACACTGTTCTTGATACAGAGATGGACAAAAAAGAGACAATCTTTGCCATCATGGACTTTGCATTCAAGTATGGGGAGATAGACAAGAACATGAAAACCAAAAAAACAAATACTTTCAAATAGTTTTAAGTGCTATGAGGAAAATAAAGCAGGGTAAAGGGATAAAAAAGGGAGAGGTAAGAGAGGGAGCCATTTTAGGGAGGACTGTCAAAATGGGTCCCTATTTCACATTCAAAGGAAACCTGAATAATGTTTATTATCATGAGGCTCTTGAGGAAAAAGCACTGATGGCAGAGGGAGCAGAAAGGACAAATTCCTGCTGTGAGAATTCAAGGAACCGAAAAGCCAGGTGGCTGTCTCACAGTCAACAGTAGCAAGTAAGTTCCTGCATTAAATGCAATGAAATTTAACTGAAAACATTAGTAAGCCCTTCATATATTTCATAAAAATTGCTGCGTACGAAAGGCAGAGAATTAATTACAAAGCTGTTTTAGGATGTAAGATGGGTATTCTGATACACTAGCTAGTTAGAAGACATTCTTTCACGCTAGTCTTAAGAAATATGTGATTTCAATGAGTGTACTAGGAAATTTACAAATCCTTATATGACTTTCACGTAGATTAAACCACAAGAACTGATATAAGATATAAAGCTTATAATTTATGAGCATAAATACACCATAAAAACATTTATGTTTTCGACTCTTAATAGTGTTATGATTAACATTTGCTGCTAACATTTAGACATGAGTTTTGCAAAATAACCATGGATAAACCTAAGGTGATTTTCAATAGTAAGAGAATCTAAGATTTATTTTGCAAGATTCTCATTTAAAAAGAAAACTATCCAAAAGTAGATTTAATGAGTACACTTACTTGTTAAAATACATAAAAGAAAAAGATATTCTGTGTAAGAAATCACACCTAGAAGAAAAACAGTATTAGTAATGCTATATTTCAAATATTACTTTATATTTATCAAGTAAAATATTATTCTTATAACAATAAGCAATATTAATAAGGAACTTATTTAAAGAACTGCTAAGTATTGTTTTAAATAAGACTAAATTATTATAAAATCACAGCAAAAGAAGCAACACAATTAACTTTGATTTGTTTCACAATGCCTCCGTAGAAACCCATGCAAAATTCCCATTAATGCTGCTAGATATATTGGCAAAGAAAGGAAAATTATACTATTTACTAACTTTAAACTTATGTCAATGGATGAATCTAACATAAAACAGAAAGGTTGAAAATGGTTAAACTTTAAAGTGTTTAAAGTACTTAATTACTTCTTAGTAACTCTTGAAAAAAACATTTAGATATTCTTGCTTACAAATCAGATTTCTGTATTGCATTAAAAAAATGAAACTGTATTTATCACTTTTCTGCTTTCAAGTTACCATTTATTATTCTTGACAAACTTAATGCTTCTATCAAATGTACTCTAAGATATATTTGTTTTAATTAAATGGCTTACATTTTCTGAATATTGCATCCTGAATTCCCTGTAATCCCAGAATTACAAAGCTTAAAAGGCATTTGTTTGTAGTAAATACAAATATATAATCTGTTACTCAGAATCTTGCTTTTGGATGTAACACCCAAAACTAGAATAATGCTTAGCTGAGTTTCCAGGTGGACCTTGAGAAAATTAAAATCAGGAATAAGTCAACAACACTTCTCCAGATATCAGATAATTCTAATGTTCAGTAAAAAGGTATACAAAAATCCTTAAGTAATCAGATCATAAACCTTGAAACTCCATTTTACCTGATGTTCTTTTAGGCTACCCCCTCTTTGTTACAGAACAAAGAAAGGAGTCACTGTCAGGCAGTTTGTCAGAAGACTTGAAGGGAACTGGCTAGAGGCCCTGAAAGCATTCCCTTCTTTTGTTTATACTACAATATTGTGACCTATGGACAGATAGTTCTGGTTGACTGCCATGAATGTTATGGGAGAAAGATTCTGGAATGGTCAATGTATATAAAGATACAATACCTAGGTTCCATAAGATCCCTCAAAAAGGAAGGAAGGAAGGAAGGAAGGAAGGGAGGGAGGGAGGGAGGGAGGGAAGGAGGAAGGGAGGGAGGGAGGGAGGGAGGGAGGGTAAAAAGAGAGGGAGGGAGGGAGGGAGGGAGGGTGGGAGGGAGGAAGGGAGGGAGGGAGGGAAGGAGGAAGGGAGGGAGGGAGGGAGGGAGGGAGGGAGGGTAAAAAGAGAGGGAGGGAGGGAGGGAGGGAGGGTGGGAGGGAGGAAGAAAACAAGAAAGGAGGAAAAAAGGAGAGAAGGAAAACAGGATTAGAAAATGGGCTCTATGTCACTACAATCCATCTCACTGACTGTTGTTCTAACTAACCTGGTGGAATACAAAAGAGATGCTGGTTGGTATAAAGAAGTTTAATAACCACTATGTATCTTTTATTTGTTAATTGACTCAAGATTTCCCTCAGTGAACAATTATTTAACAGTTAGAGTACTAATCATAGTTATCATGGCAGGTACTTTTCTGTAGGACCAAATAGTCTCTGGGGTAGTATAATCCACAGACAAGGAAAACAAAGTTAAACTCAGGATATAATTTAATAAAAATGATCAAGAAAAAGAGAAATATTACTAAACATGAACTGTCTAGATTCTTAATGCTTTCCAATTACAAAAATGGAAAACTATTAGACTGACCTTCCAATTTATTTTAAGGCCACTCAAGATCAAAAAAATAAAATAAAATAAAAATACATATGCTAAGCATATAGTAATGTTGTGATCTTTAGAGAAAGAGGGTAGAAAGATGTCAACTAGGTTTCTTTTAAAAATTCAAGGGATTCCTGGGTGGGTGGCGCAGTGGTTTAGCGCCTGCCTTTGGCCCAGGGCGCGATCCTGGAGACCCGGGATTGAATCCCACGTCAGGTTCCCGGTGCATGGAGCCTGCTTCTCCCTCTGCCTGTGTCTCTGCCTCTCTCTCTCTTTCTGTGACTATCATAAATAAATAAAAATTTTAAAAAAATTTAAAAAAAAATAAAAATTCAATAAAAAATGTTCTAAGGGAAGTTCCTTAAAAACATATTTAGTTCCTATATCATGATACATTACAGTTGGCTGTTATAACTAAGTTTATGTAAAATATGTCTTCAAAAATGTTGCATATCAATTACTTTTTTGTAAAACTGCGTAACATTTTCTTGCTGGGTAATATTTTAAGCAGATAAAATTCATTTGTAAATTAATCTTCAATAGCTCATTGGTCACATGTGGCTATCTAAATTTAAAACAAATAAAATTAAATATAATAAAAAATTCAGTTCCTAAGTTACAGTAGCCACATTTCAGATGCTTAAAAGCCCACATCTGGCTAGTGGCTACTATGGGAGACGATACAGAAATAGAACATTTTCATCACTACAGATAATTCTGTGGGATAGCACTGAATAGATCATTTCCCCCCAAAAACTTGAAAATATGCATGTAACACAAAGATTAGGGCAAGCCTAAACCTAGGGTTGCCATATTTAACCCTTTCTTTGAATACAAAGAACCACACATTTATTTTTCTCAGATTATACTTGATCCAATTTGTATTTTCCCATGAGAGGTGTTAACTAAATATTTTTAAATTTGCTAACTTATCTTTCTGAGCTTTGAATTTTCCTGATCCTATCATCCCACTCTAAGACTTGAATGACAATCTTTAAAGACAACTTCCAGGAAAAAACTTCTAAGAGCTTTAAAGATTCCATGGCCCTGATTTCACAAAGATTTTAAAAACCTACTTATAAAAAGCCTACAGTAAAAGGTAAGGTGTTTACCCCTTTCAGACTCCATGTGAAAAAGGTAGAAGCAATCTGAATTTCTAATTCTACTCAGATAAAATACATGGATTATAACTACTCCTTTAAAATATTTGTCTTCATGCTAGAGTATATATAATTATATTTAAACCAATATCCATTAAAATTGATGAAAATGAAAAAGCTAACTATATAATTTCTTTAACATTTTATTTCGTATTCTCATAGTTGAGAATATTAAAAAGTTTATTTACAAGAAAAATTCCTTTTTAAGATTAAAGAGATTTTATTAATTAGTCTTTTCTATAAATATGTACGAAAAGTAGAGTGTAAAAGAAAACTGCAATAAAGCTAAATAATCTCATTGCAAGGAAATGTATGAATTAAGACTTAGCTTAGAAACATAAATATGGATCATACAGTAGGTCGAAAAAGTGGATTTTGCAGTGCACGTTATTTTGTTTTTTTGTTTTTGTTTTTTTTAAATGGCACTTTTTTTTTCTTTTTAATTTTTATTTATTTATGATAGAGAGAGAGAGAGAGGCAGAGACACAGGCAGAGGGAGAAGCAGGCCCCATGCACCGGGAGCCCGATGTGGGATTCGATCCCGGGTCTCCAGGATCATGCCCTGGGCCAAAGGCAGGCGCCAAACCGCTGCACCACCCAGGGATCCCAGTGCATGTTATTTTGAAAAGAAACATATTCAAACTGGGTGACCAAAGGACACATCCAACATGCAGAGGCAGAGGCAGACTCCCCGCGGAGAAGAAAGGCTGATGTGGGGCTCAATCCTAGGACAAGAGCCAAAGGCAGATGCTTAACCAACTGAGCCACTCAAGTGCCCTGAAAAATGCTTTCTGTAAGTAAATATATCCTATACTGCTCAATGATTGAAAAATATTTTTTTGTAGCTATAACAGTTCATTTAAAAAAATAACAGTTCATTTTCTTCTAAAATATTTGAAAGACATGAATATATATAAAAATAAGAACCACCTTTAATCCTGCTACCCAGAAACAATCATTAATATTTTGGTATTTTTCTTGTCAGTTTTTTCTCTATGCACACACACATAAACACACATATGTAACTAAAACAATTTTAAATATAAGGAAAATATATATAAAGAGTATAAATAATATAATGTCCATTTCAAAATGTATAACTACTAAAGTAAACTTGCCTTTTTCTTTAAGATTACGAAAAAGCTTTGATGATCCTTTCCAAACTGGTGGTGTTTCTGAGAGCATTTGATTTAATTCCTATAACATAAGGTATCATAACATTGATTAACAGGTAAACTACTTACTTATAAAACAGATAAAAAAATTTTACTGCCTTATACAAAAAAATTCTCCACTTAAAAGACCTGAGATATGGTTATATTTATTCTATTCTATATGTGTGGTTCGTTTAACCACAAAACCCAGTATTTGCCCATAGTCCAAACATAAATTATAAAGAAGCAACATTGAATTCAATTAGAGCTACCAAAAATTTCAGATAAATTTAGCAACTGGAGGAATACATATAAAATAAAATAATAAAATTAAGATAAAACAGTGAGTTTAAGTTCAGAAACCAGTTAGAAAAGGATAGTTTCATGAAAGTGTTAAGTAATGTTGGATTTCCTTATCAAGGTCAGAGATGATGACCTAGCTTCACATGCTGTCTCTTTTCTGTAGCCCTCTTGGGTTTAGGGAATTTTGTAGAGGAAGTAAATGAACAGAAGATCAAATTGAGAAAGAATAAAGAATATTTTGGTGGTGACTCAAAGAATGCTGACATCAGATGAAGTACAAGTGCAAGAGTATTGAGTGATTGTGATCACTATTTCCTTTTTTTTTCTAATTTTAACTTAAATAGTCAATAAAGAATATAGGCTTCAATTGCTTAGTCAGTCTTTTTTGTTTTAAATCAAATTACCACAGCAGTTTGGGAAACTATTTTGGAAAAATTAAACATTTGAATCATTGCTCAGATACGAAAGGAATTTTGAATTTATTGTGCACACTAAGTACAAAATAATTATCTGAAAATTATATTTTGGCTAATTGTGAAGAAAAATTCATAAGGATTTGATGAGATAAATTGAAATAAGTTGAAATAAGAAAGGTAGTTTGCGGGATCCCTGGGTGGCGCAGCGGTTTGGCGCCTGCCTTTGGCCCAGGGCGCGATCCTGGAAACCCGGGATCGAATCCCACGTCGGGCTCCCGGTGCATGGAGCCTGCTTCTCCCTCTGCCTGTGTCTCTGCCTCTCTCTCTCTGTGTGACTATCATAAATAAATAAAAATTAAAAAAAAAAAGAAAAGAAAAAGAAAGGTAGTTTGCTAATAAGTAACCACTGAAAACACCAGAAACCATTTCTATTTCCAGAACTGATTCTTATTACTTAATGTGAGGTTCCCCAATAACCCAGGCATAACCTGAGAACTTGTTAGAAAAGCAGAATTTCAGTTCCTATCTCAGATCTACTGAACCAGAATATGTATTTTTAACAAGAACTCTAGGGGATTTTTTTTTTGCACATTCCAGTTTGAGAAGCACTTTAGACAAACCCTTCCTGATGTGGTTGTATCTAAAAATGTTCTGTGACATTATAAACCATTTTTTTCTTTCCTTTTTTTTTTTTTTTTATTACAAAGCTGGCTGACAGGCAAATAAGGAAATCCTGTAATGCCAAAAGCAGGAGAGGTATTTTTAGGGAGTTTATGGATTCCCTGAAGCCCATCTGTGAACTGTGCTTCCATTTCCTTCATAATGCTATCTATCTCTGCACTCCAAGTAACAGATGCTATTTATCAGTAGTGTCTGATTAGAGTAGCAATAGTACAGAGGTAAGAATGCAGGTATGAATAATGATGAGAAACTAGATTATTTACTGCTTAAAAAATAATAAACTGAAATATTTTTGTTAGAGCAGGAGATTAAAAAGAACATTCTGCATATATTTTATATACCTTAACGTATACCATATCTATTATATAAATATTAACTTCTTTCTCCACTTTTAACTATTTCTATGTATTCAACTTCATCTCTTCTATCTTGAACTCCACTAGAGTTTACAACCAAAAGAATCATAGCTACCCTATTACTGAGTGACTGATTGCCCTCTATGTGTTTAACAATGGGCTAATACAATCTCTCATTTAGTTTTAAAAAACAATCCTCATTATGCATATTTTATTGAGATTTAAAGAGGATAAGAACTCAAACTCATCCAGGGTCACACAACTACTAAACGATTCGCCAGATCCTTACTGACTAAGCAGTTTATTTTAGTAATAATTTGGCTTCTTCTGGTCTGGATTATCTAATTAACACACACTGATCTTTGTCTTCTGTTTGCTTTAAGAAGTTTTAAAATGTATTAAAATCTGTATTTCCACTCAGACTGGGAATTTCTTTCCCCATTCCTAGCCCGTCATATGTCTCTTACATGTGGTGGTGGTGTAATAATAAATAATTTGACTGGCCTTTGCCCCTGGTTCCTGGAAGACTCTATATCCCTGAATCACACTTAGGTTATGGGATGCCCCAGGACAGGTTACCGATCGCCAGAAAGAACCACCATGGGATTGGAGGATTGGGGCTCTGAACTCTCCCTACCTCTGGGGAGGGGTAGGGAAAGAGACTGGAGATTGAGTTCAATTATATCTATATAATGAAACCCTCAATAACAACTCAATACTCAAGCTCAGTGGAGATTTCAAGTTGGTAAGTATACTGACATGCCAGGAAGGGTGACACACCTCTCCATGGGGAGAGGGCATGGAAGGTCTGTGTTTGGAATCTTCCTATACCTGTCCTCAGAGTCTCTTTATGTGGCTAGTCCTGTTTGTGTCCCTTAAAATAATTATAAATTTTTAATTATAAATATAAACGTGCTTGAATTTTTAATCAGTCTAGCAAAGTACTTAATTTAAAGGGGGAATTATGGGAGCCTCTTGGATTTGTAGCCAGTTGGTCAGAAGCATGGGTGGCCCTTGAACTTGTAGCTGGCATCTGAAATAAGGGCAGTGTTGTTATGGACTGTGCCGTACATCTGTGGAGTCTGACACTAACTCTGGGTGGTTAGCATCAAAGTTAAATTGTAGTATTGCAAGTTGGTGCTAAATAAATATTTGCTGGGTCAAACTCATTTTCCTAGAATTATAGCTGCCTTGTAAAAGATTTATATAATTGTCTTAAATAAATACAATTTTGTCTTATATAGTTAATATATATATACATTATAGGAAAATTAGCAAGTACTGAAAATAAAAGCTAATTATAATCCAGGTATGAACCGTAATTGAAAGTTTTACTTAAATCCTTTTAGTCTAATTCTTCCTCTAGGCATAATTACATAGCATTTTTGTTGTTGCTGCAAATATTATTTTCTACATATTGTTTTATAACATACTCTTTACACTTAATACTTCATGGGCATATTTTCCTGCCAAATATTCATTTCATTTTAATGGCTACACAGCCATTAAAATATTAGCAGTTCTGAAATGTAACTCTTTATACTTTTGAAAATTATTATGGAACCCAAGGAGATACTGTTTATGTGGGTTATATCTATGAGTGTTTAATGCATGTGGAAGTAGATATGGTAATTTTTTAAGATCTATTTATTTTAAAGAGAGAGAGAGAAAGAGAAAGTGAGCAAGACTGAACATGGGGAGGGGCAGAGGGAGAGGGTGAGAATCCTTAAGCAGACACTCCGTGAGCGGGATGTCCTATGCGAGGCTTGATCTCAGGACCCTAAATCAGTCCTGAGTTGAAATTAAGAGCTGGCTGCTCAAACAACTGAGCCACCCAGGCACCCTGAAATGAGAAATCTTTAAAACATAGAAGTGTATAAACATATATTCTATTAGGTGTCAGAGTGATGGTATCATCACTCAACACTTAAACAAGTATCTTCTCAGTGTTAGTATAAAAATATTTTTTACTTCATGGACTCCTGAAAAGGTGTTTGCACTTTAAGAAGAGCCAGTCTATATTATTCTGCAACTTGCTGTGTTACTCAATCTTCAATCTTCTAGGTTCATTCATGTTGATTCCTATAGCTCAAATGTATTTATTCACTGTGGTTTTGTATTCCTGTAATTTGTCTTTGATATGCCTATTTCACAATTCTTTTATTCATTTCTCCACTGACTGACATTTATGTTATTTTTTTTATTCTGGCTATTGTTTGATGCTGCAGAAAATGTGTACAGTACTACTGGTATATTTCTCTAGTATACTTCTCTAGAAGTAGACTTTTTGATATACACTTTCAAATTTATTAGATATTGCTAAATTTCTCTGAAAAGTGAATATGCAAATTTACACCCTCACCTGGTTCTTCTTCTTCCTTGCTAATTATTGGTACTGTTAGATTTCTGGAAGCTGATAATCTGATGGGTGTGAAATAGTATATTATTGGCTTAGTTTGCATATCCCTAATCACTAGTAAGGTTGAGATTCCCTTTTTTTTTTTTTTGAGATTCTTTATATATACCTACCAGCCATTCTACATTTACCTTTTTTTTCATATTGAGCTGATCATCCTTTTTTATCAATTTACAGGAATTTTATACAAGTACAGTACATTTAATGTTTTCTGTTAATATAGTGCAAGCATATTCTCCCATTTGTCACATCTCTTTTAATATTGCTGGCACTCTTTTTTTTTTTTTAATTTTTTTTTCTAATTTATTTATTTATGATAGTCACACAGAGAGAGAGAGAGAGAGAGAGGCAGAGACATAGGCAGAGGAGAAGCAGGCTCCATGCACCAGAAGCCCGACGTGGGATTCGATCCCGGGTCTCCAGGATCGCGCCCTGGGCCAAAAGGCAGGCGCTAAACCGCTGCGCCACCCAGGGATCCCTGCTGGCACTCTTTTTATGCCGAAGTTTTTGATATTTACTTTAGTAAAATTTTCCAAAACTTCCTTTGAGTTTTGCTATATGTCTTGTCTAATGAAACCTCTTGCATCCTTTATTTTACTTCTAATATTTCAGAATTTTTGCTTGTCAAAATAAGAACTTAATCCATCTGAAATTTACTTTTGTATATGGTGGTCAGTTTGATATTTAATTTTATTTAGCCCCATGTTAGAAAGACTACTGTTCCAATACCTAAAGGTCAATCTTTCCTCCAGTGATTTATAGATCTCCCATACATGCCTGGGTCTGTTTCTGGATTCTATATTCTATTATTTTCATCTAATTAAAAAATTCTTGCAATAATATAATGCTATTTTAATTATAGATCTATTATTAATCTTAATATGAGACAGGCCCAATGGTTCCCATCCTAATGTTCATCTGTTTGCTTCCCTTCCATCCTTTTCAGAATTGTTCTGAAAATTCTGGGCCCTTACAGTTCCAAATGAATCATCAGTGAACATGATATATTTCTGTATACTTATATTATTTAAAAAATATAATAATATCTTGCACATCTTCTGTTAGGTATACTAAGATCTAAGAGTTTTTGTTGCGATTGTGGGAAGTGTCATACTTGATAGCACAGTTTCTAACTGCTGTTGTTGATGCAGAAACACCAGCAGTGACCTTACTAAGTTTAGTAAAACTAAATTTGAATAAATTTGAAATCTATGCATTTTTATATTTTTCTCTCATAGTTATTGTCCCAATCCTTAGAACCTCCTTCTTTTGTCTCGTCATACTACACGTTAGAGCCTGAGTTAAGTCTACCTCAAGTTTACATTTGCATAATTCTCAGTACCCCTGAGCATGACTATATTTAGAGACAGGGCCTTTACAAAGGTTAATTAAGTTTATTACATGGGGTTATTATGGTGGGTCCCAATCTAATATGACTGATGTCCTTATAAGAAGACATCAAGACAGAGACATGCACAGAATAATGACGTGGGAAGATGACACAGGGAAGAAATGGCCATCCACAAGCTGAGAGAGGCCTCAGAAGAAACCCATCCTGCCAGTAACTTGATCTTGAACTTCCAGTCTCCATATCTGTGAGAAAATAAGTTTCTGTGGTTTAAGCCACCTAAACTTTGGTATTTGTTATAGCAGCCCCAGCAATTTACTATACTACTTTAGCCTAGATTTATAGTAAAACAGTGAGTAATAGCTGTGATAGCAGACATATTTGTATTCTATCTAATTTTAAAGAGGATTTCTAAAATTTCACATGAAAACATCATGTTTGACACTTGATGATCAGATGAGCACTGGGTGTTACACTATATGTTGGCAAGTTGAATTTAAATTAAAAAAATTTTTAAAAAAAACCCCAAACAGAAACATCATCAGCTATAGGCTATAGGCTTTTGGAAGAATCTTTTTTTTTTTTTTTTTTTTTTAAGATTTTATGTATTTATTCATGAGAGAAACATAGAAGGCAGAGACATAGGCAGAGGGCAAAGCAAGCTCCCTGCAGGGAGCCTGATGTGGGACTTGATCCTGGAACTCCACGATCACGCCCCAAGCCAGAGGCAGAGGCTCAACCGCTGAGCCACCCAGGGGTCCCAGGAAGATTCTCTTTAACTGGTTAAGGAAGTACTGTAGAATGCCATACTATTTTTTTTTTTTATGATATACTAATGTTTTTTATCTTTTTTATATTGAAGGTTATCATACATTTAAAAAGTGCAAAAGGAATACACACACACACACATATATAATTTAAAGTCAGAAATTGTTAAGAAATAGAAAATACCAGTACTTTGGAAGCCTCTTTGCACTTCTCACTGATATATCCTTCCATCTCCCTAGAGGTAAATATTGTCTTGAATTTAATATTCATTGTTCCTTAGTTTTCCCACCTATGAATGCATCCTTAAACGGTTTCTTTTTCCTAGCTGTAGACTTTATATAATGGAACTATAATTTATGTTTTTGTGAATTTGCTTGTTATTATGTTTCCCAGATTCATCTAGCTTAAGCACCAGTATAATTCATTTGTTTTTACTTGGTATAGTATTCACTGTATGAATATATAAAAACTTATTTACCTTATTGATATTATATTATAGTCTTTCTGGCCAATTATGAATAACCTAATAACATTTCCGTGAACCTCTCATGCATGTACAAGTTTCTCTAGGTATATTCTCTAGTGTAAAATTACTGGATCATAGGGCATATTCAAGTTAAACTTTACTAGGTATATGTATATGCACTGTTTCAAAAGTGAGATCCAAGAGAACTGCTAGGTACAGGGTATGTCTATCTTTAATTTTAGTAGATAATGCTAAACTATTTTCCAAAATGGGTATGCATATACATAATGTGCATGCATATGTACACCAAGAGCTTTAACCTACCTGTTTGGTAAGCGACTTCCATGTTTTCACAACTGTAATAAACAAATATAAAAGAATTAGATAATAAATACTTCATGTAATGTATATCTAAATTCAGTAACCATCTAACCAAGCTTATATACCTTAAAGACAAAGTATTTTTTAACTTTGAGATGTGGATCTAAGGTATGGTTTTATTTGTGTTTTGTATTTGTTTCATGTACTACAAACTAGTTACAACAAATGATATCAGTGGAATAGGACACATATTTTCCATAATCATTATCTTACTTTGGGGATTTCTGGATTTATAAAGTTAACTTACTCCATGTTAATCATCCTTTGGGCTTAAAAACACAAATACTGATATTTATTAAATATTCATACTAGAATATAAAATATCAACAGAGAGAAATTATATTTTAATTATAATGTTACCCATGATTTCTACGATGTTAGTATCTCTGGTTATAATTCAAATCCAGGTCTCTCTAGGGTGAAGGGGAAGGGTGGGGGCAATGAGAAAATGAGATGAAAAAGAGAGCAGGTAATGGCAATAGGGAGCTAGCTCCTCATCCTTTTTTCCCTTCTTTCCCTGTATTTAAGAATAATTTCTGGAACAAGAGTGTTATCACTGGATAAATTACCTGAGATCACTTTCTTTTTGTGATTCCTCCTCACATCCTTGAAGATCTCAAACACTATAAATCTTATAATACTGGAATAAGTGCACAATCAACACTGCTGTATCCTTTACTCAGATTTGAAAACTCTGAATATCTGATGTCAGCCCAAGAAATTATCTCCAGGTTTATATGTGATTAAGCCCTATAACACAGCTGCATTAGGAACTGGTAAATATTATTTCAGCTACATTACAATAATGACAACCAATAATTTTTCTATATAGTAATGTGGCTATTTCTTTATAATTAATGATAGTTATAGTAAACAGTATATCAAAGTCAAGACTAGAACAAAGGCAGTTTTCGCCATTTAACATTCTTAGTTTTTAAGCAATATAAGTCACTTTTAAGATTGAAAGGATAGAAGTTTGTTCTAAAACTCAGCAAACTGATTTTTATGGAGATCGATTTGTTCTCTATGTAGCAACAACATCCTTTCTTTACCTAAGATAGTCTGTACAAATGTGTAATCAAGTGATTAAAATCACAGGTTTATAAAGAAGAATTCAGCAGTTAGCCTTAATTCCAATACATTTATTTAATAGAGACATCCACCTTTCCATAATGAACAGAAGATTGTAAATAATATTTATTACCTTCCTTACTTGAAATGTTGCAGTATGATCAGAAGAAAAATAAATGGCACAAAAGTACATGCACATGCTCTTAGGCAATGTTCAGAAGCAATTTATCAGAAGAGGAAGTTAGACACACTCTTGAGTTTTGTAGGGTTTATGAGATTTCCAGGGTAAATTATTCACAAAAGACATATTCATTCTGCCGGATATGTCACTATGTTCAGTATTATTAGCTTTTTTTTATAAAGACTAAAGAGCCATTAAGATTGTTCTTCAAAGGATTTTCTGATTTTCTAAATTCCTTATTTAATATGAAGTTACTACATATATAAATATAACTCTGGTGAAGAGGGACTTCAATGCTATAGGATGTATTTTATTTTTTCAGTTATAAGTTGATATTCATTATATTTTTAATACTTTCATGTACATCTGAAAATTTTTAACAATATATTTTTAAAACTAAAAATAATACTTGTAGCTATATGCAAATAATCAATTACTTATTTTAGTTCTAGAAGGGAAACTTGTCTTTTGGGTTCTATTTAAGTAGGTAAAATAAATTTACTAGATTTCAAACACAAACCTATAATCAATCAACAAATGCATATCTCGATTAACATTTATTTGAAATATATTAAGAGAATGTTTACACAGTATATCACTTTTTTCCTGTTAAAGACTTTTTAAAAAATGATGATTATGAATTCAAATGATGATGATGGTGACAATGACAAAGACAGCTACCTACATTTATTAAGTGCTTACTGTGTGTCTGGTATGATACTAAATACAACCAATATCACTCAATCCTCAAAAGTCTCATGAAGTTGCTATTATTTTTATTTTTTATAAATGAGGCGACAAAAGATTAAATAACAAAGTTCTCAAAGCTAGTAAATGAATGCTAAGGTTTAAATATGTCTGTCTAATTTCAATATGCCACATTGATAAACATATATGATTTAATTATTCAGTCTATGAAACACATTTTCTCTTCTGAGGTAAATACTTCTTTTTATAATCCTACACTTTAAAAAAAGTTTTTACAAATATCTTGATATTTAGTGATCGTTCTTAGCTATGTTTTAAAAGTTTCAGCTTGAAATTAACTAATGTTAATTTGTGGTTGTTAAATGCCCTGTGCAGATTTTTTATAATGGAATGTTTTCCTACAAATGATGGTTCTATAATACCTTGAAAAGAATCACCATAAAATTTATTTCCAAAAAATAAAAAGCCACCAGCAGGCTTCCAGTGACTATATTATGATGAAGAAAAAATTAAGAAAATAATGAATTAAAAAATTTTCAAACTATGAAATTCTAAATTAAGCATTACTTAATGAATGACTTCTCAAATATAAGTTTGACAAATTATAGCATTTGATGCAAAAATACCATTTGATATTCTAAAAAATACATAGTTATATCAAATTTGTGCTAACTTAAATATAAAAGGTCCACATTGTATGAAATCAATTAAATGTATGGAATGCATATCTGTTTTTGTATAAGAGTCTTTTTCTACATAGTCACTATACTTATGAAGCTTAAAATATTTAAAGAGGATAAAAAGTATCAAATAACCAATTCTAAGGCTAAATATGGTTATTTGGCACATGGTAAGTACTCAATAAATATTTCTAGAAGGGAAGGAGGAAAGGGAAGGTAAAGGAGCAGAGATATAATCCTTACCATAGCCCTCAAATTTTTCCAAAAGAGTCCTACTTCATTTGTAGCCTTTTCTATTACTACTATCTTACATACTCCCAAAGTGAACTACTTTGAATATACCATTTGCTCTCCTGATCCCATGTGTTTGTTCACGTAGTTCCCTTTCCATCAGTTACTAATTTCAGAGTCTTCTGACAAAATATAGCATGATAAAGTTTCTCCTTCAACTACTCTATTTCATTTCCTTTCTATTTTACAGCCAAATATCTTGAAAGAGTCCTTTATACTCACTGTTTTCATTTCTTCATCTTCTGCTATTGCAAGCTAGTCTTTCTTTGCTCTAATGACTACACTGAAACATCATTTTAAAAATCATCAATAGCCTTCAAATTACTAAATCTAGTAGACATTTTTCTGTTCTCATCTAACTTGACATCTTATTTGACCATTCTGTTCATTTTTCTTGGCTTCTATGACTCTATACTCCTGATTTTATTCCCATGTTTCCAGATACTCCTATTTTTCCTTTTGAGGCTCATCTTTCAAGCCTTTGCACCTTCATCATTTAAAGTCTAGGAATTCCTCAAGGATTGGTTCTTGGTCAGCTATATTCTCATACTATACTGCCTTATAGGCAGTGTTATCCATACTTACTGTATTAATTACCAACCACATAGATGAATCCTAAATATACACTCTACCCAACCCTCTCCCCTCATCTCCAATGGAAATAATCTAAAATGTCAAAAATTAATTGATTAAAAATTAATTTGCAAAGTAGCCAATTTGCCAAATTATTTAGATTTTTTTTTTAACTTTTAGACGTTTGTTTTCATCTCACATAGTTACTTTTTTGGTTACTGCTAAGAATGCTTAAGAACTTATCATGGCACCTTGATACTTTTTCTTCTGCTGAAATGCTCTACTTTCAACTTCCTATTAGCCTACTTAACTCTTACATGCAATTCATATTTCATGTGGATATTTATTTTCCCAGGGAAGATTTCCCTGAGCTACCTAACTGACCTCTCAAAAATATGCTCTCACAGCTTCAAGTTTCTTTCATGGCACTTATCACAGATGTAATTTACTATTTATTTGTATACTTCATTGATCAGCATGGGTTTTATCCACTAGACTGTAAGCATCATGAGGGTGGAGAGTCTATTTTTGTTTGTTTGCTTCCCTCACCGCTTTATTTCCAGTGCCTAGTGCAACACCTAGCATTTGACAGGTGTCTTTGATTACATGTCATAATTTGCTATGAGAAGAAATGGGAAGTGTGCATAAAGTACTCTGTTGCATTCCAAAGTACTATGGCTGTCTTGAGGAAAAAGTACTGTGATTCTTTGAGTTGTGAACTGAACCCTTTTTCATGGAACACAATTTTTACTTGAAAGAACTGACAAATTATGATTATTTGGACTTGGGTATTTGGCAAGCATTTTCTTAAAAATGAACAAAGCTATTGCTTCAAAAAAACAACTGACAATATTTGATGCCAGTGATAACATTTGAGCTTTCAAGTAAAAATTAGAATTTGGGAGAACTTGTATACACCACCATGAGTTTGACAGCTTTCCAATAAGACTTTCATGGTAATATTATGACAATATCACTGAATTATTTTTTTAAATAAATCGCCTAAAAATATGTCAATATTTGGAAGATCTGCATAACTAAATCAACCAGTATCTTCCATTTGATGTTACTATATAAGGGTAAAAGATCCATTCCAAGTGCAGTGGGGGCCAATGGATTTTTTCATAACAGATGACAAAGTTTCAAATTCCACATTACAACTAAACTCTAAGGAACTACCACTAGCCTTTGAAGTATCAAAGAAGAATATCTACAATAATCTGAAAGGGCTATTAAAGTACTCTTCCTTTTCCTTACTTCTTTACCTGTGAGGCAGATTTGCTTAATATACTTCATGAAAAACAACACACTGCAACTACTGGATAAAAAAAGCAGATGAGAATACAGCCATCTTTTATTAATCAGACGCTGAAGAAATTTGCAAGACTGTACATAATGACAAAGAGTTTGAGAACCACTGCTCTAACACATGGAAAGATGAGTAATAGTCTATATTTGCACTGTAGGGGCCATGACAAATACAGAAAAGATATAGGTAGAATTCTTGCCCCAGGTCTAGCTTCAAAGCCAGTCCTCTGAATTACTCTGTTCATGCTGGATATAAGAATTGAATAAGCAGAATATGAACCTATTATAAAGAATATCAAGAGTGACGTGGTTTTTAAGTTTGATGAACTAAGAAAGAGTAAATAAATGCAAGTTTGTGAAAAGAGTTTATAAGAAATATTAATTTAGTAAGGTTATATAGCATAACGTCTTTTGAAATACCACATTACTTGGTTAGTTGTTCTAAAAACTTACCCTGCTCCACACTTTAACAAACTGGAAATAAGAAAAAAATCTTATAAAATCATTAAGAGAATTAAAAAATATATACTTACATTTGGGCTCATCTGTTGTAACAGCCAAAATAAAATCATATGGAGTCATGAATAACTGCCCTTCACATTCTATAGAAGCAAACAAACGAAATCTCCTTTCCCGCGATGTAGCATAGAGGTCTAAGTCTTCAATGTCTGATCTGTTGATAGCAACCTAAAGTTAAGCAAGCAAATAAATATGGACTGTGTGAAATAACATCTCCTTCAGAAGCTAAATGCTTTTAATTATGCTAAAAGTGAATTAATAAGAGTAAATGACAAAGTGTGAAAACGATGTCTTCTGGAGAATTTAATCATTTTATAAATAAGTTACCCATATGAATAAAATGAATTCATGTTTAAAAGATCTTACTATAAATATCATTTTGGGCCTGAAAATTCTAAACTGGCACTTGAAGGACCTGTGATTTATTTCTGAAGTTTCAGTTTCAGAAAACATCAAATTTCTGAGCTAACAGTTTCTTTTTTTTTTTTAATTTTTATTTATTTATGATAGTCACAGAGAGAGAGAGAGAGAGAGAGAGGCAGAGACATAGGCAGAGGGAGAAGCAGGCTCCATGCACCGAGAGCCCGATGTGGGATTCGATCCCGGGTCTCCAGGATCGCGCCCTGGGCCAAAGGCAGGCGCTAAACCGCTGCGCCACCCAGGGATCCCAGCTAACAGTTTCTTTAGAAGGAACATTAACTCTTGCTGAATGCTTACTATGTGCTTTCTATATAGCCTTACTGATCTAATTAGAAATCTGCTCATAGTCTATGGATTTTCTAAAAGAAGAATTCTGATATGCTATTCAGGGCTACCACTAAGAAAACCACTTAGTGGCAGTGCTTAGGTTACAACTGAAGTTGCTAACTCTAGATCCCTAGAGTAGAGTTGCCACCAATGGTTGTTCTGAATTCTACCTAAGGTGAAGATTAACAGAATTAGAAGGAATGTTTATATATGGGGGTGGCAGGGGGCGGGGGGGGGGGGGATAGAGGAAGGAAGTGTCTTTTGTTTTCCTTAATTTCAAGACCTTTCTTTGTGGATAATTTTTCATTGCTATTTACTTTTTCTCTGAACTACAGCAAATTTGTTAATAGGATTTTTTTTTTTTTTTTGCTGATTACAAAAGTGATGCATAGTAATTGTATATAATTTAGAAAACAAAATTTTTAAAGTTTATAGATACAATTTTTTTCTTTTTTGGCAAAAATGGAATTACACTGCACTGTTCAGTAATCTGATATTTTTCAGTTATTAATATATCAGGGCTATTTTCTCACTAAATACTCTAGTAGATCATTTTTTTAGTAGCTGTATATTTCATATCAAGTGTTTACGCCATAGCACAATTTATGAATTGCTCATGGCTAAATATTTACTTAGGTGATTCACAGTATTTTACTATTGTAAAATGATGTTAAAATGACCAGCATAGAATATATTTACATATATGTACAGAGTTCCTTGAGATAAATTCCAAGGAGTGGATTTGATTGGTCAAACAAAACCTTTTCATATATATTTTCACTCTGCCTCTAGGGAATTAATAGCAATTTACATTACTATCAATAATGAAAAAATTATATTTTATACATTTCATAAAAATTATTTTATAGTAGAAGAAATTATTATTTAGGATGGCAAGCTTATTCTTTTTATTGTTTCTTCCATGTCTATGATGTCATAATGCAGATTATGTATAAACTATTAAAATTATTTAAATATCAATATCTTGAGAAGCTGTCTCAAAATAATCCATAAGAACTTTCAATAAGGAGATTACATCTTGCATTTCTAAGTTACACTTTATTAAATGAAGAGCCAGGCAAATGACTAGTATTTTCCCCACTATTCTGAAGATTAAGACTTTTAAAAAGTAGTCAAATAAAATACAAGTACTCAAATAAAAACTAAAAAAAGGGATCACTCCCTACTTTTTAATGGCATGTATAAGAGACAGAATATATATGTCAGTGCCTTTAAGAAAAAATACAATCTATACGGAGGGACAAAATACTAGTTGGAGAGACAAAAGGTGCAAACTTGGAAGAAAAGAATGAGTCAAGTTAGAATAAATCAAAATAAAGCACTATAGAAGTTGAGGTTAATAGGAAGGTTTCATAGGGCACCGGGGTGGCCCACTTGGTTAAGTGTCTGCCTTCAGCTCAGGTCATGATCCCAAGGTCCTGAGACTGGGACCCTGAGTTCGGGGGGATGGTCCCTGCTCAGTTAGTAACCTGCTTCTCTCTCTCCTTCGGTTGCTCCCCAGCTTGTGCTCTCTTTCTCTCTCTCTCAAATAAATAATCTTAAAAAAAAAAAAGTTTTCAAGAAGAAAAAAACAGGAGTTTTAACATTAGGAAGAGATATGAACATCCTAGGTTTACACAGCATATTTGAAAAGATGGTAATAATCTTCCCAGAGCAGAAGATTTACATTCATGGAAAAGGGTAAGTAAACTGATAACGATTTCTGAATGCCAGACAAAGCACTGGAATTTAATCAGATAGAAAACATGGCTTTAGGAGATTCTTACGTAGAGCAATGACACAAAGAAAATGTTGCTTTAGAAAGATAAAACAGCTCCATACCAGAGACAACTTAGTTCAGTAGTATGTTAATAACAATTACTCAGGTAATCCATAAGTATTGGGAAATTGTTTTGGCTCTGTCATGATGAGAAGTGAAACACTGAACAACTTAATGTCAATAATGGGCAATAATTTCCCTGAAGAGTCTAACAACTTAGGTCCCTTTCTATACATATATCCCATGGGGTTCTTCTTCCTCCTAGGATAGGGAAATCAATCTTGTCTGTGACCACAGCTTACTTTCTTGCTTATTTCCTGCTAGGCCATTTCCTTGGACCTAATTGGCGCCAATCAACCAAGACTCATTTCCAGGGAACTTCGGGAAGGATTACTCTGTGTGGAGCTCTCATGGTTTCTACACCACTATCTGAAGCCATGCCTTAGTCTAACATCCTGAACCACCACAATTTTTGCATCTAACATCTTTATTTGTCATGATCTAATATGGACTTGATCTGTGATTTCTGCCCCTGCCTGCCGCTGCCATTGCTGCTCATGATGTATTTGTGTTTTCTCATCAAACTTTTCTTTCTAAGTGTCTGTCATTGGTCCCAGCAGGTCAAACCTGCTTGACCACTGCAGCTGGGAATTTGATCCACCTTCCATGAGCTAATGCTGACAACTCTTCCTTCTCCTTAACTTCTACTAACAATCAATCCACAAAACCTGTTACTCTCCCTCTCATTTCTCACATCTGCCACAGTCATCACTTTTGTGTAGGCACCCAGTACTTCCCTAAAATTTTACAGTAATGGCCTGTGATTTTTGCCTCTAATTCATCCTACACTGAGAGAAAACAGGCAGAACTACAGAACAGTGTGAAATCTTTTAACCACCTGAGTAAATGTATCAGAAAAAAATCTGACCAAGTGGAGTTTAAGGTTTTCATTAAAACTCTACTGTATGAAAGAATTCAAGATTTCAAGTAATATTACAAATTACAATATTATAATATTATTACAAAGCTGTAATGATCAAGACACTGGCACAAAAACAGACCCTAGATCAATGCAACAGAACAGAAAATCCAGAAATGGACCCACAACTATATGATCAGCTAATCTTCAACAAACCAGGAAAGAATACCCAATGGCAAAAGGACAGTTTCTTCAACAAAACGTGTTGGGAAAACTGGGCAATAGATGCAACAGAAATAGAGGCAATAGAAATAGAAAACATGCAAGAGAATGAAACTGAACCACTTTCTTATACCATATACAAAATTAATTCAAAAATGGATGAAAGACTAAATATGACACAGGAAAACGTCAAAATACTAGAAGTGAACACAGGCAGTAACTTCTTTGACATCAGCCTTAGCAACTTCCTACTAGGTACTTGGAGGCAAGGGAAACAAAAGCAAAAGTGAATTACTGGGACTTCAAAACAAAATCCTTCTGCACAGTGAAGGAATCAACCAACAGAACTAAAACACAATCTTCAGAATGGAAGAACATGTTTGCAAATGACATACCTGACAAAGGATTAGTATCCAAAATCTATAAAGAAGTTATCAAATTCAACAGCCAAAAACCAAATAATCCAATTGAGAAATGGGCAGAGGAAATGAATAGACATCTTTCTGAAGAATACATACAGATGCCTAACAGACACATGAAAAGATGCTCAACATCACTCATCATCAGGAAAATACAAATCAAAACTACAATGAAATATCACTTTAAATATGTCAGAAAGGCTAAAATTAACACAGGAAACAACAGATGTTGGCAAGGATGTGGAGAAAGGGGAACCCATGTATGCTGTTGATGGGAAAGCAAACTGGTGCAGCCACTCTGGAAACAGTATAAAGGTTCCCCCAAAAGTTAAAGATAGAACTACCCTATGATCCGGCAATTGCACTACTGGGTATTTATTCAAAGGATATAAACGTACTAATTCAAAGGGATGTAAACACTCCGATACTTAATAACAGCATTATCAAAAATAGTCAAATTATGGAAAGAGCCCAAATGTCCACTGACTGATTATTGGATAAAGGAGTTGTGGTATGTGTGCCTATGTGTATCTGTGTTTGTGTGTGCATGTCTATACACACACGTAAAATGTAAATTAATCAGCCATCAAAAAGAAATGAAATCTTGCCATCTGCAAAAATATGGATGGAACGAGAATGTATTGCTAAGTGAAATAAGTCAGACAAAGATAAATACAAATATGATTTCACTTATATGTGGAATTTAAGAAACAAAACAGGGCAGCTTGGGTGGCTCTGCGGTTTAGTGCCTGCCTTCGGCCCAGGGCGTGATCCTGGGGTCCCAGGATCAAGTCCCACATCAGGCTCCCTGCATGGACCTGCTTCTCCCTCTGCCTGTGTCTCTGCCCCTCTCCCTTTCTCTGTCTCTGTCTCTCTCATGAATAAATAAAATCTTAAAAAAAAAAGAAAAGAAACAGACAGACGGGGGGCGGGGGGCAGAGAGAGAGGCAAACCGTAAAACAGATTCTTAACTATAGAGAACAGCTGGAGGAGAGGTGAGGGAGGATGGGTTAAATGAGTAATGGGGATTAAGGAGGGCACTTGTGATGAGCAGTCGGTGTTATATGCAAGTGATGAATCACTAAATACTACTCCTGAAACTAATATTGCATTATATATTAAGTAACTGCAATTTAAATAAAAGCTTGAAACAGTAACAAAACTCCACTTAATGAATTCTACCCCTTTTTATCTTAGCAATAGTATCCATCATTTTTGATAATGGCATTAGGTGATGCCTACAGGTCTACAGATTTAGCAACACCTTAAAAAGAAGGGCTGGGAAGGAGTTTGAGAATGGTTTGTGGCCCAGACAAAAAAGTGAATCCTAAAAGGGAAGAATCTGATTTATGTATAAAAGAGAAAACCAGAGCCTGGTGCTTAAAAGGGTTTCCTTCTACTGCAGACTTGTTGCTTCTTTCACTGCCTCTTCTCAATTTAGTGTGATAAATCATGTAGTGCAATAATATACATTGGCACTGCTCAAGTGTAACATAAACTGGTAAAAAGTAAAAACCAATTTTCCCACGTTAACCCAGTATCCTGTCCCGATCCTAGACTATTATCTCTGAGTAGAAGGAATGGGTTCATGTGGGTGGAGAATGGGATGAAGTAAAGAGCAGAACAAGAAATCAGTACTTTGGTTGGTTTTATATTTTCTATTCTCTCCCACTGACTTATTTATCTCTTCCCACTCAGATGCCATATTGTTTTAATTACTAATAGCTTGTGGTTATGTTTTGATATTCGGTAAGGCAAAATTTCATCTTATTATCAATCTTTTAAAAATATTCATGGTGATTCATACTCAATTTTCTCTTCTAAGTGAACTTTGAAATTAATGCATCAAATTCTATTTAAATAAAACTACTACCATTTTGTTGGGGATGACATTCAATTTTGGTGTAAAAGACTTGATATTTTTTTCCCATCTGGGAACATGGATATCTATTTATTCAGGTCTTCAACTATGTCTTTCAGTAAAATTTTGCAGTTTTCTTCATATAAGTTTTAAATATTTTGGTACATTTTATACCTTCTATGTAATTATGAATTGTGAATGGAACCTTTTATTCCTATTACATTTTCAACTGATTATTTCTGATGAATGGGAAAGCTACTGACTTTGATATATTTGCTTTGTATCTAATTACCTTTTTAATTCATTCATTTTAATAATTTTTCCTTTGATTTTCTAATAATTATAAATTCTTTCACAATAATGACATTTGTAGCTTTTCCTTTTTAGTATTTATGCTTTCATTGCCTTAATTATGAGAGGTCTATGTCTCTATGTTGAATAGGTATCAGTTAATAGAAAGCATTTTTATCTTTTTCCATGTTTTGAAGAGAATGGTTCTAATGAATTGCCATTAAATGTAATGTCTGCTGTTGGTTTTGATCATTATCTTATACCTTAAATCAGGAATGGGTATCTGTTTTCCTTTGTTCAGTGCAAATAAATGTGTTTAGAGTTAGACTGGTCCTCAGACACCTTAGAGATCATCTGGTCCTCTTGTTTCTTTACCTTTTTTACCAAAATAGAAGCATAAATATGAGTCCTCAAACAAAAATTTTAAATGTGTTGGGCAAGTACAAGCATAGTAGAAATCCTCAAATAAAAATTCAAAAGGTATTGAAAAAAACTCTATTAGTTATATTAGCTCTTTAACAATTTTTAGTTTCCAAGATGAATATTTAAAATCAATTAATCAGCTAATGTAAATTCATTAATTCATCCAACAGATACTTGGTGTGTACCTACTTACAAATGAATTAATTATAAAATAATCAATTGGAAGCTTACTTAATCTAAAACTGTGTTAGAGACAAATGTGAGTAAGCTTGGTTTAATCATGGTCTACCTATATATGCCCACTTACAAACCTTCCAACTGTCCACGTGCTTCTTTCTCTGTAGTTTATAAACAGACTATTTTCTTAATGAATGATCTAACAGCACAGAGGAAGAATTTAGGTTTGGTTTTGTTTTGTTTTACTGTGCTATAGTTCTAACCACATTAAACTTTACAGTGTTTAGGAGGTCGATAAGGAGCGGTGGTCCATGAAGTTCAACTAAGGATACTGATTTGATTCACTAGAAGCTCTGAGTAAAGGGACAGCTTCAGCCTAGTAAATTCCCAAAATATTAGAAGGAACTCTCAGACCTTTAAAGGATTCAGCTTTACTTTTGAACTTTCCAAGGTTTAAAAAATCTAAACCTTCTGAAGTTCTAACATCACTATTATGAACATTGAAAAACAAGAACCAATAAATAAAGGTGAAAAATGATATTCAAACCAGTTTACTAATCCTCTTGGCAGTCTTGCTTGCTTACAAATGACAATGATCTTGTATCATGTTAATGTTCTGAGCATTTTAAAATACAGCCATTTCCCTGTAGCACACTGGTGTGAACCTATGGGTATAATCCTTATATTACAAGGTATACAAAAGTATACCAGTATTCACTGGCTGATCTACTTTACTTTAATACCTTTCTGCTTACCTACAACCAATATATTTTTCTAAAGTTAATTTCTAAAGCTTAAAATTAACCTAAATATTTTCCATTAATATGTATTGTTTCAGGGATCCCTGGGTGGCGCAGCGGTTTGGCGCCTGCCTTTGGCCCAGGGCGCGATCCTGGAGACCCGGGATCGAATCCCACATCGGGCTCCCGGTGCATGGAGCCTGCTTCTCCCTCTGCCTGTGTCTCTGCCTCTCTCTCTCTCTCTGTAACTATCATAAATAAATAAAAAAAATTAAAAAAAAATATGTATTGTTTCAGTAAATAATACCTTTTGCATCACAAATTCCCAACATAGAAAAACTTATCAATAAGTACAATATACTTAAGATGAATGGAAAAACTGACCTGTAAGCCAAAAAACCTGAATTATATACTGTTAGTTGTTAAAGCATTATTAAACTGAAAACCTCCATTATCAATCCTATTAATATTACATACTTAAAAAGTAAGCCTTTCAAAAGTAGTTATACAATATAACTAGTCCATTTGTGGACAGCTGGGAAAATACTGACAGGAGTTAATGTAAGTCATGGTCATTTAAGAAAAATTCTTAATTTCCATAGGTTGACAAACTTAAAAACATCTATTTGGGAAATTGAGGAAGTGACAGCCTTTAAATTGTTATGGAATATTAAAGAGAAAACCCTCAAGTTTAGAGTGGTTACAAAGGGAAATAGCCTCTGTAAGAAGCTGGAGGAAACTAGAAGCATAGATGGAGCTGAAGACTGGTTAAGCTTCTAAGAAATAATTTCTCCAAAGTAGACACAACACAAAGTTTCCACAATCCATCTTTCCTGGAGATGCTTCTTTTAAATGACTTATTATAAGGTGAAATATTTTCTTTCTATATACTCCTGCTTTTGGAAGTTTTTGTTGTTATCAGCAGACCCACTGAAAAGGCTCATGAAACCAAGCTAACACTGACCAACATCTAGTCCTAACTTGTTCATAGAAACAAGAATGAGTCTAGTTTCACTCTGCCTGAGATGAGCTCTGGGAACTATAATAGTCTATGAGCTCTAGTCAGTTCCAGGAATATTTTAGATCAACTCAACCCTTCATTTCTCTGGAAGTGAGAAACATTTGCAGCTATTTCCAACAAGATGAATTTTTGCTCCATATCAAATAGTCTAGTGATTCTTCCACTCAGACTCTCAGAAAGAATAACTTCTGCAGCCATGCCCTCTCTACTGTATAAGATATTGCTCCAAATCAAGCCTAATTAATCACATCCTTGTAATAACATACCTGAAACTTTAACAGTGAGAGTGTTGAGAGTTCCCTGAGAGTCAACACTGTACTTTTAATAAATCCTAGTTATTTTCTTTACACATCTCTATTATGTCACTTGTACTCCTTTCCCTCATTCTTATTGGGTTGCAATTATCTGTTTACATATCTGTCTCTGCCATTTAACCAGGAATTCCTTGAAAGGAGTAGTTGTTATGTTTATAAGAACTTAACCAGTGATTAACAAAATGCCTGGCTCATCTAAGGGGCTTGGTAAATGATTATCGTGTGAACAAATAAATGCCTGTAGATGAAAACAAAACTAGCTACTAATAAAGAGCCAAAGGGCTACTGAGTCTGGGTCAGGCAGGAGACGAGGACAAACAAAAGAGAAACTTCTGATTCCAAACTAGGAATTCAGAGTAAGATAATAAAAGATAATCTAAAGTTTTAGTGAGAAATATATGGCATAATTTATGGGTATCTTTTTTAAAAGTTGTTCAAACACATCTTTAAAATTAACGTTAGTAAATGCTTAAGTTTAGCTATTGCAATAAGAAGGCATATGAGATTGGGACACCTGGGTGGTTCAGTGGTTGAGGGTCTGCCTTTGGCTCAGGTCATGATCCTGGGGTCCTGGGAATGAGTCACACATCTGGCTCCCCACAGAGAACCTGCTTCTCCCTTTGCCTATGTCTCTGCCTCTCTCTGTGTCTCTCACGAATAAATTTTAAAAAAAGAAGGCATATGAGATGTATTTTTTATTTTATTATTTTAATATAGTAAAAAGTCTAGTTAAATGAATCTATTCTTAGGTAGGGATGAAGACAAAAGTAATTTGTGGAACACTCAATTCTCAGGCACCCCTCCCAAGTGACTGCAATATATAAAAATTACATATGTATATTTTTTTTCATATTTAGATTTTAAAAGGGTTCTATGTACTTAAAATTTTAAAGTTCAATTGACCCTTGAAAAACATAGGTTTGAACTGCACGTGCCCACTTACACATTTTTTTCAATAAATACAGTACAGTTCTGCAAATGTACATTCTCTTATGATTTTCTTAACATTTTCTTTCCTCTAGCTTACTTTATTGCAAGAATACAAAATACATATAACACACAAAATATGTGTTAATCCACTGCTTATGTTATTAGTAAGGCTTTCCAATCAAGTAGACTATTAGTAGTTAAGTTTTTGGAGGAGTCAAAAGTTACACAGGGATTTTTCAATTGGAGGGGTGGTGGTGCCCCTAACCTCTGCATTATTCAAGGATCAATTATAATTATGATGTTACTAGCTACATATTACTTCACTTAGCTTCCTTCGGTTACACATTATCAATTCTTTTCTACAATAAAGAATAATTTTTGCTTCTATTATAATATTGCTTCAAAACGGGTAATGAAATTCACAAATTTTTCTAACTTTTGATTATAGGAATAAGAACAAATGGATAGGGATCCCTGGGTGGCGCAGCGGTTTGGCGCCTGCCTTTGGCCCAGGGCGCGATCCTGGAGACCCGGGATCGAATCCCACGTCGGGCTCCCGGTGCATGGAGCCTGCTTCTCCCCCCGGCCTATGTCTCTGCCTCTCTCTCTCTCTCTATGACTATCATAAATAAATAAAAATTGAAAAGAACAAATGGATAGTGCATTTGGTGAGAATTTTATCAGTATATGGATTAGGGAGGGCCAGAAAAAGGAGAATACACCTTTTCAAATTTGAATGAATAGTGGTAGTTATAACATAGACTTGGGGGAAGTCATTTCTAAAACAAACCACATCTGTAGGATTGGAAGCCTCAAGGGAAGTAACACTTCCAAATACCTTTATCAGTTCTTCAGGAAATACTAAACTGCTGTGATTCACTTAGGTTGACAAGTCGACACATTTTATCTTCCACCTTCTGTATCTGTTTCTAAAGTCTTAGACACAGCCACTATTGACCTCAAGTTTAATGTTTGCATTTGCACTCTCCCTAGCTGTTTTTCCAAATTTAGCAAAATGCTTCTGTATCTCTGACCTTTTCACAAAACATTGCCCTGAGATTAAGAAAACACTGGGTCTGGCCCACCATCCTTAAATGTTGAGAGATGTCCAGTGTAAACAGATGTTTTGTGCTCCACCTCCACAGACCTATGCACATTAGCTATGGTAGGCTGAACAGTAATTACTGTCCTGAAGCTTAATATATAAAATCTGAATTGAACCACCTACAGGGAAAAATATAACAGTCTTCAAATTTTTGTTCTACAATTCTAAAATTGAGTTATTCCTCAACTAAATTTGGTGACAGATTGCTATACTCAAAATATTAAAGAAAAAAAATCTAAAACCTCTAAAAATCTAAAATCTAAGTAACAGAAAAAACCAAAATTACCGAAAATTCATATATATATATACTTGTTTTATTGTTTTTCAACTTAAGTTTTAAATTCTAACAACTTTGTTTCTTTCATTAATACAGTAAAATTCACTCTGAAAATAAAGTATCATCACACTTCAAAATAATGAAACTACAGCATGTGTGACTGACAAATATTAACTATTAAATGTAAACAGTCATGATTTCTTGGCTTCATATGGTCATATTCTAAATTGAGATGTTAAAAATTTTATAGGGCTATTTTTCACAGATTAGGAAAATATGGACATTTAAGAGACGGTATCACTGCAAAATTTTTAGATGTGGCAAATTTTGTGAAAGAAATGGAATTTTTCATTTCAAAAAGATCTTGCACAACTGCTAATGAAAACTATCCAAGCACAGACCTCAGAGTTGGCACATAAATTATCTTACATTTAAGTACAAGGCTGCACAGCAGAAAAATGAAACCGAGAAATCTAGAGGTAAAAGAGAATTAAATTTGCCTTTTCATTTTATTCCTCCTAGGAAATTACATTTTATGCCTTCTAGGAAATTATTTTATGGGAATTACTTAACATTCTTTTCAAGTTTGCTAAAAATGTTTAGGGAATTTTCTTTCCAGCTCTAGAAAGCTCTACCTTTTTCTGTTTCACTGAAAAATTGTGAGCTACATTTTAATCTCAGCTTTCCTATTTATAAAAGGAAGCATTGGGATGTCTGGGTGGCTCAGAGATTGAACATCTGCGTTTGGCTCAGGGTGTGATCCTGGGGTCTGGGGATGGAGTCTCACATTAGGCTCCCTGCAAAGAGCCTGCTTCTTCCTCTGTCTCTGCCTCTCTCTGTGTGTCTCCTATGAATAAATAAAATTAAAAATCTTTAAAAAATGGAGCATTAACATGGAAATAAAAATTTCAAACACATCTGTAAAACAAAATGCATAATTTACTCATAAAAATAAGTAATGATCATTTTCAGGTAACTTTGTGGAACTTAAGTCATGCTGACATGAGCAAGATGAGTGCTGGGAGAAACCATAAAAGCTACATTCTTTTAATTACCTCATCTTTCCAAAAGAAATAAAAATATTGTGTCAGTGCAATTATCTTCTTTGGAATTTCCAAACTCAGACCTTTGCAACTAGTACTTAGATGTTACTTCTTAAGGTAGTGAAACAAGGGCCTTCAGGCAACAGAGTACATCATTATCTTTCCAATGAATAACAGAAAGCGAGGGTTCACTGCCAAGGCACAGTCTCATGTTACTTCAGGTCAGCAATTCGAAAATTTACTCTGTGGTAAGGTCTGATTTTCCCAGGGAGGCAAGATTAAATGCCAGATAAAGGATTCACTACTTGACAATTAGAGAAACTGATGCCTACAAGCTGATAATACCCTAAAGAGGTAACTTGAAACAATTATATCAATTATCTAAACACTGTATAATATATTATCTTTTAGCAGCTGAGAAATAGGGCCATGAGAATGAAAAATGGAAGAGGGAAAAATGAAAACCATTTGTATTAACCAAAATTATTTTGATTACTCATCCTTATTTTTTCTTTAAAAATTGTTTGATATCAAATCACATCAATACTAATTTTTAAAAATAAAGAATGACTAAACATTTATCTGATTTCATGTAGGAAGCTGAGCATTTGTTATTAGGTCCTACCTGATATTGGCGATAGTACTAACATTTTTATGAAACACTGAAGGGCAAAAATCTTTTATTTATTTATTTATTTATTTATTTATTATTATTTTTTTTTCAAAAATCTTTTAAACTTGGATTTTTATTTTGTATTTTCTGGATAAGAACCTTATGAAATTCTATTCATATCCATTTTTATTCTAGCTAAAAAAGATGTTCACAGAAGTATTATACTTGGCTTTCTCAAATGGCTTCAGGCTCATTTAAAAGCTTCTAAGAAGATAAAAGGGGTAACATTTTCTTTGCTTGTTGGGTGGTCGAAAGGTTAAATATCAAATTCCAGTGTGGGAAAATCCCAAGTACTCTAGGTGAAATGTTTTGATGCTACTAGGCAAATGTGTCCATGTGGAAATACACAGTCTGAAGACCAGCCAATAGTATTTCCCTGGCTAAGATCAAACAGAAAAAAAAGTCGTAAAATTAAAAAAAAAAAAAAAAGTAACTGACCACTTACTCTAAAATCTCCACTTGTATTGCTATAGTAGCTTACATTATAAGGTTCTTTACAAGTTTACAGAGTACTTTCACAAATATCATCTCAATATTGACAGGAGGATAAAGTAAGTAAAAGTAATCTAAAGAGGCAGTATGCATAGTGGTTTAGCATGTGCATCTCATCTCTTCCAGCCTTTGCTCCAGCAATACCTCCCTTACCCTGATTACCTACCACCCCACTATTTTTCTCTCTTATACTGAAAACTTCCCTTCAGCATACACATCCTGGCATTCCTCTGGTCCTAGAAGGCTTCCTGTCCTATATCCTGTCCCACTTCATTTAGCTACTCTTCCCTTCCTCCCCACCTTGTCTCCTGCATTCATTTCCTGTCTCTGAATTCCTCTACTTCAATTGGTTCTCCCCTCTACCACTCCACTAAAACTGCTTATCAAGGTCATCGATGACCTCTTTGTTGCTAAATTCAATGGTTAATTCTCAGTTTTCATCTTATAGCGTCTGACAGAGTCTGTAACTTTTTTTTTCCTTGAAATAATTTTCTCAGTCCCCAAGACATCACTTTCCTGATTTTCTTTTTACTCCTCTGGCAGTTCCTTCTTGGTACTTTTTCTGGTACTTCTTTGCTAGTCCTTAGAGCTTGTCTCTTTTAAAAATCTATAATTACTTATTTGATGATCTCATCTGGCCTTTACATATTATAAATACACTGACAAATACAAAATTTATACATCTAGCTTTCTGAAATAATATAAGAATCTGTTTAACAAAACAAGTAAGATGCTTATTTGTTTTTAAGAAACAAAATATGTAAACTGACCATATGTAAGTATTTACAAAAATATCAAGATAAAAATATGGAAGTTATAAAGGTTCAATGAATACTCAGAATTTATACAGTAGTGAAAATAAATTTACCAGGAGTACCTTTATCAATATAGATAAATTTCTTAAGTATAATATTAAATAAAAGTATGACTTATAAAAGGATACTATAAAATAAGTATATATTACTCAGAAGTATACTCATTTGTAACAGAATTATGAAAACACGCAGGGGAATTAAAAAAATTAAGTTTAGAACAGTGGTTATCTCTTTGGGGAAGAGAGAATTATGAAAGAGGTATATATATGGTGATGGTTTTTTTTTTAAGCTGTCAGTGCATATATAGCTATGTATTATATTATTATCTATTCATTGTATTTTTGAAAGTTGGATATATATTATTTCTAAGAAAGAAATCATTCAGGTCTTATTCCTTACCTTATGTGGAAAAATGCTAAAATTTATCAAACAAACATAAAAAAGATCACTTTGGAAAATTTTAGATAAACTACTATACAATTACACAATTCTTGGGTTAAAAAAGAAATGAAAACTGAAATTACAAAGTTTTTTAAAATAAATGATACTTAGGGACTCACAAGCAGCAGTCTGTAATTTGGTCAAAGCCATTACTGACACGTGAAAATTAATACCCTTAAATATATTTTTAAAATAAGAATTTAAAGTAAATAAATTATACAAAGTAAATAAACTCAAGAAGCCAACAAATGAATAAGATAAATTTGAGGAAAACAGAAGAGAATAATCAGTAAGATAAAAGCAGAAGTAAACAAAACAGTAAGACAGTAAATGAATTTAATTTTAAAAAGTAGTATTTGAAAAGACCAGTGAAGCAGACAAACCCCTATCAAATCTGATTTAAAAAAGAACTGAAAATGAAATACATAAACTGAACATAACTATAGTATATAGTATATAGTGTACTATAGTATATCCAGAGTTTAGAAAAGTACCCAAATATAAGAATCAGAAATCTATAATATATTGATACAGTAATATTTTAATATAATAATCAGTTTAAAAATAATCAGTTTAAAAGGCAAAAATAATACAGATAGTATGGTCACATCTGTGTTACAAAGAAAATGATATATGTGTTGTTTAAGTTTATAGGTCTGTAATATATTTTAAAGGCCTCACATGAAAGAAAACATTTATGACCTATAAAGTGGAACAGGATTTAATTTTTACATATCCTAGAAATCAATAAATTAAAAAAATTGGCAGAAAATATTAAAAGGCAATTTCTAGGAAACTACAAACAAAAAAATTCCCCACCTCACCAATAATCACTAGAAATGGAATATAAATCATTTTTTCACACTCAAATTGGAAATAGTTAAATTTGATAATATTTCATAAATAGGACAGGAGTCCATTACAATTGATGACAGAAGTGTATTTTGATTTAACCATTTTGAAGAACAATTCAATGGTTGCTATTAAAATCCAGTTGCTGTGGACCTAGTGATGTAACATGTGCATCTCCACAGAAACCTGAATATTCACTGCAGCACTGTTTCTAATAGTGAAAAACAGAAACAAAATTCCGATCAGTGAGATAATAGTTAAATAAATTATGGCACACTGGAGTACTACAATGGAGTAGGAGTGTACAGTATAGTAAAGGATATGGTAGATGAAGAGGTGGTACTAGCGTAAGATTCATAGGACACATAGCTGGGTGAAAAAAACAAGTTATGAAAGAATGGGTAAAAAAAAAAAAGACAGAAACCAAAGTCATGCTTTAAAGAAACACACACACACATACACACACATAGACTTTAGAAATAAAGTTGTGGAATGCTGTATTCGTTTTTAAAAAGCAAACAGCACATGCATCATTATCATGAGCCTGGTTTCATAAAAAGGTTACTAGCCTAGTCTAGAGAAGCCTTCATCAGGGTCAGACAGACAGCAACTGAGTCTAGGACCAAATCCAGTGTTCTTCCACATTACATCACTCGGGATATTGGAATAAAAGTGTACTGGTTTTGTAATCCTTCAGGCCTATGTTCAAATGTCAACTTTACCACTTCCTAGTTAGGTAACCTTAGGAAAAATATTCTCTCTGAACTTTAGCATTTTCAACTGTAAAAAATGGGCAAATAAATAGTAACTCTACAAACTGTAAAGATGAAAACTAAATGGGAACACTTCCTTCTCCCTCGGCCAATAGCATCAGCTCATCAAGAGTGTCTCCTCTATTGATTAACAGGGTCCAGAAATAGCCTTTGGCAGCTCAGCTCCATATATAAAGTTTGAGGGATCAAATGCCTCTGTGGTGCTATAAGTTGGAAGTCTCTAAATATGTCCATGATGATAAAACTATTCCAAAGGCCTGGCATTTCTTATGGGTCCCATCAGCCTCATGGTCTACCACCTTTCTCTCTGCCTTCCTAACTCAGTTCCAAACATCTAGATTATACTGCATATGGTATTCTATTTATTTCTTCAGACTGATGGCTGACCCTTCTTGACAAAATCTCTATGTATGCACTGAGCCACTGTCTTCTGGGCCTCATTCCATGACTCCCAAGACAGTTTTTCTAGACTGCAACTGAAAAAAATGAACATAACACACCATTAAGTTTGGACTATTTTACCCTAAATGAATCACCTTGAATTTAGCCAACTATATTAGTTAGGTTGGGCTGCCATAAAAAAATACCACAGACCAGATGGCTTAAACAACAGAAATTCATTTTCTCATAGTTCTAGAAGCTACATGTCCAAGATCAAAGGGCCAGCATATTCAGTTTCTGGTGAGAGCTCTCTTTCTGGCTTGCAGATGGCACAGTCTTTCTATTTCCTCACATGGGCATATTAAGAAAGTGTGAGTGAGCTCCCCAATGTCGTTTCTTATAAGGACATTAATCCTATCTGATCAGGAGCTTACTTTTGTGACCTCATTTGACCTATGCCTTCCTTAGTGACCTCATTCCCAAATACAGGCACTCTAGGGGTAGAGCTTCAACATACAAATTTTAGGGGGACACATTCAGTCCATAACACCAACTATCGAGTGACTCATGTGCCCTTTCTTTCTATTCACATACAGAGGTCTCAAAAATGTTGGCAGTTCATCTCCCTCAAGCTGGCATTTTACCGTCTGGAAGAATTTGAATATCTGGAGATATTATTATATACCCCCTCTTTTGGATCCTTTATAAACAAACAAACAAAGTAAGATAGGTCCTAGCATCTTTGGCCTACTTGTACCCCAATGGAGGGGTTTCCTGCCCACAACCAGCCTTGCCCTACTTGCATCACAGTGGGTGATCCCCTGCATGGCAGTTCTAACCCAGGTTCCCTGCCTGCCAGCACTGGCCCAATGCACACAGCTTCCAGGTTGCCAGTCCTACCGTATGTTTTCCTGTTTGCCAACCTCAGCCCAGCAACTGTGGGACAAAGCTCTAGCTGTGAATCCACCTTTTCTAACAAGGCCTAAATCTCAACCTAGGGAGGCAGCTGCCCTTCCAAGTTTGTTCTCTCCTTAGGTTCTCTCCCTCAGCCCTAGAATATTCTTCTGAAATTTGATTCCTTCTCAGTAGCTAACCTCCTATAAATAGTGAAGAATTCTTCATATTGAACCTTATCTGTTCAAATTACTAGGTAGTTTTCATCTTCTGACTGGCCCTTGGCACAGAATAGCTTGCGGTGAGTGTTACTGGGTGTTTCACAGTGCTGCCCCCTAAGTACAAGCAGAACAGAGACACACTAGAGGCAGAGAAAGAAGCCTCTGCTGCCTACAGTGTCCCGTGCTGCAAATTCTAATGGCAAAAAAAGCAATGTTTGCAAGTTCCAATACCAGCATTATAAGCAGGGTACTGAAGGGCACATTTGAAGCTGAGGCAATAACTTGACACCTAGCATTGTAACCTTGCTGTTATCCATACACAGTCCCTATTTAACTGCATTTTTAAAAAAAGGTAACATATACCAAGACCTACCTATGCGCCTGACTATTTTAAGCTCTCTGAATAATCCTGTAATATAGGGACTATTACTATTCCTACTTTACAGAGGAGGGAAATGAGACAAATTTAATTAGCATTGGCAAGGTACTTGAGTGAAAAAGCGGAGATTCAAATCCAGGTGTTCTGACTACAAAGACCACACTCTCAATCACAACACTATGTTAACTTCTGTTTCTATTGCTAAGACAAAAACAAGCTTTAAAATGTGAAGCGATTTGTTCCTTTTCTGGAGACCACTTCCCCCACTGGTCCTGACACATCATTAGCACGGCACTGTTTCCTCTCATGCGCTTGGGTGCTGCTCTGAGCAGCATCACCATTTAGACCAGAAAGCTGGTGGGCACAATGAGAAAGAAACAAAACAAGATGACAGTGGAGGAGATGCTGCAAGAGGAGGAGGAAGGATATGTGGTTTAAAAATTTCCCGAACATTGAGTGGAAAAGGCAAAGTGGAGTACCTCCTAAAGTGGAAGGGATCCTCAGATGAGGACAACACACAGGATCCAGAAGAGAACCCGGACTGCCCTGACATCATTGCTGAGTTTCTACAGTCATAGAAAACGGCATGTGGGACAGAAAAAAATACAGGAAAATTGACTCTGATTCTGAAAATAAGGAAGAGAACAAATCAAAGAAGAAAGAAGAGTCAGAGGAGCCATGAGGTTTTGCCCAGGGTTTGGAGCTGGAACAGATTATTGGAGCTATGGACTCCAATGCAGAGCTTGTGTTCTTGATGAAATGGAAAAAAATCTGATGAGGATGACCTGGTCCTTGCCAAGGAAGCCAATGTCAAGTGCCCACAGGGGATCAATATCCTTCTATGATGAAAGGCTAACATGGCATTCCTACCTCCCAGAGGATGGTGACAAAAAAAATGGCAATAATTAACTTCTGAGTACCAGCCCCTGTCACATCTGACCATGGTTTTCAAGTGGGAAAGGAAGGCGTTTTACTTGTCTTGACACCATAGAGGTGGCCTGAGCAGATGTCCTTTGAAGAATCAGTACAGTTTTTGTGCCTTAGAGCAAGTGCTTTAAAGCCTTTCCAGCTATGTAGTTTGCACACTCATCCCAGTGCGGGGAAGGAAGAGAAAGAAGTGCTGCAAGGGCAGCTCATTCTGTACGTGGCTAAGAAAAGGAGAAAGCCTCCATAAAGGAAAAAACTTGCAGAATGAGTGTATGAGTGTAACAAACGATACTCTAGATCTTCAAAGAGCATCTCCACAACACAAAGCCTGCTTTTCAAAAGTATTAGCTCTGCATTTTTATAGGGCAGTGTGTATTTAGTTTCAGCAATTTTTGGTATATTATTTGGTGGTAGGACGGATGGAGTAGGAAGGAAGAGAGAAACAGGTAGGATCATTCTTGTTAAAATTTGGGGCCTGACTGGGAAAATGGTGAAACAATGGAAAGAACAACCTAATGATGATTTGGTTCTATGACCAGAATATTTAATCTTTAAAAAAAAAATGTCACTGGTGACCTCAGTGAGGACTGTGAGAAACTGTTTAAAAGCTGTGAGTACCTGAAACTTACAAGTCAAGGTATTCCCTGCCTGTGCCTAATGCTGTTCCCAACGAAGGACTATACCAGTCAATTAGTCACCAGGTGCCATTTGTAGAATGGAAACTGGTTGAGGAGGGCAAGTTTTATTGAAGCATATACCAGCCCAGCGTCCCGTCTTAGAGGTGCTAATTCTTGACATTGACAAGACTCTTTCTTTTTCAATTATAAAGCTATAAATATCAGCCTGTTAATCCAAGCAACTGGCTGAGGTATTTGGGGAAGGAAAGAGGGTGGTATAGAAGGTAGAACTGCAGGGGAAGAAAGGCCCATGCTCTTAGAATGGAAAACTTTTGGAGCCTGCTTTTTGAACTTTGAACTCTGAAACTACTGACAGCACAACTTCACACAATCACTTTGAGAGGTGAATGATTTCAAAAGCCCTGATCTCAGAAGATTAAACTTTCATACCGGGGCAGTGGTTCACTTTAAAACACAAAACAAAGCAAAATTTTTTCTAATCCTAAGAATTACCTAATACCCAAAATGCTGTCTTGAATCATGAGATCCATCAGTTCTTGACATTGTCTAGACCTGTACCTAAAAATGTATTGTAAAATCTTTTTAGGCATGTGTTAGGTTTCTATGAAAACTTTAAATATAAACTTTGTACCACATTGTCAGTTTTTGTCTTAAAACTATAGATTTTAAAAAAAAGTGAGGAGAAACTCTATTAGAGGCAAATTGTCTTCAATATTGCTATTAAAAAAGACAGCACACTTAGTATTTATCTCTGAAAGGAAACTAAAAACAAGTATGTCAAAATGTTAACAAGTATTAATTCTGAGTGCTGGAATAACAGTTCACCCTTGAACACAGGTTTGAATCACATAGGTCCAGTGCTATAAATGTATTTTCTCTTGCTTATGACCTTCTTAACGTTTTCTTTTCTGTAGCTTACATTGTTATAAGAATAAAATAAGGTGTATGTATATAATAATATGCATATAATACATATCACATACAAAATATGTATTAACCAACTGTTTATATTAGAAGTAAGGCTTCTGGTAAACAGTAGGCTATTAATTGTTCAGATGGGGAGAATCAAAAGTTATAAAAATTTTTGACTTTACAGGGGGTTGATACTCATAGCCCTGCATTGTTCAAGGGCCAACTACATATATTTATATACCTGTTAAATTTGGCAAAAACAACTTTAAAAAGAGAATGTAAGAAAAAAGCACTAATAAAAGGTATACAATCTTAAAAATAATTCAAATTTTCACTTGTAGAAATTATTATTGTAAAGGGTAAACAGGTTTTAAAAATCATATAATATTACTTAGTTTTGACAGTTTATTCCCATTATGTTTACATTTTATTTTCTGAGAGAACTTAAATGTCCCTGAATTTAACAAGAATGAAAGCCAAAATGGCATCACCTGGGACAAAGTTTATAAAACTAATGTTTCAATTTACAAAACAGATTTAAAAAATATATATACAATGGAATATTACTCAGCCATAACAAAGAATGAAATCTTGCTATTTACAATAACATGAATGGAACTAGAGGTATAATACTAAGTGAAATAAGTCAGAGAAAGACAATTAGCATGTGGCTTCACTCGTATATGGAATTTAAGAAACAAAACAAATAAGCAAAGGGGGAAAAAGAGAGAGAGAGAGAGACAAATCAAGAAACAAAAAAACAAATCAAGAAACAGACTCTTCACTATAGAGAAAAAACTGATGATTACCAGAGGGGAGGCGGGTGGGGAGATGGGTGAAATCAGTGATGAGGATTAAGGAGTGCACTTGTACTGATGAGCACTGGGTGATGTATGGAGTTGGTGAATCACTATACATCTGAAATTAATGTAACACTACATGTTAATTAACTGGAATTAAAATAAAAACTTTAAAAAATTTAAGTTTAGAGAGGATTAAAAGATGGGAAGATCAAAAAAACAAGTTATAATCAAATAAATTGTTAGAAAAAATAGTGATTTTAAGATTAAAGAACTAGTATAGCTGAAATGGACCTCACAAATTCAAATCTATCATCCCTAAGAAATTTCATAGAATGATAACCCTGAAAGGTTAAATGACTGAGTTAGTGTTACAAAGGCAGACAGTGGTAAAGTATTAAAACTGAACCTCTTTACACACCATATCTCATTTGAGATATAAACGTTTTTAAAGGCCTAATTAATATGTACTCTCTAACTTCATTCTCAAGATTTTATACTTAAGAGAATTTTATGTGGGGATTCAGTTTCATTATCTAATAAAGTGAAACATTACCATCTAGAAAGTTCTCTAGGAAGGAAGACAAAAAAGGCTGATGCTCAAAGAAATAGATTAAGTTCTTCTCTATCTTCAAATACAGAATTATGCAGTGTTTATTTGCAGGAACCATAGCAGGTTCATAAATTTCTATCAGATTATAGAGTATACACCTGGAAAGTGGCTCTAGATCAGGTTCAAAGAGGTAGTGGTTGTACAGATTAGGCCAATGAATTTCTCCTACCACAAGGAAACATGTAAGGCTTGAGGTAGTAAACCAGGTTCTCCTTCAGGTTTCATCAATGCAGTAAGATTATTTTTGCTGACTAAAATTTACTTAGATTGCCTGAGGACAATATAAAATCTACACCTTTATATATCATGTACATATTTTCAATTAAAATTCCTATTTAATAAACTTGAGGCATTATTAGTTCTTATGAGAATTAAAAAGTTATGGTTATCATGTTTGAAGTAGTTGGTGGTACAAAAATATATTAATTATATTAATGAAATCATTAACTCTTCTTTCCAGGCATACAGTTACAGTTCATTCCCCACTATCTCCAGCACTTAGATGTGGCTATATGACTCAGTTTATAAAATGTAATATGAATGGCAGTGATGTGTGCCACTTCCAGGCCAGGTCCACAAAACCTTCCCACAAGAATTCCTCTGTCCTCCACCACCCCTTTTTGGCTAGCTGGTATGTTGACATGCTAAGTAACTTTGGAAGCCACTTATTAAAGATGGCAGAGTCACTATCAGTTTAGATGCCTGAATGACATCTAGAAGGAAAGCCACATGCAGGAGTCTTCCTTTCAACCCATACACAACCCTAGGATTATTACATAAACAATAAGTCAGCTTTTATCAGGTCAACTCACTGAGACCTGAAGGTCTACTTATTAGTGCAAACTAGCCTAATAAAGGCCTATTTGAATCCAATTCTGCATCTTAAATAGATCCTGAATCTTGGAGATGATGTGAATGTCTTGACAAGAAGCAGAAAATGAAAACTTATAATTAGTTAGTTATGGTGTTTGTTTAAAAAAAAAAAGGTATTCATTTATTTATTTGAGAAAGAGAGAGAGAGTGAGCACATGAATAGAGGGTGGGGAAGAAAGAGAGAGGGAGAATTTCAAGCAGACTCCACTCTGAACACAGAGCCCAACATGGCATTTGATCTCATGATCCTGAGATCATGACCTGGGCTGAAATCAAGGTTCAGATGTTTAACCAACTGAACCACCCAGGCACCCCAACAATCTGGTATTTCTTTCTGGAGAAGAGTAAGTACATTGTAGGACTGTGATAGATCCTAAAACTTAAGAAGCTACCCAAGGATTTTATGTGATTGAGGGTGGAATGTTTACTTTTTCAATAATCTTCCTTCATCCATAAAAACTGGTCTTAAACATACTCCCTAGTTTAACATTTTTGTGGAACTAACTGATTCTGGTCACCTGTCTTTTATCAATCAATTTTATTTATTTTGTAATTCATTTTTATATTTTTGTCACTGAGATGATGAAGATACTCTGCTCTTCTTTGCCACCAACTTCACTTAGGCACTAATATCAGCCAAATAAATTCTGAGTCACTGATGCTGTTAGAGGCAGATATGCCCTAGTTATATAACTTTGCCAATGGCAACTTGTAGGCATTCCTACTCACTTAAAAGAGGACTCTGAACATAACTCATGGTTTTCCTCATCACCACAAATCATGTCAGAGAGAACGTCAACATTCAATGTTGGCCCATCTGATAACTTAGCCTCAAAGTTCTCTCGCTTCCCCACTTCAAAATTCAAGGGCAAAATTCTATCACCACACTACATTATCACCTAGAACTGCTCCATTTCTTAGGCTACTGGGCACTGCTAGAAAAAAAATCAAGGACTCTAAACTCTAAACTCCTTTCTCTAGTTTTGCAAGATGATATCTTCATTCCTATGGAACCAGAAGTGAGGGAGAGATAAAGGTAAATTTTGTTATGAAGAAGTAATAAACTGAGCAAATTTACTTCTAATCATTTTCTCTGTGAAAATGGAGGTCATTTGCTTGAGACAGAACAGAGAGGTATGCAGCAGGTAGAGTGAAAGACAACATTTTGAAGTGGCTGTTGTAGGATTAGAAATATAAGTATTAGAGACATCTAAAAAGATTGTTAAACCTATCTCCTCATTATAGGTTTCCATTTCTCAAAAGTTTATACCTAGATAGAATTTCTGAATTATTAGGCATGTGAATCTTCAACGTAAACTTATTTTCCAAAGATTTTATACTCCTACTGAGTATGAGAATTTTTGTTGCAAAAGTTATTGTCAATTTTTTTTAATTTTACCAATCTGATTGGTAAGAAATGATACTTTGTTATGGCTATAATTATATTTCACTATGGTTATAATTATATTTTCCTATTATTAATGATGTTGATCATCTTTTCATGTGTTTAGTTTTCTGAGTATCTTTCTCTTGAATGGCCTGTTGAGACTCCCTGTCCATTTTTTTATGATGTTGTCTTTTTTAAAAAATGATTTGCAGATCATTGCTTTTTGGATACATATGCTTTGCAAATGCCATGTATTACATATAAGTATCTTCTGTCATTCCAAGACTTTTATTTTATAGATACTTTTGCTTTAATGAAGTGAAGTACAACAGCATTTTCCATTCTAGATTGTGTTTTGTTTTAAAAATCCTCCCACCACCTTATGCCAAAATTTTGTCTTCATATATATATCCCTCTACGTAGCTTTAAGTTTTGTGTTTTTTTTTTAATCACATTTAAGATTCCAATCCACCTGTATTATTATGGCATGAGGTAGACATCTAATTTTATTTTTGTTTCCCACATAGAACACTTTACCTTCAATCAAGCCTTACTGTCTTACATATCATTGTTCAATATTTGAGGTCCACCTTGTTTTAACTCCTTTCAACATAGTAATAATTACCATTTTAGTTGTAGTATATAGTCAATGTTTAAGAATTCATTTTTTTTATCAATTTTTAAATTCACCATTGCTTCTTGAATTTCACCCTTCATTTTATGTTCCTGTTTTCCTCATATCTTCTTTAGTTTTTTCAATGATGATCTGAAAGTGGTAAACTGTCCCAATCTTACAAAAATGAATTTATTTTACCCTCCTTCCTTAATGACAATTTACTTAGGTATAGAAATCTAAGATGACAGTTATTTTTCTCTCAGCATTTTGAAGACAATATTATACTGTCTTCTGGCTCCTATCCACCATCCAAGTTAGTCTTGAATCAGGCCAACTAATATCCCATTTGTACACATCTGTCCTTCTTCCCTTTATCTTTAATTTTATAGTTTTACTGCAATCTGACTAAATACATATTTATTATTTATCCCAACCAGGACTGTTTATGTTTCCTAAATCTGGGGATTAACATCTTTGTTCCTTTTGAGAACTGTTCAACCACTCCTCTTAGAATGTTGTCTCTCTCATTCTCTCAGTCTATATGCCCTGGTAGACAAATTTTAGACCCAGTCTATTTTTCATGTCTATCGAATTCTCCTTAATATTTACCACTTCCTTAAAAGTGTGTTACATTCTGTGTAGTTCCTTCAAAATTATCTTCTGGATTCCTAAATGCCTCTTCAGTTATGTTTTATATGCTGCCTTAGCTATGGAGCCTTCAAGAACTATTTTTACATGGAAATTCTTTATTGATTCTTTTTCATACCAATTTTTCATTATCTTTAATCATTTTGCATACACTTAACTTACAGATTCAACCAAATTATCCTAATATTTAATTGTTAGGAATCCACTCAGTTTATTAACACTTTTGAAATAAAACTTCATATATTTTTGTACTTTTGGATTACGAGCTTACCCTCTTCCAGACCTTCTCTGTAAGAATTACAAATGGTCAGTGTTCAAAGGTATTTTCCTCCGAAAAAGTTTTGTATTTCTTTCTGGCAGTGATATCAGCTCTTTCTCTGAGTAACATAAGTTCTAACTCTGAACTTATATGAGGTGGTAAGAGGCCATGTTTATACATTCTCAGATTTTTTTTTTCGACTTGGAATCCAGGCAGACATCGTCAGGTTTCCCTGTCATCACACTAGGAGAATGATTTTTTCTAGTCCATTTTTTTAAAGAGGGCTCTGAGTGTTTCAGTTTCAACTTCCCAAGGTCTTGTTTCTATCCCCAAACAGGCATTAAAATCCAAGTCCCTACAGTTCTATGAATAATAACTCACTGCTTACCCAAGTAAGCCACAGCTCACGCTGTTCTAGTTACTAGTTTCCTCTTTATTTCTGCCCCTGGAAATTTCCCTTAATTTCTTATGAGTACAGTATGGCATTTATAAGGAAGTTTAAAATATTTTTATGACAGTTTATATAGTATGCTATATTATTAGAACCAGAAGTCTAAATCGTTTTATTAAATGAGCATTCCATAACTTATTTATGAGGATTTTAATTTAATTTAAAAGCCATTTAAAAGAAAAAAGACAATTTTGCTAATAAAGTATACTTCACACCTAACCGAGACTGATAAATATCTATTACTTATTCTCCAGTTTTTCCTTAGAAAGAGAACTCTGATTTTCAGCTAGGCACAATAGCACACAGAATAAAGATTACATTCATCGGGCTTTGTTGTAGTTATATAAGCTAAGTAAAAATGACAATTTAGACTAAATTCTGGCCAGTAAAATGTAAATGAAAGTGCTTGTTGAGACTTCCTGAAAGGCCAATTAAAAGGCGCTGACTTGGGCAGCCCAAGTGGCTCAGCCGTTTAGTGCCACCTTCGGCCCAGGGTGTGATCCTGAGACCGGGGATCGAGTCCCACGTTGGGCTTCCTGTATGGAGCCTGTTTTTCCCTCTGCCTGTGTCTCTGCCCCTCTCTTTCTCTCTCTCTCTCTCTCTCTCTCTGTGCCTCTCATGAATAAATAAATAAAATCTTAAAAAAAAAGAAAAGGCACTGACTTTGCTATACAGGGCCCAGATAGATTTCAAGCTATCTGCTCTTGATGGCACCTTGCTTTCACTTATTTCAACCAATGTTATTTCCATAATCTCTAATCCCTGAGTTTAAAGCTGCTGTAGAAGGCATTCATAAGTAGAAATGGGCACGCTGATCATTGTAGAGGGAGGAAGTAAGGGATAGGAGAGGGAGGAATCTCTATATTTTCCCAAGCTAAACAATTACATGAAGATCACAGTCACTTTTGCATTAGGATGTAGTGCTGTGAGTGAATCAGCAGGATACCAAGATGCCTTCAGAGATTTTTCTAGGTTAGGTACCTCTGACTCCTCTGTCTGTGAATACCCTGATCCTAGTATTAGTACCAAAAGAATTAAACTAACTCCCTAGGGAGCCACTCTGCTATTCTACAACTAAGAAAGCACAACTACAGATAACTTGAATTTTACAATATATTTAAGAATGCCACTTTCCCAAAAAAAAAAAAAAAAAGAAAGAAAGAAAGAAAAGAAAAATGGCACTTTCTCTGTAGAATCTAAGAAACCCTCCTTAATAAGACACATCATCAAAATATGAAAGAGACATGTTTCTAGAACTTCCCTCAAATACACTCTCAGGTACCTGACTAACTTATGTTCTTGTTTATCTGACATCCAGATGATCCCTCTATGGTTCACTTCTCCATATCCTTCCAATTTCACCATTCTTTTGAAGATCAATGTGCAACCCAATCTCCAGCTTTAGCCATGTTTTGTATTCTGCTGGGCAAAAGATGTGGGTAAAACACCAAAGACACAGAGTGCTACTCTCCTATAATTTGCAAGTTTGCCTGCTCGCCTGCACTTTTACAAAAATTTCAAAATAACTACCATAGTAATTCAAGATAAGTTCTAGATTTTAGTGATACATATGAAATATTTTTGATAATTAAATATTTAGTTCACAATAGCACCCAGTATTTGTACTTCTAATAAAATTTAGAATACTAGGTCAAAGTACCAATTACAAATTTTAATATTACTCCCCAAATAGGTTGTATTCACTTTGATTAAGTCTGTGTTATAAACCACTTGAATCAAAATTCTTATCTTTCATGATGATCAAGTAATCACCAGGGCTGGCAGATCAGAAGAGAACATGACAGGCTTATGTGACAGTTCATGTACATAGTCCTGGACCAAAAAGTTACTAAGTCTGTATTCTTTACTAGAAGGACATAAAATCCTAATATGATCAATTTATTTGGAGAGCAATCAGTATGGAGAAAGCCAGATGACAACAAAAGTTCAAGTTACACTCATCTCCTTTCACCACAAATCCTAGTCCAAAAGCTGCCTATGATTGTTTGCCCATAGGACTCTATTATTACGTTTGATGGTAGTAACAGCTTCAAACCTTTCTTAATTTTCTGGGGATGATAAATGAGTGTGCTTGTATGTATATGGAGAATTACAAGTCACATTTTATCTTCAGAATAGTAAGAATAAAATTAAAGTACATTTGACCCTTGAACAATGCGGGGGCTAGGGGCACCAAATTCTGTGTAGTTGAAAATCTATATATAATTTTTAATTACCCCTAAACTTAACTACCAATAGCCTCCTGTTAACAAAAAGTCCTACCAATAACTGAAAGTCAATTAACAATTATTTTCTATGTTATATGTATACATACTGTATTCTTACATCAAGTAAGCTAAAGAAAAGACAATATATTAACAAAATCATAAGGAAGGAAAAATACATTTACAGTACTGTATTTATGGGGGGAAAAAATCTGCCTATAAGTGGACCTGCACAGTGCAAAAAACTCCTGTTGTTCAAGGGTCAACTGCAGTTGGAAGAAGTTTAGATGATCCTATTCCACTATAACTAATATTAACAGGTTGAAGCTACCTTAAACTGCATGTAACCAGGATGCCTGGGTGGCTCAGTGGTTGAAGGTCTGCCTTCCAGCTGGGGCATGATCCCGGAGTCCCACATCAGTCTCCCCACAGGGAGCCTGCTTCTCTCTCTGCCTGTGTCTCTGCCTCTCCCTCTCCATATCTCTCATGAATATATAAATTAAAAAAAAGAAAAAAAGACATTTAAACTGGATGTAACCTATGGGAGCCTTTCTGACCTGATGTGAAGCTGGTTAGAAAAAATCTATTTTGAATTGTTCCCAAGCAGTCTGAATAATCTATTAGATCCTTCCAGAGAAAGGGATAATCCAAATATCATACTTAGTCCATATATATATATATATATATATATACACACACACACACACACACACACACACACACATATATCAGATAGATACCATTCTTATCAGAAAGCAGAAAAAATGGAATTATTTAAAATTCTCTTATATATACTTTCTATATTCTACATTCTGGAGCTGGAGTGTTAAATGAGTAAAAGGTAACTTAGCGAATGGGGAAAAAGCAGAAAACTTGGATTCTACTCTCCAATTTAGAAAAATAACTTTTCAATGAATAAAAACTATGCTAATCAATTAAGTGATACAGCACTAAATTTTCACATTTTACTTTGCTTATATAATCAATATGTCAAAGCATAAAGGAGTAAAGGGTTACTTAAAAAGAAAGATGAAAAACATATCTAGAGAATCCTGTTGAGTACACAAATGACTAGGCATTTTCTTTAATGCTAGATAGATGCTGTAAATAAAACTTGTTTAATTTTTTTTAACACATTTTTCTTCATCACAAGTGTTTACACTGTTAAACAAAATAAAGTTACTTAAATTCTTAGTGTTTGGTACAACAATCACAGGAGATCAGTGAAAACTAAGTCTCTAGTTTAAACTCGCCCATCAAGTTTAAATAATAGAATAAAATCTCTAGTGCATTATAAGTTTGGCCTATTTCCTACATAAGTTAAATATTACATCATGGGTAAAAAAGTACTAATCAGATCATATTACTAAGGCTTATACATCCTAAGAAGTGGAGTAACATAAACAAGACTTAAAATAGCAAAAGCTGTGACCATGTAGAAATATCCATTGAAAAACTTCTCCATTTCCTGAGCAAGTTAAAAACTCATTTTATCATTTAAAAACTCATATTCAACCTTGCAAATACAAAACATGAGCAAATTAAAAGATTTCATGGTCTTTTACTCTGTTTAACAAACAAAATAGTTGTTTGTTTTTTTAATGGCTATTTCCATTCACCATTCTTTCCCAAAATCTCTATCTATAATGGTTAACCTACAAATTTCTATCATCTTGCTCTCAGAAGATGACATCACCTTCTATTTCACAGTGAAAATAGAAACCATCAGGCAGGAACTCTTTCAACCATTTGCCGCTAAGAATGTGTAATCTTTGTGTCCTCCCATCCCTTCTTCCTGGCATTGTTCCTACTATCTATGATTAAATTCTTCCATTGTGCTTTAATGTTTATTTTCCATCTATACCTTGGTTCTTGGTAATTTATCCCCTCTCCTTCCTTTGGTTTAGTGTTCCTCTTCTTTCGTTCAACATTTAAACATATTTAAAGGTCTTTCATCTTAAAAAAAAAAAAAAACCAATTCTATGTCCCTATGTTCTATGTTCTACGTTTTTCTCCCCCTTCTCCCCTTCATGGCCAAATTTATAAAAGCGTCTCAACACTTACCTCATCTTGCCCACATCACCTTTTCTTTACCTTTACTCCAGAATTTAATTTTCACCTACCAGATCTCACCAAGATCATCCCGGACCTCCTTATTGGTAAATCCAGTGAACACTTCCTATTGCTCATTTAAGATGAACTCCTCTGGTAGCACCCACTGAAACTGACTACAGTACTTCTTATCAGTACTTCTATAGTACTTTGCTGGCTTCCATGACTCTCCTGGCTATGCCAGTCTAGACATTACTTCTCAGCTTTCTGCAGGGTTCCATTTTTCTGACAGTTTCTTACATCACTGATGCTCACCAGGACTCTTTCCCTAGGTGCTTTACTCTTCATGTTCTACGTATTCTGAACAACGTCATCCATTCTTATAACTTTCAACACTTGGTGATTTCCCAATCGATTGCTATTGCACAGATTTCTCTCCTGAACTTCTGACCTGTGTATCCAACTGGAAACTTCCCTACGGCTATCCAGAAGATACCTTGATCCACTGTACAAGTTAATAACATCATCGATGTCCACTGCCCCCAACTTTTTTTTCTCCTGAGGGTCTAGTCTCCGTGAACACTCACAGCCTAGCCAGTGCCCAAGACAAAAACTTGAGTACCCATCTCAAACTCATACCTCTCTCATTCCTAAAATCCAGTCAACTACCAATTCTGTTGATCTGATGAGCTCTTAAATCTCTCTCCAATGCAGCAACTTCTCATTGCTTCACTGCTGTTTCCCTAGTAAAGTCATAATCATTTCTTGTCTAAAGAAATAGTATGAGTAAAAACTGTTTGACATGCATTTTTTAAATTACAGAATATAGAGAATGATATCCTCTCACATTCTCATCTAAGAAGTAAGAGCATTTTACCTGGTCTCCTCCTTTCCAGCACTGTATCCCTCCCTCTACTTCCCCGTCCAGTCAAAGAATATTCCTAAAATGTAGATTTGATTATATCATCCTCATGCCTCAAAATTTGTCAATGCTTCCCTATTGCTCTTAAGGTAGAGTTCAAACTCCTTGATAAGCCTTAGCAGATCTTGTACTGTCTGCCTCCTGGTTACATTTCTGGCCTAAAGTCGGTCTGATCACTCCTGCCTCAAATTCTCTGCTATACAGACACACTGATCTTTCAATTCTGGAAACACACCATGCTCATTCCCACACACGTTATTTCCTCCTGGAACACATTTCTTCACCCGCTTTGCCTCCCTGTTTCCCCAACAATTCCTACCCATCCTTTAAATCTCAACTTAGATATATCTAAGCCACACTTCACATTGCAAGCCTGGTTATAGTCCCTCCTGCATGATCCCCCCTATTTTTCCCATCGCATCACTTTACCATATTGCATCACAATTATTCTATGTCTTCACTAGACTGTAAGCTACAAAAGGACAGGAGTTTAATTTCATCCACCACTAAATCTCCAATACTATATTTCAATAAACATTCCTTGAGTGAAGTATTTGAATGAATAAATGGATCAGTGGGAAAGATGGATAAATTGTTTCCAAATTGGACATGAGATGGAAATTTTGATTTTTATGATGTGAAATTGAAAATAACTGCTTAATACACGAATCTTTAAAAAATTAATCATTTGGATAGACTCATATACTCATATACATACATATACTTCCCTAATACTTTTCCAGGACCAGGAAAGGTACTACTCTTTACACATTAACGGCCATTAACATAATATATACTATTTAAAAGAGAAAGAAGTGGAGGCGGAAGAGATTAAAGGAGCCATTTGGTGACAGAACTGCTACACTGACAACAATTAAGAAATTTAAAAAACTGGTATGGGAATCTGGTGGTCAACAGTTTAAATACATAATTTCACACAAGCAACCACCTCATAAAAAAACATTAAAGTATTTAAGACTAAGGACTCTAAAGAGAATGAATCTGTTGTCTTCTCATATGCTTAGAGAAAGAGAAGAAAACAAAAATGTATGCGGTATGCATCTATTATCTAATGAAATTGAAATTAGTTACTAAATTTACATCTACTACTAATGCTATGACTCAGTGTCTAATCATTAATCCTCACAGATAACACAAAGAGGTAATACACCCATTATTTTATCTGGCATTAATTTTCTAATCTTTAAAGTCACATGCATATTTGTATGGATAAGGTGATTCTGTGAAAGCAAGCTTGCTAAAGAACTGTAATAATAAAATACTGTAATTTATTTCAAGATTTAGAATTCATTCATTGAATTATTAAATAAGAATTTATTAAAATCTCATGAGCTACAAAGCTTATGTGCTTTATGGAGGATGAATGAAGCCTCCCTCAGAGAAGCTTCAAAAATTTAGGGCTTGGGAATCGCTGGGTGGCCCAGCAGTTTAGCGCCTGCCTTCGGCCCGGGGCGTGATCCCGGAGTCCCGGATGAGTCCCATGTCGGGCTCCCTGCATGGAGCCTGTTTCTCCCTCTGCCTGTGTCCCTGTCTCCCTCTCTCTGTGTCTCTCATGAATAAATAAATAAAATCTTTAAAATACACACACACACAAAAACCCTTAGGGGTAATATAATTGTTTTAATAATCTCAAATGTCCGTTTTAATCTATAGGTAGAAAATGACATCCATTTCTCAAAAATTATTAAGGATAAATTATACATTCAACCAATAAGAAGGAAGCTACATTTTACTTTACTTGGGATTCATAAACAGTCCAGCCCCAAATTATATAAACAGAATTGCATGTGAGAATGTGAGAATCAACTAGGAAGTCACATTAAACCCAAATACTATTTACCTGAATTCCAATTCAAAATACAATTCAATGTTTTTATCATTTTTTAATGTGATTATATATACCAAGGAAAAAAACCTGTATATACCTTCATTCAAACTGATTGTTGTGGATTATTTGACAATGTCCAAGTCTTAAAAAAGAACTACAAATGAGAATTTTTTAAAAAGTTAAGTTTAAAGTCATGATATTTCATTTCCTGATTCACAATGTGGATCTGAATAAAAAACATTCATAAAATGTTGTAACTATCTTTCACTGCAACCAAGACAAAAGGTGTATGCACTTTTATCTTTTAGTTTTTAACTAACTCCTAGCTTGGTATAACCAGAAATAGGACTTTTTTTTCCCCCAAATTCATCCAAATTTTATTCTGTAATTTACTTAGAAAAAAAACCCCTACACTCAAGTCATTGTATGTGAATCTATAACATGGTCAGGCCACTAGAAGAAATGTTAGGTTAGAATCTGGTCCATTTGCCATGGAGTGATTCAGAAAGCAAAAAGAAGGGATCACCCACCTAGTTTAGCTATTCTACACAAAAGTAACCTATCCTCAGTTTTACATCTATGTGGCTTTCCTCAGTCTATAAAAAGTTAGGAATCTTCTCCATTTACACATCTGGCAAATTCTTCAATATTCTGGGAAAAAATAAACATAACTTTGTCTCAATATGTGCTGCTTTAAAAAGAGGTTGGGAAAAATATACAGTGAAAGAAATAAAAAATTCATGATTATTAACAATTATAGAACTATATCAAAGAGATTCAAATACTGTTCTTGAAAGCAAAACTATGTGTAAGTCATAAAATAGATGTGTTCTGTACAATAAGTAAAATATGGATTAAAGTGTATTAAGCAACCAAACTTTTTTATTTTGGACCTAAAACTAAAACACAGTTATAGAACAAAATTTTCCCACTACTAAAAATAATGTTTTAAGGCTAAAATTGTAAAGTTCCAAACAGAATCTTGTCACCATCTCTTTATAGTATTAATAAAGTTCAAGGCCATGTCTACTGAAAAATTTTGGCAAGCCAAACTTCACAATTAAAATAAATATAGTGTCACGTGACTGGTCTTCCAAAGCCTGGAATTTTGACCTTCACTGAAGTCTTCCGAATTCTAATGCTATAAATAACCAGCATTTAGCTGAACAAAATATTAAACTATTAATTCTCACAGAATGTGGTTGTGGCTTTTCAATGCATATGTCCCATGCAATGTTTAGCATGGGCTTATACACTTGACAAATATTTATTGTGTGTCTACCAGGGCTAGGCCCCTTATCAAGCAATGAAGATTTAAAGGAGACCACGACCAATACAATGCCTCTCCTTACAGGGCTAAAAAAGCAGAGAAGACAACAAACAATTGCAAGAAGTCATCACCTAGGAGGAGAGGATAAGCAGAGGCATTTCAATAACTATAAAGTAAGGGAAAGCCTCCTGGAGGACGTTGAGAGGCAATGTCTTAAAAACAAAAATCTTTTGTTGGCACACACACACACACAATGGAATATTACTCAGACATCAGAAAGGACAGATACTTATTGTTTACATCAACATGGATGGAACTGAAGGTATGCTGAGCGAAATAATCAATCCGAGAAAGACAATGGTTTCACTCCTATGTGGAATATAAATAAACAGCACTGAGGATCATAGGGGAAGGGACAGAAAACTGAATGGGAAGTCACCAGAGAGGGAGAAAAACCATGAAAGACTCTTAACTATAGGAAACAAACTGAGGGTTGCTGGAGGGGAGGTGGGTGGAAGGATGGGTAATTGAATGATGGGCATTAAAGAGGGCAAGATGTGATGAGCACTGGGTGTTAGATGCAACTGATAAATTATTGAACACTACATCTGAAACTATGTATCATATGTTGGCTAACTGAATTTAAATTTTAAAAAAATCCTCAAGGCTATATTAACAGATCTGTATATCTGTAAGTTACTGCTATTCACGCCTATCAGTTAAATTCTGTATTCTCATACATGTACAGGTTAATTTATTGCTAGGCTTATGCTCAGCATAACATGCTGCTTAAAAGAAGTTTTATAAATCAAAGGTTCTTATAGCTTTAAAGCACAAAAGGAATAATTTCTACCACTTCAGGAAAATCAAATGAGCAACATGAGTAAAGTGGCAATTAAATACTTCTGAAAAAATGGCAGACCTCATGAGTTTCTTTCAACCTCTTCCTCTCTTAACCATATGAAAATTACAATAAAGGTAATTTTAAAAAAAAAGAGACATAAAAGAAATAAGAAAGAGAAAAGGAGACTAAAACATTCAAGAGAATTCATCAAATTTTTATAAAATGGAAGAGATGGAGGAATGATAATTGATGTAAGGAGGCAGAGGCAATACTTGAGCACTGTGGAGAAGGAAACCAAAGGGAAATAAGCTGACTCAAGATACAAACCCTAGGAAGGATAAGGCCTTGGGGATACAAGGAGTTGTGAAGTCAGAGTAGGTGTTGGGGCTGAAAACAGAGTATTAGATAATAAAACATAAGAACATCAATAGATTATCCTCCCCTTCCCCCCACAGGCTCTCACATACAGGCACATATGCACCTGCATCTAGATTACAGCTCCTCCACCCTTTCCTATTCTTTGGAGAAACTCAATGACACCAAAGAAAAGGACTTATAAAACACTGACATTTGGGGGCACCTTGGTGGCTCAGTTGGTTAAGCATCCGACTCAAGATTTTAGCTCACATCATGGTCTCAGGGTTGTGAGATAAAGCCTGGCAACCAATAGAGTTTCCAAAAAAAGATCACGCCCAGTGTAGTGCATGCTTAAGATTCTCTGTCTCACCCGTCCATCCCTTCTCCCTCTCTAAAATAAAACAAAAACCAAAGAACACTGACATTTAGATGCCACTCTATTAAAAAGGCCAGATCACTAAATGAAAAGCCATTCTCACGTATAACTAGCTTCTGAGTAGCTCTCAAATACAGAGACGCAACAACCACAGATATGTGAGGAAAACTCTAAAAATGAAAGTGAGAGCTTAGAAAATCAAACAGGAATAAAAACGAACCTGGAAGAAACAACACAATGCTTGAAGTGGAAGACAATTAAAAAACAAAACAACACTATGATTAATATCCTTATACTAGAAAGAGAAATTTAGCAGCCATAAAATAAAATAGAAGGCTATCCCACAGGAACATCAGAGAACAAAAAATAGTTTAGAATTAAATTAGGATAGCAGAAATAAAACTTTCAATAGGACAGATGAAAGACCGAATCAAAGACATCACCCATTAAAGCAAATAAGCAAGATTAAAAAATTAGAAGATCAGAATTAGTTTAGGATCTGTCAGCGAGTTTAACTTCGGACTGATAGAGGTTCCAGAAAAAGAAAAAAAGAGAAAATGAAGGGAAACTGTCAAAGAAGTAATACAAGAAAAGTATATAGTACTTTCAAACATGAATTTCTATATTGAAAGCAGTCTCAAGTTCCTAGCACAATAAATGAAAACACGCCCACAAAAAGCTCTTTATTGTGAAAGTTTCAATACCAGGGGTAAAAAGAGATCATAAACGTTTTCAAAGGGGGGGCAAGACTGATTGCAAAATGAATAACAATCAGAATTGTATGATTAGAGACTTAGGAAGAGTCAGAGAGAGGCCTTTGGTATTATTTGTAGAGGAATTTTTATAAACCCTAAGCAATTACCCCATGTAAGTATAAATAAGTAATTAAAGGAATACAATTACAAAAACAAATTTATTGAATGCTTACATGATAGATGTACAATTCTAACTATCCTACAATTCTATTTAAAATGTATTAATTCGGGGATCCCTGGGTGGCTCCGCGGTTTGGCGCCTGCCTTTGGCCCAGGGCGCGATCCTGGAGTCCTGGGATTGAGACCCACATCGGGCTCCCGGCATGGAGCCTGCTTCTCCCTCCTCCTGTGTCTCTCTCTCTCTATGTCTATCATAAAATAAATAAATATATCTTAAAAAAAATAAAAATAAAGTGTATTAATTCATTTAATTTCATACTATGAGGAAAACAGTACGAAGTGTGGTCTCTTAAAAACTACGTGATACTATGTCTCAACTTTAAAAGTAAAATTAATTTAAAAAAGAATCTGGTTTTTTTAAGGTAATATTGTTTTAATGCTCTCTACCTTCCTTTTTTTTTAAAGATTTTATTTATTTATTCATGAGAGACACACAGAGAGAGAGAGAGGGGCAGAGACACAGGCAGAGGGAGAAGCAGGCTCCATGCAGGGAGCCCGACGTGGGACTCGATCCCGGGTCTCTAGGATCCTATCCTGGGCCAAAGGCAGGTGCTAAACCGCCGAGCCACCCAGGGACCCCCTGGTTTGGGGTTTTGATGGATAGGTGATACCTGCAGCAACCTCTGAGGTCCCGATGCATCATGACAGCATCATCTCGGTCTTCCCAACAGCTGCGTGACCCCCCCCCCCCCGCCCCCGACAGCCTGGCCTACGCCTGGTGTCACTCACTGGAGGTGCCGATCGGGGCCGCGCGCCTCACACTGCGACAACCTGCAGTGCCGCTGTCACAGCGGCCCGCAGCCCCAAGCGCACCGGCACGACGTCGCGCCTTCCCTCCCTCCCGGCGCTCAGGTGCACCTGGCAGCCCTTCCCTCGGGCGTCACCTGCGCCGCCCCCCCCCCCCCCCCCCGCGCACGCGCTCACGCACCTACCGTTTCCTTGGCAGCCGCGACCGGGATGGGCAGCAGCCCCCGGCCGCGGGGCGGGTCCTCCGGGTCCGCGGCCGCGCTGTCCGAGGCGCGCCCTGGGGCGGGCGCCCACGCGGAGTCGGCCCTCGGGTCCCCGTACAGCTGGTAGCACACAAGGCCGACCAGACCCCCGCCGGCCGCCGCCGCGATGCTCAGCTCTCCCCAGCGCCGCCGCCGCCTCCACGCCGCCTCCGCCACAGCCCCCTCTTCCTCCTCCCGGCAGGAGAAGGGCCGGCCAGGCGGGCCCGGGGCCGTCCCCGCAGGCCGCCCCCACAGCCCGGGAAGGGGGTGGTGGGGGGAGGGCGGGGGCGGCAGCCGCGGCGGCGGCCACAGGAGCCTCCGCAGCGCAGCCATTGCGGGAGCTGCCCGCACCAGCGCTCGGAGGGGGCGGGAGCGGAGGGGGCGACGAAACCTCGCGAGAAGTGGGTGTGCGGAGGCGCGAGGCTGTGCGAGAGCGACCCCTGCGACCGAGCGGCCCGGGCCCCTGCCGCCCGCCTGCCGCTGGGCGCGTCCCGGGGTCTCGGGCGGGGGGTCCCGGGGAGGGGCGGGGCGCGCCCACCGCCCCCCGGCGCCCCGGAGCCTGAGCGCGCCCGCCCCGGGGCAGCACCTGACTGCGCGAGAAGCCGACACCGCAGCGCGCGGCCGGGTCAGCAGACGGAGAGAGCCGTCGGGTGCGGGGTCTGCGGGGTCTGCGGGGTGGGAGAAGGTCCCGGCCCTCGAGGGCGTCCAGGGCGTCCCGATCTCCAAGGTCGCGAAAGTTTTCGTGGTTGCACCTTCAGGTGTGTCAGGTGTTAGCGTGGCCCAGGTCAGAGGCTGTTGTGACTGCACAGTGACAGTAGTCCAGGGGGGAAGGCTAACGTTTTTGGGTTACAGTTAATTTTTGTTTAAGATTTTATTTATTCATTCATGAAAGATACAGAGAGAGAGAGAGAGAGAAACAGAGGGCGAAGCGGGCTCCATGCAGGGAGCCCGACGCGGGACTCGATCCAGGGTCTTCAAGGTCACGCCCTGGGCCCAAGGCAGATGCTCAACCGCTGAGCCACCCGGGGATCCCCTACACTTAATGTTTTTTGAAGAAAACGTTACCATGCGTAGGGTCACCAATTCAACAAATTAAGTGCATGGGACGCTATTGGTATCAATATGAAAAATAAGTGTGACCGTGTCAGCTTTATTGTTGCGACTCCTGTTTGCTACCCTGTCGGTGTCACTTCCGTGAGAAAGTATATGTGGCATTCTTCCCAGTTTCCTACCCCTGAGCCCAGTTTTGGTTAAGTGAGTAATGCTAGCTTTGGTCTCTGCTCTGGAATGGTGCTGGGAGCTCCTAAAATATTGTGGGTCTAGGGGTGGGAACTACAGAATCCAGTTGTCTCACTTGAGCTGCAGTCACAAGGGAATATGACTAAGGGCAAACAAAATGAGGTTTTCTGACCCAGATCCTGCCAGCCCCTTGCCTATAGGTAATTCATAAGATAACACCTCAGTTACATCTCGTTTTAATATAGGTTATTGGAATTTTCACTGAAAATGGTAAACAGAAAAACCCCTATGAACAAAAATGTGCTTATTTTAGGATGCCATCTTTCTGTTTCTTTTACTTTTATCCTGTTTATATATAATCAATGCCATGAGGAAGACCCAGTAGTTCCTTGTGTTATCACTAAAGATTCCTCACATTTCTGTCTTCCCTGAATTTTGGAAAGTTTTAGTATTCCCAAAGAAACATTTATTCTCTGGATATATATATAACACAGTTCTTCTTCTGGCATTGTTTACTTTGAACTCAACACAATTTCCAGATTTACTCATAAATTTCCAACATGGCCTAATGACAAAATTCTTCGACAGACAGACTGATGAATTTTTATTACTGGCATATTAAAAGCTGAGTAGCTCTAAGGAGAACTGAGGAGGTAACACAAAAGCATTGTATTACAGATCAGGAAAATGACAGAAATTCTCCATCTGAGATGGCTTTCAAATAAGTATGTATTTTCTTTCTAGTTTAAATAGATTGAATGCTCTTCTGCAAGTCATTTCTCTGGCTAGAAACCAAGGTCTGCTGTGAGAGTTGCTGGATAAAGGTTTGTCAAATACAGAGCTTTAGATAAAGCTCTCTCTGTATGCAAAAGTTGATCTAATTATAACTTTCCATAGTACTTTTCCTCTAAAAGCAAAATTTCCTTAAGAACATTGCTTTCTTCTCATATTTGATGCTCTGTGACTACATAAAAATAACCATATTCCTTTAGTACCTGTGTATTTTAGAAAGTTTACTTCTCAGGGGGAAAAATTATAGGAAAACGATAGTAGGAGTTTTGGACTTTTTGCAGATTAAAGATAATATTAGATCAATGTAGGTTTAGTCCAATTTCCTTCAACTTTTATGTCAATTCCCTTGCACATTAGTAACATCCAAGAAATGTCCCTATTCCACAGGGAGAGTCAACAATTCACTTTTGTTCACTATGGTCTAAGTAAAAAGAAATGCTCTGGAGCATTTTAAAATCTCACAACAGCAAGAATAAAGCCAAAGAAGTTTTTACAAGAAAGCATATTTATCAACATAGAGTGATAAACTAGGCAGCAAAAGATTTGGACTCTTGGTTTTGCTACATAATTTTGCTACATCCTTCCATAAACTTACAATGTTTTAGAAGTCACAATTTACTATGAAATAATGAAATTGAATAGGTGGTCACTTTCTGAACCCATGGTCCTTATACACCAAAATGCTCCAAGCTTACCAGTAAAGCAAATATAAATACTTTAGGAGATTTTTCACATATAATTTCCCTTTTAAAAACCTATAAATGCCTTGCAATTGCTTTAATTCTTTTCTATTAAAATTCCATACTATGACCTAATTATTTTATCTTTTCACTACTTTTTTTTTTTAAGATTTTATTTATTTATTCATGAGACACACAGAGCAGAGACCGAAGCAGGCTCCATGCAGGGAGCCGGATGCGGGACTCGATCCTGGGACTCCAGGATCACACCCTGGGCCAAAGGCAGGCGCTAAACCGCTGAGCCACCCAGGGATCCCTAACAAAATTCCTATTAAAATATTCTGCTTATATTAATCTGAGCACTGGAATCTTGACTAGTTAAAAAACGGAGCAGAGCACTTGGTGTGGCTCAGTTGGTTAAGCATTTGCCTTGGGCTTAGGTCGATACCCTGGGGGAGCACCAAATCAGGCTCCCTTCTCAGCAAGGAGTCTGCTTCTACCTCTCCCTCTATCCCTCCCCTACTTGTGCTTGCTCTCTCACTTGCTCTCTCTCAAATAAATAAAATCTTAAAAAAAAAAAAAAAGGAGCAATTATATCTAAGGCCCTACATCAGAGCACATGAGTCCCCTACCAACAGGTGCACTCAATTCTGATGAGAGGAAGTTACCAGCCAAAGAGCAAGGCTGCAGCAAGCCCCCTCTCTTGGGAAAGTTGTCATAAATATTGTCCTCATCTTCAGCACTGCCTTCCTTAGGGTACAACTGGCAAATTCAAAGGAGAAAGTAGTGGGGAAGAAGTGTTCTCTGGAGTCACAGCTTTTTCTAGGTCTTTGTCTTTATAGGGCTAGCCACTAGGAGTCTGGAACTCAATTCTTTAGTATCCAGGGTTATGAAAGTTACCCAAGGCACTGAGGGTCTGGTGTTTTTTGTTTTTGTTTTTACTATCTTCCATCCCTAAAGACAAATTGACAGTGGCTTGTCTCCTGTCCTTCTCTTAGTGAAAACTAAGCTGTATCTAAGCTCCATTAAGCCAGAACATGGATTTAGCCCTCTGCAGGCACATAGCAGGACCCCAGGAAATGTTTATTAAATGGAGAAGGGAAAATTTTATTGTTGTAAGGGGAAGAGGCCAAGACGGGAAGACAATTCAAGGACAGGGAAATAAAGTAGTATATCAAAGGCTAAAGGAGCTGATAAACCAAGTGGCACATCTGGAAATGTAATTAATGCAAACGGAAGGCCAAAAGGAGAATGCAAAGGGTTGGCAAGGAAGGATCAGAGATATAGTTGTGGAGAAGGGTTGATTTGGGAACAAATTCTGTGATTTTTTTTATTTGAAGCCATCCTTGTACATATCATATTCTGGTAAAATCCTGCTGGACTTAGAGCCTTAAAGCAACAGGGGTTCCATCAGGTTCTTTTGATCCTCTGAGGAATCCCAACATAATCCATGGCTGAAGGTCAGTAAGTAGAGCTGACATTTGCCTTCTTGTTACTACATATCTCACTGGTGACAACAACCAAGCTGCCAGTTGTATACATTTAAGTTTTTAGTTTCAAGACAAGTGATAAACCTACTTTGACCATTACATCTGTCCAGTCTGATTTATATGATTTCTGACTTTATGTGATTTTCAGAGTCTTTGCTGACACTGTATCACTGCTCAGTTCTTGCCATTCATCCCTCATTTGGTGGCCAGAACTTGTCTTTTTATGTATTTGGGAAACACGGAGAAACAAGCATACCTCCTATTAGCAAAGCCTCTTTATTTTTTTTAAAAAAATTTATTATTGGAGTTCAATTTGCCAACATATAGCATAAGACCCAGTGCTCATCCTGTCAAGTGCCCCCCTCAGTGCCATCATCCAGTCACCCCAACCCCCTGCCCACGTCCCCTTCCACTATCCCTTGTTTGTTTCCCAGAGTAAGGAGTCTCTCCTGTCCTGTCTCCCTCTCTGATATTTTCACTCATTTTCTCTCCTTTCCCCTTTATTCCCTTTCACTATTTTTTATATTCCCCAAATGAATGAGACCATATAATCTTTGTCCTTCTCCGATTGACTTACTTCACTCAGCATAATACCCTCCAGGTCCATCCACCTCGTAGCAAATGGTGGGTATTTGTTGTTTCTAATGACTGAGTAATATTCCATTGTATACATAGACCACATCTTCTTTATCCATTCGTCTGTCAATGGACACCGAGGCTCCTTCCACAGTTTGGCTATTGTGGACATTGCTGCTATAAACATTGGGGTGCAGGTGTTCCCTGCCGGTTCACTGCATCTGTATCTTTAGGGTAAATCCCCAGCAGTGCAATCTCTGCATTGTAGGGCAGTTCTACTTTTAACTCTTTGAGGAACCTCCACACAGTTTTCCAGAGTGGCTGCACCAGCTCACATTCCCACCAACAGTGCAAGAGGGTTCCCCTCTCTCCACATCCTCTCCAACATTTGTTGTTTCCTGTCTTGTTAATTTTTCCCCATTCTCACTGGTGTGAGGTGGTGTCTCATTGTGGTTTTGATTTGTATTTCCCTGATGGCAAGTGATGCAGAGCATTTTCTCATGTGCTTGTTGGCCATGTTTATGTCTTCCTCTGTGAGATTTCTGTTCATGTCTTTTGCCTATTTCATGATTGGATTGTTTGTTTCTTTGCTGTTGAGTTTAATAAGTTCTTTATAAATCTTGGATACTAGCCCTTTATCTGATAGGTTATTTGCAAATATCTTCTCCCATTCTGTAGATTGTCTTTTAGTTTTGTTGACTGTTTCTTTTGCTGTGCAGAAACTTTTTATCTTGATTAAGTCCCAATAATTCATTTTTGCTTTTGTTTCCCTTACCTTAATAGATGTATCTTGCAAGAAGTTGCTGTGACAAAGCCTCCTTCTGTGTGAAAACACATTAGCTCTTTCCCAGTTGTCATATCCTGTTTTTCATGCCTGATAGTGATTAAAACTTCTATGCCCATTATAAGCTGTCTTCTGGAAAAGAATAACCTCAGAATAATATAATGATCATCCATTATACAAGATGACAAATAATACAATCTTTCTAAAACTGTTGGCAATAATAACTAGAGTTGAACATGCGTATACCCAATGACCCATCAATTTCCTTTCTAAGGTGAAATACTCAATAGCAATGAGTATTTATGTGCAGCAAAAGATACACAGAGGGATAGTAGTAAGAGGCCCAAAACTAAAAAGTATCCATATGTTCATAACCAGTGGCCTGGATTTATTTTTTATTTTTAATATTATTATTATTTTTATTATTATTATTATTTATTTGGGTTTGGTTTTTTTTTAAGTGTGGTATATTCACACAATTGCATGCTATATAGCAATGAAAATTACTGAGCTGCAACTATATGCATTCACATGGTTAAATTTCACAGAAAGTTGAGTCAAAGAAGGCAAAGGCAAAAGAACAAACTACTATTTCATTCATAATGTTCAAAGACAACAACAAATATATACGTATGTATATATGTATACACACATATCTATACTTACATACACACATACACAAACATACAGTTTAATAAATCATGATAGTGGTTTCCTTTGGTACAGGGTAGTGACTAGAAGGAGGCTGGGGGCAAAGGGCGATTCTAGAATTCTGTTCATATTTTATTTCTTGATCTGCGTGCTGAGTAGACAGTGTATTCACCCTGAAAATTCATAAAGCTGTCTGCCTACAATTTGTAAGTGGACAACCTTTTAATGTATGTTATAGTTCACTAAAAAGTTTATATAAAATAAAAAGTAGATTTTCTTCCTAATGCTCTTACATGAATGTGTTATTTACTAGAGGACTTGATAAGTTATGAACTGTATGACTGAGAAAGAATGTACAAAGTTTGCGAAGAGTTAAGAGCAAACATTGAAAAGTTGGAAATTAATGGAAAAGGTAATCTTAATATAGCATAAACTAAGATGCTTAGTAGATATTTTTCTCATTCACTAAGAAAATACCAAAAAGAACTTGTTTTTTTTAAGCAACAACTTAGTGTTTTATCTTCTTCGACCTGTAACATTTTTCTCCTGTAAATGTCCATATGGACAGACCTAGTATATCTGGTGGTACAACCAATATATACCCTTGTTGCTGGCTCTAACCCCAGACTGTCAGGTGTTAGATGGAAACTGCTTTAAGGGCAGATAACTAGGGATGCCTGGGTGGCTCAGCGGTTGAGCATCTGCCTTTGGCTTAGGTCTTGATCCGGGGTCCAGGGATGAAGTCCCACATTGGGCTACCTGTGAGAGGATTGCTTCTCCCTCTGCCTATGTCTCTGTCTCTGTGTGTGTGTGTGTCTCTCATGAATAAATCAATAAATAAATAATTTTTTTTTAAAAAAAGGGCAGATAACTAGATAGAAAGGCAGCCTTCAGAACAGATGGCAAGATTAGCACCAAGAAGGAACCATTAGAGAAATCAAACATAGCATAAGGTTAAGTTCACGTACTTCCCTGAAGAAGCTTATAGGAATGGCAAACCAGTTTCATTTCTTACCAATGCCAATTGATTGGTACTGGCTATCCAGAACACTGTGCTGAGCAAAGTTTTCAGATCAGGTCAAGAATTCACAGGAAAAAGTACATTGATAGATGGGTATGTCTGCAAAAAGTATGCTATCAGATTGGTCTGAGCTGTGTTATGGGACCACCTTGGTTTCCTTGCAACTCTCCAATCAGAGAAGACAGTGTAAATAGTAGAACAGAAAAACTGGAAAATGTTTAAATGTTTCCATAACACACATGTGAACATTTTATATTTGCCCCTGAAAAATTTAGCAGATGGAAAAGAATTTAGAGATAAATTAATCTGGAAAATTTGTAAACTTTTTAAAGTTTTTAGGGATAGTGTGGGGAGTTCTTAGTGGAACTGTCAAAAGAAATCTGATACAGAAGCCCCCAAATACATAGTAAATAACGGAAGAATGTTTCTAGCTGAACACAGGAGGGTGTTTGGACCCTGTTCCGTTAAAGCCTCCCTTTAAACTCCCAAGGCTGGTCCTGAAGCATTTCTGTAGAATCTAAGGGCCTAAAAACCACTAACATGTATGCAGTTTTATTTTTTTTTTCTGATGTGAACATTGAGAGGCTGTCAGGTTAACAAATTCTCTCTGGGTCTCACATTCAGGACTTGTGCTTCAATATTCTGTCCTACTGCATAATTCCTATTTTGGAATCAGAAATAGAACTTGAAACAGTTGTGTGTGTGTGTTTTTAAGGCACATTAACTTGCAAAAAAAATGGTATTAGCTCAAATAAAAGATATTTTTAGGATAAAATCATATTGAGCCAAGGAAGAGTGGTACTGGGTCTTAGGAAGTATGATATGCAGGTCAGCTCTAGAGATCTACACAGTAAGAGTTCAAGGACATTTATTCTAACATACTGCTGTGAACATGACTTGACTACTAATTCCATCATTCTCTGTGAATCTTAGTTTAGGTTCTAAAGAGAAAACATTGACTTGGTGTGGCCATGGTGTGTTTTCTACCTTTGTTAGTTTCTCACTGTTGAGCTAATCAGCTGTGCCTGGAAAGAAAAGGGTTGAGTCACAGAGGAGCATTTTCTAGCTTTTCTGTTCTATTATTTCTGGGAAATAGGGAGAAGAGCTTCTCTTAGAAGGTCCCATGGGCTTCAATGGTGTGTTAGTGAAAGTTTAACAATGAATTCTGGGGTAGAAGAGGAGAAGAGTTGTGATTTGTAGCATTTATAGATTTCTATGCTATAAATACTCTGACCATGGCTGATGCCAAGCTACCTATGTGACAAAGATACAGTAGCACATCATCATATAGAATCTTCACTAAACATGCAGAAAGATAGAATAGGTATAGGAAAATAATTGGGAAGTGATAAGTTCTTAGAACTCATTATCTTTGATTTTAAGACAATTTATCTGATTGTAAGTTTACATATTTTAATTTTTTTTTCCAAGAGATGAACTTTATTGCAAGCACCCTTGGGCGAGGTTCCATGACTCAGAGAGAGAGAGAGAGAGAGAGAGAGAGTCGGGGAAGTCGCAGTGAGTCGGGGAAGTCGCCATATTTTAATTTTTAATAATGTCTCTATCAGCTGGCTCACTAAATTCCTGAAAATTTAGTAATCAGTTCTATTGAACTAGCTGGCTCCAGGACACTACTAGCAGGTACTTAACAATTATCATATCCATTAGAGAATTTGGGAGCTCTTGAAGACCAGTGTTTGAGACAAGAAACAAACAGTATAAGTAGGACATAAGAGTAAGCCAAAAAAAGATCAGAATTAAAAATTTACCTCTAGCCACAAATAGCTAATTAATTTACCCATCCTTTAGTCAATGTGGGTTAACAACCTTCCTTCCCTTCTAGGGGTTGTTAATTAGTTTCAATCAACCTATATAGAGATGTTACTGTATTCTTTCCAATTAATTATATTTGCTATTCCAAAGACTTGAAGTTAAGGAATTATGTCAGGTCTGGATGGGAAAACGGACAATCCAGAACCAAGTGGAGACTACTTTTTTTTTTTTATGTTCTCCTTTTCATTTTTTAAAAAATTGAAGTCTAGTGGACATACAATGTTACATTCGTTTCAGTATACAACAAAGTGATTGGACTTGTCTGTGCTCATCACAAGTGTAGCTACATATGTTACATACAATGCTATTACAACACCATTGAGTGGTTATTCCCTATGCTGTACCTCTCATCCCCATGACTTAATTATTGCATAACTGGAAACCTGTTTTTCTCCCACTCCCCTTTACCCATTTCACCATCCCCCCCCCCCCCCACTCTGGCAACCATCAGATTACTCAGGAGGAAACTATTCTTTTTTTGGGGGGTGGGGGGGAGAGACTACTCTTGAGCTGAGTCTGCAGCTCCCAGCTAGAAAGCTGTGCATTTAACAACTGATACCCAATAGGAATCAGCTCTGATCTCACCAGGTCATTAGGTCTTGCCTATGCTAATGTTAATCCTTAGCTTTGATTAAAATATTTCAGCAGGATGGTCCTTAACCTCCACGTGTTTGAGGTCCTTTTACAATACAACAATATAATGCATCTAGATAATATTTAAATTTATTACACCTAAAATTTCTATATTGTCCACAGGAAGATAGTCATTCTGAAGCCAAAGTAATCAACAAGTGATTTAGGTCACTATGCATCTTTTTCTGTTAAAAATAAATCAGTTTGCCTCAAACACTGGAGACTGATCTGAAAACAAAAAAGTCTGAAAATATAGGTGTTCATAAATCCCTTGGCAACTGAAGCATATCAAAACTCCTGCACTTTGGAAAAGATTCCAAGTTTTTCAGGAATGTTGCAGATCTTATGTTCAGGAACCTGTAAACCTCAGACCACCACATCAAGGGAAATGAAGTGAACCTTTCACTTGGAAATAAGACTTTATAGAAAAACCACTAAATGAGCTACTCTAACATCATCCTGCAGGTGCATGGGGCTCCTTAAACAAATTATTCCAGATTAAGTAGGCCTGTTCCTCCATCCTCCCAGCGTTATACAAGGAAACCATGTTTGATTAGAATTTTAGTGTGTGTGGTATTTGTTTCAGGGCACATGCTTTGATCAAAATCTATGTAATGGAGGCCTGTGTTCTCTGATATCTAAAATTAATCGTTGAACTCTTGGCTATGACTAAATATAATAATTACACTGACCTATTAAATATCTATGTGCCTATAAAGAATTTGTCCCTAAAGTGAATTTTAAATAAAGAGAAACATCAAACAATGATGAAAACAATATGTGAAACTCAAGATCATTATCCAAACCAGGTGCTTTTTCAAACTGAAAATGAACCAAATGAGGAAGAAGGATGAGCTAAAAGTAGGGGTAATAGAGTAATTCATCATTAAGTCTTTTAAAAGTGGAAACAAATGAGAAATGAATCTCAGAATATTGTGTGAATGCTCTTTGTTCTTCTTTCCAAGTTGCTAAAATAAAATTAAAATTTCTCCAATAATTATGAAGGACTCATATGATATCTAGCTAGAAGAGGTCATTAGGCAGTTAAAAATTTGGAACTAGAGCTTTGGGAGTGATGTCTTAAAGGTGGTGACTGACCATTACGCAGCTTTACACTGAAATTTAGTTGAGCTTTAAATGTGGTATTAGTAAAAAATATCATATTTTGAAAGCTTACAAATACTATAAGTGGATTATGTTAGAGTAAAAAAATTGTAAGTTATATAGTATTTACATAATGGGAATTTGCAGATACATCTATGAAAATATTATGTTTAAGAGAACTTCAGAAGTTAGAATCTCATGTATATAGATAAATATCGTGATCTACATATTTATTTTGATAACAATATTTGAGTTTCATAATTAGAACCTTCCTTATCTTCTTTAAAACTCTAATTTTAAGAAAAGGAGAATTTAACTGATTTGAAGAGAGAGGTTTTTCTCTAAAGGTTTGTCTATAATTAGTCTATAAGGCAAAGCTACTAAATTTTATTTTCCAATTAAATTTAACCTTGAAATTTGGACAGCAATCATAAAATTTTAGATTGAATGGGACCATAGAGGCAATTTAGTCTGAGGTCTGTGTTTAGATAGGAGTAAACTAAATGGAACGTGTCTTACCAGGGGATGTTTTCTGATCTGGCTTTTGTTGGCTACCCCTCCTTTCTTTGGCATTTTCCTAACAGGACTCTGCTTAGATAGAACTTCTTCTGAATGCTTCCCAGTTCCAAAGCCAGTTTATCTGCTTTCAACAAAGTACTTCAAACTTGCCCATCATAGCACCACCAGTATAATGTTATTTAATTATTTATATCAGCCAGCTGGACCATAAGCAACAGGAAGATAGGGATGGTTTTTGCCTTGTAACTAACACAGATAGTACCTGTTATGTAGTAAGAACTTCTATATCTTTTGAATGAAAGACAAATATTTGTTTTTATAAAATTACCAAAAATCCATGTAAATTTAATATGAATAGAGCTCTTTCTTCAAGACAATAAAGAATATAGATATGAATTAAATTATTGGTCAACATTAAGAAAACCAAGTCAATAATCTACTAGGTTCAATTATTGTCCTGAAAAATACATTTCAATGGATATAGCTCATTAAAAATACTTAAAATTCATTACACTGATAACTTTCAGGAAATAATAGTGGATCAGAGTTTACTGAAGTCAATCATAAAAGGCTACTGTCTGAACATTTCATCTCTTATTTTCATAGGCCCACACAGAGGCTATTTGCTGTTGCAATCACGTGTTTTGGTTGTAGATCCTGACACATGCATTTTTAAGGGTGTTAATATTCTCAAAGAACTGCTCTTTTTATTTGTTTAGTATTATGCAAACTGCTCTGAATCTAGTTCCTTGCCGATTCATTTACTCGACTCCGCTCCCTGTCCTTGAGCTCATTTCTCAATTTCATTGCCAGCTAGAAACGTAGAGCCTTGTTCACAAGAATAGCTGGAGTCAAATATTTTCAGCGTCAACACTTTCACGGTATCCTGACAGCTGTACGGTATATGCTGAGCTGTATTTTATTCCTGCTGAGATTATTGACATCTTCACAGTTTTCCTGTGATTTTTATCTTTGCCAATGACATGCTCATTATAACTGTGCCATTTCTGTTTTCATTTTTGGAAGGGAGACTTGGATGAGGAATTTAACAACAGCATGACTAGAAGCTGAAATGAAACTTGGCACCATTTATTCCTGTCTATCAAGGTCCCTCTTGGCCTTATCAAGGGTCTGGCAACGTGTGTTCCCACACCGTCCTCTAGTGGCTGACCCCAAGGGAGACCTGCTATCACTCTGCCACTGTGATGAAGACTGTCCTTTCAGTGCATGGACTTGTGAGCAGAGTTTATTATTTTTTAGGATGAAGAATTTTCTCCTGGGGTGTTTGCGTTCTCTAACAGTCAAATTAAATTTTACAGCATTGAATATACATCCTATGACTTAGAAGCATTCTTAGGGGAAATCTAAAAATAAATTTAAAAATCCATGGTTCTGGAAAAAATCCTAAAATGTATATCCATCAACCAACAAAGATTTACCAAATATAAAAAATATGCCAGGCACCTTTGTAGGTGCTTGATATACATAAGTGAACAAAACAAAGATTCCTGCCCACAGGGACCATACATTCTAGCATGAGGACAACAGTTAAGAACATGGTTCCTTTTGGATTGACATTCAGAACAGACTGCTTGTAAATGTGATGTGTTTCAAAAATTGTACTACCGGGAACTGTATTCTTAACATTCAGTAATGTAACTGATGTTTGCCTTATCTTCTCTAACCTGCCTTCAGAGCAAGTTGGAAGTGACTGGCACCATGTCACCGGTACAGGGTACCATAGGCATTACTAGCCTCCCATGTGCTAATGTTGCTCACTCCAGAGTGACCATTCTGGAAAGCTATTTCTTGTCTTCCTAAATTGTGTGCCAAATGCAAGAAGTGTCTTTAAGTCCTCTTTCCACTCCCCTTCTCCCAATTCTCCTCCCTACACCAGCACTAACTTCACTAAAGTCTTTCTGAGCAGTTTTTGCCTGAGGCTATGCTCCAGTTCTGCAAAAACAGGACTGGTTACTGGGAGGCCTCTAATTAGGGGAGAAAAATGGGTAAATAAGGCATCAGTTACTCTTATCGTATTGCTTTACTGGAAAGGTGAAATTTTAAGGTAGTTTAATTAATCACTTTTCCATTTTCTGTTTTTTAAAAAGAATGTAGTTCATCCATATTGATGTTACAATAAATTAAACTATTGTATCTCCATTCTTGTGATGGTGTGTTTTATTTTTAACTCATTCGAAGGAGAGACAATGAACAGACTCATTAATTATTTAAATCTACTGACTTCCTGAATTTTATGAAGATTCTTTTTTTTTGAGAGTAGTCATTTTTTTTTCAAATCAGAATTTTAATGGCAATTTTATGCCCTCAGAAAATGTGGTTTATTTGAATATTTATGGTTTAATTTTTATTTATTATAATAAAAATATTCTTTTAGTGTTTATGTGGAATTATGTTTCAGTAGGATGAAGTGTATTTAATTTAAAATACTGTTTCTTGGGTGCTTGGGTGGATCAGTCGGTTAAGCATCTGCCTTTCGCTTGGGTCATGAACCCAGGGTCCTAGGATTGAACCCCATGTCTCATGGGCTTCCTGTTCAGCAGGCAGTCTGCTTCTCCCTCTCCTTCTGCCACTCCTCCTGTTTGTGCTCTCTCTCTCATTTGCTATCTATCAAATAAATAAAATCTTTAAAAAAAAAAAAAAGATACAATAATCACTTAGGGGCACCTAGGTGGCTCAGTCAGTTAAGTGTTGACTCTTGGTTTGGGCTCAGGTCATGATCTCCCGGTCAGGAGATGAGCCCAGTGTCAGACTCTGTGCTCAGCAGGGAGTCTGCTTCTTCCCTCCCTCAACCACCCCACACCCCACTCATGAACACACTCTCTCTCTAAAATAAATAAATAAATCTTTAAAAAAAATCACTGAGATGTCGTAGCACTAATGATTTTCATACACATTTGTCTATTTGTAGGCTTCCTACAATACTTCTGCAGGTTGGACAGAACATGTAATTATCCCAATTTATAGAGGAAAAGATTGAGCCTTGGGGCTCCAGTAATGTAATTTTCTCAAGGTTTTATAAATATTGAGTGACAATATCTTGCTTGTAACTAAAAAGTAAGGAAAGAAAAAAATACAAGGTAAAAATCAAACAATGTTTGTTATTACTCTTGTTGTTCTCTGTAAAGCGGGGATGGGGGGGCTGAAATAAGTAGGCAATGACAAAGATGTTCAATTTGTGCCAGAATTTTATTCTGCTTAAGTTTGGTCCCCTGAATTATGTGATTTCACGGTCAATCAACTTTCCTTTGGGGCACCGGGGTGGCTCAGGGGTTAAGCATCTGCCTTTGGCTTGCGGCGTGGTCCTGAGGTCCTGGAATCGAGTTCCACATCGGGCTCCTGGCAGGAAGCCTGCTTCTCCCTCTGTCTTTGTTTCTGCTTTTCTCTCAGTGTCTCTCATGAATAAATTAATAAAATCTAAAAAAAAAAAAACTTTTCTTTTTCCATGTCTGATCAATACTATTCCTACAAAATATCCAACCTGTTCCAGTAGAAGTTTGGGCTTTTGTGCAGATCAAAACCTATGCAAAGAGTTCAGGAATTTTGATTTAATGTCAGTTATCATATTTAACATCCGTTGAATTTAGATTTTTCTCTCCTACAGTTAAAGTGCTTCTAATATCTGAGCTGTGACTTTTCAAAATTTACACTAAAAACTTTTATTTTGATATATTGCATGCTTACCAAAAAGCCACAGGAGTAGTACAAAGAACTCCACATACCCTTTATTCATATGCTTTGTTGACACTTCACTCCACCTGCTTTGTCATCTCTCTTTTTCCATTTCTAGTTGCATAAACATTTTTTTCTGAACCATTTGAGAATAGTTTTGCAGACATAATTCCTCTTTATCCATAAAGTTTTATTTTGGATTTCCTAAGACCTTTTCATATGTAACCACAATGCAACTGTTAAAATCAGGAAATTTAATGTAGATACAATGCTATTATTTAACTCACAATCCATATTACAAATTTGCCAGTTGTTTCAATAATGTTCATTATAGTTTTATTTTTTTCTGGTTCATACTCCATACCGGGACCATAGGACACATTTAGTATTCATGTCTCTTTAGTTTCCTTTAGTCTGGAGGAGTTCCTCAACCTTTCTTTTGTTGTGTTTTTTGATTTTGACATTTTGGAAGCATGTAGGCCACTTGCTTTATAGAATGTCCCTCGCTTGGGGTTTATCTGATGTTTCCTCATAATTAGAGTGTGCATTTTTGATAGGAATACCAAATAAGTGACATTATCCCCCCTTCTTGGAGTATTAAGAGGCATATGGCACTGGTTTGCCTCATTGTTATTTACTTTAATTATGTGGTTAAAATATCATTCACTAGATTAGTCCACTATAATGTTACTGTGCTCTCTTTGTGATCAAGAAACAACTTGTGACTGAATACTTGAGACTAAGTAAATAGCCTCTTCTTCATCTAACATTTTACCCCCTAGTTTTAACAGGTATTGATGATTTCACTGGATTAACAATGAAGAATGCAAAATGGTCATTTTTTAATTCCATCATTCCTTCAGTATTTATTAATTGATACTCTCCCATAAGGAAAAGTTCTCCCTTGTCCTGTATTTATGTATTTGTTTGATTGGTTGTTTATTTAAACAGTTGCACTCATAGATTGTTATTTCATTCTATAAGTATTTTGTTCCTATCATTATTTTGATGCTCAAATCGTCCTGGATTTGACCTATTTCCTATTGACATGTCTTCACTACTTTTTTAGTACTTTCTTGCCATCTGGCACCAAAAGATGCCTCCACCCTGGAGAGGAACTTTTTCAACTTGATAAAGAATATCCATTAAAAACCCTAAAGCTAACATGTAACTAATGGTGAGAAATTTGAAGCTTTCTCAACAAGATCAGGAACAAAGCAAGGATGTCTCCTGTCATTATACCTTTTCAATAACATACTGGAACTACTAGCTAATGCAGTAAGACAAATGGAAACAAAAGCTAAAGCTATACAAATTGGGAAGGAAGAAATAAAATTATCTTTATTTGCAGGTGACATGATCATCTATATAGAAAATTCAAAAGAATCAATGACAACAACCAAAAGTCCTAGAACTAATAAACAATTATAACAAAGTTGTAGGATAAAAGGTTGATTACAAAAGTCAATTGCTTTCCTATATATGCCAGCAATGAACAAGTTGGATTTGAAACAAAAAACACAATGCCATTTATATTAGTTCATATATGAAAAGGTATAAATCCAACAATATATGTATAAGGTCTAAATGAGGAAAACTACAAAACTCTCATGAAAGAAGTCAAAAAAGAACAAAATTAATAGATCACCCATGTTCATGAACATGAAGACTTAATATCGTCAAGATGTCAGTTCTTCTAAACTTGATCTATAGATTCAGTGCAATCCCAATCAAAATCTCAGCAAGTTATTGTGTGGGTATTGACAAATTGATTCTAAAGTCTGCAGGCAGGAAAAAAAAAAAAGATCCAGAATAGCCAACATAATATTGAAAGGGAAAAATGAAGTTGAAGCACTGACAATATTTGAAGTCAAGACTTACTATAAGGTATAGTAATCAAGACAGTGTGATACTGATGAAAAAATAAACAAATAGATCAAGGGAGCAGAATAGAAAGCCCAGAAATAGACGCACATAAATACAGTCAAGTGATCTTTGACAAAGGAGCAAGGGCAAAACAGTGGAACAAAGATAGTCTTTTCAATAAATGGTGCTGGAACAGCAGGATATCCATATGCAAAAAATCAATCAGCCTAGACATAGACCTTAAAATCTTCACAAAAATTAATTAAAAATAGGTAATAGATCTGTGAGATAAACGCTATAAAACTATAGAAGATAATGTAGGAGGAAACCTAGATGACCTTGGGTATGATGAAGACTTTAAAAATACACCACCAAGGGTGCAATCCATGACAGGTATACTTAATAAGCTGGAATTCATTAAAATTAAACCTTCTGCTCTGTGAAGGATAATGTCAAGAGAATGAGAAGACAAGCAACAAAGAGGGAGAAAATTTTGCAGAAGACACATCTGATGAAGGACTATTACCCACAATATGTAAAGAACCCTTAAAAATTCAACACAAAGAAAACAACCAGATTAAAAAGGCTTTCACAGATACCTCACAGGCAGCAATAAATATATAAAAAGATGGCAATAAGCACAGGCTTTCACAGATACCTCACAGGCGGCAATAAATATATAAAAAGACGGCAATAAGCACATAAAAAGATGCTCCACATCTTATGTCATTAGGGAATCGCAAATTAAATTAAACCAACCAGGTATTACTACGCTCCTTTCAGACTAGCCAAAATTCAAAACTCTGACAACACCTAATCTTGGTGAGAATGTGGAGCAATAGGAACACTTGTTCAGCACTGGTGAGAATGCAAAATTGTATAGCTATTTTGGAAGACAATTTGGCATTTTCTTGCAAAACTAAACATAATCTAACATACAATCCAGAAGCCACACTTCTTGATATTTACCCAAAGGAGCTGAAAACTCATGTCCACACAAAAACATGCGCACAGATGTTTATTTTTTTCACACAGATGTTTATAGAAACTTTATTCATAGTTGCCAAAACTTGGATAACCAAGATATCCTTCAGTAGGTAAATGGATAAATAAACCATGGTATATCCAGACAATGAAATATAATTCAGTGTTAAAGGGTAATGAGCTATAAAGTCATAAAAATAACACGGAGGAACTTTAAATGTATATTACTAAGTAAAAGAAGGCAATCTGAAAAGGCCACATACTGTACGATCCAAATCACATGATATTCTGAAAAAGGCAAGACTATCCAGACGGTAAAAAGATTATGGTGCAGGAGTTGGGGGGCGGGTAAGGATGAGTAAGTGGACACACGATTTTTCTGGCCCTAGAACTACCTTGTGGGATAGTATAATGATGGATACATGTCATTTTATATTTGCCTAAGCCCACAAAATGTCCAACACACCAAAAGCGAACCCTGCAAACTATCAATTTCAGGTGACAATGATGTGTCAGTGTGTATTCATCAATTTTAATAAATGTCTCACTCTGGTGGAGGATGTGAAATTTCTGTGCCTTGCTCTTATTTGCTGTGAACCTAAAACTGCTCTAAAAAAATAGTCTTAAAAAAGAAAGCAAGATGCCCCAGCCCTGGAACCAGATATTTTCCATGGATCATTTTAGGAAGAGGTTGAATCAAGAAACCAAGATCTAGTATAGGTTTGCATCTAAGCCCCGTGGTCAGAGTGGAGGTACACACCTACACACATACACATGCTTGCACCATAACTGTAATTCCAATTCAACACTATAGGATTCATTCTGGTCTCATCTATCTTCATATTTGTATCTCTACTCTCTAGCAGTGAAACATCTAGCTCTCGTTATCATAAATATATTTACTCCTTTGTTCAATCTTACATCAATCTAACCTCCACTACTGAGAAAAACAATCTTCGTAACTGAAATTTCATATTTGTTCATGTATTTTTCCTTTTGTCTCTAGACTGTGGCTATATAGTCTAAGAATTGTTTCTGAAAATTAGTATTTAAAAAAATTATTATTACTCCCTTCTGTGTGGTTATGTTATTCACTTGAATTCAGTTAGGTCATTTGTTGCTGATTTTATTCCTTGCCCCTCCCCACCCCCCAATTTTTAAACATTTTCTTTTACCTAAAATATTAACAAGATTAATATTTCTCTGAAAGTCAAAACTCTATGAAAAGTTGTTCTTAAAAAATTATCACTCTTTCATCTCCTCTACTCCATTCACATCCATCCCAGATAATTAATTAACAAGGTAACCAATTTCATTAGTTTCTGGTTCATCTATGTTTATGTTTATTTTTGAAAAAAAAAAAGGCATATGCACATGGAAGTTTCTTTTTTCCCTGCTTTCCTACAGAATATGTAGCACACTATGTGCAAAGTATGCTAAAGCTTTGCTCTTTTCGTTAATAATATCTTCTGGAAACACTTCATATTAGTTCATAAAGATCTTTCTTATTCTTTTTTTCCCTCAGCTGTGCAATGCTCCATGGTATGAGTGTACCATAATTTATTCATTTAGTTTCTTATGTGCAGAAATTTATGTTGTTGCCAATATTTTGTAATTATTTTGTAAAAATAATAAATAATGTTAGGCAAATGTACTTATATTTTATTTAGAGTGTAAGTTGTGACTTTTAAATCAGCTTTTTCTTTTTCTCAAGTTAAACACATGTAGAAGTATCAAAAGGCATTGACTTCTTTTTCATGTGTTAAAAAGAAAGATTCATGACAATATGCTTGCTGAAAAGCTATATAGGAATTATATGGTCTGGAAAAGTGTAACTACATTTTGTGGAAGTAGAAATTGTAGCACATATTTGTATAACAGCAAGGCAAGTGTGGTCTCTAGGAAGTATAGGTGAAGTTGATTAGATTGCAGTGTATACTTAAAAGTTGAATAATGCACTCTTGTAAAACACTCTTCAAAATTATTTAACTTCCCATGATATCATCACAGCATGTGCAAAAAAAAATCTTTAGTGTTATCTTTTCCTGTCACATGACTAGTGCAAACAAAAGAAATCCTTATCTTTTTGTTTCTATTCTGGCCCTTTATAAAATGGCATTAAGCACCATTCAAAACTTACACATTAAAGGTTTGATTTGGGAAAAAAAAGATTTATTTCATATTTCAAACAAATTACATTTGCTAAATTATGAAGCAAAACTTTTTCCAACAACTGAAAAGTCTAGCATCTTATATGCACAGAAAACTTTATAGTTTTAAAACCACTTTCCTGTATTTTCTCACATTTAAGTCCCATAGCAACCCCAGACATAGTGAATGAGGCAGGAGTTATATCGTACTTTTGTTACAAAAGCTGAAACAGAGGCATGTAGAGAGTTTAAGGAAATTGCCCTGGGATATAGCACTCTAGACTAAGCCCTGAACTAGAATCCAGAACAATTTTTTTCTTTATAAAGTGGGATGTGCTTATCTCATAGGGTTATTGTGGTGATTGAATAAGGTAATGCACTTGAGAATGCTAAATTTGTAGAAAAAGAAGGTAGTTTTATTATTAGAGTATTTGGGCTTTGGTGGCTATGTGTAAAATTTCCTGATATTTATATCTGTAAGTAATACAAGAGACTTAAACAGTCTAAGAGCTATAGATCACACAGCAGGACTTCAAGTGTTCATGTGGGGAAATATTTCATAGACTGATCTAGTACCTCAAGGAGCAGGTGACCGATACTAGATATCCATCATGGAATAATTAACAGTATTATATGTTGTACAGAACTCAGACCTTGAAACAAACCTCATTAAAAGGTACCTGGTCTTAGTTTTAAAACCTTTAAGTATCTCTTCTGTAAAAGTAATCAATGTATGCGCCGGCTACTTTAGTTATCCTGCTATGAGATTCACATGACTTTGATCTAACTTTCTTTGATTTAACACTGCAATTAAGAAGATTTGGTTCAAAGTAAAAGCTCATTGGTTGATGTTTTACACTGATGTGATAATGTTTACACAGATGTGCTTTGAAATCTTGCTTATGGTGGATTTGGGGGTCCTGCCACAAGACAGATCGCTGTTATCTGAAAGGTGAAATAATGTGGCATTTACCTGGTACAACCTTTAAAAGAGACTTCGAATATACGTTTCTAAAGTGATTTATCTGTTTATTGTTTTTACCTGGTGTTTTTGTTTTATTTCATATCTATCAACAGTAAATCACTTGCTTTAAGGACTCTTTTATAACTTGGTTGCACAAGGGTAAGTACTTAGGGCTGTAGTGATGAAAAGGTGTAACTTTACCTGCTTTAAAGCACCTGCCAATTAATTAGCAAAACAAAACAAAACAGAAAACCCTTCAGAGCAAATAAAATAAAGCAGTCACATCCATTTGTGCTCCCAGGTTCAGGCTTCTACTGGACAGACCATGAAATGACTAAAAATAAACTTTAGTGATTCCCTAAAACTTTTTGCTCAGGGGAAGCATAAATCTGCCAAATGATTCTCAACTCCTCTGCCACTGAAAAATGTTAATGGGAAGATCTTGAATTAACTAGTGGTAAAAAACCAAAGTTTCAAGGTTTATAATGGGCAATATCCACCCCCTTCACTTCAACGACTTTTTATTTTACAAATGTGCCCGGACACTCATACATTTTTTTTTACCAGTAACTTTTCCTGTCTCAAAGACACATTCAAGAATCAGTGCCGTTTACTCATTTTTATAATTAAAATGTGAACAACAACAACAAACAAACCTTAAAGAAAATGCCTAACCTGAAAAGAACAGGGAAATGCTCTTAGATTGAATAAGGGCAGTAGAGGCCACTCACCATTTATGACACTATCACAGATATTCATTTTCTATTTGTGGCAAATATAAGAATATAAACCATCTGTTTTCAGCCTATTTGGGTTTACCCTTAATCCCTAGATTCATGATTATATTATGTTATTATACGATGTTCACGAAAAGTCCATGACCCCAGCACACAATTTAAAACTTCCATGTAGATATAAGGCGATCTTGGTTATATCATGTGCTATCCGAGTAAAGATAAACATTAAAGAGAACCTGGGAAGGTGGTGGTGGTGGGGGGGGGGTGTATGTATTCCTAACCTAACCTTGATTATGTAAAGAAAATCCCCCATCTAAATGATAAAAGAAAAGAGTAATGCTTGTACATTTTATTAGTGTTTTAAAATTAGTGAGTTAAACTGTCAAAGCTTTGATTTTCCTTTCATGTGTGTCTGGGCAGGTCTAAGCCTCAGGTAACGCCCTTTTTCCTTCTCTCTCTCTCTTACTTTTCTTTGCACCTGTCCACTGCAGGCTCCCAGCAGCTCCCAAGGAGTCCAATTCTCCTCCTCTTCTCTCCCTTTCCTCCTCCTACCCATTCCCTCCTCCACCCCCTCCTCCCGCTTTCTCAGCTGCCCCACGCCCCCCCCCCGCCCCCTTCTTCTCTATACCTGCCAAGCTGGGCTCCTTTTTTAGCAACGATCCATCACTGCAAAGGAGCCCAACATCAAAGGCGGTTGCACAGCAGAAGCTGAACAGCATCTCGGTCGTTCCAAAGACGACCCCAAAGAGGGGCCTTAGCTGCGCCTCCCCGAAGTTGCTGACTAGCTCTGGCCGGAGTGTGGGAATGATTTTTGCGACAGCATGGATAGAAGACCGTCAAGGGCCCCTTTTGGTCACTTCCGAAGAGCAAAAACGTGTTGAGAGGAGGCTGGTTTAAGATTTCAAACAGAACCTCCCCAGTGCGCATGAAAGGACTTGATTAGCATATGTCAAGAGGACCCGCATATATACTCGGTGTGTATGTACACAGGACTCTGATCTGATCAGTTTGCGGAGTTGGAGCCTCAGCCCCCAGCCCCAGCCCCAGCCCCAGCCCCAGCCCCAGCCCCAGCCCCAGCCGGGTATTGGCAACGGCGGCGGCAGCGGCAGCGGCAGCGCATAGATGTTCCTGCAAAGCCAGCAGCCGGCTCCCACCTGCCCAAGGAGAGAAGATCGCTCCAAGGGAGTGAAAACTCCCCTGCCATCCCAGTGCAAAGTCCACTCAGCGACCTCACCGGACTAACCGGGTCTTTCTGCGCTTGTTTTTGCTATATATATCTTTTTTCTCCCTCCACTTCCCCATCCCCGCTACACTTTTTTCCTGGGGTCTTTTGTGCTCCCGGATCCTCCGCCTCTCCCTCGGGCCCCTCCATGGCTCCCTTAGCCGAGGTCGGGGGCTTCCTCGGCGGCCTGGAGGGCTTGGGCCAGCAGGTGGGCTCGCACTTCCTGCTGCCTCCTGCCGGGGAGCGGCCGCCGCTGCTGGGCGAGCGCCGGGGCGCGGGGGAGCGGGGCGCCCGCGGCGGGCCCGGGGCTGCGGAGCTGGCGCACCTGCACGGCATCCTGCGCCGCCGGCAGCTCTACTGCCGCACGGGCTTCCACCTGCAGATCCTGCCCGACGGCAGCGTGCAGGGCACCCGGCAGGACCACAGCCTCTTCGGTACGTACGCGCACCCGGAGCCCCGGCTCCTCCTCTCCCCCGGTGCTGAGCGCGTCCCCGGGACCCGTGCGGTGCACGGTGCGGGCTGGGAGCGAGGGCGGCGGGCGCGGGGACCGGGAGGACCCGGCCTGCCCTCCTGCCGCCGCGCCCTCCTGCAGGCCTGCAGTCCGGACGCTGGGGGCGGGAGGAGAAGGGCTGGTGCTCCGCACGCACCTGGCGGCCCTGCCCTTTTCTGCAGCCCGGGACCAGACCTGGACTCGGAATCACATCTTGCTTGCACTTCTTACCTCGCAGGCAGTTTTTGTTTTGCTTTTTTTTAGATCCCTGTGTTATTTTCTCCTGCTTCCTCTCACATTTTCTCCAGTACTATTTACCTAACAAGAATTAATAATATCGGACGTCTTCCGTTTCTTTAAAAACATGCCTCACAGTCACGCACTTAATAATGCATCCATGGCTTCTGTTCGGACGGTCGCTCTCCCACAGGATGGGAGCATTTACGTAAAGATTTAGCACCCGAAGAGGTAACAGATTAACTTTCAGTGAGCACCGTCGCTACTCTAAGGCTCACCTGGCTGCAATTCTTTGAGCTCTTTAATTTCTATTTGGGTGAGAAAAGGAAGGAAAAAAAAAAAAAAAGCCTTCCAAGCTACTGAGCATGCCCAGTCGTTCAGCCAGGCTCCTCTTTAGAAATTGTGAAATCCGAAAGCAAAGATCTTGGTATTGACCGTGTGTAAGAGGAAATGGGGAAGCGAAAGAGGATATGGGTGGGAACACAGAGGGACGTGTTTCCGAATACCTCCAGCAATGCCTGGGAGCAGAAGGAGTTAAAAGAAAGAAACAAGCGAGTGATCCTGTGACACCAGATTGGGAAATCATATGGTTTCTACTGTGAATTACTCTCTACTAGCAAGTGCCTTCAACAGCCTGAGCCTTCATTTTCTCTACAAATGATGAGGTTAAATTAGGTGATGATTTAAGGATGCTTTCAGGTTCTAACATCTCAGGATCTTTTCGCCTTCGCAGGAGTTTTCATTATATTAGAGTTAACCCGGTAGGATTCTCAAAGGATTTTTGATCATCAAACTTGGGACGTCACTGGAGAGATTTATTGTATTTTTTTTTTTTTTAAGATAGAGCATTTACTCCTCGACAGCAATGTGAAAGGGCCCAACATCTGTCTTCCTTTCTCTTCCTTAGCACTGAGGGATTGAGAATCTCATTTCGGAATGGCCCTCTTTTATCTTGTCCTCTTCCCCTTGTTCTTAGACTCATTCCTTTTTTGAGTTGCAGTACTCATTAAAACTTTGGAGAAGTGTAAATCTCGGTTTGAGGGGCATTTGTAACTCTAGATGTAGAAATGAGCATGTGGTGGTCATTTGGTAGCACTTAAAGGCTTAGAAAATTAACTTTTTAAAACCCATATGTTTGCAGCTTTCCCTGATCTCTTTCAAATTCCCATTGACTATGAGTCAAGAGTGTCATGACCTAGTGGCCAACCTTGGGGTCACTTTTAGAAAGTGGTTTCTAAATGGAGGAGGCTGAGATTCTGATTCTAAAGAACTTTGCTGACACCAGGTGGCTCAGTTTTCTTGCTTTTAAGAATTACTGCCCTCCATTCATTTTAGAAAAAAATCCTCCAGCTACTAGAAAGATTTAGAAAGGGACACAAATGTGGTAAAATTTATAAGTACAGCAGGTAGACCTTAAGTGGAGGTAATCCTCAGACCCCCTTCCCTACCCCCGCCCCTTGTGATACATAGTATAGCCTTAGACACCTTTAAGACACTTGTGACTCAACTGTAATTCCCCAATGACAAGAGTGGTTTCTTTCACATTGTCTCTCTCTCTCTCTCTTTTTAAAAAAAAGATTTTATTTATTTATTCATGAGAGACACAGAAGAGAGACGCAGAGATGTAGGCAGAGGGAGAAGCAGGCTCTAGGCAGGAAGCCTGATGTGGGACTCGATCCTGAGACTGCAGGATCACACCCTGAGCCAAAGGCAGGTGCTCAACTGCTGAGCCACCCAGGTGTCCCACACATTGTATCTCTTTTATAAGACTATAGGAAGAGATATAAATCTATGGGAAGAGACTATAAATATTGGAGACTTGATAACATTCATTAAACTGGTATTTAAATCATTTCCTTAAGAAATGAATGTTGTATATCAGAATTACTATCTTGCTAGAACATTTTCTTGCTAGAATTTTGCATAATTATTTAATAATTGCAAAAATATGACTTAAATCAATTTTTGTGATGGCTTAAGTCACTCTATAGCAGAAGGCTACATATTAAGACAAAATATTTACTGTTACACAAAGGGAAAAGAACCCAGATTAGTTCTGATAGCCTAAAAGAGGTTTTCTCTACCATGCATTACAGTGCATCCTAGTGGCCTTGGAAAGCTAAGACATTGTAATTTACTAGAAGGAAATATATGTGAGAAGAAAGTTTATGTTTAGCATGTATGACATCATATGCTTCTCTCTGTACTTGCCTTCTTTTCCTAGTGCTTGAAATATTAATTATAAAATTATTTTGCTATTTTCTTTTCAACTCATTTATGTCATCAAAGTGAGAATTTTGAAAAAGCTTAAGAATGGCTATTTGTGATGTTAAAGTAAGTAATATGTTTGATAGTTTATACTAATTTGCCCATGAATGATTAAATGAAAAATTCAGAACCCTGTATTTAAAATTTGAAAACCACATCAATAGAAGCTAAACAAAAAGGTCCCGTGAGGTTAAAATAATTTCCTATCTGATTTCACTCTACATTTATAATAGTTTTTCTGCACAGTAGTACAGTAGGAAGATTTTGCCTGATATATAAACATGGAATCATTACTTAAAAAAAAAAAAAGTTTAACCCGAGATCAAACATATTCTTTTAAAGGCTTTTCCTTTATTCTCTCCTATTCTCCATAGATTTGTCTGATGTGGTTGCATTGTGGGTTGACTCACCTGTTTATTATGATTCTTAAAAAGGCTGGCTTTGAAAATGATACCAGAAAGACAAAGTACCCCCAAGTCTTTTTATGGGACACTGGGCATTAGAAAATCTATCTAAAATCTGTGATTACCTCTTAAGGAAAGTTTTTCATGTCTACTCTTTGTTAAGGAATTAGCTTAGTTGCCACCTCATATTATAAATAAGAAAGACTTGTCAAATCTCATTTAAGAATCAAGTGATTACAAATTACTATGCGGTATACTATTTCCTTGAGGAGAAAAAGGATCAGAATTTAAAAGTGTGGCTAAAATCTCTAAGGAACACAAAAAACACATCACCTTTTTCTCATCAATCTCTGTGAACCATTGCAAAATTATTAATACCCGGTATGGATGAAGTTTTAGATGTTGCTCACTTAATATAGTTGAAACTATTGAATACAGTTATTCTAAAAATATATGTGATTTCTTATCTTTCTGCAACTACATTTTTTACAAGATAAAAGCATTACCTTAAAATCAGAAGTAAGATATAGGTGGTTTACCATTTAGTTTTGCAAGGAAAAATGGATACTTTATAAGACCTGTTATATAATTTGTTCATATGGAAATGAAACATATTTTATTATACTTGAAAATTGGTTCTATTACACATCCTAATAGTCAGTTTGTTCATTGAAAGACAAGAGCATCAATGTAAATCAGATACTTACAGAGAATTAAGTTATATGTGAGCCATAGTACACTTTTCCATTTGAATTCAACATTCAATACAAATTCAAGTAATTATACATTTGTAACTGTATCCTGGATGAAATCCTATTAATATATCTTCTTCTCCTGATCATGTTTTGGATCTATATTTTTGTTTCTAACAGGAATCACTCACTAATGAGGTTGGTAGTACGTTTAATTTTCATTTACTCCCCACTTCTATGTTCGTTATTTCAGTGGCTGTCTTATGGAGCCTGTGTCTTCCTGCTATATCTTATCTTCCCTCTACCTTTGGCTCTCCATTAAGGCACTGACTCTTTCCAGCCACTTATAGGCTATTTGGTAGCGTATTCTTGCTATAAGATCCTTGATAGCTCTAGTGTTCTATGTGATCTACTAATGGTTTGAAAGAGCTCATTTGAGCTCTTGGGAATCTATGTTTAGAGCTTAAGAATCTATGTTTCTGCCAAAGAATGAATTAGGCTCTGGACAGAATAGAATGCTCTGTATAAGGGTTAGCTAGATTTTGTGCTTTCTCTTGGCCTTGGGAATACCACATGTCCAAACAGAAGCTTGTACAGTAAATCAAGATATGACTTAAGAGCAAGAATCAGGATAAATGGTGCACATTTATACTGTTTGTAGAGCTTAAGAAGGAGTAAAAGGTGAAGGTAGAAAGCTATTGAGGAAGGCAGTTTCAAGCATCGAAAGCAGGTTTATATATTTTCCAGCAAAAAGTCTGAAGAATACGACAAAGAAATTAGTCCAAAGGTTAGTATGTGTGGAGAAAAAGGGTGATGCAAAGGGAAGCATTACTTTTTTTACTATGATGTTTTAGTGTATTATGTGGAGAATGTATGATACTAGTTTATCTATTGATAAATGAAAATAATGTTAGGAAGTTATTGATAGCAAAATCTACTTGCATGCTAAAATCTCGGTATTTGGCTATCACATTTAATGAATTATAAAGTCCTTTTACTTCTTTGAACTATTAAATTTATTTTTAAGAACCATGTGAGAGGAAACAGCATACTGTGTAATCTATAAAGTTTTGAAACCAATGTATTGTCCTGAAGTAGAAACACTGGATTAGGGCTCAGAAGATGTGAGTTCAAGTATCCATTCTACTAATTCCAAATATCATATTCTTAGGCAAGTTGGTAAATCTTTTTGAGTCTTGGTGTCTTTAGGTGTAAAAATGGGGAGAATATTATCTTCCATTCCTATCTTAGGGAATTGTTTTTTGAGGACCAGATAAAAAATGTAAGTAGAAGCCCTTTATAAACTATGAAACACTATTATATAAGGTATACTGGCTGCTACTAGGAAAAGATTGACTTGATTCATAGTTAGCAAAACCAAAACAAAACAATCGATAGAACATATATAACTAATGGAATCACAGAGAACTAAGAACATCTCTGTTATGTACTGATTTATGATAATAATAGCTTCCATCTGTTGAATGCATAAATGTGTCAGTCCTTACTGCTGTCCTAGAAAGAGGCATTTCACTCATTTTGTACATGAGGAGATGGAACCCCAAAGAAGATAAATGACTTGTGTAGACAGAATGGCCAGTAAGGACTATCAAATTTTAAGTTACTGTAAATTTTACAGTAAGTTATGCAAGTCAGTCTGGTTCATGGTTTTATATCTTTACATTACGCCATGATGGACAACTTTACTTTTTATTTTTTTTCCATCTGTAAAATGGGAAGATCATCATAACTAATATGATTGTATAGTACTTTTCAGCTTATAAAGGACTTCTACCTACATTATTATACTTAGCAATATTGGTCTACTATTTGAAGGATTTTCAGTAGTCATATGTTCATTAATATGTCATTATTTGTCATTACTTTGTTTATAAATGTAGGTATCCTGGAATTCATCAGTGTGGCAGTGGGACTGGTCAGTATTAGAGGTGTGGACAGTGGTCTTTACCTTGGAATGAATGACAAAGGAGAACTCTATGGCTCAGTACGTATTTTAAAAACATTATTGTAATTCTTGAAGATATGACTCTATTGGCAGTAAAAAAACATAATAATGCATGTCAGAAGAAATACGAAAAATATACATATGTAGAAATTAAATATCTATATCCTGATTAATTTCCATGTGTCTGGGCAGTAGTGTAGTCAGTCAATTTCAGTTTTTGGTGTTTTGTTTTTGGTTTTGTTTTTTTGTTTTTGTTTTTGTTTTTGTTTTTTTAGAGAGAGAACAAACACAATAGCAAGTGGGGTAGGGGTAGGTAGGGCCAGAGGGAGAGTGAGAGAGAGAATCTTAAGCAGGCTCCATACCCAGTGTGACCCTGAGATCTTATGACCCTGAGATCATGATCTGAGCTGAAATCAGAAGTTGGGCGTTTAAGTGACTGAGCCACCCAGGCACCCTCAATTTCAGTTCTTAAGCCCCAAACACTTACTGCTTTTAGCTTGCTAGTTCCACCTGCCCATTATCCTGGGTCTTTCTACTCTCCTCTATATTTTGATCATTTCCTACCAAAGACAGAGAAAAATGATATTTTCTTCTTGCCATGTTAAGTTCTTTTCTCCTTTAATCATTTATTTAATGAAATTTTCTCTACCCAAGATCATCTTCCATAGCTAAGTATATATGTGGCTGGCCTTCATAAATAGGAAATGAATGAAGTTTTAAGTAATTGTAAGCAACGACAGAAAATGGCAGCCATGCTAGTTTGATCATATCTTGATAATTATAGGAACCATGATTCAAAAAAGCAACTGTGATCCATCCCTTAGGATAATATACAGTTCATCTTAAAGAGGCAAGAAATCACTGGGCCTTTACTACATTTACCTAATAGTAATCTCTAGATAAAAGTTAATAATAGGTAAAGTATCATCAAACAATTAATAAATACATGTAGGGAAGATATATGATTTGGAATGATGGTTTTGAATTAGGAATTTAGATGTTAAGATCCTGAGTATTTACAAATGATAGTAGAAACTTGCTATGTAGAACTTGGGCATCTAACAACAGAACATGATTAACTATAGGCCTGTTATGTGGGGGTGGTAGTAGGAGGGAGATATATAATGAAGCATGGGAAAGTTCTGCATATTTATTAAGTATTTGAAAATGAAATTGAGAATTGATCTTTAACTTAAAGTTCTTCCAACCAAACCACTAGGAAGTTTAGCTGCCTGGGAGAAAGAATTCCAGATAACATAAGAACTAAAACAAAATAAAGCAAAAATAATTCATCCTTTTCCCTTCTTTGACAAGGATATTATTATAAGCAAAGCAATAAAAATATAAAGATGAAACTTTTCTAAGGAAATTCTCACTAAGGTATTTTTTTAATGGTTGTTACATTTTTTTATAGGAGAAATTGACTTCTGAATGCATCTTCAGGGAGCAATTTGAAGAGAACTGGTATAATACATATTCATCCAACATATATAAACACGGAGACACTGGCCGTAGGTATTTTGTGGCTCTTAACAAAGATGGAACTCCAAGAGATGGTGCCAGGTCTAAAAGACATCAGAAATTTACACATTTCCTGCCTAGACCAGTGGATCCAGAGAGAGTTCCTGAATTGTACAAGGATATACTGATGTACAGTTGAAGCATGATAGTGTCTTCACTGAACAGCCAAAATATGACCATTCTTTCTTGTCAGAGTTCACATCATAGAATAATAACCCAGGCTCAGAATGTTATGGGGTTTTCTCCTGGGAGACTGAATTTGGAAAGAATACTGAGAACAAACAAAAAAAAACTTATTTTGACTTGAAGTAGACCAAGACCTCTCTTTATAAGTGGATTAAGTTCCCTTAGGTACACTGGCTCAGTACTTACTGGTAGCTGAAAATCTATTGAACTGTGGATAATGGGAACCCCACCTGGTTTGCTGCTGGTACCTCACCTTTCTGGATTATGTTTACTTTAAAAGTTATGGTAAAAATAGAAACTTCATGTTGAAGAACTAAATTGACACAGTCGGCCAAGATTATTGCTATATAAATTCTGAGGACCTTGCAGGGTTTTGCAGGTTATGGAGTTATATGTGAAAAACCTGGATGAAATGTGGACTTTGGAACATGCCTCTACCAAGATGGAACATTTTTTTAAAAGGATGGACCTATTTATACATTTTCAATTTGCAAATATTTATTATATATATTTATTTATTAAAGAGTTTATTTTTTACTGGTATATGAAGATAATACAAAGAAAAAAAACAACAAAAATTCTTTTATTGTGCCATTACTTTGTTGTGATGTCCTGAGCTGTAGAGAAGACATCACTTTTGCAACATAGTAAACGTAGAATAAATCTTGAATTTCTTTTAAAAAATATAGCATAGATTATATATATTTTTTGCAGTCAATTGCCTTCTAAGTGTAATATTGGTTCCTTTGGCTTAGAAAAATGCTTTATCAAACTGTATTGAATTCAACACACATTCAAAAGGGAATTAAACATTTTTATTTTGTGTTTTGGTTTCATTCCTTTTTAGGTGAAAGTTGTTCTACTTATATATTTTTAAATGACAAAATTGAGAATATTTTGATATTTAGAGAACTTCTAATGTTGAAAATTATGAAATAGTATAGGCAATTTATGCTCACTTATTTTCTTATTCAGTGTGGCAAAGTCCAATTCCCTCTCCCCCAGTATGATCATGGAAAGAATTAGTTTGTGTGGCACCGGCATTAATACTGGTTTCTGAGTCTGGTACCTTTTTCATTATATCTCCTGTTTAGTCATTTATTCAGAGAATAGTCATTAAAGCCTACTACACAGAAGAAATATTAGGCACTAAGGAAGATGGTGGTCAAGACAGAAGTGAACCCTTCATGGAACTTAATGTGTAGTAGGAGAAACAAATGGGAAACAAGTAAGCTAACAAATAAATACCATAATTGTACATTGTGATGTGCTCTTTGGGGGAAATAAGGCTCTGTCTGACATAGAAAAGAAAGAACACATTTAGGTAGGATGAGTCAGAGAGGGCTTCTCTAAGGAGCTGACACTTGTTGGCCGTGAAAAATAAGAAGGAGCTGGCCAGATTAAGAGGAGGCTAAGATCCTGGTAGGAAGAGGAAACAAGGAGCCCAAAGTCCCGATGGGGGTGAGAAAGAGCTTTGTGGCTGGAGTTTAGTGAGCAACTGGGACAGGGGCACAAATAAGTTTAGAAAGCTTTGCACAGACACCTGGGTGGTTCAATCGTTAAGTGTCTGCCTTCAGCTCAGGTCATGATCCCAAGGCCCTGGGATGGAGCCCCACATCAGGGTCCCTGCTCTGCTGGGAGCCTGCCTCTCTCTCTCTCTCTCTCAAATAAATAAAATCTTAAAAAGAAAAAGAAAGCTTTGCACATACAACTCTGGTGGGTTCTTAAAGGTCTTTCTTAAGGTTTGGTTTTCTTCTTCCCAATAGTTGTCAATGTCACGACCCCCTAGATGAAGAATTGAAACTTAGGATGTGCTAATGATAATGGTAGCAGCCCCTGCCAGCAATCCCCAACCTGCAAGGCTTGGGAAAACACAGATTGCTGGGTCCCAGCCCCAGAGTGTCTGATGTGCAGATTTGGGGTAGGGTCTGAAAGTTTGAATTTTTAACAGATTTGGTCTGGAGATTATACTTTGAGAGCCACTAGTCTAGAGCAATGCTTCTCAAACTTTAATGTACATACCGTATCACCTAGGGAGCTTGTTAAAGGATGGGTTTGTTAGATTATAGGTCTGGGGTGGGGGTGGGTCTGAGATTTTGCATTTCTAACATTGTCCCAGGTGATGCTTGATGCTGCTAGACCACAGATTGTACTTTGAAGGGCAAGACCTACTAATGCTTTAATGCTGTTTGGAGTTATACATGTTCATTACTAAATTTCATCTAGCATGACTTTAAATGAATAGAAATGTGTGGGGTGAGGATAGGGTATTCAAAATACAACTTTAATAAAGCTACATGGAAATGTGTGTGTGCAGTGGGGGGGAGAGTTGTGTGTGTACTTGATGGTGTACTTGATTGTGAGAGACAGAGATAGGGAAATGTTTGGCTCAAAACCTCTTGGTTTTATAAATGTAAAAATAAAAAATGTTTTTGTGGTAATACTTTAATAATGTTCGAAATAAAATAGGTCTTATTTTTACTTTTATTTATAAATAAAAGTAAAAAAAACCTAGTTTGGTTCAATGTTTGATACATTTATTATTTATTTGTTTATTTAATTTTAAAATTTTATTTCAATTTGCCAACATACAGTATATTGCCCAGGGCTCATCACATCATGTGTCCTCAATGCCCATTGCTCAGTTACCCCCTCCCCCTACCCACCTCCCCATCAGCAACCCTCAGTTTGTTTTCCAGAGTTAAGAGTCTCTCAGGATTTGTCTTCTTCTCTGATTTTTTTCCCATTCAGCTGCCCCTCCTTCCCTTTATGGTCCCTTGCACTATTTCTTATATTCCACATATGAGTGATACCTATATATAAAGTATCCATCCCCAAACAAGCTTATGCAGCATTTCAAGTCTTTTCCAAAATGATGCTGGTGTCTACACTTCATAATTATGAAGGAAGTTTTATAAATTTAAAGAGACTATACACTGATAAAAGATAGCCCACAATACATATCGTTACTCAAACAAAGAAAATACTTTGGAGATATGACGAGAGTACAGGTTAACTTTTTTTTTATTGTAGTAGCTGCTTGTAGTGATTTGAAATATGAAGAATGACTGAAGCAATAGTTTGACAAACTTTCAGAAAACTAAGAAGTCACTGTATCTTGTATTCTCATTATACTTATATTTTGGCAGCTCTTCCTAGGTATGAAAAACAATTTGCATCTGCTGAATTTGCACTATTTGAAGAAATGATCTATTAGGTATCTGAATAGATTTCACTTGATACTCCTAAAGGGAGATGATGTATGAACACATTATTTAATGCATGAAAGGATAATTTAGTTTATTATCAAATCAATAGTTTTATCTATTAAATTAATTATTAATAATTAGATAAATTAGATATTATTAGATAAATCTACTAAATTAGATATTATTTAGTAATATCTAAAACTATTATATCCTCAGGATGCTTGGGGGAAAAATCCCACAATTAGTCATCCATTTTGCTTGTTTTAATTTTCTTTCATTTTTAAATGTTCTATTAACAATCACATTAACTTACATTTTCCATTCTTTCTTGCCTGAAATAGTAAGTATCAACTGCTCAACTTCTCTACATTTCCTGCAATGATATAAGAGATCTCAGTACATGAAGGTCTTGTCGAGCTTTGGTATGCCGTTCCAAAGAGTCTGGTTTTCAATTAAATGCAACATTAAAACAATTCAGAAACCTAAAGCTATCAACCATTTGTGAGAATATGGATCTATTGTAAAATTGATATATGTAAGTTAGAAAGCCACTCAGGCCAGCACTTACATTGATAATGCAGGATGTGGAAACTGCCAGTTCTGTGAATTAATTAATGATTAGAAAGATTATGTATATACACCAAAACTCTGACTTCAATAGATAAGTTGTTATGCTTATAAAAGGCAGTTTCTAATTTCTTATGATACAATTTAAGAGGATATTATATATTATTGGTAAGTGAGGAATTAGTACATCAAACAACTCATATGTGTTCAGTGCACACTATTTCCAAAAATAATCTTAGGATATCTGGGGGGTTTAGTCCAAATAAATCCTGGTTTCAAATTTCTCACGATCAATACCTTGATAAAATGTTTTCATTTCTGTTTACTCTAGTTAGAGATCCATAAACTGAAGTTGGACTCGATTAACCTCAGCCTGTTGGTTCTTAGGATGATATCTTATTCCTCGAGATATATATGATACATGAGACTAAGACACATCACTTTCCTTTAGCCATCAATATAGTGTTACTAAGTAGGGTATTTTGGTTAATAGTATAATGTTGGTTGGTATGATTAATGCATATAATTTCTTGATCCATTGTTAGAGTTACTCAGTATCTATGACACGCCCTTAGATCAAACCTACATATTTTCATAGAACCTACAAATTATATTATTCTAAGGTTTCCAAGCTGAGCCTATTAGCCAAACCTACTGTGGGCTAGTAGCGTGTACAGGGGTAGTGGTGAAGAAGTTGAAGGGAAGAGGGTTGATACATATTTCATGCAGTTGGTTGAATAGTTCACTTCTGTCTGAACAAAACAATTCTGCAGGCCACATTTAAGTATTTAAATTCCTTAACAATTATCTTTCTTTTACTTGGTTGGTAATATATATAAATGATGATGTGGTAATGAAGGAACAGTATTAAATTGATAACGTTTATACCTAATATCAATTTTTTTCTAGTATGGGCACTTATAAATCATACAACATGATTTTAAACACTTCACAATCTTTTTCTAAGCATATTAGAGCAAGTTTCATTGTTCCTGTGATTATTTTCTGCCCAACAACACTTTAGTACTTTGGGCAGGGATGAGTTTTGAACAGTCTGACTTATTAGAGTGGCCATATATTGACTGATGAATTTTTTGACTGAGTTTTGCAAAAGAATTAAGCCCTATAGATTAATAGTGTGAGTATTTCTTAATTTTTCCAGGGAGCATATGTGTGGTATTATTTTAAATGTATAGAACACAAGTTAATGTATTACACATAATGGGTGTTTGGGGATTTAATTCTTTCATGAATCCTATTGAGAGCCAATTGTGAAGTTGGCTATGCTATCATCCAGAGTGCTCCCTTCTCTCTGCAGAATTAGCTGTTTCCCACAGGACTAGACATGTTAATATAATTCTATTAACCAAAATTCTACATACCATAAAATCTTTAATGTTTGGGTACTAAGGTAATCTGAGCATGACACCAAAGCCAATCAGATCTAAGGAGTTTCTAAATGGTTCACCCTATTTCATACTCTTCGTATTTCGACCCCAATGGGCTCATGGAGCTGTAATGAAATGTTCTAGTTACATGGCACAGGTGCATTGCCTTGGATTTGTGGCAACAAACACTTACTGAATAGCTTACCCAGTAAATAGAAATATTTAATTTACATTGTTGGGCAGCTGGAAGTGTTCTAGTGTTCTTTTTAACCATTTTGATACATTAATCTCACCCAGAGACAATCTTAAGATGTATATAAATCAACTTTTATTAGCATTAATTAGTTTTTTAAATTGTTAGAATAGATTGATTTTTTTTCTGGTAAAGTGTTCTTTTGCATGTCCCAGCTATTGCCCTGTTCAATGTACAATTGGATATAATTAAGAATTTGACACCAAGGATCTTCTCTGTATAGATACCCCCCTGGAATGGGAGGCTAAAATGTATCAAGTAGCTCATGACTGCTGTTTAAATGTTTTCAATATATGCTGAAAGTAACCTCGTCTCTCATCAGTGTAAGCAACCTCAAGGTCAAGCCTCCAAAGTGCAATTGACTGGACAATTAGGGTGTAGTGAGATTATAGCCTATTATTATTGATGGCTAAAGGAAAGTGATGTGTCTTAGTCTTATGTATTATATATATCTTGAGGAACAAGATATCATCCTAAGAACCAACAGGCTGAAGTTAATTGAGTCCAACTTCAGTTTATGGATCTCTAACTAGAGTAAACAGAATTGGAAACATTTTATCAAGGTATCGATTTTGAGAAATTTGAAATCAGGATTTTTTTGGACTAACCCCCCCAGATACCCTAAAATTATTTTTGGAAGTAACATGCACTGAACACATATGAGTTGTTTGATATACTAATTCCTCACTTACCAATATTATTATTATTATTATTATTATTATTATTATTATTATTTCCTATTATTACCTAGTAGTATTTATCAACAGAGTAGAAGGATCAGAGAGAACTACACTAGAAAAGAAAAGTATGAGGAAAAAAGATAACTAAAGGCTTCTTAGTTTTAAAAGATTTCTGAACTTTAAAATTTCCCTGGCTCTGTCTGGCAAAATATTCAATATTTCCTGGTTCCTTGGTCACTAAAGCTCCGTGTAATATATGAATTGGCTTTTAAGTGGTTTATATGTATGTTGACACCTATTTGGTCAATGGGAGTTTTAATTTTTACTTTAACATTTCTAGCATTCAGAAATGAGTATCTGTGCTTATTTCATTAATAAGTTTCCCCCCAAAATAACTAAAATATAAGAAAATATAATTTTAGACATGTGTTTACTTTTATTTTTTTTAAACTCAGTTTCCCCCAGTGAATCATGTATTCTTTGTCTCAATTCAGTAAATAAGTCAGCTTTACTTCTCTTTTCTCTTTAGTGCTTTAGTATAAAGAAGCATTCAGGACTTACCATCTGAATTGCATCAGATCCCTTTATGGTGGTGGATCTGGCCAGGTATGTCTGAAGTTCTAGCATATTTATTGGCTACACTGTTACCCTCATCTCATTTGCCCTGGAGCATGAGTTATGGGAGGTGGTACTCTGAAGGGAGCAATTATTGAGAAGATAAATTGTTATCATGAAGAAGACTCCACCTTCAATCATATTGTTACCAAACTTGGTTGGGGTCACTAAGCAGTAAAAATTGACTAGAGGCTGAGCGGACATTCCAGGTAAGGCTTCTGCTAGAGTGCAAGGATGACAGCACAAAGGAAAGAGTCCTGGGGTTGGCTACCTGAGAAGAGGTCAGGGAAAGTTTTAAAGAGGCTTGGGGGCGGGGGGGGGGGGGTGTGGGGGTGGGGGGAAGAGTGATGTTTAACCATGTAGAGGTAGGGATTTATCAGTGCCTGCACACTTGGAGATTATGCTTTTTCATACATTGCATTTATAATTAGCATGCTAAATCTCCATCCCTGGGCATGATTTTTAATATTATAATGGGGGGAGAAGTCAGTGAAAGGTCAGCCCTAGGGTCCACTGTGGTTTGGATTGGTTTGGTATGGTTCTCACAGGGGCTAACTGGTTGTAAGGTAGGCCATGGGGCTTGTTTGGAGCTTGTGGATTTTGGCTTCCTGATGGCAAGCAGCACCCACAAGCTGGGCTAGTGAAGTGAGTTTTTTGTTTTGTTTTATTTTTGTTATTACTAATTTTTTTTAGAGAGTCCAGTCCCTGCTCTGTCTCAATTTTGTTTGCCTACAAACCGGGATTTTGTAGCTACAATATCTTGTCAGATATAACCAAATTCTTAGTGGTGGCAAAAAGGACTGTTCTGTCTTTGAGTTGCTCTGTTTTAACTATGACTCAATAAGTGGCTGATAATTGATTTTCAAGATGAGTCCACAATTTGACAGACTTGACAACTTTGTCATCTTCTCAGAGACATGCCAATGATTCTATGTCAAGAGATCACTGGAAAGTCATGTCTTGGTTATATTGGCTATATGGGCTGAGAGGTTAGAAAGTTGCTTGTGTAAACTTTAAGGAATCTTCTGTCCAGGAGGCCATATAGTCCAATGATGAGACTGCAGCATATTACTGGGATATGTCAATATCCATACATGGCGCTTACTTCTTTGCCTCTGGTTTAGTGATATGGGTTTTAGGAAAAAATGTATCAACTCATTCCGTGCATAATTTATTTGTTCCAAATAATAGTACTTCCAGGAAAGTTATTGTTTAGTGAGGGCCCTTGAATTTCTTTTTTCTGTCAACTTATTCTATTATTTTTGCTAATGAAACTAAGAAGGGAAGACAGAGCCTCAGATATAATTATTTCTGCTACTCAAAGTGCCACTTATGAAATGAATACATTTTCTTTCTTTGTAGAGATTTTATTTATTTATTTGAAAGAAAGAGAGAGAGTGAGAGAGAGTACTGAGCATGAAGGAGGGGGGTACTGGCAGGCAGCAGAGGGAGAGGGAGAAGCAGGATCCCCACTAAGCAGGGAGCAGGATGTGGGGCTCAATCTCAGGACCCTGGGATCACGACCTGAGCCAAAGGTAGACACTTAACCCACTGAGGTACCCCATGAACACATTTTCTATTGAATTAGGTCAGGAACATCTCTTTAAATATCACCATATTAGATTATAACATGGTGCTGAGAGTTTATCCTTGTAATAGGACAATAAATGTGTAATTCTGGCCTAATGGAAGTAAACTACATGGTGACCAAAATTAACAGGGATCTAATAGAATGCTTTTGCTATATCACTAACCACCGATTACTGAAAGGTTGATTCAATGTCCACCTCTGTTTTAGACTAGTCAAACCAGGGAATTAAAGAGATAAATAATGTTTAGGGTTATTCCTAGTTTTTTCTGCATCCCTATTATGTGAATTGTGATAGTCCTAATGTATCTTGGTATTTTTGTGTTTGCAATAGTGATAAAGAGTTATTCTAGAGATTTCCTTTTGGCATGTCCTATTGTTGGGGTCCTACTCTTTAAGATTTTGAAGGTTCTTTCCATCCCTAGAATCACAATAAGTCTGTTGAAATTGCTCAGGGAAAGGAGATATCATCCTGGGAAAACATCTTTGGTCCTCTGTGTCAAGCAATTATCACAACTCAACAACCTCAGCTACTTTCTCCTCCATATACTACAACTGTCAAAATAATTTCTCTCCCTATTATCAAGTTTTCCAGAATTAATGTTATCTTTGATCCTATATCTACCCCCTGAGATTCTTGAATATTATCCTTTGTTCAGAACAGGTTACAGAGTTTAGGGTCTCTCCAGGCAGATCTAATGTTTTAATGGGCCTGCATGTTAAGGACTTTGGGGCAATTTGTCCTTCCCTTTGAGAGACTGGGCCCACTCTCAACTTTAGGGCCAGGCTTCTTAAATTAAAGAGAGATCAGAAGAAATCAAAGAAAATGCTTTAGAACTTGTCCTTTGTTTTCATGAGCAGGGAGTTTATCCTTAAGATTTATGAAGTCCTTGTCTCAGTGTTCCCTCTCTTGGCTCAGCTCCCAGTGATTTTGAAGTGGCTTGTTGCTTCTGTGTGGAGGGTTTGCCAAGGTTGTTGCTATGGATGCAGTGCCTGCAAGTATAGCTGATTCTTGTATCCTATTGATCTCCTCTGAATCTAAGCAATTTGCCAGTGTTCTTCTTAGGAACTGAGAAAAATCTAATGACCCTTTGTCTTAGCCCACAGGGAAATTATTGTGCATACAGCAGGCCCAATCCACATCCAAAGCTTTCCAGTAGTCAATTCTCCAGCAATATCCCATGAAATACATGCTTCTGGCTTTTGGGAGGTAGTGACATAACCTTTTGGGAGACACTTAAGATGTAATTCCCTTGCATTTCAGCATGAAGATACTCATCTGGGTTATTTTGGGTTCACCTCTCCTGTTGGTCAGGTTGGTAACTATTTGAAGCTCTTCCTTTTTAACCTCCTTGATCCCTTACTTATTGGTTTTCCATGGTCAGGGCAGCTCCGTTACTTGCAACTCAGCTCTTGGTTTCCATGCTTTCCCCACCAAAGAAGCAAAGTATTAATTTCAATGGAGGTGTCTTCCCTCACATACTGTCTTTACTACCTCTCCCTCCTTTTTTTTATTGTGCTAAACTATACATAACATACAATTTCCCTTTTTAACTATTTTTAAGTATAGTTTCATGGCATTAAGTATATTCACATTGTTGTTCAGCCATTACCATTATCCACCTCTAGCATATTTCTTTTTTTAAAAAAGATTTTATTTATTTATTCATGAGAGACACAGAGAGATAGAGAGGCAGAGACATAGGCAGAGAGAGATGCAGGCTCCATGCAGGGAGCCCGATGTGGGAGTCGATCCTAGGACTCCAGGATCATGCCCTGAGCCAAAGGCAGACGCTTAACTGCTGAGCCACCCAGGCATCCCTAGAATATTTCTATTAGCCCAGAATGTTCCTCCTTGCCCCTTGAAGTCCCTCCATCCTGCATCCACAGCTTGATGCAACTGATCTGCTTACTATCACTATAGATTAGCTTCTATTTTCTAGAATTTAGTATAGATGGAATCATTCCCTAAAGCCTCTTAATGTTCTTGAGATATTTTCTATTATTACATGTGTCAGAGGTATATTTTTCTTTACTGCTGAGTAGTATTCCATTGTAAGAATATGACACAACTTGTTCATCTATTCAACGGTGGATGGACATTTGATTGTTTCCAATGAATAAAACTGCAATATATTCCTAATTTTCTTGGATAAACATTTAGGAGTGGAATTGCTGAATTGTATTTATAATAAACTGCCAGCCAGTTTTCCGAGTGGCTATACCTTATTACACTTAAAGAACATTGTATAAGCGTTCTAGTTATTTCACATCCCCATCAATGGTATAAACAGTCTTTATAGTTTGAGAAATGCTAGTGATGTAGAAGTATCTCATATAGTTTTAATTTGCATATAATATGCACTTTAATTATTAAATTCCCTAGTGACTAATAATTTTAAACATATTTTTGTGAGCTTATTTGCCATCTGTATATGTTTTGCTTATATTCATTGAGTTATTTATCTTATTATTTTTGAGTTGCATTCTAGGTGTAAACCCTTTTAAAATGTGTATTTTGCAAATATTTTCTCCCAGTCTATAGTTTATCTTTTCTTTCATTCACACGGACTTCGATGAGCAAAGCTTTTAAATTTTGATGAAGCCCAATTTATGAATTTTGTTTATGCTGTTTGTTTTGCATCTAAGAAATCTTTGCCAAGTCCAAAGCCACTAAGAATCTCCTATATTTCCTTCTTGAAATTTTTATAGTTTCAATTCTTATGTTTGTGTCTATGATCCATTTTGAGGTTATTTATGACTGTTAATGTTTAGAATTTTAAAACATATGATGTAACTTTCCTATACTCATCAGCTAAAGATATTTGAGAATTTATTAACATGCCATCTCAATTATCATAGAGTGACAAGTATAAGCCCAAGAAAATATAAATATATATACTTATAAATGCATTTTATAGATTCATAAAAATGTTCCAAGATATTAAAATATCCTGGAGTCTCCCATGGCTCACTCCCTTTCCTGAGACTCATTTAGAAAACATAATCTAGATTGGTTCTTTTAGACTCTGAGATGAAGTTTAGAGAATAAATGTCTCTTAGGAAGTGCTCATGGATTAATAACTGTGGAAGAAAAGGCAAGCAAATATAGTTAGGCAGAAGTTGAGCAGTGATGCAGAAGTGATGTCAGACTTGGCCATCTTGTACTATGGAGCTACCATGGCCCTAACTCACTGGGACAATTGGCTCAATTTTTTTTTTTTACTCGTGCTTGAATCAGTTGCTGATTGAGGGTCACTGCGAGTAGTGGGGCTCTCTGCAGCTGAGGCAATTCATGAGGGGCCTGATAGTGCCTGGGCAATTGGGGCAATAAATCCCTCCTAGTAGAGACATGTGGATAATGAATCTCCATGTCCATACACTCTACCTGTTGTTGCTCAAATCAATATTTTCATGAAGGGAATATGAATTGTATATCCCTTTGTCTTGTGCTCACTCTCATATCTACCCTGCTGTGTGTCGGATCCTATGCAGGTAGAGCAAATCTTTGGATAGTGCTTCTGGCTGAGACACTGTGGGCAGAAAAGACAATCTGTACCCAGAAACTCTATTTCTATCTGAATCAATCACAGTCCTTCTCAGAGTGGAAGGGGTCAAATTGGAGATAACTTGCCATCAAATGTACAGATGGTCTGTCTCCTTGAGGAATGGTGCCATAACATGGACTCAAGATTGGTCTTTGTTGCTGACAGGTTAGATATTTAGAGGAAGCTGTAGACAGATGCATTATGGAAAGTAGGAGCCTGTGCTGCTGGGTTGGTGCCTAACTTCTGTCTCTGTCACCAATGCCACTTTTTAATATGTCCATCGTTCCAGCCTTGGGCTGGCCAATAAGAGCTGGCTGCCATCATCTGGTTGTCATTCTGTCTACCTGGTTGTTTAGTGCCTCTTTCATGGAGGGTGCTCTTAGATTGGTGTTAATTTTAAATACAAAGCTCTTCACACTATATACCCACTCTTGTTTATCATATATATTCTTTCTGCCAGACCTCTTTGTCTCTGATCCTCTGATCTTTTTTCTTTAGGATTTTGACCAGCTATCCAGCCTAACCACGAGTCCTTTTATGTTCTAATTTCAGGCCACTTCTTTTAGTGTACAAAGTAAATGATCAGATACACTCTCCCAAACACTGCCAATTGGGAGGATTTTCCCTTTGTTAGACTATGTAGTGGCTTGTATCCACGTACTGAGCTGATCCATCTGCAAACCAAGCTAAGGCTTTTCCATCTTCTATCAGCTATTCCTTACAGATTCTCTTTCTGATCCATGGGAGAGAGCTGAGGAACAGGTACTGGTACAACCATGTTGGATGACACGAGTATGGCTATCTAATTTGGGGGGTCAAGTAGGCTTTAGCTCATGATTGGAAATTCTAGCTGTATAGTCACTTGTTGTCCCATATTCAGGCTTTCAAATTGTATCATAGTTCAATAGCATGCCAAGAGTTGCATTTTAAAAGATGTATTCCCTATTGAAAATTGTGTGACTAGGACCTGACTTGTGATTTTCTCACTGGCCTTCCTATAAATTCCACATAGTATCTTTTTCCACCACTAATATCTCTAATACAAGAGGGTCTTTTGGCACAAGTGACAGGGTACAACTTGGAACTTACCATAGGCAGTCCTAGAATCTCTTGCTTGCTTAAGAGCATCTTTGACTAGATTTTATTTTAACTCTATTACTTTTAAGCTCTCTTTCCAAGGTCTGTGAACAAGGATCTGACCAAAATGTCTTCATAGTGCAGGAACTCTAGCTGAACTGTCAGAGGAGACATCTAAAATGGATTCTAGGAAGGGTTGTTTCTATTCTGTGGCTCCTGAGGATGCTCTCTGTTGCCCTTGACAGATTAGAAATGGTTATATTCATAATGGACATCCTGTTGTTGTTGTTGGTTGTGTGTGTGTGTGTTTAATAGAACTGGGGCAGAGAGGGGGATATAAAAGAAGAGAATGAAGGGGTAGCAGAAAATCCTCCAAATTAGCTGTATGTTCAAGCTAGGTGGTGGTAATGAGTTTCTCTTTTGTATTTTCACTTCTTAGAAAGGCATGACTGAGCCCAAAGCTACTAGTGTATTAGTTCAATACACTACCCGTTATTAAATATGAATAAAAATACAGAAATGGTAAAACATAGATACCAGTACTTTTACTCATGAGAAGAGGAAAATAAGTACTATTTATTTAAGAGCAAAATAATTGAATTTTAGGACTTAAAGATATCTTAACTATCATCTATCTAGCTCAGTCTCTTCATTTTACAAATGAGAAAATCTTTTATCTTATTGACTCTTTTCAATAAAATCATGAAACATTTTGTTGTTTATAAGTTAGTAAATGTATCCATATGCTTTTATAAGTTTCTTTTATGATTTTCGCCAGCAATGATGAAATTAGTATGTTTTGATCTTTGTGCAACTTGCTCAGAAGGAACTTAAAAGAAGTATTTAGGAAAATCCAAGTGCTGAAACATTTAAGATATGCTTTGTGGTCTAAATTTTGTGTGATTGTCAGCCAGGAAGTTTTCTGATTAAGATGGCTTGCCAATTCCCTGCCAAATACATTATTTATTACACTAATGGGGATTTCCTATTTGAGATGTTAAAAACAAAATGTTACCAATATTATTTCCCTTAAAGTAATTGACTTAGACCAATTGATGCATTCTAATAAGTTGAAATCAAGAATATAACAGATGTCCATAAAGACATATAGGTATTTTAATGGCATATACATATTGAAATAGGCTAAATTTCACTGTATTAGAGATTTCTCATTCATTATTGATAGTGAAACGTGAAGCTTGATGTTACTGAACTTACGCTTCCTTTTTTGGATTTAATATTTTGTAAAAATGAAATAACTTTTAGCAAGGACTGAAGTGTGTTGGGTTAAGATGGCAGTTAGAATCCCATAGTTATATGCACAAATTTTAGAATTTTAGAGTCTCCTCAAAGTTATAAAGAAGCTTCTGCACACTCATGTGCGTGTGTGTATGTGTATGTGTGTGTGTTCTCTCATAGTAGTACCTACCAAGGGAGGTGTGTTCCAAGAATCTAATAAAGGCTGTATATGTGTAGGTGAATTAGCAAGCACCCTACATTATGCCTAATTTTTTAATAAAAAATATTTATTTATTTCACAGAGAGAGAGAGAGCGAGCAAGCACAAGCCAGGGAATAGCCAAGGAAGAGGGAGAAGTAGGTGACCCACTGAGCAGGGAGACTGACATGAGGCTCAATCAGAGTACTTTGGGATCATGACCTGAGTTGAAGGCAGATGCTTAACCAACTGAGCCACCCAGGTGCCCCATATCATGCCCTAATTTTAACCAAAGAGCAAAATGTGAGGCAAATTTTCATAATTGTTATAATTTGTTTGTAAATTAAAATAAAATTTAAAACTACAGATAGTGATAAGTATTACAGAGGAAAAGGACAAGGTCCTATAAGAAAGACCACTGGGCCATTTCCTTTAGTTGATACAGTCATAGCCTTTCTGGAGGTAAAATAGGTAGACAAAGGATTTGTGCAGAGTATGTATGGGTGACAGGATGTGTATGGACAGCAATCTAGACAATCCAGAGAATAGCATGGAAAAAGCTTTTTGCATTTGGAAAGGAGTATGATATGTTCAAGAAACTAAAGGAAGGCCAAGTAAATATAATGAGGACAAGCATAGCATAAGATGAGAATGAAGAGGCTAGCATATATTTACCACAGCATGTAGGGCCTTGTGCAGCATACTTAGTTGGTTGAGTCCTCTTTTAGTGCAATGGGAGGTCATGAAAAAATTTTAAGTAGGACAATGACACCATTTTATTTATATCTTTAAAAGGCCACATTGGGGCAGCCCTGGTGGCCCAGTGGTTTAGTACTGACTTCAGCCCGGGGTGTGATCCTGGAGACCTGGGATCAAGTCCCATGTCGGGCTCCCTGCATGGAGCTTGCTTCTCCCTCTGCCTGTGTCTCTGCCTCTCTCTCTCTCTCTGTGTGTTTTTCATGAATAGATAAATAAAATCTTAAAAAAATAAAAATAAAAGACCACATTGCCTACAATATGGACATTGGGTTGGATTGGGTAAGAGTAGAAGATAGACATTGTTTGGAGACAATAGTGTTAATCAAGGTGAGAATTGAAAGAGCTTGGACTGAGATGTTGGCAGTGAAAATGGAGAATAATGGATAGATTCAGGGTATTTTGAGGATACAATAATCTGTCTTAGTAATAAATAGAATGTGGGAATAAAAGAGAGCTATGTCAAAATGTGCCCAGATTTTTCACTTGAGCAAATGGGTAAGTAAGGGTGTATGTGATAGTATCATTTATTGAAACAATGTAAGTCTGGAGGAAAAAACATGTTGGTAAAAAATCAGAACCCCAGTCGTGGAAATGTTAATTTTGTGATATCAGTGAGTTGATAAAATGAATAGGTCAGCAAGCCATCGAACATATAGGTCTGGAAGTGTGGGCTAGACATATATATAATTTAGTAATTACCAGCATGTGGGTGTTGGGGAGGAAAAAAATGAAATTTTGAGTCACATCAGGTCAAGTAGAAGAAGTGTTGGATGCTAGATAAGACAATCATGAAAATTTTGCATTACATAGACCAAGTAAAGAGCATTCTAGAAGGAGGGAGCAATCAACTGTGTTGCTTGTTACTGAGAGGTCTAATAAGATGAGAATTAAATACATGTTGATTAAATTTAGGAATATGGGTGTCAATGGTCATTTCAGGAGGTGATTTCAAAAACAAGAAGGACAGATGTCAGATTAGAGTGGATTGAAAAGGGAAAAGGAGATGAGAAAGTGGAAAAAAGTTGTAGAGACAATTGTGATAGACACCATTGGTTGGCTACCCAACAGCTATTTCCCAAATGCTAATAGAACCCCAGTTTTTTCAGTGGTATTTGAGTGGTCAAGTCCCTTGAGGCAGTGAATTAATATGCTCAAATCAAGCAGAGTAGGCTCATTCACCTTGCCATGTGATTGAGTCAGCCATGAGCATTTTCTACATTCTGGATAACTTCCTCCCAGTCTTAGCATAATACTAACATTTAAATAAAATATTCCAGTTAATGAAATAACTTTGATTTAGTGGTGTTTATTCCAACATTCTAGAACTAATCATGAGGAATTACTCTAAACTGAAAATCTTTTACTCTTTAACAAAACAAGAATTGTAATTATTAAAATCTATTTCTCATTTGCTATATGCCAGACATTGTGCAATGTGGTTTTTGTATAATAGTTCATTTAAATTGCCAATAACATTGTGAGGCCTATTGAGTATTATTTTTCAAACAAGTCAATCAAGACTTAGAGAAATTAAGTAAAATGTCCAAGGTTACAATCAGATTAGTGGGAAAAGCAATCAGTGATTTATTCAATCCATTCGAATCATTCAGTCCCTACAGAATACAGTGCACTTTCTACTGCATCTTTGGAAAGAGTGTCCTATCCCTGTACTCGTCTACACTTGCCTGCTTTCTTCATTGCTCAGACCTGCCCTTTTGATTCCATTGGCTTTCAGCCAACTATTCCACATAAAGATTAAATATGTTGATTTTACCAGGCCAATTGTAGTGGAATGATAAGCTTTCCCTGAATATAGTTGGGGAGGGAGACATACTATTTAAGGGCTGACCATAACAATAAGCATTAATTTAAGATCGTATTACCATACAACTTTACATTAGGCTCAAAGAAAGGAATTCATTATATATTTATAATGTGAAATCAAAGAAATATTACATAAAATTATACAGCTCTGACAGAGAACCTGATCTTGGTAGATTATTTAAATTTTCTTTTTCAAAATATGCAAATATGTAGTGTTTTTGAAGAGTGGAGGAGTTAAAAAAGTGTACCTGGTTACAAATCAGATAACAACACTTCTAAAGGCACTAGTATTCTGTGACCCTAGCAGAGCTCATAACTTTTTTGAATCTGTTACCTCATCAATAAAGTGGACATAAAACTGCCTTGTTTCCAAGATTGAAATTGAAATGAAATAAAGTTAAAACCATGTTTTCTGATCATAGTAAAGCATTTATACAAAAAAACTGTAATTTGATGTTTATTGTGTTTAGCTACTGTGGTCACCGGCAGTTATTATAGATAGTGAGAAAAATGCTGAACTACATTCATATAATGTAAATAGATAATAAATGCTGTTATAAAAACATCACAAAATCTTACAGGGGTACAGAAGGGTAGATATAGTGAGAAATGAGGTTGGAATAGTAAGTTAGGTAGAGAATATAAGGTCAATCAAAGATATACTAAAGAGTTTGGCTGTTACTACAATGTGCTTACTCAGAGTTTCTAAGTATAGGAAAAACATGACAAATGTCAGTGTGATAAAGATGGTGGTTTTGGATGAATTGGAAGAGCAAATATAGGAGTTATGGTTATCTTGGTTATATCTACAGTTATATTGGTTATCTTGCTACTCTCAAAGTCCAGAAATTCTAGTGAGTCTCAGGTAGGGCTATCAGCACAAAGAGGAAGGGATGGTGATTCAGTTAACTACTGTCACCTAACAAGATACCTCAAAATGAGTAGCTGCAGCAAAGGATAATTTCTTTCCCATCAGTATATGGATTAGCTAGATGGTCCTACTACTAGTTTTGTTGGTGCACATGCCTGTGGTTGCAATACTATAGCTGAAAATCCTGCAGAGTTCAAAACGATGGACTCACTCGTATGTTGGGGTGTTGGTGCTAACAGTGAGTGAGGGCATCTCTCCACTCTTCCATGTGGCTTCTCATCCTTGAGGCAAGATTGATCATGTTTAATCTATCACAAATAGTTTGAAGGATTTTGGAAGTAAAGTTGATGGTATTTTGGGGCGGGAAGTGAGATATGGGAAATAGAAAGAGGGAAGATCAAGGTGACTCAAGTGAGGAGTAGATAGAGGTGCATTCATTGAAGAAATGAATACAAGATTTGTTGGAAGGTGGCCCTGGGGATTGGGAGAGGTTGAAATAGATGCCTATGGAATAATCACAACAAGACTGTGGAAATAAAGATTGGAATATAGAATAAGTTTAAAAAAATTTTTTATTGGAGTTCAATTTGCCAACATATAGCATAACACCTAGTGCTCATCCCTCCAAGTGCCCCCCTCAGTGCCCATCACCCAGTCACCCCAACCCCCCACCCATTTCCCCTTCCACTACCCCTTGTTCATTTCCCAGAGTTAGTTGTCTCTCATGTTTTGTCACCCTCACTGATATTTTCACTCATTTTCTCTCCTTTCTCTTTATTCCCTTTCACTACTTTTTATATTCCCCAAATGAATGAGACCATATAATGTTTGTCCTTTTCCGATTGGCTCAGCATAATACCCTCCTAGAATAACTTTTTAAGAAAGGAATAGAAATTTCGCTTACAGGTCTGTAATACTGTAAAAGAGTGTCAAATTTCCTAGTGATAAAGGGCAAAATAAAAAGGAAACTAAACCAAAGATGGAATTCGGAGAAATAGTAATATTTAAGGGGTAAATGACAAAAAAAAAAGCTAGCAAAAGAAATTAAATTTAAAAAGTCAGAGAGTGAGAAAGATACATAGTGAGAGAGAATTATTACAAGAGTAAGTCTGTAGAAATCATAAGGTAATTATTAGAAAAACCCCAAAATGTATGCTATGCAATGCATAATATTTACTTATCAAGAGATTTACAGTTGCAATGAATCTGTCCTCACTTTTTTCTTTGTATAAAGGATTTGTATTTACTTGATTTTTTCGATTGAAAGAAGAGATCTAAAGTAATAGATATATTTTTAGATATAAATTTATAACTGAGAATTTTATACTTAAATAGAAAGTTAAAAGTGGTTGAGACACCAGGAAAAGTCATCTGGAAATTAACAGTGAACTTCCTGAGAAGAGCAAGTGTGTGAATTACCCACAGCATAGAAATGTTCCTGAATCTGACTGAATAGTGTTAGTACAAACCCCAACAGTGGATGTAACTAAATAGTTCTTGAGTGGGGGAAGGAAAATGCTTAAGTTAAAAAAATGCATTGTTTCTAAATGTCTATCATTTCAATCTTTAATCTTTAAAATTTATTCTTTAAGAAGTAGGAATGGTAATAATGTAAATGAAATGATGCAACTTACTATGTGACTTCCAAGGGTACACTGTAGTCTGAAACATGGGGACAGACTCAGTACAAAGGACCCAGGAAGCTGATTTAAATCTCTCTTAAAACAATTCAGTTTTTGAGTCATATTATATTTACTACAAGGGAGAGATTGTGGGGCCTGTGGGTTGGTTTAAGGCTCCAACTATAATTGTGAATTATCTATTTCTCCCTTCTCTTCTGTCCGTTTTTGATTTATGTATTTTCTGGCTCTGTTATTAAGTGCACACATATATGTTTGTAATAATTAATATGTATTCCTGATGGATTGATCCTGTTGTAATTATGAAATGTCCTTTTTTGTCTTTAACAATAATTGTTGTCTTAAAATCTGTTATGTCTGATATTAGTATAGTTATTGCAGCTCTCTTTTAATTACTGTTTGAATACAATACCTTCTTCCATCCTTTTACTTTCAACCCATTTGTATCTTTAAGATGTGCCTCTTGTAGACAGTATGTAGATCAATGATTTTTTAAAATGTACTTTGCTAAAGTATGCCTTTTTATTGAAGTTTTATCCTTTTACAGTCAATAAAATTACTCATAATATTTATTCTGGCCATTTTGCTAATTTTTATGTGTCTTATGTCCTTTTTGTTCCTCTATACCTCTATGTCTGCTTTTTTCTGTTCTAAATAGACATTTTTCTAGGGTACCATGTTAATTGCCTGTTGCTTCATTTACTATATATCCTGAGTTATATGTCATATTCTAAGCTAGCATTTAAAAAGTACAATACTTGGGACATCCGGGTGGCTCAGTGGTTGAGCATTGTCTTCGGCTCAAGGCATGATCCTGGAGTGCCAGGATCAAGTGCCATATTGGGCTTCCTGCATGGAGCCAGCTTCTCCCTCTGCCTATGTCTCTGCCTCTCTCTTTCTCTGTGTCTCTCATGAATAAATAAAATCTTTAAAAAGTATGATACTCCATAAGAATCATCTAAATTGCTTTGTATACATGAAAACTTCTGGCCCCATACTAGAATTACTTCATCAAAGTCTTAGTGTGTGTGTGTGTTGGGCGGGGGGGGGGGTTGTCCAGAAATTTTCCTTTTTCACAAACTCCATATGATTTTTATGAATCTTAATTTGAGAAATTTGGGGGAAAACTATTTTCTCACCTCAAATATTAGAACAGAAAGAGGAAACTAAGGTTAATCAAAATTTCAATGCACCAGCATCTGTGCTAGATATTTAAAATACATTATTTTGTTTAATCCTCACAACTACCCTGTGATGGCCAGAGTATAGTCCTCATCTCTAATTAATTAACTCGCCTAAGAACATACAGATAATAAGTAGCAGAGTCAAAAATGTAATTTAGGCTTTTCTAGTGAATAAAGAGAAGGAAAATCCCAGACAGTGTAGAAACTATAGAAAAAGAAAAGTACTCAGAAGGATATTAAAGGAAAGGGAATACATCTACTTTGTTTTCTCTACCTGGTAAGAGACTCTGATGATTGTTTTATGCAAAAGACTTAGATGAGCAGTTTGAATCCTGGTACTAACCTACTTGTGAAAAATCAGAGGCAGCCCAAGCCTTAAAAATAATCTATCCTCTGTAAGAATTAAATTACCTGTGGTTTTATGCACATTTCTTTTAAAGTCGTTTAGAAGTGATTTTTCAAAGGTTCTTTCTCTTTTTTTATTGATAATTTAATCTAAAGAATATTTGAGTGCCTTTTTCATAATATGGGGAATGTTTATTGAGTGCTTACTACATCACTGCATTATGTTAACTACATGCATTTTTATCATATTTAACAATAATACTACCAATGAGTCAGCCCATTTTACAAATGAGAAAAAAGTGACACAGAAATATGTAGTAATATGACCATGGCTGTCTTCAGAACCTGTATTCTTAGGCACTAAGCTCTCTGCACTTTGTTTCTACTCTAACCATCTAATGATAAATAGGCTTTGAGTGATAACAGTAGTCCTTGAAACCTTTGCATGTGTTTCTCATTTTCTAAGTTGGAACTCAGCTTAAAACAACCTCTAAAAATCTCTACCTATTGCCTTCTCAAGGTCTCCAGACCAAGTAATCTGTGATTAAAATTGAGTTTTACAGGTATCTTTCCCATGAAGTTAATAATACACAGGTAATATACTTTCCATACCTCCCCCCAAACAGACATTGGATAAAGTGTTCTGTAACCTATGTGTGCCTACAAATTATAGAAAAGAAGGTGTAAGAAAGAGGGTAAAAATTTGGGAGTGAGAAAATGTGAGTCTGAGTTCTGATTCTGCCACTGTTTAGTTATATGACCTTGAGCAAATAAAGCTAACCTTAATTTTCTCATTATAGAGGGAGCATAAAAACAATATCCCTTTTTTAAATAAAAGACTTGATATGAGGATCAAATGTGATAATAAACATATGTGAAATTATTTTCCATCAATAAATTGAGTGCTATCTTTCAAGGTATTTGAGCTTTATGCTTTAGAATCATCTTTAACATAGGATTAATTATAATGGACTCTTCCTAGGCAGTGAAAAGTCTATAATGAATGACACTTAAAATTTATATACCTTTACAAACCTGCAAGTAATTTCAATCTTGGCATTGAGCATTCATTATCAATAACTGTGACACATTTTCTCAAAATTTACAAAATCCCACTCTATACTTTAGTTCATTTGCAAAATGGGAATAAATCTGCTTTGCCAATTTATTGTGAATTTTAAGTTAATAAAACATGAAAATGTATTTTATAAACTGGAAAAAGCTATATAGGTGTTATTAACTATTATCCATGATTTTGGAAAATGTGTTTTGATAAAAAAGAAATAAACAGTATTTTAATCTTTTGTATTATCTTTTTTATTTCACAAACTTTTGTTTTAAACAGCAGTTTCAGGTTCATAGCAAAATTGAGCAGAAGGCACACAGATGTACCATATATACCCTGTCCCCCCATATGTAAACCTCCCTCACTATTGAGATCCTACCTACCCCACAGTGGTACATTTGTTACAGTCAATGAACCTACATTGAACAACATTATCACGTAACATCCATATTTACACTAGCATCCACATTTGGTGTTGTACATTCTGTGGATTTTGACAACTGTATAAATGGCATATATCCAACATTGTAGTATTGTCCAGAATAGTTTCACTGCCCTAAAAATCCTCTGTCTTCTGCTTATTCGCTCTCCCTCCCTTCTGACAACATTGTCTTCATAGTTTTTCTTTTCCAGAATATCAGTTGGAATCAACAGTGTAGTCTTTTCAGATTGGCTTCTCTCAGTAATATGCATTTAAGTTTCCTCCAAGTCTTTTCATGGCTTGATAGCTCATTTCTTTTTAGTGGTGAATAATATTCTGTGGTCTGATGTGTCACAGTTTATCCATTCACCTTTTGAAGGACATATTAGTTGCTTCCAAGTTTTGGAAATTATGAATACAGATGCTATAAATAACCAGATGCAGACTTTTGTGTGGATATACTTTCAACTCCTTTGGGCAAATACCAAGGATATGATTGTTGGATCATATGGTAAGATTAATGAGTTTTGTAAGAAACTGCTAAACTGTCTTCCAAAGTGGCTGTACTTTTTTGCATTCCTACCAGCAATGGATGAGAGTTCCTTTTGGTCCACATTATTGCTAGCATTTGGCGATGTCAGTGTATTAGATTTTTGGCCATTCTAATAGGTGTGTAACAGTATCTCCTTGTTTTGTCATTCCCTAATAATATGTTATTTGGAGCATCTTTTCATATGCTTATTTGCCATCTGTATATCTTCTTTATTGAGGGATTGTTGTAATGTCAAGGATTGATGGCCACCAGCACAAGTTAGAATGAAGCAAGGAAGGATTATCTCTTTCAGGTTTCAAAGGCAGTGTGGCCCTGTTCATATCCGAATTTTGGACTTCTAGCTTCCAGATCTTTAAGACAATAAATTTCTGTTGTTTTAAGCCACCTGGTTTGTGCCATTTTGTTTTTATTTTTTTTTTTAAAGATTTTATTTATTTATTCATGAGGTACACACAGAGAGAGGCAGAGACATAGGCAGAGGGATAAGCAGGTTCCCTGCTAGGAACTTGATGCAGGACTCAATCCGGGACCCTGGGCTCACCTCCTGAGCCAAAGGCAGACCCTCAACCACTGAGCCACTCAAGGTGTCCCTGGTTTGTGGCATTTTGTTATGGCAGCCCTAGGAAGCTAGTATATCACTTCATGGGTTGTTTTGAGGATTAGATTATTTTATGTCTATAAGTTATCAAGCCCAGAGTCTGGTGCATGGTAAGCCTTAAATATAGTGGTTTTAGTAATTTTAATGCCATTGCACTGAATTATGATCATCTTTATATTTGTTTGTCTACTGTGGAAGAGACTCCAAGTTGTCTATCATATTATTAATAAGATCCTAAATTTTACCAGGCATATTACATCCATTCTAAAAGACTGACATTGATATAGTTAACCAGTCAATGATATAGCCCCCTTTTCCTTCATTTTATTTTACTCTTTTATTCACGTTTCCCTTAACGAGTATGATTACAATAATTGTTTAAATGTTAAGTCACAAGAGAAAAGAAAAAGTTAAAGATTCTGCAATAAAATGAATCTTGGTGTACCTGTGTATGTTACCTGTGTATTATTAACTTCATGGGAAAGATAACTGTACACTGCTTTTTAGTTGTATTTTGGGGCATGTATCTACAGTGATGTTACCATTATATATGCTATTGCATTCTCACAGACACATCAATGATGTTCTTCATGAATTCTGGTTCTCAAATCTAAAATTAATTTGGGCTGACATAAAAATGTCAGTGTTCTTCAAATAAACATTTTTAAAGAATCATTTTATATTTAAGAATTCAACTTCATCATGTACTTTTAATCAGAAACTCACGAAACAAAGGAATTCATTTTGAGAAAACATGAAGCTCAAAAAACATTTTATGTGCTTACTGCTAGACCTCACAAGCTGTTTTGCTAGTTTAGATACCCATTTGAAGAAGAAATTCACCTGAGCACTGCTTTTAAGAATGTTTTTGGGTAGTAATGCAATCAATCAGGTGATTGCAGGTTGAATGATAGCCTGGTCAATTAGGAAACCATCAAAGCACAGAAATGTATCAACTGGTGTCTTCTATCACAAGATTCTAACAGAGCTCTAAGTCTGACCAGTAGCTTGTTGGGTAGACCACCTTCATTTTCTTCAAACACATACCTCTCACAGAGAAAACTTCTTGCAGGGAGGTTGAGAGTACAGAGAGAAAACAAAACTGAAAGATGAGAAATTGAAATGAGGGTAGGGGAAGGTAGTAAAAAGGGGAGGAGTGTTAACCTTCTAAAGAAACTCTATTGTTCTAACCCTAGAAAGTCATAAATTCAGAGACTCGTCCTGTCACAGACTCAAAGGGTCAAGGAAATCCAAGTCTATTTTGGGATACCAGATCTGTGGGGAAACCTAAATTACCAAGTAACACACAAGTAACTGAAAAATTTGACCAGCCATCCTTCAACGTTAATAGGTTACTTAACGTCTCCTGTTGCAACAGTGCAATTGAAAATGAAGGCTCACTCCCTAGAAGTAACATAAAGATGGTGAGGAGGAGGAGTCAGCTGGGTACAAACAACTTCATTCTCACCAAGGCATATTCTCATTCTCACGTGTGCTCCAAATAATTCATGGCATGATCAGTCTTTAGCAAATAATTCACATCCATAGGCTTGTTAACCTTCACAGAGTCTTTGAAGGTTTTTTATATATCAATTATAAGAAATTATATGTTATTACATATTACATACATAATATATATTGTATATATTAGCTACTTTGTGCTACCAACCAGGGGAAATACTTAAATAGAAATCTCAGAGACCTCTGAAAAAGGACTAATGTGCTAAATAAGAAAAAAGAAGCAAAATTTTCCTATGTGTAAATTTCAACAGTAAGACTGGAGATCACATAAAATAACATTCCTAAATATAGTCTAGATATAACTCAAGGGGGGAATCTTTATTAAAAAACAAGTAGGCCTTTAAGTAAGGAGACACTACTGGCCTAATGGAGATGCCACGTTGACCTTTACATACATTTGCAAACATAATAGCATTCATCTCTGAGGATGCTATTTAAAATAGTCTCTAATGATAAGGATTACAAATATGAACAAATTGCTACTTCAATGTTTCCTCTTTCACCATATAGACTCTTTCAACACAGTATCAAGGTACTTAGCTGTTATGAAAGCTCTGCCTGACTGTAAACACTAGCACATCTTCACAGTCATGGGTATGGATGTTATTCCATACTCAGAAGAGAAAGTATGACTTGACACCTGGAAGGTTTGGTAGGTAACCCTGCAGGAGGGTAGACCCCAGTGTTGCGTGAAAAGGTGGAAATAGCTACAGTAGATGAGGTTTGTGTTCTGTGATCAAGCCCTCTTGACTCATCTGCACCCCACTCTTGTTTCGACATCCTTAGCTCTTTGGTTTTTGTGTTTACAGGCTCAGAAGATGAGGCAATTGGAAGGATGAGAAATTGGTGCCCTGCAAAAACAGAGGCAGTTCTATCAAGAAAATGACTTCTGATTCTAGCTTCCCCTCTACATCATGGTCCTTTGGTCTCATTACAGGACCTTCCATCTCTCACACACAGCAATTCAGTAGTCTTTTTGTCTCCAGTCACCACTTTGCAATCCAATTATTCTCCAGACCATTTCCAGAGTGACATTTCTAAGAATGAGTTTATTTATGGCATCCGGATGATGCAGATTTGTCGACAGTTCATTGAATCCAAATAACTTTAAGAGGAGAGGATGCCTTCCCTTTATTCTTCAGTAAGGTTATCCTTTAGGACTTAATTCCAGGAAACCATGGCTGGTTTAACCATGGAAACCATGGCTTAATTCCTTTCTGGGTTAGGGGCCCTTTCACTTTGCTTCTTCAACAACCTGTGCTTATCTGTTTTGTAGTCTCTATTGTACTGTACTATAAACATCTCTTTGCTTCCCTGCTTCTCTCACCAGATTGAAAATTCTTTCCTCCTGGTTTCATCATTTAATAGAATGTATCATCTTGGCCATGGAACATTTTCTTTCTGAGGTTCACTTGGTTCTTTAATATGAAAATGGGAATGACATAACACCTATGTCACAAAGTGTTGGTCAGACAAAATGAAGTGATTTAGGTACATCGCTGAGCACGATGTTGGCACACAACAATAATATTTGGCAGGCAGAGAGATAAGCACTTCACATGGATTATCTCATTTATTCTGTAAAGTGTCCCTATGAGGTGACTATTATGTTACTTTCTTTTCCAGACTAGGGAACTCAGTCTTGAGGAGAATAAGCCTCCTACCTAAAATCGCATAGCTAGTGAATAGTGTAAGTGGGTTCAAACATAGGGAGTCTTCTTCACTCAGTTTTTCTCATTAGGCTATCCTGTCTACAGTAATAAATGCTGAATGGACATTGTTACCATAATTTCTCTTTTAGCTCTATACACACTGCATGGATTCAGTCAGAGCCAGGTAAATGTTCATTGAGTGCACATTTTCCTTATCTTTTATATTTTTAAATTTTAATTCCAATATAGTTAACAGTGTCACATTAGTTTCAGGTCTACAATATAGTGACTCAACACTTCCATACATCATCTGGTGCTCATTTCAACAAGTCCACTCCTTAATGGATGGGGATTAACCATCACCTATTCCCCCACCTGCCTCCCCTCTGGTAACCAACTTTGTTCTCAATGGTTAAGAGTCTGTTTCTTATCTTATCTCTCTCTCTTTCTCCCTTTTTTCCTTTGCTCATTTCTTTGGTTTCTTAAATTCTTTTATTTATTTATTATTTATTTATTTATTTATTTACTTATTTATTTATTTATTATAGTCACACAGAGAGAGAGAGAGAGAGAGGCAGAGACATAGGCAGAGGGAGAAGCAGGCTCCATGCACTGGGAGCCCGACGTGGGATTCGATCCCGGGTCTCCAGGATCGCGCCCTGGGCCAAAGGCAGGCGCCAAACCTCTGCGCCACCCAGGGATCCCGGTTTCTTAAATTCCACATATGAGTGAAATCATTTGGTATTTGTTGTTTTCTGAATGATTTACTTCACTTAGCATTATACTCTTTAGCTTCATCTATGTGGTTGCAAATGGCAGAATTTCATTCTTTTTTATGGCTGAATAATATTAAATGAGATATATATATATCTCACATATCCTTTATCCACTCATCCATCGATGGACACCTGGACTGCTTCCATAATTATAAATTATGCTACTATAAAAATAGGGGTGCATACATCCCTTTGAATTAGTGTTCTTATATTTTTTGAGTAAATACCCCAGAGCATAATTATTGGATTGTAGGGTAGTTCTATTTTTAATTTTTTAAGGTACTTCTCTACTGTTTTTCCAAGTGGCTGTAACAGATTGTATTCCCACCAAAAGTGCAAGATTTCTTTTTCTTCACAAACTCACCAACACCTATTATTTCTTGTGTTTTTGATTTTAGTCATTCTGACAGGCATGAGGTAATAACTCATTGTAGTTTGATTTGCATTTCCCTGATGATCAGACATATCGAGCATCTTTTCTTCTTCTTCTTTTTTTTTTTTTCGAGCATCTTTTCAAGTGTTTGGTGGCAATCTGGATGTTTTCTTTGGAGAAATGTTTGTCCATTTCTTCTGCTCATTTTTATTTTTTTTATTTTCATTTTATTTATTTATTTTTTGTTTTTATTGAAGTTCGATTTGCCAACATATAGTATAACACCCTGTGCTTGTCCCGTCAAGTGCTCTCCTCAGTGCCCATCACCCAGTCACCCCATCCCCCCACCTACCTCCCCTTCTGCAACCCTTTGTTCGTTTCCCAGAGTTAGGAGTCTCTCATGGTTTGTCTCCCTGTCTAATTTTTCCCACTCAGTTCCCCTCCTTTCCCTTATAATCTCTTTCACTATTTCTTATATTCCCCATATGAGTGAAACCATATGATGATTGTCCTCCAGTTGACTTACTTACAGCATAATACCCTCCAGTTCCATCCACATGGAAGCAAATGGTGGGTATTCGTCCTTTCTGATGGCTGAGTAATATTCCATTGTATACATAGACCACAGCTTCTTTATCCACTTATCTGTCAAAGGACATCATCATGGTTCCTCCCACAGTTTGGCTATTGTGGACATTGCTGCTATGAACATTGGGGTGCAGGTGTCCCGGTGTTTCACGACATTTGTATCTTTGGGGTAAATCCCCAGAAGTGCAATTGCTGGGTCGTAGGGCAGGTCTATTTTTAACTCTTTGAGGAACCTCTACACTGTTTTCCAGAGTGACTGTAACAGTTCACATTCCCACTAACAGTGCAAGAGGTTTCCCCCTCTTCCACTTCCTCTCCAACATCTGTTGTTTTCTGTCTTGTTAATTTTCGACATTCTCATTTATGTGAGGTGGTATCTCATTGTGGTTTTGATTTGTATTTCTCTGATGTCTCCTTCCCATTTTTAATTGGATTATTTGGTTTTGGAGTGTTGAGATTGATTATTTATATTTTGGATATAACCTTTTTTTGGATATGTCATTTGCAAATATCTTTTCCCTGAATTACATTTTAACAATGTCTACAAAAGAAAAAAATCCCCCATGCTTTTCACACACCTAAAACTCAGACATATAAAAATTACCTTGGGAGGCACTTGGGTGGCTAAGTTGGTTCAGTATCCGACTCTTGATTTCGGCTCAGGTCATGATCTCAGGATCATGACACGAAGCCCTGCTTGAAGCTCTGTGCTGGGCATATAGCCTGCTTAAGAGTCTCTCTTTCTCCCTCTGCCCTTCCCCCCTCTAAGAACTATCTTTGTATCTTAGAAAGATATTTTCTTTTAAAAATTCTTAATGTCTTTTTTTTAATCTCTGTGTGAAAAATCTCACTTTCCTACCTTGCCAAATAAACTCAGTTTTCAAGTCCCTTTTTGTCTATGAAACATTCCCCAGCTCCTAGATCCACCAACATTTGATTGATGCCTCAATTTCAGCACATATCTTCCTGTTCTGAAAGAAGCTATCTACGTGTTCATCTGCATCACTAAACAATTAGGTCCTTAGGGGCATGATGTTCTATTTCATCCGTGTTTCAAATGCAGGGGTTGCCTAGTGGGCACAGAAGAATAGTCCAGTACCTGGATAAGAGTTACAATATGCTGAAACCCATTTCTAAGAATGCTGTGAGTTTTTCAGTAGTTTAAAAATAATATTGATGGGTTACAATTTTTTTGCCCCTATGAAGTTTTTAAAAAATATTTTCAGAAGTATTGGAATTCCATAGATAATTTCTATTTTTCATTCTGTTATTCTATCATGCATAGATATTTATATAAAAGGTGTAATACTTGCCTTAATACACAGGCAAGAATTTATTGAAATAAAATAACAAAGTTTATTGGTTCCTACAAATAATGAAATAGTAACAGACTGAATCATATCTCAAAAAATAAATGGGGTTTTGGTCTTGGGAACAACAGTTCTATCCATGGACAATAGACCATCCCCTCCAAATTAGTTTATAGTAGTGTTACATGTAAGAAGAAACCACAGAGGCACACATTTAAGTAGATTCTAGGAAATGGTAGTGCTCTGTTCTGAAAATAACCAGAAAAGGTAAAAAGTAAAGCATGGCTTCTTCAATAAGGAAAACTTTATAAGGAATTGGGGGAGAAGAGAACCATACATATTTCAAAGCTTCAATTAGATTTAACTGCATGAAAATCAGATTGCATCCAGATGAAAATGTCAGAAACTATAGATTAAAATGCTAGATAGATTCTAAAAAGAGTTATTAAATTCAGAGTTCTGTTGGGTTGGGGTCAATAAGATAACATTTAAAGAATCCCTGTGTCCTAAAATATTTATATAAAAGGTTGCACCTAGAGGGGAAAAAGGCTTTATTAATAATAAAGCTGTGTGTGACTTCCCAGAAGCTGCAGTATCTTCCAGAATGAAAAACAAGTGAGTGAATACAGAAAAGCAGAAATTCCAAGAAACCAGTAATGAGTACTTTGTGTAACATGGTAACATGCTGAAGGCTAATGCTATGCATTCATTAATATCTGAATACCAATGCTATGCATTCATTAATAATATCCGAATACAAGTTGGTAAGAAGAAATGACAGCTCTGATTAAAGACAGGTAGTCAACTAATTCTGTGCGGACCACATGTGAGAAACAAGATGAACTGATGGAAGGTAGTGACCTGACTGAGAAAGGTTAGAAAGAAGCAGGTAGTATAGGTACAATTGTGCAACTGAAATTTACTCTCTTGCCATAGTTAATCACAAAGACTAAATTTACCTGGATGAGATTGAAGAGATTTTATACAGGACAAAAAATATAAGTTGACTTTAGCTGTTATGTGTAAATAACATATAGCAGTGTTTTATATATATATTATATATTATATATGTAATGCATAAATAATATAGAAAGCGTTTCCAGTATGACAAAGATCATAGCAACACATATCATCGTCAAACCCTGCCTTGGCCATTCAGTCCCTTAGCAATCTATTATGTCAACTGTGACTTCTCTATAATTTCAATTCCAGGCATCCTGAGGGGTGACCATTCCTTGTTATTTGTAGTTTACCTGTCAAAGCATTCTGTCCCCAGTGATCTTCCAGCCCCAGTGGTGCCTCCAGTCCATTCATCCTACTATCCTAAGGATCTTTTGTCATCCTTCATGTGCTCACTTCTCTTCCTACTCCACTTCAATTTCATGATCAATCATTATGATGACTCCACTTCCCCTTCCCAGCTTTGTTGAATGTGTACTTGTCAAAATCACAGTTTTGATTAAAACCACCTCTTCCTATCTGTACCTATGAAGCTGAGTGAGGCTGGAGAAAGACATTTGACTGTACTGTCTTACTCTTAGAATCATGACCAAGAATTTCAAGTGGTTTCTTAATGCCAGGCAATAACATTAAAATTCTCTAGTACACTTACTCCCACATACTCTTTTGGCCACCCTATATCTACTAGCATCTTCACCCACAAACTTTGCTTTCATGCCTTTTGAACTTTCCATGTGGCTGTCTGAGGCCAATCCTGCACTAGATCCTATGTTTTCTCATCTGCTCAAAGACATCTTCAGCAATTCTCCACTTTCTCTCCTATATCATCATGTTCCCTGCTCTCTCTACGGAATCATTCTGGCTGGCACACCATCTGCTCTGCTGTTATTTCCTCATTTTAAAAGCCAAAACAACAAACTTTCTCTTGATCTCACTTCTCTTACTGGATAACAGCAGATTGTCTTTCTTGCATTGACATCAAGATGCTATATCCTGTTGATTTTCTCCAATCTCACTTATCATTCCTCCTCACTTTCCTTTGCTAGTGGCTCCTCCCTAACTTTTTAATTTTCAAGCATCCCAGTGCTCAGACCTTGGTTCTTTTCTTTTCTTTGATGATCTTGTTCAGCATTATGGTTTTAAATATCACATGTACCCTGGTGAATCCCATTTATATATCTCTAATCAGGACCTTCCTTGTGAACTCCAGGCTAACACTGTATCCAAATATTGTATTGACATCTCTTTTTCGTGTCTAATATTGAACTCAACATGTTCAAAAATACTCCCTCCCCCAAATTTATTTTACCCATAGCCTTTGCCATCTCATTTATGGATGACAGTTCCATACTTCCAGTCATTCAGGCTAAAAACGTTGAATTCCCTCTTTACTCCTCTCAACTTTCTCTCACCTTCTGTTCAATCTGTCCAGAATCCTGTTGGGTCTGTCTTCAAACTATATCTAAATCTGACTGCTTCTCACCTCCTCTATTACTATGGTGATCTGAGCCACTGCCATTTTTCACATTGATGATGTGATGGTCTCCTTACTGGTCTCCCTGATTCTACCCTTGCCCCCACCCTCTGGCTGCTCTATTCTCTATCCCAACAGCCAGATGATGCTTTTTAAATCTAACCCAGACTGAGTTACTTTTCTGTTAAAAAACTTAGCAAAATGTCCCAGTTTTACTTAGTGAAAGCCAATGTTTTTAAAATAACTTACAAGGCCTTACATTATCTGCTCCTTTTCCCTACATGTTCCTCTCTTTGATCTAATTTCTTACCCATCTACTCACATTTTACTCTATTTCAGCAATATCCTAGTCTTTAGTATCAGTTGTTTCCTCTGTTTGGAAGAATCTTCTAGTGATCTACATGACAAATTTCCTCATCTCCCTGCTGTTAAATATTATATTCTGACTGCCTACTCCAGCATGTCGGATTCCCTTCTTACCCTACTCTACATTATTTTTTTCTATAAGCATTCATCATTTTCTAACATACTAGATAAAATATTAATGCATCATTTCTATTTCCATTAAATGTCTTCCTTCCTCTTTTGGAACGTAAGCACCAGGCAGGCAGGGATCTTAGTTTTGTTCACACGTGTAATTGAAGTATCTAGAATAGTCCCTGTCACTTAGTTCTCAATGCATATGTTTTGAATGAATGAATATGAATATAATTTGTGTGATGTTAAATCTGTTTTCACACATTATATTTGAGTTTAGTTGGATACATTCAAGATATGGTAGAGGGAGCTCATGTAAATACTTAACTTTAACACATTTAATTCTCTTCTTACACCTTCTAAGAGATATCCTATCCTTCACCAAAATGTTAGACTTTGGTTTTGAATGTTGTGCTGCCATCTAATGAGGTAAATATAAATTACATAAATGTTTTTCTTCTGCTTGTTGCTATAACTTTTTCTTCAAAAACAGTAACACCTAACCCTCACAGAGTTTCAAAGACTTGAGGAGAATGTTAACTAGCAAAATCTGATCCAGATCCTTGAATGCATGCAAGTAGAAGCATGCAAAGAGCTCTCTTGAAGTCTGAAAGCACTCGATGTACAAAGCTGATGCAGAGTAAAAGATTATATCAATTACAAATGTATTATCTTTACTTCAAATAACATTTGCACTGGAAAATGAAACAAATCACTTTATGGGTCACACTTTTATTTACAAAATAAACCTCTGGTTTGACCTTGTACTGACCTGCAACACAGGGAATTTCTTTACCATAAAATGGAGCTTAAAGGGAAAATTTGCAAGAAGCTTGGGAAAATGAAGTAAAGAACCATATTTTTTTCTCTACTCCTGGGACTCAAAAACAGCTTACGGGGGGCTGGAATTTTAGAGGTAGTAGACCACAGTAGAGTGATTTTTGCATGAAATGCCTCACAGGACTACAGACATGGTTAAACTTTAAGGACCTTTTAACAAATGGAGATATTGAGGCACATAAGCCTATCTGATAGTCTTGATTGGTTAGGTAGCAACATCCTGGGATAACCAATTAAAAACCCACTCACAACTTGAAATATCATACACAAATTTATTGCTGTGGCTCCATTATCTGTCATTTTACAGGTGCCATGCATATCTAAGTGTTTCCCAATGACTAAAAAATTATCTACAGTATATTGGACATCTAATCCACAATCTATCGTTAGTTCATATATTTTTTCCTCTTCCAGGAAGTTGTTTCTCTACCCTGTCCTCTGTGATTGATAAGAAAATAGTTTCTTTCTATTTGCTTTAGTTTCTTTTTTTTAACTTAAGTTGTGTATGTTTAGAATATACGTAATCTTGAATTTTCTCCTTTTGAAGAACAGACATCTTAAAATTCACCAGTATTTTATAGAACCACAAAACCAAGTCACTTTTTCATTGGTGACTGACTATCTGAAAGGTGATAAACACAAAGTGGAAAATTAACATACTGGCTAAAGTTCTATGCAAAACTTATTCTGGAATGGCTACTTAAATGCATTTTGAGAAATCCATTCACTTCCAATATTTTTAAATCAATTATCTATAAATGAATTTACTAATAAAACATCTGTTTTTGATTCCAAAATCATTTGAGATTTTGATTTGGTAACTCTCATAATATGACAAAACCTTAACAGCCTCTGGATCACTATGTCAGCTAGAGAGTCATGAGGCTAAATCTGTGTTCCTTCTTACTCCACAATTCATTCTGTCTACTGAAATGTTTGAAGCTCCATTCTATTCCTACCCTTATCACTCTTCTCCCATCTCATGCTTGGAATCTGAACTTAGGAATTATAATGATCAGCAGTTATCATATCATATGAGGGGGGAAACACTACTTAAAGTGATTAGAAAGTTTTGACCATGCTTGTAGAAATTGACTTGTGTCTTACACTGTTTACTACTCCTGGCCTTGTATTTAGAATGAAGTACTAATTTATTTAAACCATGTTCTGTATATTTAAAAAATCCAAACCACCCTATTTTTATCTTCTAAGAAGCAATAGCAATCTACCAATAGCTTTTTGAAGGTGCATGGATTGCTTTTTATGGCTGAAGAAGTATGATCATGTACTGTATTGTTCACCTAGTACAATCCAACATGAAAATCAGAGTGCAAACTGTTAAGTTATAAATGATTATTATCTTCACGACTTTTGCTTTTAGAAGCTTTTGTTTTCTTCAAATTATGTGAAACTCACATTTAGTTTATTTCTCTTGTATGTTTCATCACCACTATATTATACAGTATGTGATAGCTCTAAACAGGTAGAGGAGGGATGCCTGGGTGGCTCAGCGGTTAAGTGTCTGCCTTCGGCTCAGGTCCTGATCCTGGAGTCCCAGGATTGAGTCCCATCAGGCTCCCTGCATAGAATTTGCTTCTCCCTTTACCTGTGTCTCTGCCTCTCTCTCTCTCTGTGTCTCTCATGAATAAATAAAAAATCTTAAAAAAAAATAAAATAAACAGGTAGAGGTTAACTAAAGATCTTGTTGAGTCTTCCTTTCTTGTTCAATCCTTTTGTTAATTTCTCCCCAGATTGTTCAATTGTTCAGTGGTCAGTCCCCCAGATAGATGAGAACCATCTCCTGTCAAGGGTATGAGTAAGTACGAGCTACTGCCAGAAACATGAAAGCAAGTGCAGGAATTTCATTGGAGCTTACTCTCATTTCAACAAATAATTAAAGGGGGTTGAGCATGTGAATCATTTCTGAACCAGAGCATTGAAGAAGAAGATGTATGACACTGAAGAATTTGCTCATCTTTGTGGATGAGGGTTTGTCTAAACTCACCAAGATGTGATTAAAAGGCTATGTAGGGGCAGTCTAACGTGAATGGGTAACCATATATTTAATGAAAAAGTAGAGCATTATTTAATTGGTCAATAATTAGAATTAGCTTTGTACAGTGCATACTTACCAATGTAGAATAAGGGCATTGGCCAATTACCAAGGGTTAGGGAAAGCTTTATCCAAAACCAAAAGATTTTCTCCTAGTCACAGTTCTATAAACGTTCATGTCGTGTAGGAAAATGCCTATTTTCTTTTAGTGCTTGAAGTGTAACTTCCTGCCCAAAGCTATTCCCCAACTTTGTGCATTTCTTTCACAGCACTTAGCACAACATAGATCTGTTGCATATGATATGTGTGTGTGTGTGTGTGTGTGTGTATGTGCTTGTGTGTGTGTGTATGTATCTTCCCCCACTAGACTGTAAGCTCCCAGGGGCTGGAACAAATGTCTCTCATTATTGCATCTTCATTGTCTATCGCAGGGTATAGCCCATAGCAGGTATTCAGTGCATAATTGTTGAATAAATGAAACTGGCAATTATATATTGTATTGTGCCAGATAATTCTTTAATGTAACCAGGAATGTCTGAATTCCAGGGAGGAGCACAATTTTATGTTCAAACTTGATCTGTCCCATTTCACATCCCTATGCTAAAAAAACCTCATACAGATAATGAAGCAAGAAGGGGGCTTGAATACATTCAACGTAACTAATGGGGAGCTTCTTTTCCTGTAACAACTTAGAATAATAGAGATAATTCCTACCGTAAGAATACTGTAAATCTGGTAATGGCAGTGGAACTAGCAAGGTGTCACAGAGGTGATCAGTAGGTAAAGACTGAAGTTGCATGCATTCCATTAAGTGGATATAATGGCCCAGAATGAGCAACTTGGCTTCCTCTGGCTTCACTTCCTTCATCTGAAAGATGAGGAGGCTAGACTACATGATGTAGTTTCTTCCTGTTTACAGATCTTTGTTGTACACAGAGATTTGAGATTAATTTAACAAGAATGGAAGACAAAAAGAGATGTTGGCTATCCTAGAGAACTTGACACTCAGGGAACTTGTGAAAAAAGCATGGATAGAATGATCCATACTTGATCCTGCTGTCAGGATCAAGCTTCAAAGATGATAATACATCTAGGATATACTTCAGCTCACAATATTGCCAATGCACTCCTGGGCTTTATACTCTGCTTCCCCTACTGTGAATAAACTTTGGCTAGCTCTAGTTTTTAATTTTTTCCTTCCATCACTCCCTAAAGATGCGAAGTCTTAGGAGTAACCAATCAGCCAGGGTTGGTCTCCTGCTTATGGCCTGGTTAACCTGGACTATCTGTCTCTTTGTCTTTCCATACAGAGAACCAAGGCCTTGTTTCCTTTCTTGTGTAGCTGATCAGTTCCTGGAGAGGCAAAAATAACAAACCTCTGCTATATTCAACTTGTGACAAACTTACAATCCAGTGAATTCTTTAATCTTACGATTCCGAGGCTGATTAGTAAAGCTTCATGGCATCGATCCGAGATGTAGAATATACATTTTAGGCAGAACTAGAGGATGAATGGTTTATGTGCCAACCTCTGTTGCTGTGCAACACAGCATACCCACTGCTCTGAAAGCTGCTGTTCTGGGTTTTCCAGAGGATCAGAGGGCACTCTGGCTTTTTTTTTTTTTTTTTTTAAGATTTTATTTATTTATTTGACAGAGAGAGCACAAGCGGGGGTGGGGGAGGGGGAGGGGTGGGGGATAAGCAGGCCCCTGCTAAGCAGGGAGCCTGATGTGGGGCTCGATCCCGGGACTCTAGGCTCATGATCTGAGCCGAAGCCTTAACTGACTGAGCCACCCAGGTGCCTCGAACTCTGGCTTTTTGAGATTTTGGGTGGCAGCCCAGAAACTACAGTCATTGAGAACGACATTTGTGTTCTACTCCTGTGCTAATTCCATTTTCTTATTGCCCTGGAGCTTTGAAATTTGACTACTGCTATGGCAATAAAAATGTACCCCATTGATATGTGTGCCATGGCTGCTTTTATGTTATCTTGTAGTCTCAAGGAATTCTTGGTTAGGAAGGGAGATATGTAAAGGTTTCGAACTGACTTGATCTTACTTAAAGAAATAACATAATTTCAAGCATCCTTTGTATGTGAGTAACTCCACTCTAATCTGCTAACCTCCTCAGTTCTGATCTCCAATGTTTCAATCATATCTTCTAGCGTTTGATTTAAACTTTGTAGTTTTATGTATGTCCATACAAACGTATCATGAATCTTTTATGGATAATGCCTATATATAGTAATTTACTCATTTAACAAATAAGTAAGCACATGTAGTTTTCTAGGTGCTGAGTATACAATTAATGCCCAATACTTGGTTTCTATTCTCAAGTATGATTGAAAGTGGCACTAATGCAGATGTGCATAGCTTTATGTGGGTGTAAGTGGAATTGTCTGGGAAAAAGCTATACCCAGAAGGGAAGCTGAATAAGACTGGCTAAATGAGAATAAATTTGTAATGGGACAGCTATACATGAGTACTAATTTTGAATTAAATAAAGGCTCACATGTTTATATAAATTCACATGGCATGTACATTCTCAGTTAGGGCTCTGTTTGCAAGCTCAAAGCATCTAGGATTGCTAATATGTGTACACATATGCCATGGGGTAGAACATTTGTTGGTTCACACACAAAAATACAGTGCTGATCTCAGAGCCATCTGTCATATGCTTGACTAGATGGTGTTAGAAAATTTGCAGATCTTTGAGGCAACTGAAGAGTGAGATGCTGAAGTAGTATGAATAATTTGCCCAAGATTGGGAAGGGCTTAGAACTATTTGATTCTTCTAGTTAATGACCACTGTTTATTTTAAACCTTACTCATTGTATATGATCAAAGACACAGTATAAGAAAAGTAGGCAAATATTATTTCTGGTTTCCTTTCTGCTTCCCTCTATCTTTCTGTTGTGTGTTTCTGTCTACCAGGCTTTGTGCTGCATCCTGGGGATTTCAGGAAGACTAAGACACAGATCCTGGCCTCATGGAACCCAATTTCCCTAAGGGAAAGCAGACAGGACAAGAAGTAAATGTAATGCAATTTTATAAGTACTGTGATAACAGCATGACATGAAGTAAATATAATGGAATATGATAGTATTATGGTAATAGCCTGGGTCAAGATTTGGGAGAACAGAGAAATGAACATTTAGTTGTTACTGCCCAGCAGGATTGTAGAAGTCTTTACAGAGGAGGTGACACCTGACCTGGTTGTTGAAGGATGGACAAGATTGTGCCTTGTTAGGAGATACATCAACAGGGAATTGCAAACTTCAGACAGACCACATTTCCTTGCTGTTCAAAACAAGCCTACTGAGTCTATGTTCAATGTCTCAAGAACTTGAGGACATGTGTTAATGCTGAAGCAGCAGGCTAATAAAATTCTAAAATTGGATTAAAAACTTGGACCCCCCCCAAAAAAAAATAAAAAAAAAATAAAAAAAAATAAAAACTTGGACCCAAGTCAGGATTTGATGCTGATACGGGGAAGGAAAAGAAAAATAGTATTTGTTGATTGTTACTCTTTCTGGTGCTTAACATAGCTGATCTCAATCTAGAAATCAGTGAAGTAGGTATTAGTACTTATTCTTTTTAAAGGTAGGAAAAATGTTTAGGGCCACTTAGCAGTGTCATGGCCAATATTTGGACTTGGATTGTTCTGACTGAATAAGTCAATGTAATTTTCTCTGTTTTTCACCCTGTTTCCTCTATGCCCCTGTCTTGAATATATGCACAAATACATAACATTATAAATAAACAAAAATACATGCATACATACATAAATCCACATACACATGTATATCTTCTTTATGTTCTTTACCATGGTATGAATCTATTTTTGCAGGAATACTTTTTCCTGCCAACTTAAATGATTTGGAAATAAAATATAAATGCTTTATTAGGGAATGACTTTGGAATTTTATGTGAATGGATATCATTAGGCCTAAATCTGTTATAAGGCATGCTCTTTTGTCTTATTTTGGCACAAAATTCAGTAGGACAGCCTGTACCGGAGGCAAGGCTCAGCCCATCACCAAATCTTTTTACTGAGAAGCTTTCAACACATAGCTCAGTTACTATTTACTAACACTTGCAAGTGTTAAAATCTTTCATGTCAACAGTTTGGGGATCTGGCTATTGAGTCAATGGGGGCATTTTGTTGACTTCATAGGGTTTTTACAAAGAAGATCAAAGGGATGCATTATGTTTCAATACATAACTTTATAGGACAGATGGAATCCACCTTTAAAGACTCGTGACACTTAAAGCCAGATTACCAAAAGCTTCAGACACTAAAACCTATTAGCTTGCTCAAATCTTATCCTCACACTGTCAGCACATTTTACCTTCATTTATAGGTAGTGGACAATTCAGTGTGAATTTTAACTACTGCCAAAGTTCAAGCGTGGGTTAGAAGGATGGGCACTGAGATATAGGTTGTTCTAGTGATGCTCTGGTTTGGTATGTGGACTTGCTCTCTTGAATGGTTATATCACACGAGTGACTAAATCACTTTATTTGAATATAAAAATTACTCACTCACGGCTTTTGGGAAGAATTACAGAGCTTGATATTTGGCTAGGTGATAGCTTCACAAATCTGTTCTATCTCTATTAAGAAAAGAGCATGAAAGAAAGTTTTTTCATTTTTTAGAAACTCCAAAGGGATCCTGCTTGTGACCACATCTAACATCGAAATACTCCAAACTTTGAGCTTTCCCCCTCAAGCCTTGAAACAAATTGCAGTGCTATAAATGAAAGTGGTGTATCTGAATACCCTTATTTTTTTAATAAATGAAAAGAAATGATTTCTATGTATCCAAACCATTATTAAAGCTCATCAAAAATCTTGTTTTGTGAAATCCTTTTAGATATTTATGGTAATTTGAAATAATTATTTTATAAATTAAAATGCTTTAATGACATCTTGTCATTTAATGACATAGGCATTTAACTCAGTGTTTGAAAAATATTTTTAAATGTAATTAAGTTTCAATTGCTTTAACATATACAAAGTCCCGATACTTTAATATCTTTTATACATAATGCTACTTTAAGTGGTGCTGCAAAGTGAAATCTTTTGGATTTTCTATAATGTGATGCTTATTAGAATTTTTATTTTTCTTTTACTTTAAAATAAGCAGTTGAGTTAAACATTTTCCCAAATAGATGCTGTATTTGTTCATTTCTTAGTCACTCATCTATTTATCAACTTAGGGTTTCAAAAAATAGATTAAGACAATTATATACTATTTCTAAAATGATATGAATACATATGGCACTAAATTAAGTGTGAAAATAAATGTTTAAAGGTCATAAATTACATGTCTGGTATTTGTGAGATAACTGTTTTTCAAAAATGTTTTTTTTTTCCAGCATATATATATGCTCGATTTATGCTTGATACATTTTCTGGTAATAACATAAAAATTGGCTACCATACCTGCTACTGAGTGTCATCAGTTTAGTTTCCCTTAATTAATAATTTCCTTTGGTGTTTTTAGAAATTTGCTTTACCCTCCCCTCATTTTTGCTTAGGAGCAACTAAACTTTTCTTTTTCCTATTAATCTATCATTTCCTTCCAAGCATGTTGCCAGATAAATTCTATAACAAAACATGTAATCTTTGGAATATACAGCAGTTTTGTTTGCGGGCTCTTTCGAGCGTCACCCTTTGAAGAGGGTGCTTTTCCACTTCTGTCTTGTGAGGACCCATTAGGAGCAGAAGAGGTGAAAGGCATCCACCCATCCAACAGGTGTGTAGGTGGAAGTCTCTGTCTTCCTTTGTTGGCAGCTCTGAAAGTGCAGGTGTGGAACAACAGCCTCATCATTCTGTTTGATAGTTCAGCTTTTGTGTGTGTCAGGTGGGGACATTTACACTAAATCTGAAGGGAAAAACCTCTCATAACTTTGTTGTCTAGTCTGAGAAGCATAAAACAGATTTTTTTTTTGACTGGTTTTAAAGCTGAAAAGATTGGTGTGGCTTTACCTGTCAGGCTTATAGGTAGTAGTCTTGTTTTAACTTGACCATAAAACAGATACAATTTATTCCTTATTAAAAAAATAAACATTAAACAGTTTTCAGTGGAACACTAGATATTTCCTGGATTTAGCCAAGTGATCTTGGGTGAAGTGAATGCTTTGCCCTGATTGGAAAATATACCACCTTTAAGACACTTCTGTTTATTTAGACCCTTTGGGTTTAAATTATAATTGTACTTTGTTTTTTATCACACTATCTGTCGCCTTAAATTAAGATGTATGTATCACCAGGTCAGAGGCACTGAAGAAAATCTCCCTTTAAAATACCAAAATTATCTCTAGTATCTCTCGGCCTCCCTGGCTCCTATCCAGCTGTCACTTCTGCTCCATGATTCATTCTTATAATGTTAACCAGCTGTTGATTTAAAAATCTATTGTTGCTGGAGTGCACTGCGGGATTTTTGGTTCTTTCTGAAATAGCCAAAATAGTGTAATGATTTTATATTCTTTATACAAAGAAGATATGTTACTGTCATTCTGTAATCCAGGTGGAAAAGTACATCTCTTATGCTTTGAATTACCTTCATGTCTGAGCATGACTAAAATGGAAAAATAATTCCTATGTTTGCCCCTTATGGAAAAAGTATCAGGAAGGTTACCAGGGTTCCAGAGTAGCAACATGTGACAACGTGGATTTTCCTAAATATCTTGGTATCACATGTTCATTTTTTCTGATCCATTAACATTTTGGTCTATGTCACCCAAGGGAAGAGGCTGCATGATTCAAGGAATGTCAATGACCTGGCAAATTGAAAATCATTTGTTCTTCCAATTACCATTTATCTTTTAAATCACAGAAATTGTTAGAAAAGTGAAGCCGTTTGATTCAAGGATTTTAAAATATCCTTTACATATTTTTAATGTTAAACCTTGTTTATGATGCAAATCAAATATTGAGTACTGCAGTAAAAACTTTAATGTAAAGATCAAATAACTACATACATTATAATAATTATAAGAGCTACTATTTATTTTGTGCCCTACTCTGTGTCAAGTAACCTCTTTAATCTTTATACCAAAAATTGTTCAAAGTATGAGAAAACCTAGGATAGGAAAATTTGCATAACTTGCGGTCACACATCTAATAACTAACAGCTGAAATTCAAACCCAGACCCATCTGATTCTCAAAACAGCTTCTCTTTCCACCATCGTACTTGCTTTTTAGTTAAGTAGGAAAATAAAACTATTAAAAAGAAAGAATTAGGAGTGCCTGGGTAGCTCAGTTGGTTAAGCATCTAACTCTTGATTTCAACTCAGGTCATAATCTCAGGATAGTGGAATGGAGCCCCTATTGGGGCTCTATGCTCAGCAAGAGTCTGCTTCTCCCTCTCCCTCTGCCCCTCCCCCTACTTGGGCTTGCGCAAGTACACTCACCTGCACTAGCTCTCAAATAAATAAAATCTTTGGAAAAAAAAAAGGTTATATAAAAGGTGTTAGAATTAATTGCATTTTCAAGTTAGAGTACATTCATTAACAATCTACCATTGGGTTCACTGTATTACCAAAAGTGAAGTTTTACTATATTTTGAATCTTATCATTGAAAAAAGATAATATTGGAAAAAGAAGAGACAGGAAGTCAGCTCCTCCTACTCAAATGCTGCCTACAGCTAACTTAACACACCCTTGGCCCCAGAGTTGGTCTGCTTTGGAAAGAATGGTGGGTACAGATTTGGTCAGAATTTGGCTGAATGACGAACTTGTTCTTTATATTCTTTGTGGTAATATTACCATGTGTATGGTAATATGGATTCTTATGGATTTTATGACATTGTTTTTACTGTTCTTATGGATTTTATGACTTTCTTATGGATTTTAAGACGTTGTTTTTACTGTTCTAAGTATTTTTACCCTGTATTTTTAGTGTATCAGAAGAGCATAAAGAAATTAAACCTAATTCGCAGGTGGATTGAGGAGCTCAGATGAGTTCACAATCATAAACTGACAAACCACTGTGTCCTGTTTACAGCAGAGGCTCAGTAGGTATTCGGTTGCTACTTTTAATTAAATACAGCATTTCCTCCTGATCAGAACTTAGCTTTATATCCTGAATGATTTTTCCATTTTACTTTTACATCCTTCATAATATGGTTAGCAACTCTATAGTTAACATGTTACAAGAACCAAATTAACTCCAGGCAAGATATAACTTCTGTTAAGCCCTTCTTTCTAATCTTAAAAATTTTTCTTTTGTAGACTCAACTTATTATAGATATTTAGCCAGGTATTCAGTCTTTTTTATAGAGTTCATATTCAACTTCATAGTAATGAATTTGATATTATTGAAATGTAATAGTAAGCCTCCAGTGCATGTAATGCTGAAGTAAGTCTAATGTATTTGTGTTGATAAACACATATGCATGTTGCCCTACCTAAATCTGTAATATTTTTACATAATTAAAATATACAATTTGTTTTTTCACATGCAAGTAAACCTTAAAGAAAATTATATGCTCATAGGTTTTTGGAAGTGAGGTGAATTTTTGAGATATTTTCTTTTTCTCTCTTGACTATTCTTTTGGAAATAGCATTATTTGTTCTTTTCTTAACTGTTCTAGGATACTTTGAAGTAAAGGCAACATGTTAAAGCAAACTATATTGTTTTATATTAGATAAGTTACTGTATAAGATTATATATAAAACAGAAATGCCTTCCAGTACTGTGTAACCATTGTTCAAGAGTAGACAAGATGTACCAAACGGATCATTGAATTTCTTTATGTGCTAAAGATCCAAATAAGTTTAGTACATTGTGATTAATTGATAAAACTCTTAAATATCTTTTAATCTCAGATTTCTCTTCCTCTCTTTGTGATTTATTTTCTCTAGCTTTATGGAGATGTTATTGACATAATACATTCTGTCAGATGCACGATGTATTGCTTTGATGCACCTACATGTTGCAAAATGATTACTACTATAGCTTCAGCTAATGCCTCCATCAGGGCACATAGGCACATACTTACTCTTTCTTTTTTGTGGTGGGAACATTTGAGACATACTCTCCTAACAACTTTCAAGCATATAATACAGTATTATTAACTATAATCACCATGGTGTACATTAGATCCCCAGAACTCATTCATCCTATAACTAGAAGTTTGTGATTTTTGGCCAACATCTCCACACTTCCAGATCATATTAACTGATCATATTTATTTTATTTTAAAAATATTTTTTAAGATTTTATTTATTTATCTATGAGAGAAACAGAGAGATGCAGAGAGAGAGGCAGAGACACAGGCAGAGGGAGAAGCAGGCTCCATGCAGGGAGCCCAACAAGGGACTCGATCCCGGGTCTCCAGGATCACGCCCTGGGCGGAAGGTGGCACTAAACCACTGAGCCACCTGGGATGCCCTAACTGATCATATTTAAAGAGGTACGTATCTTCTACTGAGAAGTAAAGTCTAATTTTTCTTGAAATGAACTATCTTCATCCATTTATCATCTTATCACTTTTGAAAGGGAAATTTGGATATGAGATCTTATATGTTTTGTTCTCCTTAATCTGGAACATAAGCAAATAGCACAAACCCCATGATGAAAGACAGTTGACCTAATTTCACAATATAGACTACCGAGGAGCATATGACTTTGTACTAGACAGTATGACCTTGGACATGCAGCTGCAGGTGATTGTTAACCATCTAAGCATATTTCTGATGCATTTAGGAGAGCCAGAAATTTGTATTTTTATGTGAGAAACTTCCAATTTTTAAAGATTGGCAATGAATTAAAAAGCACCATGTTTGCTAGAATGAATCAAACAGCTTACTGCCAACAGGGCCTCCAGTTTGTGAAAACTGGGCTTAGTTTTCTCTTCGTTTCTCTTCGTTTTCAGAGAAATAATAGATTGCCAAGATATATTTCTCTCCTCTCCAAATGTTTCCCTTTCTTAGCTTTATTAATGATATTTTTGTTGTTCTTCTTTTTATAGAAATATTAGTGTCCAAGCATTCAGATTACCTATTTTGAGGCTCTGTGTTGAGCCCAAAACTTTAGAACTAATGTAGCCCACTTTCCTCATTTTATAAGTGAGAACATGAGACAGGAGCACTTGTCTTTTCATACTCCTTTATCTTATGATTTGACCAGTAATGTTTTTTTCCAGAGGATTTCCCCCACAAAGTAAATTTCAGTTTAGTTCACTTGACTTAGACTGTGGTATTCTCAGAATAGAGTTTCTATAAATATATATATATATATTATATTATATATTTATATATTTTATATATATATATAATGTACTAAGAGATGCTGTTGTATATATTGTCTACTTTGTCCTTTAATACCCATTTATGAGAACCCTCACTGGAGAAACTTCTACTGAATATCAATGCAAGAAAAAACATTGTTTCTTTGATGCAACCAGAATTCTGTTTCTTCTGTGTTTTGACCTCTGTTGGCCCCTGGGAAAGTAAGAGTCAAATTAGCAATTGACATTTAGTAACAAACTTTAAGATTTTAAGGCCTGGTTTTATCTGCCTAAAATTATCCTTGGTCTTTTTATTTTATTATTATCTTTTTTTTGTTGTTAAAGATTTTATTTATTTATTCATGAGAGACAGAGAGAGAGAGAGAGAGAGAGTCAGAGACATAGGCAGAGGGAGAAGCAGGCTCCATGCAAGGAGCCTGATGTGGGACTCAATCCTGGGACTCCAGGATCACACCCTGAGCCAAAGGCACTCAACCACTGAGCCACCCAGTGGCCCCTTTGTTGGTCTTTCTAATGGTAGAGTCTTTCTCTCTCTCTCTCTCATTATAAATGTCTATTATTTTTATTACATTATATATATTTTTGTAAGTCACATAGAATATTTTGCAGAAATACTTGGAATGTAAATAAAAATATGTCTGTATACTTACATTTATACATGCATGCACATATACACATTTATATGAAAACAACTCTTGAGAGCAGGTGGTATGCTATTACATTCTTTACAATTGTCGACTAGCTTTAGTAGCTGTCATTTTTAAAATTAATAATCCACAATAAGCAGACTATTTTTTTAATGAATTGATTTCTTTAACATATTTATTGTGCCAAGAGTGAATGATTAACAAAATAGTTTCTCATTATTTCAGGCCAGGATGCTATTTTTCAGGACAGCATATAAAAGTGGCTATAGAAAGGATAGCCCCTTTGTATTTAGGTTCTTTAAATTCATCTGCTTTGCCAACCTTGAATTATGGGGTTCCTAAAGTAGAGACAATGTTGCAGTAATATACATTATACATTGTGTAATTCTGTTTCTCACAGATGCTAACTAAAACCCTTCAGTGATGGAAGCAGTTGGATTATTTTCATTTTTATGGGAGAGCATTGTTGCTCCTATTTTTATAAGGAATGGAAGTAAACCAAAACATTGTTGAGAATCTGTATTGTTCCAGGTACTCTGTCTGTACATTTGCTCATTAAATTCATCACCATTCTCACAAAATAGATTATTACTCTCATTCAGATTGGTTAGAAACTAAGGTTCACACTTGCCTGAGGTCATGTAATTACCAGTGATTCCCCAGTTGGGCATCAAACTTCATCCACCCACCTTTGTATGGCATTGCTCTTCAGGAAGAGTAATTTTGGGGATTTGTCTGAATTAATTTTATGCTCACCTCCCACCTACACACCTCTGCAATATGAGGTTTTAATGTTCAGATAAAGAAAAGATTTGTTAGGTGTGGAAGTCAATGTTCATGTACGTCTAATGATAGTGTGATTAGAAGCTTACATGTATTTGTCTGAACTGAACCCATATAACAAAAATATTTCATTTAGAATAAGAGTAATTTAGAATAATTTTATCTTCCTTACAAAAGTGTTTCATTTAACTTCCAGTGCCCTTAGTTTGATTAACAATTTTAAAACATTTAAATTTCTTGTTAGTTAAATATATAAGTCAGAGGAATTCTTTGCCTTCATCATGCCCCAAGCTATGTTCCTGCCCTTTCTCCTAAGACTTGTGACTTATTAATAGTATAAAGCATTTAATATCTAATCTATATTTAGATCTTTTTATACATGTATGGCAGATAATTCTACTGAAATCACCAGGATTTAGCTTGCAGCTAAACATTCTTATCTAATTAGTTTAATATCTTAAATAATGCTAGTATAATTTTAGAACATTTGGGTTGATTTTTTAATACATTACTCAGTGACAAATGACTGACCCAAAGACATGGGCAGATGGTTTTGCATTGTAAACTCCTGAAAGATAGGGGCTCTACGGGCTACCCATTTTTTTTCTATTGATTAATGCCATGACAAATAATTTGTTTTAAATAAATAAACTTATTAGCTAAAAAAATACTACAGGAAAAATAATTTCAGTTGACCTTTACTTTCTTCTTTTTTCATATTGTGAAAATTTTCTTCAGCAGGCATGTGTTATTTATACTATCAAGAAAAAAACAATGGAGCCATTATCATTTTAAACAACTAAAAATGAACCAGTGATCTGTAGGCTATGTTTTTGTGGATCAAGCTGTAGATTAGATAATACCTCAGAGGAAAAAACCAACATATTTTTGTTTTTGTTGTTTTGGTTTCGTGTGTGTGTGTGTGTGTGTGTGTGTATAGATTGGAATGCATTTACAAATAAGTAGCCAGAAAACAAAACAAAACAAACAAACAAAAGTAGCCATAATACAAAACAAACATCATTTGGCACACTAAAGATTGGGCTTGTACAAAGATTCGGGTTTTCATATTTTGCTTTTATAGGAGAACTCTAGACCCCAATTCTATTGACAATATTATTTATGTTGCATGGAGTGAAAAGATTCCTGTGCTTTTGATTATCACCATTTGAGATTCTCTAAATTTAGTTGAGACACAGAGTGCAAGAATAACTTAGGCTGTGGAATAAAAGCTGGACCCAGTCCTAATGGGTGTTTTTAACCTAAGGACTCTATATATAAAGTGATCACATGAGATTGAAATGAAGAAAATTCGGGCTTCTAACTATCGGGCTCTATCAAAAAAAAAAAAAACAAAAACAAAAATCCCAGCCCAGTCCTTATTATCAATAGATTTTAAAAACATATTTTGATATTTATTAGTTCACCTTCAAAATAGATACAGATGAATCTGGAGAGGAGAAACCTTGTTAAAACAAGTAGGGGCACACAGGGATTTAAGATGATATCTCTAATGAAATACAGAGCTTCGGCACTGTGAGAAAATGAAGACTTGGGCCAAGAATCAAAGAGGAGCTCAATAGTCTTCAGAAGGCGTTTTTATAGTCTGGGATCAAGGGGGTTTCATCTGCTGAAGTGTCGAGGACCAGTAATGGTCTGTTAATCTAGGAGGTGCTTTTATATTGTTTTCTTTGCAATTTCTGGGATTGTTAAAGCTTAAGAGTAAGAGGTTGCAGGCTAGAAATCAGATGTGCTCTAGAGGCAAGATGTCCCACCTTCGTGCAGTGCCATGTGATGTTCAGGAGGATTCCCTTAAAGGTTAAAGATGTCGATTATTCTTAGTTGCTTCATTCACATTCACATTTGAGGGACCAAAAAAGCCCCAAAAATTAGAGATGGAAAGGAGAGGATCCAAAGGCATAGTCAGTTATTCAGTTTTCTGAATTGAGAATAACAGTTGCACTTAATTTATTTTTGGATATATGACGTTTGATTCTTCCACACTGAAATGGCCTGTGGCCAGTATAAATTTGCTCTACATAGACTTGCCATCTAATTTGAATGTTTATAAAGAAACCTAGGCTCTTCATAGTAAATATTGATGTTTTAATATTGGAATATAATCTTAATTTAAAAAAAAAGTGAATAAAAATTGCTTGTTTTCATTTTGAATGTAGTAGTACCACATCTTACTAGGGGCTTACTTCTTACATTAGAGCCTGCAAAAATCACACAGAATCAAAATTATGCTTGAAAACTCCTTATATCTTCCACAAAGTATGACATATCTGATTTTATGTGAACAACTTGTGCAATAATTATGTACATACTGAAATAAAATATACAATAAAGAGAAAATAGAGTGGAATTTCATGGTATATAAAATTTGTCAATTGCAACTTTATTATTTTTATTTTTTCCAAACATACTGTTTATGCAAGTTAAGTATGCATCTGAAGAAACTGTACTCTGAAGAAAAACCAATTAAATATTTGATAAAGTGAATGAAAAGCTCTTTGGTTTTCAAAGGTCAGTGTAGTAAGCATACCTAAAAGGTAAATGTTTTCTTGGCATACTTAATCAATAGTAAGATTGTGGATTAAATCATCATCATTGGTCTCAACTTGGCTGTTCTCAGGAAAGTGCTAAATTGTCTAAAAAACCTTCCTAATGGCTTTGAAAGATGATTTCAGCAGTTAAATCCATGAAGTAATTTTATTAAACACCCTCACTCCTATCCTTTCTTTTCTGTTAAACATTTAGAAAACACCAAGTAAATCTGCCAACAGATGACCTACTAAGAATATTCAAAATTCTGGTATAAGTAAAGGACAAAAAGTCGTTCTGATTACTTTTTCCATCACTGATTTGTCTGCAAAACCTTCCCATCTTGAAAATGATCACCACCACCATAAGAGTCATGAAATTTATTTGCTAAATAGAAAAAAAAAAAACAAACTTCCCCTCCTTTTTATCTTTAGAACACCTCATGGTAGGATGACAGGTAGGCTAAATTAAACAAAAATACTTTAAAAATTGAGAAAAATATTTTCATATTTTAGCTATCTCATAGTTTGTGTTGTATATTACCATGGCAACCGTTTTTCCTCCATGGCTATTGTTTAGAAATCTAAATGACTGTAGCTGTTAGTTAAGAAAGTGGTGTTTAGATTTGACAAGTTATCTCTTTTGAATTAGGCCAAAGTGAAGGCAGTTGTAGCCCTGGCTTTGAGACTGGGCTCCACACAGAATTCACACTGTGCGCCTCTATGGGTTGTCCTGAGGGTTAAATAAGAGTAATCTGTAAAATTCTCCATACACCTTAGAACATTTTAAATTTATAGTTTGAAGGCAGTATTGCATAGCACAGAGTAAGAGCATTATTGTCGCAAAGTTAACCTCAAAACCCCGGCTCTTTAACAAACTGTCAGCCCTCTCAGTGTACCTAAGTTCTTCAAATCCTAGAATAATCATCAATAAGATGAACACAATAGTAGTATCTAGCAGATAAAGATGCAAAGGTTAAATAAAATAATGCATGTGAAGTGTATGGCCCAGTGCTTATCACCTGGTAGGTATGCAACAAATGTCTGTTTTTAAAAATTATAATTCTTTAAGATTCTCAGGGACTAAGGAAGTTTCATAGCAAATGCACACATAAACAAAAACATGTTTTCTTACTGAAGTCTACAAAGTATAATATTTTTGAATAGCTTTACATATAAAATGGAACACAAATAAACAAACAAATGACATATCGTTCATTATTTGTCCTCTGTCCTCTTGAATTTTCTACCACCATGAGGTTCGTCGGTCTTCAAAGACTCAGCAGAAGGGATCTTTTAGCTGAAGGGATCTTTTAGCGTTATCTGCTCTCAGCCTAAATCCATTACACCAAGGGGATCCTTTTCTGAGAGGAACTAGGTGGACTTTTTTGCTTTGTTAACATGTGTCTGTGAGATAGAGTGAGAGAGAGAGAGAGAGAGAAGGAGTAGTAGTAGTAGTAATAGTAGCAGAGAGCCATTGAAAATGACCCACCTTAATGTCAGATGAGTTGTAATAGCTCAAACCTTAGTGAAGCTATATGCCAGAAAGTAATTTTTAGCTATGGTAGAAGACTTTTGTATATGGAGCACAGTGTTCTATAACTAACAAATTCACAAATTTGTACATTTCTTGTGAAAAATAATGATTTTAAAATGAGTTCCTATTAAGACAGGAAAACTATGAAACCTAAACATCTTAATAAAATTCAAATATACTGTCATTTGTTAATAAGCCCAATGGTTTAATGTGTGCTAAACAGTTCGGTTCAAATACATCAATACTTAGATTGAAAACAAAAGTCTAAAGAGAAAGAGCTCTCTAACCTCCTCATGAACTTTAAGAGTTAATCTTTGCTTAACTTTGAACTACATATTTTGAAATTCAAGAAAGTTTTGTTATATACTGTAATAAATTTACCTATAAACATGTATGACATAATCTTAGGTAATGCCAAGTACATATATTCTAGAAACCCAAGGATGATCCCAGATAAAAATTTAGTAGCATGGGTTTCTAGAATATATGTACTTGGCATTACCTAAGATTATGTAGGATTACAGACCTGTTTATTGCATCTTATCACCTAAAGGGAAACTTTCATAGGGAAATGGACTAAATGGATTATACTGACACCTCAAGTATTTAGTTAATTTTATTGTGATTATTATTGTTTCTTAAGTGGTAACTGGGAAAAAATAGGGGTGAATCTATTGAGTTTTAACCTTCTGAGTACTTTATGCTTTTTTTGCTTTTATGGTTGGATTTAGGAGTGAAAATTGATATATTTAATAATCAGTATGATATAAATTAATATAGAGATCAAAACTTTAAAATACATTACCATTTTCTCTAAATAAATACTAATATAAAATATAATACTGCTTATTAAGTGATTTAAGTTGAAGTGCAACTCTTCAAATTATTCAATAATTTTCAAAACATTCAAATCTAATTTCTTGAAACTATTGACTCCTTTTGAAACTGTTGCTATAATCTTCTCGTTTTATGTGACTGTTACTAACTAGATGATGCTCATGATTTCTCATGGAAACTGTCATAACTACATGGGAAAGTGGCAAGCAGCCACATGGTATCTTGCCTCAAACACTGTGCTGATTTGATTTCTCTGGAGCCTTGCAACAGGCCAGTTCTTTTTTTCTGGGAGGATGGCCAGCAAGTTAACCATTACCTTCATAATCGCACCACCTTACAACTCTTCCCAATTAAGTTGGTATTCAGGTGACATAGCTTCCACGAGAAGAGAATTTCTTTTAAAATCAGTGATACGTTGATGACACCATTTTTTTTTTCTCAGCTTCTGCTAAATTTAGGGCAATTATTAAAATTATTTCTTTTGTTTTGTTTTGTCTGTTTCAAGTTTTTATTTACATTCCAAGTAGTTGGGCAGCCCGGGTGGCTCAGCGGTTTAGCACCACCTTCAGCCCAGGGCGTGATCCTGGAGACCTGGGATCGAGTCCCACGTCAGGCTCCCTGCATGGAGCCTGCTTCTCCCTCTACTTGTGTCTCTGCCTCTCTCTCTGTGTCTCTCATGAATAAATAAATAAAATCTTTTAAAAAATTTCCAAGTAGTTAACATATAGTGCAATATTAGTTTCAGGAGTAGAATTTAGTGATTCATCACTTACATAAAATACCCAGTGCACATCACGGTGGCCTTCTTAATGCCCATCCCCCATCTGGCCCATCCCCAGCCCACCTCCCCTCCAGGAACCCTCAGTTTGTCTTCTAGAGTTAAGATTCTGTTTTATGGTTTGTCTCTTTTTCCCCCCTCATGTTCATCTGTTTTGTTTCTTAAATTCCACATATGAATGAGATCATATGCTATTTGTCTTTCTCTGCCTGACTTATTTTGCTTAGCATGATATTCTCCAGCTCCATCCATGTCATTACAAATGGCAAGATTTCATTTTTTTTATGGCTAAGTAATATTCTACTGTATGTATACCACTACTTCTTTATCCACTCATTAGTCAATGGACAGCTGGGCTCTTTCCATCAAAATTATTTCTAATCAGCTTAATACTTTCTACAACAGACAAATACTAAGTATCTGTATCATACCAAGTAATAAAAATTATATATTGGAAGTCATATTTAATAAAGACAAACTTAATTCTTCAGCTTAGAAAAGAGGTATTATAAATAGTATCATTAAGCATGGTCATTTGCAGGCTGCCTGGGATTTTTTTAACACCTAACCTCTGTTTCTATTTCCTGACCTGTAAAATACAAATGATGATAATAATCATAATTTTGAATAGATTAATGTATGTTTAGAATGGTATTTTATGAAGGTGATTTTATTTTTAATAATCAAATCAAATATATACTGTTATGTACATAAAGGATGGACATGTAGTGAGGGTTTTGGGTTTTTTTGTGATTAAAGTTTAAATTTTATTCTGAGGACACCTGGGTGGCTCAGCAGGTGAGCATCTGCCTTCAGCCCAGGGCGTGATCCCTGAGTCTCAGGATCCAGTCCCACATCAGGCTCCCTGCATGGAGCCTGCTTCTCCTTCTGCCTGTGTCTCTGCCTCTCTCTCTCTCTCTGTGTGACTATCATAAATAAATAAAAATAAATAAATAAGTAAATAAATAAATAAATAAATAAATAAATAAATAAATTTTATTCTGATTGCAGTGGGAAGTCATTGGAGGTGTTTTTTTCTTTTTTTTTTAACTGATTTTTACTTTTTTTAGAGTAGTTTAGTTTCATAGCAAAATTGAGCAAAAGGCACAGAGATTTCTTCTATTCTGCTCCCCTCCAGAAATGTCTAGCCACTCCATTATCAACATTCTCCACCAGAATTGCATATTTGTTTTATTAGTCAACTAGAGTCCATAGTTTATGTTGAGGTTCACTCTCGGTGTTTATACTATGGATTTGGAGAAATGTATAAAGACATGTATTTGCTATTATACTGTGGTACAGAGTAATTTCACTAAAAATCGTCACTCAAAATCTTCTTTGGTGAGGTGTCTGTAAGATCTTTTGCCCATTTTTAAACCAGGTTGTTTGTTTCCTTATTGCTAAGTTTTAAGAATTCTTTGTATAGTTTAGATTAACAGTGCTTTATCCAATGTCTCTTTTGCAAATATTTTCTCCCTATCTGGCATTTGTCTTTTTGTACTCTTAACTGTGTCTTTCACAGGGCAGAAGTTTTTAATTTTAATAAAGTCCAGTTTACTAATTCTTTCTCTCATGGATCATGCCCTTGGTGGTGTATCTAAAGGTCATCTAGGTTTTCTCCTATGTTGTCTTCAAGGTGTTTTACAGTTTTGTGTTTTACATTTAGGTCTGTAATACATTTGGAGTTAATTTTTGTGTAGAGTGTGAAGTCTATATTTAGATTTGCCTTTTTGGTATGTGGATGTCCTTTTGTTCCAGAACCATTTATTGGAGGGACTATCTTTGCTCTATTGTATTGCCTACGCTCCTTTGTCAAAGATCAGTTGACTATATTCATGCACTTCTCTCTCTCTGAGTTTTGAATAATATGGGAAAATTTCTAAGCTGACCTGACAATTACCACCAGTTTATTTGTTAATAACAATGCACTTATTTGTTCATTCAGCATTTTTTAGTAAGTAAATAAATAAATAATACTATTTACAAGATCCTCTGCTAGCTGCTTTGGTAAATACAGAGATCAAGACATGACTCTATTCCCTAAGAAGTTCGTGTCATCTTTTTGCTGGCTACACAGGAAGTTAACTGGGTCAAAAGACTGTGTTTAGAACTTAAGATGATCTTATTACCTTCCTCACCTAAGTTACTGTGTCAGATACACATATATACATTCATGTACGAACATGTACCAGGAGCTATCACTTATTTTAGCTGGAACATATAGAAAATGCTGTCATTTGGTTTGTTCTCTGGTCTTTTTGTAAGGACCAAGACCCAAGTTCTGGAGAGAAGGGGTTCTAACATAATCGTTAAAGTTAAAAAGTAAATTCACTAAAGTATCCACAGGACTTTGAAAACACAACTCAGCACTGGCAAATACAATGGCTTTGATGCTAGCAGCTTTGACAACAATAGAAGTGTCACCACTTGTTCACTACCATACCCAGTTCTTTGTCACTGGGCACATTTTCCTTAGCATGGCCTCAGTAGTATTGGCAAAAGATATTCTTATAAGAATCTAGTATAAAGAAAGGGGGTGGTGAGTAGGGGGGAGAAGATCACGTGGAAATTTTATGAACATTTGTGAGATATCCCAGGGAGCTTTGAAAAATTGATCTAGGAAAATTCTGGCCAGAGTTTGAATTGGTATGCTGACAGCCAATAAAATTCCACAGATAGGTTTAACTTAAGTTTACACATAGCTGAACAGAAGTGAAATAGGATGTAGTTCAGTGGACAATACCCAGAGGAGAGAGGAAGAAGAGATCTTCATCGTTACTCTTGAACTTCTCCAGCAAATTTCATCTCCAAAGCTTTTTTGAGGGAGACTTATTTTTGTAATGTATTGTTGGATTCTGGTTGCTAATAGTTTGTTGAGGATTTTGTTTGTATGTTCATCAGAGATATTGGTTTATAGTTCTCTTTTATTATAGTGTCTTTATCTAGTTTTGGTATCTGGCTAACAATGGCCTTGTTGAATGAATTTGGAAGATTTCCTTCCTCTGATCCTGGACTTTTGTTTGTTGGAAGTTTTTTTATTACCAACTCAATTTCATTACTAGTAGTTGGTCTGTTCAAATTTTCTATTTCTTACTGATTAAATTTTGGGAGGTTGTATGTTTCTAGGAATTTATCCATTCCTTCTAGGCTATCTAATTTGTTTGCATATAGTTTTCCATAATATTCTCTTATAATTCATTTTGGATTATAATCCATGTATTTCTGTGGTATCAGTTGTTATTTCTCTTCTTCATTTTTTTTTTTTTTTCTCTTCTTCATTTTTGATTGTATTTATTTGACCCTCTCTTTCTCTTCCTCTCTAATTTTTTTTATGCCTCTGGCTAAAGGTTTATCAATTTTGTTGATCTTTTCATGGAACAAGCTCCTGGTTTCATTGTTCCATTTAATTATTATTTTAGCCTCTATTTCACTTATTTCTACTTTAATCCTTATTATTTCCTTCCTTCTACTGGCTTTGGGCATTGTTCTTTTTCTAGCTCCTTTAGGGTATAAGGTTTAGTGGTTTATTTGGGATTTTTCTTGTTTCTTGAGGTAGGGCTGTATGGCTATAATCCTCCCTCTGAGAACAGTTTTTTTGCTCTATCCCAAAGATGTTGAACTCTCATGTTTTCATTTTCATTTCTCTTCATGTTTCTTTTTAAAAATTTCCTCTTTAAAAAAAAAAAAAAAAATAAAATAAATAAATAAATAAATAAATAAATAAAAATTTCCTCTTTGATTCTTTGGTTGACCTATTCATTGTTTAAATATTTTTTTTTCAATTTTTATTTATTTATGATAGTCACAGAGAGAGAGAGAGAGAGAGAGGCAGAGATATAGGCCGAGGGAGAAGCAGGCTCCATGCACCGGGAGCCCGATGTGGGATTCGATCCCGGGTCTCCAGGATCGCGCCCTGGGCCAAAGGCAGGCGCCAAACCGCTGCGCCACTCAGGGATCCCTAAGAAAAGATTCTTGATATGATTTCAATATTTTTTAAAAAAATTTTATTTTTATATAATCTCTACACCCAATGTGGAACTCAAACCTACAACCCTGAGATCAAGAGTCACATGCTCCACTGACTGAATCAGCCAGGTGTCCCATGATTTCAATATTTTTGAATCTGTTGAGACTTGCTTTGTGGCCTAACATGCAATCTATTCTGGAGAATGTTCCATGTGCTCTTGAAAAGAATGTGTATTCTGCTGTTTTGGATGGAATGTTCTGAATGTATCTGTTAGATCCATCTGGTCCAATGTGTCAATCAAGCCACTGTTGTCTTATTGATTTTCTGTCTAGATGATCTATTTATTGATGTAAGCAGGGTGTTACAGTATACTATTCCTATTGTATTACTATCAGTTCCTTCTTTTATGTCTGTTAATAGTTGCTTTATGTATTTGAGTATTCCCATGTTGGATGCATGCATTTACAACTGTTACATCTTGTTGGACTATTTCATTTATGACAATGTAATGTCCTTCTTTGTCATCTGTTACAGTGTTTGTTTGGTTTTACTTTATTTTTTTTTTGAAAATTACATGTGATTTTTATTACTATAGTCTTTCACTGACTTTTGTCTCATTTTCATGGAGGCTTTTGACCTTTGTTTTTATTTAAATTCAAGCTAGCATACAGAGTAATATTAGTCTCAGGTGTACAATTTAGTGATTCAACGTTTACATGCAACACCAAGTGTTCATCACAAATGCCCTCCTTAGTCCCTATCACCTATTTAACCCATCCCCCTACAGACCTCCCCTCTGGTAACCATTAGTTTGTTCTCTATAGTTAAGAGTCTGTTTCTTGGTTTTTCCTCTCTTTTCCCTCCTATGATCATTTGTTTTGTTTCTTAAATTCCACGTATGAGTGACATCACATGGTATTGTCTTTCTCTGACTGACTTATCTCACTTAGCATTATACTCTCTAGCTCCATCTGCATCTTTTTGCCATTATAATTATTATCTGTCTTAGTGTGGATTCTATTGGGCTGATTGTGTTAGAGCTCTCTGCGCCTTCTGGATCTAGATTTCTGTTTCCTTGCAGATTCAGGAAATTCCTTCCAGATTCAGGAAATTTTCAGCTATTGTTTTCAAATAAATTTTCTGTCCTCTTTTCTCTCTCTTCTCTTTCTAGGATTCCTATAATGTGAATATTATTATACTTGATGATATTGCTGAATTCCCTTAAACTATTCTCACTTTTTATTATTCCTTTTTCTTTCTGCTGTTCAGCTTGGTCACTTTCCTTTACTTTTTCTTCCAGGTCAATGACCTTCTTTTGCTTCCTTTAATCTACTATCGATTCCCTTCAGTAATTAGTTCTCTTAATCTTCCATCTCTTTGTTAAAGTCTCACTGAGATCCTTCACTCTTTTCTCAAGTCCAGTGAGTATTTTTATGACCATTATTTTGAATTTTTTATTGGGCGTATTGCTTATCTCTATTTCAATTAGTTATTTTGCTGTGGTTTTGTCCTGCTCTTTTATTTGGGACATTTTCCTCTGTCTCTTCATTTTGTCCAATTCTCTGTGCTTGTTTCTATGTATTAGGAAAATCATCTATATCTCCTGATCTTGAAAGTACTAGCTTTATGAGAAAGAGGTCCTGTGGTGCCACATAGTATAATGTCCTCTACTTACCAGGAACAGGTGCTTCAGGAGTATGTATTAAATGCACACTACTTTTGTGTGTGGGTTGCTTTTGCCTTCATTCCCGTTGGCTGCAATTGCCCACTGTGCCTGCTGTGGGCAGAGTTTGGGCCCCATGTTGTTAATTCACAAAATTAAGCCCCACTGGTTTTCAATGCCAAATGTTTTAGGAACTTGTCTTCCCAGTTGTAGGTCCTTTGTGTCTGGAGTGTCTAGGTGTGAGATATGCTCCTCTCCCTTCATGTTTGTGGTGTCCTTCCCATTTGTGATTCATCTCAGCAGGAGTTTGGATCTAGATCATGTCTCTACCCCTCCTGCCATTCTACTCCTCCTTTCCTTTTTGACATGGTTTCCCCTCAATGATTAACTGTGGAAAGTATGATCTGCCAGTCTTTGGGTTGTTTCCTGGGTTAGTTGCAGTGGCTATTCTCAAGGTGTGTCCATGGAACAAAGTACGCTTCTGATCCTCCTAGTCTTCCATCTTTCCCTAGCCCCTCAATCTGATACATTATTAACAGGAGTGTAAGCTGGTACATCTATTTTGGAAAATTATTTGGCAAGATCTAGTAACATCAAACACATGTACATCTTATGCCCTAGCAATTCCTCCCCTAACAGAAATGCAAACAGAGGTACAAGATATATTACATGTACAAAATATTCATAGAAACATTATCCTTAATGACCAAAAATGGGAAAAAAAAACAAAATATCCATCAGTTAAAGAATGGACAAATAAATTGTGATATATACATATGGTCCATTATATTCAGCCATAAAAATAAATTAATGGGTAAATCTTATAAATGTCAATTCAAGAGAAAGAATCTAGATAGAATATAGTACATATTGTGTGACTTTAGTTACATACATACAAAAACAGGCCAAAATAATTTATTGTTTTAAAATTCAGGATAGTGGTAATCTCTGAGGAGGAGTGATGTGTAATAAATGGAAGGAGGAATATGAGAATATTTTATTTTTTGGCCTGTGTAGTAGTCACATGAATATGTACACCTCATGAAAATTCATAGTGCATCTGGGTGTTACACTATATGTTGGCAAATCAAACTTCAATAAAAACAAATAATAATAATAATAAAACTAAAAAAAAAGAAAATTCAGAATGCAATACACTTAGGATTTCCATATTTTTGTATATGTATGTCATGCTTCATAAAGAAGTCATTAAAGCTCAAAAACAAAGCTTTGAGGACATTGCAGTTTCCATTTGCATCCTTTAGCTACCAATGGCTATTCCTACAAATCAGTATGGTGGTATGTAAGCATAAGTGCAAAGAAGAAACAATACACTCAAAGTAATACTGTTTTTTTAAAAAAGATCATGTGGTGTTGCTGAATTTAGATGGAGTCCAAAATGGAATATTACATATGTTTTACTGACATAAAATGAATGTGTGCCTTTTTCATTAAAAAAAAAATCTAGGATCTTTGTGCAGACCAAAGTAAATCCATTTTACATGGAATAAATGCCTTTTCTAAAGATGTGTCAATGTGTATATAAAATGTCAATTGTCTTGCTCTTTTATTTTCTTGATTAGTAATAAAATCAGAAACTTTATTTGTATCAACTCAATAAAAGCATTTAGCATAGAGTTCCAACTAACATTTAGAGACAATAGCTGTTTGGGGTTTTTTTTTGTAGTTATTGCCAATACGTTTATTTAGTTGAACATTATTTAAATCTATGTAAAATATAATCAGAAAGAAATCAATTTTTCTATTGGAAGGAAATTGACTATCTTTTAAAGATTCGAAAATTAAAATGTCAAAAGTCAAATGAAATGCAAAGAATATAAGTATTGCTGTTTTATTGCTGTATACAAATTTGCTATCACAAATGAACCTTATGAAATGACCATATTTATAGGTCATAAATGTTTAAAATTAATAATGTTATTTGGAAGACACTAATATAAATGGTGGGGAAAATTTCAGAAATATAGAAGGAGTTTGTAAACAAATTACTTTGTAAGAGTCAGTTTTTTTGTTTTGTTTTTGTATTCTTTAAGTATAATTAACACAGTGTTATTACTCACCCCTATGCTAATTGCAGCATTGTTTACAGTAGCCAAGATATGGAAGCAACCCAAGTGCCCATCCATAGATGAATGAATTGAATGGATAAAGGACATGTGGTATATACACAGACACACACTCATACACAGACATACACACACACACTGAAATATTACTCAGGCATAAAAAAGAATAAATTTAAGAAACAAAACAAATGAACAAACAAAGAAAAAAAAAAGACAAACAAAAACCAGACTCTTAACCATAGCAAACAAACAGATGGTTACCAGAGGAAGTTCTGTGGGGGAAGGGATGTAATAGGTATAGGGTATTAGAGAATATACTCATCATGATGAACACTGAGCAATCTATAGAAGTGTTTAAATAGTATATAGTATATATATAATACTATATTATATACTATAATAATAGTATATAGTACACCTGAAACTAATATAACACTGTATGTTAATTATACTTTGATAAGACCCAAGTTATGATTTAGTTCTTTAGTTTAAAATCACAGTAAAAAATTAATTTTCCTTTGGCGAGCCATTTAAGAATCATTTATTACTTGCATTATATGTGCAGTGGAATACCTGTCTTTTAATCTTGTTGTGGATCCTGTTGGAGAATAAGGAAGGGCTCAAAAGTGCTTTATGTTCTGAGTGGATGCATACCACAAGTACTATGCATTTTGGATTTTATTTGTTGCACAGCATTCTAATAAGTGAATGCAAGTAGCAAACTCACTTATAATGTCTTAGTTTGTGTTCTGTTATCTGGCCTACTGCAATAACCTTGTACTTCCCCTGATGACATTAAGGTTTCCTTCTAGTTTATCCTTTACACCAGTGATTTTCAAACTTAAAAAAAAGAATGCAGCCAAATCTTTTATAATCAAGCTAACTCTCAGTTGAACCCAAACAAACTCAATACACAGATAAAAGGAGAACCTCTGATGTCTTTGGAGTGAGATGACTGAGGCTGGCCTCTCTCATCTCTCTTATCCTTCTTCCTTGCCTTCCACTGAGGTCCACCCAAAACTTGGTAGAACTGCATGAAAAGTAGTACCACTTGGTAGGGCCTCTTAAAGAATCGAAAACTAGTTTAAGTTTCATTTCTAAAGTCCAAACCTGGTCATTCCATTCCCATGCTTAAAGGCCTTTGTATGTCTCTTTGCCAATAATTACTAAGCTTCTTAAACTGTTTTCAATACCCTCTAAAGTCTCCCCTCCCCCATCAAACTTTAGGGTTGTTATATATTTGTATCTGTACCCAGATCTTTACAGTTATAGTTCTACCTTCCCATGCCAGTTTCCTAAATGCTGAAACAAAACCATGTAACTTTCCCATCTCAGAAAGTACCATTGACATTCTATCTGAGCATTTGCGCAAGTTGGTGTCTTTGGAATTTTTTTCCCCTCTTGTTTATAACTAATTCCTGTCTTCAAAGCTTCGGTCAAGCCCTCCCTCTCTGTAGAGACTTCTATGACACTGGAACAATGAGAGGAGCTTTCCTACTCCAGTGAAGTATCTGTTTCCCCAGTGGTCTATGAACGTTGTCTCAAGAACAATGTTTCCTCAAGAACATTGTCTGTGGGATCCTTGGGTGGCTCAGTGGTTTAGCGCCTACCTTCAGCCCCGGGTGTGATCCTGAAGTGTCAGAATCGAGTCCCACATCGGGCTCCCTGCATGGAGCCTGCTTCTCCCTGTGCCTGTGTCTCTGATTCTCTCTCTCTCTCTCTGTGTCTCTAATGTATAAATAAATAAAATCTTTAAAAAAAAGAATGTTATCTCCATGTTTGAGTCTTCCCATCTACTCTTTCAACCACAGCCCTTGTGCTGAATGGCACACAGAAGTAGTCCGTTAAACATCTGCGAATGAATAAATGAATCAAATGCTCCCACATAAATAGAAAAGAAATGAAATAGATAAATAGATTTGCTTGGATACAATGAGTTTGGATGCAGATCTCTAGGTTCCTTAAAATGGTGAAAAAATGAATTTTGAGAAATATACTTGAGTGTATGTTAGCCTATTCTGCCCTACGAGATTAGATCCTTTTGAGTAATAGCTGTTAATGTCTAAAATTTTATGTCATGCTATTTACCATCAAAACTTTTCCTTTTTACTGAAGTGATGCACTTTTCTATTCCTAAATGTGTACCTAATGTAGGAGAATGATCCTAGCTCAGCAACAGATGTGCTTACCAAGAGTTGTTCCTGCATGTTCACTTCAAAAAGAAATAGTGCCTCTTTAAGAGAGGCCTTAAAACTTAAAGAAAATTCTTCCTTAATCTTAGATTTTAGTACTATTTTTTGAGCTTGAAATTCCATGGTAATCTCCTGTCTGGAGTACTAATCTTTACCACTTGAAGGGACACTTAGCATTATTATTATTTGATTTACGAGGTTAATCCTTAACTGTAGGTTTGTCATTGAAAGCCATTTTAGGAAGGCAGCATTTTGGCAGGAACTTTAACCACAAGTATTTAGGGAGTTTCTTTTTCATTCAATGACCACGTGAGACCCAAAGACAGTAGATGATACCAAATACTTGTTTATTTTTTAGAAGGCAAACTCTTAGAGGGCAGGGCCCTGGATTTTTTCAAGGTATTTTGCAATAGATTATGATTATGAATGGGTTGCAGTGAAAGCAATGTTTTGAAAATTATATGTCTCGAAAATTTTTGTGTTATAAAAAACTATTGCCATTTGAAATGCCCTGTTTCACCTTTGAGCCTGTAAGGAAGAACATGCTGACTGACTATTAATATTCCACTTATCCTATAAACATGATAACTCTGCACTAGAAATAAATATTTGGTGATTGAAGTACTAATGGTATCTACAATTGTTGCCACTTGTTTGTTCAGCATATAAATATCGTCTCCTATTTTGCATCTTCTCCTTCTTATGTTTCTCTGGATTTTAAACACGTATATTTTCATAAGTCATAGAAAAATGAATGACAGAAAAGAAGGAATATAGAAGTAGATCTTGAATTATAGCTCTGGAAGAGATTCTATAAAATGAGTGCACCATCTTAAATTTATAGATAAAGAAATAATAGTCCATGAAACTAAGGGATATGCTCCAGGTCACAGTTAGCTAATTGCAAAAAGATTTCTGGAAAACATAGTTCACCAGGCTCTCAGTTTCTCCTTCTATTGTATCAATCTTTTGAATATGTTTAAATTGGCCAAGTCATTACTCATTTGCCTTCTCATTTCAGCATTAGTTATAGAAAAGTTTTCTAGGGCTTACTTTAGCCTTTTCATGGTGGCCGCTTTAAGTGTATGTAGGTGACTCTCAGATGAAGTTTTAGGTGACTTGATGCAATTTCCATCTCAGTTTCATGGATATAATTTTAGTTTGGGACAGCTCACAGGCTATGGGACCTCTGAGTAGGTCATTTATTTCAGACTCTCTCCTTTTTTTTTTTTTTAACAGCTTTAGTGAGTTATAGAAATTAGGTAAACTACACATATTTAAAGCATACATTTTGATAAATCTTAAAATGTGTATACACCTGTGAAACCATAACTATTGAACATATCCATCACAACCAAAAATTTCTTCATGTCTCTTTATAATCTCTCCCTTTTGCCTCATCCCCTAAATCGGTACCCAGCCCCTGTTGTCAGGTACCCACTATTCTGCCGTTAGTCACATAGATTAGTTTTTATTTTCTAGAATTCTAAATACATAGAATATATAGTAAGTACTCATTTTTTTGTGGCTTCTTTCATTTAGCATCATTATTTCGAGATTCATTCATGTTGTATTGAGTATTGATGGTTTATTCCCTTTTATTAATAAGTACTATTCCGTTGTCAAATATACCACACTTCACTTATTTATTCATCTGTTGATGGACATTTGGGTTATTTCCAGTTTGGGGCTATTACAAATAAAGCTGCTGTGAACACTCAGGTACAAATCTTTCTATAAACATAAGCTTTCATTTCCTTTGGGCAAATACTCAGGAGTGCGATGAATGAATCATGGAACAGGTGTAAATTTACCTTCATATGATTCTGTCAAACTGCTTTTCAAAGTTCTTATTTTGAATTCCCACTAGTAGTGCAGGAGAAATCCAGTTGTTCTACATCCTTGTCTATACTTGGTGTGCTTGTTTTTTTTTTCATTTTAGCTATTTTAATAGATGTGCAGTGGTATCTCATTGTGGGCTTAATTTGCATTTACTTAGTGACTAGTGGAGTAGAACATGTTTAATCTTATTTGCCGTCAATGGAATAGATAAACTTATCTATTTACAACTTTTGTCCTTTAAAACATCGTATTATTTTCTGACTATTGTATTTTGAGGCTGGTTTTTATATTTTGGATCAAGTCCTTTATCAGATACATGACTTCAAAATATTTTCTCTCCTGGGGCTTGTGTTTTAATTTCCTTAGCAGTATATTTTGAGAAGCAAAAGCTTTTATTTTGATGAAGCTCAATTTGTAACTTTTTGAAAATTGATTTGGTTAGAAATGTCTAAGAAATCTTCACCTAACTGGGGTCACAGTGACTTTTCTTACATTTTCTTGTAAAAAGTTTTATAGTTTTAGGTTTACATTTAGGTCTATAGTCTATTTGGAATGGATTTTTGTATACATTTTTTTCATATGGTTATCCAATTATTCAACATTATTTATTTTAAAGACTATTATTGTTTCACTAATTTGCTTTTCCAGTTTTATTGAAAATCAATTGTCCAAATAAGTGTGGATCTATTTCTGGACTTTCTATTTTGTTTCCCTAATATATTTATTTATCTTCACTCTTTTGATTGCTGCAGCTTTATAATAAGGCTTGAGATCAGGTAATGTTAAAATTCTAATTTTGTCCTTCTTTATGAAAGAGGGTTTTTTTTTGTTTGTTTTACCATATTAGGTCCTCTGCATTTCCATATGAATGTTGGAATTGGTTTGATAATCTTTACAATATAAAACTTGCTGGGATTTTATTGGGATTATGTTTAATATTGAGTTTAGTTTGAAGAGAACTGACATTATAACAATATTGAGTTTTCAACCATAAATGTGGTGTATCTCTCCATTTATTATGTCTCAGAAATGCTTTAAAATATTCAGTATACAGGTCTTGTACATCTTTTGTCATATTTTTCCCTATTTTGTATTTTGATGGTGCTATAATTTTTTAAAATTCAGTTTTTAATTTTATTAAAGTTTTTATTTAAATTCCAGTTAGCTAATGGGCATATGGGTGGCTCAGTTGGTTAAGCATCTGCCTTCAGCTCAGGTCATGACCTCAGGGTCCTGGAATGGAGCCCTGCATTGTTTCCCTGCTCAGTATATTATTATACTGTCCTGTCCTTTAAATATCTAAAAATTCTACACATTTTCACAGATACTTTGCCACATGCCCCACAATTCGTGAATTTTTTCCAGACTGACTATTGAGAACAGGCAATGTAGCCAACCCTGTAGCAGTGCCACTGTCTTTCCTGTAATCCTTTTTGGATGTTTTATTCCTTGCCTTGATGGTTTCCTTGAATGCACATTTTTATAACTACTTAGGACACATCTCTGAAGTTCTCTCCCTGTGCTATTCTTTTATTTCCAGTACCATGTCTTGTGAACTCTAGCTGCTTTGGTCCCTAGGACTCTCTGTAGCATCTTCTCAGTTCAGGTAGTCCACTGGGCTGTGCCTGGCTCACCTTCCTTACACATGGCCTGGAAACTCTTTCATGTAGTAAGTGGGGGGAGGTGTAGTGCTGGGTCTCATTTCCTGTCTCTCATTATTTGTTTTCTCATGTTTAATTTCTTGAAAACTGTTATTTCATGTATTTCATCTGGTTTTTGGTTAAGTTGGGCAGGTAAGTCTCATCTCTGTTACTCCACTTTGACAGAGAATGGAACTCTCTTTGTCATTTTTATGTTATTGTAAGGAAGTTTTTGATTGATCTGTACTCCAGAGCTTTATTGATTTAAGCCAGGTAGAATTTTAACACTTCAGTTAAATTCAAAATTACTTTGAGGTATATATTAAATGAAATATTACAGTAACAGGTGATAAAATTGATGACATACAGGACGCCATGAGAGCACATAGAAAGATAAGAACTAGGGGATCCAAGGACAATTTTCTGTAGGAAGTGCCATTAATCTGAGATCTATTCAATATTAACTAAGTTAAAGTAGAAGGGAAAGACTATTCTGGATGCAGACAGTGGCATTCTTTCATTTATTTATATCCTCACAACACACTCAAAAAGCCATTTTTAGGCCTCTCTATGTGTCAGGTTGCACTGCAATGAACAAGATAGGCATAGATCATACCCACATGGAACTGACATCGAATGAAAGAGACAGAGTGAAAGTAAGGATGGAAGATATATAAAATAAAAATAAATAAATAAAAAAGAATATATATAAAATAATTTTGTATTATTATAATTATTAAGAAGTAATCTATCAACAGGATAACTGGGATCATGTAGAGTCTTCTTTGAAGGGTAATGAGGAAATGCTTCTTTGAGAAGATTGCACTTTGAGCTAAAACCTAAAGGATAAAAAGGACCTATTTATCTGGCTTAGGTCATGATCTCAGGATCATGGGCTCAAGCCCTGCATCAAGCCCCATGTCAGGCTCTGCCCTGGGTACAGAGTCTGCATGTCCTTCTCCTTCTGCTCCTCCCCTTACTCTCTCTCTTTCTAAAAATAAATAAATAAATAATAATCATTATTAATATATTTGTCTATATCCTTATAATCATTTTCTTCTGCATTTTAAAATATGATTGCCATCATATACCATACATACAATTTTAGTTACTAATTTTTAAAATTAATTAATTTTTAAGGCATAATCTTAAAAGAAAAAATGGTTATGTAAAAAGGATTAATAAACAAAATGACAAAGTGTTCTGACATCTAGAAAATTACCATTGTTAATATTTTGATGTATCCCAGTATTTAACCTTATTTTTATTCTCTCTCCCTTAAGAAGCCTTTTTAGACATTATCCTATTGCCCTCCCCATCACCCCATAAAATTTTAATACCGTAGATATACAGTATATTCATTTACTATTTTATGTTTACCTGTGCTTTAGACATACAAAGTCTAAGGTTGTTTTTTTTTCCCCCTCTGCAAGAACTAATTCTGTACCCTTGGGAGTGATGTTGCCCAGTTGAGAATGCATGGTCTGTTTGTATGAAAGCATTTTTTTTCCTTCTGTGAACATATATTTTTATGTTATTGAGATATAACTATATGTATTGATTTTAAAGTATTCTTAATGCAGAGCCATTCATGAATTTGTGGTAGAATATGCTATGAAGAAGGTCATTGTGACAGATAATAATAAACTACTGGATGGTTTATTAGTCTTTTTAAAATTAATACACACTGGCTCACTATGAATATGAATTTTTCAAAATAAAAAATGCTTATTTGTGCTAAAACACACACAACATAAAATTTACCATTTTAATTTTTTTAAATGTATATTAAATGTACTCATATTACCGTGCAACCAATCTCCAGAGCTTTTTCACCTTGCAAAACTGAGATTTTATTCTTAATAAACAACAACTGCCCATTCCCTACTCTTTACAGCCCCTGGCAACTTCCATTCTGTCGCTATGAGTTTGATTATTCTCGATACTTACATATTCATCATTTTGTGCCTGGCTGTTTTCATTCAGCATATTGGCCTCAGTTTCTTCCATATTGTTGCATGCGTTAATATTTCCTGTGTTTTGAAGGCTGAGTACTGTTCATTGTATGTACAGACCACAGTTTGTTTATCCATCTATCTGTCAATGGACATTTGTGTCGGTCTATCTTCCGGCTATGGTGAATAATGCTTCTACGTACGTGGATGTAGGTCTCTCTTTGAGACCCTGCTTTCAATTTTTTTTGGATATATAAGAATATGAATTGTAAAGACACAATAACCAAATACATTTCCCAAGATAAGAGTAATAGCAGAAAAATAATTACCAACTGAGTCAAACACTGAAAGTCAAACTTCTACCCTATTCTTTGAAATTCTCCTGACCAAATATAATCTATCTGAGTTTGAAGTTCAAACTGGTTAAAAGCACATTTCATAGGCTTCATGATGTTTCTTCCAATTTTTGAGTTACTATTTGGTATTTATCTGTACTTAATTGGAATTATATGTTCAAATAACTTTAAAGAAAGAAAAAGACTAATATATTTTCTCAGTCTATGTAATAGATTCAATTTCCTATTCTTTTCATACATTTAGGTTATGTTACAGGGTAGAAAATTCTTGGATAACAATCTTTTCTCCTGCAGTGACTATAGATATTATACCACTGTTTTCAGATATGTAGGGTAGAAAAAGTAAGAAATTTGTGGCTGACCTGATTTTTATTTTCATATATAGAGCTGAATACTTGTGGAGTTTTTATTTTATTCCAGTATTTCAAATATTTTCCAAGGATACATCTATAATGTAAAGTACATTTCTTAAAGGCAGTGACTTTTGACTAACTGGAAACATTAGTGTTTTGCTTTTCAAGGAGGAAACATTTCTTCAATTGTGAGTATAGTTATTTGTTTCCATCTTAATTTGTTTGGTTTATCCTTAGATTGGATCTCCATTCCTTATTCTTCACTTTTGTTACCATTTTCCTCATTATTTCCAGCTTCTTTCTTTCTTTGTTTCTTCCTTTGTTTTTTCTTCCTTCCTTTCTTTCTTCTTTGCATTTTTTCTTTCCATTCTTTTTTTTTTTTTTAAGATTTTATTTATTTATTCATGAGAGACACACAAAGAGAGGCAGAGACAAAGGCAGAGGGAGAAGCATGCTCCTTGTAAGGGAGCCTGATGTGGGACTTGATCCCTGGAACCTGGGATCATGACCTGAGCCAAAGGCAGGCACTCAACCAATGAGCCCCCTAGGCTTCCCCTCTTTTCATTCTATTTGTTTTTTTTTATTTTAAGATTTTATTTATTTATTCATGAAAGACACAGAGAGAGAGACAGAGACACAGGCAGAAGGAGAAGCAGACCCCATGCAGGGACCCCCGTGTGGGACCTGATCCCGGGACTCCAGGACCATGCCCTGGGCCGAAGGCAGGTGCTAAGCCGCTGGGGCACCCAGGGATTCCCCCCTTTCTTTTCATTATAATAGAATTTTATAAGACTGTCTCACAGTTCATTGATTTGGTTTTTCATGTCACCAAGTTCTGCCCTTCACTGCCTCCTCTATACATTTTAATTCTACTATTGTTTCTTTGGCTTTCTAAAAGTCCTTCCTTATTTCACCTTTGTCTTTTAAAATTTCATGGCTTGGGGGGCATTGTAGTGTCATTAAGTAAAAAATATGCCGAAGTTGGCAGAATTTCAAACACAAATGCTCCAAATTGGAATTAAAATTTATGAGATACAATAAATAAATAAATAAATAAATAAATAAATAAATAAATAAAAATTTGTGAGATATTCATATGCCTTCCTTTATGCTTAAGAGTTGGCAATAGATGACCACAAAACATGAAAAACCACATGCAGCACATTGTGCCTGATGCATAGGAGTAATCAGTAAATGTTTTTTTGTTCTTTGTTCCCTGTTCCCATTGTCCTCTCTCCCTTTTTTCACTCCTCCTTTCTATTTCATTGTGGGCTGAGATTGAAGATACAGGCATAGAATTAAGTAGCATATAATGTGTCTTTGTTAATGGGAGATAGCCATCATGTCAACTCCAATGACATGTTGAGTGTCACAGATGAATAATGCCTGTGTGTATACACACATATACACACATACCTACATATACATAGATATGTATATCATATATAGACACAAACATAAAAATATATATGTATATGCTGGACACAAAGTCAGTGATTTCAAAAGAAGAGAAGGATATAAATTGTATATCATGTTTCATTAGTAATACAAGGGTAATAGAGTAAAGAAGTATTTTGCTGTCCCTTTCCATCTTCATCATTTCTGTGTATACCTTAATATCAGAAATATAATTATTAAATACAGATTTGATATTTGAAAAAATATATTTTGGAAGTAATTACTTAAAGCTATATAGTTTGACTACTGCTCTTTATACACCCTGGGTGGCTAAAGCTTTAAACACCTCAGGTGTCTTGAAGAATGATCAATGGACCATTAAGCAGCTATATCATGCCATAAAGCTATATTCCTGGCAGCAGGTGACCCATGTCATCATGTTCTTCCTTGCCTGCCTTCTAAAATAACAGTCCGACAGCTTTATGTACCCATGTGTAGCCTGGTAATGCGACCCCAGGCAGGGTGCAGGGATCATGTTCAGCTCAGATATGTTGACCTATGGTCAAACAATGAGTAATATGTCAGTCACAGCATTCACTTCCAATACGAGAACTTTGTTCTAAACTATAACATCCTTTGGTATATGTCACCTTTGTGTAAATCTTCAGCTGAAATCATAATTTTGAGGAAAAGAGATGGGTAAATGTAGTTTTGAGCCCTTTCTGTTTTTCTTCTCCTAATGTGTATACCCCAATCAACTGCCAGTCAAATTCATGGAATTCACTTCATGCATATCTTTGTGAATGCTTTATGATCATGAGAGTCAAATGAAAAAGGTGGCAAACAAAGCAAAGGAGAATGACAACTAAGGACAGCATGGTAGGTGAATGGAGTGATGCACAATTCATTGCTTTGAAAGATGGGTAAGATACAGAGAGGTCAAATAGAAAGGTTAGGTTATGCTGGGCAAAAGAGTTTAGTGTTTGGTGTGGAAGACAAGATTCTTGAGAAGAGTAGAAACTTGACAAAAAGCAGTATCTTAATAAAGCAGGGAGCCACAAAAGAGCCTAAAGCAGGGGATGGTTAGAGATAAGAGAACATAACACTATTTATCTATGGGTCAAGACATGAGAGCCATAGAGGACAGAAGGAAAGTATCACCTAGAAAGACAAAAAGAGGCAAATTTGAGAAAAATTATGTAAAGAATCATTAAAATACGGATTTGTCATGCAACTGACTAGGTGAATGGAAAATAGAAGTCTACAAATTATATGTACTAGAATGTATATCTCTAAATCTTTCTCCTTAAATTATATTTTGATATAATATGAAATACATATGTATATATATACGTATATGTAACACATGATAACTCATATATTTTCAAATACAGGAAAGTAACACCTAGAAAGTTACAGAAGATAGGTTAGCAACTGAGGGGAAAAAGAAGACAGTTGATATTGTAAATATTGAAAAGAGATAATTACTGGAGAGCAGAAGTAGCCCCCCTGCCCTCTCCCCCTCCCCCGCTGCTCGAATATCCTTGAGATAAACAAAGAAAGTGCCAAGTACACAAAGGTTTTGACAGTATATCCTTACATCCACGGGCATGAAGAGAACCATCTGACCTGGAGTCAGGTCAGAAGTTCCTGGTAAATTCTTACCTGGCTTAGATTTTTCATGGCAGACCTGAAGTTCTTTAACTGCATTGCTGGAGAGGTAGCTGGAGAGATGCCATAGTGAGGTCATACTATAATTGCATACATTTATTGTTTTCTGAACCAGGCACTCTTCCAAGACTTTTGTATGTTTTCATTTGGTTACCACAATACTTTTATGAAGATAGTATTCTTCTTTCCCCACATTTTGTAAGTGAGGAATCTAAGACCCAGTGAAATTAAGTAACTTGATTTGTGTTACCTAGCTGATGGATGTTAGATCAGAATTCAAACTCTGACAATCTGACTTCCAGATATCCTGATGTCTTTAATTATCCTGAATTAAATGAGAAAATGAAGCAAAGCTTTTTCTTCAACCTCTATCAAAGAAACACTAGGGGCTCCTGGCTGGTTCAATCAGAAGAGCATGTGACTCTTGGTCTTGGGGTTGTGAGTTGGAGCACCAAGTTGGGAATAGAGGTTAAATAAATAAAACTTTAAAAAAAGAAAAGAAAGAAACACTGAATTGCTGCTCCCCCTATTAAAATCAGAATATGGGAATCAGTGAAATATAGTTGTTGAATTCATACTTGTGTTGGGTAATATTGCCATTTGCTCTTATGTTTGTTCCTACAATCTGTTTTACTTACTTCTCCTGGCTCAGCTACTTCCATCTATAGGCCTTGGGCTCTTCATACCCTGGGACTAATTGCTGTATTGGAAAGAAGCAGATGTACAAAACATCCTGGCTGAAGCATAAGACATCATTAGCATGTTGTGACTAGAGTTCTTATCTTGCAGCTAGGCCCCCTTCCTGTCTTTCTGATATTCCTGTTTCTAGGTAGACTAAATTCCTGATACTCTAATTGTAGTATATGGACTGTCAGGATTGGTGTTCTCTGGAACTTGTTAGAAATGCAGAATTTCAGATCCTGCCCTGGGACTATTGAATTAGAATTTGCCTTTTTAAAAAGGATTATTTATTTGTTTGAGAGAGAAAAGAGAGAGAGTACAAGTAGGGTGAAGGAGCAGAGGGAGAGGGAGAAGTAGATTCCCCACTGAGCAGAGCCTGGTGTGGGGCTCAATCCCAGGACCTTGGGATCATGACCTGAGCTGAAGGCAAAGGCTTAGCTGAATGAATCACCTAGGCACCCCCAGAATCTGCATTTTTAATAAGGTTCCCAGATAATATGTATGCACATTCAAGTTTGAAAAGCAGTGATCTAAATGTTTTTCTCCTCTCATTGGTGACATCTTTGTGTGGTACCTGATTTCAAATATAATTTCTGATCTATTGTGTAAACTTTGTTTCTGGCACTTAGAATCTATTGGTTTGTAGATATCTACCTAGTTTCTCAAATACATCCCTGTCCAGACTTTTACAGTCTGTGAATTTCTCAACTTTTCCATTACTAGTTTCTTATTGCTTCTTCCATGATCTATCCCTACTCATACCCTTAGAACTAAAAGAATAATAGTAATTATATTACTTAACTATTTTCCTATTAAAAATAGAGCAAAATGAAAATATATATAACCAAAGAAGCAATTAACCTATGTAGAAATTAATATTAATGATTTAGACCTAATACTTAAGCTGTTTTGTTTTTATTATAGTTAGTTACATACAAGGTCAACAGAAAGCTCCACCTCCATTCTTGCCAAATCTGCAGTATGTGGCGTTACACATGAAAGGGAACTTGATAGTGTATAGTAGTTCTTATTTTCTCATTACCTTAAGCAAAAAGACAAATCTCCATTCATCACTGTTCTGTGGGTAATGATTAATGAGTGTCTTTGGTTGCCTTTTTCAGAAGTATAGAAGAGGTCAATTGGCTGTTTTCCTCTGTTGTTACTTCTAGGATTCCTGTGGTGTGTGAGATATTTATTCAATTTAAGTATTAGTCATTCATGGGGATTTCCTGTGTAATAACTTTTAAAAGTAGAATGTCAAAGGAGAGCACAGAGGCATATTTATAGACACCCATCCACACCCTTTTCCCTGCAGAGTGTGCTTTGCAAGCACTGCCCTGAGATTTCTTTGAAGATCCAGCAACAGGTAGAGTCCAAAGACAGAAAGCTTTCTTCTTGGTAGAGTTACAAAAATATTTTACCTATGAAGTTTAGAAAACTGCACAATTCTAGGTATAGAGAAATGTCAAAATGCACGGTAATTTTAAAATTATGAATTAACAATTTGAAAATTAAATGGTAGAATCAGGGATAATAAGGGATTATTCATTGGCACCTTCATGATGACATTCCTATGACTGTTGCTATTGTATTCCCTTGTTATCTTTCATAGACATGCACTGAAGAGTGAACCAGGCACCCTGTCAAAGGACTTCCTCTTGTGTGATTATTTTTACCAATGCTGCAAAGCTGAGCCATTTGGAAAGATTCTGCTCTCCCAATGAGTGTTTGCAGCTGGGGAACAGTAGCCTACACAAAAAACTTCCAGGAATCCCTTGGGACACTTTGAAACATTTTGGAAAAGCCTTTATCCCGAGTTGCTCTCCAAAGGCAAGTAATGACAACCAGAAACACTTGCTCATTTTTCTAAATGATTGAATTCAAGCTTTTTTTTTTTTTTCAAATGATATTCTTGAACTGTAAGATTGTGTCATCATAAAGCGAGCAGAGCTCTAGTTATATATATTCATATTTGCATCATGGTTGTCCTCACCACCTCTAAAGATTTCTATGGTGAAGTTATTGTGTGGCAATCCATATGGAATTTTACAAACTGATTGGCTATTCACTGAGATGTAGAGACACAGCTAGATTGTGCTGGGTGGATCTGCTACTGAGGCAAAAATCAATTTCAAGCCATTTTTAGGGACAGCATGAAAGCCAGAGTAATTCTTAAAAGTGTGGTTAAAGAGATTTCATACTTTACAGTCTCAGAATATAAATGTAATCAGGGGGCAAGATAGTTTTTCACACTGAATAATTTTAAAATCTCATAAAATAAGAGCATGTTTAAAAGGAAAGCCTCATCAAGGTGTTTTCATTTGGTTGTGCCATGTATTGAACAGCTACAACGTGATATAGTGCTTTCCTTGATATAATTCCTTTCTCTACTGGTTCAGATCTTACTTGATACATGCTGAGATCCTTTATCCATATAATTTTTTTTTTTTATGATAGTCACAGAGAGAGAGAGAGAGAGAGAGAGGCAGAGACACAGGCAGAGGGAGAAGCAGGCTCCATGTACTGGGAGGCCGATGTGGGATTCGATCCCGGGTCTCTAGGATCGCGCCCTGGGCCAAAGGCAGGCGCCAAACCGCTGCGCCACCCAGGGATCCCTAATTTTTGTTTTGTTATACACCAACCTATTTAAATTCAACCTGTATTTCAAGGAATATTATATTTCTTTGTGATTATGCTCTTTCATGAGAACAATCCTGCCTGAGTTAGTCCCAGGCTGATCCCAAGATCAGTAAGCACAAGGTCTTGCATCTTTTGAACTGGAAGTCCCCACAGGGCCAACCTAATCCAAAGCACTAATTTTAGAGTTGAAAGAACAGAACTCCCAACAGATTACATAATCCATGGCCCAGGTGGGACCAAGATTTTTGTCTGCATCACTGTTAATGCTCTTCATACCTCTTCATGGTATATTACTTAGCACTTAGATAAATACTATTTTGCAATTTTCAATTTTAAAATGTGCTTTCCTCTTTCAAACTAGAAGCTTCTTGAAGATATGAATATTGTCTCCCTTGCTCGAAGATTGGCATAACAGTTACCATATAGCATAGTTATTAATATCTGCAGTAAGTCTGCATATTAGTTAGCAATTGCTCTAATAATGCTATTTAACAAACTCTTCCAAAACTCAGTGCCTTATAAAAATAGTTTTATGTAGTTTACTTGTGAGTGGGTTGGTTGCAGACTGTCTGATTTAGATTTTGCTTGGCTGGTTCTGCTCCAAGCTGTGGGTCCATTTGGGCTTGTTGTCTGCCTGTGGATATGGTTTCAGGTCTACTCCAGGTGTGTTAATTGTGTAGTCCAAACTGAATGGGGACTACCCAATGGAAGCTCATCTTGTGTGATGGTTCAGGTGCCAGGGGACAAGTTAAATGGCCCTTATACATTTCCAACCTCATTTTGAACCACTTCTGCTAGGACCCCATTGGCTAAAGCAAGCCATATCCCTGTGGCCAAAGTAAAACAATCAGAAGTTCTTTTGATACACCATGAGGCTAAAATAAATCTCATGATCAAGGGAAGAGAGGAATAACTAAATAATAATCCTCCACAATTGTGATCCTATATTCAGAAGTCATTCTTGCTGTTGCTCAGACTCTCTACACCCTTGGTAGATTCTTAAGAAAGAAAAGAAAAAGTTGAAACATGATACTTCTTGCCAGTTAACCTTCTTGCTTGGGTAAGCCTAAAACACTCCTGCTGCCTACACTTTGCTGCCCCAAACGATTTGGACAGTGCCTTCTTTCCTTGTTCACCTTGGCTTTCTGAACTCTTGAAGTCAAAGGCCTTTTGGTTATAAGTAATGAAAATATGACAGAATTAACACAACAAGGGCAGCCCGGTGGCTCAGCGGTTTAGCGCTGCCTTCAGCCCAGGGCGTGATCCTGGAGACCCAAGATCGAGTCCCACATCAGGCTCCCTGAGTGGAGCCTGCTTCTCCCTCTGCCTGTGTCTCTGCCTCTCTCTCTGTGTCTTTCATGAATAAATAAATAAAATGTTAACAACAACAAAAAAGAATTAACACAGCAACAAAAGGAGATTTATTAGTAGAGTGACTGTATTAGTTTGCTAGGGCTCATGAGCTAGATAATACCACAAACTGGGTAAACAACATAAATTTACCATCTATAAGTCCAAGGTGTTGGCAAGGTTAGTTCCTTCTGAGGGGTATGAGGAAGAAGTTGTTGTACTCTCTTTTTGTCTTATAGATGGCATCTTCAGTTTACATGGTACTCTTCCTGTATACATGTGTGTCTCCAAATTTCACCTTTTAAAAGAACACTAGTCATATTGAATTAGGGCCTAATGACCTTATTTTAGCTTTATTACCTTTGTGAAGACCAACCATATCTCAAAATAAGGTCACATTCTGAGATACTGGATTAGAACTTTAACATATGAATTTGTAGGGATGGGGCAGGACACAATTCAACCTATTACAGGGACCATAGATTTGTTTGCCTGGGACAGTTCCAGTTGATACTGTTTCCCTGGAGTTAATTACCTAAGAGTGTCCCCTTTCAATTTCAGTAATGTACTGGTTTGAGTGATAAACTATATGATCTTTTACTTAGGAGAATACAGGGGTACCTTATTAATTTCACAGGCTTCAAGGGGAGATTTTGACCCAAACCTGGAAACGATCTAGTAATAGAGTGTTTATCCTGTGCTCTATAGTCATATCATTTATTCATTTAAAATTGCTTTTTTAAAAATTAGATTGCACCTTTTTTCACATCTTTTTAACTTAAATTCAATTTACCAACATATAACACCCAGTGCTCATCCAATCAAGTGCTCTTCTCAGTGCCCATCACCTAGATAACACTTTTTTTGTAAGAATCTGTGCTTTCTGTCCATTTGCTTAGTGAGTAGTTCATATTTTTAAGCGTTTAAAAGCAATAGGTTCTTAAATTTAATAAATATGTATGTAATATCTATCTAATACACATATATAACATATATATAATGTATGTTATTATATATAAAGTGTAAGTTATACATATAATACATATTATATATAAACACACATACAAAGAAAATAAACACACACACACACACACACACACACACACACACACATATATATCTGAGAGTATTTCCCTTTAAGGACTTTAACTATTTTGTGTCCATCAATTCCCATAACACTTCTCTAAGCAGTTATGGGAATGAAACTTATAAGCACTATTATACTTTTATAGATGATAAGAGCAAGACGACATGGCAGTGCCATGCTAGAGGCAGAGCCATGCTAGAGGCAGAGCACACAAATGCCTTCTGTTCTAATCAAATGGTCTTAGTTATACAAATTTCTAGGCACAGCAGCTAAGTCAGCTCAGCTCTTTGAGCAAACCAAGATCCTCTTAGTCTTCATCTTGTCCAAAGGAAATTTTGGGAGTTTCGACAAACAAAGAAATAAAAGCAGATAAGGGGATTTGGGCTAATTTAAAAAACAAATGAAGACAAGATAAGAAGCTTTTAGGACTGTCTCTGTTGGGTGAGAGGACCTACTAAACTGTGAAAGGGAGGGGACCTGTGGGCTTAATGCACAGAGGAAATGCCTCTCTGAAAACAAGTGCTGGAGATGTGAAAATGTAGATGATCTCAGGAAGGAGATGGCAAGAGACACTTTGAGGTCGGGCTCTTTCCCAGCTCCTGTTCTCAGAGTTTGCATTAGCAGGAGAGTGAGGATTTGGGAGGAGGAATCCAGGACTCCCTGCTCCTGTCTCAGCACTCATGGGTGTTGTTGTATCAGGACCCATCATAAAGACACATTTTTCACATTTCAACATAATGCCTTCTTTTATAGCAAATAGGTAAGTACTATTAAAACAGTACTAAAACAGTAGGATTTGCATTTAAGTGTGTGACTATAAAATGTCAAGTTAAATCCAGCTGTAATGAAGACTACTTCCACAGAAATCTGTTGGTCCGAAAGAATGCTCCAAAACTCAGCCAGAACCCGTTCCCCATTCCCCCAGCTCTGTGTCTGCTCACATCTCTTTTACCTTTCAAATTTCTTTCTTTCTTTCTTTTCTCTCTCTTTTTCTCCTTTCTTTTCTTTTCTTTTCTTTTCTTTTCTTTCTTTCTTTCTTTCTTTCTTTCTTTCTTTCTTTCTTTCTTCTTTCTTTTTTCTTTCTTTCTTTTTTTTCTTCTTTCTCTCTTGTTTTTCTATCTGTCTGTCTTTCTCCTATCTATATCTGTAGATATAAAGATACCAAAGCTATCTGTTGAATCCTGACCCTTGTTTTGAGTCCTACACTTTCATTTCCAGCTGTGGATAGGAATGTCTGTGGGATAGCTTGTGTATGCTCTTCTCACTTCACATGCAGTATTGCTAAAAATTATAATCATCATTCTTCTCCACAAGTAGGTTTCCTATTTGAAGTTCTAAATTCTCTCAATATTACTACCATTTTTCTGCATCTCAGCATCATCTTGCTTCTTATCTTTTAATCATCCCACCCTAACTTGCTGATCAAATCTGTTGTTTTGTTTTGCTTTGTGACCCTGTTCAGGATCATATCTCCCTTTCATTTACTCTACGTCTGGCTTTGTTCAAACATTCAATCACCGCTCCCCTGTACCATCATGACCACCTCCTAACTGGGTTCCAGACTACAGATATTTTCCCCTGGTCCATTCTATTTCAGGTCAGATTAATATTTTTTAAATCTTTTTAAAACAAAAATCTTTAAAAAGTATAAAATCTTTGACATATTTCCTCTGTTCAAACGCCTTCAATATCTATTACTAATAGAATAAAGTCTGAGGTCTTGAACTGGCAACCAAAAATTTCTGTTGTTTTAATTTCTTCTCTACCTTTTGTTCTTATACTTCACATTTTTCAGGTAAAAAAAATATGACATAATAATGATTTCTTTTAGCTTCCTACAAGAATGAGATATTTAATGATGATTTTCATCTTATTAAAACTTCTTGCTACAATAAGATTTTATAAAAATAATTTGTATTTCTTGATTTTTAATCTTAAGAACAATTTAGAGATTATTTTAAGAGATTAAATCTTCAAATAATATTTTCAATTTATTAAATGTGAAAACTTACAGATTTATTTGAGTAAAGAGTCTATATATTTCACTGGCTTACCATTTTAGTACAATTTTAAGTAGAAGTGATATGATGTGTTCTTCACTGCTTGGTCAAACACCACCTTCAAGTTAATCCAGACCACATAAGAATGTAATAACATAAATCCTTCCCTAATGATTCTTAGTTGAAATGAAGGCTTTATAGAATAGATGTGTCCTGAGTCACATCTGTATCGGAGTTCTCACTTATAAGATACATTCACTGCACTCCACAATTTGTATGATTTTTATCTCTATTTTTCTATAACCCACATTCTCTCTGTTTCAGGAAAGCTTCACTGTTCCCACTTGCCCAATGAAGTAAGGAAATGAAGGCCTTGTTGAGGTTGGTGAGCATGAAATTGAAAAGGTAAGTCAAATATAAGAATTATTGTACAAGAAAAATGAACTAAATTGATTACAGATTGACAATAGAGGATGAAATTCCAGGTTGCTTATGAGAATTGTAGTACTGCTGACCTGGAAATAGGGAATTAGGTGTTAGAGGTTGACTTAAAAAGAAAGATGATGAACTTAGATTTAAACATATTTAGTTGCAATGTATGATCATAGAATGCCCAAGCACAGGTAGAAAATTTAAGATTTGAGTGGCTAGGATTGTAACTGTCAATTAAGGGTTATAAGATTAGAGATAATATTTAAAATCGTGAGAGTAAATAAGATCACTTAAGAAGAGACTATAAAGTAAAGAGAACAGAGCTGAGGACTGTCAAAAATCCATTGCTCCTCAATTTAGGTTCAGTATCTATTCAAATATATTCACTTAAAACTTTATCTCTGTTGCATTGGTATTTTAACTACCTGTCTGCCCTGCTTTTTCAATTTTTGCTAAAAATCTCAAGTTAAAAGAATCATGGCTCTTATTCTGACCTCCAGAATCTGCATCTCCTTGATTTCCATTAGCTTTTCTGGACTCTGACCACACCATTGACTTGATCCTTTGCATTTCATTTCCTTCCCTGGTCTTAGTTTCTCATATGCTGTTCATTTTTGGTACTATGATAGTCTTAAACTATGGGTATGAAGAGAAAAAGAAACTAGTGGAAGATGGGGAAGAGTGGTTATAAAAATTTGAATATCAGAATTATGAGGCATAATGGAAGCTAAGAGGGAAGGCAGAAAACAATTCAAAGACTCTTGAGGGCTTATATTATCAAATACAATATCTATCTATGTCATAAGAATGCCAGCAAATTATAGGACCATCATAGAAACTCCTCCAGATTGAATTGTGTCTCTCCAAAATTCGTATGTTGAAGCCTTAACATTTAATGTGTTGCTATTTGGAGATGGGGCCTTTGGGAGATAATTAGGTTTAGGTAAGGGCCTGAGGATAAGATCCTCATAATAGAATTAGTGCCTTTATAAGGAAAGACTCCTCTAGAGAATTTGTTCCCCCTCTCTCCCTGTCACACACAACACAACGAGAAGACAGTCATCTATATGACTCTCTAAGAGAGCCCCACCAGAGAACCTAATTGGTCAGATCCTCAATTTTGGAATCCCCAGCCTCTAGAGCCATGAGAAATATTGTTTAAATCACCTGGTCTATGGTACTTTGTTTGGCAGACAAGATTGACTATATAAGGACTTTCATTATTTCATTTAGGCTTTACAAATCCCTATCAAAAATCATACCTTAATGTTGATATTTTCAATGTTCAATAAAAACTGACAAAGTAAAGCTCTCATGGCATTGTAGTTTATCAAACTGAAAACATTTTTAATTGATGAAGTGTAAGATTATATTTTCTGGGATTACAAATCTGATGGCATCTTTTTTTAAAAAATTAAATTCAATTAATTAACACATAGTGTAGTATTAGTTTCAGAGGTAAATTTTGGTGATTCATCTTCAGGGGTACTTCTGACTTCTAAGATCAGAATTAGCAAAATTCAATATTAGCTAGAAGAGGTTTCATTAATTTCTGTTATACACACTTTTCAGTAATTTACAATGTAACATTCATAGTTTCATGGTAAACAAAAAAGATCTATTACATTTGACTTACAAAAATTATGAAAGACCTTTTAAAAGATGCCTAGTTCATGGCAAATGCACAAATCTGGTATGCTTCCAGGGTCAATATTCCATAGATTAAGAATTCAGTTATTCCTGGATAGTTCAAGGCAAAGTAAATGTAGATTTTGTGCCTATTTTGTATCTTTCTAGAACTATGGTAGACTTGTGATCAAGTGTGTACCGGACTATTATTTTAAGCTCATCCTTAGATACCTTACCCTTTTGCTACTCTGTTCTCTGCCCTTCAAAACATAGTAAACTACGTTCTCTTTTGAGCAGTCCTGGTAATAACTATCATTTCAGCTCAGTGGAGGTGACTTAAATACCAGTAAAATCTGACAATCTTGTAATCCTTTGGCTTAATACCCACCTGTGAACTATCTGGAACTATCACCTGCTGCTAGGGATATTGACGGCTACCTTATGTCTGATTGCACAGATAGTGTAAATCACTAACAAAATTCTCATACTTCTGAGCTGTAGGGCATTAAGTCCTGATAAGAACATTTTTTTTTTCAATGCAGGATTTTGCTTGAGCCTCATGCTCCTTATTTGGATTTGGTTTTGATAATGATATCATTGTCAAAGAAATTTCCACAAAGTTCAGAACCCCATGGATTAAGGAGGAAATGAGTTATGTCATTATTTCATCCTATTTGTGCTTTCTTGCTCCTTCTCTGCTGTAGCGTCATGGCTGTTAGAACAGTTGAGGCCTAAGGATTTCAGAGCATGGAGTTTTTACCAAGGAGACCAACATTAACCTTTAGTTTGTTTTTGTTACATATGGCATAGGGATTAAAAGTATCTTCTGACCCAAGGCCTATGGTCTCCTTTGTTCCATTTGGAAAAAGAGCTTCTGAATTTTATCAAGTAGTATACAAAGAACTCTAGAGTGATTCGTGTTCCTGTATGTGGGTGAAGACTTTTAAACATACAAGCTAGCATGAAATCAATGCTCCTGTCCTCAATAATAAGCAAAACAAAAAAACCCACACAATCTGATCACTGCAAAAATGACTCTGGAGAGTAAATCAATACTGGTCCAAGCCTTGTTTTAACATGCACTGTAATGAGATGACTATAATTTTTCAAAGACAAAGGTAGGGCAACCTAATAACTTCCAGAAAAACTTGTCATAACCATTACAAACAGACATCCTAAATTGGAGAATGAAGTTAATTCACAAAAGATCACAGATGAACTGCAAGGTAAATCTCAGCAATCAGGCATTTGAGATTAATAGCGAAACTACCAACTTTTCTTAAAGGTCTCTTCTTGCTTCCTTCTTGCCTCCTTTTTAAGATCCTCCCCCTACCCACACCATAGGCCTTTTGGTCTCTGTTTCAGTGTTTCTTCTTTCTTTCTATGTCTGTTGAAATACATATTTTATGGTTGTTGGATTTAGAGATTCATGCTTTTAAAAAAAGATTGATTGATTGATTGATTTATTTATTTATTTATTTATTTATTTATTTGAAAGAGAGAGAGACAGAGAGAGAACACAGGAGGAGGGAAGAGCAGAGGGAGAAGGAAGGAATCATAAGCCAACTCCCCACTGAGCCTAGATCCCAGGACCCTGAGATCATGACCTGAGCCAAAACCAAGAGTTAATCACTCAACCAACTGAGCCACCCTGACGCCCCATGCTCTTTAATATGTCTCTTTCTGAAAGAAAAAAATAAAAACCCTTCACAGTGAATTTAATTAAAAATTTTTTTTTCAGTAGAAGGAATAAAAAGAAGGAGCAACATGTATGAAATATAAAAAGACATAAAAAAGTAGAAAAGGAAGCAATATAGAGGAAAATGAAGGAGGATGGGTGAAAGAAGAGAGATGAAATGGGTATGAAATGGGACAGGCAGAGGGACAGGAAAGTGTAGGTGGTGTTGGGATGATCTGAAAAATGAGATCAGAGAAGGTTAATGAGATCAGAGGAGGCTTAGATTTAAATTTGGCAGTTTGGTTTAACAACATAAACCCAACATTTAATTCTTTCTAATTTACGACTTTTTACATTATCTCAAATTATTTAAAATGCAGTGTTGGACAGAAAGAAGCACCTTTAAATGAGGCTCTTAATTACTTACACTGTTGGTTGTTTAAACTGTTAATGCTGAAAAGTGTTAGGACAAAAAGCAAAATTTTCTTCCAGTCAGTGTAATTCATGCATACTTAAGTCAATATTAAGTCAGGGTACAGACAATAGAACTCTTGAAGCTAGGTAGCCAGATGATACAACTATCATTTTATTGTCTTTTTTACAACAAAAAACTCTTCTTTTGATAAGAAGTAACAGTATTTTCAATAATATGCCTACTTTTTGCAAAATCTCTATTTTCAAACAACCTCAGTGAAGTGTATTGACGTATAAGGACACACATATTTAAAGTATAAAATATAACATCTTTTAATATGAAAATGCCCATACAATCCTCACTTACATTCATTAATTAACATATCCATCATTGCTGAAAGTTTCCTTCAGCTCTTTGATAAGTCTCCACCACATTTCTTCTCTTCCATGCTCCCACTATCTCTGAAGTAACCCTGGTCACTATACATGAGTTTGCCTTTCCTAGAGTTGTGTATATGCAAAAACAAACAATACATATTCCCTTTTATCTAATTTATTTCCCTCAGCTTCATTATTCTGAGAGACATCCATGTTGTAGTGTATACCAATCCTTTTTTTATTTTAAGATTTTATTTATTTATTCATGAGAGATAGAAAGAAAGGCAGAGACATAGACAGAGGGAGAAGCAGGTTCCTTACAGGAAGCCCAATGTGGGACTCAATCTCAGCCCCGGGATCACACCCTGAGCCAAAGACAGATGCTCAACCACTGAGCCACCCAGGCATCCCTGTATCAATCCTTTTTGTGGCTAAGTAGTATTTCATTGTCTGAACATCCCATAGTTATCTATTTGCCTGTTCATGGACATTTGGGTGGTTTCTAGCTTGGTTATTGCAAATGAACATTTGTGTACAAGTTTCTGTGTGAATATATGTTTTTCTTTTTCTTAGGTAAATTTTTAGGAATGGAACGACTAAGTCTTATGGGAGATTCCTTTTTAAAGAAAGTCCCAACAATTTTGCAAAGTGGTCAATCATCTCAATTCTCACCAGGAGCGAACTAGAAGTCTTTCATTTGCATTGATATTTTGATCTCTTGTTTCAAGCTATAATGAATTCTAGGACCTTTTAATACAGCAAAGCTTGAAACCATTTTGCAACATTGAAACAGGTTTGCTGAAGTAACCCTTGCACATTTTCTTAAGTCTCTAGTTTGAGAAACCTGGAAAAATTTATGCCAAATTTGAATGCCACTACAACTTCAGGAAGTAAATTATACACTTATATTAATATTTTATATTTAATATTTTAAGGAATCTTTGTTTAAAGGGAGACCAGAGAAATACTCACCCATATCTGGTGAATAGGAAAAATGATGACTGTATAGGTTTGATACACACATTTTATCAGATACTATTAGGAAACCAATGGCTGTGCTATTTTGGGAGCCAAGATTAGTGTCCTCCTAGTCACTTACATTTTGTGTTATTTGTTCTAAATTTATCAGGGTTTATTTGATCAGAGAGCAATAATTAGGACTGATTACTTCCAAAGGAACCTTTCTTCTCCTCTGCTTCTCACTAGGTAAAATGCTGCTAAATTAAAAATACGATATCCATGAGATACATATGAGTCCTGCAGGCTCTGTGATAACTTCAAATATATTTGGAGAAGGTATTTATGATTCTGACTTAGATATTATTAAGTTAGAATTGGATATAGAGGGGATATACCCAACATTCTTAGCAGTAGGATCAGCACTGTTTTGCTTAATCAATCACAAAACCAATTCACACTTGATAACCTCCACATCAGAATTTAAATATTTTGGTTTTCCTCATTTTCCTTCTCTTCCATTCATTTATTTGTATTAAGTCAAGGATTGTACCAGTTCCATCCCAAACCTGTATTAATACTGTTTTACTAAGGATTTTTGGACATTTCTTAAGGTTTTTTCTTCCCTAATAATTTTATTTGTTTGTTTGTTTGTTTATTATTTATTTATTTATTTATGAGAGTGAGAGAGCATGAGAGGAAGATGGAGAGAATACAAGCATAGGGAAGGGTGGGAAGAGGGAGAAGCAGCTCAGCAGGAAGCCTGACATAGGGCTTGATCCCAGGACTCTGAGATCATGACCTGAGCTGCAGACAGACACTTAATCAACTGAGCCACCCAGGCACCCAATACTACTTCTTAGTCAGAAAGTACTTTCTAAGAAAAACAAAATCTCTTAGGCCTTCCCATGTGAGACATTGAATTGGCTGGCATGCTAAAACAGAGTTGGTTTAGAGAGATTATCAAAGAAAAGTTAGAGTATGAGCTACTCAGTAGATATAGTTATTCTTAAGAAAAGAAGTTTCCTATTTCCAGTTTGGTAAATTTTCCTGGAGTATAGAAATATCTAGACTAAATAGGATAGAACTTATGGCAATATGAAGACTTGGTATTTATTAAGGATTAAAATTGTCCCTTAGTTCAATTTTTTGCTTTGGAATCGTAGAAGGGAGCAGGCCCATAAGCAAACTTTGGGGCATTTAAATAGTGCTTGTAGTAGACTTTCCCTTATTCATTTAAAACTTTGGCATCTGTGTCACAGGCTTTCTATTCATATCAGTCTCTGCCATCATCCTGCCTGGCTTTAGCATATCATGGGAGAAACAGCTAAGAGCAAGACCTCTCAGCTTGGTGCACTTCTCATCTTCAGTCACTATAATTCCTAAATATCTGAGCCACAGACCCCCATGAACATACAACTGACCCTTGGTAGGAGCATAACAGCTTCATCTGCAAGATCATTATTAACCCAAATACACTACTCTAGCATCACAATCGCCTTTCTCTGCTGTGAACTTACTACTCTGATCACTCTTCAATTTCATTTGCACCTTCAGTCCATGGATTATCTATTTTCTTCCAATTCATCAGCCCCTGGCCTTTCTTCTCTTTCTGCCATATTACACACATTAAATTTTCCACATCTAACATTTTGTTTCACCTATCTGGAAAATACCCATTGAAGATGAACCTGGTACACATGTTTTCTGCATCTACATCTGAACCATAGAGCCCTCTTGGAGAATGCCACAAAATAAAGTTTGTTTGTTTCACAGTCCATTTTTGACAATGACTTCAAATGGACTGTCAATGTGGCACGCCATTTTCTCAGGTCAACATGCTTCCACACAACACTGGTGGAGGGATTGCTCTTAATTAGAAAGACGAATGGCTTCTTTATTATAATAGGAAGCACTATGCTAGGATGTAAGTTGGCAGAGTAAAGATAAATCAAAATAACTTCTTATTTTCTAGAAGGATAACTATCTATAAATAGGGATAAACATTAGCTAAACCACGGATTATTTTATTTTATTTTATTTTATTTTATTTTATTTTTAATTTTTTATTGGTGTTCAATTTACTAACATACAGAATAACCCCCAGTGCCCGTCACCCATTCACTCCCACCCCCCGCCCTCCTCCCCTTCTACCACCCCTAGTTCGTTTCCCAGAGTTAGCAGTCTTTACGTTCTGTCTCCCTTTCTGATATTTCCCACACATTTCTTCTCCCTTCCCTTATATTCCCTTTCACTATTATTTATATTCCCCAAATGAATGAGAACATATAATGTTTGTCCTTCTCCGACTGACTTACTTCACTCAGCATAATAACGGATTATTTTATATGTCAGATAGTCTTTCCTGCAAAGAAAGGTTGTTGACATTATTTTCTGTCTATCTGTTATAAATTGTTCACCATAACAGGTGAATTGAGAAATTTTTGTTTAAGTTTCTAGCATCAATATTTGTTGAAGCATGTAGTTTTATGTCTTGAAACAGTGTCTTGACAAACGAGAAACAGCAACAATAGATACACTCAGCTGGAAAGTTCAAGTTTTGAGTTCTGGACATGGCATTTTCCTTCTAATTCATCTTTTAATTGATAGTCCTAACACATCATCGTGATCATATCACTTATCTTCCATAAAGGTACCATGGGTCCCATGGCCTGCCATATCATTTTCAAAACAATGAAATATAGTTGTCAAAGTCATCCATATTTGATCCCACTCAACATATTCAACATTATATTTTTCCATATGTAACCTTATTCTAAACCCTTCTGGTTCAATCCATTACCTGTCTCTTAATTATTTCACACTTATATCTCTCTTTATGAATCTATACTGTCCAGCTGAGAGCAATAAATAGGTAATAATAGTAGAGAGGGAATTTTCTCATTCAAAACCAGCTAATTCACAATCATGAGGTAGAATCAGCCAATGGGCCTTAAACATAACATCTGGGAAGATTAATGTGAATTGAGTAAAGAAAAGAACATGGCTATACTAAGAAGGAGTTTCCAGAGCTGAACAGAAGAGAGGTCATCAAGATTGGACATAATAATAATTTAAGCAATTAATCATCACATATTTTGCTCTGTAATCATTCCCTTTGAGCAGGAGGGAATAATTCTCAGGTCAGCTGAAGGAAAAAGAGGCCAAGTTCTTAACCCCTCAATTGATAACGTCATGGTCTGTTTCTCAGTTGTAAGAGAGGAAAGTTTGAAAGTGAGCTGGTAGTACAGCCACATCTCCCTTACCTGTCTTCCATCCCTTCATGCCTACCCACAGACTTCAAAAACAAAATGAAACAACACAAACAGCTTTCAAGCTAAAGTGGAATTGTGCCAATAATGAGACAAGAAGGGTTAGAAGTGAACCAGGTGCTCAGCACCCTTTATTCCTTTATTCCGCTCCCCAAGAAGACAGTTTTGTAAGACATGATGAAATTTTGGTTTGCAGATCCCATTCTTGTCTGCCATTAGCTGTTTTACAGAGATGATAGGGAGAGGTGTTAGCAGCAGACTGTCCCCTGACAACCCCAGGTCTCCCAAGGATACCAGAAAGGAGTGCAAGAATCATTGAACTTATGTATTGCCTTCAAGAAGGACATAGAAAGGCTGATGGAGGGTCTGGTGAATCCCAAGAGGTCTAGAATTCAGGGAGAGAAGACCGTAAAAGACCTGATTTTACCTGGTGATTAGACACTGTGGCCAAAGTGCAGACACCTCTGAAGAGTAGTGTCAGAGATGGAGACCTGGTAGAGGTTGGCAGACAACAAAGCAAATTATATTTAGGGTGGGATGTCAGCGTGGGATTGCTATTGAGCAATCTAGAGAAGAAGAACCCTTCCCACAGCCCTACAGCAATTGTATAAAACTGTAGGAGATTAGAATGAACTCTAGCAAAGAGAGGGTAAGGACGGTATCAAGTGCATCTTTGGAACTAGCAAGTATCACCCTTCACTGACTGAAAAATCCTGAATCTGGATTGAGTGTATCTGAAATTAACCAGATAAAGTTTCTGACTTCCCAGCAGATAGTTAGTATAAGGATAGTTTTCAGTCATAATATAATTGAAAAATTTTGCATTTCAGTGCATATCAGTTTTCTAGGCTGTCGTGTGTATGAAGTGCATTCCAGTTTCAGTCAGAAGGCTCAACTTAATTGAGACATTAGGGAAAAGCAGTGTGGGCTTAGTTGTAAAGATTCATAGCATGACAGATTTTATTGAATTGTATCTTTGTCAACTGGCTTTGGTTTTCTGAAGTGGGTCATATATGCAGTGGCTTTCACCTCAAAGGCAACACTGGGCCCTGACATGAAAATCCCTCTCCTTCATTTTTCTAAATCTTACTCTCAGTGTCTTTCCTCTGCAATAGGACTTCTTTGTCTCTTTCTCAACATATTGTTAATGAGTTCACTTTCTCTACACCAACTTCATTTTTAGTTTTCAGGTGCATTTTCTAAACATATTAATGAATATCAGTGTGGAGTAGGATCAGGGAAATACAAAGATAATCGAACAGAGTTAGATTCAGTCTCTCAGGGAAGGTCGATGAGTGGATATGAGCTATCTTAATAAAATATAAGAAGTGTTCTATTAGCATTATTGTCCAAGTGAGTAGAAGTATAGAAGATCACATGTATAATTCTGTTTAGTTAGATCATAGAAGACTTTCACAAGTCTATTTCACAAGGTGAAATTTTAGCTGGTTATAGATGGATGAGTAGAATTTCCAGGTCAATGAGAATGGAAAGGATATTTTAAACAGTAATATAAGTTATAAAAGTTATTTTAAAAAGTGTAAATGTTAGTAAGACTATTAGTAATTTTTAATGGCAAAGAAGAAATATCACCTGTGATTTTGAAATATAAACCAACAAAGCAACAAAATAAAAAATAAAAAAATTATGGAGAGATATTCAGGGCAGAGTGGAGCACTAATGGTAGATGACTGGATAGATTAGAGGGGACACATGCACTCCGATGTTTTTAGCAGCAATGTCCTCAATAGCCAAAATATGAAAAGAGCCCAGATGTCCATTGACAGATGAATGGATTAAGATGATGTCGTGTATATATACAATGGAATATTAGTCACCAAAAAGAATGAAATCTTGTCATTTGCAACAACATGGATAGAACTGGAGGATATTATGCTAAGTGAAATAAGTCAGTCAGAGAAAGACAAATACCATATGATTTCACTCATACGTGGAATTTAAGAAGCAAAACAGATGAACATAAGGGGAAGGAAATGAAAAATAAAATAAGATAAAAACAGAGAGAGGCAAACCGTGAGAGAAACAAACTTAGGGTTGCTGAAGGGTAGTGGAGGGTGAGGATGGAGTTATTGGGTGATGGACATTAATTAGGCCCTTGATGGAATGAGTACTGGGTGTTATATGCAATTGATGAATCAATAAATTCTACCCCTGAAACTAATAATACAGTATACATGTTAACAAAATTGAATTAAGAAAAGGAAGTGAACTAGATTACTTAGGTAGAGGAGGTGAAGGCTCAGCTATAGCAGCAGCAACAGAAATATAGGAGACACTTGTAACTTCACTTCAGCAATTGATGAAAATCAAATTTAGCATATTCAGGATATTTAGTGTCTTAATTATTTCCTATGTGGAAGGCCTATGCCCTAATTTAAATTGTAGGCACCTAGAAAGAGGGACTCCATCTTTCATTTCTCTTATTTTTTTTTTTTATTGGTCAGCAAAGTATCTCTAGAGTGGACACTGCTTAAATAATTTTTAGTTGTCTGACAGCCAGAAATGGATGAACTATTTATTTATTTATTATTTATTTATTTATTTATTTTAATTTATTTTTTATTGGTGTTCAATTTGCCAACATATAGAATAACACCCAGTGCTCATCCCATCAAGTAAGGCAAAGATTTCTTAAAAAATAAAATAGAAAATACTGTATTTGTACTGACACCATGGTCTTACACACCTGTTCCAGAATAATATAAAATTACAACCTCACGTTGTCAGTCTTTGATTTTATTTTTTATTATTTTTTTAAAGTTCAGATTTTATTTTATTTTATCTTTTTCAATAACAAATTTATTTTTTATTGGTGTTCAATTTGCCAACATACAGAATAACACCCAGTGCTCATCCCATCAAGTGCCCCCCTCAGTGCAAGTCACCCATTCACCCCCACCCCCTGCCCTCTTCCCCTTCCACCACCCCTAGTTCATTTCCCAGAGTTAGGAGTCTTTATGTTCTGTCTCCCTTTCTGATATTTCTTACACATTTCTTCTCCCTTCCCTTCTATTCTCTTTCACTATTATTTATATTCCCCAAATGAATGAGAACATATAATGTTTGTCCTTCTCTGATTTACTTATTTCACTCAGCATAATACCCTCCAGTTCCATTCACGTTGAAGCAAAAGGTGGGTATTTGTCATTTCTAATGGCTGAGTAATATTCCATTGTATACATAAACCGCATCTTGGATAAACTCATTTTGAGCAATGGTTTGCAACTGCTTCTGAGATTAAAAAAGTCAAAATCACAGACAGTGATTGGACTGATTGGTCATATATAATAAAAGATTATAGGTCTCATTTCTGTCAGCACTGTAAACATCAAAACTGTTTACCAATGGTTTATTGCTAACTGATTCCTCCTAAACACTATCTTGAACATGCAGATATTAAAGAATTCTGAGCACTTTATATCCTAAGGTAAAAATACCTTACTTTTAATTTTAAAATTAGAATTTTAAATATTCAAGCTTTTAAACCATACTTCACTATTGGTAACATTATTTGAACTTAGACATAATATTAATAGTAACTTATCATTCTTCTATTTTTTCCATTACAGAGGTGAAGGACAGGCTCTTAGTTTGTAAAACTGGTCTACCTATTTTCATCTCTAATTAGCGTGCATATAAAAAAATTCTTTACATCTATGTAGTCCTGCTTTATTTTTATATATTTTTCAAAGATTTTATTTATTTATTCATGACAGACCGAGAGAGGTAGGAACACAGGCAGAGGGAGAAGCAGGCTCCATGCAGAGAGCTTGACATGGGACTCGATCCTATGTCCCCAGGATCATGCCCTGGGCTGAAGGCAGCACTAAGCTACTGAGCCACCCACTCTGCATCCTGTAGTCCTATTTTTTTAAAATTTATATTTATTTATTTATTTATTTATTTATTTATTTATTTTCTTATTTTTTATTTTTATTTTTTTTTTTAAATTTTTTTTTTATTTATTCATGATAGTCACAGAGAGAGAGAGAGAGAGAGAGAGAGAGGCAGAGACACAGGCAGAGGGAGAAGCAGGCTCCATGCACCGGGAGCCCGACGTGGGATTCGATCCCGGGTCTCCAGGATCGCGCCCTGGGCCAAAGGCAGGCGCCAAACCGCTGCGCCACCCAGGGATCCCTATTTTCTTATTTTAAATGAAATCCCAAACCTTAACATTTATTATGACTCCAACTTTGCCTCTCTTTTGTAAAGTTATCAATTTTTATTTACATTGCTATACTTCTATTGACATTTTTTTTTTTTCTACTTTGCTAACAGATATTTTCCATTGGTTAAATTGGCATAGCCAACTTGGATCAGCAGCAAGACACATACACACACACACATACACACACACACACACATTGTCAACCATACAATCATAACTGGGTTGCATTATCAAGATCAAGTTATGGGTCTCCTTATCTGGGAATAATTTTATTTATTTATTTGTTTGTTTATTTATTTATTTTAAAGATATTATTTATTTATTCATGAGAGATACACAGAGAGAGAGAGAGAGAAAGAGAGAGAGAGGCAGAGACAGAGGCAGAGGGAGAAGCAGGCTCCATGCAGGTTGCCGAAGTGGGACTCGATTCCAGGTCTCCAGGATCAGCTAAACTGCTGAGCCACCCGGGCTGTTCTGGAAAAAATTTTAAATTGTGTCATAGTTAGCACTTGAAATAATACGAAACCGATCTATACAATCTTTCTCAACTTCTTTTGGTTCTTTGTCAGGTGAATGAGATAAAAAAAAGAGCCAATTTGTTGGATTACCACTACAATACTATTGCTTACTCTGATGATTGTTTTCCTTCTTAGACTTTACCTTTTATTATGCCTACCTCAGGGAAGGGAAGCCACAGAAGAAATGTAGAAAGAAACAGAACTTGAACTTCTAAGGGCAAGGTCCTGGCAATAATGTTATGATTAAAAGAGTATTATAGCAGCCCAAATATAAAACCCTGGGTGAATATTTACCATTTACATCAACATGGATGGAACTGGAGGGTATTATGCTGAGTGGAAATAAGTCAATCAGAGAAAGACATTTATAATACGGTTTCACTCATAAGTGGAATATAAGAAACAACACAGAGGGTCATAAGGGAAGGAAGAGAAAACTGAATGGGAAATTATCAGAGAGGGAGACCAACCATGAGATACTCTTAACTCTAGGAAACAAACTGAGGTTGCTAGAGAGGAGGTTGGTGAGGGGTTGGGGTAATTGGGTGGTAGGAATTAAGGAGGGCATGATGTGATGAGCACTGGGTATTATATGCAACTGAAGAATTATTGAACTCTACGTCTGAAACTAATGATGTGCTATAAGTTGGCTATTTGAATTTAATTTAAAAAATAAATAAAACCTGGGCTGAGTAGGATGAAGGCAAAACAAAGAAAAATCAGAGATAGAAAAGAGCTGAACTCTTCATGGGAAGAGTGATAGAACCCAGCTAGGCTTGGGAGTTCTAGAATAGAGGAGACCTGGGTCTTGTTTCCTAGGCAGAAACCATGAAGTTGATAAGGTCCCAAGTATGTCCTACCCTGTTGCAGTGAAATGACAATATAGTAGCAATGACAGATAGCCATGTTTAGATACAGTGACGCTGACTAGGCAGCAAATTTCCTTGAGTCCCTGAGTAGTGTGTGACTTTTCCCATGCTGTTGCAAACAGTGTGGACATTAGATGGTAGAGAACTGAGGAATTGAAAGGAGCTTATTATTTAAGAGTACGGTAAGAAGGCTACATCTAGAAGTAGTGGGCTGAAAGATGGAGCAGCTCCATGGAGGCCATAAGAGAAGACTGAATACTGTCAGGATGATGCCAGCTGACAGGTGGCCAAAGATCTCCTCTAGATTCGTGTCCACTAAATAATGACCATAAAAATATACACTGTCCTGAAGAGAAAGATTAGGTAGGAAAAATCCTGAACTAACTCTGTTTAACCACAGATGACCAAATTTAGCCAGAAAACCAGGCTAAGTCCTGGTTTTCTACTACATGGAAAAATGAGAACTTTGAAGAGAAATTGTTAGAGTAAGAAAAAAAAAAACACACACACTTTTGTATATGTCTCATATTCATTTATGAGACTTCAAGAGATGAACATAAAATATATATAATATATATATTGCCAGAAATTGATATAGATCAATGCAGAAATAACTGACCTTTGGGTTTAGATCCAGAAGCTTAATATTCATTGAACTCAATTAATGATTTGATTAATGAAAACCACAGAGTTATTGAGAAAAGATCAAGGCATGTCTACTTTGAAAGGCTGTTCAGGTGTTAAAAATTCCTGTAGTGCTAGAATAGTCCACTAGACATTGAACAGACAAAGGGGACTTCTGTTGCATTTCAGCCTTCCTCCCATTGGTGGTTGGGCACGAGTGGGACATCATATGGTTATGATGGAATCGAATGAAATCTCAGCTGGGGGAGCCTGGCTGGCTTAGTCGGTAGAGAGTTCGACTCTTGAGCTTGGGAGATCATGAGTTTGAGCCCCATGTTAAGCATAGGGATAACGAAAGAAAGAAAGGAAGGAAGGAAGGAAGGAAGGAAGGAAGGAAGGAAGGAAGGAAGGAAGGAAGAAAGGAAGAAAAGAAGAAAGAAAGAAAGAAAGAAAGAAAGAAAGAAAGAAAGAAAGAAAGAAAGAAAGAAAAAGAAAAGAAAAAGAAATATTAGCTAGAGGTAAAAAGGAATCAAGGGAGTTTTGGGTCAACATTAGGTTCAGGATTCAAGTACCCCTCCTAGCTTCATCAGTAACTGACATCTGCAGGACGGTCTCTGTTTCTTCACCTGTAAAAGCAAAAGAGTTGATCCACAATGTTTCTTTAACTGTAGGTGTTTAGGAATGATAGGTAGGAGGCAATGTGTGTAGCCACAGACATAGAAGTATAAGCCTTACTTTTCAGTATTTAAAAATCATGAATGGGACTGCTTTATTTTCCGTCCTCTCTTTGGAGCTCTAAATAAACAAAAATAGAAAAAGTCAGACATTTACATGCCTATATCCTTGACCTCTGGTCCAGGGAACACCTAAAATTTAGAATAATTAGAAAAAAAACCCCTCAAATTGGAAATAGCCCTTAATTTATTTCAGTGCCTTCTCAATGTGATTTCTCTGAGATGAGAAAACAGTTGGAGCATAGTGGCGATTGTTGGTGTTCTAGTTTTAGACAATCTGGAAGAAAGGAGGTTAGCACACAGTGTTCATTCAATGTGTGATTCCTTCCTTATGCTGAAAAACTTTCCCCTCTTATCTGGATCCTCAATACTCTCTGTAGCTTTCTAACTTCCTCACTTAAGTGATGTACTAATGGGCTTAGCTCTATGTGGAATTTCTCTGGCAATGCAGATAGTAAACCATACAGAGAGTAAACTCAGGGGCCTATTGACTTTGATAACAAAGTCCAAGAAAGGAGACCCTCCTCGGTGCTTTGCAAGAAACTACCTGTGTCAACACACCCACTCAGGTGAATAGCACACCCGTCAGAGGCCAGGTGGACTAAATACCCTCTTCGCTGTAGAAAAGAGGAGCAATGAACTCAAAGGTGAACAAAATCTTGGAAATAAAAGAAAGAGCAACCAGGATGACAATGTGGTATATAACTTCGCTGTGGGGAGAATGTCACTTCTGTAGGTAGAATTTTTCTAGCAATGAGTTTTGATTACTAGGGCAAATGGAATTAGAAGAACACTTTGAAATTCATCTTCCTATCATCATTTACAAAATCATTCATTGTTGTGATATATTATTCAGTGCCAAATATCGCAAGAGAATCGATTCTGTAAGAATACAGGATGGGCTTTTTCTTTCTTCCCCCTGATTCTCCCTCCCAGCCCCAGGTTATTAGGTGATGATAAGTATTTGTAAAAAGCAAATACCACTGTCTAAAAATTCTGCAAATAACTCAACTGAGAATTAAACTGGATTATTTTTAAAGGTCAGTAGATACCAATGGTTCACAGAGTAATAAATCCTTGAGATATGAAATCTTACACCATTTTCTTCTGAGAATTATTAACAGTTTAAAATCAAGTGGAAATATGGAAAATCACCAGCTCTTGGCAAAGGTCAGAAGATGAGGATCTCAAACTCAATTCTCATTCTTCAGGAACCGGTGCCCTGGAACTTTACATTAGTTCTGAGAAAGTCTCAATTGGTTTGGAGAAGATTCATTTTGCAAACCTTTCAGCTCCTCCCACAGAAGTTCCCCTCTGCTCACTCCCAGGAAATTTGCTCTTCAAGTTTTGTTTAGAGAGAATCTTCCCTTTGGAATGCTTGCCAAGTGGCTGGAAGCTCTTTGCTTGAATGGCATTGTCTGTCCTGGGAAAGGCTGTGTGTCCAGGCTGCTCTTGTTTACCTCTACTGGGATCCAGATACAATCTCATTTGCTTGTCTCATTGTTTCATCGGGAACATTCAAACCATTTCCCCACAGTGGCTCGTGGTGATCTTGTGAGGCCTTCAGAAAAGCTGTCGGCAGTTGTGTGGCTTTTCTTGATGCGTTCTTGAAGAACAGCCTGGCTCACCTTTTTCTGAGGTTAGAACATGGTGAAATACCATGCTTGTGTTAGTCCTGTTTCGTGGCTTCTTTTACTAGATGCTGGTGCCCATAAAAAAGAAAATAGGATTTTTCCATCTGTCATTGGAAAGGAGCAGTGGTAGCATCAATTTTTAGGCTGTATTTCCCTCCCCAAATGTGAAAATTTCATATTGCAATTCCGATGTAGGATATGTGAGACGTATTTTATGTGCTAACTAATGTTATATCGGCCCACATTTTTTGCTGTTGCTGTGGCAACCGGCAGTGTGCGGTTGTAGCCTGAGGCCACCTTGCTTCAGGGCATTGCTTATCTTTTGCTTTCTGCTCTCTGTTTGCTTGCCCATTCCACCCCTGCAAACTTTGGCCAATGGGGATGGGAGGTAGGCGGTAAAAACTCTTTTCTTTCACATCTTTGGGCAGATAATCTGAGGCACATTATACATAGTTTCTCAGAGAGCTCCCAGCTCTGGTTGCCAGATAAAATATAGGATTCCCAGTTAAATGTGAATGTCAAATAAACAACAGATACTTTTTTTTTGAAGTAGAAGTATGTCACAAACATTGCATGAGACATCTACCAAAGGAAAAAAAAGCGTTGTTCATCTGACATTTAATTTCATCGGAGTGCTTGCATTTTTATTTTCTGAATGTGGCAACCTTATGTCCAGTGGAATTGAGACCTAGTTGTGTGTGGCAGTACCCAGGTAGCACCATACCCTTGGATCAGAGTGATTTCTTTTCTCCCCAACCCCCCTGGCCTTCCATCCTCAAAGAAATTATCCACAAGCCAGCTTTTGTCTCAGGCTCTTTTCTTTGAGAAAGTCAAGCTAAAATGTAAGGCTAAATATGAAGCACTGTAGGCGGTAGCTCATTGGTTCGTAAATATATAGACTATAGCTCACTGAGAATAACTGGGTTTATAATTACTGGGTATTTTCTGAGTAATCCACATGTCATTCTTAGTTCTTGTCTTTTGAAATCTAGGTAAGATTGATTAGAACTGCCAATGCTCTCTGAAAGGCCAAAGCTGCTCCTTTTTACCCACAGATATATGCATTTTCTGAGATGCTTATATCCTGTTGTCAACTCATAATCCTGTGAATTAGTTTGGTTTGTGGATCACCTCACTGACCTACACATCTTGGATTGTCCTGCCTACTGATAGTCCAGATGTACAAATCAGCTCTTTCCCCAATCCCCAACCAAGGTTCAAAGGCCAAACCCAATCAGGGACTAACCAACCTAACAAATAAAAGGTTTTTTTTTTACAGTAAACTTGATTGCACATTTGGGTTTCAAATTGAATACCACAAATCCTTTTTCTAAAATGATCCTTTGCCTTTGCCATCACTGGGAATTGTTTCCTGGGCTGCCTTGTCCCTTATAGTGCTCAACTCTGGGTTCCCAGAGCCCCTTTCCTCACTCCCTCCCCAAGTCTTCTCAAAATGAATCCCTAGCCCTTAGCACAATGTCAGGCAAATGGAGAATGCTTGTTGACTCTATAGATGAATATAGTGCTTTTTATGCACACAATTTTAAACCAAAATTTGTCCAATGTTTCTTCTTTCCAAAACACTTCTACTTAATTATTTTTTTTTGAAATTTTCATTATTGTTAACCACCCTCCCCACCCAACACATAATTAAGAAGGTAAAAACAGAAGAAATTTACCATATATCAACAGAATATTTCTCACAGCATGTAACAGTCAATAAGTTTATTATTGCATCAGAAGCACTGATTAGAATAAATTCTGTGGATTTAGGCTATATGGATTTTTAGTAGAAAGATAGCTATTGAAGAAAACAGCAATGATTACATCAAAGTGCTGATAACTGGGAAAAAAGTATCAAGAAATATATTTTATGGTGGTTGGCCATTTATGAAACTCTTTATTTACGAGATCTGTCATTTACAAACCATATGTGAGAGCCTACTACTTGGTTCATAAAGGTATTTCTTTAAGGAGAAAATTCTCTAAAAGTGTATTATTCATCTCTTCTATTTTTCCCTGGGCCTGATATTTTTAAACTTTATTTTATTTAACTTATTCTTTTTTCTTGGGTTAATCCCTTTGTGCCTGGCTCTAAATTGAAAAGCAAATAAACATTTTTTCCAGCTTTATTGAGGCATAATTGACAAATAGAAATTCTATATATTTAAGGTGTACAAACGTGATAGTTTGATATATGTGTACATTTTGAAATGATTACCACAATTACATTAATTAACATATCCATCAACTCACAGTTATTATTTTGGGGGAGTATGGTGAGAACACTTAATATCTACCCTCAGCAAATTCCAAACATACTGTACTATTAACTATAGGCATCTTAGTGTGCATTAGATCCCCAGAATTTACCATGAGGCTTACCTGAAACACCTTACTAAGTAGTTTTTGATGGTAAATCTATTTAAGTGACTTGGTTAGATAAACTGTAGGTGAAAGTATTGGAAACCACAGGCAATCTGATATAAGGGTAAATTATTTCCTAGATCATGCCAACAGAAACTTATTTATTGCATCAATGTAAATAATAACATTAACAATAATATTATAGAACAATATTAAATGTTTCTGTGTATGTCAGACATTGTGCTGAATGATTTACCTGTCTTCTATCTCAATACTCTTGTGCAGAAGCTGCTGCCATGACTTACATTTTATACATAAATTAAGTGTTTGATTTATGGCCCCTACAAATAGTAAGTGAAAAAAAATCAGAAGTCAGATCAAGGTATAGTTGAACTCAGAGTCCACATGCCACATCATTTGGGAAATAAGGATGTGAACTAAATGGGTGGTCCAGGGATGCCTGGGTGGCTCAGTCAGTTGAGCATCTGCCTTCAGCTCAGGTCATGATCCCAGGGTCCTGGGATCCAGCCCGGAGTCAGGCTCCCAGACCAGCAGAGAGTCTGCTTTTTTCTCTCCCCCTTCTCTGCCTCTCCTGCTTCAAACAACTGCCCATGCTTTCTCTCTCAAATAAATAAGTAAAATCTTTAAAAACAAATAAATAAATGATGCGCATGATCAGGGTGAGGTCTCTTGGTAGTAGAATGAGGAATTGTTATAATTAGAAATCAATACAAAATTTATTTCTGTTGCTCTTTTTCCTCCTCACTACATATTGATGAAGTTCTTATTTATAAAATCTGAACAAAGTGCTCATTAATCTTGCTTTGTCATAAATCACGTTATGTCACTACTATACACACATGAAGGAAAAAGAATCTTTTAACACAATTGAGGTCCTGACTCCAGGTTTGAAGCTTAATTTCCTATTTCTGTTTACCGTTTGGGAATATCTGTGGTTAGTTTGGTGACTAAGCTGATGAACTACAGTAGCTGCTTTGATAATGATTCAATCTCAGTTTAGTTACATCAAAAAAAAAAAAAATCCCCACTCCAAAACAAACCCCACAGAACAAAGGCAAGTTAGGAGAAACACTATACGTTAGAAAAAGTCTTTGCATGTTATTGCCGAGATAAAGATAAAATAACTCTTTGGCATTGTTCTAATATAGGAGTCATTTTCTTTAGGGTCTTTGAACTCCAACTTCTTAAATATCTTTAATGTTTGTGGGCAAGAGATAATGCTAGTAGGTAGGAGACACACAGCAGCATTCTATTTCTGTCTTCTCTTATTGGATTTTTTAAGCCCAAGAGAAAACCCCAAAGCTCTGCAATAGAAGGATTCTGATAGCTCTTTATGCCCTGTGGAGATAAACAACTTTATATCCAATATATAACTAAATATTTTTCATTCTGCTATTATCTCTTGGAGTGATTATTCTCTTAAGCAAATGACATCTATCAGCTCACTTCATTAGCATTAAACTTTTGTTTGCATGAATTCAGGTTTTCTTAATTTTGAAGAGAAACCTTATGATAGATGGTGTATTCATTTATTTTAAAACCCGTGGTTTAATTTTGTTTAGTAAAATCAGCTTCCAACAAGTGTGTTGTGGGTGGAGCATCTCACATCGTTACTGATAATTCTGTCTGGGGCTGGCAGTAGGTATGTGTGGCTTGTTCTTTGCTCATGCCATTTTGCAAGAGATTGGGCCGAACAACTGCACCCACGAATCAGTTATACCACCAGGAATTGAAAAACTTTTCAGCTGTTGTGAATGAAGTTGGGGGTGACACAAATCTTGTTTGGAGAGTTTACTGTGTGGTGCTGGAGAATTAATCTTTGACTGTAAACCTTCTTCTCTTTCCTTAATCAGATAAACTGTCTGGCCTGAAACACAGGTCTTTTCTTTTCACAGACAGCTCTGTTTTCTCCCCAAAAGAGATTTTGTCCAACATAAGGACATAGTTCAGTCTAAGGAGAAAGAGTCTTAGACTTGTATTAGACTTTTATTCTTCTTCTAATAGTTATGAGAAATAGAGAAAATTGCCATTAAAAATTTAAAAATTTGCTTTAGGAAAATTTGAGGTGAGAAAATAATTTGCATCTTCCTGCTTTGGTGAAGTATAACTAGACTAATTTAGTTTTTAAAAAGGTATTTATCTCATTTCAATAGGAAATACAAACATGACTTAAAAACGAAATATGCCTTTACCATATCACTGATGGGTAAGTAGAGTTTAATCATAATGGTACAGGCATAGCTCTTACTTTACAAAATGATAGTATATTTTTTATTTGATGTTTTTTACTTGGTATTTAAAAATTTTTGAGATTTTCATATCTCTGTTGCTGAATATTTTTCATTTAAAAGATTTTTTAATGTAATGACATAATTTTTACTTTTTTCAGCCAATTGTTCACCAAGTGTTTGACAATTAAATCACTTTTTTTCTCCTCTCTTTGCTTTTTCCCTTCCCTTCTTTCCTCCTTAGTGGTTTTTTTTTTTTTTAATATTTTATTTATTTATTCATGAGAAACAGAGAGGCAAAGACACAGCAGAGGGAGAAGCAGACGCTGCATGGGGAGCCCAAGGACTCCATCCTGGGACTCTGGGACTCTGGGATCACGTCCTGAGCTGAAGGCAGATGCTTAACTGATGAGGCACCCAGACCTCTCTTTAGTATTTTTAAACTGCTCTGGATACTGGTCATATAAATAAGTGTATTTTTTATTATCACATCATAGGATACAGTTTAATGACTTACCTTGTGTCTTTTCTAGTTGCTTTCTTAACAGATTAGTCAATTTATTATATTTACGTTCAAATATTACATTTACATGTCACACTGGATCTCATGCATCAGTTAGTAAATTCAAATAATTTTTTTGGCATATGTTTTTATTGGAGTTCGAATTGCCAACATATAGTGTAACACCCAGTGCTCATCCCGTCAAGTGTCAAATAATTTCTTGTATATGAAATATTTTTTATAATAATATTTATAAAAAGGAAGATATATAAGGAAGAGAATTGGACACCCCCTGATGTTATAAACGCTTTTGATATGAACTTTAATGATCCCCACCTCTTGGCAGTCCTAGTTTTGTGAATTCTCTCCTCCTGAGTAACTCGCTTCTAATAGAATGTAGTAGTGTTGAGAGGATGTAACTTTTGTGATTAAGTAGCAAAAGACTGAGACCTCCATCTTGTTAGCAGACACTCTCTGTTGCTGGTTTTAAAGAAGTGAACTGCCACATGGAAGAGGCCCACACAGCAAGGAACTGAGGGTCGCCTCTGGCAGTAGCCAGTGGTGAACCTTCAGTCCAACGCTCCTCAAAGAAATGAGCCCTGACAACAATCATGTAAGTGAGCTTGATTCTTCCTCAGTCAAGACTCCAGAGGAGACCCCAAGGCTTGATTGATGATGTAGTTACCACCTTGTGAGAGTCTGAAGTGGAGATCCCAATTAAGCCCTGCCTGGATTTCTGGCTCATAGAAATAGAAAGATAATGAATGTGTGTTGCTTTAAGCTGCTAATTTTGGGGGTATTGTGACTCAGAAATAGATAACTGATACAATTGATAACAGTTCATTGTTTTCTTTTCAAGTCTTTTTTTTTCAAGAAACAAATATATATGCATATTAAAATTAGGATAACGTAAATATAGTTTTGCTCCCTGATTTTTCCTACATATTTCTATAATTAATACTAAATAAACCAACAGAACCCAGATTTTTCATGGTAAAATATATTATATGATTATATAAATATAATTGATGAAATAATGCATAGACTTTTAGTTTATTATTGATTTTATGATACTAAATAATTCTGTGAAAAAATTCTTCTACATAAATATGTTGCTTATTCATTACTTTTTAAGCATATGAATCTAAAAGTGATTTACTTGAATAAAAAACATTTTATTACATAATATTACTGATGTTGGTGATATTACCAAGTCCCATCATTCCAAGAATATTGGTGATATTACCAAGTCCCACTGGTGATATTACCAAGTCCCATCATTCCAAGAATATTGGTGATATTACCAAGTCCCATCATTCCAAGAAGATTGCCTTGATTTTTTATTTCTACTGGAAATGTGTGAGATAGTCATCCCCTTGTCATGTATTAGCTAACAGTGATATTATAATTATTTTTCTTACTTAAAAATTTGATAGATAAATTTTATTTATGTTAATTTCTAAAAAAAATTGATCAAATTTTCACTGTTTAATTAGCCATTTGGATATTCTATTTTTTAGTAAAACTCTGGCTCAAATTTTGGTGATTTTTATATTGTGATATTTGTTTCTTTCTCTACTGATTTTAAGAGTCATTCCATATTAATGATTTCAGTTTATTAGATAGTATGCAAATAGCTTTTTCTTAATAATGTACCATACTTTAAAAATCATTGTGTTTTAAAATAACATTTATTTAGATCTTGATTCTAAAGCAAAAGGCACCAAATATTTTCACTTTTCTAGCAGCATCTCTCTTTCACCCATACACATTCATTGTTGACATTCCACCTAGTAAAAATATCAATGCCAACAGTCTTTATTAAACCTGTGTTATATGTAAAGCATCTTTTATTTACTTAAGCACTGTAATATGTATTTTCCTATTTGATAGTCATCACAACCCTGTCTGTCTAGGTAGGTTCAGAAGGTCTTATTATCCCAATTCTATTAATATTTTAAATGTAAGTTCAGAAAAGTTACTTAATGTTGCAGAGTTTAGTAGTTGGTAAAGTTGGACACAAACACATCCAATACTTTTCCCTTCATGGTTGTACTCCATACTGCATATCCAATATTATTCTAGGTATTGATGGCTGCAGACAAAAGAGGGTAGGGAATTAATGTCTATAATGTGCTAGATTGTTTATGTACATTAGCTTATTTAATCCTTACAACAATACTGTAAGTAATAATTTCCTTATTTTTATAAAGGAGGCATAGAAGTCTCAAAGATTTGCTCACTCAAAGTTATAAAATTATTAGAGGATATTATCCAGCTCCTAGGCAGGGTGTATTTAAGGCCTATGATCTGCTCTTTTATAGTTTTGAAATGGCTTAGTGTAGGGAGCAAGTGGAATTTATTAAAGAGCTGGTTTCTTTTAATACTTCTCTTCTTTCATTGTCTTTGCAATTCCTTTCTTAGGACTCTTTCACATAAATGAGGTTTCACTGGGACTGAATTTTTTACTTGGTTAACATCTAGTGTTTGGGTAAGGCTTATGTCAGGCATTGCCACCTCCAGGAAGCCTGACTTGAACTTTTTTGTCCTTGCTCAGAAACTACGTGTATCTCCATCATGATACTCATCTCATTTATTCTATTTGTCTATTTGAGTATTTGCCTAACCATTTAAAAATGTGAATTTCTTGGAGGACTACTTGTGATTCATTTTGAATTCTCCTTGCCCACTACAGTACCTGGCTCATGGTGGGTGCTCAATAAATGTGAGTGAGGAAAAGGATGGAATGGCAGGGATGTTTCAGACTGTAAGGGGATGTAGCTGGCTTGTCTCTATTTCTGTAGAGCGTAGGAATCTTAGGTGCTTAGAATATACAGTCTCAACATCTGCTTGTATTGGAGTTCCATCAGAAAGGTCAGAAAAAGGGTTGTTTTAGGCTTTACCACTGTGGGTATCTATTTGAAGCTTTTAAAATAAATTCAAGAAGATTAAGATAGAATGGTTAACTTAAATATGACATTTTAGATTAAATGACACTTTCTAGAGGTTCCATAGCATTCTAAAAAAAGAAAAAAGAAAAAAAAAGGTGGAAAATCTGCCCTAAAAATGATACACATTTTAATTTTACTGTCAAATGATACATGCTTTAATTGTACCATTTTTCTTGAATAAATTTGGAGTAGTCATATACTCCATGCATGAGCATGAATATGTGTATGCATACACATGATATTTACCATATAGCTTAATTATGGACTATAGTTCAAATGCTGGATATAAATGGTAATTCTATCATTTTTTTTCAGTTTCTGCAAGTAGAAATTGAAGGCAGTGATAATCATCATGTTTTATATATAGGAGAGAATTTAAAACCCTTTTTCTGAAAAATAAAAATAAAAATAAAAATAAAAACTTTTCCTGAAAAAGCATTAATATACTAAAAATAAAAAATACTAATTTTAAATACAACAACCAACTAAAATCCATTCATGTCTTTTATTTAGTAGTTTGTGATTCATTTTTAAATTAATATAGATGAAATGAGCATAGTGCACAGTAATCTTCTCTTTAGTGGGCTTGCTGATG